>NC_134591.1:49276693-50626693 GCF_037038515.1 Microtus pennsylvanicus | reverse complement strand
AAATGATTAATCAATGAATCCATTAATTAGTCAATTTTTGGTGTTTCAACATTGGTCTTTGATTATGATGCAGCAAAAGGTTAGTGAACTAATCTACTTTTAGTATTTCAGCATCAGTATTTGGATAGGATGTAGCTAACAGGATATCAGAACACACGCGAATCAGAGAACACGACCACCAAGCACATCCCCTGGAAAATTTATATTGAAGCGCGCTTCCTCAGGACAACCAGGAGGTGGCAGTCTTGTCTAGACATGCAGAGTAAACTGGCACTATTTCCCAAGACTCTAGGTGCAGGAAATGCCTCTGCTGCTTCAGAATATGTGGGCACCTTGGAAGGAGCTTCACGTGATCAAACATTTTAGATTTATTCTGCTCACTGTAAAGGCTTCTTCATCTTGATCTATAAAATGCTTATATTTATAGACAGATTCGTATTTATAGACACATTAACAGAAACAAAATCTTGTTATTTCCCTAAACACAGATCCTACAGAGGAGGCTAAACTGAATAGCTGAACATTGAATAGAGTTAAACAAAGACATCAAGGCTCCCACTATAGGGGAACAGGAAGTGAGTGCAGGTTCCAGGAGCTTGAGGGGAAGAGACAGGAACCAAGTGTTTTCTGGTTACACAGAGTGCACAGGCAGGAACCCCGTGATGCTGTCTGTGTGGACAAGGGTCAGACCCCAACCTCTGCTTGCCATGAAGAGGTCTTCCCTAGACAACAGGACGGCATGTCACAGGAATGCTATTCATAGCCACTGCTGGCTAACACAGATCCCTGCACCGTGTCAGTCCCTTGACAGGGGGCAGCCTTTCCCATCCATTGCCATCCTCAGAGACGTTCAGTTTCTCTAACAAGCAGCTCTAATACTGGACATGGTGGCACACCCCTCTAATCCCAGCACTCAGGAGGCAGAGGCAATCAGATCTCTGTGAGTGAAAGGCTTGTGTGGTCTACAAAATGAGTTCTAGGCTAACCAGGGCTATGTACAGAGACCCTGTTTCAAAAAAACAACCAACTCTAAAATCACACACACATATATGCACGTCACACACACACAAAGTGGGATATCTTACTCTCCCCACCCCAACATATGGAATATCTAAGGTTCCCAGGTGCTTTTCCATTTCCTTTCTTCCCCCTACAAGACAGGGTTTCTGTGTAGCCCTTGCTGTCCTGGAACTCACTCTGTAGACCAGGCTGATCTCGAGCTCACAGAGATCCACTTCCCTCTGCATGCTAAGTGCTGGAATTAAAGGTGGCACCAAGCTCAGACAAATTGTCTTTTTTTTTTTTTTTGTAACTGGACCACTTCTGAGGTCCTTCTGCCAAGGGAACATTAACCCAGTCCACTGCCCAAACATTCCTGTCCACCAACTCCCTGAGGAGGCCTCTTGTTCTTAATTCCTTCATCTCTTCACAGAGGGATCAACGGGGAACCAAGGGGGACACTGGGACAGGCAGTGTTCTTAGACAGGGTCTTAGACAGCCTAGACTACCTCAGACTCACGTCACAGTAAACAACGACCCAGCTCCCGAGTATTGCTATTAGGGCAGGTGCTACCATACACTGTCAGGCTGTGGACTCTCGTAATCCTCTGGGTTTGAGCAACGACCCTTTCCTCTTGAACAAAGTGTCCATGGCGTGTGAGTGGTAGTACCTGTATCTGGAGAGACTGCCATTTCCTCAGCCCATCCTGTGGCGAGCATATGCTCCATCACTATTGGACGGGGTAGGGAGCTGGCTCAATAAGTGCTTGCTCAGAGGACGAATGTCCCAGAGAGACATTTGAGCAACGCCTTGCTTTTTCCCTTCGGGTATAAATAGTAAGAGCTGTGGATTTTAAACACAAGCAGAAATGACTCAGGGATAAATCTTCATTTGTCCCAGGAGCTGCAAGCATCCTAGTTACATAATTATTGCAAGATGGAGCTTTTAGTGTAAAGTGCGTTCTCAGAGTTGATATTTATCTCCTGGACGATGAGATGCTGCCTGTGTCCAGGGAATCGCATAATCATCTCTTCTTACACTCCCTGGGATCCTGAGCATCCACCCGGTCACGTCTCTCTTCACATCTCAGGCATAGACATAGATTCCCAGGGTGCCCTGGCACTGCTGTGGCATCCTGCTGTAGCTGCCAGAGTGACACAGTCAGAAGAAAGGAGCCAACACACTCAGATCCAAATACAGCTGCACTGAAACACACAGCAGCCGGGCAAGTAAGAAAGACAAGAGATTGGGATGTGGGCCTTGACTGTTGTTTCATCTACATAAGGTTTGCGAGAAGCCAAAGAGGCCCAAGTGCTCTGTGCCCCCTCAGGGCTGGACCCTGTCCCTATGCAATATTGATGGAGCTATGATTCCAGGTTAGAACATGTAAGCAATCAAGAATGGCAATGCAGCCGGGTGCTAGTGGTGCACACTTTTAATCCCAGCACTCGGGAGGCAGAGGCAGGAGGATCTCTGTGAATTCAGAGCCAGCCTGACCAACATAACAAGTTCCAGTCCAGCTAGGGATACATAGTGAGACCCTGGTCCCAACCATTACAGTAACAATGAAAAGGACAAGAACCACGTGTGAACAACAAGCTGCAGGGCTGGCATCCAGGATGGAGCCTGAGGGCACCCGGGAGGACTTCCATGAAACACAGGGCCCTGAGAAGTGGCTGGCAGGCCACAGGGCAGCGGTGGCTGTTGTCACTGTTGTTTTATCCTGATAGGTCATTGATTTGAGACAGAGTTTCACTGTGGAGTCTAGATTAGGCTAGAATTTGCTATAGAGCCCAGGCTATCCTCAAATGCACAATGCCCCTGTCTCATTCAGCTTTTCCTAAGCCTCCCAAGTAGATCGAGAGCAAGCCTGTGCTACCATGCAGAGCTGCATAAGGAGTGAGTCTGTGTGTGTGTGTGTGCATGTGCATATATACATATATATGTATATATATATATATTAATACAGGGTCTTAGTCTACCTAAAGCCTAAACTTATCCACAAAATCACAATCCTCTGCCTCGGCCTCTGCAGTGCAGGAACCATAGGCCTCTCCCTATAGGAGGTGTCTCTGGAGAAAGCAGGTGTTCTAGCCAGCTTTCCTGCCTATTTGTTTGTTTTTTTTTCTTTAATGTCCTCTTACTCCTGATTCCCCTGCCTCCACTTCCCGAGTACTAGGATTACAGGCATGTTGTGGGCATTTGCACACCATGGTTGCACATGTAAAGGTCAGAGGACAACCTGGAGGAGTCATTCTCTCCTGTCTTCACCTGGAGGAGTCATTCTCTCCTGTCTTTACCTGGTTTCTGGGGATCAATCTCAGGGCAACAATGTAAGAAGGGGAGTCTCAAAAAACCAGAGAGACCCAGCCCTGGCCTGAGGAGGTAGCTAAGTGGTAGTGTGCTTGCCTAGAATGTAGGATTCCCCTGGGTGTGGTCCTTAGCGGTCAGATTTGTAAAAGATAAATGAAATCTTTCCTCGCCCAGCTCTTTCCTCCTCCATCAAACCAGAATTCCTCCAAGCTGATGGAAACTCATTTCTATGGGCCTCAACCCTGCAGCTTCAGCTCCTGGGCATCTCACCATCCCATCCATTCCCTGACTCTTACTCTTGCTGATATCCAATCACAGCTCTAGAAAAACAGCAAGGAAGTGTCAGCTCCCCCATATAAGGCCTTAGCAGGTGCTGAGCAACCGAAAGCACAGGGGAGGTGATCGAGAGGGCAGGGTAGAGGTAGTGATGAGAACTGGAGAGATGGCTCAGTGGTTAAGAACACTGGCTGTTCTTCCAGAGACCCCGAGTTCAATTCCCAGCAACCACATGGTGGTTCACAATCAGCTATAATGGGATCTGATGCCCTGTTCAGGCATACAGATAGAGCACTCACATACATTAAATATATATTTGAAAGGCTGGGGCCTCTCCAGCAACTCTGTCCCTCCCCAGCCATCGAGTTGATAAAGGACCTGATCCACTATGACGTGCGCTTGCCGCTGCTCAGAGGCCTTGTGGTACTGCTCATCCCACCAGTCAAGGAAACGTCCAAACTACAGGCCAAGATCTTCACTGGTAGGACTCCTGATATGGGACTTCCCTGGAGGAGGAAAGGGCTTCCCGGCTGATGGCCCCTCGTTTCTTCAGACTCTTCAGTTTTCCAGATCACCACCCAGCTACCAGTGTTCCTGCAGCAGGCAGCAGCCGCCAAGACCATCGGGTAGGCCAGCAGCGGGACTGTGTGACTGTGGCAAGTCACGCCTGACGCTGTCTGCAGCTCATGTACTCTTCTGCCTCCTGAGCCCTGGGAGTAAAGTGTGTGTCACTGTGCGCAGCTCCTAACATATTGTAATTTTAAAAGAAAGACACCGGGCTGGGCACATCCTTGGGAGGTGGAGGCCAACAGATTTCTCCACTGAGGAAATTCCAGGCCACCCAGGGCTTTATAGTATGGGTGTGGGCGTGTTTTTATTTTGTTCTTGTTTTTGCAATAAGATCCCTCAATGACAGAGAGCCTATGTAGATGAGGCTATTCTGGAACTCTATATATACATAGACAGACTAGCCTAGATCTCACAGAGATCCACCTGCCTCTGCCTCCTGAGTGCTGGGATCAAAGGCTTGCACCACTAAGCCTAGCTCTGTTGGAATTCTTGTTTCTCTGCTGAAGAGAGGCACAGACTTGGGAGTGTGGGGATATAATATTTGTGCTCTAATAAATCAAGCTTGCCTGGAGTTCAGAGGGCAGAGCCAGGCAGTGGTGGCTTTGATCAGAGCACTTGGGAAGGGGAGACAGGAAGTGATGTGGCTGGGCAGTGATAAGGTGGGGCACGGGCAGGAGCAAGGCCCATTTCAGGCTGAGAAGCAATAGACACAGACGGTGCCGGTGCCTTGCTCCTTTGTCTCTCTGATCTTCCAGCATTTACCCCGATATCTGGCTCCAGGTTTTCATTAAGACCAATTAGAGGGGCTGGAGAGATGGCTCAGAGGTTAAGAGCACTGCCTGCTCTTCCAAAGGTCCTGAGTTCAATTCCCAGCAACCACATGGTGGCTCACAACCATCTGTAATGGGGTCTGGTGCCCTCTTCTGGCCTGCAGGCATACACACAGACAGAATAGTGTATACATAATAAATAAATAAATATTTTTTTTAAAAAAAAAAGACCAATTAGAGGGGCTGGAGAGATGGCTCAGAAGTTAAGAGCATTGCCGGCTCTTCCAAAAGTCCTGAGTTCAATTCCCAGCAACCACATGGTGGCTCACAACCATCTGTAATGGGGTCTGGTGCCCTCTTCTGGCCTGCAGGCATACACACAGACAGAATAGTGTATACATAATAAATAAATAAATAAACAAACAAACAAATAAATAAATAATTTTTTTTTTAAAAAGACCAATTAGAATTCATGCTACATGGGGTGAAGGGCTCCGTTCCCTTCCTGTGTCCCCACAGTTTTTCCTGTCTTTTCATCTTTCCTCACAAGGATCCTGGCACGCAGTGACTTGAAACTGGCAGAGGAGCTGCTGCACATGCGCGTGGTCCACAGCCTCATGACGGCCATGGGCAACACCGACCACAGCAATAGCCAGAGACTGGCCAGTCTCACACTAGAGGTGCTCGGGTTGGGGTGGGCACGAGGCAGATTGCAGGGCATGGCGGTCAAGGCAGCTGATCCCCACACTGTCTTGCCACACTGCCCACTTTCTGCCGCAGTACTTTGTGCAGCTGTTCCCATTGGTAGAGGAGCATGTCCGCAAGGCCATGGGGGAGGAACTCTACCAGCTCTTTCTTGTAAGTATTTGCACCCCCACCAACCTCAGCAGTTGCCCAGGAGAGAACGGTGCCCCCTCGCCCCTTTCCCTCCCCCCTTACCCCCCCTCCCGCCACCGTGCGCAGAATGAATCTAGTCAGCTGACTTGGCCCCGCTCCCAAACACACTGTCTTCTTGTCCCTACCTGCCCTAGCTAGGAAGCTGGGAGCAGAACCTCTCTGCCTCAGCAGCTCTGCTTGCAGTTAACCTTCCACTCAGGCCCCACTCCAGGAGCCCGCTGTTCTGGTGCCCAGCCAGGCTCCCCCGCTTCCATCCTCAGAGCAATGCCGAGATCTTGTACACAAAAATAGATAGCATTCAGGCGGACATCTTGGCAGCCAACAAAGTAAATGTTACCAAAGGTGAGAAGGGGGTGAGGGGCCGAAAGCCCAGACAGAGCCAGCAATCAGGCTTATGCTGGCTTTGCTGCCCGCAGCCTTACAACTCTCTGAAGGCACCACCGCCAGCTGCCTCAACTTTTGCATGGGCCCCGGAGATTTGAACGATGTGCAATATGTCACCCATTTTGAGAAGCTCAATTCAGAATCCAAGGAGTGACAGAGTCCCTGTGGCAAACCAGGAGGCCAAGACTGTGCCTCGTGGAAGGCTGCCTGCCAGGAGGAGGCTTGAAGACAGTGCCACTCGGTTCTGGGTGGGAAACTGGGAGTTAGCAAATGCAGGGGAAGAGGGGGAGTTGTTGCTGCACAAGGGTCTAATAAAGGGTTCGCATATCTGTGCTGTGTAGTCGGACTGGAATGGGAATCACAAGAGCTGTGTAACAGGGTTGGGGGTGTTCCTACTTATCAAAGCAGGTCCCAAGGGAAGGGCCCTCAAGACTCTGGAGGAGCCCCACGGCATGCTGTGGTCTTAATGGAGGCCCTCCTCCTTTAAGACGGCGGTTCTCAGACTCTCTAATGCTGTCACCCTACATGAGTGGGTGATGAGCCACGGGCCATGGGGGTAAAGTAGTAAGATGTCTAATCTTAGAGACACGGAAAAGGAAATGATATATAGAGTGGAGGGGTCAGGGGAGAAGAGAAAGTGCGTGAGCATAGGTCTTAGACCTCTGAGCTGAAGGCATTTCAATGAGCACTATTAACCCACGCATGCTCAGTCATACAGGGTGGAGCTTACTCTACTAAGACCACGGTAACCCCCAGCTTAACACCTTCAGGAAAAACACAGAAGAAAATAATATGCGGATGAAAACAGCAAAATACTTGAAAACAGTAGGAGAAAAATTTGTACGGCATATCCTCCATTTAAACTTATAATAACGCTAGTCCTGAGTCATCCCAGAACCGGCAAAAACTAACTAGAATCTGGATGTGATGATGCAAAGTTATAAAGAAAACACTGGCCGCGTGAACTTCTCAAAGAAGTGTAATCTTACAACAGTAATGGTTACTTCTCCTCAGCATGATTATACAAATAAATAAACTACGTATTACCTCACTTCATTCTCTCATTCATCGGGAAAGTCGTACCGTTGTGATGTTGGAAAAACAAAGGAAACCGGTCTGGTGTTATATTAAGCAATGATGCCTAGCAGTGCATTGTGGGTATGTAAATGACGATAAGTCCCTGCTCTGGGATCTCCAGAAATATTCCTATCCCGCCCTCCTCTGTAAAGGTATGACATGACCACCAGGGGGCAGTGCCAACTCCAGATTTTCAGAGTGGTAAACCCGCTCATTATCCTGAATTGAAACTAAACTCCAGAACTGCATTCGGTTACAGAGCCCTTGTGTGTACATTAGGAGCTGGACAGTAAACAAGAATAAATAAACGCCAAATAAAACCCTCTTTTTCCGAGGCAGGGTTTCTTTGAGGTTTTGGAGCCTCTACTGGAACTAGCTCTGCAGGCGCTGATGATCAATGCCCACAGGGAAAATAGATCACTTATTTTAGAAATCACATTGGTTCTGTTGAGCCATAACAGAACCTCCAAAAATTGATTTTGCTTTGGAAAGATTCTTATTTTGTTTTCACATGCCTAAAAGAGCAGCTGCATGGACTACCCAAAGGATTAAAACCATACTTTAGTAGTGGTTACTTCTTCTACACTAACTATACAAATAAATAAACTACGGAATACCTCACTTCATTCTCTCATTCATCGGGAAAGTCGTACCATTGTGATGTTGGAAAAACGAAGGCAACTCGTCCGGTGTTTAATTAAGCAATGACGCCTGCAGTGCATTGTGGGTATGTAAATGACGCTAAGTTGCGGGGCTGGGATCGCTGGAAATATTTTAACTATTTCCTCCCCCGATCCGCCCTGTAATGAAGAGGTCTGACCACCAGGGGGCAGTGCCAACTCCAGATTTTCGGAGTGGAAACCTGCTCAGGAGTCTGAATTCAAATTGAACTCCAGAAGTGCATTCGGTTATAGAGCTCTTGTGTGTACGCGAGGCGCTGGATCTTACTCTCGACATTAATCAGTAAATAAACAAGACCGAAAACGAGCGTATCCGTACGTTTCTTTAACACAAAGGATTGCGCATCCGAGGTTCTTGCCTCAGACACTGGACTGTGTGACAAGCCCTGACAATGGGAAGGTCAAAGACGCGGGAGCAAAACCCTGGAGAGAAGGGCGGGGAGGGCCTCAATCTCTCCGTGTAGCTGAAAATGACTTTGAACTCAAGACCCTTCTGCCTGCGATTCTCTAGTGCTGGGGCAACCGGCATGGATCACCACATCAAACTGGGTTTTGTTGCTCCTGATAGATTGTGGAAGCCCACGTGTGACTCAGTTTACATCTGGAGTCATTTCTGACTTAAAGAAGTCATTTGAGTTCAAGGTTCTCTGCTTGACTTGCTCCGAATATCCTTGAGGGCTGTGAGAACGTTCTGAGTGAGCCCGTGAGAAAGAACACTTTTGCCTAGATGAAAGACACATTATCTATTAAGATTTGGGGTAGAAAAAAAAAAAAAAGACCGGGCGGTGGTGGCGCACGCCTTTAATCCCAGCACTCGGGAGGCTGAGGCAGGCGGATTCTGTGAGTTCGAGACCAACCTGGTCTACAGAGCTAGTTCCAGGTCAGGCTCCAAAGCCACAGAGAAACCCTATCTCGAAAAACAAAACAAAACAACAACAAAAAAAGATTTGGGTTGGTGTATGCCAGCTGGAGGCTCTGCTCTCCTCCTTAGTGTGGGAGCTGTTTGCTACTAACTGAACTCTTAGAGAAAATTTTACACCTGCCCTAGCTTCCTACCGAGTACAACGCATGGAGGCGGCCAGAAAAGGCAATCAGTGGCCTTCTGCGCTGACAGGCATTTTAGTGAGCATAACTAACGCATGTGCAGTCATAGACAGTAGAGCTGACTACCAGGACACGAAAGGTATCACTGTGGCAAACACAAAAGCTTATTCTCAGGTTAGCATTACAAGCGGCAAACAAGGATGAAACTAGAAGAAATGAAATAGTTTTTCTATTTCACGTTATGAGATTGGTTCTGTGGAGCCATCACAGAACCTCCAAAAATTGGTATGTTTTAAAAGTTGCTTGTTTGCTTAGGTAATATATAAACAGCAACAGCTGCATGGAATTCTCAAAGGATTAAAACCTTACTTTAGTAGTGGTTACTTCTTCTACACTAACTATACAAATAAATAAACTACGGAGTACCTCACTTCATTCTCCCATTCATCGGGAAAGTCGTACCATTGTGATGTTGGAAAAACGAAGGCAACTCGTCCGGTGTTAAATTAAGCAATGACGCCTAGCAGTGCATTGTGGGTATGTAAATGACGCTAAGTTGCGGGGCTGGGATTGCTGGAAATGTTTTAACTATTTCCTCCCCCGATCCGCCATGTAATGACGATGTCTGACCACCAGGGGGCAGTGCCAACTCCAGATTTTCGGAGTGGAAACCTGCTCAGGAGTCTGAATTCAAATTGAACTCCAGACGTTATAGAGCTCTTGTGTGCACACGAGGCGCTGGATCTCACTCTCGGCATTAATCAGTAACTAAACAAGAGCTCGAAAACGAGCGTATCCGTACGTTTCTTTAACACAAAGGATTGCGCATCCGAGGTCCTTGCCTCAGGCACCTGACTGTGTGTCAAGCCCTGACAATGGGAAGGTCAAAGACGTAGGGGCCAAACCCTGGAGAGAAGGGCGGGGCTGGGGCGAACTTTCCTCACCTAAGATTTGCCTCGAATGCGATCAGAGACTAATACAACTAGACCGCTGTGTGGCTTAGTTTGCTCATTTGGGGTGTTTGGGACAGGGTGACTTGTAGCCTAGGTTAGCCTCAATCTCTCCGTGTAGCTGAAAATGACTTTGAACTCGAGACCCTTCTGCCTGCGGTTCTCTAGTGCTGGGGCAACCGGCATGGATCACCACATCAAACTGGGTTTTGTTGCTCCTGATAGATTGTGGAAGCCCACGTGTGACTCAGTTTACATCTGGAGTCATTTCTGACTTAAAGAGGTCATTTGAGTTCAAGGTTCCCTACTTGACTTACTCCGAATATCCTTGAGGGCTGTGAGAACGTTCTGAGTAAGCCCGTGAGAAAGAACACTTTTGCCTAGATGAAAGACACATTATTAGCTGGGCAGTGGTGGCGCACGCCTTTAATCCCAGCACTCGGGAGGCAGAGGCAGGCGGATCTCTGTGAGTTCAAGGCCAGCTTGGTCTACAGAGCGAGTTCCAGGACAGGCTCCAAAGCCACAGAGAAACCCTGTCTCGAAAAAGCAAAAAAAAAAAAATACATTTTTAAGATTTGGACTGGTGTATGCCAGCTTCTCTCCTCCTTAGCGTGGGAGCTGCTTGCTACTAATTCTTAGATTGAGAAAATACACCTGCTCAAGCTTCCTCCGGAGGACAGCACAGGGAGGCGGCCAGCTAACTGGACTGCCCTCTCTTCTGCCTCCTGCCTCTAATTAGGACATGTGCTGACTGAGAAATAAACTCCTCAGCCTCAGAGTCCTCTCCCAGGAGGGCCATATGAACAGCCCAGCTGAGCTTCTAAGCCAGCCCATGTTTAGATCTGAATTTAACACTTGTCTGCTCACAATGCTTGTGATAAGGTGGGGGCCCCGAGTTGCCCCACATGGCAAAGATCTGCTAAAGCCTCTCACCCACTACGATGGCAAAGGGGGTGTTACTAAATGATGAGGTTGAGTTAAAATGGCCCTTTTGACTCTTTATAATGTTTATGGCTATTTTAAAAAAACATGACGAAGATTCTCATTTATTATTAATATAAAAAAGGTGCATTTTGGGGTTGTTTTCAGATTCTGTCTATGATAATATAAAGTAAGGATGTCGCTAAGTTTTTAAGGTAATATGTTATCTAATTCTGAAAATCCACCATGCTAATGTTCAAAGTAGCTGTAAGCATAAATTGTCACATGATATTTTTAATCTTGGTCAGTTTTACAGGAATAAGATAAAATCTCAGAATTGTTTAATTTGCATTTCCCTGATGATTAAGAATGTTATATTTAAGCAAATTTTAAATATCTTTCAGTCATTTCAAGTTCATTTGTTGAGAATTTACAGTTTTGGTCTGTGACGTAATTGTACTGAAATATTTGTTTTTATGAGGATTAAGTTCCTAAATTCCTTATACGTTTCATGATACCTCCCCATTCTACAGGTTAATATTATGTTCCGTTGATTATATCCTTTGCTATACAGAAAGCGTCTCAGTTCTAAAAATCTTATTTATTGATTGTTTCTCTCAATATCTATGCCACTGAGGCTGTGTTTGAAAGTGAATTTTAAACTTTTTTTCCTTCTATAAAAAGTTCAATATTGTTGATTTTATGTTAAGGTCTTTAATTTGTTTGGTTTTCAGTTTTGTGCATAGAGATAAATATGGATCTATCTTCATTCTTCTACAAGATTATGTCTAATTAATTCTTAAAGGGAGAAACTGACAGTCAAAATGCTGGGCTCATGGCAAATCTCAGGGGGGGCTGCAAGGCACCCCACTAATTTGGCCAAGGTATGAGAGGTTCTCCAGGGGCCAGTTAAAATCTGTGTTCCTTAAATGATTAATAAAAGTTCACAGGCATTTTACCCTCTGAAGGTCAGCAGACAGCAGTAGCCATGGCCTACATAGGACAGGCAACATCAGATATAAGAAAAAAGTTACGCAAGTAGATGGGTTACAAGATTATACCTAGTAAAATTTGGAGAGACAAAAAAAAGTGTTAAACAAGGGACAGAGAAAGAAAAGCGAAAGAGAGAGAGGCGGGAAGCAAAAGAAAGACAGGACTCAGACAGATAAGGAGCCTGGGCAACAGAAGATCAAAGACAAATGAAGAGGGACACTGGAACTGAGTAAAGAATACAAACTGGACACCTTACGAACTAGAAATTTGGGAAAAAGACAAATAAATGACTCGTTCCTCCCTGGTCACTTCTGAATGTATGACCAAAGCCTTTTGTTGACCAAACGAGGGACTTTTGCTTTCGCTGCTGTTTTCAGTTCTGCAGGAGACGCAGGCTGCTTGTCTGCCTCTGCCTCTGCCTCTACCACGCCCTCCTCACCAGGATGACCACCTCTCCCTGCCTCCACCGCTAAAGAAATACTCACCTCCTAGCAACTGCCTTGGTGCTGTGCTTGCTCTAAAGCCTGCATGAGCCCTGACTGCTCACTCTACAGTCTTGCTCCCCTCACCCATGTCAGACTGTGATACAGCAGTCACAATGCTACCACAGATGCCCTCCTGTGCCAGACTACTGCTCCTGTGCTGGGCTGACGTCGATGGACTATGGATCCTGCCAGCATCTGCATAAAGGACAGGCGAATGGCAAAATGGCAGGCTAAGCTGTGCCAGGCAGAGCCGAAAATGAGGGCGAAGCTTGCCAGGGGCACAAGGCTGGCGGTCCGAGCTAAGCAGGTACACAAGACTGAAGGTAAGCAGAAGGCAGGGGCAACATTGGTAGACAGGAAGCAAATGATCTGGGCCAGTAGCCTCCCTTCAGGGATGGCGGCCCGACCAGAACGCTGAACTTGTGGCTTTGATACAAGCTCTACAGATGGCAGAGGGAACGTCTATACTAACAGCAGGTATGCTTTTACCCTCACCTGTATACACAAAGCAATATACAGACAAAAAGGACTGTTGACATCTGCAGAAATTTTGAGCCTCCAGGAGGCCACACATTTGCCAAAGAAGATAGCCATCATACATTGATAAAGACTGAGACACCCAATGTAATGGCTAAGAAGATAAAAAAAAAATCATCCTAAGGTTTGGGATGCCCAAGATAATCATGTCCCATAATAGACCTGCCTTTGTTGCCCAGGTAAATTAGGGTGTGGCCAAGACATTGGGGATCAATTGAAAATTGTGCTTACCAACCCCAAAGCTTAGGTCAGATAGATAGGATATATAAAATTCTAAAAGAACAAATTGACATAATTGGCCCTGGAGACCAGCAAAAATGACTGGACAGACCTCCCTCCCTCCTGTCCTGTTCTGGGTTCAAAACACCCTGGCAATCGCTGTCACTAGTTCTGTTGTCTGGCTAGTTAGCTGCTGCTCATGTATTCACTGACAATGGCTGACCTTGGTGATGAAATCCTGAGCTCAAGGCTTACACAGGGCAGGCACATCTGCCATAAGGTGGGCTTACATCACCTTTAAGGCTCTTCTTTCCTAGAGTCAGAAACCCACAGGGCTCTGATCATTTTTTAGTGTCCTTTGAAGCACATTATCAGACAGCAGAAGCAAAAGGCAATTCTGTTCTGTTCCTCCACTGTGTGTCTGGGACCTATTGACAGGATATTTTGTACAGTTTGAGATTTTTCCGGATCAGACCGTTTTGTGCAGATAACTGCAGAGAAAAGCAAACACACCTAAAGCTTCCTTACCTCTTGACAGGTTTTGTTTTTCTACAGGAAAATCTTTCTTTAATCTGTGGGGTTATGAAATGTTATGGCTTTCAAAAGATAAACAGATGTGGTTTAGTATATGATAAAATAGATGTCAATGGGATGTTAAAACTTTTTTTAATGCTGTACTTACAAATGTAAAGCCTGGGTAAGGTCAATCTCAAAAAAAGATATTTATGTCCTCATTGGCTGTCCTCTGGCTTTAGGGTTTTTTGTTTTGTTTTAAACATTTGTCATCCTGTATTGCATTTTCTCTCATTGTTTGTTAAAGTTCTCACAATGGACACAACCCTGTACATTTGGATAAAGCTGATGCTACGGGATGCAATGGAAACCCGTAAATGCCATGTGGTGCCAGCTGGACCGAAACTGACCTCTCCGGCACATTCTCTGGAGTTGAGGATCAACACTCCCGGTGTCTACAGCAAAAGAGATTTGTCTTCATAATACTGAACTTGCCTCTTATGAGAAGGCATCCATGTGTTTCTTAGGGCTGAGTTAAGCTCTTTGTAGTCAATAGACTATTATTGCCACAATGTTGGGTGCTATTCTCAGGTCTACAGTGGTTCACAATGTCTACCATGTAGTTACTTTCAAGCCTCATTCAGATAATTTTGCTAAGAGCTATTCTGCACACCCTAGAGATGTTCTACTCTCTTCTCCCAATACTGCTCTGTAAAGTATGAGTTATTTTGTCCCATCAGTTGTACTAGTTTTCATGTGGCTATTGTCTGAGCAAATCTTTCAGAGGTGGTGCTCCATAACAGGAGGGGCCTGAATCTGTTGTTTTTAGAAAAAGGGAGTCTTTGTGCTACACTCAGGGAAAAATGTTACTTTTATGCTGACCATACTGGATTGGTTAGAAGATCCATGACCAAACTTAGAGAAAGATTAAAGCAGAGACAAAAGCTGTTTATGGTTTAATAAATCGCCATGGTTAAAAACCTTAATTTCCACTATAGCTGGGCCCCCTACTTGTTTTACTTCTCATCTTTACAATCGGCCCTTGCATTTTAAACCGCCTGGTCCAGTTTATAAAAGACAGGCTGTCAGTCATTCAGGCCCTAGTACTGACCCATCAATATCACATGTTACCACAACAAGAAACCGAGGTTCTGTAATTGCTTTGAGTAAAAGATTTAACTCAATAATAAAAAGAAAAAGGGGGAAATGAAAGACCCTACAGACCCCCTCCTCAAAACCCGCAGCTAGCATGCTCCCGGGGGAACGTCCTGTTTGCTTAAAAAAATTCTCCAGATCAGCAGCCAGCCTGCTCTCATAAGAACATCCCATGTGCTTGAGAGAGCAGGATGTCTATGAGATAGGAAGACTGCAAGGCAGGATATTGATAAGATAGGACATCAACAAAGCAGGTTGACTGCAAAACAGGATCCATGTTGAGAGAGGAAACCATTCATGCCCCCCGCCTCATTCCGATAACCATGCTTTTGCTTCTATAAACTTGCTTTTTGCTCTTCCCTATAAAAAGCCCGCCCTCCAGTTGGCAGGCGTGCAAGTCTTCCAAGAGATCTTGCCGCCCGCAGGTACCTGTGTCTACTCAATAAACCTCTTGCTAATTGCATCCTATGGTTTGGTCTCGGAGTGTCCTGGTTCTGGGGTCTTCATCATCGGAGGAAAGGTCCTCTCTGAGGGTCTTTCATATACAACACGTGTGCCTGGTATCCATGGAGGTCAGAAGAGGGTATCAGGTCCCCTGGAACTGGGGCTACAAATGGTTGTAGCCACCACCACATGGGAACTGTGCCTCATGGAAGGCTGCCTGCCAGGAGGAGGCTCGAAGACAGTGCCACTCGGTTCTGGGTAGGAAACTGGGAGTTAGCAAATGCAGGGGAAGAGAGGGAGCTGTTGCTGCACAAGGGTCTAATAAAGGGTTCGCATATCTGTGCTGTGTAGTCGGACTGGAATGGGAATCACAAGAGCTGTGTAACAGGGTTGGGGGTGTTCCTACTTATCAAAGCAGGTCCCATGGGAAGGGCCCTCAAGACTCTGGAAGAGCCCCAGGGCATGCTGTGGTTAATGGAGGCCCTCCTCCTAAGACGGTGGTTCTCAGACTCTCTAATGCTGTCACCCTACAGTCCCTCATGTTGTGGAGACCCCACCCACAACCATGAAATTATTTTCATTGCTATTCGTAATTGTCGTTTTGGTACTGATATGAACTGTAACGTAAGTACCTGTGTTTTCCGATAGTCTTAGGTGACCCCCGTAAAATGGTTGTTTGACCCCAAAGAGATCGTGACCCACAGGTTGAGAAATCCTGCTCTATGCTATTACACCCCAACACACACCTGCTTCCCTGCTTCTCTCCTGTCTTGGTTTTGCTACTGTTCTCTCAGTCCCTTTTATTTTATTTCCAACCAGACATTTATATCTCACTATTGCTAAAACAACTCCAGCCAGTCAATAGTGGCTCACACCTTTAATTCCAACACTGGGGAAGCAGAAGCAGGCAGAGTTCAAGGCCAGTCTGCTCTACAAAGCAAGTTCCAGGACAGACTCCAAAACAACACAGAGAAATGCTGCTTCAAAAAACAAAACAAAACAAAAAGCAACTCCAGCGCTGGGCCACCTTCTCCAGTTGAAGTGATGGGCAGTCACTCTTCCTTCTGTAACTCAATACCACAGTGGCCCTTGAGCCTCCTATTAATCTCCATCTCTAGGGTCCGCTGACGACCTTGCAAGTGTCTCTAGAATCCGACATCTCACTGCTTTACCCCCTGGCTCATGCCCTGGACTGATCCTCATCATTCCTGTCTCTGCTTTTCTCCCAGCCTCTTCCAGGCTTTGCCCTGCACTGCTGAGGACCCACTGTGTAACGTTCCATCGTATCCCTGGCTGAGTCTACTTATTTTTGAGACAATATCTTCCTAATTTACCTGTGCTGGCCTTGAACTTGCTCTATAGACCAGGATGACTTTGAGCTTCTTGTTTTCAGTCACAAGTAACCGGAACAGCAGACCAATGCCACCAGTTAGTTTTGACTTAGTTTGGGCTCTCTTAATCTCCCAGTTGCTTATTCTTTTGTTGGGGTTATGTTTTGTTGGTGGCTTAGTTTGGCTGGCTGGCTCGCTGGCTGGCCTGTTACAATTCACTCTTTAGATTAACCAGACCAACTTCAAACTCAGATCAACTTGCCTCTTCCTGCCACCTGCTGGGATAAAGGTATGCATCATCACCACTGTCCTGGTTGGGGTTTATGTTTGTTTTGGTTATGTTGCTTTTTGATTTTATTGTTTTTCCTTGCTATTTTTCTTATCTAGCTTTATTTTATGTGCATTGAGTGAAAGTCAGATCCTCTGGAACTGGACAAGTGTGAGGTGCTGGGAATTGAACCCCTGGTTCTCTTGAAGAGCAGCTAGGTGCTCTTAACACAGGGCCATCTCTCCAGCAGGCTATTGTTTTTTTAAGGTGACTTTGTTGATTTTTTTTTTCCAGTCAGGATCTCAGATAAACTGTGTCTGCCTCCTGAGTGCTGGGTTTAAAGGCTTGAACTGCTATGCCCAGCTGGACTTTTTGTTCTTATTAGCATAGATATAGGAAAAGTGATAACAAATTCTCCAGAGTGGCATAGACCCCAAAGAAAGAATTGTAACATTTTATTTTCTAGTTTGGTTGGAATTTTTCCCCCAAAGGGAAAGAACTGGCTTTTGTTGTTTTTTGTTGTGTTTTTTTGTTTGGTTTGGTTTGGTTTTGTTTAAGAGGGTCTCATGTAGCCTCCTCTGACCTGGAACATTAATCTATATTCAGGGATGACTTTGAGTTCTGGTCCTCTTGTCTTTGCCTGCCCAGTTCGAGGTTCTAAGAACACACCACTACCTGCAGGTTTGACAGAGGTGTGTGGGTGGAAGCTGAGACCCTTTACTTTGGGAGATCTTAAAGAACCGGCTGTAGTTAAACAAAAGGCTAGGGGTTTGTGCAGTACTTAAGGGTCTGAGAAAAACACTTCCAAGGTATGGACAGTGGCTGTGTTACCAAACCTTAGCTTCAACTTGAGAGATTGGTCCTGAGTGAGCCATACACAGGACCTCCAAAAATTAACTAAGACACATATCGTAAGTATTGGTATCAAATACTTGGTCACATGAATTCCTCAACGAACGGTAATCTTGCTACAGTAATGGTGACTTTCAATGAAAATAATTATGTAAATAAATGGACTTCATAATGTCGCTGATTCCTGCTGTCAGCAGTCTATGAAAGTCGTACCTTTGTGATGGAAAAACGAAGCCAGTCATTCCGTTGTTAAAGTTACCAATGACACCTTGCAGTGTATTGTGGGTATGTAAATGACGCTAAGTCACCGAGCTGAGCTTTCCCGAAATACCTTAACTATTTCCTCCCCGTCCCCCCATGTAAAGATGTGGGCTGACCAACAGGGGGCAGTGCAAACTCCAGATTTTCGGAGTGGAAACCTGCTCAGCAGCCTAAATTCAAATGGAACCCCGGAAGTGCAGTCAGTTGTAGAGCCCTTGAGTACACGCGAGGCGCTGGATTTCACCCTCCGCATTAATCAGTAAACAACAACTGGAAAATGAGCGTATCCGTACGTTTCTTTAACACAAAGGATTGCGCATCCGAGGTCCTTCCCTAAGACACTGGGCTGTGTGTCAAGCCCTGACAATGGGAAATTCAAAACACGGGGGTGGGGGGGCTGGAGGGGGGCTGTGACAACCCAACCCTGGAGAGAAGGGCAGGGCAGAACTTTCCTCACCTAAGATTTGCCTCTAGCAATCAGAGTGCTCACTGGAAATTTAAGCATGGCATTCAAGATACAGAGAAGTTGGTAAAGCATATAGGGGAAAAAGAAAGAGGGAGAGTATATGGCGTTTTGGGCACAGGAGAGTTAAGTAAGGATGAGACTTTTGTTTTTCTGGAACTGGAGAAAGAGTGACTGATTTGGTGCCCTCTGGAACTTAAGGAAGCAGGGCCCTGTTTGAGTTACCATATACGAGGGAGTGTCTTGAGCTGGAAGAGTAAAAGGTTTAAGGTGGGACAGGTGAATCCAATGAGGAAGTATCTGGAGCTTAACAGCTGTGGGAGTCACAAGAATTACTTTAAAGGGGCCCTGCCATTTATGGGAAAGGGGTGAGGGGCGTTGGTCTGGGGGAGCTCCCCTATTTTAATCAGTGGTGGGCATGAATTAGCACCTGGTTGAGGTAATGAGTAGTCAGAAAAATCCCAGAATAGGGAGCAAAGATAGATTAAAGGCGGAGTATGCAGATGATCAGGAAGGGGAGAGATTTTAGGTGAGACACCAGGGTTAAAACCGGCTGCCCACACATGAGTTCAAAGGGTGAGATGAAAAGGGGCTTTTGGGGAAAGCCTTATGCCTTAGCAGGGCCAGAGGCAAAAGGTTTACCCAGTCTAGGTGAAGCTCCTGTTACATTTTAACAAGAATATTTTTTGAGGAATGGTTAGTTTATTCTACCTTCCCTGAAGACTGCAGGTGATACCAGGGATATGAAAATGCCAGAGAATGTTAAGAGCCTTAGACAAAGATTGAGAAATCTGGGAAGTAAACTCCAGGCCATTATCCAAATGAAGAGAGGTTGGGATTCCAAACCGGGAAATGATTTCTTGGAAAAGAATACCGGAAACTGTCTGGGCCCTCTTATAAGTGGTGGGAAACACTTCAGTCCACTCAGACATTGCGTCCACCAAAACCAGGAGATATTTAACTCTTCTGACTGTGGGCATATGAGTAAAATCCAGCTGCCAATCAGTTCCTGGAAGGGAGCCCCTGGCCTGGTGGGTGGGGAAAGGGAAGCTAAGATACTGGGTCTTGGAATCTGACTTTTGACAGATTTTACAAGAGGCACTGATAGTTTTTAATAACTCTAAGTCCACAGGCATGGGTTGTAGGTGAGCCTTAACAAATGAAATAGAGCTTTGCTATTAGGGTGAAAGAGCTGATGTAGGTAGGACAGAATTTGCTGTTCCCCATTCCAGCAGAGGATTGTGATCTATGAGTCTGAAAAACCCTCGTTTTCAAGGATGGTGGGAGAAATCCCCCAGTCTCAATAATTCAGGCCAACAGATGCAATCAGCAAGAGGTGTCTTTATTGATTACACAGGCGCCTGTGGGTGCAACAGCAGCTTCCGCCAACTGAGCACACCGGTTAAATTCAAGCAGCCATATTTATAGGGAAGATTGATTACATAAGAGAGTAGTATAGCACAAGCATTTCATTGGCTCTCAGATTGGTGGGTGTAGCTCATCCTGGGAATGGCCCCATGTCTATTCTCGAATTTCCCCAAAAAACCATAAAGACAGATAAAATACCCTGCAGTCAGTTGACAGTTTAGATAGAATGTCTTGGGGGGGTGGGGGATGGAGTAGTCCCTCTCCTCAGTCCCAAAAAACCACAAAGCTAGATAGAGCACTCTACAGCAAGTTGACAATTTAGATAGAATGCCTTGGGGGGGGGTGGAGTATTTCCTCTCCTTAGCCTAGTCAGTGAGTCTGCAACCATAGATATCCAGTTTTAGCATAGGCTGAGCCCGGGGGCCCAGCTAAATTTTCAGCAGAGTTTAACATTGTACATGGGCTCGGGGGTCTTTCAAGTCTACCCAGTGGAAGAACTCTTAAAAGAAATTCCACACTACCTCAGAATTGAGAAATAGATGGTGATTTATTTAGGGGTAAACTCACAAATCAGAATCCTCTGCTTGAACAGAGAACAGAAACCAAATCCAGCAACTGGTAAGAGAGTGGGGGGGGTGTCTCTACATTGGTTTATATAGATAAGAGGCCACGGCCCAGTGAGCTGGTAACCACTGGCTGTAAGACCTCCTACAACACCTCCCCCTTTTGTTTAAATAAGAGAGTTCTAAGCCTAATACAAAATTATATACAATAAGAACAAATATATTCAATAATTATCCCATCCTAACTAGTGTAAGTCTTTTTTTTTTTTTTTTTTTTTTTTTTTTGGTTTTTCGAGACAGGGTTTCTCTGTGGTTTTTTGAGCCTGTCCTGGAATTAGCTCTGTAGACCAGGCTGGTCTCGAAATCACAGAGATCCGCCTGCCTCTGCCTCCCGAGTGCTGGGATTAAAGGTGTGCACCACCACCGCCCGGCCTAGTGTAAATCTTGTATAAATAAATAACTTGGCCAAGTCATGAGATGAAAGTAACTACAACTATCTGGTCTTCAACCCATCGAATCTCAGGGAAGGGAAATAGTATTACTTGAGTGAGCAGGAAGTGCAGTCAAGCAACTTCCAAAATGTGCAACAAATGACAGAGACAACTGGTTACCAGGGTGTTAGGAATATTTCTTAATATTAGCTCCCTACCGACACAAAATTCCCAATCAAGCCAAATCAATACAAGCCGAATTAAGAAATATCCAGGAGATCTGCCCTCTCGGGTGCCCCAAGGGGGAACCGGGAAGCCCCAGGACCGCGACCCCTGGGGAGGAAGAAAGGGAGACCACCGCGTTCCTCTTTTAGGGATTACTTAAATACCCTGAGGAGCGATCCTGACACCACCCCCAGGGAGAGGTCAGAACCTGGCCAGCTGGGATTTGGAGTCCAGACCCAGCCTGGGGGCTGGAATAGATACAAGGGACTGGGGCCTATGCTCCCAACTTGACATTGGGCAATCACCCAAAGTCTCATTTGCAACGATGACGCAACCAATTTTGGTTAAGGTCTAGAATAACTGACAGACCATTTTCAGAGGTAGGAAAATTTTCAAAACCGTCTTACCCTGTCTTGGCAAGATTTGACAGTCTTGCTTATCCATTTCCAGATACTGTGTATCCTGTCAACGGTTAAGGCATGGACACTTCTTTGTCTAAAGGCCAGATTTCCAAGAAGAAAACAAGCTGCAAATGGAGTGTCTAAAGTGCTCAACATTCTCTCGGGAATAGATTGCTGCTGCCAGGAGCATTTGTGTCTCACTTCAACAGAAATCTAAGTTATTTAAATGCCATACTCTACAGCTCTTTGAAGTGGTTGAAGATTACCTATCTATGCAGAATACAATCTCTATGTATCTAAAGAACCTGATTAGTCTAACTTTAAGTATGACAAACATAGATGACTATTGATCTATAATTCTTAATACCTATATAACTTAGAAATACTAAGACTTCATATTAGAATATTATACAATAAACAAATGTGCAACAAGTGAGGACAATGACCTCAAACTGCAAACAATGTATAAGTATCTTGATCAGAGGTAGAAATGTACATTGCAACATGATAAATATGTATCAATATATAAAAATGATTTAAGGGGCTGGAGAGATGGCTCAGAGGTTAAGAGCATTGCCTGCTCTTCCAAAGGTCCTGAGTTCAATTCCCAGCAACCACATGGTGGCTCACAACCATCTGTAATGGGGTCTGATGCCCTCTTCTGGCCTGCAGGCATACACACAGACAGAATATTGTATACATAATAAATAAATAAATATTTAAAAAAAAAATAAAAAAAAAATAAAAAAAAATAAAAATGTTTTAAGCAGAGCTAGAAGCATGTATTCATACAATATTCAATATAATTTAACTTTGTATCAATATACAAGCATCTATACCAATGTAATTGCCTATAAATAATAACTAACGAGTATTCACTCTACTACTCACTATTATTATTAATGTGACTAAACTCACACTAGTCCATTATCCCATCCAATGCCCCCCCTTTTTAAAGAGATCCCTGAGCCTATAAAATTTCCCCTCAACCTTAAACTCTGTATCAATTATAATCAGCCTCTAAATGATGTCCCTAACCCTGAGGACAAACTTTGTTTGGAGAGGGGGTCATCATCTTCTAGAATTACTTCCAGCTGTCATGGGGACAATATTCTCTCTATGGGATCCCATGAAAGTAAAATGATGGTTAAGTTCCAAGATCTCTGTCTGGTATAATTGCAAATAGTCTCTGATTATTTGGTAGGGTTTTTCAGAGGTTCCTATTTGGAGTTCTGGCCAGAACATTGGAAAAAGTGCACCATTTGAGCTAACCAAGTTGGAACCATCTTGAGAAGCTGGTACCCCAAACAGGTCTTGTAGTAGGGCTATAAGTATCATGATGTCATAATAACCAGGTGGAGTGGTTGTTGGGCCCCATCTTCTTCGTGGAAACTTCAAAGACAACTGCAGGAAAATTCATTGTTCATTGTGGAAAACTTAAACATTATTTATATAAACATATACAGACACACACACACACACACACACATATATATATATATATATTCAATGAAAGGTATGATAGAGACAAAGATATGAAGAGAAGTAAAATTTTTTCTAAATTCTTTTTTCTTTCTGTCCCATATCATGGCACCTGACATGAGACAGAAACTCTGAATTTTTCTTTTAACAACATGCTTGTATTTAGAGAGGGACAGAGACAGTGTCCAAGTCCTAGGCCAGCTCTATATATTCATAAATATATATACATAAATATATATATGTATATGTTTTAACACCTGTACTATGAGTCATATTCGTTTTTCTTGATGATCCATATTGAATAGTTATTTTTCCTTCTGTCAGAATCCAAACATCTAGGGTCTCTTGAAATTTGAAGATGAGTATTTTCCTGAAAAGACAAGAACAGAACCCTGCCCCCACCCTATATGCTTTCCGTACCACCTGTATGCTTGTCACCTTCTACTTTTCACACCAAAACTTTATTAATTTTAATCATATCCATAGTTTTCCTTCTCCTGTGGAAACAAGAGCAAAACCCCTTCCCCAAAGCATCACATCTCCTGGCTTTCATTGTGAGGACAGTACATAATTGAAATACACTGGCTGATTTAATTCAGAAGACTTTTCTACTATCCAATGTCTCTCTGCTGCTGTTGTCCCTTCCTCATTGGAGTTAAGAAAATTCAAGGTTAATAAAGCATTATGTAATCTATTTCTGGGGGCATTTTGCACCCCTTTCTGTTTCTTTCTTTTTTTAATATTTATTTATTTATTATACAATATTCTGTCTGTGTGCATGTCTGCAGGCCAGAAGAGGGCACCAGACCTCTTTACAGATGGTTGTGAGCCACCATGTGGTTGCCGGGAATTGAACTCCGGACCTTTGGAAGAGCAGGCAATGCTCTTAACCACTGAGCCATCTCTCCAGCCCCCCTTTCTGTTTCTTTAATATATCTTTTATAGTTCGAATTGATCTTTCTATAACTGCCTGACCTGTAGGATTGTGTGGTATACCTGTAATCTGCTTAATATCACTTTTTTTTGTTATAAACTGATTGGCCCATCAGCTCAGGCTTCTTATTAACTCTTTTAACTTATATTAGCCCATTATTCTACCTGTGTTAGCCATGTTGCTCAGAACCTTATTTGGCGGGCAGTCACATCTTGCTTCTGTTTTCTGTACTGATTGGTTGTCCAAATTTTTTTATATTAATTGAGTTCTACGTTTTTCTCTGCTCACCTCCCTGCCTCTCTCCTCCTTATAACCTCCCCCAAGGTCCCCATGCTCCCAATTTACTCAGGAGATCTTGTCTTTTTCTACTTTCTACCTCCCATGTAGATTAGATCTATGTAAGTCTCTCTTAGTGTCTGTATTGTTATCTAAGTTCTCTGGGGTTGTGGTTTGTAGGCTGGCTTTCATTGCTTATGTTTAAAAACCACCTATGAGTGAGTACATGTGATAATTGTCTTTCTGTATCTAGGTTACCTCACTAATGTTTTCTAGCTCCATCCATTTTCCTGCAAAATTCAAGCTGTCGTTATTTTTTTCTGCTGTGTAAATGTACCACATTTTCTTTATCCATTCTTTGGTCGAGGGACATTTAGGTTGTTTCCCGGGTCTGGCTATGTCAAAGAATGCTGCTATGAACATAGTTGAGCACATGTCCTTGTGGCACAATTAGCATCCTTTGGATATACAACCCCAAAGTGGTATTGCTGGGTCTTGAGGAAGGTTGTTTCCTAATTTTCTGAAAAATCGCCACACTGACCTTTAAAGGGGTTGTACAGCTTGCATTCCCACCAGCAATGCAGAAATGTTCCCTTTTCCCCACAGCCTCTCCAGCATAAGTGGTCATCAGTGTTTTTGATCTTGGCCATTCTTGCAGGTGTAAGATGGAATCTCATAGTTGTTTTGATTTGCATTTCTCTGATGACTAAGGATGTTGAGCATTTCCTTAAGTGTCTCAGCCATTTTAGATACCTCTGTTGAGAGTTATCTTTATAGGTCTGTACTCCATTTTTTTTATTAGATTACTTGTTCTTTTGATGTTCGCTTTTTAGAGTTCATTGTATATTTTGGAGTTCTCTGTCTGATGTGAGGGTAGTGGAGATCTTTTCCCATCCTGTAGTCTGTCGATTTGTCTTGTTTTCCATGTCCTCTTTCTCTTCTATAAGGTTCAGTGTGGCTGGCTTTATGTTAAGGTCTTTGATCTATTTGGACTTGAGTTTTGTGCGTGGTGATAGATATGGGTCTATTTTCATTTTTCTACATGTTGATACCCAGTTATGCCAGCACCACTTGTTAAATAGGCTTTCTTTTTTCCATTGATATTTTTTGCCTCATTGTCAAAAATCAGGTGTTCGAAGATTTGTGGATTAATATCTGGGTCTTCTATTAAGTTCCATTGGTCCTCCTGTCTGTTCTTATGCCAATACCAGGCTGTTTTCAGTAATTTAGCGCAGTAATTTAGTAGAGTTTGAAGTCAGGAAATGTGATGCCTCCAGAAGTTCTTTTATTGTACAGGATTGTTATGGATATCCTGGGATTTTTGCTTTTCCATATGAAGTTGAGTACTGTTCTTTCAAGGTTTGTGAAGAATTTTTCTGGGATTTTGATGGGCATTGCGTTGAATCTGCAGATTGCTTTTGGTAAGATTGCCATTTTTACTATGTTAATCCTGCCTACCCAAGAGCATGGGATATCTTTCCACTTTCTGGTGTCTTCTTCAATTTCTTTCTTCAAAGATTTAAAGTTCTTGTCATACAAGTCTTCCACTTGTTTGGTTAGAGTTACTCAGAGATATTTTATGCTATTTGTGGCTATTGTGAAGGGTGTTGATTCTCTGATTTCTTCCCCAGCCCTTTTATCATCTGTGTACAGGAGGGCTACTGATTTTTTTTTTTTTTGATTTTTGAGACAGAGTTTCTTTGTAGCTTTTGGTTCCTGTCCTGGAACTAGCTCTTCCAGACCAGGCTAGCCTCGAACTCACAGAGATCCTCTTGCCTCTGTCTCTGCCTCCCAAGTGCTGGGATTAAAGGCATGCGCGAATGTGTAGCCCAGGCTGGCCTTGAACTATTGATCCTCCTGCCTCTGCCTCCTTCAGCTAATCCTACCGGCGAGTGCCAACACAAACGGCTGATTTTTTCTTAGCTAATCTTGTATCCTACTATATTACTGAAAGTGGTCATGAGTTGTAGAAGTTCCTTGGTAGAATTTTTGGGATCACTTATGTAAACTATCATATCATCAGGAAACAGTTTGACTTCTTTTCCAAATTGTATCCCCTTGATCTCCTTTTGGTATCTTATTGCTCTAGCTAGGACGTCAAGAACTAAATTGAGGGCTGGAGAGATGGCTCAGCGGTTAAGAGCTCTTCCAAAGGTCCTGAGTTCAATTCCCAGCAACCACATAGTGGCTCACAACCATCTGTAATGAGGTCTGGTGCCCTCTTCTGGCCTGCAGGCATACACACAGACAGAATATTGTATACATAATAAATAAATATTTTAAAAAAGAACTAAATTGAATAAATATGGAGAGAGTGGACAACCTTGTCTTGTTCCTGATTTCAGTGGAATTGCTGGGAGTTTCTCTCCATTTAGTTTGATGTTGGCTGTTGGCTTGCTGTATATTGCCTTTATTATGTTTAGGTGTGTTCCTTGTGTCGCTGCTCTCACCAAGACCTTTATCATGAAGAAATGTTGTATTTTGTCGAAAGCTTCTTCGGCATCTAATGAGATGATACATGTGGTTCTTATTTTTCACGGTGTTTATATGGTGGATTACGTTGACAGATTTTTCATATGTTGAACCATCCCTGCATCTGTGGGATGAAGCCGACTTGGTCATGGTGGATAATGGTTCTGATGTGTTCTTGGATTCAATTTGCTAGTACTTTATTTAGTATTTTTGCATCAAGGTTCATGAGTGAGATTGATCTATAATTCTCTTTCTTAGTATTGTCTTTCTGTGGTTTGGGTATCAGGGTAATTGTAGTCGCATAAAAAGAGTTTGGCAATGTTGCTTCTGATTCTGTTGTGTGGATTATTAACAGCCTTACTCAAACGTGCAGGAACGAGTATGCCAGGGCATGCAAGAGATGGTAACTAAAGAGAAACTCAGTATCGCACCTTTCTGTGAATTCCTATTCTGATGGGAAAGAAAGTCATTCATATCAAGGGGTAGAAATCAAGCCTCATTGGTCAGATGAGGACAGCATCGCTGTTCGCACAAGCTGGCAAGGACTGCACTAACCACTGTCCTGAGGACACTCCTTGCATTGATTGCCACACGCTCCTACCTTGTGCTCAAGCCTCAAACTACACAGAGCATAAACACAAGAGCCCAGACTCAACACATCCCAAGTCTCTTACATATAGTCACACTGAGCATCCTAGGACAAAGAACAGGAGTGTGAAAACAGAAAGGCACGGGCATGAGTAGAGCGGGGAGTGTGGATCTTACTCTATTTGATTGGAGTAAGATCTTAAAAGAGAGCCGGGCGATGGTGGCACACGCCTTTAATCCCAGCACTCAGGAGGCAGAGGCAGGCAGATCTCTGTGAGTTCGAGACCAGCCTGGTCTACAAGAGCTAATTCCAGGACAGGCTCCAAACCCACAGAGAAACCCTGTCTCGAAAAACAAAAAAAAAAAAAAGAAAAAAAAAAGAAAAAGAAAAAGAAAAAAGACTTATGTGTGTGTGTGTATATATATATATATATATATAGTTTTGACAGGCTCTCACTATGTAGGCCTGGCTAGCCTAGAACTCACTATGTGAAGCAGGCTAGCCTCAAGCCCATACATATCTGCCTGCCCCTGCCTTCTGAGCACTGAGAAAAGGTACGCACCACCACACCAGGCCTTCCTGTGTTACCCTATGAAATTCCATGAGAGAGAGCATCTTATTCACCCACATTCCCAACCCTCAACGCATGGTCTGTCCCTCTGGAATCAGTTCAGAAGGGCTTTGTGGCTAAATCCTCCCAATATTCTGAGGCAGACACTGTCATTGTCACCTTCATTATAGGTTAGCAAATAGAATTTCTTCATTTTTTTGAAACAGCTCTGTAGCTTTGGAACCTCTCCTGGAACTCACTCTGTAGACCAGGCTGGCCTCGAACTCACAGAGATCAACCTACCTCTGCTTCCCAAGTACTGGGATTAAAGACATGTGCCATCACCGCCCAGCTGTTTATTTTATTTTTAATTAAGAGAATTTTTAAGCTTGATGTGGGGGCACATACCTGTCATTACAACGTTTAGTAGTAGGCAGGAATTCAAGATCGTCCCGGGTGATGAGGCAAGTTCAATGCTAGCCTGGGACACACGAGACTCCCTAATGGCTGCCCCGCGTTCAGGAGGTTGAGGCAAAGAGAATTGTGTCATCTTCCCAGGCCCAACTGAGTTCAAGGCCAGCCTGGGGGACGTTCGAGACACCGTCTCAAAATTTCAAGAAGCAAAATCAAAATTTCTCCTCACGAAAAAAAGAAAAAGAACTTTTACTTGGTGTAAATTATAAAACCAGATTTGTATAGCGGGGCCAGGCGTTTAGAGTCCCATGAATCCGGTTTCTGCGCTGCCCCCTGGCGTCGGCCCAACATTTACTCCGGGAAAATGAAATCTCCAATTCCGGACACCCGAGGTTGGTGAACCAGTGTTATTTACATACCCACAATGCACTGCACGCAGGTTAATGCGAAATTTAAACGTGTAAGCGCTTTTATCCTCTCTTTCTCGCTTTCTTTTCTTCCTAGTGATGTGCGTTTGGGAGACGTGCGTTGGAGGAAAACAGGCGTCATCACTTACTCCGTGGAGCTAGCGGCCATCGGTTATCTAGGAGCTGGAGTCGACCGAGAAGGGTAGGCGGGTCGACGTTGATATACTCTGGTTTCTCTTCAGATCGTATAAATCTTTCGCCTTTTACTAAAGATTTCCGTGGAGAGGAACAACTCTGAGTCTTAACCTAATTTTTCGAGGTCCTGTTTCCGCAGGACTAAACAATATGTTTAAGAGAGAACTAACTGTAAAGTTTGAGTTATCTGTTTTCCCCGACTCAAATTACAGGGAAATACTTTGTGTGAACTAAACTGCATTTAACATTTTGCTATGGTTGTTCCTTATTGCTTCTCTTAGTATCTCTGAAAGGAATGTTCCTGCCCCGAGTCTTAATGTTAATGCAGTTTCGTGAAGTTCAGGGTAGGGTGTGAGGTTACTGGTGACGTCTACACGGTGGATGCCTCTGTGTGGGGAGGGAGCAGTGCTCTTGTCAGGGCCTTCTTAGCCCGCCCCAGGGGTTCTGGCTCCTCCCGTCCCTGACCCTCTTCAATCAGGAGGATGAAAAGCAAGCAAGGGAGGTTCCGACACCTAAAACTCACTACTTTCTTAGGGCTTTTATGGCACTGAAGGTGAAAAATTTCGTTCAATGACCTTCCACTTAAGAATGCGAAAATCAGAATCAAGAAAGGACTTCTCCAAAGAATTTATCTCCATTTATAACTGCTTTGAAGAGAAAAATGTCACTTTCCTCTCGGAAAGATTGCTGTTCCAGGAAATGGTGACAAAAAGGACTTATCACAACCAGCAGTTTATAGAGAGAAAATCCAATGAGTCCTGTCCCTAGGGTAGAGACAGGAGAGGCTGTACAGCGTGAGGCCAGCCTCCTGAGTGAAACCGTGAGACCTTCTCAGAACAAGAAACACAACAGAAAACAGGGCTGGTGGTTGGCTCCGTAGGTAAGGACACATGCCACCAAGCTTGCCAGCCTGAGTTCCATCCCCAGTGTCCACACGGAAGGACAGAGCTGTCTCCTACAAGTTCTTTGACCTCCACCGCAGACTGTGGAAGGGAGGTGTGCCTCAATGGTGCCTTGTTACCTAGTACTGTTAAAAAAAAAAAGTGATATATGCTTTTAATCCTAGCACTCATGAGGCAGAGGCAGGTGAGTGGATCTTTGTGAGTTTGAAGTCAAACTGGCTTGCTTAGTGAGCTCCAGGACAGCCACGGCTACACAGTGAAACCCTGTCTCAAAAATAAAAATAAAGAAAAAAAAGAATAAAAGAAAAATAAAAAGGAAAGATGCATAAAACCGTGAGTGTCTTTTACAAATAACCCACTACTTGCTGCCTAGGGACATAAAATTAAATGTATCCCTTGGTTAGGAGCACACTGATTCACTGTCACTTACTTTGTCAGGTCCATGCTGGCCAAAAGTCAGTGGACCAAAGGACCACCCTGATAATGACAACTCACCAAACCACTGATGTACTGAAGACACATGTCCTTCAAGTATTTGTACAAGGTTTAGCAGTTCATATCGGTGGCAGAATCCACCCTCCCCCAATCCCAAAGGCCCCTTCCTCAGTGCCCCCTTTCTGCCTTGTGCTGGCCTTTCCTCCATGACTATGACCCTGACACCCTCATACTAGCTGCTAAGAATGGGCAGTCAGGGGCCATGCAAAAGCTTATGCATATTTCACTGCAAACTCTGTTAAATCTGTTTGTCTGTATTAGGTATCTGTAACACCCGATTTGGCGTTACACCCTCGGTACAGTTTGCGCTCCTCTGTTCTGCCCTGTTGCCAAGCCACCATGCAATAAACCATGGCGGGGGGAACAACGCTGTGGAATTGAAAACAGCTGTTTTCTGAATCCAACTAATCCACGGGACCAGCGGTAGTGGTGGCAGGGACACCTCTCTCTACAGGCAGGGTGTTAAAGCTGGTGACTCGGAAGCCAGAAAGGCTAGAGGCCGCTCGAAGGGTCTCTCACAGCAGGGACCACTTATGAGTGGTCCAAAAGAAAAGGATAAAGAAAAATCCGGTGCCCCCTGGGCCCCCCAATCAAGTGCACTGCACAGTGTGTAGTGCTAGCCTGGGAGGACCAACCCTGGGTTGTCTGGTCACGTTTTTAGCTATGAATAAATGTCAGCAAAGGGCTCAACCATAGCCATGGACGCTGTGGTTGGGAGCTGGAAGGAGAAAACTCACCACCGAAGCTGCTGGTGTGCATAGAGGTGGGCGTTCATGCAGATAGTACACAGAGCTGTTGTAAAGAAACCTGGTTTCAGAGGCCAGGGTTCCAAGTTTTCCCAGATGGCCCACCCATGGGCTGGAGGGAATGTGGAAAGAACCTGGCCAAGTCACCAAGCGCCAATGTTATGGTAAAAGTAAAATGCTGCAGGTCCCCAAGTGTCTGAAGCAAGCAGTGGGCCCTGAGACCACAGAGGACCACAAAGGCAGCGAGTTCCAGGCAGGGAGCCCTGAGTGGCCTGTGGGCCATGAGGACCAGTAGGTCCTAGGCAGGGAACTGCATGGTGAGAGACCTTGGCGGTGCAGCCAGTCCCATGAGGAGTTATAGAAAAGTAAAATGGCAAATGACACTGTTCCTTGAGTGGGCCACCTGGGGCAGTAGATCCCAAACAGGGAGCCATGAAGCTGGTGAGAGGCTTTGGCGGGGCTGCCAATCCCTTGAGGAGCCACAGCCAAGATGGATGATAGAGCGACAGATAGGCACACCATGCAGAGTGAGGGTGGATATTTATTTAGTGGGTTATGGAGGAAAAAGGGGAAAGAGAGAAGGCAAGAAGGGAGAAGAGCAGAAAGTCAGAGAGAGAAATGAAGGAAGGAGGAGAGCAGTCACGGCAGCAGCTACCCCTTAGGGAGAGAGATGGAAAAGAAAGAAGCTCAGACTGCAAACAGAAGGAACATCTGCCGGCCTCAGTGGTGTATGTGGGGAGGGAGTGGGCAGAGCTTGTCTTTATTTTAATTTTATTGATTTTTATTTAGCTCTAATTTTTCTCTGCTCCCCTCCTTGCCTCTCCCCTCCCCTTCAACCTTCTCCCAAGGTTCCATGCTCCTAATTTACTCAAGAGATCTTGTCTTTGTCTACTTCCCATGTAGATTAGATCTTTGTATGTCTCTCTTAGGGTCCTCATTGTTGTCTAGGTTTTCTGGGATTGAAGGCTGGTTTTCTTTTCTCTGTGTTTAAAAACCACTTAAAGCCGAGCAATGGTGGCGCACGCCTTTAATCCCAGCACTCGCGAGGCATAGGCAGGCGGATCTCTGTGAGTTCGAGACCAGCCTGGTCTACAGAACTAGTTCCAGGACAGGCTCCAAAGCCACAGAGAAACCCTGTCTCGAAAAATGAAAAAACAAAAAAATAATAAAATAAAACCACTTATAAGTGAGTACATATGATAATTTTCTCTCTACTCTAAGTCTGGGTTACCTCACTCAAAATAATGTTTTCTAGCTCCATCCATTTGCCTTTAAATTCAAGATGTTATTTCTTTCTGCTGTGTAGTTCTCCATTGTGTAAATGTACCACATTTTCCTTACCCATTCTTCAGCTGAAAGGCATTTAGGTTGTTTCCAGGTTCTGGCTATGACAAACAAAGCTGCTATGAACATGGCTGAGCACATGTCCTTGTGGCACAATTGAGCATCCTTTGGATATATACCCCAAAGTGGTATTACTGGGTCTTGAGGAAAGTTGTTTCCTAATTTTCTGAGAAATTGCCACACTGACATCCAAAGGGGTTGTACCAGCTTGCATTCCCTCCAGCAATGCAGGAGTGTTCCCTTTTCCCCACAACCTCTCCAGCATAAGTTGTCATCAGTGTTTTTGATCTTGGTCATTTTTACAGGTGTAAGATGGAACCTCAGAGTTGTTTTGAGTTGCATTTCTCTGATGACTAAGGATGTTGAGCATTTCCTTAAGTGTCTCATAGCCATTTTAGATTCCTCTGTAGAGAGTTCTCTCTTTAGGTCTGTACTCCTTTTTTTTTTAATTGGATTATGTGTTCTTTTGATGTACAGTTTTTTAAGGTCTTTGTCCATTTTAGAGATCAGACCTCTGTCTGATATGGGGTTAGTAAAGATCTTTTCCCATTCTGTAGGCTGTCGTTTTGTCTTATTGACCATGTCGTTTGCTTTACAGAAGCTATTCAGTTTCAGGAGGTCCCATTTATTAATTGTTTCAGTGACTGTAATGATGGGGTTCTATTAAAAGTGGTTCCCTGTGCCAATACAATTCAAGCGTACTCTCTACTTTCTCTCCTATAAGGTTCAGTGTGGATGGTTTATGTTGAGGTCTTTGATCCATTTGTACCTGAGTTTTGTGCATGGTGATAGATATAGGTCAATTTCATTCTTCTATATGTTGATATCCAGTTATGCCAGCACCACTTGTTAAATATGCTTTCTTTTTTTCCATTTGATATTTTTTTTCTTCTTTGTCAAAAATCAGGTGTTTTAAGATGTGTGGATTGATATCCGGGTCTTCTATTCATTTCCATTGGTCCTCCTGTCTGTTCTGATGCCAATACCAGGCTGTTTTCAGTACTGTAGCTCTGTAGTAGAGTTTGAAGTCAGGGATTGTGATGCCTCCAGAAGTTGTTTTATTATACAGGATTGTTTTGGCTGTCCTGGGTTTGTTGTTTTTCCATATAAAATTGAGCACCGTTCTTTTGAGTTCTTTGAAGAATTTTTCTGGGATTTTGATGGGCATTGCGTTGAATCTGTTCTTTTTCGTCTTTAAGTTCATACAAACACATCACAGGGTCACATTGCTAAAGGGAGAAAGTAAAAGGCAAAACAAAGGATGAAAACAAATAGCAAAACACCATTAACAACAGAAAAACCTCAAACTAGGTACTTGTTACAAATACAGTAAAATAACCTGTAAGTACTAGATAAAAACAAATCCTGCTCTATCGGGTTCAATGTTGTTGTAAGACTTTAAGACAATTCTGAAGCCATTTCTGTCAATTCTGAATCCTCTCAGCCTCCCTGCCATAGTGCTTCCCCTCCTCCCCTGGAAACCAAGGACCTAACAGCTAGACTTAGTTCCTGAACAATTACCCATATACATATGTTTTGATTCAGTCCCCTGGGAAACCGGGTCAAAATGACCTCTTACCTCATCTGGTCTGGCAACAGCTCTCCAGCCAATTATTGGTAATAGCCCTTTCGAATATGCCAATCACAACCCCCCTTGCTTCTGTGGCCTGCTACTTTAAAAGTAGCCTGTGCATAGCGCTGGAGAAATGGCTCAGTGGTTAAGGACCTCTTCCAAAGGTCCTGAGTTCAATTTCCAGCCACAACCATCTGTAATAAGGTCTGGTGCCCTCTTCTGGCCTGCAGGCGTACACACAAAAGTAGCCTGTGCCTGCTATTCGAGGTCTCTCGGCTTCATGCTTTTGCATCGGCTATGGTGTGTGAGGTGTGCTAGATTCCAACATTGTGACATTCCAATTGTATTTTTAACAAAGATCTGAGAGTAAGAGTCCCACTACTCAGCTTTACATAACAGGTGGTTATGGGAACACACACCCACCGGTGGAAACTGAGAATTTGTGATAGATAGAAAACTACATTACGTGGAACTTGTGATGTAGTTAAAGAGAACAGAACATGTTAAACTTGAGCTTTCAAATCCTAAACGTAACCTGCAACAAACAGTCTGCTTTTCGGGTAGGAATGGTGGTCCCGCGTAGCCGTTGCACAGGACCTCCAAAAATTGACTTGATGATATTCAACTGATGGTAAGAAAAACAGATAATAGGGTTCTGTTGCATGTCTTTCTTATAATACTTTAATCTTAGTACAGTAACGGTAATTTCATTCTCAAATAAATTACGCAATCCTCCTGCTTCGGTCTCTTAGGAAGTACCATTATGAACAGAGTCAAGATGGAAAATCAACTCAGCGATTTTTTATTTTAAATAAAAAAAAATTACTCCTGTGCAGTGCATTGTGGGTATGTAAAAGAGGCTAAGTCACCTCCCTCAGGTCTCCGGGAAAATCTTAATTTATTTTTCCTGTGTAAAGATGTGGTCTGACCACCAGGGGGGGCAGTGCAAATTCCAGGCTTTCGGAGTGGAAATCTTATCAGCAGTCTGAATTCAATTGAACCCCGGAAGTGCAGTCAGTTGTTGAGCACTGGTGTATACTCTAGGCGCTGGATTTCACCCTCCGCATAAATCAGTAAATAAACACCTCGAAAATGAGGGTACGTTTCTTTAACACAAAGGATTGCTCATCCGAGGTCCTTGCCTTAGACACTGGACTGTGTGTCAAGCCCTGATAATGGGAAGGTCAAAGACACGGGTCAAACCCTGGAGGGGGGGGGAGGGGGCAGAACTTTCCTTACCTAAGATTTGCCCCGAACGCCATCAGAGACTAATACTACTAGACCGCTGTGGGGTTTAGTTCGCTCCTTCAGGGATGTTTGGGACATGGTTACATAAACCCTATGTTGACCTCAATCTCTCCACGTAGCTGAAAATGACTTTGAAGGCGAGATCCGTATGCCTCCTATTCGCTTGCGGTGAAGTTAGCATATGTTAGAAGAGAGTTATATTTGAAACGGAAAAACTACACCTCTACAGAAGACTGAGAAAAATTGTACAAGGACTCAGATATGTTTGCTTCCTATTCTTAGTAATACTCAAAAAATGAATATGATCTGAAGAGGCAGGGTATATAGTACTGTCTCCGCCCATTGTGTTCGGCCACCGCTAAGTCTACATAACCAATGGGTGTTTGGTGCACAACATTAGTGGTCAGTGACTTCTGCTTTCGTCTCGCATGAAGGCTCTGGGAGCCGCTTCACTACTGAGAAAACAAAAGGACGAGAAACGAAGTGAAAGCGTTTAAATGGAAACGCGGGGTTGTGAGCAATGCATTGCGTGTATGTGTGCTAGCGGTGAACCACCACCAGAGGGCAGGACGAAAACCGTGTGTACAGGCGTGTATGCACCACCCACAAAGTCTGATCTCCCACCCTTAGAGAGGGAGCGATTGACACTTGATGGCTACTGAGGGAGGGAGACTGTGCTGTGTTGCTCCTGCCCAGTAGGACTCCACATCCATACGAATTTGGGCAGCACTAATTGGACTTAGGAGGTTATTAATAAGCACGTGATAACAACAAAACAATAAGTAAAATAAAAGGACATGAGGTGGGAGAGAGTCAGGTGTAGTAAATTCGAGGAGGTTAATGGTGGATGGATATTATTTTAGGTATTTTGTTTTGGGTTTTCTTTCTCTTTTTTTCTTTCTTCCTTTCTTTCCTTCTTTCTTTCTATTATGTATATGCAGTGTTCTACCTCCATGTTTGCCTGAGGGCCAGAAGAGGGCACCAGATCTCATTACAGGTGGTTGTGCGACACCATGTGGTTGCTGGGAATTGAACTCAGGACCTCAAGAAAAGCAGCCAGTGCCCTTAACCTCTGAGCCATCTCTCCAGCCCCTTCATATTCATTGTTTTTAAAGATTTTAATTATTTATTATGTATACAACATTCTGCCTTCATGTATGCCCGTATGCCAGAAGAGGGCGCCAGATCTCATTACAGATGGTTGTGAGCCACCATGTGGTTGCTGGGAATTGAACTCAGGACCTCTGGAAGAGTAGTCAGTGCTCTTAACCACTGAGCAATCTCTCCAGCCCCCTTCATATTCATTTTTAAAGGAAAGTGAATCAGCCTGGCATGGTGCCTCATGCTGTTAATTCCAGCACTCAAGAGGCACAGGCAAGTGGATCCCTGTAATTTGAGATCAGCCTGGCCTACCTATTCAATTCTAGACACTGAGGGCTACTTACTGGAATGAACAAGAAAATGAACAATAGTTCCTGTCCTTGAGACAATTTTTCTATTTAGAACACGGGGAGGGAGGTGGGGTGGGGAGAGTACCTGGCTGTGGTGGCACACACCTTTAATCCCAGCACTCAGCATGCAGAGGCTGGCACATCTCTGAGTTTGGGAGTTCGGGGCTGGCCTGGTCTACAGAGCGAGTCCCAGGACAGCCAGGGCTACACAAAGAAACCCTGTCTCAAAATAAAATAAAAAAATAAAACCGAAAAGAATACGGGGACTTGGGGCATGATAGTTCATGCCAATAATCCTAACTCTGGGTATGAAGAAGAGAGAATCATTTCAAAGCCAACCTCAATTACCTGCAGGTTTAGGGCCAGCCTGGACTGTGCAAAACTTGTCTCGATAAACGAACAAACCAAACAACAACAACAACAAAATGCTTATGGTGTTGAACTGCAGTCTCGGCTGCCTAAATGCTGGGATTAGCATGAGCCACCATACCTGATTTTTGTCAGTAGATTATAATATGAAGACATATCAACCCTAGGATTTGTGCATTATAGGCAAGCATTCTTTCACGTTTACGGTAGTGTGGTGTGGTGTGTGTGTGTGTGTGTGTGTGTGTGTGTGTGTGTGTGTGTGATAGTGCCTAGCTGTCATTCTATCCAGGCCTTCCCAAGCCCGGTGACCTGAGCTTGCTCTCCTGAACCCATATTGTGGGAGACTGAACGCCCCAAGCTCCCACAGGTGTGCACATGCTCACACCGCACACGCAGAATAAATGAGTGAAATGTGATTAGGTTAAAACAACAACAGCAGCAGTGAGGGGGGCAGAGGGCGCTGAGATGGCTCCGTGCTGAACGCACCTGCTGGTGTGGTTGCTCCCTAGAAAACACAGGGTGGAGGATGGGACTAAGTCCTGAAAGTTGTCTTCTGAGCTCCATGTGTGGCCACACACACACACAACAACAACAACAATAATGAGTTAAATGTAAAAGAAAGAAAACAATGTCTTGTCAGTGAACATGTGCCAATGCCTCATAGTAGAAACTGTGGCCAACTGTAGTTGTAAACGTGGAGAGAAACAAGGGGAAGAACCGGTTGGGAATGGCAACTGAATTAGCTTCCAATCACAGTTTTGTTTTGTTTTTAAGAGAAAGACTCTCAAGTATCCATACACTGGACTCTAACTTATTGTGTAACTAAGGGTGACCTTTTTCTTGTTTGTTATATTTTAATTTTTTTTTTGTGACAGGTTCTTTTTTTTTCTCCCCGAGACATGGTTTCTCAATGTGATAGTCCTAGCTGTCCTGGAATCAACTCTTTTTTTATTTTTTATTTTTTAATTTTTTAAAAATACTTATTTATTTATTTATTATTTTTTGGTTTTTCGAGACAGGGTTTCTCTGTGGCTTTGGAGCCTGTCCTGGAACTAGCTCTGTGGACCAGGCTGGTCTCGAACTCACAGAGATCCACCTGCCTCTGCCTCCCGAGTGCTGGGATTAAAGGCGTGCGCCACCACCGCCCGGCAAAAAATATTTATTTATTATGTATACAATATTCTGTCTGTGTATATGCCTGCAGCCCAGAAGAGGGCACCAGACCCCATTACAGTTGGTTGAGAGCCACTATGTGGTTGCTAGGAATTGAACTCAGGACCTTTGGAAGAGCAGGCAATGCTCTTAACCTCTGAGCCATCTGTCCAGCCCCCTCAACTCTTTTTTTTAATATTTATTTATTTATTATGTATACAATATTCTGTTTGCATGTATGCCTGCAGGCCAGAAGAGGGCACCAGACCTCATTACGTATGGTTGTGAGCCACCATGTGGTTGCTGGGATTTGAAGTCAGGATCTTTGGAAGAGTAGGCAATGCTCTTTCTTAAACACTGAGCCATCTCTCCAGCCCCTGGTATCAACTCTTGTAGACTAGACTGGCCTCGAACTCACAGACATCTGCCTGCCTCTACTTCCTGAGTGCTGGGATTAAACCCTGCACCACTACTGCCCAGCTCCTTCCTTCTTCCTTCCTTCATCCCTCCCTCCCTCCCTCCCTTTTTTCTTTCCTTTTCCTGATACAGGTATCTCTGTGCAACAGTCCTGGCTGTCCTGGAACTCATTCATTAGAGCAGGCTGGTCTCGAACTCACAGAGATCACCCTGCCTCTGCTTCCCGAGTGCTGGAATTAAAGATGTGTGTCATCACCGCCCGGCTGTTTTTTTTTTTTAATTAAGAAAATGTTTAAGTTACATGTGGAGCACATGCCTGTCATTACAACGTTTAGTAGTAAGCAGGAGATCAGGAGTTCAAGATCGTCCCGGGTGATAAGGCAAGTTGCTAGCCTGGGATACACGAGACTCCCTAATGGCTGCCCCGCGTTCAGGAGGTTGAGGCAAAGAGAATTGTGTCATCTTCCCAGGCCCAACTGAGTTCAAGGCCAGCCTGGGGGACGTTCAAGACACCGTCTCAAAATTTCAAGAAGCAAAATCAAAATTCCTCCTCACGAAAAAAAGAAAAAGAACTTTTACTTGGTGTAAATTATAAAACCAGATTTGTATAGCGGGGCCAGGCGTTTAGAGTCCCATGAATCTGGTTTCTGCGCTGCCCCCTGGCGTCGGCCCAACATTTACTCCGGGAAAATGAAATCTCCGTTTCCGGACACCCGAGGTTGGTGAACCAGTGTTATTTACATACCCACAATACACTGCACGCAGGTTAGTGCGAAATTTAAACGTGTAAGCGCTTTTATCTTCTCTTTCTCGCTTTCTTTTCTTCCTAGTGATGTGCGTTTGGGAGACGTGCGTGGGAGGAAAACAGGCGTCATCACTTACTTCGTGGAGCTAGCGGCCATCGGTTATCTAGGAGCTGGAGTCGACCGAGAAGGGTAGGCGGGTCGACGTTGATATACTCTGGTTTCTCTTCAGATCGTATAAATCTTTCGCCTTTTACTAAAGATTTCCGTGGAGAGGAACAACTCTGAGTCTTAACCTAATTTTTTGAGGTCCTGTTTCACACAGGACTATCATTTGTTGCTAAGAGATAGATGTCGCTTGGTTCCTTTTCCTTTGTGCTGTGTACATTTGTCAAACCTTGTGTACTTTTAGCTTCCTAAGTTTGGTGCATTGGGTCTTTTTCTTTTACTCCTTTTTGTGTATGAGGTAGGAAATGTGCTCTGCATTTTCTCTCCTTGGCCTCTAGTTTCTTAGTAGCGTTGAGTAACCTCCTCATGCAGCGTCCTTTTCCAGAGTTGGAATTATAGGATTGACCCTTCAGGTTTTAGGAGGTCCTGTGGTTCGGGAATGCAGGATTTCACCACGTAGCTGTGGCTGTCCAGGTGCTTGCTATGTAGATCAGGCTGGCCTTGACTTCAGAGAGTTCTAGCCTCTGGCTCCCAAATGCTAGATTTAAATGCAATGGCCACCAGGAGCATGGTTTCTTTCTAACTAGTTCTGGATTCCTTCTCTAAAAGACTACAAACAAGCCGGGCGGTGGTGGCGCACACCTTTAATCCCAGCACTCGGGAGGCAGAGGCAGGCGGATATCTGTGAGTTCGAGACCAGCCTGGTCTACAAGAGCTACTTCCAGGACAGGCTCCAAAACCACAGAGAAACCCTGTCTCGAAAAACCAAAAAACAAAAAAACTACAAACAAAGCCAGGATTGGTGTGGGTGGTTCATTCCTATATTCCCATCAAGAGAACCCAACACCACTTGGATGACCAAGAACCAAAGCCTCAAATAGTCCAGAGACCTAGGGTAAAACCAAAAGACTACTGGTCAAAAGAAAAAAAGAAAAAGGAAGAGGAAGAAAAAGAAGAAACACATGGCAGGGGCTGCAGAGATGATTAAGCAATTGAAAACATGTCCTGCTCTTCTTGCCAGTTTGATTCCAGTCATCTGTAACTCCAGCATCCATCCCTCTGGCCTCCCACGGCACCTGCATACACATATCAAAATAATTACACGGGCTGGAGAGATGGCTCAGCGGTAAAGAACGCTGGCTGCTCTCCTGAGTCCAATTCCCAGCAACCACACGGTTGCTCACAACCACCATGTAATAAGATTCTGGAGTGCAGGCATACATGCAGACAGAACTCTGTATACATAATAAATAAACACACCTTTTAAAAAAATAAAAACAATACAGTAAATTATATAAACAACATCCAACACCCCTGGGACTGATGACAGGCTGTAGTCCTACCTACTCAGGAGGCTGAGACAGGAGGATTACAAAGAGTTCCAGGCTCAGTTCCAGAACAAGACCATCTCAAAAGACCAAGCCTCCTTCCAGTAACCCACCCTTCACCTAAGGGCTGAGGCAGCTGTCTCGGTGGTAGGACATTGTCATATACTGAGAAGGTATATATCTAGAGGCTGGGGAGGGATGGCTGCTCCGGCACAGGAATCTACGTTTGGATCTCAGCGCCAATGTGCAGGAGCTAGCTTGTGTCTGTCTCTAGTACTGGCGAGTTGGACAGGCAGTAGAAAAAGACAACTGGATCCCTGGAGCTTGCTAGTCAGCAACTTGTCTTAGGAGTAAACCAATGGAGGCTGAGAGGAAGGAGTTGGAGGTGGCCTCAACCCCCAGGGAGGGGTCTACCACGGAAGGGAGGAGGGCAGGTGTTGGGTCACTGGTAGGTGAGGAGAGCTTCTGCTCTGCTCACCAAGTGGACCCTGCTGTGGTCACGAACTGAGGGTGAGAGCTGGGTAGTGAAGGCACACTAGTCCACGTGAGCATGTGGCTCTGTCAGGCCTTGGCCTTCTCCCCCATTCCCTCTACCTTGCTAAAAACCATTAGACTACATTCCTAAAGCTAGCCACCAAGATCTATTCCCTTATTTGGCCACTTCCGCCTGGTGAGGCTCACTGCCCAGGTCCAGCCATGGAAGTATTAAAACCCAGCAATCAAAAGCCTCCCTTGGCTCACCTAATTAACATGTCCAATTAAAATTAAGCACCTCATCCTAACACAGGGCTTCCCCTTGTACCTTTGTAAACTGCCATTTTCCTTTGTGCAAAGGCCATCTCCTCTCTATGCAGAGGCAGTCCTTTGTCCCTCTAGGATAAATATCCCTGCCGCATTTCCCTTGGCACCTAGCTCTTCTCCCTCGTCCTCTATTAATCCCTGCCCTCTGTCCCTTTCCCTGTCCTCTGTTCCTCTAGGGCAAACAAATCTTTGTGCTGAGAAGTTGGTCTTGTGGGTCTTGACCAATACTTTTTCCTTCAGGTCGGTCTGTGGAACACTCATGACAGCAGAGGCCCTCTTTGTAGGCGAACGAGACATGCATGACAAGTAATATCCAGCCCTCAGCTAGGTTTCCTGGTTTTCTTTTATCCCTTCCCGCCTTCCTCCCTCTATTTAGGGTCTCATTTTATAGCCTTGGGTGGCCTGGAACTCACTGTGTGGAACAGGCTGGTCTCAACTTGTGTTGGTCGCTTGCCTCAGCCTCCCAGCTGCTGGGTTTACCGATGTGAACCGTCACACTCAGCTTTCTCTTTTAGATAATTTATTTATTCATTTTTGAGGCAGAATCTCTGTGTAGCCCTAGCTACTAAGCAGACCAGGTACTTGCTAAGTAGATCAAACTGGCCTAGAACTCACAGAGATCCACCTGCCTCTGTTCCCTCTGCTGTGGTTAAAGGTGTGCGCCACCAACCCAGTCCTTTTTAGATTTTTGAAACAGGATCTCATCCTGTAATTGAGATGGGTCCTCCTGAGAGCAGAGAGTAACAGTGTGAGACACCACGTGTAGCTCCAGCTTCCTGGTTTTTATGTCACTTTGCCTTCACGGGGGAGCGGGAAGGAAGGCTGGTCAGGATTGGGGTAATGACAATGGAGCCGTAATGAGGTCCATTCCAAACCCATGGTCACGCTGGTGTGGAGGTGACATCTGCACTCTCATCTAAGGAGTGCTTCCACTCTCCTCTTACCCCACGTCTTGGTTCCAGAGTCCCCCTCACTATTTCCTTTGTTCTGGGTCTCCACATTCTTCCTCAATACTGAATCTTATTCAATAGTGTCTTTCTCCTTTTTTTTCCCCCTGAGACAGGGGTTCTTTGTGTAGCCCTTGCTGTCCTGGTACTCCTTCTGTAGATCAGTCTGGCCTTGAACTCAGAGATCTGCCTGCCTCTGCCTCCAGAGTGCTGGGATTAAAGGTGTGTACAACCACCAATTTTTTTTTTTGAGAAAGAGTTTCTCTGTAGTTTTGGAGCCTGCCATGGAACTAGTTCTTGTAGACCAGGTTGGCCTCAACCTCACAGAGATCCGCCTGCCTCTGACTCAGGTGTGCACCAACTTTTTTTTTAAGTTTATTTTTTATTATATTTCTTCTTATTGTATGTGTATAGATAATCTGCCTAAATGTATGTCTATACACTAAGTGCATGCCTGGTACCTAAGGAAATCAAAAGAGGGCATAGGATCCCCTGAAACTGGGGTTACAGATTGGTTGTGAGCCATCATGTCTGAGCTGGGAATTGAACCTGGAACTTTTGAAAGAGCAGGAGCACTCTTAACTGCTGAGCCATGTGTAGGTGAGTGTGTGTGTGAGTGCGTAGGTCATGAAGGAGGTTTAAAATAGGATGTCTGAACTCTGGACCTCTGAAAGAGCAACAAGCACTTTTAATCTGTAGCCAACTTTTCAGTACCTAGTTAATTCTCAAAGAAGATGCCAAGATCCTGGGGACACTTGACTCAGATCCTGACCACCAGTAACAGTGGAGACCCTAAAGAAAGATCAGGTGTGGCACCCCATGTCTGTAATGCCAGCACTCAGGAAACAAAAGCCGCGGTACTGCTACGGTGCCATAGGGGGTAATTGCCCATCTCTGCAGTTCTCTGATTTGTCACCTGCTCCTAGAATCCAAGGTGACAGCCAGATTCCTCAGGTGCCCTTGTGCCATTAGGGTTAAGGGCAATGGCATGGTCTCAGTGCCAAAGATTTCAGACAGACACTCCCCGAGTGATTAGTGTACCTGTATCCTGAATCGAGCTGGTGGCCTAAAGCAGGGTAAACAGATTCAAGGTGAAGGCAGAGATTCTGGACCCCCCCCCCATTCCTGATTTGCAGATAGTCCAACTGAAAAGACTCCATGCCTTTTAGGAAAAGTTCTGGTATAATCCAGTTTCCAAAGAAATCCTGGGCTACATAGTGGATTCCAGGCCACCCTGGTCTACAGTGAGACCCAATTTCAAAAAAAACCAAACCAAAAAACAATAGGAAACAGTCACGCTGATGCACTTGTTCTTCCAGAGGAGCTGAGTTCAATTCCCAGCAGCCACATGGTGGCTCACAGCTGTTAATAACTCCAGTCCCAGGAGTCGGACATCCTCTTCTGGGCTCCGTGGCTTGAATGCAGGCAAAAATATCTGTTTTATCTATTTGTTTGCTTGGGCTTTTTATTATTTTTTTTTAGAGATAGGATTTCTTTTTTTTTTTAATGGATTAGATGGATAAATATTGGCACGGCCATACTAACAAAGCGGGCTACAGATTCAAAGCAATCTCTATCAAAACCTTCATACTGTCTACTAGAACTGCACAGATTTGAAACATACAAAACACTTGGAAAACACACAAAGTTGGAGGCGTTAGGTAGGCTTATGTAAAAATATAAACAACCGATAAAACAAGGTAACCTATAAAAACAAAGTAAGTATAGTACTGACGTAGAGGAAAAATAAACCAAAGTAAAAGACTACAGACAATGAGTATTATCAAATGTTCACTTATACGGCCACACGATTTTGACAAGGGTACCAAAACCAAACCGGGGGAGTGTGGGGAACAGTCTCGTGGGCCAATGACGAAGGGAGAACTGGATGAGCACGCATGTTTGGGTGTTATTCTTCACCATATACAGCAATGAACTCAGAATGAATTAAGGAGATAAAACGCCACCACTGTAATTCCTGTAAGAAAAGCTAGGAAAGCACTAATGAGATTGTATTTGCCGCTGACTCGTTGGGCGTGGCATGAAAAACACTGTGACGACATAAGTAGGCGACTGAGGCTCCGGGAACGTGGACGGTGTTTTTCAGAGGTCAGAGTTGAGAGTGAACGCAGAGCTACCGCTTAGGCTGAGGATCGGGCGGCCGGTGCGGGAGAACGTTTCCCGGGAGTCCCGCAGGGTCTCATAGATCACATTTTAATATTCTTCTCTTCTGAAACCTCTTGAGACAGCCTCTCCACAGTTCAAGTCATCCGCGGCACCACTGTCGCCCATGCCCCTGCTAATATATGGCCCGGTAACCACCACTTAAAGTGTTCAACTAGCCGGGCAGTGGTGGTGCACGCCTTTAATTCCAGCACTCGGGAGGCAGAGGCAGGCGGATCTCTGTGAGTTCGAGACCAGCCTGGTCTACAAGTGCTAGTTCCAGGAAAGGCTCCAAAACCACAGAGAAACCCTGTCTCAAAAAACCAAAAAAAATAAAGTGTTCAACTGCTTTTCCTAATCCACAGACCCAAAGCCCATAATCCTTCAAGCAAAAATATGGTCTGGCCTATCACAACAATACCCCAGGCTCTAATACCAACTTCTGCCTTTGTTAGGGTTTCTATGGCTGTTTTGTTTTTTTGGTTTTTTCGAGACAGGGTTTCTCTGTGGGTTTTTTTTTTTTTAGAGCCTGTCCTGGAACTAGCTCTTGTAGACCAGGCTGGTCTCGAACTCAGAGATCCGCCTGCCTCTGCCCCCCAAGTGCTGGGATTAAAGGCGTGCGCCACCACCACCCAGCTGGGTTTCTATGGCTGTGAAGAGACACCATGACCATGGCAACTCTTAGAAAGGAAAACCTTCAATGGGGGACTTACATTTTCTGTGGTTTAGTCCATTATTACCATAGTGGGGCATAGTGGCATGCAGGCAAACATGGTGCTGGAGCTGAGAGTCCTACATCGTGCTGGCATCAGGAAGTGAACTGAGACACTGGGCAGTATCTTGAGCATATATGAGAACTTGGTGTCTGGCTATACATTGACACACTTCTTCCAACAAGGCCATATATACTCCAACAAAGCAACGCCTCCTAATGGTACCACTCCAGTTGGCATCGCAACACCCCTATACATAAAACAAAAATAAATAAATCTTTTTTAAAATCACATTTTAATTATATTAATTAGTTTTATGTCAATTTGACACAAGCTAGAGTCATCAGAGTGAGGGGAGCCTTAGTTGAGAAACTACCTCCATAAGATCCAGCTATGCAGCATTTTCATAATTAGTGATCAATAGGAGAGGGCCCAGGCTATTTTGAGTGGGGCCATCCTTGGACAGGTGGTCCTCGGTTTGATAAGAAACCTGGCTGAACAAGCCATGGAGAGCAAGCCAGTACACAGCACCCTTTAATGGCTTCTGCATCAGCATCAGCCTCCAGTTCCGACCCTGTGTGAGTTCCCACCCACTCTGTTTTGATGATGAACTGTTACCGAATTGTTTTGGTCATGGTGTTTCATCACAGAAATAGTAACCCTCATAAAGACACTAATGTAAGCCGGGCGGTGGTGGCGCACGCCTTTAATCCCAGCACTCGGGAGGCAGAGGCAGGCAGATCTCTGTGAGTTCGAGACCAGCCTGGTCTACAAGAGCTAGTTCCAGGACAGCTTCCAAAACCACAGAGAGGGGGCTGGAGAGATGGCTCAGCGGTTAAGAGCATTGCCTGCTCTTCCAAAGGTCCTGAGTTCAATTCCCAGCAACCACATGGTGGCTCACAACCATCTGTAATAGGGTCTGGTGCTCTCTTCTGGCCTTCAGACATACACACAGAAAGAATATTGTATACATAATAAATAAATATCTATTTAAAAAAAAAACAAAACCACAGAGAAACCCTGTCTTGAAAAACAAAAACAAAACAAAACAAGAAAAACACTAATGTATAGATGATAGGTCCTCAGTACATGACTTGGGAAGGGCAGTCAGTTCACTTGAGTATCAGGAGACTTGCCTACTATTTTAAATTTTATGTGTATGAGTTTTCTGCTATCATGTATGTCTGGGTGTGTTGTTTCCCATGGAATTCATAGGTTGTAAGGATGGTTGTGAGCCACCATGTGGTTTCTGGGGACTGAACCCAGGTCCTCTACTGGAACAGCGAGTGCTCTTAACTACTGACTCATCTGTCCAGGGTTGGAGGCCCTGCTGGTCAGAGGTTGCAGTCCACCATAGCATTGCAGCCCTTCCTGGGCTAGACACAACCTGGAGGATTCCGTCCCCACAGGGTCTTCCTGCTCTCTGCCTAGCCTTATTGAAATCTGTCTCTAGGCCCCTATGCCTAACTTACCTCAAGGATGACCCTTGATGCAGTTCCCTGCAAATGCTCTTCCCTTGCTGCCCACATGGTAACTAGGTAATGTGCTCTGTCCATTTTCACAGGGCTGCGCTGCCACTAAATCAACTTTAGGACAGGAGCCTGGCACCTTATGCAAATTAGGTGATTATCCCCCAGTCTCTCTCCCCATCCTTTATATCTCCCCTCCCTCAGTGTCACTTGTCACCTCCTGAAAGGCCATTTCCCCCAAAGCTCTCGGTCATCGCTTCTGCCCCTCTGTCTTTTGTCCCTGCGGACTGGTGGCCAACAGACACCAAGGAAAAAGAGGACTTCACATCCAGGTCTGATACTCCAACTTATTTTGTTTTAAGAGACAGAATCTCACTATGTAGACCTAACTGTATGGAATTCAACATGTAGACCAGGATGGTCTCAAATTTACAGAGGTCCAAATGCCAGTGCCGTTAAGTGCTAAGATTAAAGGCATGAGCCACCATGCCAGGCTAATTCTCCTACTTTCAAAAATGAATATGAAGGAGCTGGAGAGATGGCTCAGACGTTAAGAACACTGCTGCTCTTCCAAAGGACCTGAGTTCAATTCCCAGCAACAACATAGTGACTCACAATCATCTATTATAAAATCTGGTGTCCTCTTCTGGCCTGCAGGCAAACATGGAGGTAGAACACTGTACACATATGTTTAAAAAAAAAAACCCTAACACAATATGAATCTACCATTACCTTCCTCCAACTTCTTACACCTCAACTCCTTCCTTTTGTTTTCTCAACAGTGATGCAGATTTCAGCGACTTCATGGGAGACGAAAGCAGAAGTCACTGACACTAATGTTGTGCAGCTAGCTCCCATTGGTTATGTAGGAGTTACCTGCACCCAAGGACAATGGGCGGAGGCACTGCTGCATACTCTGGCTTCTCTTCAGAGCCTATAAATCTTTCCTCTTTTACTAAAGGTTTCCGTGAAAAGGAACAGCTCTGAGTCATAGCCCAAATTTTAAAATTGAATATAAAAAAAATCAAAGTACACACCTAATCAGGCCATGTTTTCCATTTCAGAGTTTGTAGTAATAAGGAGCGGCGGCAGGGCTGCGTCCCCAAACACCCCAGCCGCCTGCCCTGCCCGGCTAGCTTATGCTCCGAAATAATTACACGGACACTATATTCTTTTAAACACTGCTTGGCCCTTAGCTCTAGCCCTTACTGGCTAATTCTGATATCCCAATCAACCCATCTCTAACAATCTGTGAGCACCGGTCTTACCGGGAAGATTCTAGCCTATATCCATCCTGGGTTGGAGCTTCAGAGCTTCATCGCGTGTGTCTGCCCAGGAGCCGGGAGCATGGCGGACGTCTACTCCCGAGAGGAGCGCTGTGGAGTCTGAGCTCACTTCCTCTTCCTCCCAGCGTTCTGTTCTGTCTACTCCTCCCACCTATCTTCTAACCAATGAGATGGGCCAAGGCAGTTCCTTTATTGCTTAGCCAATGAAATCAACAGATTGACATATGACACTCCCCCATCAAGAGTTTTTCTTTCTTCTGTTTTATATGGTGCTCCTCACCTCCTTTTTTTTTTTTTGGAGATATAATCACAGTGTATATCCCAGGTTAGCATAGACTTTCCACGTAGACCACCATGGCCTTGAATTCATGCAATACTCCTGCCCCAGCCTCTTGAGCTGCTTTTTTTTTTTTGAGACAGGGTTTCTCTGTGGTTTTTGGAGCCTGTCCTGGAACTAGCTCTTGTAGACCAGGCTGGTCTCGAACTCACAGAGATCCGCCTGCCTCTGCCTCCCGAGTGCTGGGATTAAAGGCGTGCGCCACCACCGCCCGGCCTTGAGCTGCTTTTGAGCTCCCCTGTGGCTTCCTGGTGCCTTGGAGGTAAATCTCAGGGTTACCAATTCTGCTCTTCGGGATCTGCTATTCCTGGGCTCCACGTCCCAACATTCTGTTATCTCCACTTGGACCACATCCTGTGTCCCTGGGCAAGCCCAGTGGTGCTCAGCACACTGTATACAGTGAATGCATCAAGACCATTCGCAAGTCTTTATTTATTTATTTTGCGACAGGTTCTTTGTTACACTAGCTGGCCTGGAACTTGTACAATAGGTTGGCCTCCAGTCAGAGAGATTTACCTGCCTTTGCCTCCAAGTGTTGAGATTAAATGTGTGGATCACCATACCCAGCTCTCCAATGTGTGTGGATCGTATCTGCACTGGCTGGGTTTGTCTGTCAATTGGACAAGTTAGAGTCATCAGGAGAAAGAGCCTCAGTTGAGGCGATGCCTCAATGAGATCCAGCTGTAAGGCAATTAGTCGTTTAGTGATCAACGTGGGAGGGACCCACCCATGGTGGATGGTGACATCTCTGGGCTTTGGGATCTGTAAGAAATCCGGCTGAGCAAGCCATGGGAAACAAGCCAATAAGCAGCACCCCTCCCATGGCCTCTGCATCAGCTCCTGCCTCCAGGGTCCTGCCCTGTTTGAGCTCCTGTCCTGACTTCCTACAGTGAGGAACAGCAGGGCTGAATGAAGTGTAAGCCAGATACACCCTTCCTCCCCGACTTGCTTTTTGTCACGGTGTTTTGACACAGCAATAGAAACCCTAAGACACCATCCATCCACCATTACCTCCTCGAATTTACTACACCTGACTCTCTCCCACCTCATGTCCTTTTATTTTACTTATTGTTTTGTTGTTATCACGTGCTTATTAATAACCTCCTAAGTCCAATTAGTGCTGCCCAAATTCGTATGGATGTGGAGTCCTACTGGGCAGGAGCAACACAGCACAGTCTCCCTCCCTCAGTAGCCATCAAGTGTCAATCGCTCCCTCTCTAAGGGTGGGAGATCAGACTTTGTGGGTGGTGCTTACACGCCTGTACACACGGTTTTCGTCCTGCCCTCTGGTGGTGGTTCACCGCTAGCACAGGGATAAAGGTGGCATTTTGGAAACCTGTCTCTGGACTCTACATCTTTTACATACCCACAATGCATTGCTCACAGCTCGCGCTTCCATTTAAAAACGTAAACTCTTTCACTTTGTTTCCTGTCCTTTTGTTTTCTCAGTAGTGAAGCGGCTCCCCGAGCCTTCATGCGAGACGAAAGCAGAAGTCACTGACCACTAATTTTGTGCACCGAACACCCATTGGTTATGTAGGAGTTACCTGCGTCCGAACACAATGGGCGGAACCACCGCGACATACTCTGGTTTCTCTTCAGATCGTATAAATCTTTCGCCTTTTACTAAAGATTTCCGTGGAGAGGAACAACTCTGAGTCTTGACACAATTTTTTGAGGCCCTGCCTATGCAGGGCAAATCTAAGGGTTCAAATAAAGACTTTATCATTAGTAGTATTATTCACATGTGAAAGGGCTTCTCAGTTACCAGTTCGCCAACTGGTACACTCTTATTTTCTCTGTGATTTCTTGGTGTGCCCTTAACGGCTGCTGTCTTCCATAAAAATATTTTGGGATATGTATGTTCTACTCCAGCAGGCGCAGGCCTTTTGTTCTTCCCAGTCTCCGTTTGATCGTACTAACTGGAGGCGATCAAGTTGTGTGAGATAGTGCGAGGGAGACAGATTTCTGTGAGTTCAAGGCCAGTCAAGGCTATTAGAAATACCCCTTCTCAAACGCTAAAGAAAAAAGGCAGGTTTAGAGGGCCTAAATTGTGTAATATAATTTTATAAACTCTCCTCTTTCCTTCTCGACATTCTAAAATCCCAACGAAGGAGATGGTGAGAGGGGTCAGTGGCCAAGCCGGCTTACTGCTCTTGCAGAGACCAAGTTCGGTACCCCCACCCTGTGTTTTTTTTCTGTGTGACACCTCTGGCTGATTGTATTATAGTCCAGGCTGGCCTCGAACTCACAAAGATCACACTGCTTCTGCCTGCTGAGTGCTGGGATTAAAGAAGTGCCATTGCATCCAGCTTTTTTCCCCTTCAACAGATTCCATGTGGTTGCTACAACCATTTGTATCTCCATTTCCAAGGGGACCTGATACCCTCTTCTGACCTCCATGGACGTCAGACACATGTGTTGTATATATGCAGGCAAACAGACAAAAATGAATAATCTTTAAAAATAAAGAGACTCCCAAGCCCTTGAGTACAGTCTTCTGTAGTTCACTGAATCCTTTGTGACATTTTTCTTTGAAAAGAAAATTGTTTTAGATGTGTACCTGCCTGATGTAAACATTTGTATTATGTGCATGCAGGGACCAGAATAGGTCCTGTAAGGCATAGGATCCCTGGAACTGAAGTTACAGATTGTTGTGAGCCGCTAGACGTCTTATTTCTGATTTGTATTATTGCTTTGCTGTTGAATAAAGTTTTCTTTCTATTTTGTAGAGGAAGAGAGGGAGGGAAGAAGAAAAAAAGCAAGAAGTACCTCCAAGCTACAACTCCTGTAATGTCACATGGTGGCTTTGTCCAAGGGAGGACTCCTGTAATGTCACATGGTAGATTTGTCCAAGGGAGGACTCCCGTAATGTCACATGGTAGATTTGTCCAAGGGAGGACTCCTATAATGTCACATGGTAGATTTGTCCAAGGGAGGACTCCTATAATGTCACATGGTAGATTTGTCCAAGGGAGGACTCCTGTAATGTCACATGGTAGATTTGTCCAAGGGAGGACTCCTGTAATGTCACATGGTAGATTTGTCCAAGGGAGGACTCCTATAATGTCACATGGTAGATTTGTCCAAGGGAGGACTCCTGTAATGTCACATGGTAGATTTGTCCAAGGGAGGACTCCTATAATGTCACATGGTAGATTTGTCCAAGGGAGGACTCCTGTAATGTCACATGGTAGATTTGTCCAAGGGAGGACTCCTGTAATGTCACATGGTAGATTTGTCCAAGGGAGGACTCCTGTAATGTCACATGGTAGATTTGTCCAAGGGAGGACTCCTGTAATGTCACATGGTAGATTTGTCCAAGGGAGGACTCCTGTAATGTCACATGGTGGCTTTGTCCAAGGGAGGACTCCTGTAATGTCACATGGTGGCTTTGTCCAAGGGAGGACTCCTATAATGTCACATGGTAGATTTGTCCAAGGGAGGACTCCTGTAATGTCACATGGTGGCTTTGTCCAAGGGAGGACTCCTATAATGTCACATGGTAGATTTGTCCAAGGGAGGACTCCTATAATGGACACATGGGTGGCTTCTGTGGTTAAACCCCTATTGGGTGTGTTTACCAATGCTCTTTTTCCATTTGTCCCTGTTGATTTAACCTTCTGGTGAGGTTGGTGTCTTCCAGCCTGCAGGCCATCGATCTTGAAGGTCAACCTTCACCATCCACAGCTGTCCCCCACCGCAGAGGACCTTCTGACCCCTAAGTGATGCCATATTCTGGCCCTTACATACCCTGAGATCCATCCCCCTTGAGTGCCTGAGTGTGTGTAGCCTTGAAGATGTGCACCAGCACATGCTGAGATGACCTGGCCTTCAATTTCTTATAGTAACCACTGCTACCCAGGCCAAAATGCCACTCAAGCCTTCAATGCTGTAGGATCCTAAGCCCTAGGATGAATCAGGGTCACCAGGCCCCTGTCCCCAGGTCCCTGTCTCCATATGAAATAGTCTGCTGGGTCAGGGGGGGAGACACCTTGGCCCTATACTAATGATTTTATTTGCCTTGTGAGTCAGGGGACCATGTTGAGATAAAAGGTCCAACTCGTAATGACCCATCACATCTTACCCCAAATGGCGACCAGGACAACCGGTGCTGCTGTAATTTCACCTCTTAAGACGGTGAGGTGTCCATTTAGCTACCCAGATATGGACCCCACACAAATGGCAGAGGAGACAGGACCAAGTCAGTCTCTTACTTTATTCAAAGCAAACAAGCCAGCAAGGAAACAAACAAACAACCCTACCTCCCCAGTCCCTCTCAGAGATGTAATTCTCTCTGCGAACATTTGTCTGAGCCTCCGCCTCTGCTGCAGTGCATTTCCTTTTTAATACGTTAATTACTTGTCAGGAATGGTGCATATGCCAATCATGGCAACGCTCAGGAGGCAGAGGCAGGAGAGTCTCTGAGATTGAGGCCAGCCTGTTCTACTAAGTGAGTTCCAGGACAGCCAGTGCTGTTACACAGAGAAACTCTGTCTCTAAAAAGACTAAAAACCAAACCAAAACAAACCAAAAAACAAAAGAAAAAACTGTTCTGGTTGTCTTCTGGTCTCCTGCTCTGCAGCTTGTCACAATACCACACGACACGTGTGAATGACACGTGTGATTTTCGGGATGGTGAAAGGGAGTATCAGGTCACCCCAACATGATGCCTTTACTCCCACACAGGCCCATCTGTGAGTTCAAGGTCTACCTGGTCTATTGGTAGCTTGGTAGCATAGTCTAGCAGGGACTGTATAAAAAACAAGTAAACAAGACCCCAAACACCCATTGCCGGTCCTGCTCTGGCAGAAATCAGCCTGGGGTACCCTGGGAGAGGACTCTCGTGTCCTAATTAGAGGCAGGAGGCAGAAGAGAGGGCAGTCCAGTCAGCTGGCCACCTTCCTGCGCTGTCCTCGGGAGGAAGCTTGAGCAGGTGTATTTTCTCAATCTAAGAATTCAGTTAGTAGCAAGCAGCTCCCACGCTAAGGAGGAGAGCCTCCAGCTGGCATATACCAGCCCAAATCTTAATAGATAAATAACGTATCTTTCATCTAGGCAAAAGCGTTCTTTCTCACGGGCTTACTCAGAACGTTCTCAAAGCCCTCAGGGATATTTGGAGCAAGTCAAGCAGAGAACCTTGAACTCAAATGACTTCTATTTTTTTAAAATATGTATTTATTTATTATGTATACAGTATTATTCCTGCAGGCCTCATTATAGATGGTTGTGAGCCACCATGTGGTTGCTGGGAATTGAACTCAAGACCTTTGCAAGAGCAGGCAATGCTCTTAACCGCTGAGCCATCTCTCCAGCCCCCTCAAGTGACTTCTTTAATTCAGAAATGACTCCAGATGGAAACTGAGTCACACGTGGGCTTCCACAATCTATCAGGAGCAACAAAACCAAGTTCGATGTGGTGATCCATGCCGGTTGCCCCAGCACTAGAGAATCGCAGGCAGAAGGGTCTCGAGTTCAAAGTCATTTTCGGCTACACGGAGAGATTGAGGCTAACCTAGGCTACAAGTCACCCTGTCCCAAACACTCCAAATGAGCAAACTAAGCCGCACAGCGGTCTAGTTGTATTAGTCTCTGATCTCATTCGAGGCAAATCTTAGGTGAGGAATGTTCGTCCCCTCCCCCCGCCCTTCTCTCCAGGGTTTGGCCCCTATGTCTTTAACCTTCCCATTGTCAGGGTTTGACACACAGTCCAGTGTCTTAGGCAAGGACCTCGGATGCGCAATCCTTCGTGTTAAAGAAACGTACCGCCGGGCGGTGGTGGCGCACGCCTTTAATCCCAGCACTCGGGAGGCAGAGGCAGGCGGATCTCTGTGAGTTCGAGGCCAGCCTGGTCTACAAGAGCTAGTTCCAGGTCAGGAACCAAAAGCTATGGAGAAACCCTGTCTCAAAAATAAAAAAAATAGGCTAGGCAGTGGTGGCGCACGCCTTTAATCCCAGCACTTGGGAGGCAGAGGCAGGCGGATCTCTGTGAGTTCGAGACAAACCTGGTCTACAAGAGCTAGTTCTCCTCGTTTGTATAGTGGTGAGAAAAAAAAAAAAGCTAGTTCCAGGACAGGCTCCAAAGCCACAGAGAAACCCTGTCTCGAAAAACCAAAATAAATAAATAAATAAATAAATAAATAATAAAAATAAAAAAATAAAAATAAAATAAAAAAGAAAGAAAGAAACGTACGGATAGGCTCGTTTTCGAGCTCTTCTTTAGTTACTGATTAATGCCGAGAGTAAGATCCAGTGCCTCGCCTACACACAAGGGCTCTATAGCCGAATGCACTCCTGGAGTTCAGTTTGAATTCAGACTCCTAAGCTGGTTTCCACTCCAAAAATCTGGAGGTGGCACTGCCCCCTGGTGGTCATCTCACATCTTTACATAGGGGGACGGGGGAGATCGCAGCGCAGCGACTTAACGTCATTTACATACCCACAATGCACTGCTAGGCGTAATTGCTTAATTAAACACTGGACCGGCCTTCGTTTTTCCAACATCACAATGGTACACGACTTTCCCGATGAATGAGAGAATGAAGTGAGGTATTACGTAGTTTATTTATTTGTATAGTTAGTGTCGAAGAAGTAACCACTACTAAAGTAAGGTTATAATCCTTTGAGAAGTCCATGCTGTTGCCATCTTCTTTATTCAGTCTCATATCAATAAAGCAAAATCAAACAAATTTTTGGAGGTTCTGTGATGGCTCAACAGGACCAACGTGGTGTTTTAAAACAGAAGCAGTGTTATCTTTTTTTCCTGTTGTTTGTAACGGTAACCCAGGGGAAAGCGAAGTCTTTCAGCTGACCATGAAGACACGGTCCATGTCCCGGTTGCGGTAGTCAGCTCCCCCCTCCGTGACTGCAAACGCAGAAATTCACTCACTGCCTGTGCTCACGCGCTGTCTCTCCATTTTGTCTCCTGAGCCCTTCCTTCACTTCCTTTTCCCAGACTAGCCCTTCACGTGTCCCCTCTTTTCCCCCCTTGCCAGTAAATCTCGACTCGAAAGTTCTCGACGCCCTTAGCGACGCCACAAAATTCACGCGTTTTGTTTACAGTCAGTTTTTTAAGGTCGCGCTAAGGTCACCCGAGCAAATCTAAAGACTAACTAAAAAGCAGAGAGGTTGGGAGCTGGTTCACTGGGCCTATTGCTTATATACCATGCACAAATCTCAGCTTCCACCCACACCTCTGTCAAACCTGTGTGTGCTTAGGACCTCGAACTGGGGAAGCAAAGACAAGAGGACCAGAACTCAAAGTCGTCCCTGAATATAGATTAAGGTTCCAGGTTAGATGAGGCTACATGAGACCCTCTTAAAACAAAACATAACAAAAACCAGTTCTTCCCTTTGAGGAAAAAATTCCAACCAAACTAGAAAAGAAAATTTTAGAATTCTTTCTTTGAACCCTATGCCAACACTCAGGAGGCAGAAACAGTTATCTGAGTTATGAACTTCATGGGCTACACACTGAGACCCTGGCTGGAAAAAAAACAAAACATCAACAAAGTCTCCTAAAAAAGGAAAAGCAAGGAAAAACAACAAAATATAGGGGGAAACATATAAACCAAACCAAACCAAACAAACACGCTAACCAGGACAGTGGTGATGATGCATGCCTTTATCCCAGCAGTTGGCAGGAAGGGGCAAGTTGATCTGAGTTTGAAGTCAGCCTGGTTCATCTACTAGTGAATTGTAAACAACCAGCCAGCCAACTAAGCAACCAACAAAAGAAACAAATAACCCTAACAAAAGAATAAACAACTGGGAGATTAGGAGAACCCACACTAAGTCAAAATTACCCTGGTGATTCAGTCACTGGTGACTGAATGGTGACTGAATCCAGAAAGCTCAAAGTCATCTTGGCTTACAGAGAAACATCAAGGCCAGCCAAGGTAAATTAGGAATATATTGTCTCAAAAATAAGAAGTAGACTCAGCCAGGGATACGATGGAACGTTACACAGTGGGCGTGAGGCCTGAGGCCCCATCCTCAGCAGGGCAGGGCAAAGCCTGGAAGAGGCTGGGAGAAAAGCAGAAACAGGAATGATGAGGATCACTCCAGGGCAGGTCAACAAAGGGTTCATGAAACCCTGTCCCAAATATCGTTGAAGGAGAGAACTAAACCCCACAGCGGTCTAGTTGTCTCTGATGGCGTTCGAGGCAAAGCTTAGGTGAGGTAAGTTCTGCCTCCCCCCCGCCCCGCCCTGCCCTTCTCTCCAGGGTTTGGCCCTGTGTCTTTGAACTTCCCATTATCAGGGCTTGACACACAGTCCAGTATCTGAGGCAAGGACCTCGGATGCGCAATCCTTTGTGTTAAAGAAACGTATGGATACGCTCATTTTCGAGGTGTTGATTATTTACTGATTTATGCAGAGGGTGAAATCCAGCGCCTCGCGTGTACACAAGGGCTCTACAACTGACTGCAATTCCGGGGTTCCATTTGAATTCAGGCTGCTGAGGTTTCCACTCCGAAAATCTGGAGTTTGCACTGCCCCCTGCTGGTCAGCCCACACCTTTACACAGGGGAAAAGAAATATTTAAGATTTTCCCGGAGACCTGAGGGTGGTGACTTAGCCTCATTTACATACCCACAATGCACTGCACAGGCGTCATTGCTTAAAACGAGAAATCGCTGAGTTCTTTTTTCCATCTTGTCTCCGTCACAGTGCTGTGAATTTCACCATATTACGTGAGAATGCGGGAGAAGTGGTACTCTTTTGTTTTGTTTTGTCTTGTTCGAAGAAAAAGTTACCTTTGGTGAACTAAGACATGTCCATATGCGTATAGGCAGCCCTAGCAACTTAGGGGTAATCATGCTCTATTATTAGGGCATTTTAGCCAATTTTTGGGTGGTCCTGCTATTCCTAGAGCCATTGTCTTCTAGGATGAGCCGTAGCGGGGCCTCTTTTTTATAAGATCAAAAAGCAGAACACAAACTACCCAAGCGTGTTAGGTATGTCTGTTGTTGGCCAACTAACACGGGCGGTGGTTGCTCCTAGGAAGTCCCACCATTAATCCCAGCACTAGAGAGAACATAAAATGGGAGGGGTGAGAAAGGCTTGGACTGCTTAGACAGTTTAGTCAGCTTAGTGGTCACCCAGCCTCGATAGTGGGTTGGCTGTTTTGCTTTTCCGGTTTTCGAGTTGAACCTCAATATCAGTCTCTGGGTTTTATTATTCTTGCTACACCTAGGCAAAGATCAGAGCACCAGAACTCAATGTTGTCCTGGCTATAGACTAAGGTTCCAGGTCAGATGAGGCTACTTGAGACGGTCTTTAAACAGAACCAGTTCTTCCCCTTCGGGGAAAAAACCCAACCAAACTAGAAAGAAAATCTTAGAATTCAATGGAGCCTATGCCACTCTGGGGAATCTTTTTTTACTTTTTCTTTATCTATGCTAAAAAGATCAAAAATGTCAGTTGGGCACGGTGGTTCAAGCCTTTAATCCCAGCTCTCGGGAGCCAGAGGCAAGTGGATCCCTGTGAGTTCGAGGCAAACCTGATCATCTACGGAGTGAGTCCCAACCAACCAAAGAAAGAGAAAATCCAAACATAATAAACAACAGGGAGAGTTGGAGAACTGAAATTAAATCAAAACTGACACAAAGCTGAGTTAGCTGGACTTGGTGGCACTGATCTGCTATTCCTGTCACTGGTGACCGGAGGCAGGAAACTCAAAGTCATCCTGGTCTATAGAGCATGTTCAAGGCCAGCACAGGTAAATTAGGAAGATATTGTCTCAAAAATAAAGAGCAGACTCAGCCAGGGATACGATGGAACGTTACACAGTGGGTCCTCAGCAGTGCAGGGCAAAGCCTGGAAGAGGCTGGGAGAAAAGTAGAGACAGGAATGATGAGGATCAGTCCAGGGCATGAGCCAGGGGTAAAGCAGTGAGATGTCGGATTCTAGAGATACTTGCAAGGTCGTCAGCGGACCCTAGATATGGAGACTAAGAGGAGGCTTCAAGGGCCACTGTGGTATTGAGTTACAGAAGGAAGAGTGACTGCCCATCACTTCAACTGGAGAAGGTGGCCCAGCGCTGGAGTTGGTTTTTGGTTTGATTTGCTTTGGTTTTTGAAGACAGGTTTTTTTCTGTATAGTTCTGGAGTCTGTTTTGGAACTTGTTTTGTAGACCAGACTGCCCTCAAACTCACAGACATCTGCCTGCATCTGGCTCCCCAGTGCTGGAATTAAAGGCGTGAGCACCATTGCCTGGCTGGAGTTGTTTTAGACACATTGAGATGTAGATGCCTGGCTGAAGCACGATTAATTAAAACTCAGAGAGAGAGCAAGACAGCCAGCCACTGGTCTTACCTCAACCTCACTCTGAATTGGCGATCCTGCCTTCCAGAAACACAGAATGAAACTGTCTTGAGAGCTGTCTCCCCCGATCTTATATTCCTCTCTAGGGCTGGGGTTAAAAGCATGCACCATGGGGGCTGGAGAGATGGCCTAGCGGTTAAGAGCTCTTCCAAAGGTCCTGAGTTCAATTCCCAGCAACCACATGGTGGCTCACAACCATCTGTAATGAGGTCTGGTGCCCTCTTCTGGCCTGCAGGCATACAAGCAGACAGAATACTGTATAAATAATAAATAAATGAATAAATATTTTTTTAAAAAAAGCATGCACCATGGAGATTAAATCGTGTAGCTACTGGGATTAAACGTTCATGTCATTGGGGCTACTGGAATTAAAGGTGTGTGTTCCCATAACCTGGTTAGTAAGGCTGAGCTGTGGGACTGTTTTACTCTCAGATCTTCAGGCAGTCTTTATTTATTAAAATACAATTGAAATGCCACTACAGTTATCATTGAACCCGATAGAGCAGTATTTGTTTCTAGCTGTTTTACTGTATTTGTAACTAGTACATAGTTTGAGGTTTTTCTGTTGTTAGTGGTGTTTTGTCATTTGTTTTCATCCTTTGTTTTGCCTTTTACTTTCTCCCTTTTGCAATGTGACCCTGTGATGTGTTTGTATGAATTAAAGAAGAAAAACACAGTATAAATATTATGGGAGCTGGGCGGTGGTGGCTCACGCCTTTAATCCCAGCACTCAGGAGGCAGAGGCAGGCGGATCTCTGTGAGTTCGAGGCCAGCCTGGTCTACAAGAGCTAGATCCAGGACAGGAACCAAAAAGCTACGGAGAAACCCTGTCTCGAAATTTAAAAAAAAAATATTATGGGACAGGTTTTACAGGAACAGGTCTAAGCCAACAACCTAGGCCAGAGCAGGCCTGAGACAGCAAAATCCACGGGAATGGAGCAAATCCCAGGAGCACTGAGTGACCTTCAGGAACACCAAGTGACCAATGGGGTAACTAGAACCGTGGCACTGACTGTACCACAAGGAACAACCATCTGAGCCTTGGATTCACTGGCACCTAGAAGATTAATCGCCAAAATCACAGACGGCCCCAACCACACAAATTAGAGGAAAAGATGAGTAGAAAAGGTAAGAACACATGCAATACCACAAAGAGCAACACGACACCAGTAAAATCTACAGACCCTACAACAGCAAGACTTGAACAACCAAATGTAGATGAAGCAGAAGAAAATGACCTAAAAAATAACTTCAGGAGATTTTGTTTTGTTTTGTTTTTTCGAGACAGGGTTTCTCTGCGGCTTTGGAGCCTGTCCTGGAACTAGCTCTGTAGACCAGGCTGGTCTCAAACTCACAGAGATCCGCCTGCTTCTGCCTCCCGAGTGCTGGGATTAAAGGCGTGTGCCACCACTGCCCTGCTTCCAGGAGAATTTTTGAAACTCTTAAAGAGGAAATGAGATTTTCCCTCAAAGAAATGGAGGAAAAGACAAACAAAAAATTGGAAGACATCAGCAAATCCCTTAAAGAAAACCAAGAAAAAGCAATCAAACATATGAAACGTATTCAAGACTTGAAAAATAAAATAGAGGCAATAAAGAAAACACAAGCCGAACGAACTATAGAAATAGAAATTATGAAAAAACAACTAGGAATTACAAATGCAAGCATGAACAGCAGAATACAAGAGATGGAAGAGAGAATCTCAAGTGCTGAAGATACAATAGAGGAAATAGACTCATCAGTTAAAAAAAAACATTAAATGGCCAGGTGATGGTGGCACACGCCTTTAATCCCAGCACTCGGGAGGCAGAGGCAGGCGGATCTCTGTGAGTTCGAGACCAGCCTGGTCTACAGAGGGAGTTCCAGAACAGTCTCCAAAGCTACAGAGAAACCCTGTCTCGAAAAAAAAAAAAAAACAAAAACAAAACTTTCCCAACCTAAAGAAACATATGCCTATGAAGATACAAGAAGCTTACAGAACACCAAGAGGACTGGATTTAAAAAAAAAAGTCCCCTTGCCACATAATAGTCAAAACACTAAACATACAAAATAAAGAAAGAATATTAAGAGCTGCAAAGGAAAAAGGCCAAGTACCATATAAAAAGGCAGACCTATCAGAGTTATATCTGACTTCTCATTGGAGACGATGAAAGCCAGAAGGTGGTGGTGGTGGTTAAGCATTATGCAGACATTAAGAGACCACGGATGCCAATCAGCAAAATATTCAATCACCATCAAGGACAAAACAAGATATTCCATGGCAAAACCAGATTTAACCAATACCTAGCTACAAACCAAGCCCTACACAAATTACTAGAAGGAAAACTCCAACCCAAGGAAGTTGGCTACACCAACAAAAACACAGACAATTGATGGCCTCATAGCAGCAAATTCCAAAGGAAAAAGCACACAAACTAACATCACCAGCAACAAAAACTAAATTAACAGGAGATAGCAATCACTGGTTATTAATGTCCCTTAATATAAATGGACCTAACTCACCTATAAAATGACACAGGCTAACAGATTGGATATGAAGACAGAATCCATCCATCTTCTGCATACAAGAAACACACCTCAACCTCAATGACAGATATCGCCTCAGAGTAAAGGGTTAGGAAAAAAAATTCCAGTCAAAAGGACCTAAGAAACAAGCTAGTGTAGCTATCCTAATATCTAACAAAATAGACTTCAAAGTAAAATCAATCAAAAGAGACAAAGAAGGACGTTTCATATTAGCCACAGGAAATTTCAATATGGAATATCTATGCCCCAAATACAAGGGCACCCTCATATGTAAAAGAAACACTTCTAGTCGGATGGTGGTGGTGCAAGCCTTTAATCCCAGCACTCGGGAGGCATAGGCAGGTGGATACTTGTGAGTTCGAGGCCAGCCTTGTTTACAAGAGCTAATCCAGGACAGGCTTGATAGCTACAGCAAAACCCTGTCTCGAAAACAGAGAGAGAGAGAGAGAGAGAGAGAGAGAGAGAGAGAGAGAGAGAGAGAGAGAGAGAGAGAGAGAGAGAAACACTTCTAAAGCTTAAATCATACATTAAACCCCACACACTAATAGTGGGAGACTTCAACACTCCATTCTCATCATTGGACAGGTCAGTCAGACAGAAAATTAACAGAGAAATAAGAGAACTAACAGATGTTATGACTCAAATGCACATCTATAGAATAATCCATCCAAATATAAAACAATACACCTTCTTCTCAGCACCTCATGGAACCTTCTCAAAAACCGACCACATCGGGGGCTGGAGAAATGGCTCAGAGGTTAAGAGCATTGCCTGCTCTTCCAAAGGTCCTGAGTTCAATTCCCAGCAACCACATGGCGGCTCACAACCATCTGTAATGAGGTCTGGCGCCCCCTTCTGGCCTGCAGACATACAGACAGAACATTGTATACATAAGAAATAAATATTTAAAAAAAAAAAACCGACCACATACTCGGTAACGAAACAAACGTCAATAAATACAAAAAAAATGGAAAAACCAAATATATCGTATCTGATCACCATGGCTTAAAACTAGAATTCAAACCGGGCGGTGGTGGCGCACGCCTTTAATCCCAGCACTCGGGAGGAAGAGGCAGGCGGATCTCTGTGATTTCGAGACCAGCCTGGTCTACAGAGCTAGTTCCAGGACAGGCTCCAAAACCACAGAGAAACCCTGTCTCGAAAAACAAAACAAAACAACAACAAAAAAAAAACTAGAATTCAACAGCAATACTAATTCCAGAAAGCCTGCAAACACATGGAAATTAAACAATGCTCACCTGAATCATCAATGGGTCAAGGAAGAAATAAAGGGAGAAATGAAAAACTTCCTAAAATTCAATGAATATGACCACACACCATACCAAAATTTGTGGGACACAATGAAAGCAGTGTTAAGAGGAAACTTCATGGGCTGGAGAGATGGCTCAGTGGTTAAGATCATTGCCTGCTATTCCAAAGGTCCTGAGTTCAATTCCCAGCAACCACATGGTGGCTCACAACCATCTATAATGAGGTCGGGTGCCCTCTTCTGGCCTGTAGGCATATGTTGTATACTAAATAAATAAATATTTAAAAAAAAAAGAGGAAACTTCATAACACTAAATGCCTACATAAAGAAGCTGGAAAAAAATCACACACTAGTGAATTAACAGAACATTTGAAAACTTTAGAACAAAAAGAAACAAACTCACCAAAGAGAACTAGATGGCAGGAAATAAATTGGGAGCTGAAATCAACAAAATAGAAACAAAGAAAACAATATAAAGAATCAATGAGACTAAGAGTTGGTTCTTTGAGAAAATCAACAAAATAGACAAACCTTTATCCAAACTAACCAAAAAGCATATACAGAATATCCAAATTAACAAAATCAGAAATGAAAAGGGGGACATAACAACAGACACATTGGAAATACAGAGGATCATCAGGTTATATTTCTAAAACCTGTACTCGACAAAATTGGAAAACTTAAAGGAAATGGACAACATTCTGGATAAATACCACTTACCAAAATTAAATCAAGACCAGATAAGGAAATTAAACAAATCTGTAACTACTGAAGAAATAGAAACAGTCATCAAAAGTCTCCCAACCAAAAACACAAAGACCAGATGGTTTCAGCTCAGAATTCTACAAGATGTTCAAAGAACTAATACCAATACTTCTCAAATTATTCATTGGAGACTGTTAAATGTTATAATTGTTTGTTCATTGTATCTCATTTCAGACTACAAAAAAAGTGTCATGTTTTAAACTGGTATGTACTTATAAGTCTCTTACAAAAATATAGTATATGTATCCAACCCTGATTTAAAATATATTAATATTGTCAATTCTGCCATTAACCTAGTATTGCAAACAGTTTTTTCTTCTTTCTGTCTTTTTACAAGTGTAAATGTTAGGCCAGGCTATAGTGGTGCACGCCTTTAATCCCAGCACTCAGGAGGCAGAATTAGATGGATCTCTATGAGTTCGAGGCCAGCCTGATCTACAAGAGCTAGTTCCAAGACAGCCACCAAAGCTAGAGAGAAACCCTGTCTCGAAAAACAAACAAACAAACAAAACAAAACGAGTGTAAATCTTTCCTGTTAAGTTAAAAGCTAGTACAGTCAAGCTTGGACCCAGCTCTCCAGGCAGATTCTTTTTTTTTTTTGTTTGTTCGTTTGTTTTTGTTTTTTGTTTTTCGAGACAGGGTTTCTCTGTAGCTTTGGAGCCTGTCCTGGAACTAGCTCTTGTAGACCAGGCTGGCCTAGAACTCACAGAGATCCGCCTGCCTCTGCCTCCTGAGTGCTGGGATTAAAGGCATGTGCCACAACTGCCCGGCGTCCAGGTAGATTCTATACTGTAGTTATATCTGATAAACGGTCTTCGACTTCTCAGAGATCTGAGGAATATGGCATTTAAATATTTATTTAAAAACTTTTCATAGGGCTGGAGAGATGGCTCAGCGGTTAAGAGCGCTGGCTGCTCTTCCAAAGGTCCTGAGTTCAATTCCCAGCTCACAACCATATGTAATGAGATTTGGCGCCCTCTTCTGGCGTGCGGGCATACATGGAGGCAGAATGTTGTATACATAATAAATAAATCTTTGGGTTTTTTTGTTTGTTTGTTTTTTTTCGAGACAGGGTTTCTCTGTGGTTTTGGAGCCTGTCCTGGAACTAGCTCTTGTAGACCAGGCTGGTCTCGAACTCACAGAGATCTGCCTGCCTCTGCCTCCCAAGTGCTGGGATTAAAGGCGTGCGCCACCACCGCCCGGCTAAATAAATCTTTTTTTTTTTTTGGTTTTTCGAGACAGGGTTTCCCTGTGGCTTAAATAAATCTTTTAAAAAAAACTTTTCATAAGAAAAAGACAGGTTGGCTCCTAGCAGCAGCACTCTACTTCCTCCAAAGAAGACAAAAGACAAATGGGCACAAAACAATGTCCATCCACAATTTGCTTCACCTGCCAAGTGGTGACCACTGAATAAAACTATTTTTCATCTAAACTGAACATCTCCAGACAGTAGACAGAATCGCTGGAATTGACAGCCTAGCTGCTCTGGTGAAGATAGGCTTGTCTTCCTACTGATTTCCTAGCCCATAGGATCTTCTGGAGCCTGGCAGGCCCTGCACTAAACAGCAAAAGAAAAATATGACCCTTGGTGACCATGGAGAACCGTGAGGAGTAGCTCTAGGTGCCAACCCAGTAAGTTCTCTGTAGTTTTTAAATCAATAACTCAAGTAAATTTTATACTTCTCAAAGACCTCTGATGCAGTTTGAGAGCTGAGAGGTTTTGTCAGTTTAAAGAACAACTATACCAAACAAATTTCAGCAAAATACAAGTTATTAAGGCATGTACCTGCAAGCTATAAAGGTGTGAGGACAAGTGCATGCTATCAAATTTCTCTCTCACGCTGTTTTTTATAGTCTTTTTTTTTGTTTTTGTTTTTTGAGACAGGGTTTCTTGTTTTTTATAGTCTTAAAGATACTTTTCATTATGCAAAAATATTTGTCACAGTCATTCTGCTATAAATATGCTGCTCTTTAAATTTTCACAAACCCAAAGAATTCTTGTGAGTTCCAGGGAGCTGAATTGAAGGACCCACCTTAAACAGGTCAGATACACCCCTCCCAATTCCCTGGTCCTAATTTTTTTTTCTAAATGTAACTTTGTCCTCTGTTCTGCCAATACCTTAAACAGCTCTAAGAGACACCAGGTATTTCCAAATCACAAACACTGGACAGGAACAAAGAGACCAACAAGTCCAGGATGTGACCAGCACCCAGCTTTCTCAGGTTCCCCCAAGACGACACCCACAAATAAACAGGAAGCAGTCTTGAGAATCTGCCCCGCCATCCCAATTCCTTTAATCTTTTGTGCCTAGCTGCCCGCCTTTTTTTTTTTTTCGACACAGGGTTTCTCTGTAGCTTTTGGTTCCTGTCCTGGAACTAGCTCTTGTAGATCAGGCTGGCCTTGAACTCACAGAGATCAGCCTGCCTCTGCCTCCCGAGTGCTGGGATTAAAGGCGTGCTCCGCCACCGCCTGGCTCTCCCGCCTTTTTATTATAAAAAATAGATGGGAGCCGGGCGGTGGTGGCGCATGCCTTTAATCCCAGCACTCGGGAGGTAGAGGCAGGTGGATCTTGTGAGTTCGAGACCAGCCTGGTCTACAAGAGCTAGTTCCAGGACAGGCTCCAAAACCACCGAGAAACCCTGTCTCGAAAAAAACCAAAAAAAAAAAAAAAGATGGGAATGTAATGGTCTGTTCTGTCCCTTTAAGAGAAAAGCACTGTCCACTACCTCTCCAAGTCTACCACTGACGCAGGTGGACCTTTCTTCAGCTTGCAGTCTGAGCTCCTTTCTTTTCCATCTCTCTTCCAAAGAGGTAGCTGCTGCTGTAACTCCTCTCACCCCTCTCTGTTTCTCTTTCTCTCTCTCTGCCCCTCTGCTCATCTCTCTTCTCCCCTTTTTCCTTTTCCCTACATAACCTACTGAATAAATATCCAACCTCACTCTTCATGGCGTCCCTCACTTGCCTTGGCTGCAGCTCCTGGTGAGACAGGTCTCTCTGCTGCGTGGCTCCCTGCCTGGCATTCTATGCCGCTCATGGCCTACAGGTCACCTGGGGAACAGGGCTGTTTTACTTTTGCCATAACACAGTGTAAGGCAAGCAGGTGCAAAGGCCTCTTAAGAAACAAGCTCCTCCCACTCCTGATCTATGTCTTCCCACTATGCAAGCAGCACTCCTTCTCTCTCTCCCTCTCCTCTCCTCTCTCGTCTCTCCCTCTCTCCCTCCTTTCTTCCCTTCCTCTCTCCCTCCCTCCCTCTCTCTGTGTCTCTCCCTTCCCTTCCCCAGTACCCTCTTCTCAATACAACTCCACAGTCAAGCTCTCTCTGCATGCCATATTCTGTCACCCACTGATATCCCCAACCCACTATGGGACACTACAAATGTCCCTCTTGCACTGTATTTTGCAATCAGTTCTTCTACCATGTGGATCGCAGAACCAAATTTGGGTCATCAGCCATGGAGGCAAGCATCTTTACTTGCTGAGCCATTTCACAGGCCCTTGGAAGGCTTGGAAGGCTCTTTGATCTCTATCTCTCCTCTCTGTCTGTCTGTCTGTCTGTCTGTCTGTCTGTCTATCTGCCTGCCTCTCTCTCTCTCTCTCTCTCTCTCTCTCTCTCTCTCTCTCTCTCTCTCCAGGGTCTATAGACCTGGCTGCCTTGAAACTGAATTTATAGACCACACTGGCCTTGAACTCACAGAGTTCCAACTGCTTATGCTTCCAAGATTATAGCTGTGTGCCAGCACACCAGGCTGGATCTCTCTGTCCTCACAACCACTGCCATGTTGTGAGGACACTCAGCAGCCAGAAGCAAAGGCCACCATAATGAAGAACTGAGGCTTCCTGTACCATTGCCTGTACTGTCTTCCAAGGCCTTGGAGAGAGTCACGTGGCCATGTGGGGAATGATATTCAGCCCAGCCTTCAGAGGACAGTAGTTGGCTGGTATCTTTGCCTAGAAAACCGTACAAAAGATCCCGAGTCAGAGCTGGGTATGGTGATGCACACCTGTATTCCCAGCATTTAGGAGCCGAAGGCAGGAGGGTTACAGGAGGAGGAGGAAGCCAGTCTGGGTTACAAAACAAGAGACGAAAAAATGGGGAGATGAAAAGATGGCTCAGAGGTTAAGAGCACTGACTGCTCTCCCCGAGGACTCAAGCTCAATTCCCAGCACCCACATGGCAGCTAATAAATGTCTCTCACAAGATCTGGCACCCTCACACAGACAAGTATGCAGGCAAAATACCAATGCAAATGAAATAACAGTAAATTAGTTTTTGAAAAGGAAGAAACCGAGTGCTCAGTGAAGTTATTGTCAGATTCCTGACCCATAAACACTAAGGTACGGAAATTCTTACTAGCCAGATGTAATCCCACAGGCTCGTAATCCCAGCATTCTGGAAGCTGAGGCCATAGGATCAAGGGTTTGAGGTCAGCCTGGGATACATAGTGAGTTCAAGGCCCAGCCTGAGCTACATAGTGAGAGCTTTACTGTCTCTCACTACATTTTAGGGATGGTTTTTTTTTGTTGTTGTTGTTTTTGTTTTTTTGTTTGTTTGTTTTCGAGACAGGGTTTCTCTGTGGTTTTGGAGCCTGTCCTGGAAGTAGCTCTTGTAGACCAGGCTGGTCTGGAACTCACAGAGATCCGCCAGCCTCTGCCTCCCGAGTGCTGGGATTAAAGGCATGCGCCACCACCGCCCGGCAGTAGGGATGGTTTTTATTACAGAAATAGATACCTAATACAGACAAACAGATTTAACAGTGTTTGCAGTGAAATTTGCATAAGCTTTTGCATGGCCCCTGACTGCCCATTCTTAGCAGCTAGTATGAGGGTGTCAGCTACAGATATGGAGGAAGGGGGCACTGAGGAAGGGGCCCTTGGGATTGGGAGAGGGTGGATTCTGCCACCGATATGAACTGCTAAACCTTGTACAAATACTTGAAGGACATGTGTCTTCAGTACATCAGTGGTTTGGTGAGTTGTCATTATCAGGGTGGTCCTTTGGTCCACTGACTTTTGGCCAGCATGGACCTGACAAAGTAAGTGACAGTGAATCAGTGTGCTCCTAACCAAGGGATACATTTAATTTTATGTCCCTAGGCAGCAAGTAGTGGGTTATTTGTAAAAGACACTCACGGTTTTATGCATCTTTCCTTTTTATTTTTCTTTTATTCTTTTTTTTCTTTATTTTTATTTTTGAGACAGGGTTTCACTGTGTAGCCGTGGCTGTCCTGGAGCTCACTAAGCAAGCCAGTTTGACTTCAAACTCACAAAGATCCACTCACCTGCCTCTGCCTCCTGAGTGCTAGGATTAAAAGTATATATCACTTTTTTTTTTAAACAGTACTAGGTAACAAGGCACCATTGAGGCACACCTCCCTTCCACAGTCTGCGGTGGAGGTCAAAGAACAACTTGTAGGAGACAGCTCTGTCCTTCCGTGTGGACACTGGGGATGGAACTCAAGCTGTCAAGCTTGGTGGCATGTGTCCTTACCTATGGAGCCAACCACCAGCCCTGTTTTCTGTTGTTTCTTGTTCTGAGAGGGTCTCACGGTTTCACTCAGGAGGCTGGCCTCACGCTGTACAGCCTCTCCTGTCTCTACCCTAGGGACAGGACTCATTGGATTTCCTTCTCTCTATAAACTGCTGGTTGTGATAAGTCCTTTTTGTCACCATTTCCTGGAACAGCAATCTTTCCGAGAGGAAAGTGACATTTTTCTCTTCAAAGCAGTTATAAATGGAGATAAATTCTTTGGAGAAGTCCTTTCTTGATTCTGATTTTCGCATTCTTAAGTGGAAGGTCATTGAATGAAATTTTTCAACTTCAGTGCCATAAAAGCACTGAAAAGTAATGAGCTTTACGTGTTGGCACCTCCCTTGCTTGCTTTTTATCCTTCTGAGTGAAGAGGGTCATGGACAGGAGCCAGAACTCCAGGAGCTGGCTAAGAAGGCCCTGACCACAGCCCTGCTTTTTCCCCACACACGGGCATCCACCACGTAGACTTTACAAGGAACCTCACACCCTACCTTGCACTTGAGGAAACTGCATTGACATTAAGACACCAAGGGAAGGGAACGTTCCCGAACTGTAACACCACTAAAAACGACTATTGACTGTGATCAATGCTAAAATCCCATAAGGATACAGTGTCAGGAGGCCATGCTTCACTGCTATTAAGGGAGGCAATGTGAGGTAACCGTTTCACAATACACAAGAAGGTATTTTGGTTTATAGGTAAGCAGTTATTTACACAAAAAGAAGGCTATGCAGCAAACCATACCGTTGAGTATGGTATACAAGGTGTTTTGTAGTCGTTGATGCGATCAGAGAAAAATAACACAAAGATGGTAAGAAAAAAAGTGCTTTTTTTCAAAACGAAGTGTAGTAGCCCTGTATGAAACAGGACCTCAAAAAATTAGGTTAAGACTCAGAGTTGTTCCTCTCCACGGAAATCTTTAGTAAAAGGCGAAAGATTTATACGATCTGAAGAGAAACCAGAGTATATCAACGTCGACCCGCCTACCCTTCTCGGTCGACTCCAGCTCCTAGATAACCGATGGCCGCTAGCTCCACGAAGTAAGTGATGACGCCTGTTTTCCTCCCACACACGTCTCCCAAACGCACATCACTAGGAAGAAAAGAAAGCGAGAAAGAGAAGATAAAAGCGCTTACACGTTTAAATTTCGCACTAACCGGCGTGCAGTGTATTGTGGGTATGTAAATAACACTGGTTCACCAACCTCGGGTGTCCGGAAATGGAGATTTCATTTTCCCGGAGTAAATGTTGGGCCGACGCCAGGGGGCAGCGCAGAAACCAGATTCATGGGACTCTAAACGCCTGGCCCCGCTATACAAATCTGGTTTTATAATTTACACCAAGTAAAAGTTCCTTTTCTTTTTTTCGGGGGGAGATACTTTGATTTTGCTTCTTGAAATTTTGAGACGGTGTCTCGAACGTCCCCCAGGCTGGCCTTGAACTCAGTTGGGCCTGGGAAGATGACACAATTCTCTTTGCCTCAACCTCCTGAACGCGGGGCAGCCATTAGGGAGTCTCGTGTATCCCAGGCTAGCAACTTGCCTCATCACCCGGGACGATCTTGAACTTCTGATCTCCTGCCTACTACTAAACGTTGTAATGACAGGCATGTGCCTCACATCAAGCTTAAAAGTTCTCTTAATTAAAAATAAAATAAACAGCCTTCTGATGGCACAAGTCTTTAATCCCAGTACTCGGGAAGAAGAGGTAGGTTGATCTCTGTGAGTTCGAGGCCAGCCTGCTCTAAAGAGTGAGTTCCAAGAGAGGCTCCAAAGCTACAGAGAAATCCTGTCTCAAAAAAAGGAAAAAAGAAATTCCAGTTGCTAGCCTATAAAATGAAGGTGACAATGACAGTGTCTGCCTCAGAATATTGGGAGGATTTAGCCACAAAGCCCTTCTGAACTGATTCCAGAGGGACAGACCATGCGTTGAGGGTTGGGAATGTGGGTGAATAAGATGCTCTCTCTCATGGAATTTCAGAGGGTAACACAGGAAGGCCTGGTGTGGTGGTGCGTACCTTTTCTCAGTGCTCAGAAGGCAGGGGCAGACAGATATGTATGGGCTTGAGGCTAGCCTGCTTCACATAGTGAGTTCTAGGCTAGCCAGGTCTACATAGTGATAGCCTGTCAAAACCATAGATATATATACACACACACACACACACACACACACACACACACACAGAAGTCTTTTCCTTTTTTTTTTTTTTTTTTTTTGGTTTTTCGAGACAGGGTTTCTCTGTGGTTTTGGAGCCCGTCCTGGAATTAGCTCTTGTAGACCAGGCTGGTCTTGAACTCACAGAGGTCCGCCTACCTCTGCTTCCCGAGTGCTGGGATTAAAGGCATGTGCCACCACTGCCCGGCTAAGTCTTTTTCCTTTGAAGAATACTTGTGCCTTGCAGTGGTGTTGCACACCTTTAATCCCAGCACTTGGGAAGCAGAGATCTCTGTGAGTTCCAGGTCAGCCTGATATGCACAGTGAATTCCAGGACAGTTTGAGCTGCATAGTGAGACCAAAAGAATTGTGTGTGTTTGTGTGTGTGTGTGTGTGTGTGTGTGTGTGTGTGTGTGTAGGGAGAAAGCGCCTGAGTGTCATGGTGCACATGTGTCCCGGGTGAGGATTTCAGGACAACCGCGGGGAGCTGTTTCTGCCCTTCTGCCTTATTGAAATAGGGTCTTTCCTTTCCACTGGCGTAGTCCTCCATGCTTGCTAGCTTGGGAGCCTCTGGGTGAGTCTCCTGTCTTCATCTTCCATCTTGATTTAGGAATGCTGGAATTATAGATCTTCTGCCTGCCCACACAGAGTCTGTGGCCAACCTGTATTAAATGTGAGACCCTTTATCAAAGAGAAAGTGGGGCAACGGTAGCACCCACCTTTAATTCCAGTACTCAGAGGCAGAGGTAGGTGGATCTGAGGTTGAGGAACAGCCTGGTCTACAAAGCAAGTTCCAGGACAGCCAGGACACTGTGGAGAGAGAGAGAGAGAGAAAGAGAGAGAGAACTAGTATGTGTGAGATCTATGCAAATGGGGAGGGGAAGGCTTCATCAAAGGCCTCACATGTTACTACTGTATTACTCCACTGAGCCACTTCTCCGTCTCTAAAGCCTCTTTTAAGATCTTACTCCAATCAAATAGAGTCAGATCCACACTCCCCGCTCTACTCATGCCCGTGCCTTTCTGTTTTCACACTCCTGTTCTTTGTCCTAGGATGCTCGGTGTGACTATATGTAAGAGACTTGGGATGTATTGAGTCTGGGCTCTTGTGTTTATGCTCTGTGTAGTTTGAGGCTTGAGCACAAGGTAGGAGCGTGTGGCAATCAATGCAAGGAGTGTCCTCAGGACAGTGGTTAGTGCAGTCCTTGCCAGCTTGTGCGAACAGCGATGCTGTCCTCATCTGACCAATGCGGCTTGATTTCTACCCCTTGGTATGAATGACTATCTTTCCCATTAGAATAGGAATTCACAGAAAGGTGTGATATTGAGTTTCTCTTTAGTTACCATCTCTTGCATGCCCTGGCTTACTCGTTCCTGCACGTTTGAGTAAGGCTGTTAATAATCCACACAACAGAATCAGAAGGAACATTGCCAAACTCTTTTTATGAGACTACAATTACCCTGATACCCAAACCACAGAAAGACAATATTAAGAAAGAGTATTACAGACCAATCTCACTCATGAACATTGATGTAAAAATACTAAATAAAATACTGGCAAATTGAATCCAAGAACACATCAGAACCATCATCCACCATGACCAAGTCGGCTTCATCCCACAGATGCAGGGATGGTTCAACATACGAAATCTGTCAAAGTAATCCACCATATAAACAAACTGAAAAATAAAAACCACATGATCATCTCATTAGATGCCGAAGAAGCTTTCGACAAAATACAACATCCCTTCATGATAAAGGTCTTGGAGAGAGCAGGGATACAAGGAACACACCTAAACATAATAAAGGCAATATACAGCTGGAAAAACCCCCTTTGAATGTCAGTGTGGTGATTTTTCAGAAAATTGAGAAACAACCTTCCTCAAGACCCAGCAATACCACTTTGGGGGTATATATCCAAAGGATGCTCAATCATGCCAAAAGGACATGTGCTCAACTATGTTCATAGCAGCTCTGTTTGACATAGCCAGAAACTGGAAACAACCTAAATGTCCCTCAATTGAAGAATGGATAGAGAAAATGAGGGAGAGGCAGGCAGATATCTGTGAGTTCAAGGCCAGCCTTGTCTACAAGAGCTAGTTCCAGGACAAGAACCAAAAAGCTACGGAGAAACCCTCTCTTGAAAATCCAAAATACAAAGAAATAAAATAAATAAATAAAAAGGGGGCTATTGGATGGGATAATGGACTAGTGTGAGCTTAGTCACACTATAGTAATAGTTTGTAGTAGAGTGAATACTTGTTAGTTATTATTTATAGGCAATTACATTGGTATAGATGCTTGTATATTGATACAAAGTTAAATTATATTGAATATTGTATGAATACATGCTTCTAGCTCTGCTTAAAACATTTTTATATATTGATACATATTTATCATGTTGCAATGTACATTTCTACCTCTGATCAAGATACTTATACATTGTTTGCAGTTTGAGGTCATTGTCCTCACTTGTTGCACATTTGTTTATTGTATAATATTCTATTATGAAGTCTTAGTCTTTTTAAGTTATATAAGTATTAAGAATTATAGATCAATAGTCATTTATGTTTGTCATACTTAAAGTTAGACTAATCAGGTTCTTTAGATACATAGAGATTGTATTCTGCATAGATAGGTAATCTTCAACCACTTCAAAGAGCTGTAGAGTATGGCATTTAAATAACTTAGATTTCTGTTGAAGTGAGACACAAATGCACCTGGCAGTAGCAATCTATTCCCGAGAGAATGTTGAGCACTTTAGACACTCCATTTGCAGCTTGTTTTCTTCTTGGAAATCTGGCCTTTAGACAAAGAAATGCTCATGCCTTAACCATTGACAGGATACACAGTATCTGGAAATGGATAAGCAAGACTGTCAAATCTTGCCAAGACAGGGTAAGACGGTTTTGAAAATTTTCCTACCTCTGAAAATGGTCTGTCAGTTATTCTAGACCTTAACCAAAGTTGGTTGCGTCATCCTTGCAAATGAGACTTTGGGTGATTGCCCAACGTCAAGTTGGGAGCATAGGCCCCAGTCCCTTGCACCTATTCCAGCCCCCAGGCCTGGTCTGGACTCCAAATCACAGCTGTCCAGGTTCTGACCACTCCCTGGGGGTGGTGTCAGGATCGCTCCTCAGGGTATTTAAGTAATCCCTCAAAAGAGGAACAAGGTGGTCTCCCTTTCTTCCTCCCCAGGGGTCGCGGTCCTGGGGCTTCCCGGTTCCCCCTTGGGGCACTCGAGAGGGCAGATCTCCTGGATCCTCCTTTCTTAATTCGGCTTGTTTTGATTTGGCTTGATTGGGAATTTTGTGTCGGTAGGGAGCTAATATTAAGAAATATTCCTGCCAGGCGATGGTGGGCGCACGCCTTTAATCCCAGCACTCGGGAGGCAGAGGTAGGCGGATCTCTGTGAGTTCGAGACCAGCCTGGTCTACAAGAGCTAGTTCCAGGACAGGCTCCAAAGCCACAGAGAAACCCTGTCTCGAAAAACCAAAAAAAAAAAAAAGAAATATTCCTAACACCCTGGTAACCAGTTGTCTCTGTCATTTGTTGCACATTTTGGAAGTTGCTTGATTGCACTTCCTGCTCACACAAGTAATACTATTTCCCTTCCCTGAGCTTCGATGGGTTGAAGACCAGATAGTTGTAGTTACTTTCATCTCATGACTTGGCCAAGTTATTTATTTATACAAGACTTACACTAGTTAGGATGGGATAATTATTGAATATATTTGTTCTTATTGTACATAATTTTGTATTAGGCTTAGAACTCTCTTATTTAAACAAAAGGGGGAGGTGTTGTAGGAGGTCTTACAGCCAGTGGTTACCAGCTCACTGGGCCGTGGCCTCTTATCTATATAAACCAATGTAGAGACACCTCTCCCCGACTCTCTTACCAGTTGCTGGATTTGATTTCTGTTCTCTGTTCAAGCAGAGGATTCTGATTTGTGATTTTACCCCTAAATAAATCACCATCTATTTCTCAATTCTGAGGTAGTGTGGAATTTCTTTTAAGAGTTCTTCCACTGGGTAGACTTGAAAGACCCCTGTGCCCATGTACAATGTTAAACTCTGCTGAAAATTTAGCTGGGACCCCGGGCTCAGCCTATGCTAAAACTGGATATCTATGGGTTGCAGACTCACTGACTAGGCTAAGGAGAGGAAATACTCCACCACCCCACCCCCACCCCAAGGCATTCTATCTAAATTGTCAACTTGCTGCATAATGCTCTATCTAGCTTTGTGGTTTTTTGGGACTGAGGAGAGGGACTACTCCATTCCCCACCCCCCCAAGACATTCTATCTAAACTGTCAACTGACTGCAGGGTATTTTATCTGTCTTTATGGTTTTTGGGGGGAAATTCGAGAATAGACATGGGGCCATTCCCAGGATGAGCTACGCCCACCAATCTGAGAGCCAATGAAATGCTTGTGCTATACTACTCTCTTATGTAATCATTCTTCCCTATAAATATGGCTGTTTGAATTTAACCGGTGTGCTCAGTTGGCGGAAGCTGCTGTTGCACCCACAGGCGCCTGTGTAATCAATAAAGACACCTCTTGCTGATTGCATCTGTTGGCCTGAATTATTGAGACTGGGGGATTTCTCCCACCATCCTTGAAAACGAGGGTTTTTCAGACTCATAGATCACAATCCTCTGCTGGAATGGGGAACAGCAAATTCTGTCCTACCTACATCAGCTCTTTCATCCTAATAGCAAAGCTCTATTTCATTTGTTAAGGCTCACCTGCAACCCACACCTGAGGACTTAGAGTTCTTAAAAGCTAGCAGTGCCTCTTGTAAAATCTGTCAAAAGTCAGGTTCCAAGACCCAGTATCTTAGCTTCCCTTTCCCCACCCACCAGGCCAGGGGCTCCCTTCCAGGAACTGATTGACAGCTGGATTTTACTCATATGCCCATAGTCAGAAGAGTTAAATATCTCCCGGTTTTGGTGGACGCAATGTCTGAGTGGACTGAAGTGTTTCCCACCACTAATAAGAGGGCCCAGACAGTTTCCGGTATTCTTTTCCAAGAAATCATTTCCCGGTTTGGAATCCCAACCTCTCTTCATTTGGATAATGGCTTGGGGTTTACTTCCCAGATTTCTCAATCTTTGTCTAAGGCTCTTAACATTCTCTGGCATTTTCATATCCCTGGTATCACCTGCAGTCTTCAGGGAAGGTAGAATAAACTAACCATTCCTCAAAAAATATTCTTGTAAAATGTAACAGGAGCTTCACCTCGACTGGGTAAAACTTTTGCCTCTGGCCCTGCTAAGGCATAAGGCTCTCCCCAAAAGCCCCTTTTCATCTCACCCTTTGAACTCATGTGTGGGCAGCCGGTTTTAACCCTGGTGTCTCACCGAAAATCTCTTCCCTTCCTGATCATCTGCATACTCCGCCTTTAATCCATCTTTGCTCCCACTCTGGGATTTTTCTGACTACTCATTACCTCAATCAGGTGCTAATTCATGCCCACCACTGATTAAAATAGGGGAGCTCCCCCAGACCAACGCCCCTCACCCCTTTCCCATAAATGGCAGGGCCCCTTTAAAGTAATTCTTGTGACTCCCACAGCTGTCAAGCTCCAGATACTTCCTCATTGGATTCACCTGTCCCACCTTAAACCTTTTACTCTTCCAGCTCAAGACACTCCCTCGTATATGGTAACTCAAACAGGGCCCTGCTTCCTTAAGTTCCAGAGGGCACCAAATCAGTCACTTTCTCCAGTTCCAGAAAAACAAAAGTCTCATCCTTACTTAACTCTCCTGTGCCCAAAACGCCATATACTCTCCCTCTTTCTTTTTCCCCTATATGCTTTACCAACTTCTCTGTATCTTGAATGCCATGCTTAAATTTCCAGTAACCACTCTGATTGCTAAAGGCAAATCTTAGGTGAGGAAAGTTCTGCCCTGCCCTTCTCTCCAGGGTTGGGTTGTCACCCCCCACCCCACCCCCCACCCCCCGTGTTTTGAATTTCTCATTGTCAGGGCTTGACACACAGCCCAGTGTCTTAGGGAAGGACCTCGGATGCGCAATCCTTTGTGTTAAAGAAACGTACGGATACGCTCATTTTCCAGTTGTTGTTTACTGATTAATGCGGAGGGTGAAATCCAGCGCCTCGCGTGTACTCAAGGGCTCTACAACTGACTGCACTTCCGGGGTTCCATTTGAATTCAGGCTGCTGAGCAGGTTTCCACTCCGAAAATCTGGAGTTTCACTGCCCCCTGTTGGTCAGCCCACATCTTTACATGGGGGGACGGGGAGGAAATAGTTAAGGTATTTCGGGAAAGCTCAGCTCGGTGACTTAGCGTCATTTACATACCCACAATACACTGCAAGGTGTCATTGGTAACTTTAACAACGGAATGACTGGCTTCGTTTTTCCATCACAAAGGTACGACTTTCATAGACTGCTGACAGCAGGAATCAGCGGCATTATGAAGTCCATTTATTTATATAATTATTTTCATTGAAAGTCACCATTACTGTAGTAAGATTACGTTTCGTTGGGAAGTTCATGTGGTCGCGCATGGCACGTTAATATATATTACTTACACAACCCGTGCTATAGAATTTTTGGAGGTCCTGTGAATGGCTCCCCAGGACCAATCTTTCTGGTTGAAATTAGTTGTTACTAGAGCGGATGCCCTGAAGTACTGTTTATCTATTTCTTTCTTTTTCACATATCTTCCTTCTCATTATTTGTTACTTTTTTTTCTAGTATTTATTTGTTATATATACAATATTCTGTCTGTGTGTATGCCTGAAGCCCCGAAGTGGGCTTTAGACCTCTTTACAGATGGTTGTGAGCCACCATGTCGTTGCTGTGAATTGAACTCAGGACCTTTGGAAGAGTAGGCAGTGCTCTTTTTTTTTTTAATTTTTTTTTAAGATTTATTATGTATACAACATCCTTTCCATGTATGCTTGCATGACAGAAGAGGGCACCAGATCTCATTATAGATGGTTGTGAGCCACCATGTGGTTGCTGGGAATTGAACTCAGGACCTTTGGAAGAGCAGGCAGTGCTCTTAACCTCTGAGCCATCTCTCCAGCCCCACTTTTTTTTTCTTTACACTCCCCCTCCTCTCAGCTACTCTCTCCATCCAGCCCTTCTAGACCCCCCTTTTCAACCCTTGCTCTCCAAACCTCGGAAGTGTGTTTCTCAGACAGCCCGATTCTGTTCTTGCTTAACTACTTAACTACTGCACGAAGTCCTCGCGTTTTGATTAACTACAGCCAGTTCTTTAAGGTCGCGTTAAGGTCATCCGAGCAAATATAAAGACTAAAAAGCTGAGAGGTTGGGAGCTGGTTCACTGGGCCTATTGCTTATATACCATGCACAAATCTCAGCTTCCACCCACACCTCTGTCAAACCTGCAGGTAGTGGTGTGTGCTTAGGACCTCGAACTGGGGAGGCAAAGACAAGAGGACCAGAATTCAAAGTTGTTCCTGACTATAAATTAAGGTTCCAGGTCAGAGGAGGCTACATGAGACCCTCTTAAAAAAAAAAAAGCCAGTTCTTCCCCATTGGGGGAAAAATTCAACCAAACTAGAAAAGAAAATGTTACAATTCTTTCTTCGGAGCCTATGCCACTCTGGAGAATTTGTTATCACTTTTCCTTTATATGCTATTAAGAACAAAAATTCAGCTGGGCGTTGTGGTTCAAGCCTTTCAGGAGGCAGACACAGTTTATCTGAGATCCTTACTGGAAAAAAAAAATCAACAAAGTTCCCTAAAAAAACAATAGCCGACTGGAGAGATGGCCCTGTGTTAAGAGCACCTAGCTGCTCTTCCAGAGGACTGGGGGTTCAATTCCCAGCACCCCACATGGCAGCTCACACTTGTCCAGTTCCAGAGGATCTGACACTTTCACTCAAATGCACATAAAATAAAGCTAGATAAAAAAAAATAGCAAGGAAAAACAATAAAATCAAAAGTCAACAAAATCAAAACCAGGTCAGTGGTGATGATGCCTGCCTTTATCCCAGCAGGTGGCAGGCAGAGGCAAGTTGATCTGAGTTTGAAGTTGGTCTGGTTAATCTAAAGAGTGAATTGTAACAGGCCAGCCAGCCAGCCAGCCAAACTAAGCAACCAACAAAACAAACAAATAACCCCAACAAAAGAATAAGCAACTGGGAGATTAAGAGAGCCCAAACTAAGTCAAACTAACTGGTGGTACTGGCCTGCTGTTCCAGTTACTTGTGACCTAAGACAGGAAGTTTAAAGACATCCTGGTCTATAGAGCATGTTCAAGGCCAGCACAGGTAAATTAGGAAGATATTGTCTCAAAAATAAAGAGTAGACTCAGCCAGGGATACGATGGAACGTTACACAGTGGGTCCTCAGCAGTGCAGGGCAAAGCCTGGAAGAGGCTGGGAGAAAAGCAGAGACAGGAATGATGAGGATCAGTCCAGGGCATGAGCCAGGGGGTAAAGCAGTGAGATGTCGGATTCTAGAGACACTTGGAAAGTCGTCAGCGGACCCTAGAGATGGAGATTAATAGGAGGCTCAAGGGCTACTGTGGTATTGAGTTACAGAGGAAGAGTGACTGCCCATCACTTCAACTGGAGAAGGTGGCCCAGCGCTGGAGTTGCTTTTTGCTTTGTTTTTGTTTTGTTTTTTTTGTTTTGTTTTGTTTTTTTTTTTTTTGGTTTTTCGAGACAGGGTTTCTCTGTGGTTTTGGAGCCTGTCCTGGAAGTAGCTCTTGTAGACCAGGTTGGTCTTGAACTCACAGAGATCTGCCTGCCTCTGCTTCCCAAGTGCTGGAATTAAAGGCGTGCGCCACCACCGCCCGGCTCATTTTTTTTTTTTTTTTTTTTTTTTGGTTTTTCGAGACAGTGTTTCTCTGTGGTTTTGGAGCCTGTCCTGGAACTAGCTCTTGTAGACCAGGCTGGTCTCGAACTCACAGAGATACGCCTGCCTCTGCCTCCCGAGTGCTGGGATTAAAGGCGTGCGCCACCACCGCCCGGCTCATTTTGTTTTTTGAAGACTCATTTTGTTTTTTGAAGACAGTGTTTCTCTGTGTTGTTCTGGAGTCTGTCCTGGAACTTGCTTTGTAGACCAGACTGACCTTGAACTCTGCCTGCTTCTACTTCCCCAATGTTGGAATTAAAGATGTGAGCCACTATTGACTGGCTGGAGTTGTTTTAGATACAGTGAGATGTAAATGTCTGGCTGGAAATAAATAAAATAAAATAAAAGGGGCTGAGGGAACAGTAGCAAAACCAAGAGAAGCAGGGAAGCTTCTTGTTGGGGGTTTATAACATAGAGCAGGATTTCTCAACCTGTGGGTCACAATATCTTTGGGGTCAAACAACCATTTTACGGGGGTCACCTAAGACTATCGGAAAACACAGGTACTTACGTTACAGTTCATATCAGTACCAAAACGACAATTACGAATAGCAATGAAAATAATTTCATGGTTGTGGGTGGGGTCTCCACAACATGAGGGACTGTAGGGTGACAGCATTAGAGAGTCTGAGAACCGCCGTCTTAGGAGGAGGGCCTCCATTAAGACCACAGCATGCCCTGGGGCTCTTCCAGAGTCTTGAGGGCCCTTCCCTTGGGACCTGCTTTGATAAGTAGGAACACCCCCAACCCTGTTACACAGCTCTTGTGATTCCCATTCCTGTCCGACTACACAGCACAGATATGCGAACCCTTTATTAGACCCTTGTGCAGCAACAGCTCCCCCTCTTCCCCTGCATTTGCTAACTCCCAGGTTCCCACCCAGAACCGAGTGGCACTGTCTTCAAGCCTCCTCCTGGCAGGCAGCCTTCCATGAGGCACAGTTCCCATGTGGTGGTGGCTACAACCATTTGTAGCCCCAGTTCCAGGGGACCTGATACCCTCTTCTGACCTCCATGGACACCAGGCACACGTGTTGTATATGCAGGCAAACAGAGAAAAATAAATAATCTTTAAAAATAGAGACCCTCAAGCCCTTAAGTACAGTCTTCTGTAGTCCACTGAATCCTTTGTGACATTTTTCTTTGAAAAAATTATTTTACATGCGTACCTGCCTGATGTAAACATTTGTATTATGTGCATGAAGGGACAGAATAGGTACTAAATGGCACAGGATCCCTGGAACTGATGTTATAGATTGTTTTGAGCCGCTAGATGTCTTATTTCAGATTTGTATTATGGCTTTGCTGTTGAATGAAATTTCGTTCCTACTTAGCAGAGGAAGAGGAGGAGGGAAGAAGAAAAAGAGCAAGAAGTACCTCCAAGGGACCCCTATAATGTGCATGTGGTGGCCTTCTCCAAGGACAACTCCTATAATGTCACATGGTGTCTTTGTCCGAGGGACGATTCCTATGATGGACACGTGGGTGGCTATTGTGGTTAACCCTCTCCTCAGTATGTTCACCAATGTTCTCCTCTTTCCATGTGTCCTTTGATTTATCCTTCTGGTGAGGTTGCTGTAGGACTCAGCCAACCATGAGAAGCTGAATAGAAGCAGACCATTATCACCTACCAGTGTAGGACTCAGCCATGATAAGTTTAATGGAGGCCTGAGTCTCAGTAGTTTACCCTGAAGCAATACCTGGCTGCAGGAAGAACCACAAACTGAGATTACCTGAGCACCACCCAAGAACAGACCAACCAAAGAAATTCCCATGGTTCAAACTGTTGTAGATAGGATCACCTTCCAGCACATACTCACCAGGACACCCCCTAGACAAATGTCAGCAAATCAGAGGGGAAGTAGAGGAGAAAGGAGAGAGAGAGAGAAGGAAGCTTGGAAGAAAAAAGAAAGAAAGAAAGAAAGAAAGAAAGACAGAAAGAAAGAAAGAAAGAAAGAAAGAAAGAAAGAAAGAAAGAAAGAAAGAGAGCCGACTACTGAGAGTTGTCCTTTGACCCCTACATGAGCACCTGAGTGCACATTCTAGAGCACACACGCGCGCACACACTCACACACACACACACACACACACACACACACAGAAATAAAAAGATGTAAAAAAAATTAAGAAAGAAAAAGAAAGGGGACTGGAGAGAAGACTTAGCTGTTAAGGGTACTGGTCACTCTTCCAGAGGCCCTGATTTGCCTACTCTATCACATGACACTTTTTTTTGTTTTGGGGGGGGGTTGGCTTTGGTTTTTCAAGTCAGGGTTTCTCTGTAGCTTTGGTGCCTGTCCTGGAACTCGCTCTGTAGAGCAGGCTGGCCTCGAACTCACAGAGTTCCGCATGTCTCTGCCTCTCTAGTGCTAGAATTAAAGACATGTGCCACCACCACCCGGCTTAAATTTTTTTTTTTAACAGCTAAACTTGGGATTTTCATGTTTGTATTTGTGATCTTAGCACTTTGGAGGGTAGACAGAAAGATCAGGAGTTCAAGGTCAGCCTCAACACACAGTTCTAGACCCCCCTCCCCCCAAAAAAGGAGGATCTGGTGTTTCAGGACTTGAAGTCAAATTCAGGGAGCAGAAGCAGGTGGATCTCTGTGAATTTGAGGCCAGCCTGGCCTTCATAACCAATTTCAGGATAGCCAGGGCTAAACAGTAAGAACCTGTCTTGCCAGGCAGAGGTGGCACATGCCTTTCATCCCAGTACTCAAAAGGTAGAGGCAGGTGGATCGCTGTGAGTTCCAGGCCAGCCTGGTCTACAAGAACTAGTTCCAGGATAGCCAGGGATACACAGAGAACCCTGTCTCAAAAAACAAACAAACAAACAAACATAAAAAGAGTCACCCTTTGGTTACACAATAAGTTAGAGGCCAGCCTAGGATACTTGAGAGTCTTTCAAAAAAAAAACAAAAAAAAAAACAACCCCCCCCCCCAAAAAAAAAACAAAACCTGTACCTGGTAGCTAATCCAGCTGCCATTCCCAAACTCTTCTTCCCCTTGTTTCTCTCCATGTTTACAACCACAGTTGGCCACAGTTTCTACTATGAGGCATTGGCACATGCTCACTGACAAGACGTTGTTTTCTTTCTTTTACATTTAACTCATTATTGTTGTTGTTGTGTGTGTGTGTGTGTGTGGCCACACATGGAGCTCAGAAGACAACTTTCAGGACTTAGTCCCATCCTCCACCCTGTGTTTTCTAGGGAGCAACCACACCAGCAGGTGCGTTCAGCACGGAGCCATCTCAGCGCCCTCTGCCCCCCCTCACTGCTGCTGCTGTTGTTTTAACCTAATCACATTTCACTCATTTATTCTGCGTGTGCGGTGTGAGCATGTGCTCACCTGTGGGAGCTTGGGGCGTTCAGTCTCCCACAATATGGGTTCAGGAGAGCAAACTCAGGACACCGGGCTTGGCAAGGCCTGGATAGAATGACAGCTAGGCACTATCACACACACACACACACACACACACACACACACACACACACACACACACACCACACTCCCGTAAACGTGAAAGAATGCTTGCCTATAATGCACAAATCCTGGGGTTGATATGTCTTCATATTATAATCTACTGACAAAAATCAGGTATGGTGGCTCATGCTAATCCCAGCATTTAGGCAGCCGAGACTGCAGTTCAACACCATAAGCATTTTGTTGTTGTTGTTGTTTGGTTTGTTCGTTTATCGAGATAAGTTTTTTTTTAAATATTTATTTATTTATTTATTCATTATGTATACAATATTCTGTCTGTGTGTCTGCAGGCCAGAAGAGGGCACCAGACCTTATTACAGATGGTTGTGAGCCACCATGTGGTTGCCGGGAATTGAACTCAGGACCTTTGGAAGAGCAGGCAGTGCTCTTAACCACTGAGCCATCTCTCCAGCCCTCGAGATAAGTTTTGCACAGTCCAGGCTGGCCCTAAACCTGCAGGTAATTGAGGTTGGCTTTGAAATGATTCTCTTGTCTTCATACCCAGAGTTAGGATTATTGGCATGAACTATCATGCCCTAAGTCCCCCGTATTCTTTTCGGTTTTATTTATTTATTTTTTTAAATATTTATTATGTATACAATATTCTGTCTGTGTGTATGCCTGCAGGCCAGAAAAGGGCACCAGATCTTTTTACAGATGGTTGTGAGCCACCATGTGGTTGCTGGGAATTGAACTCAGGACCTTTGGGAGAGCGGGCGATGCTCTTAACCGCTGAGCCATCTCTCCAGCCCTCGGTTTTATTTTTTATTTTATTTTGAGACAGAGTTTCTTTGTGTAGCCCTAGCTGTCCTGGGACTCACTCTGTAGACCAGGCCAGCCCCGAACTCCCGAACTCAGAGATGTGCCAGCCTCTGCATGCTGAGTGCTGGGATCAAAGATGTGTGCCACCACAGCCAGGTACTCTCCCCACCCCACCTCCCTCCCCGTGTTCTAAAGAGAAAAATTGTCTCAAGGACAGGAACTATTTGTCTTGTTCTTTTTTTTTTTTTTTTTGGTTTTTCGAGACGGGGTTTCACTGTAGCTTTTGGAGCCTGTCCTGTAACTAGCTCTTGCAGACCAGGCTGGCCTCTAACTCAGAGATCCACCTACCTCTGAGTGCTGGGATTAAAGGCGTGCACCACCAGCGCCCGGCCTTGTCTTGTTCTTTTCACTACTTTTGCCTGGCACCATGTCTGGCAGATACTCAAAACTATGTTAAACTGGTGTCTTCAAAATATTTTAGAGATTTCAAAGAGAAAGCAAGCATCAAGTATCTGATGTCTTTATTATTTTATTTATTTATTTTTTGGTTTTTCGACACAGGGTTTCTCTGTGGCTTTGGAGCCTGTCCTGGAACTAGCTCTATAGACTAGACTGGTCTCGAACTCACAGAGATCAGCCTGCCTCTGCCTCCCGAGTGCTGGGATTTTATAAAGGCGTGCGCCACCATCGCCCGGCTATCTAACGTCTTTAAGGTGATTGAACTACTTACTAAAGAAGCCAGGATTTGAACTGTGTCTACAGAACCACAGGACCCTTATTGAAACATTTTTCGTAAATTTCCCAGAGGTACATAAAAGCAGAGAGTTGAGTTGGGAAAGCAACACGGGTTTGGAAATATTCCCATATATCGTAGCGCTAGAGAGACCGCCCACGCGCCGGAAGTCGTGAGGCCAGGACTACATATCCCAAAACGCTCTGCGGTGCTTCCGCTTTGGTGACGTCGTAAGGACGCTAGCGCGCGGGATTTAAACTGCAGCGGTTTAGGCGGCTTTATTACTGAGCTGTATTAGCACAGTGATAGTTTACAAACTTCTTGCATTTGTTTTACCTGCTGCTGTTCTCAAGTCCATGGAGTCGCTTCACTCCCGATTGTTTCCTGGTCTTTCCATCAAGATTCAACGGAGTAATGGTGAGGGCAGGGTCCTGAGGCCAAAGGGACGCAAGAGCGGTGAGAATGCCAAGATGGTTACCCAGCCCCCAAACGACAAGCTTTGGAACACTATTTTCCCTATCCCACAATGAGGGGTTCGATGTCCCTGCACTGGCTGTCGGTGTCCCCTACACTGAGGGAAACATTGCCCTCCCTGGTTGTGGGTCCTGTGCCAGCTTTCTGGGTGTGGGCGGAGCACCTCTGCTGTGCGCCTGGGTTACACGCGCCTAGGTTAGAGCCGGTGGCTGTACTTCTGCGGCATCTTTCTCAGAAACTGCTCGGCTTCCTAGCCTCCAGACGGTGCTGTGTATGGTGCGGTTGCAGTATGTTAGGCGCAGGGATTCAAAGTTAACGAAAGATCCCTGCTCTTAAGGAACTGGTAAGACAATCTTATGTTTGTATTAAGCGATGACTACAGGTCGAATAATGTGTCATTTGTGCTATAGCCAGACAACGACTGAGTTAGGGAAACCCGGGAGGTCAGCTCTTATTAACCGATGCGGTCAGGAGCAGCTCCTCTAAGGACTTTAGTGACTTCCGTGCTCAAATGAACCTTCATTCTATTGCAGAGTCTGAATCGGAGATGAATACTTACCCTATGTAGCTAGGGTGTCAAGCCTGTTCCCTATCCACCTAATTGTGGGATGGTCAAAGGGTGAATCCCCACCAGGATTATTAGTGTTTGTATTGAGTTTTAAAAGGGGTGGAAACCGATTTTCCCTTCCTGGGTAAATTCTACGTTGGAAGTCTCTGTAGGATCCTAAAAGCTAAGTGGAGTATAAAAGTTAAGTTCTCAGCAGGCAGATGGTTAACCTCAGATCTTTTCATACACAGGCTTAATTCACAGTGCCACTATAAGCACAGTGAACTTGGAGAAATCCTGTGTTTCTGTGGAATGGACAGAAGGAGGTAACACAAAGGGCAAAGAGGTGAGTTCTATGAGAATGTTTATATGGCGTTTACCTGTGAGAGCCCGGTTTCTGAAGTTATGCTGTCCTCTTTGGACACGCTTGACCTTCATTTAGTCAGGTGTTCCAAATTGAAGCAATTAGCTTCTGGTGTGTCTGTGGAGAGCAAATTGCGCTGAATCCTAAGGTTTTGCTTGTTTACCTAAACTGGGTTATGAGTGCACGCTACTGCTTCAGTTTGGGTAACAACATTAGTAACCCAGGAAAGGAAACGAAGGTGTGTTTTCCAAATGCCAAATCATAAAGCCCCTGGTGAGGGAAAACACAGGTGAACAGTGGAAGATGCACTCCAGGTGGGGTTTGGAAGGGATGTGAAGGCTACTGGCATGTATCAGTACTAAGGTCTGAGTTGTAAAGCTGGCTGGCCATAGGCAGAATAGACAGAGCAGACTCAGGATGCTTTGGTAGCAGCCAAAAGACTGAAAAGAGACTGGAGAGTCTTCATCTCTGGCAACCACGGTGTTTAGATTTAGTGGGGAACCATGCAATATTGAGAAAAGTAGAAGAAGGCATGGTGCTGTGAAAAGTCATTGGTCTATGACTATAAAAACCCAGATTTCTAGTCTGTCTCTGCCTCTGCTTTGTATACGCAAAGTGTTCCTAGTCCTGTCACTGCTCTTAGAAATTCCATTTGCTGCCCGGCAGTGGTGGCGCACGCCTTTAATCCCAGCACTCAGGAGGCAGAGGCAGGTAGATCTCTGTGAGTTTGAGGCCAGCCTGGTCTACAGAGTGAGTTCCAGAAGAAGCTCCAAAGCTACACAGAGAAATCCTGTCTCAAAAAAAGGAAAAAAGAAATTCCAGTTGCTAACCTATAAAATGAAGGTGACAATGACAGTGTCTGCCTCAGAATATTGGGAGGATTTAGCCACAAAGCCCTTCTGAACTGATTCCAGAGGGACAGACCATGCGTTGAGGGTTGGGAATGTGGGTGAATAAGATGCTCTCTCTCATGGAATTTCAGAGGGTAACACAGGAAGGCCTGGTGTGGTGGTGCGTACCTTTTCTCAGTGCTCAGAAGGCAGGGGCAGGCAGATATGTATGGGCTTGAGGCTAGCCTGCTTCACATAGTGAGTTCTAGGCTAGCCAGATCTACATAGTGAGAGCCTGTCAAAACAATAGATATAAGCCGGGCGATGGTGGCGCACGCCTTTAATCCCAGCACTTGGGAGGCAGAGGCAGGCGGATCTCTGTGAGTTCGAGACCAGCCTGGTCTACAGAGCTAGTTCCGGGACAGGCTCCAAAGCCACAGAGAAACCCTGTCTTGAAAAAAACAAAAACAAAAACAAAAAAACAAACCAAAACAATATATATACACACACACACACACACACACAAAAGTCTTTCTCCTTTGAAGAATACTTGTGCCTTGCAGTGGTGTTGCACACCTTTAATCCCAGCACTTGGGAAGCAGAGATCTCTGTGAGTTCCAGGTCAGCCTGATATGCACAGTGAATTCCAGGACAGTTTGAGCTGCATAGTGAGACCAAAAAAATTGTGTGTGTGTGTGTGTGTGTGTAGGGAGGAAGCGCCTGAGTGTCATGGTACACATGTGTCCCATGTGAGGATTTCAGGACAACCGTGGGGAGCTGTTTCTGCCCTTCTGCCTTATTGAAATAGGGTCTTTCCTTTCCACTGGCGTAGTCCTCCATGCTTGGTAGCTTGGGAGCCTCTGGGTGAGTCTCCTGTCTTCATCTTCCATCTTGATTTAGGAATGCTGGAATTATAGATCTTCTGCCTGCCCACACAGAGTCTGTGGCCAACCTGTATTAAATAGTGAGACCCTTTATCAAAGAGAGAAAGTGGGGCAACGGTAGCACCCACCTTTAATTCCAGTACTCAGAGGCAGAGGTAGGTGGATCTGAGGTTGAGGGACAGCCTGGTCTACAAAGCAAGTTCCAGGACAGCCAGGACACTGTGGAGAGAGAGAGAGAGAAAGAGAGAGAGAACTAGTATGTGTGAGATCTGTACAAGTGCGGAGGAGATGAAGACGGCTTCATCAAAGGCCTCACATGTTACTGTATTACTCCACTGAGCCACATCTCTGTCTTTTTTTTTTTTTTTTTTTTTTTTTGGTTTTTCGAGACAGGGTTTCTCTGTGGCTTTGGAGCCTGTCCTGGAACTAGCTCTGTAGACCACGCTGGTCTCTAACTCACAGAGATCTGCCTGCCTCTGCCTCCCGAGTGCTGGGATTAAAGGCGTGCGCCACCATCGCCCGGCTCTCTTTTAAGATCTTACTCCAATCAAATAGAGTAAGAGCCACACTCCCCGCTCTACTCATGCCCGTGCCTTTCTGTTTTCACACTCCTGTTCTTTGTCCTAGGATGCTCGGTGTGACTATATGTAAGAGACTTGGGATGTATTGAGTCTGGGCTCTTGTGTTTATGCTCTGTGTAGTTTGAGGCTTGAGCACAAGGTAGGAGCGTGTGGCAATCAATGCAAGGAGTGTCCTCAGGACAGTGGTTAGTGCAGTCCTTGCCAGCTTTTGCGAACAGCGATGCTATCCTCATCTGACCAGTGTGGCTTGATTTCTACCCCTTGGTATGGATGACTTTTCTTTCCCATTAGAATAGGAATTCACAGAAAGGTGCGATATTGAGTTTCTCTTTAGTTACCATCTCTTGCATGCCCTGGCTTACTCCTTCCTGACACGTTTGAGTAAGGCTGTTAATAAATACAGTCTGGACTGGAGGTGTAGCTAAATAATAGAGTACTTGCTTTGTCTGTTAAGCGTAGGTGCCAGCTCTAGTACTGTAAAAAATAAACAAATAGATGCAGGTTGTGGATTTAGGTGGTAAAGCTTTCACCCTAGAGTGTTAGCTTTGTTTAGTTCAAAATATAAAGCAGGTGAGATCCATTTAGTGTCCTGTATGCATGTGTGGTGCTGAAGAGTGGAAACAGGGCCTCACACATGCAAAGAAACTTTACTTTCCCTCTGAGCCACCTCCCACAGCTGGATTTGCTGCTCCAAACCTGAGTTGTGCTGGTGAAGCTGTTCCTAAAGAGTTACAGGACTCTGGTGATGTAAACCCAGAATTGTGACCTCATTGTGGGTGTGAGCAGGAACTAGGAAAGGCATCAACAGGAAGGTGTGACCTGGAAGAAGTTTCTGGGCCCAGTAGAAAATGTAGGTAGACTTAGTGTTAGGTAGCAGCTTTCGGGAACCTACTCCTGCTTTAAGATCCCGAGGGGCCCTCCATTTTGACTATCACCAGCCGGTTAGAACACGTTTCCTCCTTCGTGTCAGCCAGCAGGAAGTGCTCAGGGGGCTGTGACCAGCAGGACATCAGTGTCCAGCAGATCAGTAGGACAGCCAAGTGGCACAGGTCTGCTGTGGACTTCTGTGTGCCTCCTGTCTGCTTTCCTCGCCACCTCCTCAGCACTCACAGTCTCCCGTTGGCTTGGAATCTGGAAAACCCATTCCATCTAGATGGTAAACCATTACTAAGGAATAACTATTTTGTAGTGCTCAGTGCTTAATGGAACATAAGGTTGGTAAAGCCCGAATCGTGGCTGGTTTGATTACAGCCATTTATTTAGGTCAAGGACTATCACTTCACTGAAGCTCTCTTGTCCTTGCAGATTGATATTGATGATGTGGTTGCAATAAACCCAGAACTCTTCCAGATTCTTCCCTTACACCCGAAGGACAATCTGCCACTGCAGGAAAATGTAACAGTCCCGGTAAGTGCCTGCCATCTGACCACAGCTGCTGTCTGTCCCTGAGAAGTCACTTGTTCCCTTTTCGCTGATTCTGTCCGGGACTGCCTGGGCTCTTATCACAGTCCAGACGCTCACAAGAGGACCCCGCAGACTGGTAAGAGCCGTACGTTGTGGCAATTTGTTCTGTTTTTCAGAAGCAAAAACGCAGATCAGTCAACTCCAAAATTCCAGCTCCAAAAGAAGGTAAGTGGCGGATTGTCATGGTGTTTTTGCTGTGGGTGAGGGTCCTAGGGCCAAAGTATACTCCTTGCCCTAATGGAGATGTGACTTCTGTATAAGCTGGGTTCTCCTTTTTCAGCCATCTTTCTCTGGGAGGAAGAAGCCAGCCTACACCTAACCTCTAACCTCTGGGAGAACTGTACATTTCAGACATTTGTTCTCTGGCCTAAACACTTGTTCTATGGAGTCTGATGTGGGGGAGAGTGAGAATCAGTTCCTGTTCAGCCTGCTTCCTTCCCTCAGAACCTGAGCCTTAAAAGCGGCCGTGAGGAAAGCACAGGTGCAGTTTTGGGCTCTGAGGACAAGCAGTGGAGCTGAAGATATGGCTGTGATCCTCACAGGAAACTAAAGCAGGAGCATGGAAAATTCTAGCTGCCTCGGGCTATGTAAAGAAACCACTGCTGGAAGATGGTGGCGCACGCCTTTATTCCCAGCACTCGGGAGGCAGAGGCAGAGGCAGATTTTTCTCTGAATTTGAGGCCAGCCTGGTCTACAAAGTGAGTTCCAGGACAGCCAGGGCTATTACACAGAGAAACCCTGTGAAAACCTTGAAAATAAAACAAAATTAAAAAAAAAAAGAAACCATCCTCCCACCCAAAACAAAGCAGCTGAGGGTGGTGGTGTACACCTTTAATCCTAGCTCTTGAGGCAGGAGGATCTCTGAGTTTGAGATCAACCTAATCTGCATAGCAAGTTCCAGGACAGCCAGAGCTGTATAGAGAGACGTTATCTTCTGTATCGTTCCAGTTTTAGTGTATGTGCTGCCGGAGCGAGCACAAGAGACATTGTCTCAAAAAAAAATACATTAATAATAATAAAAATTTAAAAGTAAAAGGGCTGGTGGGATAGTTTATCAGCTCAAAGCACATCACACAAACCTCACAGCTTGAGTTCCATCTTTAAAAGTAGAAGGAGAAGCTGTTGTCTCCATGTGTGTGACATGATATACAGGTCCCATAAACACGTGTGCACAGCCTGCAAGAAAGTGCATGTCATCAAGGGCTATGGACACTTTCCTGGTGGTTGGTTTTGTTTGATTTTAGTGTACACGCGCGCACCCATGCGCAACCTTCACCATGGTTACCTGGTGAGCTATTGTGCTATTTTATTTTCGTTGCTTTAGATTCATATTATTTTTTAAAAATTCTGTGTTTGTGAGGCTGTGCTACACGTAAGTGCAGGAGCCCAAGGAGGCCAGAGGCACCGGATCCTTCTATATTTGGAGTTAGAAGCCATTGTGAGCCGCCACCGGATGTGGGTGCTGAGACCCAGCCAGTCCTGTGGAGGAGCAGGACTGCTGAGCCATCTCCTCTCTCCAGTCCTGGTGATGTTGTTGGTTTTTTTTAAGATTTATTGTGGTATACTGCCTGCATGTATGCCTGCACACCAGAAGAGGGCACCAGGTCTAATTACAGAAGGTTGTGAGCCACCATGTGGGAGCTGGGAATTGAACTCAGGACCTCTGGAAGAGGAGCCAGTGTTCTTAACCTCTGAGCCATCTCTCCAGCCCTGTTTTTTTTTTTTTTTTTTTTTTTTTTGAGAAAGGGTATCTATGGAGACTCACTATAGTGCTCAGGCTGGCCTCAAACCCGTGGCCATCTTGTTTCATTAGTTTTCTAAGTGCTTGGATTACAGATTAGAGCTACCAAACCTGGCTCTATTTGACTTTGTTGCTTTGCTGAGGATTGGACTGAAGCCGTCTAAATGCTCTACAGCTCAGCTATTCTCCCAGCCCCGGAGCTCCTTTAGGTGTGTATGTGAGTCAAAAGTAGGAACAGAGGTTGGGGAGATGGCTCAGTGGGTAAACTGCTTGCCATGCAAGCGTGAAGGCTTTACTTCAGGTGTCTCACCACACATGTAAAAACCAGACATGATGACATGTGTCTGTAACACCCTCATGCAGGTGAGGCAGAGACAAGACCTCCAGGGCTGGCTTGCCAGCCAGTCCAAGCGAAAACGGTGAGCTCCAGGTCCAGAGAGACACTCTGTCTCAGAAATGAAGGTAGAAGGTAGTAGAGGAAGAAAATCAGCGTCCCCTCTGGTCTCTAAGCATAGCCTAGTGCGTGCCCTCTGCATAGTCTTGAACACACTTCTGTATGCCACATACACACACAAGTGCGGAGGAAGAAAAGATTACAGAATTTCCAGTCACTCACCAACAAAATTATGGGGTTTGAAGGAAGGGATTGAGACTGTAGCCCAGGCTGCCCTCCAGTTTGCAGACATACCGTCTTATCCTTCTCAAAAGTGTTAGAACTGTGGCATGAGCCTCCTATTTAACTTGCTTGGAAAAAATGTTTAAAATTTTTATTTATTTATTTATTTATTTTTGGTTTTTTAAGACATGGTTTTCTCTGTGTAGCCCTGGCTGTCCTGGAACTCAGAGATCTGCCTGCCTCTGCCTCCAGAGTGCTGGGATTAAAGGTGTGCACTACTGTGGCCCAACTTTGGTTGTTTCTGCCGTTGTTGCTGTTAGTTTGCTTGCTTTTTTTTTTTTTTTTTTTTTTTTTTTGTATTTTATTTTTGAGACAGTCTCACTGTGGCCCTGGCTGGTCTAGAAAATGCTATGTCTATCAGGCTGCTCTTAGGCTTTCAGGGGTCTGTGTGCCTCCCTAGTGCTGGGTTGAAGGCTTGACTAGTTGTTTCTCTGTTTTCCTACAGCTACAACTTAACTGTGTCTCAGTTAACTGTTGTTGAGATACTCTGGGCTCTGGGGCCGTGGTTAGTCCTATTCTGCTAAGTATCTAGAGCAGTGAGGAGAGCCCAGACCTTGTCCTGACTGCCTGGGTGTCTGAGAAGTGCTCTAGCACTTATTAGTTGAGTATTGGGCAAGTTATTTAATGTCCTTGAGCCTTAACACTTTCTTCCAGGAGAGGGGCATATGATATTTGCTATGTAATGCTTTTTTTTTCCTTTGTTTTTGTTTTGTTTTTTTATTTAAATTTATTTTACGTGCATGGGTGTGAAGGTGTCAGATTGCCTGGCACTGGAGTTACAGACAGCTGTGGGTGCTGAGGATTGAAGCCAGCTCCTCTGGAAGAACACCCAGTGCTCTTAACTGCTGAGCCATCGCTCCAGCACCTTTCCTTTGTTTTAAATCTGCCTCAGCCTCCTGAGTGCTGGAATTACATGCATGCGCTACCATGGCCCGTCCTTATTTTATTGCTGTTATTGTGATAGTCTAGGGAAGGAACCTAGGCCCTGCGCATGGTGAGCAGATTCTCCACTCAGCAGCATCCTCCAGGCACTCCCTTATGTTTGCAGGTGTGGGAAGATAGTAGGGGGTAGGGACCACTGCTGTTAAGAGTGCTCACTCTTCTTCCAGAGGACTAGAGTTTATTTCCCAGCTCCTGTGCCTGGCAGCTCACAACCGCCTATAACTCAGCTCTAGGGGATCTGATGTCCTCTTCTGGCTTCCTGGAGCATCTGCACACGTTTGTGGTTACACAGACATATACACATATTCATACAGTAAAAGTGAATCCTTGTTTTGTTTTTTTGAGACAGGGTTTCTCTGTATGGCCGTGGCTGTCCTGGAACTTGCTCTGTAAACCAGGATGGCCTTGAACTCACAAAGAGGTTTGGGAATAGTGGTGCTTGGTCTTCATGCTCTTTCCTGGGCTCTCTTGTCCAGGTGTCTAGGTTCTAGCCTGCCTTATGCACTCTCCTGCTGCTTTAGCTTACCCCATTGTGCAGCACTGATTGGTCCCCCTGGTCTTAGGTCTTCGAAGCCGTCCTACTCGTCGCATGTCCACTGTCCCAGAGGTTCGGATTGCCACTCAGGAAAATGAAATGGAGGTGGAGCTGCCTGTGACTACAAACTCTCGCAAGCAGTTTTCAGTTGCCAGTGAGTAATCTGTGTGTTCTCCCTGTATAAGGCCTAATGTGTGCCGTGCTTTCCCAGGGTTCTTAAAGTAGACTGTGTAGCTCTGGAACTTGCTCTATTATAAACCAGTCTGGGCTTGACCTCAGAGATCCCGCTGCCTCTACCTCCCAAGTGCTAAGATTAAAGTTGTGCACTACCATGCTGTTCTGTTTATTGCTTTGAAACAGGGTCTCTTCTCGTTCTGTACCCTACAGTAGCCTGGAACTCACTATGCACCCTAGCCTGGCCTTGAACTTGTAGAAATCATTCTCTCTTAGTCTCCCAAGAGCTGGGATTACAGGTGGGAGCTACCATATTCAGTTTAAAATTATTTTTAAATTATACCTTTTTACTTACTTTAAGGGTGTTTGTTTGGTTGGTTTTTCGAGACAGGGTTTTTCTGTAGCTTTGGAATCTGTTCTGGAAATCAGTCTGTAGACTAGCCTGGACTCGACCTCACAGAAATCCGCCTGCCTCTGCCTCCCGAGTGCTGGGATAAAGGCTCACACCACCACCACCTGGCTATTTTAAGTTTTTTTGACCCCAGGTGCGATCCCTGGCTGGAAAGGGTGGTTGGATTTGGAATGAGGCAAGAGGAAAAGTCCATGTTGTCCATGATCTGTTCAAATGCAAGTTAGGACAGCTGCTCTGTGCTTCCTGCATCCCCAGTGACTCTTGTTCTCCTACAGCTGGCCTCCCTAGGCCCTCCTGCCCTGCAGTGACAGAATTACCGTTGTTGATGGTCAGCGAGGAGGCCGAAGAGCAAGTCCACCCCACCCGAAGCACGTCTACTGCAAACCCTGGGAATCCAGGTTAGACATGCCGAGCTGTGTGCTCTTCTGTTGTAGCACAGGATAGGCAGTTAACACCGGACCTGCCTGGGCACCTGAGTTCAAACTCTTTTTTACCTTGAAGGAAGGTAGGTTTCCCCATGGTTATGGACAGTCTTCCCCAATACACACGAGTTTGCAGAAGCCGTTTGCTGTGGGTGAGATGTCCTCGCAGCCAGGTTCATGAGAACAGCCCAGAGTGCTTGTGAAAATGAAGTAGCATATCTTACCTTTTCTGTTTTGTTTTACTTTTTTGAGACGGGGTTTCTCAGTGTGACAATCCTGGATGTCCTGGAACTTGCTCTGTAGACAAGACTAGCCTCAAACTTTTTTTAAGATTTATTTTTATGTGTATGAGTTTTATCTGCAGGTGTGTCTGTGCACCATGTGAAGGTCAGAAGAGGGCATTAGATCCCTTATAACTAGTCTTACAGATAGTTGTAAGCCACCATGTGGGTGCCGGGAAACAAACCTTGGTGTTCTGCAAGAGCGAATGCTATAACCACTGAGCCATCCTAACCTTGTCTTATTTTGATTCTAGAGAAAATAGCTGCAGAAGCATAGACCATAGGTCAAAGCCAGAGTGGTGTGGCTGTTGCTGTGACCTCACATTAGCCCAGTTAGTACTTCATGGACTTGTCCATCCAAGAGTCAGACAAAAGGCTGGAGAAGGGGGAGGGGTGTTAGTGAGGTGGCTCAGCACGTAAAAGATGCTTGTCACCAAGTCTGATGACCCGAGCTCCGTTTCCACATGGCAGAAGGGGAGAACTGACTTCCAGTGCATGGCATGGCATGGACATACACACAAACATTAATTTATAAACAAATAGAAGGCTAGGCACGATGACACATACTTTGATCCCAGCTCTAGAGAGGCGGAGCAGGGCAGATCTCTGAATTTGAGGCCAGCCTGGTCTATCTACAGAGTGAGTTCTGGGACAGCCAGGGCCACAAAGAGAAACTCTATCTAGAAAAAAACCCAACCAACAAAAACAAAATAAATAAAAACAAATGGAGTCCACAGAAGGAAGAGCAGCACTCAGTGAAGTAGCCAAGTACTACAGCCCAGAGCAGGTGAGTAAAGAGTGACTTCCTTTCTCCCTTAGTTCGGAGGAAATCATGTATTGTGAAGGAAATGGAAAAGATGAAGAACAAGCGGGAAGAGAAGAGGGCCCAGAACTCGGAAATAAGAATAAAGCGAGCTCAGGTGACTCTTGGGAGATGTGGGCCCCCTGACAGATGAGCAGTCAACATGTAGCTGGCCCTAGCGTTTCTAAGGCTCCTATTCTCGTATCCTTGAGGCTTACTTGCTTCTTATCAGAACTCAGAAAATAAATGCATAATTCAAAAATTATCTGAAGATGTTCAGATGAGCCATACTTAATGTTGATTGGCCAGTGGGGAAGTCCATCATGTGCTCACAAGGTCCAGCACTGTTGCTGGGCATACCTGCTTGCATTCCCTCCATCCCCTGTAACCTGTGTAACAGGGCAGGCGCAGTGTAGGTGGAGTCTTCTTAGTTGGGTAATTGCTCTGAGGAAAGCAACTCCTGTCTCTGGTGCATGCCCAGGCTCCCCTGCTAATCCTGCACCCCAGGACCTCATGCCTGGCTTCTCCGAGTAGAGCCAGGGTTGAGGCCCTCCTCAGCTGTGAAGCTGTTGCCGCCTGGTATCTTGGGTCTAAGAGCAGCTCTCATGTTAACAGTCTGCCTTTGTTCCTGCCTCCAGGAATATGACAGCAGCATTCCAAACTGGGAATTTGCCCGGATGATTAAAGAATTCCGGGTTACTATGGAGTGTCACCCACTCACTGTGACTGATCCTGTGAGTATACCAGAAAGTCTTCCACCTCCCTACCTGAGAAGGACAGGGAGGACGCTGAAGGACAAGGAAAAAGCATGTGTGATCCTCACTCACTCTTGAGTGCTGTCTGGAGAGTTTTCTCTTTTTTTCCACTCCCGTTCCTTCTGTGCATGTGTGTGTGCAGTTCCATCTCCTCCCACCTCCCCATCTGTGTGTCTGTATATGTGTGTTTCTGGGGATTGAATCCAGGACTACCGTATATCTGAGCACACAGGCCCATTGAGATATATCCCTTGTAGGGTCCTCCAACACGTTTTTGTGTTTTAATTTTTTTGTTTGCTTACTTGTTTTGGTTCTGGTTTTTTGGGACAGGGTTTCTCTGTAGCCCTGGAGCCTGTCCTGGAACTAGCTCTTGTAGACCAGACTGGCCTAGAATTCATAGAGATCCGCCTGCCTCTGCTTCCTGAGTGCTGGGATTAAATGCATGTGCCACTACCGCCTGGCTCGTGTTTTGCTTTGTTTTTTAAGACGGTGTCTCAGGGTTGGAAGATGGCTCAGTAGTTAAGAGTACTTGTTCTTCCAAAGTACCTGGGTTTAGTTTCCAGCACACACATGGCGGCTCACAGCCAGCTGTAATTCCTTCCCCTTGGCTCCCATGTGATGCACAGACAGACATGCAGTCGCAATAGCCCTGCACTTTTAAAAAGGTCTCACTCACCATGTAGACCAGACTGGCCTGGAACTTGCTGTGTAGACTAAATTGGCTTTAAACTGCCTGCCTCTGCCTCCCAAGTACCAGGATTTACAAGTACATGCCACTACATCCACTTAAACATTTTTCTTTTAAATTCTGTTTGTTTAAACCATGAGGAGGATACTTGAGCACATTCCTATATGGAAGTTGGAGGATAGCTTCCAGGAGTCAGTTCTCTCTACCATGTGGGTCCTAGGGATTGAACACCAGCCATCAGGTTGGTGTAGGGAATCTACCTGTACCTGCTGAGACAGCTCACTGGCTTGTCTTTTCTTTTTTTCTTTTTTTCCCTTCCACCCTTGAGACAGTCTCAATGTATGCCGGGGTTACAGGTATATGCTGTGAAACTTGGTCTTTTTAAAAACAAAAACCATTCTGTGAGTGCATGCATGCCATGGCACACATGCAGAGACCAGAGGGCAGCTTACTGGAGTTGAATCTCTCCTATCATGTTGGTTCTAGGGATGGATCTCAGATCATCAGGCTTGACAGAAGCGCCTTTACCCACTGAGCCATCCAGTCAGCTAGTTGTTTTGTTTGTTTTGTTTTTTCAAGACAGGGTTTCTCGGTGTAGTCCAGGCTGTCTTGGAACACACTTTATAGACCAGACTGGCCTTGAACTCCCCTTGCCTCCGTCTTCTCTTCAGAGTTCTAGGATTAAAGGTGTGTTCCATCACTGCCCAAGGTCAGCTAGTTTGTTTGTTTCATTAGTCAAGGCTCAGATGAGACTGCTGCAGGCTGGCCAGATTGCTAAGAACCAGTAGACTGTGAAGGTAGCGGAGTAAGAACCAGGAATTTAGAACAGCTTTCTTGTTCCCTAGAGTGGTTAACAGGGAGACTGAGGTCCGAGCATTAGATCTCATCCTCTCTTGCTAGGTCCCAGAGAGGGGTTGAGAGTGGTCAGGTACTGTCTGACCTTCCTTGTCTCCTCATCCTCCTGCAGATCGAAGAGCACAGGATCTGCGTCTGTGTTAGGAAGCGCCCGCTGAATAAACAAGGTGAGCTGTTTAGTTAGAGGCATCGGACTGACTGAGAGGAAGAGCCCATGTTTAGGAGCAGCCTCTGAAATATTCTCCTTCTGCAGAACTGGCCAAGAAAGAAATCGATGTGATTTCTGTTCCCAGCAAATGTTTCCTCTTTGTACATGAACCAAAATTAAAAGTGGACTTGACAAAGTATCTGGAGAACCAGGCGTTCTGCTTCGACTATGCCTTTGATGAAACAGCTTCTAATGAAGTTGTCTACAGGTTAGTCCCTTTAGTGTCTTTTCTTCCTTGTGTACACTTTCTCCCCCATCACTTTCTCTTTGTGACATCAGACACTGAGCTCCTCCCCTCCTCCCTGGTCTGTCGTGTTTTATTTGTGTTGACTAAGGTTTCTCTCCTGCCTGGTTCCCATAGTCGTTAAATCCCAAAGGAATCACACAGAGGTCTACGTTAATTATAAACTGATTGGCCTAGTATCTCAGGCTTCTTATTAACTCTTATATTAGCCCATAAATCTTGTCTGTTTTAGCCACGTGGCTTGGTACCTTTTTCGGGGAGGCAGTCACATCTTGCTTACTCTGTGTCTGGCTTCCTTTCTGTCTGGGTGACGACTACAGACTGAAACTTCCCTCTTCCCAGAATTCTTGTTGCCCCGCCTCTACTTTCTTCCTGGTCACCCAGCCTATACTTCCTGACTGGCTATTGGTCAACCAGCGTTTATTTAAAATCCAAGTGACAGGGTAGAGGCCATTGTCCCACAGCATTATTGGACCAGCTTTCTGATCCAGGGGCTCTGGCCATGTCACCAGAATGCTGTAGCAGCCCAGTCTTGCTGACTCGCGAGTGAACTATTACCCACTGTACTCAGGTCCATGGGTGGGTGTAGGGGAATGTCATACAGTAGTGGTACTGGAATATCCTGACTGTCGGGAAGCCAGGATATACTTAGAGCTGTAATAGGACAGCTAGGAGGCCGGAGCTGCAATGAATGGGACAGCTCCAGCCCTGGAGGAAAGGGGTCCTGACTGTGGGGGAGCTAGGATACCTGAAGCTGGGGTGCAGTGGGGGATGGTCTCCCCACAGGATATAGAGATCCTGCTCTTCTCCTGCAGAGCCGCTACAGCTGAGTTCTGCTCTGTTCTCTTACTGGAGCGTTCTAGTAGAGCTCTCTGCTGCTTCTCTGGCCCAAAATGTTTCTTCTGCTAAAGGGAAGACCCTTGCAGAAATCTAGCAATCTCCTCCTGCTCCAGCGAAGGCCTTGCTGAGGCCCCCTAGCAGGCACCTCAGGGCACGTCATAGCCAGGTTCTTCTCTGCACCGGCTAATGAATCGTCACCGAGACTCTTCTGAGAAAGAGATTTTTTTGGGGGGAAGGAGGAGTCCAGGAGAGTGGCTGCCTCTGCCACTTAGTGACAGCTCTTAACTGAACCGGTGGAGAGGCTTATATAGGGCTTCTCAGGGAGTGATGTCTTCCCAGGGAGAAGGGGATTGGTTATTTTCCCCCTGCTTAGGGTTTGGTCAGTTTAGCTGGTCAGGGGCAGAGCTGGCTCTGACTTCATGGCCAAACTGTGTTTCTTTCACTGGTTCTTTTTAGCTTTTTGACTCTAATCTTAGGACCAGAGCGTATTTCTTTCACTGGCTCTGATTCTAGGGACAAAGTGTGTTTCTTTAACACTAGCTTCAGAGCCAGGGCACGTGTCTTTAGTTCTGAGTTCAGCGATAAAGATGTTTCTCTCCCTGGCCCAGGTCCCAAATACAGGTTGTATTTCTTTCTCAGACTCTGGGTTCAGAGTCTGGGTGTTCAGTGATTGGTCGGTTTCCTGCTCCAATTGTCTTTCCCCTACAGTAGCTACCAGGGGTTCTTCTAGTTGTTGGGGCAGAATCTTATTCTGTAGCCCAGGCTAGCTTAGATGTGTCTGTGTTACTCAGATGACATGACAGTCCTGCCTCAGCCTTCCAAGGGCTGAGATTACACCTTCCAGTGGCTTACACAGCTACCTCATGACCTAAATGAGTTTAGCAGACTCAGGTGACGTCAGATCTTCTCTGTCCAGTGTCCCACTCAGCATTTAATTTTGTTGTTGTTGTTATACATGTTTTCAAGACAGGGTTTCTCTGCGTAGCACTGGAACTTGCTCTGTAGACCAGGCTGGTCTAGAACTCATAGAGATCCACTTTCATCTGCCTCCCAAGTGCTAGGATTAAAGGTGTGCACCCCCACTGGTGGTGGCAGTGGTATGTGTTTGCGCATGTGCACACGTGTGTGGTTATGCCGTGGCGTGTATGTGGAAGTCAGAACAACTCTGAGAAGTCAGTTTTCTCCCTCCACCATGAGAGCAGAAAGCACTTTTATCAGCTCAGCCATCTCTCCAGCCTTAAAGGATTTGGGTTTGTCATTTTCTTGTTAAAGAGGTTTGGTGGTCCATTCCTATACTTCTGCCCCAGGGGAAGCTAAGGCAGAATGGTCTTAAATTTAAGACTAGACAGTGCTTCATAGAATTTCATCTTGGTTGCTTATGCCTATAATGCCAGCATGTGAGACTGAGCCAGGAGGGTCTCTGGATTTAAGGCTAGTCTAGGCTGTATTTTGAGACCCTAACTATGACAAAGACCCTATGCAATATTTTAGGTCTTTATTTCCTCTGCCCTTTGTGATAGATCCTGTGGTTATATCTGGGGGATCAGAGGAGTGACTGTTTGCCTTAAAGTCAGGGACATCAGCTTGTTCCTGGCAGGTCAGTTGAATACTGCCTGCACCCCTTTCATTTAGCTAGGGATTCAGATTGGTTAATGGGATGGATCAGGGTGGACCACTGAGGTCTGAGACAGATGCCATACTTAAGGAATTAAGGATTTGAAGCTCTGTAGTAGACCCATGTTCTAGGGAGCACATTTTTGGAACAGAATATAGTTCCCTTCATGTTCTGTGAACTCAACCACAGAGAGACAATATTTCCAAAAGGGGAACAGGAGGAGTGGGCTGCTTGTCATTCCAGCCGCCCAGCTATCTTACACCCAAAATAACCACACAGAAACTGTATTCATTTAAACACTGCCTGGCCCATTAGTTCTAATCTCTTATTGGCTAATTCTTACATCTTAATTTAACCCATTTCTATTAATCTGTGTATCACCACGAGGTTATGGCTTACGGGGAAAGATTCAGCATGTCTGATTCTGGCAGCTCCATGGCGGCTCTCTGACTCTGCTTTCTTCCTCCCAGCATTCAGTTCTGTCTTCTCCGCCTACCTAAGTTCTTCCCTATCAGGCCAAGCAGTTTCTTTATTGATTAACCAATGAAAGCAATACATAAACAGAAGGACCTCATACGCCAGGCCTGGTGAGATGTCTCACCAAATTTGATGACTTGAATTGGATCTCAGCACAGGTATGGTGCAAGGGGAAAACTGATTCCTATAGATGTTCTCTAACCTCTACATGATTGCCATACCATGCCCCCACCCCAGCCACACGCACACAAAAATGTAATTTAAAAGTAAAAATAGCCGGGTGGTGGTGGCGCATGTCTTTAATCCCAGCACTCTGGAGGCAGAGGCAGGTGGATCTCTGAGTTTGAGGTCAGCCTGGTCTACAAGAGCTAGTTCCAGGACAGCCACAGCTCTTACACAGAGAAACCCTGTCTCAAAAAACCAAAAAAAAAAAAAAAAGGTTAAAAAGTATAAAAATATCTATACCCAATATATTCGGGCTTACTTTTTCCTAAACAGTACAGTGTGAGAACTATATTATGTTTACATTTTTTTCTCTGGGTAGCCCTGGCTGTTGCTCTGGAACTCATTCTGTAGACCAGGCTGGCTTTAAACTCACAGCGATCCAACTGCCTCTGCGCCGCCACCACCTTTTGTGTTTACATTTTATTAGGATACGAATAATTAGAATATATAAAATTATATGCAAGTAACATGCAGGCATTATGCCATTTAGTATGAGGGACTTGACTGAGGGTCGACGCAATAGTGAAGTGTTGGCCTCGCATGTGCTAGACCCTGGGTTCTGCCCCACCACAAAAAAGTCAGTGACTTAAACATCAGCTTTGTGCTGAATATCAGTGGGTGCTTCCATCAATCCCTCTTAGATATTAAGGAATAGCCACACAAATGCCCTTCTCTCTGCTCCATCCTTTCTCTAGGTTCACAGCAAGGCCACTGGTACAGACGATTTTTGAAGGGGGAAAAGCAACCTGCTTTGCCTATGGGCAGACCGGCAGTGGGAAGACTCACGTGAGTATTTGAGTCCGGCAGAGAAAGCCTTGTGTAGTAGAGCAGTCGGTTCTTGAGGAGTGGTCCAGATGCCCGTCACTAGCCACTTGCCCTGCCGGGTGAAGAGAGGAGTTCTAACAGGTCCTATCTCCTGGCTCTGGCATGACCCATGGTGGTGGTAGAGCCAGCTGTGTTCTGCTGTGCTGTGGTCATGTGCTGCTATTTTCTTCTGCAGACAATGGGTGGAGACTTGTCTGGTAAATCTCAGAATGCAACCAAAGGGATCTACGCAATGGCTTGTGAGTAAACTGTTCTCCACATAGGGACTGGGCGTGGAAAGCTGTTTACTTACACAGGTTCTTCCTCCCAGCCCGGGATGTCTTCCTTCTGAAGAGTCAGCCTCGCTACCGGAACTTGGATCTGGAAGTTTATGTGACGTTCTTCGAGATCTACAATGGGAAGGTAAACTGACTGAAACCTCAAAGACGGCTAGAAGTGGTTGAAGACAGACATCTTGTTAACTGTAGCCTTGGGCCTACTCTGCCGGGCATATGGACCTTTTCTCTGAAGGCGAGGTGGCAGCCAAGCGAGGTGGAAGGTCCGCCCTGTGTGTGAGCTGTTCACCCGTGACCCCAGCTTCCCCCTCCTGTGTATTCTCATGTCCACCCCCTCCATCCTCTCTTTCTCTCCCTCTCATCTTCTATTCTCTGCACTTTTGTAGAGCAAGACCTCAATAATAAAAATAGCTAATGTCATTAATGGGATATTATGTGCTAAGCACTGGCTAGTCTTTTTTTTCCCTCAAGAGAGGTTTCTCTATGTAGCCCTGGCTATTTTGGAACTCACTTTGTAGACCAGACTGGCGTTGAACTCAGTCCACCTGCCTCTGCCTCCCCAGTGCTGGGATTAAAGGTGTGTGCTACCACCACCTGGCTGCTGTTCTAGTCTTTTCGTCTTGACTTTACAGGCTGGGAACAGTCTAGAGTAACTTGCTCAGGGTGGCACAGCTAGTTAAGTGACATTGATGTGAACCAGGGAAGAGGGGTCTGTTACCTGTCGGCACATGCTCTGCCTTTCCTGCTCCTGGCCCTGTTCAGGCTGGGGCAGGCTGTGTAGGAAGGAGTTAGCCAGGGTACCCGGCACCTATGGCCCTATGCTTATGCCCTCTGCCTGGCACAGGTGTTTGATCTGCTCAACAAGAAGGCCAAGTTACGTGTCCTGGAAGACAGCAAGCAGCAGGTGCAGGTGGTGGGACTGCAGGAATACCTGGTCAACTGTGCTGATGATGTCATCAAGATGATCAACATGGGCAGCGCCTGCAGGTCAGAGCTGTGGCGAGGGAAGGGAACCATTGTAATATCTAGTTCAGGTAATGAGGCCTCAGATCCACACACAGGCATGAGAGTGGGAGGAAGCCATTTCTTTTTCCATGTAGTTCTCACCCCAGCAGGGTATGTGAGGGCCACTCACTACCTTAAGTGAGGCAGATCATCCCAGGAACAAAGAGCAACTTAAATCTAACAAAGGTAGGCTTGCCTGGGATCTGGGATCCTAGTTTCATCTTGTGGAAGAAGTTAGCAGTCCTGGAGACCAAGGTGCCCCTATGCAAATGTAGGGGAGTGCTGGCATGGGGCAGAGGCTGCTGGGTAGTTGCAGGGCTCAGTTTTACCTCACATGCTGGGCAAGAGCTTCCTGTCTACTCCATCTGCAGTAAGGGCCCTCGCGTTTGGTCAAGTGGTTTACGACGAGACCCTTTCCTTGTAGCAGACTCAGCTAGCTCCTCCTTACCTTCATGAGCACCAGGTCTGGCAAATGCCCGAGCACAAAGAACCCAGTACTGATTTGGCTGCCTGAAAAATATTAGGTCAAGGGGGCTGGAGAGATGGCTCAGTGGTTAAGAGCATTGCCTGCTCTTCCAAAGGTCCTGAGTTCAATTCCCGGCAACCACATGGTGGCTCACAACCATCTGTAATGAGGTCTGGTGCCCTCTTCTGGCCTGCAGGCATACACACAAACAGAATATTGTATGCATAATAAATAAATATTTAAAAAAAAATATTAGGTCAAGAGCTGCTGTCTTGGCCGGCAAACTAGAGGTTAGAGACAGGAAGACACAGGGCTTCTTAGGATCCTGATCCGTGTCCCTGCTTTACTGTAGATTTTACTGCTCTGCCCTGGGATGGTTAAACACTGGGGTTCCCTTGGGGTAGTGGTCCCTGAAGTTTGTAACCTTTCTTTGCCTTTCCCCTCCTTTTAACAGGACTTCTGGACAGACGTTTGCCAACTCCAACTCCTCCCGCTCCCATGCCTGCTTCCAGATTCTTCTTCGAGCCAAAGGGAGGCTACATGGCAAATTCTCTTTGGTGGATCTGGCAGGGAATGAACGAGGAGCCGACACTGCCAGCGCTGACCGGCAGACTCGCATGGAGGGTGCAGAGATTAACAAGTCTCTCCTAGCTCTGAAGGTAGCAGGCATTTGCTGGTGGTGGCCTGGAATGGAGAGAGTAGGCTACGTGAGCAGTGGAAAGAGGCTTCAGTTGTTTGTACTGCCCCACAGGAGTGCATCAGGGCACTGGGACAGAACAAGGCTCACACCCCGTTCCGCGAGAGCAAGCTGACACAGGTGCTGAGGGACTCCTTCATTGGGGAGAACTCGCGGACCTGCATGGTGAGTCGGATGACTGCGGGTGGGAAGTAGATCCAGAGCTGCTTCTCAGGGCGACATCAACCTGATTCTGGGCAGGGAGCTTAGTACCTCTCTCTGCCTGTGTTCTCGGGCTCCTGACTAGACTTCCACGGCCTGCAGCCTCCACCTTTCCTATAGACAAGGAGGAAAGAATCCATTTCGTAGGTGCTGAGGGCAGTCATTGCTCCTTTATCTGGTAAAAAGGGCTCTGGAATTCAGGAAGTGAACCTTAGTAGATGCAGGAGAAGTAAGTCCTCCCCTTTCCCACAACTTCCCTCAGGTTCCACGACTCTGCCTTCCCTGCCTTCTCTCCAGGTGCTGCTAAGTGAGGTCCACACTATCACCCTCCCTCTGCCCTAGGAGCAGGGCCTTGCCCTGAAGAATAGGTTTCTCTGTCTAAGCTCTATTGGTATTGGTTAGTGCTGCTGCTCCCTCGTCCCCCTCTGACAGTGCAGAGGATTGAACCCAGAGTTCTTACCTTCTCTTGCCAAGTATTTTACCTCAGTCCCTAAACCCTTCTCTCTGAGGCATCACCTCATGGACTGAGTGATCTGAGCAGGGACCACCAAGCTTCAAGATGTGTCTCTGATAGACAGGATAAAGGAGCAGGGAACCTGGTCAGGCTTGCTGGCCCACCTGTAGTCACTGTCACTAAGCAGCCTAAAGCTGGAGAGTCATTCAAAACCAGCCCAGGCAACATGAAGACCCATGCAGGGAACCTTTAGTTCTGTTTGGTTTTAAGATACGTGGTTTTGCTAGATAGCCTAGGCTAGCCTCAATTTCACAATGATCCTGAGTACGAGGATTATAGGTATCAATACCACACCCAGTTTGGGGGGGCCTCTTTTTTCTCTTTCTTCTTTCTTTTCTTTCGATAGGGTCTTTCTATGTAATCCTGTATATCCTAGAATTCACTCTGTAGACCAGGCTGGCCTCAAACTCAGAGATCCACCTGCCTCTGCCTCCCAAGTGCTGGGATTAAAGGCGTGGACCATCACACCCAACAGCTCTTTTAGATTTTTAAATTTATGTGTATGGATAGTTTGCTTGCATATATGTATGCGCACCAAAGGTGTGTCTGGTGCCTCAGGTCCAGAAGAAGGTGGATTGCAGTTAGCCATGGTTGTGAGCAGCCATGTGTGTGCTGGAAATTGAACTTAGTTCCTCTGCAAGAACAAGTGTACTTAACCACTGAGCCAGCTCTCCAGTCCTTTTCTTTTTTTTCCTAGACAGTGTCTTACTATGTAGCTCCAGCTAGCCTGAAACTCACTACATAGACCAGGCTAGCTTCAAACTCACAGAAATCTGCCTGCTTCTACCTCCCTCATACTGGTATTAAAGGCATATGCCATTGCACCCAGCGGTTTTTTATTTTTTGAGTTTGCTTATTATGTAAATGTGTGCACATGGACATATGTCATGGTAGTCATGTGGAGGTCAGAGAACAATTTGTAGGAGTCTATTCTCCTCCTGTGTATATTTAGGTTGTCAGTTTTAGCAGCTAAAGTGGCTTCCATGCCCACGTGGGAACGGTTGCCTAGCAGAGCGCATGCGCTTATGAGTCCTACTGTCCCTTGTCAGTCTCACCTTCTGGCAGCCATCCTGGTAGCCTCTAAAGAGCAGATTTTCTAGTGTGCTCACTTTGTGGTCCCCACCTCTGACCACTTGTTCCCTCTTTCTCAGATCGCCATGATCTCACCAGGCATCAGCTCTTGTGAATACACTTTAAACACGCTGAGATATGCAGACAGGTATGAGGCCTGCGTCCAAGTGGGATGGAGAAGGGAATGGTGGTGATGAGGTGGAAGGGAAGTGGTCGGAGCACTCGAGCGACACTGAATTTCCTCCCTAAACAGGAACTCTTCCCCTTCAGTCAGTAAAACAGTGAGGGTCTTCCCATGTCAGCCTCGGGCTTATGCCTCCTCTCCTGAGCTGAAGACTAGGTGCTATTTACCCCTTGTTATCTGAGTCCTGGTGCACTTCTGTAGTGAGTGCCCAGGGATTGCTGGTGAATTCAAAACCCTCTTAATTCCTCAGAGTCAAGGAACTGAGCCCCCACAGTGGGCCCAGTGGAGAGCAGCCGATTCAGATGGAGACGGAAGAGATGGAGGCCAGCTCTAACGGGACCTTGGCGGCCGTCAATGTAAGGTGGGAGGGCGGGATGAAACGTGCCTTTGAAATGAACTCTGGGCCACAGCCTTTACACTGCTGTCTCCCCTTTCTGCCTTCAGTTCTTCAAGGAAGAGGAGGAACTGTCTTCCCAGATGTCCAGCTTTAATGAAGCCATGACTCAGATCAGGGAGCTGGAAGAGAGGGCCATGGAGGAGCTCAGGGAGATCATACAGGTACAAACTGGTCCCAGCCAGGGAGGGATTGGCAGGCCACTCTTGCACAGCCCACAGAGCTCAACTCTATTCAGGGAACATCATCTGGGCTTTGCTCCTGTTTTGTCTTTGGGTTGGGACAATGCAGCCATGAACACCTGGCTCTGCTCGCCTGGAACACTCCTGTGTCCTGTGCTGCTGACTAGGGATGCAGGGGACATCACATTTATTAAGTGACTGTTCATGTACCTACCACACCTCACTCTTGTAGGTGTGAGCTCGTTCCCTGTTGAAAGGCATGTAGTCTCACTGAGCCTCAGTTTCCTTGTCTCTATAGTAGTATTGCCTTTGAGGGTGAAGTGCTGGCTTCTGCTGCTGTCCCGCAGAGCCAGCTGAGCCCGAGGAAGTGGGAGGTGCTACTTCAGCTGTGCGCCTGCTATGGAAGACGGTGGGGAGCATCTCTTTTAGTAGCAGGCTGGAAGCAGAAAGAACGAACTTGTGCCATTTAGGAGACTGCTGTGAAGACTAGTGTGCAGACATGCCCTCCCTAGCTGCCGTTTCAGGGCACATCAGAGTTGGCTGTGCACAGAGGGAGATAGGTAAAGGCACAGTCAGTGGGCCCTGGTGCTAAAGGGTCTTCCATCTGGCTCGTACCAAAGACTCAGCTTTTATTAGGATGCAGTGAAGCCTTCGAAGGGACTTCAGTGAAGTGGCAGTGTGGGCAGAGCACAGGTTTGGCGTTTGGTTTTGTTTTTAATGTGGTTGAGTGTTTTTGCCTGCATATGTGTGCCATTTTCATGCCGAATACCCAAGGAGGTCAGAAGAAGGTTTTAGAGCCTCTAAAACTGGTTATGAGCTGCCATGTGTATCCCGGAAACTGACCTCTAGAAGAACAAGTTCTCTTAACCACCAAGCCATCTCTCTAGCTCCTGGTTTTGTTTTTTGAGACAGAATAATAAATACATAACCTTGAGCTCTCAATTCTCTTTTGTCAGCTTCCCAAGTACTGGGATTTTAAGTGTGTGCCACTGCCCAGCTCCTGTCAGGAAAGGAAGAAAAGGAGGGGACCAAAGAGCCAGGTGTGGCGGCTTGAATCTGTGATCCCAGTATTGAGTTAGAGGCTAACCTGGGTTACAAAGTAAGCACCTATTCTCAAACATAGGGCCAGTGGGCTCAGAGTACTTGTGAGGCTCGTCAGCTGGGTACCTCCTGCTACTGCTCAGGAGTCCATAGGCCGCTCTTAGACACACAGAGAGTTCCAGGTCAGGCTGGTCTATGTGAAGCCCTGTTACAAAGGAGGGGAGGGAGGGAGTAGTTGTCATTCCAGTTCCTGACTCTTTTAGAACAGGATCAGCCAGACAGTGGTGGCGCAGCCTTTAGTCCCAGCACTAGGGAAGCAGAGACAGGTGGATTTCTGTGAGTTCAAGGCCAGCCTGGTCTACAGAGCTAGATCCAGGACAGCCAGGGCTACAGAGAGAAAAATGACAGGGTCAGTGATGTCATTTATTTGACATAGGGACAGCTTTGGGATAGGAAGAATCTGACTAAACTCAGGCTAAGGATTTCTTCTGTTTTGAACCAGGGTCTCTTGAAACCCAGGCTGTCCTTGAGCTCCTGAATCTTTTCTTCTTTTTTCCTTAACATATGTTTGTTGTTTGGGGGTGGGTATGGGTGCGTGTGGAGTTGTAAGGTCAACTTGTAGGACTCCGTTCTCTCCTACACATGGGTCCTGGTAACTGAACTGGGGCTGTCTCTCTAACCCTACCTCCTGAAGTCTTGATCTCCTACCTCTGAGTGCAGAGATTATGGGCATACACCACCCCACTGCGCTCAGGCTGAGCCCTTCCTGGCTAAGAGTATGGCCTCCTGCAGATGCGACTGTATTGCAGATGGCTGAGCCCTGAGGATGATTTGCTGGAGTGTTCGTTGAGTTTGAGCTGACTAGGTTCTCCTGTCGTTGCAGCAAGGACCAAGCTGGCTTGAGCTCTCAGAGATGACCGATGAGCCAGACTATGACCTGGAGACCTTTGTGAACAAAGCAGAATCTGCCCTGGCGCAGCAGACCAAGCACTTCTCAGCCCTGCGAGGTGGGTGTGGCCGCCGTACAGGTGCAGCAGTGCTGGCCTGTGGCTCCCGACAGTACAGGCGATGGCAGTGGGGAAAGTGCTTCCAAGACAGTAACTCTGTGCCCCTCTCCTTCCTTCCAGAAGTCATCAAGTCCCTGCGCCTGGCCATGCAGCTGGAAGAGCAGGCTAGCAAACAAATAAACAGCAAGAAATGGCACCAGTGATGACCACAAATAAAGATCTGTTTGCTCTCACAGCAGCCTCTTCCCCTCCCAGCAAACCTGGGGACCTTCTAACTTTGGTTAGGAACTAAGTTGGATGGGTTGTGGTAAACACCGGGTAAGGGGCCTTAGGCCCAGGAAAGCTAGAGGAGGGATGCTCTTCTCCTCCTCAGTTTGGAGTGGGAGGAAGGAGCTTTTCATGACTGTTCTTCCCGTCTTCCTCCCTGTTGGGCTGGTTTCCCTGGTGCAGCGTCCTGGCCTCCTGAACAGCTGCTGATGGAGACCCTGCGAGGCCCAGGCTTCGGGAGAGAAATCTGTCCTTGTCCAGCTTCCGCTGCCTCTGACCTGAGCACTCTCATGTTTTATGCTTTTAGAAAAAAACGTTTTGAGACCTCTTTGTTTTGGTTTTTTAATCTAAGAAAATCTCTATTTCCTGTTTTGTGTATTTTTATGTTGTACTTAATAATAATAAAAATGTCAGACTCTGATTGTAAGAGACTGCAGTCTCTGGAGCCTTTAGGACCAAGGACACTGCTACCACCTTGGGCTCTGAGGCTCTTTTCTTCCTAGGAAACAAAGTCCACAATTTCAGCAAGAGGCTGAAGTTCCAGCTGTTGGTTTGCATTGCACTCTCTCTACAGCCCTAGCTACAAAGCCGTGGGGGTTGAGCCTGTTAGTGAACTCTCCAGTACAGCTGTAGCCCTGCTGTTTAGTTTTGTTTTGTTTTGAAACAGCAAGAAAGATGATTTATTGCACACGAGTTACACTTGGCCACAGGTGAGGACAGAAGTGTTTGTGCAGAAGGCCACAGGTCCAGGGCAGAGGCCAGTAGACTGTATTGGTTGTAATGAAGATTTCAGTCTCTCAGTGTCTCTGTGAGCAGATGGTGATGTTCCAGGTCCACTGAGACTTATAACTGACAGCAGCACACAGGCCAATAACGTGGACCAGCACCCCGCCCGTCACTATCCCTCACTTCTGCTCCTGCAGCCTTTGTGGGTGCTCCTTGGCCTCCCCTGTCTCCTGCACCTGAGCCTGTGCATGGCGGGGGTTTCAAGGAAGATGGGGCTACAGCCAAGAGACTCTTCATTCATTATTTTTTTGTTGTTGTTGTTGATAGAGATTGGATGTAGAAATTCCTCTTTTTTTTTTTTTTTTTGGTGTTTGAAAGCTTGGTTTCTCTGTGTTTTACTGGCTGTCCTGGAATTAGCCCCACCAGGCTGGCCTTGAACTCTGAGATCCACCCGCCTCTGCCTCCTAAACTTTACACATGCTCAGTACTTGCTTCATTGGTTATTAAATGCCTAGTGTATACTGATTGCAGGAATGGACCTCACTTTTTTTTTTTAATTAATTTATTATGAGCTGGGCGGTGGTGGCGCACGCCTTTAATCCCAGCACTTGGGAGGCAGAGGCAGGCGGATCTTTGTGAGTTCGAGACCAGCCTGGTCTACAAGAGCTACTTCCAGGACAGGCTCCAAAACCACAGAGAAACCCTGTCTTGAAAAAAAACAAAACAAAACAAAAAAACCAAAAAAAAAAAAAAAAAGCTGGGATAGAAACACGCCAAGGCCAGGCATTTATAGAAAAGACTCCATGTGTGATGTATTTTGGAGCAGGGTAGCGGGCCCCTCTGGAAGAACAGCTAGTGCTCTTTACCTCTGAGCAATCTCTCCAGCCCTGTTTTGTTTCTTGAGAGAGGGTCTTACTATGTAGCCCTAATTGACCTGAAACTGGTGTACACCAGACAGTCCTCAAACTCATATCCACGTCCTCTGCCTTCAGAGTACTGGGATTAAAGGTGTATGACACCAAGTCCAAACTGTCTAGTGTGTGTGTGTGCTTTTGCAGCACTGGGGATTCAGCCCATGCCATCAAGTGCTCAGTCCTTGAGCTAAACTCCCAACCCCTCAGTTTATGAAATACAGGCATTTTCTGCCTTGTGGCAAAAGAAGTCTAAGATGCAATAAGTATCCTTTAAAATCTGAATTTCTGCACAAAGAATTGTGGCTGATTACCATGTCTGAAAGAAGCCACTGACAAATAGCCAGAGGAATGGCCACATTTTGCAGAACAGTTTGGGAGTTAACAGCTCACTCAGTTTTTTGTTTTTTGTTTTTTTTTTGGTTTTTCGAGACAGGGTTTCTCTGTGGTTTTGGAGCCTGTCCTGGAACTAGCTCTTGTAGACCAGGCTGGTCTCAAACTCACAGAGATCCACCTGCCTCTGCCTCCCAAGTGCAGGGATTAAAGGCGTGCGCCACCACCGCCCAGCAGCTCACTCAGTTTTTGAAGACAACTTTAGGGTGGCTGTCTGGTCATGCAACTGCAGAAACTGAGTGGGTTATCAAATCTCTCTGCTACCTATGGGGATATTTATTTTGAAATTTAATTTAAAAATAAGGGAGCTGGATGTGGGAAGCAGAGCCGGGTGAATCTGTTTTTTTGTTTTTTTTTTTTTTCGAGACAGGGTTTCTTCGTAGCTTTTGGTTCCTGTCCTGGAACTAGCTCTTGTAGACCAGGCTGGCCTCGAACTCACAGAGATCCGCCTGCCTCTGCCTCACAAGTGCTGGTATTAAAGGTGTGCACCACCACCGCCCTGCTGAATCTCTGTTTTTTGAGATGACAGGGTTTCTCTGTGTAACTGCCCTGGCTGTCCTTGAACTCACAGAGATCCGCTCCTCACTGCCTTCAAGAGCTGGGATCTAAGGCGTGGGCCACCGCCAGGCAAAATTAGATAGATAGATAGATAGATAGATAGATAGATAGATAGATAGATAGATAGATAAATTGTATTCCAGAACTGGAGTATGAGTAAAAAATAAAAAGGAAGGGGGCGGTGGGCTGGAGAGATGGCTCAAAGGTTAAGAGCACTGGCTGTTCTTCAGAGGTCCTGAGTTCAATTCCCAGCAACCACATGGTGGCTCACAACCATCTATGAGATCTGGTGCCCTCTTCTGGTGGGCAGGTATACATGCAGACAGAATATTGTATACATAATAAATAAATTAATTTAAAAAAAAAGGAAGGGGGCTTGGCTGCTCCTAGGTATGGTGGAGGAGAAAGCTTATTATGATAAGGGGGAGACTGTAGGTAGAAGCTGAGACATCTGGGAGAATCCGGAGTGGACTTGACCAGACTGAGCTGGGCCATATGGGGAAAGAGTGAAGGAAAAGGAGAGGGGAGAGCCGGGAACCAGGCGCCACAGCCTGGAGGTCAAAGGCACAAAAAGGAGCAGGTGACTAAAATGTCTGAATGTCTTCTCTCTATAGGGTAGAGTCTCTGGGAGAAGGGCAGCCCATCGCCCGGGCTGGAGAGTCAGGGCAGAGGGCAGGATATGCCCGCCAGAGCCTGAAACTCATAGGAACTGAGGCATGCTGGGAGAACCTGGGTCAGGTCGGCTTCCATATGCTAAGCAGGCACATCAGGCATTTTTCCCGGGTTTGAAGCTAACAGGGTTGTAATGAGCATGAAGCAGATTCCTCTGAATGAATTAATAAAAGGGAATCTGTAGTGTAGATAGAGCAGGAAATTTATAGAATAAAAATGAATGTAACTTGGTGTAATGTAAAAGCATTTCTTCTTGTGTGTGGTATGAAAAATTACTAAGGTGAATTTTTTTTTTTTATCCAAAATGTGTTTATTGGGATGGTTCCCACTCATCTAGAATCCGGTGCTTTTCAGTGCTGCTTCCTCCTGAAGGAGCATCCTTCTGTCAGCCTTGCTTTCCCGCCTGTAGGCTGACAGAGGACAGGGGAGCAGCCGACACACAGGACTACCGTCTGTGCATGGCTAAAGACCGTGGTGATTCTATAGCATCCTGGGCACTTCACATCCATAAAGTAGGAATTGGGGCTCTGCACCAGGCGCTTTTTCTTGTGTTTCCTCTTTTCCTCCTCTGGTGAGGGATGAAGGAGATCCTTTGCGAGAGGCATGTTCTCGTAGGGAGGTCGTCACCGCTGGAAAGGGCCTAAAGTGAAATATTAAGAGAACATTTGCCCGCTTGAAGGCTGTCACACCCATCTGGCCCTGCCAGATGTGGGGGCTGCACCCAGCAACCGTGGTAATGAAATAATCTTGCCACACAAGAGGGACCCCCCACCCTTCTGTGGCCAGTCGATACTGATAACCTAGGACATCTGGTTATCGGAAGGATCAAACGAGGGGCAGTTTCGAACTGACTTAAAAGAGTTGGCTGAAGCAGGACGGTTATCTCACTTCTCACAATGGCTCTGGCATCAGGCCTCCGTGGAAAGAGAGATCCTCCTAGCCTGCCTCCCGAAAAGCAGCAATATTGAATGCCTTGCCTAAACATTTAATGCTCTGTCTCCTGAGCACAGAGCTTTGTCTCCCGAAAACAGACATTTAATGCCTTGCATCCCGAATGCAAATCCTCATTCCCTGAGAGTGGACATTGAAGGTCTGTCTCCCGAGAACAGACTAGATACTCTGCCTTTCAGAATGCTTTGCCATCCAGTAAGCAAAGCTTTGTCTTTTGAGCAGACAGAACGCTTTGCCATCCCGAGAGCAAAGCCTCATCTTCGAGAGTAGAGAACTAAAAGCCTTGTCTCCCGAGACTCGGTTACCCGAAAGCCGAGTCCAAGGCCCCTACCAGATACCAGCCTGGAACATCAGGACCTTATCTCCTGAGCGCAGACTACGGGGTCAAGAGTCGATCTTCGCTACCCAGCCCCCAGTGCGGACAAGAGCCCAGCCTGAAGAAATTCAAAGTCTTTTTTAAGCCAGGGAATATCAGGTCGTATGATGCTATTTCATGTGTGTATGAGAGGTTAAGAGAAGAGCATAGATGTGTTAATACATATGTTTAGTGTGTGAAATGTTAAGAGATATTTTATGGATAATTGATAAGATTAGGAAATATTAATGGATAAGTTAAGGTTAAGAAGCGTTTTATAGATAATTAATGGATAAGCTAAGGTTAAGGAGTGTTTTATAGATAATTAATGGATAAGTTGTATTAAGGTTATAGATAAGTAATGGATAAGTTGTATTAAGGTTAAGAAGTGTTTTATGAATAAGTGATAAATTAGATTAGGTTATGAATTGGTTTTATGTATTAGGTTTAGTAGGATTAATAATTGTGATATTGAATTGCCTGTGTGTTGCCCATTATCAATCCCCCATACCTATTGAGATTGTAACCCCCATTGATGCATTGGATATTGAAGTTGCTAGTAAAGAATCATTATAAAAACAATTCTCGGGGCTGGAGAGATGGCTCAGTGGTTAAGAGCATTGCCTGTTCTTCCAAAGGTCCTGAGTTCAATTCCCAGCAACCACATGGTGGTCCACAACCATCTGTATTGAGGTCTGGTGCCCTCTTCTGGCTAACTGCATACAAAATAAATAAAAAAATAAAAATTAAAAAAAAAAAAACAACAATTCTCTTTCTTGGTCTGGTTTCTCATCACTCTCTGGGGAGAAGGGCACAGAGTCCTCATAGATATTACTCGAAAAGAACCTGGAGCTGAAGTCCCCCAGCTCGTAACATGGGTATAACTGAGTGGTAGAGTTATAGAGGTATAACATGGGTAGAGTGGTTGCCTGATACCCAACTTCTGCTGCCAGCAAAACTACACTCAAAAACAAACGAAAAACAAAAGACCCCGGGTCCCACAGGGTAGGAGGGGACCTAACCGACTCTCTCAAGTACTCCCTCTTCTACTCCAGCCACGAGCCCCCTGCCCACCCACGTAGGCCAGATAAGTTTAATTTAATTTTATTTTCTTTCTCGAGGCAGGGTCTATTTATGTAAACCTGGCTTTCCTAAAAATCACTTTGTAGATCAAGTTGGCCTCAAACTCAGAAATCCACCTGCCTCTGCCTCTGGGGAACTGGAATGGACGGCGTGAGCCGTGCCCTGCCAAGTGTAATTTTAAAAACAAACTAACAAACGGGGAAACGACAACAAAAACAAACAAACAAAAAAACACCATAGGTGTGGACCGCACGGCAGCGTACGCCTTTAATTCCGGCGTAGTTTGCTCGGCAGGTGGAAACTGAGGACCTAGGCTACAGAAGACCGGTCCCCCAAAATAAATTAATTAATTAAGGACAAAAACGTAAGCACAACAGCGGGCGAGTGTGACCTCTCCCGTCGTCTAACGGCGCACAGCAGGCTGGTTCCAGTCTGCCCCAAGGTCAAGGGACCTCGCAGGGGTCTGCACCCTCCCTGGCGTCCCAGGATCCTCGAGGCCCCGGTTCCTTCCCGGGAACCGGAAGAGACGTAAAGAAGGCGGGGCTGAGTTTTAGAAACCGGACCGTGAAGCTTTGCGCTTCCTCTTTCCTGCCAGCGCCGAGCGATGGGTGAGTGTTGCTGTGGGCCGGGTCGGGCTGCGGGGAGCGAGCGCCATCCGTCTCCATCCTGCCCCGCAGCCCTGCCAGGAGCATGTTCGTCCCGACCGTGGGCCACGAGCACCCGTGGGGAGGGCCGGCCGTGGGCTTGGGCCGCCGAGATCGCCGAGGCCGCTTCCCGGGCTCCGGGCTCCAGGCTGCGAGCGGCCCATCATGGCTGCCGCGGGCCGCACGCGGATGATGACACCTAGGTGTGCTGCATACTCCCGACTGCGTCGTGGGGAGGCCAACCTTGGAGAGCTGAGTGTGCGGCCCGCCGGCCGAGCGGGGCCCCGGAGCTGGCCGGATCGCCGGCACCGAGGCCCGATCGCTCAGGCTTGCGTCCCCGCTCCCGCACACAGGCATCTCTCGGGACAACTGGCACAAGCGCCGCAAGACCGGGGGCAAGAGAAAGCCCTACCACAAGAAGCGGAAGTATGAGCTGGGACGGCCTGCGGCTAACACTAAGGTGGGTTCGGGGGTCGGGGGGTCGCTTGTCCGAGCTCTCTGTCTGGGAGGCTGGGCGTCTCGCACGTGTCCTCGTGCGGAGGGAAGTCCTGGAGAACACAGGGTTGGTGGTGCCCCCCCGCTCTCATGGGCACATGCTGGGGACCAGGCCTTGCAGGACGCCTAGGAGTGGGCTCCTTTCGTGTTAGTCCTGTAACGTTGAGACCTTTTTGCCGCAGTTCCTGCTGTGTTTTCGGGGCCTGGCTTTTCTTTCTGGAGGTAATTAGAATGATGAAAAAGTATCCTTAGGCGTGGTTATGGCCGTCTTGGTCACCTGTATGCCACTTGCCCGTGAAAGGACTTGTCATAGTTACACTGACTGTTACCTCCCATCTAGCTCAGGTTCCTCTCCTGGTCCCCTCTTCGTGGTGACCATGTTCTGGCTTTCTTGTGTCTTCCAGATTGGCCCTCGTCGCATCCACACGGTCCGTGTGCGAGGAGGCAATAAGAAGTACCGTGCCCTAAGATTGGATGTGGGGAACTTTTCCTGGGGTTCTGAGTGTAAGTCCTTTGACTGTATCAGAGTATTTAAGTTTGCCTTGAGGTAGCTGGAGAGTTCTTTTCTGATCTGATCTAATAAGTCCTGCAACGCGGGGTATTTCCTGGAGATTGCTGAGAAAAGCTTTGAATTACAGGAAAAAGTAGTGTGGGCTGAGCGGCTGGGTATTCTGCCCTCCCTGGGGTAAAGGACCCTGGGGAAGGGGGTACAGCTAGTAGTTGCCCTGTGTGCTTGAGGTAGGACTGTGTGTGAGCGAGCATGTGTTTGCTCGAGCCAGGTACAAGTTAAGCAAGTGCCTTGGTGTTGAGCTGCCTTCCCTGCCCCTAAATTGTGAATTTCCCTGGCATGCAGGCTGTACTCGCAAGACAAGGATCATTGATGTCGTCTACAATGCGTCCAATAACGAGCTGGTCCGCACCAAGACTCTGGTCAAGAACTGCATCGTGCTCATTGACAGCACCCCGTACCGACAGTGGTACGAGTCCCACTATGCACTGCCCCTGGGCCGCAAGAAGGGGGCCAAGCTGGTGAGTTCCTTTCCTGCTGGGGGACGAGGTGGGGGAGGGCTGCCTTCTTGTGATGAAAATTCTGTCCAGTTCTGCTACTGAAGGAAGGAGATGAACACTTGTGTGCTGAAGAAGGCAAGCGTCAGGGGATGGGGGATTCGGGAAGATTTGGTGGCTTTAATGATGACCAGTCATTTGTGTTTTCTTTATTCAGACTCCTGAGGAGGAAGAAATATTAAACAAAAAACGATCAAAGAAAATTCAGAAGAAATACGATGAAAGGAAAAAGAACGCCAAGATCAGCAGTCTTCTGGAGGAGCAGTTTCAGCAGGGCAAGCTTCTGGGTGAGATAGATGGACGGCTGCTGGCTGGGAGCGGGAGTCAGTGGGGCTGTACCCTTACCTGGCTCGATTGACTGTCGGGGTGTTGGGAGGTGTGAACAGTGGGGTTCAGAAAGCGTGAGTGGAGGTTGCTGTGGGCCTAAGAGGGAATTCATGTGTGGAACGGGCTGAGTGGTGGTTGGGGAAGTTGATGCCCTGGCTGATGGCTGTCTCGGTGATGAGAACTTTGTCCAGTTCTGCTGCTGACGTCTTAAGTGAGGATAAAGTGTATCTGAGGAGACAGTTGGCTTCATGCCTGCCCTTTGGGTATCAGACCAGCTTGAGGTAGGTTGAGTGAGGCCTCTTTTGCTAAGGACCACCTATTCTCTTACAGCCTGTATCGCCTCAAGACCAGGCCAGTGTGGCAGAGCAGATGGCTATGTGCTAGAAGGCAAGGAGCTGGAGTTCTATCTGAGGAAGATCAAAGCCCGGAAAGGCAAATAAACCATCATAGCTCATGTAATAAAGGTGTTTATTATTCTGTATTTATATTGTCGGAATGTTTCCTGCTCCCCTCTGCAAAGCTAGGCTCATCTTCGCTGCCTGACCCATGCAGCCACACTGTAAGGCCCGGTGCCTAGTCCTCGAGAACAGTGGTTAGAGTAAAGTCAGTATTCTGGGTCTTTTTGTTTTGTGAGGTGGGGATTCTCTGTATAATAGCTCTAGCTGTCCTGGAACTAGCTCTGGTAGACCAGACTGGCCTCGAACTACTCACAGAGCCATCTGCCAAGTGCCTGGGATTAAAGGCATACGCCACCACCATCCGGCTTCCTTGGTCTTCTGGGAGCCTAGAGCACTTTGATATAGAGGACGCTTGTGAGCTCTCCAACAGTTTTGGTGTGCTTGTATTGTCAGGACAGAGAACTGTCCCTTTGTAGACTTGGGTTTTCAGGGTTCTATTTGTGTGTGTGCTAGGCATTTGCCTGTATGAATATTAAGCACATGGCTATAGCACCTGCTATACTTGCAGCCTTGTTAGGTGGTTCGTGGGAAGTCTGGGGACTTGGGCATTCTGTTGAGGATCCTGACAGTCATACAAGTTACAAGAGAAGATGTCTTGACAAGTTTGGGGGACTTTTGAGGTAGTCTCTGGAGCTCCCCACCAGGCTGATTTCAGCTCAGATTCATCTTCTACATCCTGGGTGCTGGATTAGAGATATGCATTGCCTTAAACATTAAAACATTAAGTTTTAAGGTTTCCCATAGAAGTTAAGAGGAGAAATGGTACTTTATCTAAAATCAGCTATGCACCCTAACCCAAGTGGTTGGCTATCCAGTGCAGGGTCTTGATGCTCATTAAGCAAACATTTTGTCTGTCTGACCTTTCAAAGGTTTGGGGGTTTCTCTGTGTACCTTTGGAGCCTGTCCTGGAACTCACTCTGTCCAGGCTGACCTCAGATTCAGAGATCTGCCTGCTGGGATTAAAGGTGTGCAACACCACTGCCTGGCAGGTTTTTGTTTCTTGTTTTGGCTGGGTTTGGTTTTTAAAACGGGTTTCTCTGTGTGACAATTATGGCTGTCCTGGAACTTTTATAGACCAGGCTTACCTCAAACTCAGATCTGCCTCCTGTCCCCCTAGTGCTGAGGTTAAAGATGTGCACTGTCCTACATGAGATCAAGTGTTTGTTTTGAGGGGAGATGTTCTAAAACAAGGTCTCTGGTCCTGGCTGTCCTGAATCTCAAATCCACCAGCCTCTGACTTCTGAGATTAAAGGTATGTGCTATCACCCCCAGCAAATTTTGGAGTTTATGGGGGACTTGTTTACAGTTCCAGAGGGTTAATCTGGCCATTTTGGTGGGAAGCATTGCAAGTGAGTATATCACTGTAGCAGTAGCTGCAGCTGCATTTATAGCTACCTGAATGTAAGAGCCAGGAGATGGGTTTTAAAAACCTCAAAATTAAACCTCAAAATTGGTTTGGTTTTTTTGTTTTTTTTTTTTTTTTTTAAGATTATTATATATACAGTATTCTCAGTATTCTGTCTGCGTGTGTGTCTGCAAGCCAGAAGAGGGCACCAGATCTTTTTACAGATGGTTGCGAGCCACCATGTGGTTGCTGGGAATTGAACTCAGGACCTTTGGAAGAGCAAGCAGTGGTTAACCACTGAGCCATCTCCAGCTCCCAAAATTGGTTCGTTTTTGAGATCAGTGCTTAATATGTGTCCCTGGCTGATATGAAACTATTCAGGCTAGCCTTGCTCATAGGGGTCTGTTTGTCTTTATCTCTTTGTGTTGATTAAAGATGGGCATCAGGGGATTCATAGCATCCCATGGCCACACACCCTCCCACCATGCTTGGTGTCTTGTCTGCATCCGCATGTGTGCCATGTGTTTGTCTGGTGCTCAAGAAGGTCAGAAGAGGGCATTGGACCTGTTGGAACTGGAATGGGTGCTCTTGACTACTCAGCCTTTCTAATAAGTTAATTTTTTGATTTTTAAGATAATTTCTCTAGTCCTGGCTGGCCTCAAACTCAGAGATCTGTCTACCTCCCGAGTGCTGGGATTGAATGTGTGTGCTGCCACCACCTGCCTAACAATCTTTTTCTGTTTTTCTATGATACTGGCTGCCCTTGAACCCAAGATCTGTTTGCCTCTGCCTCCCTAGTTCTGGGCCTAAAAGCATGTGCCACCATTTTGTGTTTGAGTGTTTTGGGTTTTGCTTTGTTTTTCCAGACAGGTTTCTCTGTAGCTTTGGAGCCTGTCCTAGAAGTAACTCTGTAGATCCTCCTGCCTCCCGAGTGCTGGGATTAAAGGTGTGCCACCACCGCCATCTAACCCCAGGATATCAAATGAGCTGTATCTCTAGCTGTCCCTCCCTACTTAAGACCGATGGAATTTTATGAGGATTCCAATTAGGGTTAAGCTCATGTTTTAAGAAGTTGATGTAGAGCCGGGGTGATGGAGGCAGAGAGAGGCAGGCGCATCTCGAGACCAGCCTGGTCTACAGAGCTAGTTCCAGGACAGGCTCCAAAGCCACAGAGAAACCCTGTCTCGAAAAAAACCAAAAAAAAAAAAAGTTGATGTAGGCTTTTCAAGAGAAAGTCAAATTCAGCTCCCTTTTGTTACACACTGACTGGGCCTGGTAGTGTGGCACATGCTTGTTTTTCCTTTTTAAATTTTTTTTTAATATTAATTATATAGTATCCTGCCTGTAGGCCAGAAGAGGGCACCAGATCTTATTATAGGTGGTTGTGAGACCTGGAAGAGCAGTCAGTGCTCTTAACCACTGAGCCATCTCCAGCCCTCTGGTTTTTTTGAGACAGGGTTTCTCTGTAGCTTTAGAGCCTGTTCCTTACAACTCAGCTCTGTAAGTCAAGCTGGCCTCAAACCCACCTGTCTCTGCCTCTCAGTACCACTACCACCCTTCGTGACTCCCTAGCACTGAGTTCAGGGCCAGCCTGTTCTACAGAGTGAGTTCCAGGACTACATAGTGAATCCCTGTTTTGAAAACAGTATTCTCTGTCATTAACATCTGCAAAAGCATTTGTGCTTTCTATATTAGCATTGGTTATCACTGGTGTGCTATTGTCTGCACGTTAAGATTTGGATAAATGGCTCAGCCTGTGTAAATGCTTGTCACACAAGCCTGACCTACATTTGATTTCCAGAAGCATGGGGGTTGATTCTGAAAGCATCCTTTGACCCCACACAGTGTGTCCACATCCACACAGCCCACATGAGAGGAGGGGCACACTAGCTCCTGCCTTGTCTGACCTCAGGCTTGCTGTGATGCTGCATCCATGAGCGTACACTATCTTTTAGCTCTGGCTGTGCTGGTAGACCAAGACTGGCATTTAACTCAGGTGTTTCCCTCCCTCTGCCCTCTACAGCATACACTTGTGATACAATTTTTTTTGTCTCTGGTTTTTTAGAGACAGGGTTTTTCTGTGTAGCTTTGGAGCCTGTCCTAAAATTCACTCTATAGACAAGGCTGGCCTCAAACTCACAGAGATCCACCTGTCTGCCTCCCAAGTGCTGAGATTAAAGGCGTGCACCACCACTGCCTGGTGTTAGTGCTTTTGATGGCCATCGAGAGGACTCCACTGGAAAAGGCATGTGGTGCCAGGCCTGATGACCTGAGTTCTGTCCCTGGAACCCACAGTGTAGAAGGACAGAACTGATTGCAAAGGTGGGTCTCCAACACACTGATAAATGTAGTATGGTTTTCATTTTGATAACTGGAGAGGGCAGCCAGGTGATGATTCACAGTGAGCCAATGGCTTTATTCTCGTTATAAATAAAAAGTGAGCATTGCAAATAAGGCCCCACAGCACAGCCACTGACCTGCCTTCAGAGTGAGGTTACTAGGGTAAGGAATGTGTCTTCACTTTCACGCTTGGTTCTAAAACAGCTGTCCCAGGCCAGCAGTCCACCCAGCATCTACGCAAAACTGGAAATGCCACTTCCTGAGCTCAGTACTAAAATCAAAGACAGCACAGAGGCTGGGGTTGGACACCAGGCCAGACTTCTAGGAATGCTGGCATTCCCCCAGTGTTTTGGGCCTAGCTCCCCAATGCCTAAAAAGATAATCTTGCCTCTGTGTTCTAACCCTATGTATTTGGCCTTTTCTTTATTCTAGCTTCCCCCCAAGCAATCTATCCCACTATCACGCTAAAGGAGATAAACCCTACCCCCAGCTCTAACTCCTGGCCATCTTTGCTTTCAAAGGCTGTCCCCAAATGCTTTCCCCAGTGGAAAAGTTGCTCCAAGCACAACTGGGGAAGAAGGCAGGGTGGCAGTCTCAAGGTTCCAGGGCTTCATCCCCAGATTCCTCCGCCTCATCTATACGGCTTGCAGCCTCTTCGCCACCCAACTCGGTCCGCAAGCGAAGCACGTGCGGGGTCCTGGGGGCACCGCGCGTTCGGCCGAAGTTCCGCAGGCTTACAGCTGGTGACAGTGCTCCTGTGCCCAGGAAGCGGCCCAGCAGCGGGGTCTGCGTGGAGGGTGCCGGCAGGTCGGACCTTGGGGACGTCTCCACCTGCAGGCACTGCTCAGGGTCGTCGCTCATGCTGCCAGTGCCAAAGCGGATAGAGACATGTTTGTATCCTCATAGGGTCCCCAGGGACTAGGCACCAGTTTCCGGGTCAAATCCCGACTCACCGCAGGTTGAAGGTGGATCCCAGAAAGGAAGGACGCAGCGACTCAGCGGCTGTGGCCACCGTATAGGGTGGCTGAGGTTGGGCCTCATCCCAGTACTGATCCTTCTCGGCAGGAGGCAGGTTCTGGTACATATCATCCACAGAGAGCAGGGACACCTGAGCCAGCAGAAGGGCAAACAGTAAGCCCCCACAACTGTTTCTCCTCCGCACACCTGGCTATCTGCCCCCAGTCCCCTACCCCACACCTAACCTGCAAGTTTCGGTCTATGAGCTGGTTGGTCTCAAAGTCATCGTCATCCTCACCAAAGGGGTTAATGAGCTGTTCAGCTACCTATGAATTGGAGAAACGGTGACTTTCCGGCACAGAGCTCCCTCCCCCGACTGCTCAGCACTGCAGTGTAATAGTGATTATCCGTGCCTGTCTACAGAGTAGAATGCCACACCCACCTTGAGCCAACCAGCATAAAAGAAAAACTGCAGCAATGTGGTAAGAGGCACGAACATGTCCAGGTCCCCCAGGGCTGGAGAGGACTCCTTCCCAGATTCGGCAACCCCCGTTTCTGGCTCCACAAACTGTCGGCCCACCAGGGAAAGGGCAAAGAAGGAATATACAGCTATCGTCACCACCTGAAGGAAAAGCAAAGGTCAGAGCACCCTGGGACAACAAGAGAAGTCTGTCCCTGTTTTTGAGGGCCTGGAGAGGTCTGCCGAGTGATTAGGCATGGACTACTGGGTGGCAGTAGCAATAGAGACAAAAATCTTTTTGTTTTCACTTTTTAAGACAGGGTCTCTGTGTAGCCCTGTTTGTATTTGATGGAGCTTGTTATGTAGACCAGGCTGTCTTCGAACTCACAGAGATCCTTCTGCCTCTGTCTCCCAAGTGTTGGAATTAAAGATGTATGCCACCATGCCTGGCAGGACAGGATCATCTTTTTTTTTTTTTATTGAATGATAGACCTCTATTATTTTATCATTTCTTCTGAGGCACACACTTTTTGATTTTTTTTTTTTGTTTTGTTTTTCGAGACAGGGTTTCTCTGTGGTTTTGGAGCCTGTCCTGGAACTAGCTCTGTAGACCAGGCTGGTCTCGAACTCACAGAGATCCGCCTGCCTCTGCCTCCCGAGTGCTGGGATTAAAGGCGTGCGCCACCACCGCCCGGCGAGGCACACACTTTTTAAAAAACATTTTTCACCCTTTGATAATTTCATATATGTGTACAATGTATTTCTATCATATTCATCCCCACTAAAGATTTCTGTCTCTTCCCCGCCACCACCTCCCATTTCCCTCCCCCTCCCCCAATCAAGTTCCCCTCCCTTGTTAGCCCATAGAGCTATCAGGGTTCCCTGCCCTGTGGGAAGTCCAAGGACCACCCACCTCCATCCAGGTCTAGTAAGGTGAGCATCCAAACTGCCTAGGCTCCCACAAAGCCAGTACGTGCAGTAGGATCAAAAACCCACTGCCATTGTTCTTGAGTTCTCAGTAGTCCTCATTGTCCGCTATGTTCAGCGAGTCCAGTTTTATCCCAGGTTTTTTCAGACCCAGGCCAGCTGGCCTTGGTCAGGATCATCTTTTTGTTTTTGCTTTTCAAGACTTTCTCTGTGTAGTCTGCTGACCTGAAACCTACCTTGTAGACCAGGTTGGTCTCTAACCCAGAGATCTGCCTGCTTCTACCTCAGCTACCCGAGTGAGGGGATTAAAGGTGTGTGCCACCACTACCTGACTTGAGACCGAGTTATCTTTATGGGTGTAGAGGAAGGTTTTTGAGGATGATAGGGTACTATTGATTGGGGTGAAGTAAGGTTTTTGAGGATGACCCTCAGCAGTTCAGTACCTCCTGAGACTGACTTGGCCTAGGTGAAGAGCCATCTCTGGCCCTTGGGATCTCACACACTATAGCACATCCAGCTGGGCAGGATAAGAAGCAGTTACCTGGGTGTAGACAAGGGGGATGCTGATCCAGTCATAGTGAAAGAGCATGCTGCACTTGGCACGATACTTGTTCAGCTCCTAGAGAAGCAGGTGAGGGGGAGGTCAGAGGAGACAAGGGAGATGAGGAAGAAAGCAGGAGATGCCACATAAAAATGACCTGGACCAGGCTGGAGCCCCAGGCTCTCAGGTCATCAGGCTGAGGTGCTTAGGGTAGGAAGCAATTTCCCACCCTGGAGCCAGAAAGTCCATGATCCCAGCTTCACTAACATACTGTGTGAGGGGCTTTTCAACTCTGTGCCTCAGTTTCCTTATCTGTGAGAGGGGGATGATAGTACCTGTCTTGCAGGGTTGTTTTGAGGACTAAGTGAGTCAACACAAGGACATGCTTCCCAAGTACGCAGTTGCTAGGCCTGGTGGCTCATGCCTGCAATTCCAAAGTTTAGGAGGCAGTGGCAGGATTAACATGGATTTGAGGCCAGCCTTGGCTAAATACTGAGTTTCAGGCAAGCTTGAGCTATGGAGAGTAATCTTGTACTTTCCTCCAAAAAGTGTGTGGCATATAGTTGGTGCCTTTTAAGTGTCAACTACCAAAAATATTATTCTGAAGCTGGCGATAGAACCAAAGATCCAAACCCTAAACTGACTTACTTCCAGTATGAGACAGAGAGCGATGTCATCACGAATTCGTCCATCCCTGCGGGCCTGCGCGGCGAGGTTAGTGAACCAGACGCAAGGGACCCAGTACTTGTTAAAATCAGATTTCAAGCTCTCAAACTTTTTCCTCTCTTCCTGAGACATGAAACCTGCCAGGATAAAGAAGGTAAGGTGCAGATGTCTCCTGCCGCCAGGGGGCGCTAGGAGTCCAGCATCTGGCTGGTTTCCCTTAGACCCACTGACTTCTCTGGAATCCTGGAGCGCCCCCTAAGGGTCAAACCTTTCCATCACGGGAGGAAAGCCAAGACATCGAGCCACCCACCCAGGGGCTGCGACCACCCAGGCACCTGCATCCACCACGTGCTCCATAGTGGGGAAGCGCTTGAGCACACGGGTGCTCACGGAACGCAGCACCAGCACGGATGCCAGGTTGGCATAGCGGATGAGAGTTCGGCGTAGTAAACGGCCACTCTGGTCCACACCGTGCACACAGGCTGAGATGACACACATTAACTGGTCCGGCAGTGGAATGCTTGTGTACTGAGACCACCATCGGTTCACCACCAAAGTCACGTAGAAACCTGGTGAGCCACCGTGGATAACAGGGCCAGAAAGAAAGGTGCCAGGCATTAGGGTGGTACTGTATGGGACTCTGGGACCCTTCTGGTTCCACTGCCTGACTGGGAAAGTCGGGCCCGGAAGAGGCAGAGAAGACAAACTTCCGGATTATTTTTGACTCTGACACCTTTTCTCTAGGAGGGTAGAGAGGGGTTATCCCTTCTCTCTAGCTCCCCTTTGGTACCCAGAGTGGGGTTTTAAGGCCAGCTAGTGTGCCAGTGAAGATTGAGGGTCCAGCAAATGATAGACAAGGAGTGACCCAGAGAAACTGTGGACCCAGGCTCTAGCCCTTCTGTCTGCTGATTGGCTCCAGGCTAAACTTCCCAGAGCTGTCCCCTCAACCCAAAGGTTAGAGAACATGGTCAGGAGACCAGGAGAAGTGAACTAGAAGGGGGCCTCACCCAGCACAAACTAGAAGGGGGCCTCACCCAGCACTAACTAGAAGGGGGCCTCACCCAACACAAAGGACAGGGGGATGAGGTCTGCTGAGCGGTTGCAGTATCGGGCCACCTGGGCATAAATATGCTTCTGCTCCTGGGTCAGCAACAGCCTAGGGCACACAGGGCAGAGACCTGGGTTGGAAGGAGGCCGGCAGCACCGGTCTTCACTGGCCAGGGTTCTGAGCTGCTCTCACCGGTATGTGATGCTGAGTACAGCATACAAGGCACCAAAGAGCAGGAACTCCTTGTACAAGAGCTTGTAGATGCTGCCCCTCCAGCGGAGGAGCAGGCCGGAGAAGGCTCCAAAGCGCGCCTCTGCCACCTTGAGAGTGTAGGACACCGTCATGGTGCTGGAGTCTGGTGCAGGTCACAGGGCTGTCTTCTTCGCTCGTCTTCCCATCGTTAAGACTAGCACCCCAAGCAAAGTCCCTTCATCTCCGGTCACTCATCTTCACCCTGTGTCTGTAGATGAGGGGTAAAGACAGAAGCTGTAGGACAAAGTACAAACTGTCCTCTGCAGAACATGGCTGAAGCCAGGGTGGAGTCGGGCAGAGTGGTGCTGAGCTCTGTGTCCCTCACACAGAGGTTCTCCACAGCCTTTCTACCTCTGTAGCTGAGCTAGCTAGATTCTGAAGTGTTGAGGACAGCAGCCCCAATTTGTTAGATATGCTGGCGCATGTCTCCTATCCCAGCACTCAGGGAGTCAAGGCAGGAGGTCACCAGTTCAAGACCAGCCTATGCTATATAGCAAGGCCTCCTCGTCTCAAAACAAACAGGAGGCTGGAGAAATGGCTCAGTGTTTGGGAGCACTGGTTGCTCTTCCAGGGGACCGGGGTTCAGTTCCCAGCACCGTCATGGCAGCCCACAACTGTCTATAACTCCAAGATCTGACACCCTGACACAGACACACAAAATACCAATGAACATAAAATAAAAAAGAAAGAAAGAAAACCAGACCCGACTCCAAATCAGAGCCACCACTTTTCCTTGGAGCTTTTCCTCAAAACCTACTCACCTGGTATCCCAGGCCCCAGGACCCTCTCACTCCCATCCACTCGCCTCTGCCTACCTGGTCTCAGGAGCCCCTCACCCCACTCACCTCTGCCTACCTGGTCTCAGGAACCCTTCACCCCACTCACCTCTGCCTACCTGGTCTCAGGAGCCTCTCACCCCACTCACCTCTGCCTACCTGGTCTCAGGAGCCCCTCACCCCACTCACCTCTGCCTACCTGGTCTCAGGAACCCTTCACCCCACTCACCTCTGCCTACCTGGTCTCAGGAGCCCCTCACCTCCACTCACCTGCCTACCTGGTGTCAGAAGTCCCCCACCCCCACTCGCCTCTGCCTACCTGGTCTCAGGAGCCTCTCACCCCCACTCGCTCCTGCCTACCTGGTCTCGGGAGCAGCCTAGAATAACTGAACCAGACCGCTCTTCACAGTCTTAAGTAGCTGCTGGGCCCATAAAGCTAGGTTGGACTGGCGCTGTCATTGATGGATGGGAGCTGTCATCGAGTTGCTTCTGGGAACTAGGTGTGTGCTACTATCCCTTTGGGGCTGGGCTGGTCTTTGAGTAACCAAAGTGCCAGGTGTCCTGACCCCACAACTCACACAGGGGACGCCATGTTCTTTAAATGAGGGACAATAGGGATTACTATCCTATGCTCCAGGTGAGATGACAGTTGTGGGTAAACTGTTGTCACAATATCAGCTGCTGATCGCAGAGTCCTAACTTAAGGAACAGACAAACACTGTGCCAAGGACACTATTTTATCTTCCTCTCATGGAATCTTCATCACAACCCCATCATGTGCCCAGTTTCAGGGATTACAGATCCAAGAGGCAAATGACTTGCCCAAGGTCACACAACTAGATCATATAGGAGGCAGGAGTCCAAGCCACAGCATCTGGACTTGAAAGGCTGGAAGTTGCCTAATTAGGCCTAAAGCACTTGACAGCAGCCTCAACACAGTGCCAGACTTCTGTCCCAGGCTCTGGAGGGTCTGGTCAGGCACCACATAGGGTGAAAGAGCGTGTGAATCTAGGGACTCAGCATGACGTACATCCTTTTGCCCAATGCCTCGACTCCTGGATGCTCTTAGGGACACTCTCTCTCTCTCTCTCTCTCTCTCTCTCTTTCTTAGTTTTTTTTTGAGAAGTTGTTTCTCTGTGTACTCTGGAACTCATTTTGTAAACAAGGCTGGCCTTGAACTCAGAGCTCAGTCTGCCTCTGCCTCCCAAGTGATGGGATTAAAAGTGTGAGACACCACCACCTGGCAACTGTCTCTCCCTTAGATGTTTGTTTTAATTTATGTGTGTGTTTGTGGGGGGTAAATGTATGTATGTTCACCACATGTATGCATGGGCTCACAGAGGTCAGAAGAGGGTGTTGGATGCCCTGGAGCTGAAGTTACTGCCTGCTGTTTGCTGCCTGATGTGGGGGCCAAGAATTGAACCCAGGTTCTCTGGGAGAGCAATATAATATGTTCATGCTCCTAACTGCTGAGCCCTTTCTCCAGCTCCAAAACAGAGCGTTTTTAATAATTCTTTGAGAATTTCATACAATGTATTTTGATCATGTTCACACCTCCTCCCCAACTCTAAATCTATCCCAACCCCCTACTCTCCAATTCATATTCTCTCTCTCTCTCTCTCTCTCTCTCTCTCTCTCTCTCTCTCTCTCTCTCTCTCTCTCCCCTCTCCCCCTCTCTCAGCTCACCAAGTCCAATTAGTACTGCTCATATCCTCCTGAGTGCAGGGCAATCCACTGGAGTGTGGTCAACCTCCCAGAGGCCACACCTTAACAAATCTACAAATCTTTCTCTCCTGGAAGTCACAGACTGCCGATAGCTCCTCAGTGAGAGGTGGAGGCTTGTGGGGTCTTCCTCCCACATTGCTAGAATGTTGCCTGACTTGATCATGTGCCAGTCTTGTTCAGGCAACGGGTCCTATGAGCTCCAGGACGCATCAATCCTGTCATTTCCACAGACTCGTTCTTTCAAGTGATCCTCAGCTCTGGTTCCTACGTTCTTCCTCTCCGTGGTCCCTGAGCCTTGGGCAGTGGTTATGTTTTAACTTGTGCACTGCTTGCATGTCATGATCCGAGTGTGGCCATCAGAAGGACCGCCTGTGGGAATCAGTTCTCTCCTTCTACTACATGGGTCCTGGGGATTGAACCCACATCTTCAGGCTTGGCAGCAGACACCTTTACTTGCTGGATCCTCTGGGCAGCTCTTTCCAGTCTGTTTTTGTTTGATTGCAGAGTGTTGCTTTTTTTTTTTTTTAAGTAATGATTATTTTGTGAATTCTTTTTTGTGACTTTGTTTTGGGACAGGGACTCTCTGCATAGCTCTGGCTGTCCTGGAATTCCCACCTGCGCCACAACAACCCAGCTGGAGGGATTCTATCCTTATCCTGACCTTGACATTCATCCTTCCTGCCTTCCCTCCCTGCCTCCTCTCTTCCACCTTTGCTTCCTTGAGATTCTGTGCCCCACACCTTCATGACCCTCACACTCATACCTGATGTCAGCTCCCGGCTTTGTGAATTTCTCACAGAGTTAGGACACAAGGAAGTCTGCCCAGGAAGGAAAAGGAACCCATTTGGCCTCCCTCCTAAATTACCTTATCTCCCTTCCCACTGAGCATAGGTCCCCTTCTCCCAGCTTTATGATCGCAGAAAGGGAACCATCCTGCCCATAAATCACTCGCCCTGCCCTGCTTCTCCTTTTCTTCTTGTTGGTCCTGCCTGCCAATGCCCTCCCCTCCCCACAGGGATGGTGCGTGTAAGGCTCAGTACTTAACAGCTTGGGGGTGCAGTCAAGCTGCCCACATTCCTGAACTCTCCGAGCTTCCTGACCTCAGACAAGCTACTTATTTGTTTATTTTGACAGGGTTTCACGCAGCCCAGGCTCACCTGTGTAACTGAGCAGGGTCTCGAATTCCTGATCCTCCTGTCGTCACCTTCTAAGTGGGATCATAGACATAGGCCACCATACCAGCCTAACTCCTCCATGCTTAATCAGTGAATCTCACCAAGAGGAACTGGCCATGACAATGCCAATCGCGTCGAGTTGCTGGAAACATTAGTTAAGGTATAAAGTCCTCAGACGGGCAGGAGGAAAGCAGGGAGCATAGTTTAGATGCTAGCAATGGTGGTGGGGGAACAAGAGTCCCATGTAGCATAAGCTGACCTCAAGTTCCCTGGGCTCCCGAAGATGACCTTGAATTTATGGTTCTCTTGCTTCCCATTCCCAAGTGCTGGGATTAATATGTATATCCCCACACCCAGTTTCATGCTGTATTGGGAACTGAACCCAGGGCCTTCTGCATGCTAGGCAAGCACTCTACAAACTGAAATGAATTCTCAATCCGCGCACGCGCGCGCGTGTGTGTGTGTGTGTGTGTGTGTGCGTGTGTGTGTGTGTGTATGTGTGTGCGCGTGCTTCGTGTGGTCTCTGTCTCTCTGTATAGTCTGAGTGAGTGTTCTCTCTCTCTCTCTGTGGTCTCTCTCTGTTTCCCTCTCTTCCTCCCCCTCTCTCTATGGTCTCTCTGTCTTGCTCTTTCTCTCTCTCTCTGGTCTCTCTGTCTCTGTCTCTGTCTCTGGTCTCTTTTTGTCTCTCTCTCTCTCTGTGTGTGTGTGTGTGTGTGTGTGTGTGTGTGTGTGTGTGTGTCTGGCTGACTGGCTGACTGGTTGGCTCTTTGTGATCATATATTCCCAGGTGGAGCCAGTGATCAACCTTGGCTGTCATTCCTCAGGAGCTGTTCACCTTGTTTCTTAACACAGGGACTTTCACTAGAACCTAGGATTTGTGGATTAAGTCAGGCTGGCCAGTCAGCTCCAGGAATTCACCTGTTGTTGCCCCATGGATTCCACGGGGCAAGCTCAGGTCCTTATCCATTTTTTTTTTTGAGACAGGGTTTCTCTGTGGCTTTGGAGCCTGTCCTGGAACTAGCTCTGTAGACCAGGCTGGTCTTGAACTCACAGAGATCCGCCTGCCTCTGCCTCCCGAGTGCTGGGATTAAAGGCGTGCGCCACCACCGCCCGGCACAGGTCCTTATCCTTGATTGGCAACTACTTCACTGACTGAGAAGTCGCCCAGCCTCCTATTAAATCTTCCTCCCTCCCTCCCTCCCTCCCTCCTTCCCTTCCTTCCTTCTCTCTCTCTTCCTTTCTTTCTTTCTAGGTATTGGGACACAGGTGTGGTCCACGCGAGTCCATGGGAGGAACACACAGCTTTACCTTTAGGACGTTTCTAGCCTTCAGCTGCAGGGGGAGTCAGCCTCTCTTGGGATGAAGACACCTTCCTTTCTCCAAGGATATTTTTTTAAAAATATTTATTTATTTATTATGTATACAATATTCTGTCTGTGTGTATGCCTGCAGGCCAGAAGAGGGCACCAGACCCCATTACAGATGGTTGTGAGCCACCATGTGGTTGCTGAGAATTGAACTCGGGACCTTTGGAAGAGCAGGCAATGCTCTTAACCTCTGAGCCATCTCTCCAGCCCCTCCAAGGATATTTTTATTGTTCTCCAAATTTACACTTCAGCAAATTTTTATTTCCATTCCTCAAAACAAGCTGCCTGGGCCTCCAAAGGGACAATACTGAACACAACCCAATTTAGGAAGATCACAGTTTGCTGCATTTTTCCTCAACAAGTTTAGGGTATGCTTTGCACCCTTGGGAAACTATCAGACAAGATTCACGTAGAGGGCAACAAGAGAAATAAAAGGTAACAAAGAAACAAAAGATGGATTCAGGCTAGGTGCTAGCACTCTGGAACCAGATCAGGTGTAGCCGAGTGGGAATTCTCCCAGGTTAAGGACATTCTCTCTGTACCCCTGGCTGTCCCAGAACCCAGCATATAGACCAGATTGGCCTTGAACTCACAGAGATCCATCTGTTTCTGCTTTCCAAGGGCCTGGGATTACAGTCATGAGCCATTATGCCCGGTTTGCTTTATTTTTTTTTTTTAATTTGCTTATTATGTATACAGTATTCTGCCAGCATGTCTGCCTGCAGGCCAGAAGAGGGCACCAGACCTCATTACAGATGGTTGTGAGCCACCATGTAGTAGCTGGGAATTGAACTCAAGCCCTCTGGAAGAGCAGCCAGTGCTCTTAACCTCTGAGCCATCTCTCCAGCCCCTTAAAAATTTAAATTACCTTTACTTATTTCCTTATCTGTGTGTAGGTGAGTCAGTTCTCTTCCCTCGCTGTGTGAGTCCTGGGGACTGAACTCAGGTTAGCAGTGGCAAGTGCTTTTACCCACGGAGCCACCTCACGGGCACCCTTCACACTTTTATCTATCTGTCTATCTATCTATCTATCTATCTATCTATCTATCTATCTATCTATCTATCTATTAAATATTTATTTATTTATTATGTATACAATATTCTGTCCGTGTCTATGCCTACAGGCCAGAAGAGGGCACCAGACCCCATTACAGCTGGTTGTGAGCCACCATGTGGTTGCTGGGAATTGAACTCAGGACCTTTGGAAGAGCAGGCAATGCTCTTAACCTCTGAGCCAACTCTCCAGCCCCCCCTTCACACTTTTAAAACTTAAAATGGGTTGATTGATATTATTATTGTAGCGTGTGTACGAAGTGCATGTGCAGGTCAGAGGACAGTTTTATGGAGTCTCCTTCCCCCTTTATGTGGGCTCTGAGGGGGGAACGCAGGTTCCCAGTCTTGCAATGGCAAGCCTCTTTACCCACTGAGCTAGCTACCTCACCACCTCCTCCATTTTGCTTTTTGTTCATGTAGAAATTTTACTCTGTGTCCCATGCTGGTCTCAAGGGCATGAGGTGGGCTGTGGCACCACTGAGCTCTCAAGACCCCTTACTGATTAACCCAGCATTTCCTCCTCCGTCTGCACCCTGACCTTTGCAGAGCCTCTTATTCCTGACTTGCCTTCTCCCTTAGGTTCTCACCAAGAGAACTGACTCTGATTTGCCAAGAGGACCAGAGCAGGAGGCCAGATAGCAATATTCAGAATGGACACACAGAGAGCACAGAGGAATCTCAGGGGCAGCCCATCTTCACACTCTGGAAAGAAAAAGAGAGCTGGGAGGAGGAGCGGTGACATCTAGGAGGTAGACGGTGCAAGGACACAGGACACAGGACCCCACAAAAGTCAAGTAGAGTCAGGCCAACCTTGGGGAAATTGTTCCACCCCATGAGCTTTCGTTTCCTTGTGGGGATTATATTTACTTCCATATCGCAGGCTTACTGGGAGCAATCAATACGCTAATTGCCTAGGTCAGGGCCTAGGACATGGAGGGCCATAAATGGGGGCACGTCACACGGGGAGAGGAGGCCCAGGCAGGCTTTTATCCTGCAACATCCCAGACAGAGCTCAATGGTAGAGCACTTGCCTACATGCGCGGGGTCCTTGGTTTGATTCCAGGACTGAGGGTTGAGGGAGATGACAGCATCTAGAAAGATCTCCTGGTATCTACCCTGACTCCTGGAGGAGGGTTCAAACACCTATTAACTTCCCAAGTTGGACAGTTGCCTGGGGTGTAGCTCTGTGGTTAATCACTTTCTTAACAGGCCTGAAGTCTTGGGCTCCATTTCTAGCATTGGAGAGGGAATGGAAATAACAGGTGTACAGGAGGCCTAAGCCCCACCTTGGGTCTGAGGACCAAAGGCAGTGGAGGAAGGCACAGGGAGAGGGCAGGACATCCCTGAGGGATTTCAGCTGAGGGCCTTTGTCTTCTGTGGAAAGAAATAGGTCAGACAGCTCGAGCTCAGGCCTGGTAAGAGCAGCCTTAAGCTTAGCCTCAAATGCTTGGTAGGAGCTCCTGAGTATTGGGAAGGAGGACCCGAGGACCAGGCTTGGGGCCATAGCACCAGATTCCTCTCCCCAGAAACCCATTAAGGCTATTCTGTCCCTCCCCATTTCCCAAAACCCATTGCCTGATCATGGCTATATTGCCAGACTCCAAATAGCTGTTTCATCAAATTCAAATCTGCTTCCTCTAGGTAGCCAAGCACAAGTGCACATGCGCGCGCACACACACAGACACACACAGACACACACACAGACACACAGACACACACACACACACAGGGACTCTGGAAAGTGAGGAGAGGAAGAGCTAGAAGACTTTATTATTATTATTATTTTGGTTTTTCAAGACAGGGTTTCTCTGTAACTTTGGAGCCTGTCCTAGCACTACCTCTGTAGACCAGGCTGGCCTCAAACTCAGAGATCCACCTGCCTTTGCCTCCTGAGTACTGGGATTAAACGCCTACACCACCACCACCCAGGCCAAGCTCATATGTAGTTGAAATGTGTTCTCATGGAAGAGCACCATCTATAAGCCAAGGAGAGAGACTTCAGAGAAATTAGTCCTCGGCCCCAGCAAGATGACTAAACACATAAAGGTGCAGGCCATCAATCCTGAAAACCTGAGTTTGATCCCTGGGACACACATGGTAAACAAAGAAAAGTGTCCTTTGTCCTCAACAAAGGGCAGAGGGCACAAAATGGCTACTTATCATGTCTTGGCATACCAAGATTATATGGTCGTAAAATATTTGTTCTAACTATGCTAATCAGACATTTATGAATGAGTAATATATCTTTGATTTATTACAAATTTTGTTTCTTTCCAGACAGAGAATGCTAAGACACTAGCAAGCATTTGAGAGGGACACAGAAGACAAGGGAGAGCGAAGAAGCAGCCTGTCTCCATCTTAAAAGCCATCTTATAAAAAAGACAAACTAAGCTCATTCCTGTCTATGCTTAAACCTCTGTTTCTCAAGGATTGGGCTAGGTCCCACCTGTAACCTTAACTACAAATTGCTCTGTATGGCCTGTTCCAAGAAATGGCAACTATGTCTTTGTTTTGAAAAGTTATTTGTAACTATCTTGCAACCCTACCTTTGTTTCAAAAGTTCTATGTGTATGGCTGCTTAGTTGTGACTATGGCTGCCTTGTTACCACCACCTTGCAAACGTGTCCGTGTTTCTGGAGGTCGTTAGGAATAACTTGTTTGTCGTGATCCTATAACCCTGCCTATTTTGCCTGCCCAAGCCCCCCAACTGGAAGCCTCCAACCCCAGTGCTATTAAAGTTTTGTCTTCCTCACATCCAGGGCTGACCTCGAGCCCCACCGTAGGGGGAGGCAGCCCATGTACACAAATGAAAAATGTATGTTTTAATTAATACCTTGTTTTAATTGACTTGTCCATGATGATTTTGGTTGGTGGTCTTTCTCCTCATATTTTGGGGATTAATAAAAGCCAACTCCTGCTCCATATGTGCGCACCCAACACAGAAACATTACTACACACAGCTGGATGGTGGCGGTGCACACCTTTAATCTCAGCAGTCGGGAGGCAGAGGCAGGCGGATCTCTGTTAATTGGAGGCCAGTCTTGGTCTACAAGAGCTAGTTCCAGAACAGGCTCCAAAGCTAAAGAGAAACCCTGTCTCAATAAACAAACAAACAAATAAATAAATAAAATAAGATAAAATAAAATAAAAAACACACCACACAAATAAGTAAATCTAATTTTAAATTTTTTCTTTTTTTATTTGTTTGGTTTTTTTAATTAATTTATTTATTATGTATACACGTATATGCCCACAGGCCAGAAGAGGGTACCAGATCTCATTACAGATGGTTGCGAACCACCATATGGTTGCTGGGAATTGAACTCAGGACCTTTGGAAGGGCAGGCAATGCTCTTAACCACTGAGTTGTCTCTCCAGCCCCCTGTTTGTTTGTTTTTTAAAGACAGGGTTTCTCTGTGTAACAGCTCTGGCTGTCCTGGAATTCACTTTGTAGGACAGGCTGACCTCGAACTCACAGAGATCTTCCTGCCTCTGTCTCCTGAGTACTGGGATTAAAGGAATGCCTGGCTAAATTCTGTCTCTTTTTGAGTGGGGGGAGGCACTTGCATTTCCACACACACACACATACAGAGAAAGAATTTTTTAAAAAAATTTAAATGTTAAGGGGCAATGGTGGTGCACACCTTTAATCCTAGCACTCATTCAAGGCAGAGGCAGGGGGTTCTCTGTGAGTTTGAGGCCAGTCTGGTCTACAGAAAGAGTTCCAGGACAGTCCAGGGCTACACAGAGAAAAACAAACTAACAAACGTTTTTTTTTTTAAATCAGTCCTGCTTACACTTTGATCTTGAACCTCTGACTTTTTTGTTTGTTTGTTTGCTTGCTTGTTTTTGTTTTTGGAGATAGTTTTCTCTTTGCAGCTGTGGCTGTCCTGGAACTTGCTCTGTAGACCAGGTTGGCCTCGAACTCACAGAGATTCACCTGTCTCTGTCTTCTCGGTGTTTAAAGGCGTGCATCACCACTAATCACCACCACCACTACCTGGTGACCCTCCAACTTTTAGAACCATGAAAATCATTTTGTTGTTGTTGGTTTTTTTGTGTGTGTGTGTTTGTTTTTTGGATTTTCGAGACAGGGTTTCTCTGTAGTTTTTTTTTTAATATTTATTTATTATGTATACAATATCCTGTCTGTGTATATGCCTGCAGGCCAGAAGAGGGCACCATATCTCATTACAGATGGTTGTGAGCCACCATGTGGTTGCTGGGAATTGAACTCAGAACTTTTGGAAGAGCAGGCAATGCTCTTAACCACTGAGCCATCTCTCCAGCCCCCTCTCTGTAGTTTTTTTGGTTCCTGTCCTGGAACTAGCTCTTCTAGACCAGGCTGGCCTAGAACTCACAGAGATCCGCTTCCCTCTACCTCCCGAGTGCTGGGATTAAAGGCATGCGCCACCACCGCCTGGCTTGTTTTGTTTTTTGTTTTGTTATTTGAACCACCAAATTTAAGATTATTTTGTTGCGTTATGGCATCTCTAGCAAACTAATACACAGATATCTTAATTTATTTTCCAAATACAGAACTGTAACATCGAACTGGGGATACAGCTTAGTAATATTTGCCTTGCACAAACAAAGCCTTGGCTTCAATCCCCAGCACTGTAAAATAAAATAAAAAATATTGAATATGTCTTCTTTAAAGACAATATTGAATTTATTCTAGGTGAGTCTCAAATTCACTATGTATACAGCCAAGGATGACCTTTGTTCTAGTCGGTTTTCTGCTGCTGTGATAAACACCATGGCTGAGAGGAACTTAGGGGGAAAGGGTGCTGTCATTTTACAGGTTACAGACAGTCACAGAGGGAAGCCGTGGCAGAAGCTGAAGCAGGAACTGAAACAGAGACCATGGTGATGCTGCTCACAGGCTTGCTCCCTCATTTGCTCTCTGTCAGCTTTCTTTCTTTAAATATTTATTTTAATTATATATTGTATGTGAGTGTTTACATGCAAGGTTCTCAACCAAGGAGGCTAGAGGTGTTGAATTCCTGGAGCTCAAGTTAAAGGCAGTTGTGAGTCACCCACTGTGGGTGCTGGGGACTGAACTCAAGCCCTCTGAAAGAGCATCCATGACCAATTGCTGAATTATCTCTCCAGACCTGTCTTTTCCTCTTTCTTTCTTTTCTTTCTTTCTTTCTTTCTCTTTCTTTCTTCCTGTGTGCTAACTTTCTTTTCTTTTTTCTTCCTTTCTTTTTCTGTCTTTTTGTTTGTTTGTTTTGTTTTTTGAGACAGGGTTTATTTTTGTAGTAGTCCTGGCTGTCCTGGAACTTGCTCTGTAGACCAGGCTAGCCTTAAACTCACAGAAATTTGCCTGTCTCTGCCTTCTGAGTGCTGGAATTAAAAGCATGTGCCACCACCACCCAGCTCTGCTAGCTTTTTCTTATATAGCCAGAATCCACTTGCCCAGGGATGATGACACGCACAGTGGGCTTGGCCATACCATACTAATCATCAATCAAGGTAATTCCTATCATACTTGGCCAAAGGTCAGTCTGGTCTGTGCAATTCCTCAGTGTAAATGGATACTGCTCGTTTGTTTCCCGGCTGCCCAGACCTGAATAATCACACAGAAACTTTATTAATTGCAACACTGTTTGGCCTATTAGCTCAGGCTTCTTATTAACTAATTCTTTCATTTTAAATTAACCCATTTCTATTAATCTGTGTATTATTTCAATGCTGTGGCCTACCAGTAAAGTTCCGGTGGTGGCTTTCTCCTTCAGCAGCTACTTGACTCTGTTTACTCGCTCTCTCTCTCTCTCTCTCTCTCTCTCTCTCTCTCTCGAGAGAGAGAGAGAGAGAGAGAAAGAGCCAGGCTGGAAGATACATGTACATATACATATCTTCCAGCCTGGCTATATTCTGCTCTGCCATAGGCCAAAGCCAAAGCAGCTTTATTCTTTTTTTTTTTTTTTTTTTTTTTGGTTTTTTTCGAGACAGGGTTTCTCTGTGGTTTTGGAGCCTGTCCTGGAACTAGCTCTTGTAGACCAGGCTGGTCTTGAACTCACAGAGATCCGCCTGCCTCTGCCTCCCAAGTGCTGGGATTAAAGGTGTGTGCCACCACCGCCCGGCAGCAGCTTTATTCTTCAGCCAATAAGAGTAACACATATACCGAAGGTCATCCCACGTCACCTCAGTCAAGGTCCCTTGAATGACTCTTGACACTTGACTCTAACTAGGACAACCTTGAACTCTTGATCCTCCAGCCTCAACTTCCAGCCCAAGACTTCATTTGAACTGAAATTCTGTCCTTTCTGGCCTCACCACTACCTTCTCCCCTCGGAAAATTGCTAAACATGGCACCTTAGCCCACCCCATACCCCATCCTCTTATTTAAGTTACTGATATTTCTCCTGGCCTTCGGCTATTTGGGAACTCCTTTTTTAAAGAAGGTCCTTGTAGTCCGGCATGGTGGTGCATGCCTTAAACCCAGCTTTCATGCGAGGCACCCTGAAAGTAGAGATGGGAGGATCTCTGTGAGTTCAAGGCCAGCCTGGTCTACAGAGCGAGTTCCAGGACAGTCAGGGCTACACAGAGAAATCCTATCTTGAAACACACACACACACACACACACACACACGGAAAAAAAGTCTTTGAGACCTGAGGACGATTGGGTAAATTCCGACAGCATATGCAGGCAGGATGGAATGGAAATGAAACCAAAGTCTAGGAGGACAGTACAGTGTAGCAATAATCCCGATAAGGTAGACTATGACCAGGGGAAGATGGAGCTGAAGGGTTCCATCGAGAGGTCTGAGACGAACTCAGTTAGGTTGGAGGGAACCTGTTGTCTGTATCTGTTGGTACTCTGACTACTCTTTGTAAAGCATGCTCTTGGTTGCTCTTTTGTTTACGTCCTTCCTAGCCTTTTTCACAGCCTGTAATTACTTTGTTTATGTACTTATATCTGCTTCCCGAAAGCAGAATCCTGTAAACTACAGGAGGGCTGCAGCTCTGACCTCTCTTAGTGGAGGCAGTGCCTGTCACTTAGCAGATGTTTTCAGTAAATCTGAGGTCTGAATGGATAGCTCAGAATGGAAACAAAGTCCGCAAAGGCAGGCAGAGATGTGTGATCTTTGGACCGAGTCAGAGGGGTTAGGATTCCAAGTGGAAGCCGTTAAGTCCGGAGGTGGCTTTAATCCCAGCACTCTGGAGGCAAAGGCAGGTGGATCTCTGAGTTCGAGGACAGCCCGGACTACATAGAGAAACCCTGTCTAGAAAACAAAAACAAAACCTCGAATATCAGGCTCTGTTCTACAAACCCATTGTACAGTCCCGGACCAGGTAAATCAGGCTCCAAAGCAGCGTGTTTTTCCATAGTCCCCAAAGAGGGCAGCACTAGGCTAGGGTTATGGGTTCTGTCCCAGAGCACGGTGACGTTTAAGGGAGACCCCCACCCGCCCCCTCTCGGGTTGGTGACGTGCACCGAGGGAAGTTTGCGCCACCCCTGCCTCTTCTCTCCCAACTGTAACGCTGTAGAGGCCTCGGGACACCCGGTCTCCACTCGACTTCAGCACGAAGAAAGAAAGAGGCTGCCTTTGGCAGGACACGTAATCACCACGTGGACGGGGTAGCAGACATAAAAAAGATGAGCAGCCTTGCACCTGTCGGGCTGTCTAGCACTACCGCGGCTCCTTTAAGGCCGGAGCCGGAGGCGTGGCCTTGAAGTACGTCCGGGCAGGGGGTGGATCTTTCGGGTGACGTAATCGACCAGAGGGCGGGGCTTCTCCAAGCCTGCCAGCCAGGAAAGGGGCGGAGCTCGCGATGACGAGACACCCGGGAGGGGGCAGGCGTTCATTGATAAAATCGCCGGGCTCCCTCGGGCGCGCTCGCAGCGTAGAGAAACCAGGCAGCGCCACGCGCAGCCGGGGCCGGGCGGAACGGAGAGCCAGCTCGGGCCGGCGCTGCGCCGCGCCGCCCGCATGGAGCCCGCCGCCGGCTTCTTGTCCCCGCGCCCCTTCCCGCGCGCAGCCGCCCCGCCCGCGCCCCCCGCCGGCCCGGGGCCGCCTGCTAGTGCCTCGCCGCGGTCGGAGCCAGCCGGGCCAGCGGCGCCGGACCCGGGTCGCTTCATCACCGACCCATGCAGTGGCCGAACCTACATCAAGGGCCGCTTGTTGGGCAAGGTAAGTCGGGGGCTTTGGGGTGGCGCTGACGGAGGTAGAGGGGAGCCCTCCAGGCCCGACCCTGTCTCCCTGGGGCGACCGGACCGATGCATCCTCCTCCTCTTAGGGGGGTTTCGCCCGCTGCTATGAAGCCGCTGACACGGAAACCGGTGTAGCCTACGCGGTCAAAGTCATCCCGCAGAGCCGCGTCGCCAAGCCGCATCAGCGCGAAAAGGTGGGTCCAGGCCCTGAGGACCAAGGGGTAGGAAGGGGATGGTGGCGTGGGAACCCTGGAAAGATGACGATCTCGCGCCCTTGTCGCAGATCCTAAACGAGATCGAGTTGCACCGAGACCTACAGCACCGCCATATCGTTCGGTTTTCGCACCATTTCGAGGATGCTGACAACATATACATTTTCCTGGAGCTCTGTAGCCGAAAGGTCCGGAATGGGGGTGGGGGGATTCATTGGTTACAGGAGTGGGAAAGGAAGTGGGTTCTTAATGTCCAAAACTGGGTTCCTGTCGTCCTTAGCAAGCACAGATGGAGGGTGGGTCTGGGAAGGCAAGCAGGGACTAAAACAGTGGCTTTCTGCAGTCCCTGGCCCACATCTGGAAGGCCCGGCACACCCTTTTGGAACCAGAGGTTCGCTACTACCTGCGCCAGATCCTTTCTGGCCTCAAGTATTTGCACCAGAGGGGTATCCTGCACAGAGACCTCAAGCTGGGTGAGATTCCCGGGTCTGTTCGGAAGGGTGGGGGACCTGGGAAGGGAAGAGAGGCAGTGAGGAGGAATCTGACCCGTCTTTCTGCCACTCTCTAGGAAATTTTTTCATCACTGATAACATGGAACTGAAGGTGGGGGATTTTGGGCTGGCAGCTCGGTTAGAGCCCCCGGAGCAGAGGAAAAAGTGAGTGGGGGTGATGGTGGCCTCAGTCTGTATGTGACACCGATGGTGTCCAGTGTGACAATATGTAAGTGGAAAGCAAGGTGACCTGATGTGTGCTTGGGATAAACAGGGATGGGGTGATGGGCTGTCCTTACGTGTGAAGGTAGAGGTGGCCACTCAGGCGGGCGGGTGCCCTGAGTCCCTGACGCATATGGGGGTCTGAGGAGTCTTGGAAACGTATGGCTGATCTGTCTGCATTGGATGGGGAAAACAGACCAGGCAGTGAGCGTTTGTCTGTGAGACTGACTGACTGAGGGAATGACAGGACATGATACCCTTATGTCTAAGAAGATCCCTGCGGCGGGTGTGTGTCACACAGATAGCATGGGTGGCAGGTGAGTGTTTACGGAGGGCATGACAGCTGGTGTTGGCTGTGTGCAGCGCAGACTGTGGGAGGTGACAGCCTAATGAGTGTTTGACAGACGGGAGTGGGGGAAGGGATCAGCCGTGGACCCTCTGTACTGACCTTGGGAGAGGGGGCAACGTTGGGGTCAGGCCTCCTCCTGTGCTGCAGAGCAGCTGTGCAGCTGGAGGAGACGGGTGGGTGAGGACTCAGCTGCCACTCTCAACGTCCATTGTCCCAAGACAAGCAGGAGCTCTCTGACCCTTGATGACAGGCAGCTGCTTTGTCTGAACTCACAGCAGGGGCAGGAATGGGGGCGGGTGCTAGGCTGAGTCTGAGCCTTCCCCTCTCTGCCCTACCCTCTTTCAGGACCATCTGTGGCACTCCCAACTACGTGGCCCCAGAAGTGCTGCTGAGACAAGGCCATGGCCCCGAGGCAGATGTGTGGTCACTTGGCTGTGTCATGTGAGTGCCGAGGTCACTAGCAGGTGGGCGATAGGTGCATGGATGGGGTGTTCCCAGTACCTGACTCCTGGTCCTCCATTCCCGGGCACAGGTACACACTCCTGTGTGGGAGCCCCCCGTTTGAGACAGCTGACCTGAAGGAAACTTACCGCTGCATCAAGCAGGTTCATTACACGTTGCCTGCCAGCCTCTCACTACCTGCCCGTCAGCTCCTGGCTGCCATTCTCCGGGCTTCACCCCGAGACCGCCCCTCTATTGAACAGATCCTACGCCATGACTTCTTTACAAAGGTCTGTGGTTCTCCAGATGCTGCGGTTCCATCGGCCTGCATGTTCTCAGAGGATGAAAGAGCAGGACCCTTGGGGTCTCACTTTTCTATTTGTTTGGCTCTCGTCCTCAGGGCTATACCCCTGATCGGCTTCCTGTCAGCAGCTGTGTGACAGTCCCAGATCTGACCCCCCCCAACCCTGCGAGGAGTCTGTTTGCCAAAGTCACCAAGAGCCTGTTTGGCAGGAAAAAGAACAAGAGTGAGTGAGTCAGGCGTCAGGAGGTCAGGGTATAGAGCAGTGGCTTCTTACATTCCTCTGAGTAGGGGCTGGTTCCAGTGGGGGGACCTGTAGACTCTTGGGGAGAACATGTGTGTCTAGACACGTGGGAAGACCTGCCTGTGTGTGAACACTTTGGGAAATGTGATCAGACAGACACTGAGGGCTGTATTCCCTCATCCCCCAGATAAGAACCATTCCGAGGAACGGGATAATGTCTCCTGTTTGGTGAGCGGCCTGATGCGCACATCCCTCGGTCACCCGGATGTCAGGCCGGAGGTGAGGTGCTCACGTGAGCATTATTCCCCTGACTCACCCTGACCCTAGCAGCTGAGGGAAGCCCAGCATGAAAGGCTGATGAAGCACCCAACCTCGTGGTGGCCCTAATTGGTGGTGTGTCATTAGCCAGCTGAGGCTGACCTAGGATGCCCTGAGAGCTGTCAGGGACGGGGCTGGGCCCCTGGGCTTTTCAAGGATTTGGATTCTGAGACCTAATCTCACTCTCTCTCTACCCAACTGTCCAGGCTCCAGCAGCTTCAGGCCCGGCCCCCGTCAGCTTGGTAGAGACAGCTGCTGAGGACAGCTCACCCCGTGGGACACTGGCAAGCAGTGGAGATGGTGAGGAGCCAGAAGATGAGAGGTGCTGGAGGTGGCTAGGGTGGAGACCAGGGGCCAAAAGGAAGTGGTTGGCCAAGGGACATGACCTGGGCCCAGGGAGGCCATTGCCTAAGTGTCAGTGCCCTGTTCCCTCAGGGTTTGAAGAAGGTTTGACTGTGGCCACAGTGGTAGAGTCTGCCCTCTGTGCCCTGAGAAACTGTGTGGCCTTCATGCCCCCAGGTAAGGCTGGGCTCTGGTCCATGCAAATAGTTTGGAAAGTTCTCTTTGACCTAGAGACCAGGGAAAGTCTTCACTCCCTCCTCTCCTGTAACAGCGGAACAGAACCCAGCCCCGTTGGCACAGCCAGAACCTCTGGTGTGGGTCAGCAAGTGGGTTGACTACTCCAACAAGTTTGGCTTTGGGTATCAGCTGTCCAGCCGCCGTGTAGCCGTGCTCTTCAACGATGGCACACACATGGCCCTGTCAGCCAATAGGAAGTAAGTGCTGTTTGGGGGCACTTTGTATTTAGGCTGTTGTACCAAGCAGAGTTGCACTCTGGTGTTTCTGGGTTCAGGGCTCTCAAATCCAAAGGGGAGGAACGATAACTCCAGGCTCCTTCTCTGCTTTCCACGTTCTTTCAGGATCGTGCACTACAACCCCACCAGCGCGAAGCACTTCTCCTTCTCTGTGGGGTCTGTACCCCGTGCTCTGCAGCCTCAGCTGGGCATCTTGCGGTATTTCGCCTCCTACATGGAACAGCACCTCATGAAGGTGTGTCGGCTGCTCTGGGGGGATGTTAGGGACTCGGGCATCTTTGATTCTCCATCATTGGTGAGGGGGGAAGGGTGACTCAAGGGTAGTGATTGGACCTGTAAGGGCAGGAGACAGCCATAGGGAGAGACCCAGTTCATGCCAGTCTAGTGACCTGACCTGCCTGTTCTCCCAGGGTGGAGATCTGCCCAGTGTGGAAGAGGTAGAGGTGCCTGCCCCACCCTTGCTGTTGCAGTGGGTCAAGACTGATCAGGCCCTGCTCATGCTGTTCAGTGATGGCACTGTCCAGGTAAGAGCCCATCCTGGAGTTGAAGGGATGGCCTGGTAGGCCCAGGGTTCTGGGAAGGTGTGAGTCTGGTGTCCAAGCCCTGAACGCTGTTACCTTCTGTGCACAGGTGAACTTCTATGGGGACCACACAAAGCTGATCCTCAGTGGCTGGGAACCTCTCCTTGTGACTTTTGTGGCCCGAAATCGCAGTGCTTGTACTTACCTCGCCTCCCACCTCCGGCAGCTGGGCTGCTCCCCAGACCTGCGGCAGCGGCTGCGCTATGCTCTGCGCTTGCTCAGGGACCGAAGTCCTGCTTAGGTTCCAACCTGCAGAGCAGGCTGTGATCACACCCCGGGCCTGTGCCTGAAAGACTCGGGCCCTTGCCTTTGTGGCCCTTCCTGTCCCTTTGGTGCCTCACTGGGGGCTCTGGGCCGAGTCCCCCAGGGAATCAGGGACCAGCTTTACTACAGTTGGGGATGGCCTGTCCTCCTGTCTCTTACCCTTTCTCCCTGAGATAAGCCTGAGCCTTAGCTCCCAGCTCGGGGGCATTATTTATGGACCACTTTTATTTATTAACACATTTATTTATTGGGATGTGAGCCCCAGGGGGGCCTCCTCCTGGGATAATAAACCGTTTTTTCAGAACTTAAAGGCTTTATCATTCCCAGTAAACCGCGTGGACAGTAGCCACGGCGAACAGTGAAGTGTTGGTGAAGGTGGCAGAGGCCAGTCCATCATGTACTGCGTCCCAGAGTGCCCGGCTGGCCACATGCACGCCCTGTCTCTCGCGTGGTCCCAGCACCACACTGCACACCAGTTTGTAGCGGGGTAGGCTGAGCTCCCGCACACGTATGCGTATCTGTTCACACAGCGCCTTTGCCAGTTTTCCCGCCTCGGTACCCGAGTAGCACACATTGCTCAGCCCTGCATCCAGTGCTGCCTCCAGGACACGCTGAGCGCTTGCAGCTTCCCAACGCTCGCCTGGCGCTGGTTCGGTGCGGTATGAGGGTGCCATCCGACGGGCAGGCAAGATGGGTAACCCAGAAAAACTAACTCGTGAACCTAAAGGGGGCATCAGGCCCAGGGATGGTCGTCGACCTCCAAGACCTACTAGGGGTCCTGCCAGTGAGTTGCGGCGTGAAAAGGATGGGTGTAGGCTCAGCAGGGAGCCGCGACGGGAGGCTGGGCCTGGGCCTACAGGTCGGGTCTCATCAATGCTGGCCAGGTGACCTCCAGACTTCCCTGGTGGTAATTTCAGAGGCAGGTCTTTGGTAGTATCCTCTTCCGGGTGTCCTGATTGCAGAGTCCTGCCAGCCATGGCTCTGCCTGCTGGAAGATCCACACTTAGGAGTGGCCCTTACTGGCTCAGATCTCCCTACACCCTGCCTCTTGCTTGGGGAAGCTGAGGTTTCTTTTCTCTCTCGAGGTTTCTTTTCTCTCTCTCTCTCTCTCTCTCTCTGTCTCTCTCTCTCTCTCTCTGTCTGTCTCTCTCTCTGTCTGTCTCTCTCTCTGTCTCTCTCTCTGTCTCTCTCTGTCTCTCTCTGTCTCTCTCTCTGTCTCTCTCTGTCTCTCTCTGTTTTAGATAATGCCTCCCGTGGCCTCCAACTCTTTGTGTGGCTGAGTCTGGCCTTAAACTCCTTCCTCCGGCCTCCAGCCCCTAAATGGTGGGATTACAGTACGCCACCACACTCAGTGCCTCCATAGTAGACTTAGAGAAGGTTAAGAGCAAGGGAAGGGCTGCTCGGTCTGTGCTTAGGGAACCTCTGCCCAGAGTTCTCCCTTGGTCGCCATGGAGCTGACTGGGTGAGCAGGAAATCCACTTCGTTTCTCCCCTCCCACTTGATTTCACCAGCAGAATGGGGACATGAAGTTGGTTTCTAGATTTCTTCAATCCAGAGCCAGAAGGGGCAGACCCAACCCCATCACTCCCATAGATCTCCCTGGCCTCAGAAGCATGGGACGTAATCATCTTCCCTACTCTAAGTAGGCTGTGACTTATCTCCCCCTTGCCCCGCTGTATCCGGAGGCAGGCGATGAGTGAGGCGACGTCCATCCTCCTCCTTAGGTCTCGGGAAACTCCCTCAGGCACCTGACTCACCTGTAGCCTTTGACCTCCAAGCTCTGCTGGCCCCCAGTCTTCACTGAGCTGCCCTCCTTGCCAGGCCTGTAGGTGGTGAAGGCTTGTGTTGTGCAGTAACCATGGGGCTGCTGTGGCAAGCATGCCACTCCCTCCCAGAACTCCTCCCTCCAGCCAAATTCTGGAATAACCTAAGCACTACTGCTATGAGCACCTGCTGGGGGGAGGGAAGGCACCCTGAGTTATGCGGGGGGGGGGGGGGCGTCCACAGGGGCTTGGAGTACTAAAGCATCACAGCCGAGGGGGCAGGTGTAGAGAGGTGTGATGGACAGGAAGGTGCTTTTGAGCTACTATTATGAAGTGGCCAGTCAACTGGCCTAGCCATTTGTGAACAGATGTGCTAGAACCTTGAGACTTACGGGGGCGACTTCTTAGGAATCCAGTATCTGGGCTCACAGGAAGGAGTACGTCATGGTTTTACATTCTCCCGTCAGCCTCAACAAGGACAAACATTTCCGTTTCAGGGCAGAGCTAGGGTGGGGCTTGGATGACTTCCTTACGCCAGAGCTGTGTGCTGAGGAGGGGAGGCCTTTTGGCTCAGTGGGAAAGACCCAGGCCTCGCACAGCCATGACTCAGTGGTGCCCTGGAACTTGTCCCCAGATGGCCATACCTCCTTCATCACCCAGTGCATAATACCTCTTCCCCTAGGGATGATTGCCTCTTGGTGATGCCTCGCCTCCCCTGCTCTGGGAGGCATGGGGCTGCCCCTCCCAGGCAAACTCAAGTCTGAGCTCTGAAAACCACACTTAGGGGTAAGAATCTTCCCTGATGAGGTGATGATGTCTCAGGCCTGCTAATCCCGGTTCTAGACTGAACCCCTAGGGAAGGGATTGGAGGGCAGAGGCCTTACATTCTGAACCCAGTGTAAGCAGGCAGGAGCCAGCACTAGGACCCTCCAACTCTTAGAACCCTTCTACCGCTGAAATATTTTCCTAGGCGGGTAGGGAGATGGGCGGGGCCTCCTCAGGCTCAGCTCCAGTTTCCATGGAAACTCACAGGCTTCCCACCCAGCTGCTGCCTGGGCAGGCTCCCAGCCTGGGCCTCATCCACAGCCAGCTTCTCTGGGATCATAGGCCTGCCCAGCGGCAGCTTCTTTGGGTCCTCTCTGAACCTGCATCGCTTACCTGAACCTCAGGTTTTCTTTAGGGACCTGGGCCTCTTTTGTCTTAGACCTTCAGCTCCTCAGCAAACGGTCTCTACAGCTCCTGCCCTCCCTCTCAGGCCTCTCTTGCCTCACTCGGCCATTTCACCCTTTGTTCTGCTGCTCATCCCACTCATGGAGAACCCAGGACTGGTTGTGCACGGGCAGGCTGCTTCCTTTTCCACAGCACTCCGAAGTCTTGTCAACAACCCCCGGTACAGGTGAGGCAGTGAAGCCCTGGTGGGTTTTCCTTAGCTTGTTCTCACTGGCCTATGGATGAATTTGAGGAGGCTAAAGGTGAATAGGCCAGGAAAGAGCACTTGGCCTTCCTGGTGAACTCAGTCTATGAGGAAGTCAAGTAGAGACGGTGTCTACTGGCTTGTGTCCATGCTATCCTGAGAGTCAGAGGTGGGGGCAGTGAGGGATAGACAGGAGAGCAAGCAACTTTGTAAACTCAGGCAAAACCCTTCCTTCTCTGGATTGAAGGAGGAATCCCCAACCCCCTCAGCCCTGAAAGGTGGGATTTGATCTGACTCACTCCAGTTGGGTATTCAGCTAAGTGCTAGACTTCTTTTTTTTTTTTTTTTGGTTTTTCGAGACAGGGTTTCTCTGTGGTTTTGGAGCCTGTCCTGGAACTAGCTCTGTAGACCAGGCTGGTCTCGAACTCACAGAGATCCGCCTGCCTCTGCCTCCCTAGTGCTGGGATTAAAGGCCTGCGCCACCATCGCCCTAGACTTCTTTCCTTGAAGAGACAAGAGTGGAGGACTCTGGGGAGTCCTAAGAGGAACGAAGCCCAAAGGATTGGGTCAGAGACCCAGACAGGAAGTAGTTCAAGGTTGCTGACCGCCCACGGCTTGCCGATGAGGCTAAGTGCTGTCTGAAACCGGGAATAGTGTTTACTGGGGGCAGGGCTGGTCATGGGAGACGGATTGCTGCTTCCCATCCCCGCTGTCTCAGAGGCCGCCTGCTCCCCAGGGTTAGTGGCTGTCATACTTCTCTTTTTCTTGAGGGCAGAGTGTCACAGTCTGGCCTAGAGGGTGGAACCTTAGGCCCTGAGCCTGGGAGGAAGAGGCAGGGGAAGCTGAAGCTTTCTCTGCTGCCTCCCCCTGTACCTTATGCAGGGCTTCAGAGGCCCAGAGGCTGGGGCCGGAAGTGATCGCGAAGATGGAAAATGTGGTCTCACCTCATGATGGTGCATCAATGCCATGGCTGTCGCACTGTGTGCTCTGCACCCCACATCCTCACACCCTCCTACGGGAGGAAGAGTGAAAATGCTGAGCTGGCATCTCGTGGGCGCTGTACCGCGAGGGGTTTCCTTGCCCCCAGGACTCAGGCTGGAGAGCCATCAATCTTGTTCGCATGAACCCTGGCATCCCCTTTGCCCAAGAATAGTCAACTCCTCTGAGACCCGTGGTCACGGCTGAGAAGTCCGAGAGTCAAAGACAGAAAGTCACAGCGTCGAAGGGGGACTAGAGTTGAGCCCATGTCTCCCGGGCGTGGGCTTTGACTTTACAGAAAAAGAAGCTAAGTCCCAGTGTGGCAGAGGCAAAGCCAAAACTGTGACCTAGGTTCAAGATTCCCTTCTCTGGCTCTCTGTCCTCTCTTCCACAGCGATGTTTGCTTTGTGGTTGGTCAAGAACGGCAAGAGGTGTTTGCCCACCGGTGTTTGTTGGCCTGTAGATGCAACTTCTTCCAGAGACTTCTGGGGACAGAGACGGGCCCTGGGGTACCTAGTCCTGTGGTGCTAAGCACGGTGCCGACCGAGGCCTTCTTAGCTGTGCTGGAGTTCCTGTATGCCAACAGCGTCACCCTGCACCGCTACTCAGTGAGCCTCCCAAGCAAGGGTCTGGGGAGGGGATGCGCTGGGGATACAAGAGGTGGGGAGTCTGCCCATTCTGCTGGGGGTTGAGGGGCAGGGGAAACTCCCTTCTGTTCCCTCAACTGCCACCCCCTGTGCAGGTGCTGGAGGTGCTGACAGCAGCTGTGGAATATGGGCTGGAGGAACTTCGAGAGGTGGGTGTCTCAGGCAGGCTGTCTTGTTTCCCTCGCCTTAGTGCGTAGCCTCCTTCACACAGCCTGACCTCATGCAGACAGAAGGATGGACACAGGATCTGCACATGCTCAGTGTGTGCTGAGCAAGCATCGGAAGTATTTCTGGCTGGTTCTGCAGTTCAAGGGTAAATTGGTTTTGGCCCATAGTTGAATGGAGAAAGATACATGAAGACATTTGACATGTGTGGGCCGTGGTGTTGCAGGCTAGTATCCCAGCATCTGAAGGCTGGGAAAGATGGCAAGTTTAAGGCTAGCCTGAACTACTTAGGGAGTTCAGGCTAGCCTTGGCTACAGAGTGAGACTTACGTCTCAAAAAGCTAAACTGAAAAGCAGGGGTCTAAGTGGGGTAGGCAGACTGCTGATGTATGGAGAGAGATTTCTAGAGAAGGAAACTGCTGTGTTAGAGCTTGAAGAACAAGTAGGGTTTTGTTCAGGAGAGTGGGAAGATGACTTTATAGTCACAGGGCACTCAAGGAGCTGCTTAGATATGTGGTGTGGTTGGACTGGGAACATGGGTGTGGGGTGAACTGGAAGGGTACCAGGAGGCTGGTTCACGCAGGTGCTTCAAGAATTTGTGTTTTAGGCTGGAAGTGTAGTTCAGTGGTAGAATACTTGCCTAGTATGCTACAGGCCCTGGGTTCAATTCCCAGCCCTAGCCCGGTGTGGTGGTATATACCTGTATTTCTAGTACTTGGTAGGCAGAGTAGAGAGGAGGATAAAACCAAGTTCATGGCCACCCTAGTTTACAGAGTGAGTTCTGGGCCAGCCAAAGCTACACAGCAAGGCCCTTTGTCAGCTTTCCCTCTCCTGGAGATGCAAGGGTGGTAGAGACTCACTGAATACTTTGGGCAAGGGAGCTAAGGGGGAAAGGGATAGAGAGATAAGGAAAAAGGAAAGGCCTGTCCAGCCAGTCAGATTAGTGTCAAAGTCAAGAGGGTGTGGCCAAGCCGGAAATGGCAGTCCAAGAGAGGTGGGTGGCTCTGAGAGGAGACAGCTGGCAACACCCAGTGCTTTGCTGGAAGACAGGGAGATGTCAAGCATGAAATTTAAGGTTCTGTTAAAAATAGAAATGCTGTTGAGTCAAGGAGGGGACCCAGTGCGGGAAGACAGTGAGGGAAGAGGAGGCTGGAGTTTTGGGCAAGTCTCAGTGGAGAGAGGTATACTAGGGCTCTTTGGGTTTAGTTTGCTAGCCTCCAGGCCCTCTAGGCTTACTAAATTACAGGTCCCAACAATTCCCTGCTTCCCAAGTCTGGGAGGTCAGGATGGCTCCGGGGCTTCTGGGAGTCTGAATGATCCACAGCTTCTAGGGTAGGACTTGAGGTCTTGAAGCAAGGACACCACCACACAGTTCACTTTCGTTTCTGTCCCCAGTTATGCCTGGAGTTTGTGATGAAGGTTCTGGATGTGGAGCTGGTTTGTGAGGCCCTGCAGGTGGGTACTGCTGGGCAGCCCTGGGGAGGAATCTGATTTTTAGAAGGTGGCCCTGGCCTCTCCTCTCCACATGCCAAAAGCCTTGACCGACAACAAGAAGTTAAGAACGCGATATGAGAACCAAAAAAAAAAAAAAAAAAAAAAAGCAAAAAGCTGGTCCATGGTGGCGCACACCTTTAATCCCAGCACTTGGGAGGCAGAGGCAGGTGGATGTCTGATGTCTGTGTGGTCCAGGACAGGCTTGAAAGCTTCAGAGAAACCCTGTCTTGAAAAACAAAAAAAACAAACAAAAAGATGAAAAGGTGTGAGGGTGTGTATGCTCAAGGACACTTATGAGATAAACTCCGCCCTGATCTGCAGGGTGTAGAGAACACCAGTAAGGTCCTGCACAGGAGCAAGAGTCAAAGGGCTGGGAGAGGCAGGCATGGTGACACACACCTTTAATTCTAGTACTCAGGAAGCAGAGGCAATCAAATCTGAGTTTGAGGCCAGCCTGGGCTACAGAGTGGCCTTGTATTAAGAGTGGGAAATGGAGCCAGGAGGTGGAAGTGGCACATGCTTTTAATCCCATCACTGTAGAGGCAGGTGGATCTCTGAGTTTGAAGTCAGCCAGGGCTACCCAGAAAAAAGTGGGAAATGGCTCTAAGCAGAGATGGGGGAAGGTGGGATGTGGAGTTTAGAAGCCAAACTTGGGCTCCCAGATGGAGTTTGAAGGACCTGAACATGGTCCCCAGGTCTAATTTCATGAGACATTGCATGTGCTGTCAGCCTCCCCATTCGGATGGCGCTCAGGCTTGTGGTAGTCCCTAGTATGCAGAGCTGGGTCACAAGGCCTCTCCAGTCTCTAGCCTGACCACCTTCACTCTGCTCTCAGGTGGCTGTAACCTTTGGCCTGGGGCCGCTGCAGGAGCGGTGCATAGCCTTCATAGAGGCTCACAGCCAGGTACAGCTCCCAGCATTATTATTCCTGTAGCCTGTCTTCCCTACGCCACTCTGCTCTGCTCTAATACACCGATCCATAGGAGGCTCTACGAACCCGCGGCTTCCTGGAGCTATCGGCCACTGCGCTGCTGCCCGTGCTACGCAGTGACAAGCTCTGTGTGGACGAGGCTGAGCTGGTCAAGGCAGCCCGAAACTGGGCGCGCGTGGGCGCCGTGAGTGGGACCTGGGGGAGGCGAGGGCGAAGCGGCGGAGGCCGCAGGAACTCGGCAAGCGGACGGCAGGGCACAGGCCGCCGCTCCGCCGGGGCTTAAGGTTCACTTCCACAGGCGGTGTTGGAGCGACCGGTGGCCGAAGTGGCGGCTCCAGTGGTTCGAGAGCTGAGACTGGCCTTGCTGGCCCCGGCGGAGCTGAGCGCCCTGGAAGAGCAGAACCGACAGGAGCCGCTCATCCCGGTGCGGACGCGAGTACCCGTGCTCAGATTCACTCTGCCACGTGGGGATGAGGAGCCAGGGCCCTGGCCAGGGACTTCGGACTGCATGGTGACCCTCCTTCTCCTACAGGTGGAGCAAATTGTGGAGGCGTGGAAGTGCCATGCCCTACGGAGAGGAGATGCGGCCCCGGGCTCACCGTGCAGGCGGCGAAGGGGAACCCTGCCCCGGGATCATCACCGTTTTCTGGACCTTCGTTTCAAATGATCCACTTCCGGAACTTGGGAGGCATCTGATCTGATCACACTCCAAACTACAGCTCCCGAGGTGCCCTGCGCCCGAGGCGGGCTTCCGCCCCCAGCAAGCCCTGCGAGCCGGAGGCCGGAAGGACCATGTAGGGGCGGGCCAGTGCCAATGGACCCGAGTTGGAGTCGTGTCACGGGCTCGGGCGACGCCCCGAGGCCGGAAGCGAGGGTGGCATGTGTTCCATGAGCTCACACCACATCCTGCTGCCGGTCACTCCTCTGTCCCTCTATTCGGTTGACGCTGTTATCTATGTAGCGCATCCTCCTTAACAACAAATCAGCTTCCTGGCTCCAGGCTCAGCGCGGAGCTTCTCATCTTCTCTCTCCCAGTCCCGTAAATACTGTTTCTCATTTCTGCGGGTCAGGAACCAGGATCTCTTCTTGCTTACCTCATGCCCTTTCTCCCTTCCAATAGTACTTTCGAGTTGGTTTAGGCTGCAGCCTATCTTCTGTCACTTTTGGGGATCTTTTCTGCCATTACCCCGCCAGTGCCCCCTCCTCACTCCTTCCCCCCACCCCAGTGTTCATTGCATCCCTGTTCCATCGTTGTGATTGTCACGCCCTTCCCTGAGTCTTTCAGCATTCCAGGACAAGCTACTAAAGTTTCTAGATATTTAGCGGTTCTTAACATTGAGTTTGGGAGTTCCAGAATTAACTTTTTTGGGGGGTAGGAGGTGGGTAATCTCTCACTGTGTAATCCCAGCTGGCCTAGAACTCATTTTGTAGGCCAGGCTAGCCTTGAACTCACAGAGCTCTGCCTGCCTCTGCCTCCCCGGTACAGCGATTAAAGGCATCATGTACTATTCCAGCTAAATTAAAAACAACAAAAAAGCTGGACAGTGGTGGCACAGGCCTTTGATCCCGGCTCTGGGGAGGCAGAGGCAGACGGCTCTCTAAATTTGAGGCCAGAGTGGTCCTCAGAGCAAGTACCAAGACAGTCAGGACTACACAGGGGAACCCTGTCTCGGAAAATTAAAAACAAAACAAAACAACCCATAAAAACCTCTTAAAGAGATGGGAAGGAATATTAACTCTGTTGCTCAGGCTGGTCTGGACTTACTGAGCTGAAACCGTTCCACCTCAACATCCTCACCTTCAGTAACTGGAACTACTGTGGTATTAGATGTGTGTATATATATATATATATTATATTTTTTTCCAAGAAAAACCACTGCTGCCTGGCTCCTAGCAAATAATTTTAAAGGAGTTGTAAAGCAAGATTTAAAAATGAAGGACAGTGGACAATTTAAAAGGAAATAAAATTATAATTCTGACATATAAAAATGTTTGCTTATGGATTAAAGATGGCTATTCGTATGCTCTCTCAAGATTGAACAGGTGGCTCCCCGGTGGATACCCTTGTTTGGGTAGTGAACACTGAAAGAAATTTGCTGCTTGCGTGCCTGTAATTCTCTTGCTTTTGGTTACTTTATTCTACACCAACTTTCGAGGTCATGTACTAAGCCTGTGATGCTTCCATTAGCGTGGCTGTAGCACTATGATGAAAACGGCCTTCTAAGTAGTTGTCAAGAGCTTGGAAATGACAGAACACTCAACCTCTCATGCAGGCAATGACATGTGTTCACGAGGCAAGCATAGCATGGTGGAATAGGCCTGTGGGTGGAAGCACTCATGAAGTGGACATAGGATCAGCAGTTTGAGGCCAGCCTAGGTTAGTTACATGATGAGACCTGTTTCAAAAAACAAAATAGGGCTGGAGAGTTGGCTCAGCGATTAAGAGCACTGGTTACTGGCTGTTCTTCCAGAAGTCCTGAGTTCAATTCCCGCAACCATTTGTAATGAGATCTGGTGCCCTCTTCTGGCCTGCCTGTCTACCTGCAGGCAGAATACTGTATACATCTTTAAAATAAACTGGGCGTGTTGTCACACACCTTTAATCCCAGCACCGAGGCAGATCTCTAGTGGTGCAATACAGCAAGATCTAGTCTCAAAAAACAAAAACCGCCGGGCATTGGTGGCGCACGCCTTTAATCCCAGCACTCGGGAGGCAGAGGCAGGCAGATCTTTGTGAGTTCGAGACCAGCCTGGTCTACAAGAGCTAGTTCCAGGACAGGCTCCAAAACCACAGAGAAACACTGTCTCGAAAAACCAAAAAAAACCCAAAAACCAAGAGGCTCATAATGACCCTCCTGCCTCAGCTTCCCAAGTAATAGAATTAATGACAGGCATGGACCACCACACCCTAGACTCTACATTCAAACCTCTATGAAAGAGAAGATAGAAAAAACAAGGCTTTCAAAATTTGATTATGAGCTGTGATTATGAGCTGGGTGTGGTGGCTCATATCTGTAATCCTAGCATTGGGACCTGGACAACTTTGCCTGCTTCCAGACACCTGGAACACAGAATGAGAGACTTTTTCCAAAAACAAGCCAACTAAGGCGTGGTGGTGATGCTGGAGAGAAGGCTCAGTTGCTCTGGGAAAAGTCCAGAGTTCAATCCCTAGGACCTATCAGGTAGCTCGTACACACCTGGGACACAAGCTCCAGGGGCTTTGATGTCTCTAGTCTCCATAGGTGTCTGAATGCCACATTCACATGCCCCCCACAGACATTATTAAAAATAAGGTAAACCTAAAGGAAAAAAATGTTGACTCAGAAGTGTTCCTCTTCATGGAAATGTTTGTGAGAAAGATGAAAGAGGTCAGTGATACGAAGAAAAACCAGAGGATGGGTGTGTCCTTTTGTTTCCAGCCTCCCAGAGGTTCAGTGCCTCAGATGCACGGTTCAGGTTAACACATGTATGTTTCCTACAAGTCAGTTGTATCCTATGATCGTGATCCTTAGGGCTGGAACTCAAGCACAGCGAAACTGTCTGTTCTTGATGCACCATGGGTCTGCAAATGAGAAGGCCTCTGCCGGGCTTGGTAAAGCAGCTGTGGGAATGTGGGTGGGCAGAACTGACCCAGAGGAAGCTGTGGATCCCAGCCCGCTGCTCTCTCTGCTTCTCTGCTGGGGATCTTGCTCTGTCTTCCCTCGTGCAATCTGGGATTGCTAAAATATTGGCTCCAATGCTTGGGTGACTGTTTTGTTGTTCCAGACTGGTAGAGCACCCTCAGTTTCAGACTGAGCAGCCCAGCTCAGCCCTCAGCAGCAGGACACACAGGAGGCATGCTACCACCCCTCTGGCAGCTGTCATCCAGGTTATCGTTTTTTATATTTTGCTTTTGGAGACAGGGTCTTTCTCTATAGTCCTTGCTGTCCCAGAACTCACTCTGTAGACCAACCTGGCCTTGAACTCACAGAGAGCCACCTGTCTCTGCCTCCTGAGTGCTGGAATCAAAAAAATATGCTACCAATGTCTGGTTCCAGTTTTATGTTTTGTTTCGTTGTTTTTGTTTGTTGTTTATTTGTTTTGAGACAGGGTTTCTCTGGGTAACTTTGGAGACTGTCCTGGAACTAGCTTGTAGATCAGGCTGGACTTGAATTCAGAGATCCACCTGCCTCTGCCTCCCGAGTGCTGGGATTAAAGGCGTGTGCCACCACCGCCTGGGTTGTTTTTATTTTAGAACAGTGTCTCACTCTATTCTAAAGACAGTTTAGGCTGGTCTCAAACTCACAGCGATTCTCCAGCCTCAGCAAGGCTGAGATAGCATCCGGTTCCTCCTGAAGGATGATTGGGCTGAGGACAAGGGAAGCTGAGGAAGAACCTAGGCAGAGGGAATGCAAGTTCAAAGTTATGGCGACACAAACACTAGTGGAGTGCGTTTTAAAGAGGCTCTGTCTGGTAGAGGAGGCTAGCCCTAGTGGAGCCCGGAATGGGATTAGGCTTGATCTACAGCATGGGGAGCCATGGAAGGGTGCTAAGCCAGAGGGTGGAGTATGGCTAGGTGCTACACTGGGTGAGCTCACTTTACAAGCAGTGTAGGACTTCTCACCTCAGGCTGGATGAGGTCAGTGCGCCTGGGGTGGTTCAGCTCTGACTGGATCCATTCAGTGACACCCTCACATTCCTCAGGGCTGCATGGATCATGCAATCAGGGTAAGAACTTTCAACACAGCTATGAACAATGTTCCTAAAAGGAAGCGCTCCTCCTGCAAGGCTGACTAAGCCATCAGAACCTCCGTGATGTGCCGAGGTTGGAATGCTATGTCTGGAGCCAAAGGATCTTGGGACATCTTTGGCCCCACAATAGCCATTTATCGTCCTCCGTACATGACATCACATCTTTGTGCTGCTACCTAAGGTTCCCACCAATGTCGGCTGCCACTGTCGGCTTTACTTTTTTTTTTTTTTTGGTAGTTGATTTTTCGAGACAGGGTTTCTCTGTAGCTTTGGAGCCTGTCCTAGAACTAGCTCTTGTAGACCAGGCTGGCCTTGAACTCACAGAGATCCACCTGCCTCTGCCTCCTGAGTGCTGGGATTAAGGGCGTATGCCACCACAGCCCAGTGTTTTGTTGTTATTGTTTTTTTATTTTACTTTTTTCAAGACAGAATTTCTCTGTGTAGCCCTGGCTGTCTTGGAACTCACCCTGTAGACCAGACTGGCCTCAATCTCTGACCTTCACCCTAGAAACATAGCACATACACACTCAACTATCCACTAAATGTTATAATAAAAAGGGCAGCATTTCTTTTTTTTTTTTTTTTTTTTTTTTTTTTTTAAAGATTTGTTTATTTATTATGTACACAGTGTTCAGCCTCCATGTATGCCTTCAGGCCAGAAGAGGGCACCGGATCTCATTACAGATGGTTGTGAGCCACCATATGGTTGCTGGGAATTGAACTCAGGACCTCCGGAAGAGCAGTCAGTGCTCTTAACCTCTGAGCCATCTCTCCAGCCCCAAGGGCAGCATTTCATATAGCCCAGGCTAACCCCAAACCCAAGTGGCAGAGGATGGCCTCTGATCCTACCACCTGAGTGCTTGGATTGCAGGTCTTCATCACTATGCCAGCTAACTTGAATTCGTTTAAGGCATTTTAGTATGGGTTGAGCTGCAATGTGTTTTGTCTCTGTGTGACGTTTGGTTGGACCATGATATTCCGACCTTTGTATGGGTGAGGTGTGAGAAGGCAGTGTGCCTGGGTGGGATTATTCCTGGTGAGTGGCGGCTGGAACGCAGGGAGTCTGTCCATCAGGGGTAACTGAGGTAGGGGAAGGAAAGACCTCGCCCTTCATTTGGGTGAGGCTCTGAATGCAGCCCAGGGCTGTGCCTCGGCTCTTTCAAGGCCTCTGTATGACAGGGCTACTCAACTCTTCACCACCAGAAGCTTAAATCAGTGGGGTTATTAGCTTGGGCATCGACATCCTGGGGACAATCTCCTGCCCGCATGGTTAGCTGGCCAAAGACAGTTTCCTGCCTCCCAGCCACCGCTGTGGGTGCACAGCAGTTCTGCCATGGAGGTTGCTTGGGCCACAAACCTCCTAAAATAGCACCCTAGGCCCTGCTTCCTTCATCTCTTCTTCAGCTGGCCACTTTGCTGACCTTCCATCTCATCATGTCTTCCTGGATTTGCCCCTCCCTGGCATACTAAGGAGCAGGGAGCCGGAAGCTGAGCCTGGAGAGGTGGGCAGGACTGGAATGCCAAAGGAACTCAGGCTTGCATCATGTTCTATGTTAAGCATTTTTTTTTTTCCGAGACAGGGTTTCTCTGTAGCTTTGGGGTCTATCTTGGAACTAGCTCTTGTAGATCAGGCTGGCCTCAAATTCACAGAGATCTGCCTGCCTCTGCCTCCTGAGTGGTGGGATTAAATGCATGCAGCACTACTGCCTGGCTATGCTAAGAATTTTTTTTTATAATGTTACTTTTTAAAAAAAGATTTATTTATTTATTTATTTAGTATACAACATTCTGCCTCCATGTATATCTGCAGGCCAGAAGAGGGCACCAGATCTCACTACAGATGGCTGTGAGCCATCATGTGGTTGCTGGGAATTGAACTCAGGACCTCTGGAAGAGCAGCTAGTGCTCTTAACCACTGAGCCATCTCTCCAGCCCTGCTAAGAATTTTTTAAAAACAGATCTGTAAAAAACTGTATATGGCCCTGATCATCTGCAAATACTGGGTCGGTATGCCACACCGGTCCAGTGTCCTCACATAGGCAGATAGGAAGCCTTTTCTATGTGGCCTTCACAGGGGCCTGGGCACCTTTGGGGGCCTGAGCTGGAGCTGTGGCTTCTGCCTTGGTTTGAACCTTGGGCTTTAGTTGGCCAAGTCTATGACCTTTGGCTATGTAGCTTCTGCTTCTGAAGCCTGGGGTGAATGATGGAAGCAAGATGGCTGAGTTTGCTGCTGGAGCCCTTTGGCACAGTGGGCTTCACTGCCTTGGGCTTCCCGAGGGCCCTAACGGTGGCCGCCTCTGTGTATGTGTTCTTTGCCTTCACGCTGTTTGTCTGCACCTTCTGCAGGTCTGTGCTGTGCTTCTTGGCAAGGTGCAGATTCCCCAGGAACTTGGGGTCGACCCCTTTAAGAGAACTGTAATTTTTTTTTATTTATTTACTCATTATGTATACAGTGTTCTGTCTGCCTGTATGCCTGCAGGCCAGAAGAGGGCACCAGACCTCATTACAGATGGTTGTGAGCCACCATGTGGTTGCCGGGAATTGAACTCAGGACCTTTGGAAGAGCAGGCAATGCTCTTAACCGCTGAGCCATCTCTCCAGCCCCAATTTTTTTTTTATTGATAAAAGGAGAATAAAAAAAATTTCCACCTCCTCCCAGCCTCCCATTTCCCTTCTCCTCCTCCCACTCTTCTCCCCCTCCTCCCAACCTTCTCCCCCTACCCCCACTCCTCTCCCCCTCCCTCTCCAGTCCAAAGAGCAGTCAGGGTTCCCTGCCCTGTGGTAAGTCCTAGGTCCTCCCCCCTCCGTCCATATCTAGGAAGGTGAACATCCAAACTGGCTAGGCTCCCACCAAGCCAGCACATTATGTAGGATCAAAACCCCGTGCCATTGTCCTTGGCGAGAGAACTGTAATTTTACAGAGGTTTCTGTGCCATTTACGGGATTGGCGGTACGTGGTGTGGTTCTTGGGCTCCCTATGGTAACTGGCAGCTCCCGAAGTTCCTTATACTAAGCATTTATGCTTGCCAGTTGCCAAGTACTTTGATAAAACTTCAGCATCTAAGGTCTTCCCCTTTCTCTTTTTTGTTTTTCAAGACAGGGTTTCCCTGTGTAGCAGCCCTGGCTGTCTTGGAACTTGCTTTGTGGACCAAACTGGCCTCAAAATTACAGAGATCCACCTGCTTCAGCCTCCCAAGTGCTGAAATCAAGGACGTGCACCCCCACCACCGGATTTTGAGGTCTTTCCCAGAACCAGACAAGACCAGGACTTCAGGCCCTGACACCACACAAGCCACCTCTGATAGCTAACTTTCACGAGTCATCTAAAAACCAAAAAGCACCAAGGTCATCTGAAATGAGTTGGTATAGAATATATTTTACTCTTTAAAAATAAGACTTTCTGCGGCCATAGCTTCTATGTACAAAAATAAACATCTTCATATAAATAACTCACATGGCAGGAGGGGGAAGAGGTACAGAGGCCTCCTTAGGAGTCACCAAGCAGTGAAGGCCAGGACTGGGAGAATGTGCGGAAGACCCTCAGGCTTGGTCTGCTGAGGTGACAGTTTGGGACAGAAGAGGACAGGGCTGCACTGCAGCCCGAACGCAGTCTTTCACCCCAGCCTGGACCCAGACAGGAGATTCCCATGAGTCCTGTGTGCTAGGATGCTCTCAGCCAAGCAGTAGCCGTTCTCTTCGGGTTATCAGATAAGTTTGAGGTGGCTGAGTCAGGGGAAGAGATGCAGAGAGCGGCACCGGGCCTTCCAGGGATCCACCGTGCATCTCACCCCCCATTCACTGCTTCCCAGGGCAGTGTGGCCCCGTGGGGGTCTCTGCGATTCAGACGACCTTTCAATCAGTGGCTAGACTCAGTCCCCTAGAATAGAGCTGTCAGGAGCTAGGGTGGCAGCGGGGGACTACGTGGGCTCATCAGGGGCTGGGTGGACGTAGGCTCCGGGCAGTGGTGGTGGGTGGAGGGCCACAGTCATGGAGGTAGTCACTCTGGCAAAACTCTGGGGCAGGGTGGCGGGCATGCCCCACCTGAGCCCACCTCCCCGTGGAGCTGCAGAGCTTAGGACCTGTGGGCTCTCCTTGTAGATCTGTACCACCTGGAAGAGACCCCAGTCCCAGTGAGCCCCTTCATGGAGATCACCACTACTGTTGACAGGCTGGGCTCCTGTCAGAGCTCACAATCAAGATTGCCAGGCTGCGCAAACCCTTTGGTCTGGGCCCTAAAAGGGTAAGGCCCGTCCCACCGAAGGCTGAGGGCCTTGGTAATGGGTCTGTCCTGTTTCTTGCTTTGCCATCCCATCCCTGAGGGTGAGCACAGTGCGAGAGTTTGGTCACCTGTGGTGGGGGGCCCAGGATGGAGAGCAATACAGGCAGCAGCAGGAGTCCATGGAGCAGGCCCAGGAGTGTTAGCACTGTCAGCACCACGAAGAAGTACCTGGGGGGAAAGAAGGAGGGTTGGTGGCCAGGCCCTGAGGTCAGGGTGGGTCATCCCCTCTTCCTGAGCCCTCTTGTACCTTATGATGAAGTCAAAGTTGGAACCAGCAAGCATGAGCAGGCCCAGCAATGTGGAGACAGCCCCATCAGTCACAGGGGCAAATGTTTGCTCTAGAGCCCGAGCGGCACGAAGGTTCCGGCTCCCCTGGGCGGTCAGGAAGCCCTAGGGAGAGAGTCCTGGGGTTCTTCCTCTGCCGACCACAGCCAGCTCACCCAGTGTCCCCAGTGGCTGTTTATCTATCTGGGGTGCACCCAGGAGAACTAACTTTGTGGGAATGGTCTGAGAGCATTGCTGAGTCCACTCTGGGAACATGAGAGATGTGTCTGGCCGCACCGAGTGATGCCCAGAGAGGTGTCAATGGTGTTTGGTCAGTTTTGATGACGCCAGGCTGCTCATTCATCAAAGCGCCGCTGCCTATGGCGGCCTTTGTGCCATGATGGTGAGATTATGTCACTTGCAGAGTCCGAAACACTACCCAGCCTTTCACAAAAACCTGTGCACGGGGCCAGCAAGATGGCTCAGTGGAAAAGGGTGCTTGCTGCCAAGCCTGGTGATTTGAATTTATTTTATTTTATTTATTTATTATTATTATTATTATCATTATTATTTTTGGTTTTTCGAGACAGGATTTCTCTGTGGCTTTGGAGCCTGTCCTGGAACTAGCTCTTGTAGACCAGGCTGGTCTCGAACTCACAGAGATCCTCCTGCCTCTGACTCCCGAGTGCTGGGAAGGTGATGATTTGAATTGAATTCCCAGGGCTAACAAACTGGACGGAGGGAACTAGCTATTGCAATTGTCCTCTGGACACGCCTCCCTCAAAATTAAATATGTGTAATAATAAAACGTGTGTGCCAACTCCTGGCCCACACCTGACTTAGGGTAATAATAGAGTAACTTTTTTTTTTTTTTAGATTTTTGTCTTTGTTTTATATGTACGGTTTGCCTGCATGTGTATATGTGCACATCATGTGTGCAGTGCCTGAAGAGGCCATAAGAGAGGCTTTGGGTCCCCTGAGGCAAGTACAGATGTTTTGTGAGTGGCCAAGTGGGTGCTGGAACCTTAATCTGGGTCCTCTGCAAGAGCAGCCAGCACTGTTTACTGTGGAGCTGTCTCCCTAGTTCCTCAGCGTAGCATTTAAAATTCTTTGTGCTCTTCTGCACACTGGCTCCCCCTCCCCCATCAGTGCCGGGGAATATCCGGTCAGGTGTGCATTCAACTACTGAAGTATAGCTATAATCCTTTAGTATTTATTTGAGGCAGGGACTGATGTAGTTTGGACTGGTTTCTGACTTGCTACAAAGCCCAGGCTGGCCTCAAACTCATAGCTGTGGATGAACTCATCCTCCTGCCTCCACCAATCAAGGAAGAGACTGTAGGTGTGTGCCACTATGCCCTATTCATATATTGCTTTATTTTTTTTAAATGTATACAGTGTGCTGTCTATTTTGCCTGCACACCAGAAGAGGGCACCAGGTCTCATTACAGATGGTTGTGAACTCAGGGAATTGAACTCAGGATCTGTGGAAGAGCAGGCAATGCTCTTAACCGCTGAGCCATCTCTCCAGCCCCCTTATTTGCTGGTTTTAGACAAGGTCTTGCAGATCACTATGTAGACTAGGCTGCCCTTTAAACTATGGCAATCCTCCTGTTTTTGACTCCTGAGTGCTTGGATTACAGACGTGTACAATCACAGCAGGCTAGTGTATTGTTCTCACAATCTATTCTGGGGCTGTGGGGACGGGCGAGGAATGCGATTTGTGAGGCTGACTGCTGTGCTGGTGCTTCAGCTGGCCTGTGAGAGTGACGCCCGGGAGAGCCTGCTTTAGCTGGCCTGTGAGAGTGACGCCCCGGGAGAGCCCCGGACTCTCTTCGGCTCTAACACATTTATTTCAGTAGAATCCTCCTTCATACCCACATTGCTATCTGTGCAATTTCTGCTCTCCTTTACAGCAAAACTACCTAAAGGAATTGTTGGTTCCTAGGCATGAGGACACGGCCTAATGGCAGAGCACCTGCCTGGTGTGTACGAGTTTGACCTAAAGTCTAAAACACGACAGTCAGAGGCGGGGGTGAGGGGGGGTGGGAGGGGGAGGGGGGGGTCAGGAGTTCAAGGTCATCCCCAGCCAGGCTAGGCGGTGGGTCAGCCTAGATTATGTAAGACTGCCTCAGGGAAAATAATGTTTTCTGTCTTCCCACCTTCCATTCTGTCTTCACACCATTCCAAACAGGCCTTTCTTTCTCTCTCACCACAGAGAGGCCCTTATTTGCTTACTTATTTACTGGCCATCTAGACTAATTAAGATACAATGATGAAGCCTGCAGAGATAGCTCAGTAGTTAAGAGCACTGGCTGCTCTTCCAGAGGACCTAGGTTCAATTCCCAGCACCCACATGGCAGCTCACAGCTGTCTGTAACTCCAGTTCTAGGAGATCTGACACCTTCACACCAATGCACAGAAAATAAATTTAAATAAATTATTCTAAAAAATAGAATAAAGGGGGCTGGAGACATGGCTCAGAGGTTAAGAGCAGACTGTTCTTCCAGAGGTTCTGAGTTCAATTCCCAGCAACCATCTATAATGAGATCTGGTGCCCTCTTCTGGCCTGCAGGGACACATGCAAGTAGAATGCTATATACATAATTAATAAATAAATCTTTAAAAAAAAATAGAATAAAGGTATGCAACCATTATGCCCATTTTAAACAGTTCCTAGCACACAGAAAGTGATTGCACCCTTTTTGTTAAATACTGATCAGCTGACCTTTCCTCCCAGGGCTTAGGCTTACCAGAGCCACATGAACTGTGAATTCAACACCAATGCCCACAGAGGCCACAAGGATCACCACAGGGATGGCACTCAGCTTGATGCCCAGGAATCCCATGATACCAAAGAGCTCCACAGTCATCATGGCCAGGACCAGCACCTGTGGAGGACAGGGCTCACTCAGGGTCTGCACAGGGCAGGGTGGGTGCTGCTGGGGTCTCTCCCACTCCCTCCTGCAAACACTCACTATGAGGCCGGCTGTCCACGGATCGAGGAGCAGCAGAGCACAGACAAGGAAGGTGCACACCAGCAAGATGCAGATCGCCAACAGGAAGCAGCGTCGCAGCCCCAGATACTGCTCCCAGAAGAGGAAGGGGGAGCCGCTGGGGTAGGCATGTACTCCTGCCTGGCCTGCCTCCGTGCATGCTGCCCGGGCCCCCTCGATGGCTTCTACGAAGTCTGCAGTCTTCTGGAGTCCATGCAACAGGAAGGGGAACTGGGCAAACTCCAAGGGCTGGGCTGCTGGGACTGTGGAGGGGGCAGAGAGACAGAGGGAGGGTGTCAGGATGAGTGGGACAGCGGGCGGGGTGGAGGGTCAGGGCCATGCGGCTGAGGACAGGTTCCAGGCGAGCCCCCCAGCACTCACTGCGAAGGTTCTCCCCAGTGGTATCGTATTTGTCGTGCAGCCATTCCGGAGGTGGGGGATAGAAGTTGGCCTGAGAGGCTGCTAGCCCCAGGGGGTCACTGCTCACCCACACAGTTAGCCCCATGTAGAAGAGTTCTGGTGGAATTAGTCCTTCCTTGTCCACCAGTTTCCTTGTGGTCAGCTGGGAAGGCAGAGAAGGCTTAAGGCCTGGGCCATGTGGTCTAGAGCCCACCAGAGCTCTTTGACCGACTCCTCACCTGGTTGAAATCCAGAGGCTCCTGGGCGTTCCCAGTTTGGATGAGCAGTTTGTAGGCCAGGGCGCCATCCTCAGAGCCGTTGCGGTAAGAGTGGCGGGTAATGCGTCCAGAAGCCCAATCCTGGTCAAATGCAGCCTGGATACCTGCAGTACACAGAATGGGCCAGTGTGGGCGGAGACTGCTCCTCTAAATTTCCCAACTGCTCAGACCCAAATAATCAAACAGAAATATTAATTACAACACTGTTCGACCAATGATTTAGGCATATTCCTAGCTAGCTCTTACATCTTGAATTAACCCATTTCTATTCATCTATGTATTGGCACGAGGCTGTGGTTTACTGGTAAGGATCTGGCATCTGTCTCCTTTGGCAGCTACATGGCATCTCCTTGACTCTGCCTACTTTCTCTCTATATCTCTGTTCAGATTTCCTGCCTGGCCTTGCTCTGCGAAGCCATTGGCTGAAACAACTTTATTCATTAACCAATGGTAATAAAACATATTCCCAGCATACAGAGGGGAATCCCACATCATCTCCCCTCTTCTGTCTAATTTAAAAGAAAGGTTTTAACTTTAACATAGTAAAATTATATGTAACAAAACAGGTATCAAGCAAGAATTACAGTTACAATATTTAGTCTATTTGTATCTGGCAAAATTAAAAAAAAATATACTATCATCTATTTTATCTTTGAGAGTCTAAAGTTTTATATTTATCTTTTATCATAACTAAAGGAAAACTGTAATTATAACTATTTGTCTTCAACTCTATCAAAGACCCCAGAAGGATATAATATTACCTAAGTAAACAGGAAGTGCATTGTAAGCAACTTCCAAAGTTCTAGATTGACAGACATGTCGCTGCCTAGACAGTCACGATGGCTTACGGCTCTAGACTGTGCTTGGAAGCAGTCCGACACGTGAGTCTCTATGGCTCTAGACTGTGCTCTGAAGCCGTCCCACATGTGGGTCTCTATGGCTCTAGACTGTGCTCTGAAGCCGTCCCACACGTGGGTCTCTTGGCCTTACCTTGCAGCCAGCTGCGGTAGTAGTGCAGCCAGGTGCGGGGTGCCTGGGAGGCAGGCGGGGGCAGCACGGCCTTGAGGGAGCTGAAGCGCTGGTGCAGATCAAAGAGGGCACGTTGGGAGTGGGCGTAGTCAAAGCCACCCTGTGTCACCAGGGCCACCTCATACAGGGAGAAGTACCTGAGCTGGGTACTCAGGAAGGCATGTTCCTTGGTGCCCCGAGGTACCACATCTGTCAGGGCCAGCCCATCTTGTACCAAGGTGGCTCCATAGAGGCTCAGGCCCAAAAGTGCCCCAAAGAACACCAGCACCAGGGCCTGTGGAAAACGGGAACTAAGCAGGAGGCCTAGGGCTGCCCTCCATCCAGCCCGCTGCCCTCCTTGGGGCCAGACATGCTGAGTCCCTGTTCTGCCGCACCTGGACTAACCTTGGCTTGTGTCTGGAGCAGTAATGGAGCAAACTGATATCGGGCAAAATGGGCAAGAGTCCAGTGGGCACAGAGCAGGGGCCTGCAGGCTGCCTTTGGCCTCGCCCCCTCCTCCTGGCCTAAAAGGTCCCGTGTGGACCCTCCAGTGCCGTAGGGTTCAGAGCCCAGTGGGTCGGAAGGTGGGGATATCAGGTGGGTTTGAGGAGGCAAAATGGTGACTACGTGCTGGCTGCTGGCTTCGCAGTGGGTGAAAGCTTGCACCGTGGCCGTCAGGTGGGCAACGCCCACCGGCACTGTTCTGTCCCCTAGCTCCTGGGGCAGGATCTGAATGACTTGAGCAGGACAGGGGCTGAAAGAGTCAGAGAGAAGCCGGTGAGTCATGCGCTAGCCGCGGGGGAGAGGACAGCTAGGATGAGGTTGAGGAAGGAAAAGAGCCGAAAAGAGCGGGCACCCAGGGACAGACCTAGAGAAGCAGCAGAGCACGTCTAGGCGTTGGCGGTGGCGGCGGCAGAGGTCGAGGCTGAGGATGGCCGGGAAGACGAGCATCACCGCTGCGAAGTTGCAGCCAACCACTATAGCCGCCTGGGAGACAGGATAAAGGCCCGATGAAGCGTGCTCAGAGCTCCATGGCCACCACAATCCCACCTGCCCATTCATGAGGCCTCACCTGGAGAGAAAAAGCCCGCAATGCAGGGATGGGAACCAGGATGGCCATGAAGAAAGCAACCATGTTGTTGATGGATGTCAGAGCGACACTCGTGCCCGTGCGCCTCAAACACTCACCCATTCGCTCCTGCCGGGACAGAACAGGGACACACTCTCAGGTCACAGAGGAGGGGAGGCTCAGAAACTTGGCAGGGAAGGAATTCAGATGCCACAGCAGTCAACTACGAATGGGCACGTGCCGGCCTAAGGTCTTGAATTACATCACTGATCCTACGCCAGCCCTCAGGACCCCAGCGCGGCTACTGTTACTCCCATTTCTGTGCGCGCAGATGGATGCACAGAAAGGTTAATGAGCCGATCAGACAAGATTACTCAAACCAAGAGGCTCTTAACCACTTTGATGAACTTTAGCTGGGCCCAGGCTGATGGACGGGTTCTTACTGGGAGAGGGGTGTCGGGGGGAGCCTTTGTGAAGGCATGCGCCAGCAGGAATACGTCATCCACGCCGATGCCCAGAGCCAAAAAGGGCAGGACCTGGAGGGGCAGAGGGGGGACAATCAGGCATCGGGAGGAACCGTGTAGCTTGGGACGACCACTGAAGGCTGCCCCCGAGTCCTGGTCTACCTGAGTAGTAGCGGCATTGAAAGTGATGCCAAGCAGGGCACAAAGTCCAAGGCCTGAGGCCACTGCCAGGGCCACCAGCAACACCCCAGCAAGACCTACGGCCCCCTGGGACTGGGCACAGTCCCACCGTAGCATTGTTACGCAGGCATAGGCCAGCTGTGGGGAGAGGACACAATCTCAGACAGGGACTTCCAGGGTGGGAACTTGCTGGGTGGGGTGAGGCAGGGCTGCTAGATGTGGGACCCACCATGAGCAGGTAGCCTCCCACCACGCGGGTGGCACTGACTTCAGAGAACTCGTGCAGGATATCGTCCAGGCTGGTGGAGGAGAAGGCATGGATCTGCTGGGACGCGTTGGCAGGCAGAGCTTCCTGGGCTAGCTGGGGAGACAGGGTGGCCGTGAGGGGGAAGGAGGGAGGGAGGGGTGGTCTCAGCGAGCTCGCCTTTGGCTCTGCCCACACTGACCTGCACGAAGCGCCGCTGCCAGGTCTGTAGCACTGTGCTGGCCTGCTCCTCGCTCCAGCCGATGTCGTGCGTCTGGTAGTCACCCCGGAAGTGCTCATACAGCTGACGGGGACTCATTAGCAGGAAGGTGCTCTGCAAGGCTTCTGCCCTGGTTGGGGATACAGCAGGGGCGGGGGGGGGTGTCAGAGCTTGTGGGTCTTTGGGGCGCTTTCTCCAGAACTGCCTAGCATTACAGTGTGGAACGTCCAAGCACCCTCACCAAGTCCCAGGGGACGCCCGACCTCAGCAGCTGTCCTTGGAGATCCCTGGCCGTGCCCCCCAGCAGTAGCTCCTCTTGCCAGTGCATGAACTTGTGGGAGAAGCCATGACAGCCCCCACTCAGCTCTTGAGCCACACTGGGAGCCTAGAGGGGAAGAGAAAGAGCTTTATAAATCTTTAGGATTTTAAAAATTATATTTATTTATGTGTGTGCACATGTTTGAGCATGCAAGCATGCTACGGTGTGTATGTGGAGGAGGCAGAGGTCGGAGGATAGCTTCTGAGATTGTTTCTCTCTCTCTCTCCATCATGTGGGTCCTGGGAATCAAACTTGGGTCATCGGGCTTGGTGACCCTTCACCTGCTGAGCCACCTCAGCAGCCCTGAGTTGAATATAGCGAGAGCTCTAAGAGGCCAGGGATAATGCGCCGTGGTGGAGCACCCACCTAACGAGTACACACAGGGCTCTGGATTCGATCACCATTACTATCACACACGGAAAAGGAGAGGTGGAAGTGTGATCCAGCCCAGCCCGGTGATACACATCTGTACATCTGCACATCCAGCAACCAGGACGTGTGTGTGTGTGTGTGTGTGTGTGTGTGTGTGCGCGTGCGCGCGCGCGTGCTCTCCAGAGGACACAGGAGGAATCAAAGGTCTGGAAAATGGGTTGTTGGAAGGAAGAGGCATAATCACAGAGGGCTCTGAGAGCAGCCCCACCACCAAAGATGGAGGCACTTGGGATATGAGCTATGATAGTCGTAGCTAGCTTTATCTTGCATCCTTTGTTGTCCAGGTTGGCCTTAAACTCACTATGTATCCAGCCTGACCTTAAGCTTCTACTCTGTTTCTACCTCTGGAGTGTGGGGGCTACAGGCATGAGCCATCATGACCAATTTTTTTTGTTGTTTTGGTTTGGTTTGGTTTTTTAAGACAGAGTTTCTCTACGTAACAGTCCTGGCTGTCTTCACTCTGTAGACCAGGCTGGCCTTGAACCCAAAGATCCACCTGCTTCTACCTGCAGACAGTGCCTTTCGGAAGGCAGAGGCAGGCGGATCTCTGTGAGTCTGAGGCCAGCCTGGTCTACAAGAGCTAGTTCCAGGACAGGCTCCAAAGCTACAGTGAAACCCTGTCTCGAAAAACAAAAACAAACAAATAAAAAAAAAGCATGCACCACCACTGCCCGGCAAGAACAGAACACTTGTGTGTGTGTTTCCAGAAAACAGATATGGGCAGAGCACCTCTCAGAACACAGAGACACAGGGAAGAGAGAAGGGTGGGAACCCTTCTTTTCTTGGCAGATCTGGCCAGGAACCCACCTGTCTGCTGTGATGGTTGGGGGCACTAGGTGGGCAGTGGGGGTCATCGGGATCCAGACAAGGTCGCCCAACGTAGGCCTGGCCCACCTGTGCTTTTTCTAGCAGCTCCCTGAAGCCCTCCAGAGAGGCGAAGGGGCCAAGCTCCTCTAGCAGCCGCTGGGGATCCAGGTTGGTCCACTGAATATCAGGACGGCCCCTGGGGAAAGCAAGCCCGTGGTTAATGAAGGTCAGAAATCAATGCCTGCCCGCAGACTTCTGCCATAGGCCCTGCTTCACTCTGCGGACCTCTTCCACAAGGAGAGTGTAAGAGGTGTGGCTTGCCTCAGCTACCAGCCTGCTGCAGTGAGCTTTAGACACAAAAGGGGCTAAGACAGACCTTGGGATATATGTGCTTGATACGTGGACAGGTCAGAAAACCTCACTACTCCACACTAAGATGGCCAGACCCGCACCTGTGTCTAACAGGCTTTCTTTTCATTCCAAGCAACAACTCAGTTGACAGTCAGTTGCTGCGAGCAGGAAAGTCTCTAGAGATCTTTGCCTGAGGTGTGTGTTCTGTCTAAACCAGACAGGCCTCCTTCCCTTCGGAGGTGAGGGAGAGGCAGGTGGAGAGCCTTGAGCAGCCCTTAGCAAGGCTTTCACCACCCTTTTCACTCACGCCCCCACACCTCTCCTTTCTTCGGGGGAGTCCCTGGCAGGAGATGAAACAGGCTCCAGGGGCGGCTGGGGCGGCACTCACGGCAAGTAAGCAGAGCCCCCTTGGAGTTTGGCTCCCTCCCAGAAGCAGTCAAGCGGGGTGAGGATCACACACGGGAACAGCTTCTCGATCATCTGCCAAGGACACCCCGGGTCAGTAGGATACCCTCTGCAATCCTCCCAACACCCCACCTCCAGTGGAGGCTCGGAGCCTTCCCACAGTGACTCACCCTGGGGGCACTCACCCGCTCAATCATCCCATTTTCAATGAGTGGAACTCCTGACTTGTAGCAGATTTTGTTCAAATCCCAGGACCTGCCAAGGCCAGGGCACAGGTGAGCAGTAGGCTAGGGACCCCTGTTCTAGAACTTCTGCAGCATGCGTCCGCGCCCAGCCACCCAGGGCCTCAGCCAGACTTACTTCCCATAAAGTGACACTTGAACTTTACTGGCTGTGAGGGCAGCCTGGAGGTGAAGGCCAAGCGCCTCGGCAGTGAGGACGTTTCCCCCCTCCTGGCGTGCAGTCTGAATCAGCATCTGAGAGGTGTAGGCAGCCTCCTCGCCCAGCTTCTCTCTGGTGTAGTGCAGCTCCTGGCTCACCCGGCTGTCCACTGCCGGAGCAAAGAGAAAGGGCTGGGGAAAGGGCCCAAGTAGAGCACGGTGGTCTAGAGTCCAAGCATGACCCACGCTGGCTGGGGCTCAGTGCAAGGGCTTGAAGGTTTGCACGGGTGTCAGTCCATGGTAGAGGGCCTGCCCAGAAGGTATAGGGCCCTGGGCTCAATCTCAGCACCAGAAGGAAGATATCAGTGTGAGCACCCTCACAGGTACGGCACCCTCAGTCCCACTCTGCTTAGCTGGGCAGACCAAGGAGGGACCACAGGGGCCTGTGGGGAGGGTTTGCTCAAAATCTGGTCTAGAGGCTGCTTCTAGTCAGGAGCATGGGCAGTGATGGCTGTGCCTGGTAACGACAGATCCCGCAGCCCATGGGCAACGGGGAGTCAGTCTTCAGTGTCCTGCTTCCTGATACCGGGGCAAGGAGGGTTAGAGACCCAGACTCCATTCCTCGGCCTCACTGAGAGCCACGCCTGCGGCATCCCTCAAGTTCTGTATTACACGAGCCATGGAGTCACCCACGCTGCCTGGAGGCCTTGCTTGAGAGCCACAGTCACCCTCTAGAACCCACCTACACTTGTTCCCTGCCTTCCCCTACCCCATTCTATGGCTCTGGCTGGTCTAGAACTAGCCAGGATGTTCTCAAACTTGGGACAATTCTCCTACCTCTGCTTTCCAAGTGTTGGGCTTATAAGTGTGTGCCACCATTCCCAACAGCCAATCTCTTTTTCAAGACCACAGGCTCTCTTTTCTCTTTAAAGATTTATTTATTTATTTTATAGACAAAGTTCTGCCTGCATGTATGCCTGTAGGCCAGAAGAGAGCACCAGATCTCATTATAGATGGTTATGAGCCATAACGTGATTGCTGAGTACTGAACCCAGGTCCCCTGGAAGAGCAGCCAGTGTTTCTAACCCCTGAGCCATCTCTCCAGCCCAGGGCCACACAGATTTTCTATCCAGGCCACTTCCTCTTCTTCCCTGCCCACCACTGTCCCGGGTCTCTACTGCGGTACTGACTCCACCATGCTTAGGTTAGCAGCTGCTACATTGGAAGGAAGGCGGACAGGACAAACGTCCCTGTAAGTGAGGGCATGGAGGCATGGGAGGAGGGAGAAAATGGGGAAGACTTGATAAGAAAGCGGGGGAAAGAAACACAACTTAAAATACACCAGCAGGACTAAAGAATCCTCGGGATAAAATGTCAGACAAAGACAAATGTCAGCTCACAAGGGTGACGGCAGATAGCAGGGTAGAGAGAACACACTGTACTTGGGAGGAGGCCATGGGTTCAGGCGCTAGAACAAGGCTCTCGTCAGGCCCTGCTGCTGATGCTCTGTGTCTTGGCAAATTATTATCCCTGAGCCTCAATTCTCACCTTTATTTATTTATTTTAAGATATTAAAAAGAGGGGCTGGAGAGATGGCTCAGTGGTTAAGAGCATTGCGTGCTCTTCCAAAGGTCCTGAGTTTAATTCCCAGCAACCACATGGTGGCTCACAACCATCTGTAATGAGATCTGGTGCCCTCTTCTGGTCTGTAGGCATACAGACAGAACATTGTATACTAAATAAATAAATATTTAAAAAAAGATATTAAAAAGACTTTTTAGGTTTATTTATTTTATATATACAAATTTTTACTTAGTTTATATATGCAAATGTTTTGTCTGCATGCATGTATGTATGTCTGGGGCCCCCAGAGGTCAGATCTTCTGGAACCGGAGTTATGGATTTTGAGCCACCATGTGGGTGCTAGGAATTGGACCTGTGTCTCTGGTAAGAGTAGCCAGCGCTCTTGCCCACCAACCCGTCTCTCAAGCCCATATTAGTGTGAGGCTGAGTGTGGAGACTCTGACTCCAGCTTCAGAAGCGGAAGCTGGAGGACTGGTGTTGGGTTCCATAGGCTTACAGCACCCTGGTAGACTGGTGTTGAGTCCTACCGGCTTACAGCAGCCTGGCTACACGGTGAGCCCTGTCTCAAACACCAACCAAGCAACCCAACAAAGAAACAGGCGGCTAGCGCGCCACCCTGGTAGTATTAGAACAAAGGCAGCGGAAAGACCTAGGAAACAGCCCAGAGGTGCGATCTGGAGTTGCAGCAGGTAGTTGCCAGAAGAGAAATGACAACACAGGAAAAGGAGAGGAAACCAGGGGAAGACATGACTGTGCACAGCCGGGAAAAGCCGAAGAGCATCTGCTAAGCTGGTTCTCTAGAAGCGGGGTACACCTGGCTAACCAGCGCACACCCCACCTTCGTGGTAACAGCATGTGCTGTGCAGGAGCTCTATTCTACATCCCCTTAATCCATGACTTTTTTTTTCTTTTTTGAGAGAAGGGCTCACGTAGCCCAGGCTGGCCCTGAACTTGTTACGTAGTTGAGGGTGATGCGGAACTAATAATCTTCCTGCCTCCCACAGAGATAAACATGCCTGCTTCTAGGCAGTGCTGGGGATGGACCAGGGCTTTGCGGGAACTAGAAGTCACTCTCCCCGCTGAGCTACACCTCATCTCTGGACCCTCCACTCCTTTTGTTTTTGCAATGGGGCTTCACAGAGTCCAGGCTGTCCTCAAATTTTCTACGTAGCTGCGGCTGGTACTTAAGTAGCTGAGGTAGGATTGAGTTGATTAAGCTGTGAATTTAAGGCCAGCTTGAAGTACTATATGAGATCCTGTCTGAATAACAACAACAATGGATTACTACCTACTAAATTAACAAAAATTTAAAACTGACAGCATTGCTGGACTATAGAGGTCCACCACGGAGTGGAATCTGGTACGTTGTTTCAGTATGCTCGCAAGTACTAGTCCAAAAATTTTGCTTTTAGGGGCTGGAGAGATGGCTCAGCAGTTAAGAGCACTGACTGCTCTTCCAGAGGACCCGGGTTCAATTCCCAGCACCCACATGGCAGCTCACAACTGTCTGAAAATGCAGTTCCACAAGATCTGACACCTTCACATCAATGCACATAAAATGAAGTTAAATAAATCATTAAAAAATTATTTTTTAAAAAGTCGCTTTTAAGGATGTAAGAGCTATTGTAGGGTTCACGTCTTGTGATCAAGACAGGAATTAGCAGGTTCTGAGCAGAGTCTGGATGAATGACCTGATATTTTCATCATCTGACAAGCCAGTAAGAGGCGGCCATTGGAATCAGAAAAGGGGTTCAGGAACCATGGCTGTGCACTAATAAAGGTTTGGGGTTTCGATACTGTTAAGAGATAGCCAGTGGGCTAGAAAGTTGGCTTAGCAGTTAAGAGCACAGGCTGGTCTTTCAGAGGAGCCGGGTTCAATTCCCGGTACCTACATGGCATCCATGTAGCTGCCTGCCACTCCAGCTCCAGGGGATCTGATAGTTTCTGGACTCTGCAGGCACTTGGCAAACACGTGGTGCACAGGCATGCACGCAGGCAAACACCATGCACATAAATACACGAGAGAGCGAGCCAGGGAAGAACCATAACGAGACCAAAGGAGAAGAGACTGAATTGGACAGACAGTGGGGGTGGGGGTGGGGGTGGGAGTGGGGGTGTGGGGGCTCACAGAAGAGCCCGGCCTCTGCAGACTCTGAGAGGAAGAAGCAAGGACAGGGAGGCCCCAAGCAGGCACAGGGGCTGACTTGGCCGGAGTTCTGTGTACTCCAGGGGGCGATGGGAAGGCAGATTTGAATGAAGGCGAGGTTGATTTATTTCCTTAGCCTCTTTGCTAGCCGACTGATTTCACTAGCCATTCTCAGAAAGGCCGCTGATTCCTCCCTAGCGCCACAGGACAAAAACACATTTTCCAAAGTGCCAATCACAAAAGCGCATTGCATTTTGCTAACTGAAGGGATTCATCAGTAACATACTCTCGCCAAGTTGAACACAGGAAATTGGCTAGGAGGTTTTTCAACTTTTTTTCCAGTTTATTTTATCAATCTATCTATCTATCTATCTATCTATCTATCTATCTATCTATCTATCTATCTATCCATCCATCCTCCATTTACCTACCTTCCCACCTATCAACTTATGCACTAGTATTGAACACAGGCTATACATGCTAGGTAAGCAAGTTACCACTATAGCCTCAGTCCTTTTTTAAAAAAGTACTTTTAATTATGAGCGCATATGTGTGCCTGTGGATGTGTGCCAGTGTGTGCCTGTGTGTGCGCATGTGCACGCGCGTGTGAAGGCTAGAGGTTAATACGTTGTGTTCCCCTCTGTCACTCTGTTTTTTGAGACAGGTTCTCTCACTGAACCTGGGTCTCACCATTTCTGCTGTGGCACAGGGCCTAGGGTCCACTTGTGTCTGCTCTGCCCACCCCAGTGCTGGAGTTACAGATGTGTGCCCATGGCCTTCACACAGGTGTTGGGTCACGTGCCTGTGTGGCAAGCAAGCACTTTGCCCGCCGAGCTACCTACCCGGTCCTAATACTTTGAGACACCATTTCAATAACCTGCCAAGGCTGGTCTTGAATTCACTCTAGCCCAGGAAGTCCTCCAACTATCTCAGCCTACCAAGTAACTGCGATGATCGGCCCGTGCAAACAGGCTCAGCCTTCATCACTTTAAAGAGACACAGGATGGAGTGTGGCGGTGCACGTCTTTAATCTCAGCACTTAGGAAGGCACAAGGCAGGAGCATCATCCCTCAGCATGAAGAAGTTCGCGGTCAGTCTGGCCTACAGGAGACAGGGTCTGCCTTTGTATCCCTGGCTGGCCGAGAGCTCTCAACACACTCCTGCCTCTGCTTCTAAAGGCATAAGCCACCATGTCCAGATATGACTTCAGCTTCCTTGTCTTTTCCTCCATTATCATTCTCACCATTTGGCCCAGACTGGTCTTGAACTCATCTCCCCAGTGCCACCATGTCCAGGAGCAACAGCATCTTGGGATAAGCCTGAGGACAAGTCTCATATGCTGAAGACAGAGAGGAAAGAAAGAACCTGGGTCCTGGCTGCTGTCCTTCATCTGCCAGACTAATCACCCAGAATTCTCTATTGCCAAATCTCCTGTTACAAGAACAAAACCTCAGCCTTCTTCCTTCCTGTGCTATGGACCCCCTTCCCTCTCTTTCATGTGGCTACAAGGACTCCTAACGATATAATTACTAGTGTTCTGAAGAAGATTGAAAAGGTCTTAACTGTGGCACCATCACAGGATGGGAAGGATGGGTTAATTGCAAGAGACATTAAAAAGAGGAACCAATAAATGAGAACTGGGACCGGCTCCTATGGATTTAGCTTTGAGCTGCCGCTGATGCCACCGACAGGTGGGTGATCGACAGGTGGGTGATCGTGTCCTGCCCTCACATCAAAGGGCTGACGGCTCCTTATCTTCGAGTCAGGCTATCTATCTGTGTGTGCACGCATGCAGGTGTGCATGTCTGTGTCCAAACAAAGAAGGCAAAGGGCGGGGGGCTCTGTCTCCTTGAAGCCAGGCTTTGTGTTTTCTTGGGTAGGCCTGAAGCCAACAAATCCCAGACGCTGGGATTATGCACACGTGTGTGTGTGTGTGTGTGTGTGTGTGTGCGAGAGAGAGAGAGAGAGAGAGAGAGAGAGAGAGAGAGAGAGAGAGAGAGACTCTGCTACATGGGTGCTGGGATCTGAGCTCTGGTCCTTGAGATTGCGCAGCTAACACTCCTAACTACCCAGACATCTTCCCAGCCCTTCCACCTCATTTTCTTTTCTTTTCTTTTTTGCTTTTTCGAGACAGGGTTTCTCTGTAGCTTTGGAGCCTGTCCTGGAACTAGCTCTTGTAGACCAGGCTGGTCTCGAACTCACAGAGATCCGCCTGCCTCTGCCTCCCAAGTGCTAGGATTAAAGGCGTGTGCCATCACCGCCCGGCTCCACCTCATTTTCTGAGACACAGTTTGTGCCTGAGCCTGGAGCTCGTGGTTTCAGTGAGACTAGCTGGCAGTCCCAGAATCCGCCTGTCCCACTCCCCAGTGCCGGGGCTGCATCTGGCTTTTCCGTGGATGCTGGGGATCACACTCAGGTTCTCACGCGTGTACATGTAAGTGCGTTCCTCACTGAGCCATCCTCCAAGCCCCCCCCCAAAAGAAATTTAGGAAAAGCAAAGGAAAACAGGTCACATTTTACAGCCGAGGAGGGCCTTGACCTCTGTTTAAAACTCTGCTGACTGAGGTCCTGCTCCTTCTACTTCCTATCCTAGCAAAACTAGAAACAAAAAAACCTCTGAGGCTCTCAATTTGATCAGCTCCTCATCGGGAAGGGTGTTAAATGGGGAGACTTAACTACAGAGCTACAGAGAAGTGATCATGTCATGGTCACTGCTTTTAGACAGTGATCCTACTAATCTCAACACAAAGGCGTCTACAGCAAGAGGATCCCAAGGATGACACGGGGAGGCCATATCCCAAAGGGTCTAGGAATCAACTACCCCGATTACAATTCCTTCCTCCCAACAGCAGAAACGGGCAGAGTCCCTCCTTTGAAGGAGGGCAGGAGGGGGATGAGCGAATGTGGATGTTGAAGCAGTGTTTAATTGGGGAAGATCTGGGGAATGCAGAAAGAGGAAGGGAAGGGCGCGGTGTGTGTGTGTGGGGGGGGGAGACTCACTTTATTGTGGCAGGATATTCAAAAGTCGTTTGAGACCACCCAGGCAGCCGTGGTTTCTGTGGGCGCACGCACACATGCGTGTATGCACATGTGGATCCTGATGCTGGTGCAGGCTGGCAGGCAGGGAGAAACATCTGCTCTGGACCCTAGGGCTGTCTTAAGAGGGTGAGCGCTTAGGAGTCTGCCGAGGGCTGGGGGAGGGTGGAAACTGGAGTGTGGGAGCCCAAGATGCAGGAAGGCGCCAGGAACGTTTGCTCCGTATCCTAGGACTTGCCAGCATTTGAAATAACTCAAGGGTGCGAGACAGCGACCTGGGACCTGCCCTGGGTGTGGGCCAGGGCTGGGGAGGTCTGGGGATGGCTGCAAATGCAGATTCCCCAGGAAGGACAGAGAAGCCTGGGACTTCTTCAGACAGCTGCCAGACGAAACCAGGCGTCAGGGAAGAATAGAGCTGTGCTGAAATTATCAATTGCTTAATGCTCCCATTAGGAAGTGGGGATTTGATCCCATTTGACCCTGACTATTGTCTCAAAGTGCAGTCTAGGCTACTTCTCCACTCCAGGGCTGCAGGGCCCTAGGTGCGTGACATTTCTACCCAGAAGTCCAGTCAGATGGTATGATCAAGGGTTCCTATCCTTCCACACCTAACTTTTCTTTTTTTCTCTGGCTTTGCCCCCTTCCCAATGTCAGGGATCAAACCTAGCTAGGGTCTTGGGCATGCTAGACAAGCCGTCTGCCGTCAGCTACATCCCCAGCGATCTCCTTTCTGGCTGTCCTTTTCTCTCTGTCTCTCTGAGACAGGCTATTGTTGAATTCCAAGACTGAAGCGATTCTCTTGCCTCAACCCCTTGAGTAGCTAGAACCACTGTCTAGCTTCCAGTTTCCCGGTCCCTCCCTGCCTTCTCTTATACAACATGACTACCCTCTGCTTTGTTTTGTGTGGAACTTATCCCAGCACACATTTTACTTTCCTTGGCTACCAAGAAACGAGTCTTGTTCCGTTTGTTAAACTTTGATGTACAATTAAAAAAAAAGGAGGGGGGCTCACTGGGTGGCGGTGGCACACACCTTTAATGGCAGCACTCAGGAGGCAGAGGGAGGAAGATCTCTGAGTTCGAGGTCAGCCTGGTCTATAGAATAAGTTCCAGGATAGCCAGGACCATACAGAGAAACCCTGTCTCAATGAAAAGAAACAAAACAACCTAGCTATAAAGGTTAAACACACACACATACGATCAAAGCTAAATATTCTAGAAGCTTAGTCATAGGAGCCTATCATCTAGAGGTGTCCATTTCTGGGTGAGGGAGGTAGAGGGGGAGGCTGAGGGTACAGCTTGATGGTGGAGTCTTGCCTGCATGCACAATGCCCTGGGCTCCATTCACAGCCCTGAGGAAGACTGGGGGAGAGGCAGGCATTCTCCAACATGCCCAGATACCCAGACTCGGGAGACTCCCCTCCAGATCCTTGACCAGGTCTGCTGGGGCTCAGTGACCAGTTCCTCATCCTGACCTTCGTCTTGGGCTTCCACCAAGCAAAGCAGCTATGGCCAGTGTCGGCAACTCACCTTCTACCCAGAGCTGTTCCAGGTCTGTCTCAATTACGGCCACTCGGAGACCCAGTGCCAGAGCCCCAAAGGCCACCAGTCCCAGGAAGAGCACTTTACCACAGTGTCTCTGGATCCTGCACCCCAGGGAGAAGAGGAGGCCTTGGAAGTGAGCACGAAGCCAGAGAGGAGCCTGCAGGCTCCCAGCTAGGATCTGGGATGGAAAGAGAAGGGTCAGCCAGGTGTCAGCTTAATACAGAACCCTTCCCATGTCTCTCTCTGTCAAGTCCTAGTTTCCTGACTTCCGGATGCAGGGCAGGAAGCAGCTACAGATAGAGACTTCAAATTGAAGACTTAACTCTCTTCCGCTCTGCCTTCTCCACAAGCACACCTGAGAATGCCCCCCCCCCCTTTTTTTTCAGCGTTGTGAGCCATGAACACACACTAGCTGTCAGTTGGGCACAGAGGCAAACCCACAGACGTACTGTTTTCACTGTCCGGATGATAGGACAGTGAGCTAGCGCTCACTCGTCTTCACAGATCCAGTAACACTTGACCAGAAACCATCACACACCCCGCAGACGGTCAAGTGACAGACAACCCTGCTTCTTCTAGCTTCTCTTCTACTCACCTGAGGAGGCCGAGCTGGAGGTGTGTAGCTTGGAGGCAGCTCTCCAAGAGACAGCGACCGAACCATGCTGGTGAGGATGGGGGGCGCGAGCGCCCCCAACCTGCGTTATCTGAGCGCGTCCATAGGCTAGTTCGGCCCCTTGTGCCGTCCGGCTTCGCCTGGGGATTCCTAGGGGCCGCGAACGTGCGATCGTGGGGGAGACGCGGGTGCAGACGCACAGGAACAGCCCGGAGCTGCGGTGCGGGGTGGCTCAGGTCCGCGGCGCTAAGTCCCGCTGGATCTGTGGACCGTGCTCCAAAGTGGGCTCCGCGTGTGGGTGGAACCGGCTGGCTGAGAAGCACCTCACAGCTCCACAGCTCAAGGTGGCGACTGCTGATCTCTCGGGAAGCAGCAGGAGCCTCAGAAAAAGGAGCGGGCCGGGGTGACGCCCTCCCATTGGCTGAGGGGGCCGCAAATTACCCACAGCCCGGCTGCCGGATCCGTTGCTAGGTAACGGCGCCGCAGGGGGCGGGGCAGGAGACCACCCAGGCAGGGCCACCCCTTGCCTCGCCTCCCCAGTTCGCCTCCCCGCCCGCGGGGCCCAGGGGGAGGAGAAGGGAGGGCGATCCTGGAGGCGCTAGTCGCTGGCCAAGTGTAAGTCAGGATGTTGAGAAAGGGAGTCTGCTGGTCCCCTTAGGGCCACCCTTTCTTCCTGACCCAGCGCAACCCCAAGGAGCTCCTTTCCACTCTCTCCGTGTAGGCCAGAGTCATCGCTCTAAAATGCTTATCTCATGATTGATCCAAAGCCCAGGACCCAGCACCATCCAAACTATAGCTAAAGCTTCTTCTCCCCTAAGTGCCTCACACCCACTCAGTTGCCTTCCAGTCCCGAATCGCCCTCAGTAATTTCCTAAACTCGCCATGTTGTTCAGAGTCTTTGTACATGTTGGGGCCCCTTTGTCAAACCTGAACTAGAATCATTCAGTCCAGACTTTGGGAAGATTTCCTTGACTCCCTTTTGCTCTAACGGATAATTGCTTTTTTCTTTGTGGTTCTTATCAACATTCAGTTTTTGTGTACTGTATTTTTTAAAAGTTTGTTTGAAGATGTTTTTTGAGACAGGGTCTCAGGTAGCACAGGTTGGCCTTGAACTCCTGATCCTATTGCCTCCACCTCTCAAATTCAGGGATTATACAGACCTGTACTGCGCAGACTGTCCTATGTGTGGTGACATAACTTATGTATAGCAACTGAAAGTCTGTTTTCCCAGCTAGAAAGTAAGCGGTGCTCAGGGGTATTGAGTACGTTCCTAAGAGCTGAAGAAACCAGGTGTAGCCCGTGGGGGTGGCAGCTCCTTTAATCCTAGCACTCGGGAGGCAGAGACAGGTGGATCTCTGTGAGTTCCACCTCAACACAGTCTACACAGAGAGTTCTGGGACAGCCAGGGCTACCTAGAGAAACTCTGTCTCAGAAAACAAACAAAATAAAGTTTGGGAGAAAGAAATACTGCAATAAATCCATTATTCTGATACTGCTAACACATCTGGTGAGCCTCTTGCTCAATTCTTTCAGACTTTTTAATCATTATATCATAAATATTTCATGTTACTACCCATCATTTAGAGTGTCCTTAGGACAGATTCCCAGAAATGAGGTTGTTTGGGTCAAAAAGCATGAATATGTTTTTGGTCTTGCTACATATTGCCAAACTTTTTGAGAACTTGGGTGAATTAACATCAGCTCCAGGGTTTAGTCTTAGGGACCAACAGCTAGGCTGAGGGGTGGGATCCTAAGGAGGCATCAGTGCATCTGTCTACAGCACTGATGCCCTGTGGCCGAGTGGCACCTGGACATGAAAGGAAGCCAGAGAGAGAGAGCTCAGCAGTTAAGATCACCTCCCAGCACCCACAGTTCACAACTGTCCGTAACTCGGGTGCCAGGATAACCTTCTGGCCTCTGAGGGCAACTTCATACACACGATAAACATACAGACACACAGGCACATACACATAAATAAAGAGAAGTATTTTTAAAAGGCAGCCAGGTAGTGGTGGCACACATCTTTAATCCCAGCACTCAGGAGGCAGAGGCAGGTGAATCCCTGAGTTCAAGCCCAGCCTGGTCTATGAAGCAAGTTCCAGGACAGGCTCCAAAGCTACACAGAAACTCTGTTTCAAAAAATCAGGGGAAAAAAAAAAAGAAGACAGGAAGCCTGTAAGCACAGTACTTTCCCCCTGCCATAAAAAGAAGCCTCTGCTGAAGAAGTGTACCCCTAGCAAGACTCTGGAAATAGAAGCAGCTCTGAAGTGGGCTTGATAGGACATCGATCTTGGGGCTATGAAGACAGGAACTGCCTGGAATAAGCACAGGTGGCATTAGAATGCCAGGACAGATCTGACATTTCTTTTGTTTTCTTACGTTTTTTCTTTTTTTGCTGTTTTTTTTTTTTCAAGACAGAGTTTCTCTGTAGCGTTGGAGCCTGTCCTGGAACTAACTCTTGTAGACCAGGCTGGTCTTGAACTCACAGAGATCCACCTGCCTCTGCCTCCTGAGTGCTGGGATTAAAGGCGTGCGCCACCACCGCCTGGCTAAGGTTGGTCTTGTGTAGGGGGATTGCAGGTTTTTCTGTGGATGCTTCTGAAAGAGTCTATCCACTGAGAAAACCTCCTGCTAATCAGTCCAAGCACAGTAGAAGAAATGGGTGTATCTTTTCTAGCCTTCCAACGCTAGGACTGTTGCCCTCTGGCCACTTACTTGAATCTCCAAAATGACCAAATGTGTGTTTGTATGTGGATATGTGCGCGTGAGTGCAGGTGTCCGAGAGACCAGAGTTCTGTCCTCCTAGAGTTGCAGTTATGTAAGACTTTAAGACAATTCTGAAGCCATTTCTGTCAATTCTGAATCCTCTCAGCCTCCGTGCCGTAGTGCTTCCCCTCCTCCCCTGGGAACCAAGGACCTAACAGCTACACATGCACGTACTCAGTTCCCATATACGTATGTTTTGATTCAGTACCCTGGGAAACAAGGTCAAAATGACCTCTTACCTCATCTGATCTGGCAACAGCTCTCCAGCCAATTATTGGTAATAGCCCTTTCGAATAAGCCAATCATAAGAACAACCGCCCTTGATTCTGTGGCCTTCTCCTTTAAAAGTAGCCTGTGCCAGCTATTCGAGGTCTCTCGGCTTCCCGAATGCTGAGGGACCCTGTCATGACAGAATTAATAAAATCCTCATGCTTTTGCATCGGCTGTGGTGTGTGAGATGGTCTCTGGGGGCGACTCCTCCTCCATGTTTGGACGCTAGAGTCCAACAGTTCCAGGCAGCTAGATATCTGATGTGGGTGCTGAAGCTGAACTTGGTTTTCTGCAAGGGCAGTACGTGCTCTTAGCCATCTTTCCTGCCTCTAACATGGCTCCCCCCCCCCAACCAAATGACTTCCCGAGTGGGGTGCCAGACACCAGGTAATCAGCAGGAATGAGATGAAGATGCCTGGCAGGGCGTGGTGGTGCACGCTTTGATCCCAGCACTTGGGAGGCAAAGGCAGGTGGATCTCCGTGAGTTCAAGACCAGCCTGGTCTACAAAAATAGTTCCAGGACAGTCAGAGCTGTTAACACAGAGAAACCCTGTCTTGAAAAAATTAGGAGAAGGAGAAGAAGAAGAGGAGGAGGAGGAACAAAAGGAAGAGGAAGAGGAGGAGGAGGAGGAGGAGGAAGAGGAGGAGGAGGAGGAGATGGAGGAGAGGAGAAGGAGGAGGAGGAGGAGGAGGACAGGGTTCCCCTTTTGTAGCCCTGGCTGTCCTGGAACTTGCTTTGTAGACCAGGTTGGCCTGAATTCAGAGCGATCTCCCTGCCTCTGCCTCCCAAATGCTGGGATTAAAGGTGTGCACCACCACCACAGGCCTGTTTTTCTTTTTTTTAAAGAGGGGAGCCCAGAGATCACAGAGGAAATTACTGACCTGGGATATTCAGGAGTACCCAGAAAGGAAGTAGATGGGAAAGGAAGGAGGGTAGCAATCTAAACATAATTCGAGGTCCGATATCTTTGTTCTTGTTGTTGAGACAGGGTCTCTGTAGCCCTGGCTGTCCTGGAACTCATTATGTAGACCAGGCTGGCCATAAAAGAGATCCATTTGCTTCTGTTTCTTGAATGCTGAGATTAAAGACTGGTCCAGCTTTTTTTTCTTTTTAAATTTTTTCTTTTTTTAACTTTTGGTCCTTCTGGTCCACCTCCTAAGTGTTGAGGTTACAAGTGTATGCCACTACATGTGGTTTATGCAGTACTGGGGATTGAACCTAGGACTTCCTACGTAACAGGTAAGTGCTCTATTACCTGATCTACAACTCTAGTCCCTAACATAGGATCATAGGATTAATGAGATGTTATTGAGAACAGTGCTTTAAGGTGGAGCACACACACACACACACACACACACACACACACACACACACACACACACACAGTGTGGGAGAAAGTGACGGCTGCGGTTTCAGGGGACAATCAATATGACTCAGGACAGTTCTTATCATGTATTTTTCCAGACTTCTCACTATAATGTTTGCTTGTTTCTGTTGTCTGGGCCAGACAGAGGGAATGACCATGATGGGGAGGAAGAAGAGTGGCCTGTTAGCCTGCTGTGTGTGCATCTTCCCACTGGGCAGCTTCCAATGCTGTGCGCGCATCTTCCCACTAGGCAGCTTCCAATGCTGTGCGCGCATCTTCCCACTAGGCAGCTTCCAATGCTGTGTGTGCATCTTCCCACTAGGCAGCTTCCAATGCTGTGCGCGCATCTTCCCACTGGGCAGCTTCCAATGCTGTGCGCGCATCTTCCCACTAGGCAGCTTCACATTCTCCATGTGGCTCAAGTCTATGACAGGCCATTCTGGCCTCCAAACAGTGCCCCTTTCTCTCAGGGTCAGCTTCATCTCAGAGCTTTCTAGACCTTCTATCTGGGTCTCCCCATAGACAGAGTTAACTATTTAGTGTTTTGTTTTTGTTTCTGCTGAGAAGCGGTCTTCCTATGGTACCCAAGCTGATCTGAATCTCCTAGGCTCAAGTGATCTTCCCATTCAGCTCTGAAGCTCTGGGACTACAGGCACCCAACACATACTCCACTACTTCGGAACCTGTAAAGGTCTGGCTTATGTACCTCCTTAAGGGTAGGGATGGCTACAGATAAACAGAAGGTAGTTCCTACAAATCTCAGCTTGGGAAGGAACTTGTAGGGTAGTGTTGCCCTAAGCTTAGACCCTTGTCAGCAGGCAGGAAAGAAGTGTGGAGACGTGTTCCTGCAGCAGCAGCCCTAAAGTTTTCTGGATGGCAAGCTTGCAGAGGTGCCTTTTCTTTCTTTGATAGAGTCTGTGTAGCTCTGGCTGACCTGGAACTATGCACACCAGGCTGGCCTCGAACTCACAGAGATCCGCCTGCCTCTACCTCTCAAGTGCTGGGATTAAAGGCATGTGCCACCACTGCTTAGCAGATCTCTGTGAGACGACCAGCCTGGTGTACAAACGGAGTTCCAGAACAGCCAAGGCTATACAGGGAAACCCTGTCTCAAAAACAAACAAACAAAATAACAAAACACAAGACACACAAACCAAAGCCCTCAGTCCTTGGATGGAGATGGCTCAGTGCGTAAGAATGCTAGCTGCTCTTTTAGAGGATCCAGAATGAGCACCGTTTGTAACTCTAGGTCCAGGGGATCCTACATCCTCTCCTGGTTTCTGCAGGTCCATGCACAAACGTACACAGTCATAATAAATAAAAATAAATGTTTTTCTCCCCCCTAGACAGGGTTTCCTCTGTTCAGCCCTGGCTTTCCTGGAACATTATAGACCAGGCTATCCCCAGACTCAGAGATCCACCTGCCTCTGCCTTCAGAGTGCTGGGTAAAAGGTGTGCACCACCACTGCCTGGCAAATAAAATCTTTTTTAAAAAAATATTTATTTATTATGTATACAATATTCTTTCTGCGTGTATGCCTGAAGGCCAGAAGAGGGCACCAGACCTCATTACAGATGGTTGTGAGCCACCATGTGGTTGCTGGGAATTGAACTCAGGCAATGCTCTTAACCTCTGAGCCATCTCTCCAGCTCTAAAATCTTTTTAAGAAATAAAAACATCGGGGCTGGAGAGATGGCTCAGCGGTTAAGAGCACTGCCTGCTCTTCCAAAGGTTCTGAGTTCAATTCCCAGCAACCACATGGTGGCTCACAACCATCTGTAATGAGGACTGGTGCCCTCTTCTGGCCTTCAGACATACACACAGACAGAATATTGTATAAATAATAAATAAATATTTAAAAAAAAAGAAATAAAAACATCATGAATCGTGATAAAGAAAAAAGCCATGGTTTATTGATGTGAGTGGCTTGTTTTCATGTGGAGCTGGGAATGAACCTGATTAAAAGCTATAACCTATGGTTAAAAAAAAGAAATATTTATTTTTTTATGTGTGTGGGTTTTTTTCTGTGCATCACTTGCACATCTGGTGCCCAAGACTTCAGATCTCCTGTAAACAGAGTTAGACGGCTATGAATCACCATGTAAATGCTTGGAATTGAACACAGGGTCCTTTGGAAGAACAGCTGGTGCTCTCAAACACTGAACAAGCAAATGAATGTTCAATCCAAAATAAAATATTTTAAAAAAAAAATTCACTCACCCTAACTCTTACTTTTGCAATGGAGTCACGCAGGTCAGCAGTGAACTGGATAGAAACAAAACCCGTCACCTAGTCTTCTTCCCTTCTGCCCAGGCAAAGTTGCCAGTACTAGACAGCACACCCTCATTATCATCATCATCATTTTTATTGTTATTTTTATTGACTTTTTGAGACAGGGACTCACTATGTAGTCTGGCTGTCCTGGAACTCACTCTGTAGACCAGGCTGGCCTCAAACTCACAGAGATTTATCTGCTTCTGCCTCCCGAGTGCTGGGATTAAATGTATGCACCATCATGTCTGGACTTTCCCCTCCTACCCAGCCCATTCCAATGCCTTTTTCTATTTAATTAAAAAATTTTTCTTGAGACAGGGTTTCATGCAGGCCAGGCTGGCCTCAAATTTCCTTTATAGCTGAGGATAACCATGATCTTCCTGCGTGCTAGGATTACACGATTGTGCCACCATACCTGGCAAAACCCCTGCAGATTTAATTCTAGTTCCATAGGAACCACCTTGGACACATTCTCATAGCTCTTTCTCTCTCCTTCACTCCTATGGGTTCTGCTAGGCCACTGGGCTCCTGCCCGATAAAGGCAAGCTTCCAGAAGCCCTATCCTAAGCACTGGGAGAAACGGAGAGCCAGAGCTCCCAAGCCTGGTTTGAGGTGGGGCTCCCCCAGGGGACGCATGCTCATCTCTCTCACGAGTTCAATGAGAGCAACATACGATCAGGCAAGATTACTCAAGTGAACTTGAGAGCCTGGAAAATTTTTGAAGCAATGTAGAAACCAGTATTTCAAACTATTCTTTATTATAATTACTGCCACCCACAGTGAGGACATCAAGAGAAACTTTTACTTTGATAATTCTAGGAGGTGAAATCTTACCCCGGGAGTCACTTTTATCTTCTTCTAACACCTGGCGGTTGTAAAAGCCGTGCAGGGAGGGGAGACAAGAGCAGAGTGCTCTTCTGTTTGGGAGCAGGGGTGCAAACTGGAAGGGGATGACTCCAGCGGGCTGTGAACAGAGAAAGCTCATTCTTCAGCTAACTGAAGCATGGGCACCTGTATAATTAAGACAAAGGGGCACAGCTGGAGAAGTCAGGACGACTTTTGAACCGTTCCTTGTGAGGCTGAGAGGGCATCACCAAGGTGTGGGAGAGATGGAGAAGGCTTGGCTCAGAACGCCATTTTAGATCATAGCTGTGGTGTTCTAATAAATAAAGCTCAGCTGAAGGTCAGAGTTTGGAGCTGGCCACTAGTTCACCATAGAAGCCAGGCAAGGATGGCACACACCTTCATCCCAGCACTGGGGAGGCAGACGGATCTCTGTGAGTTCAATGCCACCATGGCTACGCAAGACCGATCAAGTATAAAGGAGAAACAGAGCCAGGTGGTGGTGGCTAGCACCTTTAATCTCAGTACTGGAGAGTCACACGCCTTTAACCCTACACTAGGGAGGTAAAAACAGGAAGGGATATGGCCGGGCACAGAGAGGAGTATAAGATGGGACGAGACAGGATGTCAGGCCAGTCTCTCTGAGAATTCCTGGAAAATAGGTTCTTGTCCCCTTTGGTCTGAGGACTTGGTAGAGGTAAGAAGTCTCTCTAGTGGCTGGCTCCCTTACTTCTCTGACCTTTCAGCATTTACCCTGATATCTGACTCCAGGTTTTTAAGACCAATTAGAACTCGTGTGACAGTAGCTTTCGCTTCTGTGAAAACCTGTGGGAAGCCTGCTCACTAGCCGTGGCTTCCTTCAGCTTGCCATATAAAAGTCTCTAAGGCAGCAGCAGTTCTCCACCTGTGGGTCTCAATCCCTTGGGATGGGGTGGGCCAAACGACCCTTCCACGGGCGCCTACTGTCAGATACTTACACTACAATTCATAAAAGTAGCAATAAAATAATTTTTTGGAGACAGGGTTTCTCTGTATAGCTTTGGAGCCTGTCTTAGAATTTGCTCTGTAGACCAGGCTGGCCTCGAAATCAGAGATCTGCCTGCCTCTGCTTCTCAAGTACTGGAATTAAAGGCATGCATCACCATTGCCCAACACAATGAAGTAATTTTATGGTGGGGGGGGGGTCACCACACATAAGGAACTGTATTAAAGGGTTGCAGTTAGGAAGGTTGAGAACCTCTGCCCTAAGGGTTAAGAACTGAGCTGGAGAAAAGGGGTGGAGACTCAGAGTGAATGCTGGGTGAGGGGCAGGGTGGTGCAGGTGCTAGATATCTGTATGGAGCCTCTGAAGCAAAAAACAATTCTTGGGCTACCATTCAGAGGTGGTACTGCCAGGTACTGGGTGTAATGCCTAGAAAGCCTGATGAGGGCCAGTGCTTTTAGAATGAAGATACTTTTTAAAAAACTATTTATTGGGCCAGGCGGTGTTGGTGCAAACCCTTAATCCCATCGCTCAGGGGCAGAGGCAGGTGGAGGTCAAGCAGGGGCAAGTGCTTTGAGGTCAAGGCCAGCCTGGTCTACAGAGAGGTCTAAGATAGCCAGGGCTATAGAGAGAAACACTGTCTCAGAAAACAAACAAAAAACTATTCATTATTATTTGTATGTGTGTTTGTACCTTTATGTGGGTTCCAGGGATGGAGTTCAGGTTACCAGGCTTGAGAACCATGGGCCTTTGCTGGCTAACCCTTTTGCTAGCCTTATTTCAGTTCTTTGTTGAGAGAGGATCTTATGTAGGCTGGTCTAAGCTGGCCTCAAAATCACCTGAGAATGACTTAACTTTGATCCTCCTGCCTCCACCTCGAGTGCTAGGTTACAGATACGTGTTCACAGGCTGGGCCTCAGACGGAAGATACTTCACAGACTAGGCTTGGTTGTCTTCAGAGGACCCACTGGACAGCTGCTTCCTGTCTGTGAACTTGGCATACAAGACCTAGACCATGGTATCTACTTCATTCTGTTGCTCTCGCTAGACTTACTCCACAATCCAAACTCACACTGTTATTCTATACCTGGAGCCCATATGCCAGGAACCTGGACTGTTCACCCTGCCTTTGGAAGTCTTTCTATTTTGTTTCTAGTACAGGCCTTGAACCCAGGGCCTTGTGCATGTGAGGCAAGTGCTTTACCACTGAGCTACACTGACAGCCTGGAAATTCTTCTTTATTGAAAAATAAATACAGAGTCAAACAGGTAGGTCAGCCAACATCTGTAGTTTGGGGGCCAAAAGGAAGGGGTCAGGCTTGTTCAGGACTCAGATCTCCATGAGCTGGTCATTTCCCACAATCACCTCGTTCATTCGTTTAGCTAAGGAAACAAAGAGAAAAGGTTTTCATTGAGCTGGCAGCAAAGATATTATTTCAGCTGGGCGGTGGTGGCGCAGCCTTTAATCCCAGCAATAGGGAGGCAGAGGCAGGCGAATCTCTGTGAGTCTGAGGCCAACCTGGTCTAAAGAGAGAGAGAATTCCAGGACAGGCTCCAAAGCTTGCCTTCTGAACTAGACTGCAAGCCAACAAATGTGGGGATCTTCCTATCTCTGCCCCCTCAGTATTGGGATTAGCGATGACTGTCACTATTCTCAGCTTTTATATGAGTGCTGGGGACTTGAAATCAGGTCCTGACACTTGCACAGAGAGCACTGTATTCACTGAGCCATCTCTGTAGCCCCTCTAAGTAACACGCTTCATGTACTATAATGATAGTTAGGAATTTACTGTTTTATTTTGAGACAGGGTCTGATCTAGAATACATTAGCAGAGGAAAATGACTTGCATTCCTAATCTCCCTAGGTTTGCTTTCCAAGTGTGTGTTACCATGCCTGGCTAGAATTCATTCATTAAATTAAACTAATTTCAGAGCCTGGTAACCACAAAATCCAGAAGAGGCATCAATCAGATCTCCTGGAACTAAAGTTATACAGGCAGTTGTGAGCTGCCACATGGGTGTTTGGAACTGAATCTAGGTCCTCTGCAAAATGGCAAGTGTTGTCAGACAGTGGTACTGCAGGATTTTACTCCAAGCAGGCAGATCTCTGAGTTCAAGGCCAGCCTGGACTACAGAGCTAGTTCCAGGACAACCAGAGTTACACAGAGAAACCCTGTCTCAAAGGACAGGAGGAAGAAAAAAAAAAAAAGAAGTGTTAAACTATAAGGCCATCTCTCTAGTTTCTGCTTTATTTTATTTTTGGAAACAGGATTTCACTATGTAGCCCTGGGTAGCTTAGCATTCACTATTTGGATCAGGCTGGCCTCAAACTCACAGAGATCTGCCTGTTCCTGCTGCCTGAGTGATGGAAGTAAAGGCATGCGTCACCACGTCCAAATACTTAAAAAAAAATAGATATTTTTTTTCAAACAGGCTAATTGCAATTGCTCTTGGCTGCTCACCAGAACTTGATGGTAAGACCCTGCGGCTGAAAGCCCTGCACATTTTGGTCACAGGACACGGAAAAGTCACGCTGTCACTGACCAGGACCCTTTCTCTCTGATGCCTAGCTTCCATAGTGCTAGAAGGTGCTATGTGGGCTGCTAGGAGAAAAGTCATCCACGGCCTTACTTAGCTGTGAGTCTTGTGAACTACAGATAAGCACACGGGTGCAGTAGTGGTACAGACGCTAGGATTCCCACCAGTCGGTCTTTCTCTAAGCAGCTGAGAGTGGCTCTAGAGGGTATGCCCTGCTAACCCTTTGCCAGGCCACAAATCTAGGGGACTGCCTTCCTTAAACACTGGGCCAGGTTTCCTCCCTCGGAGTTCCTCCTACTCTTGGCAGTTCTTTCTTACTTTTTCATAATAAATTTATGCTTGCTCTGCTTAAAACAAACAACGCACACACAAAACAAGTCAGATGAGTGCTCGTGGTCTTTCGGAGACCAGAGCACATTCCAGAGCCTATGCTGCATTACTGGCTACCTCTGTCATGTCCAAAAGCAAATAGAGAGTATTGCTGTGAATTTGGACATTGTTATAGTTTCAATTTTTGATAGTACAGTATAGTTGCACATATATATGAGTAAACTTATTTATAAGCTATATTCCTAGAAATAGGCCTAAATTAAACTTGTAAAAACTTGATAATGCTATCAGCTACTCTCCAAAGATCACTATAAGTTTGTTTTCCCCTGCAGTATAACCACGAGCCTGTTTCTGACATCTTGCCCACTAAGCATTCTCTGTGCTAAGGTACAGACAGCAGCTTCCACGACTCTTAACTCGGGGTGTTGTTTACCTTTGGCTTCAATCCTCTGACCACTTCCAATCAAACAGTCCTTGATGTCTGCGCCCTTCTCAATCACCGCATTGTTGCAGATGACGCTGCCATGGATGCTGCTTCTGTAACACAGGAGCCAACACAGCAGTCACGTTAGGGTGCCCAGGGCTTTACCAGCAAACCACTGTCTGGAAGCTCAGGCTTCTCTCTGGGCTGACAACTGCTGAGTCCTGTGGGTGGCTACGCGTCTCTTATTGTTGGATGGCAGAAAGGTGTTAGAGAATTTCAGAGTGGGACTACATTCATAATTATTTTTCAAGTCCTTACTTGACTTCTCCCTATCGTCTTCCTTTTCTTTTTTTTGCAGTGGAGACTGGATCTAGGCCTTTGTGCATGTTAGACAAGCTCTTTACCACTGAACTATGGGCCCTCCCCTCTTTTGAGACAGGGTCTCGCACAGTCCAGGCTGGCCTTGAACTCCCTATGTAGCCAAGAATGATAGGGAACTCTTGATCCTCCTGCCTCTACCTACCAAGTGCTAAGATTATGGGTATATGTAAACACTGCAGCAACCAAGTTCATTTTACTTCCTAAAGTTTATTACATTATTTATTTGGTGTGTAGGTAGATGAAATGGGGGGTTACACATGTCACAGTGTAGCGGTCAGAGGCCAGCTTTAGAGATTGGTTCTCTCTTTCTACGTTGTGGGTTCTGGGTATCAAACTCTGGTCAGGTCTGGTGGGATGTGCCTTCCATCACTAGCCATCTTGCTGTTCCACGTTCTTCTCGTTTTGAGACAAGGTCTTGCTATGCATTCCAGGCTGGCCCCAGACATCCAAATACTAGATCATAGGTATATGCTGTCATACCTAGCTTGATTTTATATATACATACACACACACATTTGAGACAGGGTCTCATTATGTAGCTCTGACTGTCCTGGAACTCACTATGTAGACCAGGCTGGCTTCAAACTCACAGAGATCCACCTGCCTCTGCCTACCAAGTGCTTGGATTAAAGGGGTGTGCTACTATGCCAGGCTCCTAGCTTGACTTTAGGTACCCAGGATCTTGATCAAATTCTCCTTGGTGGAAGGGTGGAATCTGAGGCTGGTCTGTAGGCTTGCCCACTAAGTCTTCTTACCTAGGATCATATGACAAATGTCATTGGGGCCCAGAAATAAAGAATCTTTCTGGTTGGGCATAGTGGAACATACCTAATGCCAGAACTGCATTAGTAATGAGTGCTGGGTTAAAGGCATGCAACACCACTCCCCTGCTCCACTCTTATTTTTTTTAAATTTTCTTTGGGAGGGGGTATGTGGAGGTCAGAAGACAACTTGAGGGAGCCAGTGTCAGTTCTTTTTCCACTACGCAGGTCAGCAGGCTTGATGACAGAAGCTCTTACCTACTGAGCTGTCTTGGTGGCTTTCTCTGTCTATCTGTCTGTCTGTCTGTCTGTCTGTCTGCCTGCCTGCCTGCCTGTCTGTCTATATCTATCGTGTGTGTGTTGGCAGTGCTAAAAATTGAACTCAGGGCCTCATACATGGTAGATAAACACTCTGCCACTGAAATACATTCCCTATCACAAAAATGGGTATTTCAAAAGCCAGTTCAAGGCAAGCCAAGGATAGTGGCTTGGGCCTGTTATCCCAACTACTCAGGAGGCTAAACCAGGACAAGTTCAGGGCCATCTTCAGCCATAGAGTGAGATAAAGCCCTGTCTGGACAGCTAAGACTCTATCAGAATAAAAAGGGGGAGTTTGGGCAGCATGACCTGTAGAGCACTTGCTTAGCTTGTGGAAATCCCTGGGCTCAGTCCCGCTGCCACCCTCCCTGCACGCCAAACAAACAAAAAGCTCTGCTCCAGAAAGACTGCTTTGTTCCACACCACTAGAAGGCTGCTGGAGGCCCAAACACATGCTCAGACGCAGCACTGGCTCCTGCTGTTGATTTGAATTTAGAAACTAACTCTGTCTCCTGAAGACTGTGAGGTGGGGGAAGTCTTTAAAATAAAAACTGCTATCATCAAGAGTATGTGCATGGTATGCACTGTGCCAGTCGAGTGTTGAGAGCTGGCTCTTTTACTGTGGGCCCCAGGGACTGAGCTCGGCTCTCAGGCTTGTCCAGCAACACTTCCTACCTGCTGAGCCAGCTCACCAGCCGGAAAAGGCATTAAATTTTTTTAATTGGGAAATTTAACTTAAAAATTTAAAATTTAATATATAGCCCTGGCTGTCCTGGAATTTGCTATGTAGACCAGGCAGACCACACACTCAAGAGATCCACCAAGTGCGGGTATTACAGGTATGCCCCACGCCTGATGGCAAACCATCACCAACATTCTCTACACATTCATGCCAGGTACTACGCTAAACACATTACAGCAATGAGTTTTTACGAATCACCTGGGCAGGGCCAGTGAAATGGTTCAGTGGGTAAAGGCACCTGCTGTGCAAACCTGGAGAACTGAGTTCAAGTCTCAGAACCCTTTTAAGGGTGAAAGAGCTGCTTCCAGAAAGTTGTCCTCTGACCTCTGTACGTCATGATAGATGCCCCCACCCCAACCCCACCTCCACTATTCACACAGCACACACAATAATAAAAAAGTTATTTTGCCGGGCGGTGGTGGCGCATGCCTTTAATCCCAGCACCCTGGAGACAGAGACAGGCAGATCTCTGTGAGTTTGAGGCCAGCCTGGTCTACAGAGCAAGTTCCAGGACATCCAGGGTTGTTACACATAGAAATCCTATCTTCAAAGACAAAACAAAACAAAATTATGGGCGACACGAAGAAACGAGAACATCTTTTGTCTTGGCCTCCATCAATGTTTTTGGTAGGTCCAGGATGAGAAAATTATGTATTTAGTTAGAGAAAACATTTCTAGGTGATTCTCTGACTATCAATTTTATCTGATATAAAAATGGCACCCAAATTTTACAGATGAAATAAGATTTAGAGAATTAAACCATTTATTCCAAACCATGTAACTGCTAAACAGCATATTCAAATCCAATTCTGCCTGATACTAGAACCCATATTCTTCTTTTCTCTTTTTAATGAGATGTTTCTCTTTGTAACAGCTGTCCTCAAATTTACAGAGATCATACTGCCTCTACTTCCCGAGTGCTGGGATTAAAGGTGTGGGCCACCACTGCCTGGAGGTATCAAGATGATTTAAACTGCCCTATGCAAGGGTGAACTTTCAAAGGGAACGGCCCACACCATGAAGAAGTGCTGATGCCACAGGCAGGATTCTCTACACAACAGCCAGTCCTTGGTACAGCTCAGAAGTCTAGGGATGCAGCTCATTCATAGAAGGTGTTAGAATTTTGACCTGGAGCCAGAATTCAGAACAGTCTACAGTCACCTGAGCAAGAATGAGCACCCAAAGCACAAGGTGCTCTCTTAGCACATAGAGAGCTTTACTGTTTCAGATGGCCGACCAGAGGCAGACAGGAAACGGGCTATCTGTGCTATCTCCATTCTTAGGGAAGGTTAACGCCTATTCTAGGCTGAAGCATCTCTGTGGGTGGTATGAATGGGACAAGTATTAGTGTGCTTTTTGGCAGTCTTGGGGTGCATTCAGTGGGTGTTCCACGAGGTACAATCCAGAACTTTGCAACTTGCCAAATTGCGAAGCATTAGAGTCAGCAGTTACGGTAGCTCCATATCCTCCAGGAAATCCCCTACAGAGGGTAACAAGGAAGGTGCAGACTGCCTTATATACATGGGTCCAGAGGCAGAGCAAGGCCCACTTAGCCAAAGCAAAGCCCAGTGTCTGAAGTAGTAGCAATGTTTGTTTCCTATTAGTGGTTAAGATCTTAAAGTGTGCTCTGGAGCTAGGCTAGGGCAGACAGTTAGCAGGACACATGAAGCTGTGAACGAGGATTTCTGGAAAAAGCTGTGGGGTTGACTGTTTAGAAGCTCAGTGATGTCGAGAGGCTGGAATGTTGCAGGTCTGGAGCCTAATTACAAGTTATTTTGGGCTGTCTTTAGTTCTTGCCCACCGCTGTGTTGAACCTATTGTCCGGTGACTAACAGATAAAACTTGTGAAAAGCATTAACTCAATAAACCTGAGATTCCAGCAAAGGGCTAAGGAGGCTATTTGGTAGCATCTAATGCCAGCGCAGAGTTCTCCTGGTCTTGCTGTAACCCACCTACCTCATGTAGTCACTAATGTATTGGGAAGGTGTTTGATTTATGCCTTTCTTTGTTCTGCTACTTTTTATTTATTTATTTATTTATTTATTATTTTTTTGGTTTTTCAAGGCAGGGTTTCTCTGTGGCTTTGGAGCCTGTCCTGGCACTAGCTCTTTTAGACCAGGCTGGCCTCGAACTCACAGAGATCCGCCTGCCTCTGCCTCCCGAGTGCTGGGATTAGAGGCGTGCGCCACCATCGCCAGGCTCTTTGTTCTGTTACTATAGAAAGTTTACAGGATTGCAACCTCATTGGAACGTGTTTATTGGGGAGACCTAAATCTATGTTCTAGGGCCATGGCCACTCATATTTGGCTCCAAAATAAGCCACATCTTTGTTCCTTTGAGTGAGAGCTGTTTCTTTCGTTGACAAAGCCATAATTAAAGACTACTAACTGGCTACACTGGAATCTGGGCGTGGGTGGGAACCATCACAGGAAGGAAGTGGCTGGAACGGAGGTCAGATTTCCAAAACAACCCACGGCTGCTCTCAGTTTGTTTAGCAGTCTAGCCGGGTCTGCAGGAGCCTCCTCACTGATCATTTTACCTAGTTTAAATGGAGCTTCTGAGATGCACTAGTTACTGTGTAGAGACTAGATACAACCGGGAAAAGGAGGCTGGCTGATGGCTCTGCTCACCGAGGCTCTGCTCAGTGGCTCCCTGAAGACTCGAGGTGAACTCTGGGTACGAAGCTTTTTTCTGACCATTTGTTTCAGCAGCTCTTCACTTTCATTGCAGATACCACAAACTGCCTTTAATCCCAGTACGGGGGCACAGGCAAACAGATCTTTGCAAGTTCAAGGCCAGCTAGGACTACAAAGTGAAACCCTGTCTCAAAACAAAAATAAAGCCTAAAACAAAAACCCACCAAAAAACCAAGACTTCAAACCCACCAAAGGCAGAGTGTGATCCACTGCAGAGTGTGAGCCACGGGCCCATCCTCAGAGCACAATATACACACTATATATTTTATGTATCTTTGGTGTATTTAAATATCTAGTGAACTCTTTTCCTCTCTCCCTCTTCCTCCCCACCCCCTCTTTTCCCGGCTTCAAACTCACAGAGATCCACCTGCTTCTGCTTCCCAAGAGCTGGAACTGAAGCTGTGCTCCACTTCACCCGGCTGTTTCTTATTTTTCTGACAGTCCAGGCTGGCCTTGAACTCACCGCGTATCCCAGGCTGGCCTTACACCTGAGGCAGTCCTCTTGCCTCTGCCTCACGAATGCTGGGATTATAGACATGAACTAGCACAGTCAGCAGCCCATGGATGTTACACACAAGCTCTACCATGAACTACACCTCCAGCCCAACGATCAGGAATTTCCCTAGAAGTATATGTATTTATCTGCTCATGATGGAGGGGATGGAGAGGTAGGATTATATCAACCTCTCTTAAGTGGCCAATTCTCAGCCAGACTGTGTTCCTGGGCCCAGCACCAGAGCTGGTTTCTGCATCTAGTGCTGGCTCTCAACCTGGCTCTAGGATCTGTGCTGTGCTAATTCTCTCCAGGGTTCTCTAAGAAGCCACTCGGTGATGGCTGAGACTAATGGAGACTTGGTCCTTCATTCTTGGTGGGCTCACATTTGAAACCAACATGAAGGCCTGGGAAAGTACTATGCTGCTTTGGCAGGTGTGCCACCCTGTGCCTACTGCGTCACAGTACATAAGGAAGAAGTCCTGACTGGTGACACAGGGTGCCTCTAGTTCTCCATCCTTTCCTGGTTTTAAGTCTTTCTTCAGTGTGGGGATCTGGGGTGTGCGTGCGTGTGTGTGTTAGGAGACCCAGGTCTCATGTAGCACAGGTTGGCCTCAAATTTGCTATGTAGTCAAGGGTAACTGTATCTTGAGGTCCTAAGTGCAGGGATTACTGGTGTGTGCCACTATGCCTGGCCAGAACTGGAGAATAATGAGATAGCAAAAATGCTTGCCTAACATGAACAGAGCTCTGAATTCAACTTACAGTACCAACATACACAGACTTCCTTTAGTTCATTTCAGGAAGGAAAAGAACACGTACACAAACACACTCTTGTGTGTATACATCCGCGTATGTGTGAAAGAGTGTACGGGTGAGCATGTACTTTTGGAGACCAGTGGTTGACTTCAGGCGTCTTCTGCAGTAACTCCCTACCTTATTATTCTACATTTATCTAGTTCGTGTGTACCGTGGTGGGTATGTAGGACAGAGGAGCTGGTTCTCTGCTTTTACCACGCCAGTTCGAGGGATCAAACTCAGGTTGCCAGGCTTGGTAGCAAGCTATCTTACCAGCCGTTCATCTATTTTTTTGAGATAGGATCTCTATTTGAACCTGGAGCCTACCAACTTTGCTAAACTAGGCAGTCAGCAAGTCCCAGGGATCCTTCCTGTTTCCATCTCCTCAGACTAGAATTTTAGCTATGTACCACCATGACCAGCTTTCTAAAAGGTGTGCTGGGTGCACACCTTTAATCGCAGCACTGGGGAGGCAGAGACAAGCGGATCTCTGTGAATTTGAGGCCAGCCTGGTTTACAGAGCGAGTTCCAGGGGCAGGCTCCAAAGCTACAAAGAAACTCCGCCCTGAAACCTCCTCTCCCCCCAAGAAAGGGGAAAAAAGAATCTTATTTTTATTTATGTTTTTATTTATGTGCCCCACAAGTGAGAAGGTAGCTGAGGAGCCAGAAGAGGGTGTTATATTCCCTGCAGTTGGAGTTACAGGTGGATGTGAGCTACCTGACATGGATGCTGGATATGGGGGCAGGGGATGGTAGGTGGCACAATGTTTTGGATTTGACCCCTGGTGTCATATAAATCAGCTATGAGGGCACATACCTGTAATCTCATACAAAAGGAAAAAAGAAAGTGAGTATTTTCTTTTCTTTCTTTTGGAGACAGAAATTCATGGACCTCAGATAGGCCTTAAACACTTTTTCCTGCCTATTTAGGGTTGTTTTTTCCTTGAGACAGTGTCTCATTATATACTGTCTTGGAACTCACTATACAGAGCGAGTTCAAGGACAGCCAGGCTACAGAGAAACACTGTCCTGGAAAAAAAAAAGGAAAAGAGAAGACAGGGGCAGGTGGGATGCCTCAGAGGTTAGGAGCTCACACTACTATTGTAGAGCTCCTACACCAAACACCAAAACTGGATTGTTCAAAACCACGTGGAACTCCAGTCCTGGGGATCAGATGCTCGCTACTGGACTTTTGCTATAGACATCAAACAACAAACCAGCTCAGGGATGGCTCAGCAACTAAGTGCATATGCTGCTCCTTCAGAGGACGGCAGTTTGACTCCCAGGACCCACACCAAGTGCTCACAGCAGTCTGTAACTTTAGCTTCAGGGGATATGACTCCTTGGGTACCTATATTCAAATGTACACACACACAAACACACATCTAAACTAAACAAGAACTGGGTCAGGATGGTACATGTCCACAATGCTAAAATTTGTGAGGTAGAAGTAGAATGATTAGGAGTTCAAAGGCATCTTCCCTACACACTAAATTCAAGGTCAGTCTGGGCTATCTCAGACAAGGCTCCAGAACAAAAAGGATACTGCCCTGTGGAGAACTCTTAGCCTAGCAAGTGTAAGGCCCTAGGTTCAATCCCTATTGCCACAACAATAGTAGGTGGAATGGGAGTAAAGAAGAGAGAAACAAGGATTCGGTGGGTGGCCAGTCAGCTGGAGCTGTGCTCAAGGTAATGATTAGAATGAGAAACAGGAACAGCTTGTTTGGCCTTGAGGGCTAACTTGGTTAAGCATCGACAGCACGGAAAACCCAGGTAAAACCCGATTTCCAACTTGCTTAAGCTGAAGATGGGATTGGAGACTGCTTTGATGTCATCCACTTTATATTAAGAGACAATTCAGATGTAGTTGAGGAGGATAAAGAGACAGACAACAAATGAAAGCCTTGACTATTATAGGCTTTTTTTTGAGATTTATTTATATTTTATATAAAGCTGTATCTGCATCACACCAGTATGCCAAAAGAGGGCACCAGATCTTATTACAGAGGGTTGTGAGCTACCATGTGGTTGCTGGGAATTGAACTCAGGACCTCTAGAGCCAGAGCTCTTAACCAGTGAGCTCTCTCTGGCTGGCCCTGACAATTAAGTTTTTTTTGGTTTTTCAAGACAGGGTTTCTCTGTGGCTTTGGAGCCTGTCCTGGAACTAGCTCTTGTAGACCAGGCTGGTCTCGAACTCACAGAGATCCGCCTGCCTCTGCCTCCCGAGTGCTGGGATTAAAGGCGTGCGCCACCACCGCCTGGCGACAATTAAGTTTTAAAATTATTACATTTTTATTTATTTGTTTGTTGTGTGTGAGTGTGCCATTATCCAGTCCCCTCGACCTTTTTTCTCTCCAATGGATTTGTGTCTATATTTATGTGTATGAGTCTGGGCATGTGTGTGTAGAGGTCAGAGGACAGCAGGGATTCAGGCTAGCTGGCGTGTGAGACTCTGAGGATTTATTCCTGCGTCTGCTCTGAATCCTGCTGAAGGAGGACTGGGTTACAGACAGGCATGGGCTATCGTGTCCTACTCACACAGGCTCTAGGATCTGAACTCAGCTTCCCCAGCTTCCGCAGCAGCGTTTCACCCTGTGCATCTGCCCAGCCTTCACTAGACGTTTGATTCCTGACTGTCAGCCATCACAGAAAGTGGCAGAAAACGGAAGATAAGCAGGAATTTTCTGAGAACAGTCTTACCTATTGACACCTCCCCCAAAGTGTAGATATTGGCATCTCCCAAGCCCTGAGGACCTTGGGCAGGGAACTAACCCACTGTCCACAAGATCGACATGTCTGAATTTTAATTGCCCTTTTCAAGTTTATCATAGGTAAACTAAGTGACCCCAAAATAATGGGGAAATCTTCATATGGGTAGAAAGATATCAGATCTTATCATCAGATGCTAATTTGTAGGACTGCGTGATCTCTCACCACCTTTAGCTTAGACTGGCTCTGAACTTAATGATTCTCCTGCCTCAGCCTTTAAAGTGCTGAGATTATAGGCATGTGCCATCTTATTCCTATTATTATTATTTTAGGTTTTTCAAGACAGGGTTTCTCTGTAGCTTTGGAGCCTATCCTGGAGCCCGTGTGAGTAGGACCAGGCTGGCTTTGAACTCACAGAGATCCGCCTGCCTCTGCCTCACAAGTGCTGGGATTAAAGGTGTGCGCCACCACCACCCAGCTATTACTATTATTATTATTATGCAGACAGACTCTTATTTTGTAATCTTGGCTGGCCTGGAACTTGCTATGTAGAACTGGCTGGCCTCAAACCAGAGATCCACCTGCCTTACTGTCTTGTGGGTGCTAGATTCAAACTGGGGCCCCCTGGAAGAGTAACCAGTGCCTTAACTGCCAAGTGATCTTTCCAGCTGCTCCCTGTCCCCTTTAACTTAGATTCTGGGGATCAAACTTAGGTCCTCCTGCTCTGAGGGCAAGCTCTTTACTAAGGTCCACTCCCAGCCCAGTCAGTCACTCTGAACTGTAAAAGGAACTGTTTTCTCCGGGGGGGTTTGTTAGGAGTTGGGTGTGGCGGTACAGGACTTTTGGGGCAATTGAAGGAGAGCTGATCCTAGGATTCAGGGCCAGCTGGCCCCATTTCAAGATAAACAAACAGTCAACGAGCTCCCACCCCACATATTCAGCCCAATGAAGTGTTTGCACACCCCCCCTCTCATTCTTTGCAAACAGTGTAGTCCAGGCTGGCTTCTGACTATGGATCCTCCTTTCTCTGCCTTTCCAATGCTGAGAATCTGCTACCATGATGAGTCAGCTCAGTGATTTTGCTTTTGCGGCCTGTGAAGGAGCCACATGCCTTCAATCCCACGACTTGGGAGACAGAGGCAGGAGGATCGCTGTGTCGCTGTGAATTCAAGGTCAGCCTGGTCTACAGAGTGAGTTCCAGGACAACCAGATCTATGTAGAGAGACCCTGTCTCATAAAAGAAAAGAAAGCAAAAGAGACAACCTCTCAGGGTGGGATGGTGCATGCCTTTAATCCCAGGACTTGGGAGGCAGACATAGGTGAATCTCTGGTTTTCAGAGTGAGTTCCAGGACAGTCAGGACAACCAGGACTACACAGAGAAACCCTGTCTTAAAAAACCAAAAACAAGCAAACAAACAAACAAAAAAAAACCAAGGTGAGCCAGGCGATGGTGGCGCACGCCTTTAATCCCAGCACTCAGGAGGCAGAGGCAGGCGGATCTCTGTGAGTTCGAGACCAACCTGGTCTACAGAGCTAGTTCCAGGACAGGCTCCAAAGCCACAGAGAAACCCTGTCTCGAAAAACCAAAAAAAAAAAAAAAACAAAAAAACAAAAAAAAAAACAAAAAAAACCCCCCAAAAAAACCAAGGCGCATAAGGGACAGTCTCATTGTGTACCCCTGGCTGGCCTAGAACTCATCACTATACAAGGCTGGTTCACAGAGATCCACCTGCTTCTGCCTCTTCTGGGATCAAAGGTATGTGCCACCATGCCCACCTAGCAAAGCATATTGTTTTTTCTTTAAAAAAACAGTGTATCTCTGTGTAGTCTTGGCTGTCCTGAAACTCACTTTGGCCTCAAGCTCAGAGATCCGCTTGCCTCTCCCTCCTGAGTGCTGGGGTTCCAACTTGTCAAACATAACCCAGGCTAGCCTCAAATTTTAAATCCTCTTCCCTCTGGCTTCTGAAGTTCTGGGATTATAGGAGTGTGTTGGTGAGGAACCATGCTTTGTTTAAGTAAAGTTTCAGCAAAAGGCTTATCGTTGTATTTTTATCTCATGTATTTGAGGCTGGCCTTAAGTTGCTATGTAGCTGAAGATGATTTTGAATTCTTGATCCTCCTGCTTCATGCCCAATTTATGTAGTGCCAGGATTAAACCCAGGGGCCTTGTGCATATATGCTAGACAAACACTCAATCAACTATATCCCTAGCCCCAGACTTTGGACTTTAAGGGGCTGAAGCAGGATGCTTATGGGTAGACCAGACTGAGCTACATACAAGGTCTAGGCCAGCCTCGGGAGAGAAGCCTGCCCTTAAAGCATAGCATGGCTTTTATGTCCACTCCCTGTACGCCGCTGCCTCCAGGAAGCTTTGGGGTATTAAGGCAGGGGAAGTAACACTTCATCAGCACAATGTCACTGCAGCACCACAAAGAGCTCACTACTGTGGTCACCTTCATGAGACAGGACCCCAGGGAAGAGAAGGCAGCTTCTCATAGGAGTGTATGGTTCTACGAGAAGAGGGTACTAGAGTTCACGTCATTATGGAAGCAAAACCAAACTTCAAAGGTGCTAAGCTTCTTCCTTTCTGTCCCCAGTGTGAGTGAGCCCTTTGTTGGGTTGGGTGAATCCACCAAAGCTCTTGGGGTACCAGAAGCCTTGCCTCACGCAGGCACAGAGGGAGACATACCCTTCTTCCACGATGACAGAGTTCATGAGAAGGCAATTGGTAATGGTCACTTTATCTTGTATGACACAGGATGAGCCAATGACTGAGCGCTTAATAGATGACTTCTCTCCAACCTGTGTATCCGGCCCAATGAGGCTGTCAGCTGCAACCTGCAGAAGGCAAACAGAGATCTTGCCATCCGTCTCAACTATCTGTAATTCACCCCCATCTTTGGGGCTGGCATCTATGGACCCTTTCAGAGAAATAACTTAGGGGAGTGATTAGTATTTCGCAAGACCCAAAGACCAAACAGTTTTTCCAACACCAGCTCCATCTAACACTGAAGAACAGGCCCTTCTCTTCCAAGAAAAACAAAACAAGACCAACAAATCAGACATATGTGTGCACTTACATATTTGTATACTTAGCCCAGACTGGCCTTCGGCTTTTCAGTTTATTTAACTTTTTTTAAAGACAGGGTTTCTCTGTGTAGCTTTGAAGCCTGTCCTGGAACTCTTTCTGTAGACCAGGCTGGCCTCAAACTCACAGAGAGCTGCCTGCCTCTGCTTCCCAAGTGCTAACCTTAAAGGAGTGCACCACTCAGAGGCCCCCAGCCAACTTTTCTTCGAGACAGGGTTTCTCTGTAGCTTTGTAGCCTGTCCTGGAACTTGTAGCTCTTGTAGACCAGGCTGGCCTTGATTTCAGAGATCTGCCTGCCTCTGCCTCCTGCGTACTTGGGATTAAAGGTGTGTGCTGCCACTGGCTCAGCTCCCTTTCTCCTTTTTATTGCTTTTGGAGACAAGTTCTTACTATGAAACCCTAAACTTGCATCCAACTTGCTATTTATCTCAGGCTGCTTAGAACTCACATTCTTCCTGTATCAGTCTCCTGGATGCCATGGCTGCAGCTGTGTACCACAACATCTGGCTTCAGGACTCTTCATATTTGTGAAATACAGGAGATTGGATCCAGAGATTCATAAATGCTGAGCAAGTGTTCTACCACTAAACTATATGCCAAAGCAAGTTCCAAGCGGCCAGAGACAGGGTCTTACTCTTTCCCAGGCTAGCCCTGCATGTTCTGTAGGTCAGCAGGCTTTGAACTTGTGATCTTCCCACCTAAGCTGCTCCAGTGCTGAGATTATAGATGTACCACCACATCTGCTAGGAAGTCTCTTATATTTTTTTCTGTGTGTGTACACATGTGCATGCTATGATGTGTGTGGAAGTCAGAGAGGAACGCTTTAAGTGTCATTTCTCCCCTTTCAGCACGGGAGTTCCCAGACTGTACCAAGGTTGTCAGGTTAGCAGCACAGAGCTTTACCCGCTGAGCCATCTCTCCAGCCTGATGAAGTCTTCTTGAGTGAGACCCTACTACTACCAAGATGGAGATGGGACTCCCCTTGTACTAATGGGGTCCCAGTGCCCCTCAGAAGGTTGCACCTGTGCTCTGCTTATGCCAACACTTACCAGGTGTCTGTTGGCAATCTGGGCTGATGGGTGGATCATTGACTCCTCTGGACAAAGCTCAGACAGCAATTTGGGTACCTTGAGGAAATAAGTTTCGTAGGTAAAGAGGTGGAAACACCTAACCGACACTTTAGGTAGAACTCAACGCCCAGTCAGGGACGGGGCTCTCCGCCAGTTGTGTCAGATAAGAGCGCAGAGAAGCTGCTAGGCTTCCCAGGACAGGACAGCGTATGCAGCAGCCTCACTAAGGCCTAGACATTCTTCTGACATTTCATGGGAAAGGAGGTCAAATGGGGCACAGAACACCACAAATCCCGCTCAGAATAATTCTGGGTTCTTTTCCTTGTCTCCTGGGTTACTGTGGCCATGCATGTACCACGTGAGAAGAGGAGCAACGTTGGACAAACTCTACAATCAGGACTGACTCAAAGAAAGAGTCCATGTCCCTCCAAAGGAAACGAGAAAAAGAAGTTTATATTATTCTTGCCTAAGGCTGAGAGATGAAAAGCAGGTTGAAGGTACAAGGTGATTTGGCCATAACCTACTTGGAAGGAAGAGAATGCATGTATCTGTGATTCTCCAGCATGGACAAACCATTGTAGGTGGTGGCCATGCTAGCTGGGCGAGGTCTTGTCAGCACTGGCTACAGTACCATGAGTCTTATTTTATGACACTCCAGTCACGGCCCTGTGTGCCTATCTGCTGCACCATCAGAGGGTGTCTTTCCAGCCTCAGCCTGTTTATAAACCTGCTTCTGGACCTGAGTAAGAGTGGAGAACACTGTGTTTTCTTATAGTTTTCTGGTTTGGGGTTCCCCTGAATTCATAACCAATCCACATTGAAGGCAGCTTAATACCTGGGGCTGAGGTTATGTCTACCAGCTAGTACGAGTCTTTTGTTGTTATTATTTGAGACAGGGTCTCTGTATGTAGCCCTGGCTGTTCTGCAATGCACTATGTAGATCATGCTGACCTCCAACTCACAGAAATCCTCCTATCTTGTCTCCCGAATGCTGGGATCAAAGCTGTGCAACCACCGCCCTGCCTACTAAGAGTCTTCAAGATTCATGAACCAGAGAAATCTCAGTTTTCAATAATATTTTTAATATCATCTACATCTTATCTTACCTCCCAGTGACAGTTTTCAGAGTTCTACTAGGAACAATGCCAGTAGTTAATCTTTCGCTATTGTTTCTCAAGACAGGGTACCCCTGGCTGTCCAGGAACTCACTCTGCAGACCTGGCTGGGCTCGAACTCCAGAGATCTGCCTGCCTCTGCCTCTAGGGAGCTGGGATTAAAAATGTGCCACCACTGCCCTATTTAGTAGCTAATCTTTTTATTATCTCATTGCAACTAACTTTGCCTATTTTTACCTCAGCGCTTCACTCCTCCCCAATTTCATTTGCTGGTCTCAATACTCCTTCCTCCTGTGCTTCTAAGACTATGAAGAAACCTCCACATCTTTAGCCTTTTCTCTCCATGCTTTCACTGATGTGTTTCAGACAATTCTCCATAGACACTCCTATCTCGAGTCATCTGGTCACTCAATTTTCTTTCTCTCTTCTTCCCCCTCCCCTCTTTATATTTTTAAAATTCAGTTTACCTTAAACACCACTAACAAAAATACAAGCAAGAAATCCCTACAGGGTTTCATGCAGCCCAGTTGGGTCTTGAACTCAGTATGTAGCCAAGGATGTCCTTGAAATTCTAGTCTTTTTGCCTCTGTCTCCTGATGCTGGGAGTATGGGCACCACACCAGCTGATGCAGTACTGGGGAGTGAGCTCGGGGATTCCTGTGTGCTATCAATAGGGCTACATTCCCAGCTGTTTTTTTGCTTTCTTGAGGAAGTTTCCTTTGTTGTTTTACTTCATTAAACTATGTGACTATACAATATTTATCTATTTTATTACCCCCCACCCCCGACCCAGACAGGTCTTGCTATGCTACCCAAGCAGGCTTTCAACACAAAATCCTCCTGTTTCTGCCTCCCAAGTACTGGGATTACAGGTGTGAGCAAACATGGCTAGCCTGGAATTTGCTACAGGGTAGCCTCCACTTTGCACATCTCACTGCTGAGAGCTGGGGTTATTGGAATATACCATCATGCTTGGCTTTGTCTGCTTACTTAGAAGTAGTTATTATACAAATGTTCACCCTGAAAAACAGGAGAGCTGCTGCAGCCACAGCTCAGAAGCTAATCTCCCTAGAGATCTTAGCGCTTCCCTGAACTCACCGACTTCCTGTCTTTGGATTTTCCCCTGACAATTCAAGTCTTGCTGATCTTTAGGAGTGAAGACTGTGAATGTTACCATTTCCCTAATGAGAATAGTAAGAGAAAGCATGGTCTAGTTTGAGGGCAGGAAGACCCTGAGCCCATCCTCTCACCTGCCTGTTGGCTTCCATGTAGAGCCCCAGGGTGCTCACTCGAGAGCAGAGTCCCTCTTTCATGATGTGGACATAGCAGCGCACCTGTGAGCTAGAAAAATCTTCCCACTTGTCTCCTCGAAAGGCATTCCAGCAGGCATGATATGGAGCCAAAGTCAGAGTGTTGTCATTTTTTATAAAACTGTAAATATCTTCAGAGCAAACATCCAGAGTAAATAAAAAGAGAAAGATGGCATGGGGACACAGATTGATTGACAGCCTGCCTTGCTATGTAGATTGGGCTGGCCTGGAACTCACAGACCCCCTGCCTCCGTCTCTGCCTCCTGAGATACAGTCAGGTCTTAGAAGCAGGTGTGGCTAATATTCCTTCCTACTCTCCGTGAAACTCATCACTAAGTCTGGACCCCAAGGAACCCATCACAGCTGAAAGACCAAGTCAACTAAAACAGGCAATGGATTTTCTTATACGCTTGAAATACGGTAAGCACTATAAAATGTTATAAGCACTAAACTAATATTTAAGAAGTCCTAAAAAGAAGGTTGGCTGGCATTGTGATGCTCACCTTTAAACCTAGCACCCAGGAGCCAGAGGCAGGTGAACCTCTCTCAGTTCAGCCCAGCCAAGGCTACATAATAAGACATAACACATAGTCTCAAAACAACAATAAATCAAAGCTTTCAAGCAAACCAAACGCCTAAAAACAATAATTAAGCATCACTAAGGAAAATGATAACCTCTGTAAATCATGAAAGCACACAGCATGTATGCAGGTGATCACAGCATTTGGAGTCACAGTAACTATTCTAGTTTTCTTTTTTCTTTCTAATTCTTTTTTGTTGCTGTTTTGAGATAGGGGTTCTCTGTGTAGCCTTGGCTGTCCTTGAACTCACAGAGATCTGCCTGCCTTTTCCTCCTGAGTGCTGGGATCAAAGGCGTGCATCACCACAGTCCAGTATAATGAATCTTAGATGTTGGAGCCAAAGTCTGTGGCTGCAGCCACCATGCCACTCTGTCATCACTCTGTGTGATGGGGCAGGACACAGGGCTCTGAGGGCAATCAAGGCATTCCATCTCGACAGTCTGGCTGGCCTCTGGTTGTACTTGTTTGCTTCATCACCTTCCCTCACTGACAGAGGTGGTAGGTCTAACTTGAAGAACCAGGAAGCTGAGATGCGGTAAGGAGAATCTGAAGACCTATGGTTTAGTGGGGAGCATAGTCAAAAAGGATGGACCAAATAATGGGTCTGGAGGCTTGATCAGCCCAGCCCGGAAGAGTTCAGGAACCAACTGTGTGATCAAGCGCACCCAGAGTAAAGCCAGCTAGCCCATTTTGTCCTGTAAACTAGACGCTGGCTGTCTTAAGTGAACATCTTGGGATGCCATTCTCTCCCAAGGTTCTTCGACCCATGTTCATCTCACTGCACCAAACCAAACACCAACCTAAAGACTTCAGCTCCTTTTTCTTTAGATCCTCTTCTTTGTCTTCCTGCCTCTGTTGTGAGGAAGTTGAGGAAAACTGTTTTCTTACTAGGTATGGAATCAGTTCACTTCGGATGGAAGTGATTGACCTAGAAAGAAAGAGTGGCCAAATGTGAGAATTTTGTATCCTTCTGGGTCAGAAATTATTTGTACTCAAGGAAAAGCCAAAGATCTGGATTTCCTTTAAAGGTTAAGACAGAAGTGGGAAAAAAAAAATAAGAATCCCTTTTCTTGGTCCTTCCACAAAGTCCCAGCTTCATGGTATGTATATGTATGTACATCCTTACGCATACATGCAGTATATAACACGGTGCTCTGATTCCTCATTAGCAACCATCCATGAGAAAGCAGGCTATTCTGTTTGTGGGCATGTAAGATGTATGTGTGCACACATGTCTCTGTGGGTGCATAAATGCATGTATACAGAGGCCAGGGGTGGCTGTCAAGTGCCTTCCTCTATCAATTTCCACCTCTCACTGACCCTGGGTTCACTGATTTAGCTAGGCTTGATGCCCAGTGAGTTTCAGAAAGACATCTATCTGTCTTTGTTTCCCCATCACTGGGGCTACAGCTACTGCTGCAACTAGCTTAAATCACTTTTTTAAAAAAATTTCAATTTATTTTATGTGTACTGGTATTTTGTCTGCACATATGTCTGTGGAGGCCAGAAGAGGGCATCAGATCCTTTGGAAATGGAGTTACAGATGTTTGTGAGCTGCCATGTGGTTGCTAAGAGTAAGCCCTGGTCCTCAGGAAGAGCAAGTGCTGTCAAACAATCTTGCCAGAAAACACCACCCACCCTTCCTTTCTTCCTTTCTTCCTTTTCTTTCTTGTGACAGGGTCTCTCAGTGTAGCTCTGGCTGTCCAGGAGCTCACAGAGATCAGCCTGCTTCTGCTTCCTGAGTGCTGAGACTAAAGGTGTGCGCCACCATGCCTGCCGCCCCCCTTTAAATTTATATTTTTATGTATAGGAGTGTTTTGCCTGCATATATGTGTATACCACATGTGTGCCTGGTACAGGCAGAGTTCTATGTCCAGACGATGAGATAGAAGGCTTTTATTTTTTTGTTACATGGAGACAGTGTCTTAATGGCTCAGGCTGGCCTCTAACTGTCTACTCAAGGACAACCTTGAATTCTTGATCCTCATGCCTTTACCTTGTAAGGGCTAGGATTACAGGCGTTACTGTCATGGCTGGCTCTGTGGAGATGTTGTTGTGAGACAAAGTCTTACATGTAGCCCAGGCTGGCATAGAATTTAGGATTTGCTTGCCTCCGTCTCCTTACTGCTGGGATTGTGAGCACAAGCCACGATGTCTGTTATATATTTATTTCATCCTGGGGGTTGAACCCAGGGCTTTGGACACACTAATTAAGTACTCAGCTTTTGAATTATAATGATTATAATTATAATGATATATCATTAGATCTTTTCATTTTTGAGACAAGGTCTAACATTGTAATCTAGGAGGTCTTGAACTAGTGGCCAATCCTCCTCCCTCAGCTTTCTAAATGGCAGGAATTAAAGGCATGGGCCACCAAACCTAGTCTCTCTGCAAATTTAGATTTCATTCCTATCCCTAAGTAGTTCCTAAAAAACATTATATCCCACTGAGCGAAGGTGATGCACGCCTTTAATCCCAGCACTCAGGAGGCAGAGGCAGGCAGATCTTCGTGAGTTTGAGGCCAGCCTGGTCTACAGAGCAAGTTCCAGGACTGGCTCCAAAGCTATTGAGAAATCCTATCTCTAAAAACCAAAAAAAGAAAAGTTAAATTCCATCTACTCAAAAGGGCAGGTCTCCAAATATTGTAGCAGTTGTACTTACTAATGGTTGCTAAAGAATTCCCTCAAAGTTAACTTCAACCTACTGTAATATCTCAGCTGAGACTGACACCAAGGGCAAGGGCAGAGTTAACTCATGCAGAGAATGACTCCTAGAAAGGAGCAGGGAGTAGCTGGCCAGAGCTCTGACGTGCTTCTTCATTTGCCCTCTGTGGGTCCCAGGAAGTAACTTCTTTCTGATGGCATCACGGGATGTCAGGAGCTGCAGAGATGCTCACCTGCCTGCTTGAATTCCATGCCCAGGACACACACAGCAGAGAGAATCAACTCCTGCCAAGTTGTTTTTTTTTTTTTTTTTTTGGTTTTTCGAGACAGGGTTTCTCTGTGGCTTTGGAGCCTGTCCTGGAACTAGCTCTGTAGACCAGGCTGGTCTCGAACTCACAGAGATCCGCCTGCCTCTGCCTCCCGAGTGCTGGGATTAAAGGCGTGCGCCACCACCGCCCGGCCAAGTTGTTGTCAGACTTTTCCACACACATATCAGGGTATGAATGCCCAAAAGAGGACTCTCTCACTCTCTTACCCTTCCTCTCTCTCAGTAAGTAAAAAAATAAATGTAAAAAAAAAAAAGATGATAGAAAAAAAAAAAAAGAACAGCTATGAAGAAGTCCCGGGGGGGGGGGGAAGATGATAGGTTGTTGGGTCTAATGAATCTTTAATGGGGGAAGAAAGGACTTGATATTTGGTATAGCGGATATGCTTTTTAAATTAACATTATTTGTTAGCTTATCTACAATGTGTGTCTCCTGTGCCTGCATGTGTGAGTGTGTATGCATATACCACACTGCCGTGTAAGGAAATTAGAGGACAGACTTTGCAAGCAGGCTCTTTCCTTCTACCGTATAGATTCTGGGGACTGAACTCAGCTTTGGGGGCATGCAGTATGCTTTTAACTTTTATTGAATAAAGAAAATGAAAACAGGTGGGTGAGAATGCAGGTTTTTATATCATTGATTAATTTATTTAGTATTTATCACACGTTTTATACGTCAGTTGCTGTGCTGGGCTTTGGTAAATGCCGTTTCTAACACCTAAAGGAATTATTATTGGGGTGGGCCGAAGACAGGGAAAGGGAGAAAGAGCAGGTCAAACAGGCGGGGGAGCAGACTGTGAACGTGTCTAAGCAGTTATAATACTCTGAGAGACGAGGCACGAGGGAGGGGCTGTAGTGTGAACAGCACCGCAACCCTCGCGGCTTCTCTACCAGGGGCCCCACGAAGACACAGGACCACACACATGTGCCGTAAGGAAGAAGGCAAGAGAGAAGCAGAGACTGAGGGAGGGAAGGGAAATTATGAACCCTGGAGCTACACAGTACATGGTCTTATGTTATTTTTAAAGGATCAAATCAAATATCTTTGAACATTTCTGTGTAAGCTAGGAGTCCCTGTATCGAATTTCAATGGGATTTTTTTTCTTGGTTCTTTGATGGAGATTAAAAATTTCCATATGAATACAAGAATGAAACAGCAGAACACTTATTCTTAGCTTTTTTTTTTTTTGGTCTGTTTTCAATACCAATGCAGATAGCAAATATTCCTTGGTCCCTTCCCTTGGAGAACAAGTCAGTTCTTTTGAAGGGACAAAGCACAGACAGCTGGAGGACGTTTAGGGCCTTCATGGAGCAAACAGAATTGGCAGCGGGCAAGCAGACAAGTCTTGGCACACGGTCCTTATCAGCACTCAGGGTAAGTGATTTGAAAAGACATGAAGCCGTCCTGCCAGGTCGCAGCCCCTTCTGCTGGCGCTCAACGTCAGATGTATTCCCATACAGTGCAGCTGACCTAGCTGGAGAGGTTGCCCATAGCTGTGCTAAGAACTGGAACAACGCAAGGCTATTGTGAACCATTGTGGAACACAACATCTTGACATTAGGCCTAAAATGAAGCTACCAGCTGGATACAAAGTACCTTCAGGCTGCAGGAATATACCACTGTACCAGGGTGGACTACCTGTTTCAAGATTTATAACTTCCTGTTCAGTGTTTAGTGCTGTGTGTATATCATTTTTGTTTGTTCTTTTGTTGTTGTTTTGAGACAAGGTCTCTTGCCCCTTAGCCTAGGCTGGCCTGAATTTGCAATCCCTCACGTCTCCACCTCCCAGGTGCTGAACTTACAGGCACGAGTCACCAAACCCAGCTAGATACACTTTATATCGAAATTTACTTTTACTATGTGCACTTTGACTCTAGCAACTCTGGGAGATGTGGAAGGGAACAGATGTGGTTTGGGCTGAGGATCCGGATCGACGTCAGAGCAGACTGCAGAGGAAAAGCCCCAGCTGGCAGCCCTGGCAGTCACAGTCATCACTGATGGCAGCTTGTCCTCAGAGCACACACCACTCTATTACATTTGTCAGGGCTGCAGCAGCAAACTGACGTGTCCAGATGAGCTACAGATGAGCTGCAGCAACAAAGATAAGGCTGGCTTTGTTGTAAAATTGCCTGTACACCCTGGATCTAAAAGCCACAATTCTATTTGACAGTATTTAGAAAGCATTCCTTCTTTTTAAGCCAGTGATGGCGCACATCTTTAAGCCCAGCATTCTGGGAGGTAGAGGCAGGCGGATCTCTGTGAGTTCAAGGCCGGCCTGATCTACAATGAGTTCCAGCACAGGCTACACAGAGAAACCCTGTCTTGAAACAATACAAAAAACAAAAAAACAAACAAAAATACTGGCTGCTCTTCCAAAGGACCCAAGTTTGATCTGAACATCTATATGGCAGCTTACAACAGTCTCTGTAACTCCAGGCTCAGGGGATTGCCGACACCCTATTTTGGTCTCCATGGGTACCAGACACTCATGTGAAGCACTGGGCTTAGTTCTTTTTCCTTTATTTCATATATATCCTGGCCCATCAGCCAAAGAGATAGATTTTTGTTTTGTTTCGTTTTTTGGTGCTAATGGGGCCTGAACCCAGGGACTTGTGCACACTATGAAATTGCCCTACTTCTGAAGAGCATTATATTCCCAGTCCTATTTTTACTTATTATTTTAAGTTGCTAAGGTTGGTGTTGAACTTACTGTATAGCTCATGTAGGTTTGAACTTGTGATCTTGCTGAGCATCCTGAGCAGTACAGGCCTGCCTTGCTATGTCCAACTCAGAGCTAGAATTTAAGCTAAAATTCTTTGGCCAAACTCTCTGGGGGAGTTTGGCTGCTGTAGTGACTGCTTTTCAGTTACCAGCACTGTTCAAGGCAGAAACTTATCCACAAGCCACCAAGGGAATTAGCCTCCTAGTCATTGCACCATTAAGTCTTTTCCTATCTACTCTTCTTAGAATTCCAGCTGTATTTCTACTCAGCGTGTAACCAAGGACGACCCTGAGCTTCTGACCCTCCTGTCTCCACCTGCCAAGTGCTGGGATCACAGGTCTGCACCACCACATGCAGCTTATTTAAAGTTTTATTTAAAAATTCTGCTGGCTTATTTGCAAATCCCCAAAATATAATCAGGGTTTCTTTGGTATAAGCAAAGTAACAGTATGTAGATAATCTGATTTATTTCTAAAACAGAAATGAAAACCAGCTGTGATCTTTGTATAAACTGTTATCTGACATTAAGAAGACTTTGGGCAAAGCATTTACATGGGATACACAAGACCCTAGGTTCCAATCAAAGCACTACAAACAAAGAGTTTGACCCCTACCTTGGAAAACCAAAATCACAAGGTAGTTTGTTAGTTAAAAACTATACCTCATGGGTCAGGCAAGGTGACAAACACCTTTAATCCCAGCACTCAGGAGGCAGAAACAGGCAGATCTCTTTTATTTTGAGGTGATCCTGATCTACACAGCCAGTTACAGGCTAGCCAGGACTATATAGTAAGACCCTGTCTCAAAAACAAAAACAAAGCTGGGGGTGGAGCACACCTTTAATCCCAGCACTCGAGAGGCAGAGGCAGATGGATCTGAGTGTGAGGTCAGCCTGGTCTACAGAGCAAGTTTTAGGGCAGTCAGGACCATGCAGAGAAACCCTGCATGACTGAGCGGTTAAGTGAGCATACTACTCTTGCAGCCAGCCTGCATTCAGTTCCCAGTACCAATGTCAGGCGTCTCACAATGCCCTGGGATTCCACCACCAGAGGATCTGATGCTTCTGGCCTCTAAGAACATCTGTAATCACGCACACCCACATACATACACATAAACAAAGGTAAAACTAGTAACAAAAAACCCCTATACTTGTTAAAAAACTGTAGGTTTAGAATTGCAACTAAAAAGTTTGAGAAACAGAATGCTCAAAATCTGTAGGCCTTCTTACCTATTTTCCATTAAGAAATCCACAACATATTTCTTCAAGCAGTAGAGATGGGCATCCACGAGGCCCGTATGGAAATGTATTCTAGGGTGCCTGTAGGAAGAACAGGAAAGAACAGGTTCATAATCAGATAATACAGATTAACGTTAGTCTAGTCTATAATCAGGTCCTGGGCTCCAGAAGAGGCGGAAGGGTCAGAGTAATGATGCCTACGCCCCAGCCTGGGGAGACCAGCATGGTGGGTGCTAACATTTTTGCTCTAAAAAAATTGATTTTTAGGCTTACTTATTTTATTTTTTGCTTCAATGTATGTAAGTGTACTATGTGTGTGCCGGGTACCCTCCGTGTGCAGAAAGACTGTGAAGGACGGGTGTTATTACAGTGTTGTACCCTCACTGGTACCCTGTGTGCAGAAAGACTGTGAAGGACGGGTGTTATTACAGTGTTGTACCCTCACTGGTATCCTCCGTGTGCAGAAAGACTGTGAAGCACGGGTGTTATTACAGTGTTGTACCCTCACTGGTGCCCCGTGTGCAGAAAGACTGTGAAGGACGGGTGTTATTACAGTGTTGTACCCTCACTGGTACCCTGTGTGCAGAAAGACTGTGAAGCACGGGTGTTATTACAGTGTTGTACCCTCACTGGTACCCTGTGTGCAGAAAGACTGTGAAGGACAGGTGTTATTACAGTGTTGTACCCTCACTGGTGCCCCGTGTGCAGAAAGACTGTGAAGGACGGGTGTTATTACAGTGTTGTACCCTCACTGGTATCCTCCGTGTGCAGAAAGACTGTGAAGGACGGGTGTTATTACAGTGTTGTACCCTCACTGGTACCCTGTGTGCAGAAAGACTGTGAAGGACGGGTGTTATTACAGTGTTGTACCCTCACTGGTATCCTCCGTGTGCAGAAAGACTGTGAAGCACGGGTGTTATTACAGTGTTGTACCCTCACTGGTATCCTCCGTGTGCAGAAAGACTGTGAAGCACGGGTGTTATTACAGTGTTGTACCCTCACTGGTGCCCCATGTGCAGAAAGACTGTGAAGGACGGGTGTTATTACAGTGTTGTACCCTCACTGGTGCCCCGTGTGCAGAAAGACTGTGAAGGACGGGTGTTATTACAGTGTTGTACCCTCACTGGTGCCCCGTGTGCAGAAAGACTGTGAAGCACGGGTGTTATTACAGTGTTGTACCCTCACTGGTGCCCTGTGTGCAGAAAGACTGTGAAGCACGGGTGTTATTACAGTGTTGTACCCTCACTGGTGCCCTGTGTGCAGAAAGACTGTGAAGCACGGGTGTTATTACAGTGTTGTACCCTCACTGGTGCCCCATGTGCAGAAAGACTGTGAAGGACGGGTGTTATTACAGTGTTGTACCCTCACTGGTATCCTCCGTGTGCAGAAAGACTGTGAAGGACGGGTGTTATTACAGTGTTGTACCCTCACTGGTACCCTGTGTGCAGAAAGACTGTGAAGGACGGGTGTTATTACAGTGTTGTACCCTCACTGGTATCCTCCGTGTGCAGAAAGACTGTGAAGGACGGGTGTTATTACAGTGTTGTACCCTCACTGGTATCCTCCGTGTGCAGAAAGACTGTGAAGGACGGGTGTTATTACAGTGTTGTACCCTCACTGGTGCCCTGTGTGCAGAAAGACTGTGAAGGACGGGTGTTATTACAGTGTTGTACCCTCACTGGTACCCTGTGTGCAGAAAGACTGTGAAGGACAGGTGTTATTACAGTGTTGTACCCTCACTGATACCCTCCGTGTGCAGAAAGACTGTGAAGGACGGGTGTTATTACAATGTTTTACCCTCACTGGCAGTTTCATCTTCCACAAAAGCACTTACCTACAGTCTGATAATATTAAATGAAAACTTCCAAGAATCAAAAAATTGTAATTTTAGAAACACACATGTGGTGAAATCTGGTCCCACCCATTAGCCATCTTAGTTATCAGATTCTCTGTCTAGCAACACAGGACTTACGTTCCAGTAGCCTTTACTTTATAGTGGCGCCAACGCACAAAGGTAGTGAAGCTGAAAACTTGGATCTGCTCAAGGGAAGCCATAAAATAGTTTCTTTAAGTTATGCCAAACATGGTGGCACATGCCTGGTGTGGGACAATTGTATTCTGTCAATCATGTTTTCAATAAGCGCTGATCGGCCAGTAGCCAGGCAGGAAGTATAGGTGGGACAACCAGACAGGAAGTATAGGCGGGTCAATGAGAATAGGAGAATTCTGGGAAGAGGGAAGCTCCTTCTGCAGTCCTGTCCAGACATAGAAGAAGCAAGATGTGACTACGCTGCTGAAAAAGGTACTGAGCCACGTGGTTAACATAGATAAGAATAATGGGCTAATATAAGTTATAATAGTTAATAAGAAGCCTGAGCTAATAGGAAAACCAGTTTATGATTAATGTAGACTTTTGTGTGATTTTCTTTGGGACTTAACAATTGTGGGAACTGGGCAGGACAGAAACCCTGACAACACATGCCCTTACTTCCAGCACTCAGAGGCAGAGGTAGGTGAATCTCTGTATGGCCAATACTAGCCTGCTCTACACAGTAAGTTCTAGACTAGTTAGGGTTACATAGTGAAACATTGCCTTTAAATTTTTTTGTTTTAAAAAGTGAAGTTAAGGCTGGAGAGATGGCTCAGAGGTTAAGAACACTGGCTGTTCTTCCAGAGGTCCTAAATTCAATTCCCAGCAACCACATGGTGTCTCACAACCATCTATAATGATATCTGGTGCCCTCTTCTGGCGAGTAGGCATACATGCAGACAGAACTCTGTATACATAATAAATAAATTAATCTAAAAAACAACAACAAAAAAAGATGAAGTTATGCTGGGAGGTGGTGGTGCACGTCTTTAATCCCAGCACTTGGGAGGCAAAGGCAGGCAGAACTCTGAGTTCGAGGCCATCCTGGTCTACACAGCAAAACCCTGCCTGAAAAAAAAAACCCAAAAGACAAATAGCAACAACAACAACAACTACAACAACAAAAAACCCCATACATTACCACCAGAGATAAAGAGTCAACAGATAAAATGTTGAGAGCCCTCAGGGTTGTTCTGACACCTTTATTTCTAAATCTAGTTCTAATAGCCACACACAGACATACATTTATACACACTAATAAATAAATAAAAATTAGAATAAGAAAGGAATGTGGAAGTCAGAGAATCCTGAGCAGCTCTCCTAGCTGTGTGGTAGGGCTGCAGTGTTGGGTGTGTAGTTGTCAGAATAATGACTGGAGGGGTAAGGACAGCGGACGACCGAAGCCTGAGGAACTTGTGCTTTATCCTAGAAACAGTGCGTTCACAGCTGTGAGGAGGGAAGCCTAGAGACTGTGGGGAAGCAGTGGAGCACGGGATAAAAGGCCGAAGCGAAGGGAGGTGATCCCTCAACTACAGACACCACAGAAACATAACTAGGGGAATCTGAGCGACGGTGAGCGTGCAGGCAGAGTGGATGCTGGGAAATCAGGAAGTCAGAATTGCTCCCTGGGATCTCCCAAGAAGGCGCAGCAGCGGTGTCTTTTATTAGAGATTGATGTCTGAAAATAGTTGCTGGGAGGAATAGAAGGCTGGTCTGAGACAGCAAGACTGTAGCATGGTTTTGAGAGTTCAATTAAGATTGAAACTATAGATTTATAACGGTGCAAATTTACACCAATACAAAATAGTCTCCTTGAAAAACTTAAAATCTGTGAAGTAGTTGACAAAACAGATGTATAAAGTTTAGAAGTTGAGGGTTGGGCTAGGGATACAGCTCAGTGGTAGAGAGCTTGCCTCTATGCACAAGGCCCCGGGTTTATGTCCCAGCTTACAGGGCAATGGGAAGGGTGGGGATGGAAGTTTATTGCCAAGCTTGATGACCTGAGCTTGAACCCTAGAACTGAAATGGTGTTAGGAGAGAACTAATCCCACACGCTGTCCTTGGACCTCCACATGTGCATCACGGCACAATACAAAATATGAATACATATTTCTCATATGTATATGGAATACATAGAAAAAATGAAAATTGAAAGCTGTACAGGTGGATAGAATAAAAGAACAAGTAAGGATGGGGGGAGCTTGAAAGCATATGACCTAGACTGGATGAAGGAGGAGGAGACAGGATGGACAGTAGGGTAAGGCAGGTGCAGAGAAGAGAGGAGGACAGAAAAGGAGAGGAGACGATGGAGACGAGGAAGAAAGGAGAAGGGGAGAGACAAAATAAATAGAAAGGAAAATAATCCTGGATGAAGACGAAACACAGACATTAAGCACTATGTATTCTGAAAACTCATTAATATGGGAGTGAAGGTTTTTGTTTGTTTTTAACTCAAAGCTGCAAACTCACAAAGAAAAAGACCAGGAGAAGGGACAACTATAAATTTTGGAAGCTGGACAATAGAAGAATGGTGGTAACAAATTTAGTACATTCAAGAAAACAGAACTTTAAAAAGAAAGCTAAGAGCCAGGCATGGTGGCACATACCTTTAATCCCAAGCACTCAGGAGGCCGAGGCAGATGGATTTCTGTGAGTTCGAGGCTAGCTTGGTTTACAAAGGGTGTTCCAGGAGTCAAGGCTATACGGAGAAACCCCCTTTCTTGAAAAAGGCTAAAACCAACCCAACCCCCCCACCCCGCCAAAAAAGCAAGCCAAGAACAAGCTGATTTGTACTGCTGAAGACTCACGATTGGAATTGGCAAGATGACGCTTCCTCACACAGGCAGACAGCTGGAAGATTTCCCTAGCTCTCTGCAGCCTATATAGCTATGTCTAAAGACACAAGCTTTCTCATAGGCAAGTTTCTTTATAGAACTGAAAAGAAAATATGGAAAAGTAAGAACAAAAGTTCAGTGCTTTGAATTTAGCTGCTTCTTCTTCTTCTTCTTCTTCTTCTTCTTCTTCTTCTTCTTCTTCTTCTTCTTCTTCTTCTTCTTCTTCTTCTTCTTCTTCTTCTTCTTCTCCTTCTCTTCCTCCTCCTCTTCTTCCTCCTCCTCTTCTTCTTCATTTTTTTTTTTGAGATAGGGTCTTTTTTATATAACCCTGGCTATCCTATGTAGAATGGCCCCGGACTCAGAGATCCGCCTGCCTCTGCCCCCAGAGCACTGGGATTAAAGGGGCTACCACAACTGGCAGATTTTGGCATAGAAAGCAGTCCTTCTATGTCACCTCTCCTTATCATAAACTGAGAGATTATTTTAGGAATTAGGGCTGGTTAAATATCAGTTGGGACACTAAATTAGATAAATTCATGACTTTCCATACACAAAGCAACTGAAGTTTAAGCCATTTTTTAATATCTTTAGTCCCAAAATAGATTTGGCCATGTTCTATGCAGTCTTGACAAATGTCCTTATCTCCCGAGATACAAATGCCTAAACCTTCCAAGATGAACTTGTGAACATTTTATTTCATTTAAAAAGAAATCTTTAAAAGCTTGTTTTTAGATGTTTATTACCCTTCCAGGAAAAAACAAAAAACCACCCTTGGCCCTTTGACTAGAATTTAAAAGCGAACCACATAGCATTGTGGGAAGAGGATCATAATTTTCTTATTAAGTGTTTGGCACAAATACTTTACAGTTTTGAATTATTAAAAACACATGCTTGTCAGAAATAAAACAGGATTTTTTGTTTGTTTTGTTTTTTTTTCAAGACAGACAGAGTTTCTCTGTGTAGCCCTGGCTGTCCTGTAACTCACTATGTAGACCAGGCTGTCCTAGAACTCAGAGATCCGCCTTCCTCTGTCTCCAGAGTGCTGGGGCTAAAAGTGTGTGCCACCACTGTCTGGCTGTACAATAGGAATTCTTTAAAGAATCACTAAACTGCATTTAGCTGAGGAAACCGTTTTTCTGTAGCCTTTACCTTTCTAAGTTCCCTTTATTGTTTTGCTGGAGTTTGAGGAGTCAGCATATCTTTATATTAAACCTAGAATTCCCTATGTAGATAACCATGCTGGCCTTGGACAGATCCACCTGCCTGCCTCAAGGAAAAGCTGGCATTCCTTAGGGTCTAGATGATTGGCCAGCTGCCCTTTAGACAGCATGCTAAGAGGGGAACAGGAGGCTGTGAAAGAGACAGGTACAGAATTTACATAAAGCATGGGAGAGAGGGCCCTGTGGGTAAAGGTACTTGCTGTGACTGCCCAACGGCCTGAGTACGATCCCTAGACCCACATAAGGTAGGAGAGAACGGACACAACAAACTGTCCTCTGACCTCACATGGATGCCAAGACACTTGTGCCAAAGCCTACACATCATATCCACACGGACACATACACAACATGATAATAATAAAATAAAAAAGAATTTACATTAAAAATAAAGGATTATAATAAAGATAACATGCCCTATCACTAAACTTTGGCTATTGAACTTAAGTTTGCTCTTCCATTAAAAAAAAAAAAATCCAACAAAAGGAACCAGCTACCATATGTGCAAGTACCCTTAGGGAGGAAAAAGCCAGATAAAAACAAAGGTAACAAAAACAAGAGGCTTTTGCTGGGTAACCCTGATCTGTAAGGAGGTGGAGGTGCTGGAGAGAGCTCAACAGTTAAGAATTAGTTGCTGCTCTTGCAGAGGACCCAGGTTCTATTCCTAGCACCCCACACAGTGGTTTACAATCATTGGTAACTAACTCCAGTTCTAGGGGCTCTAATGCCAACTTCTAGTCTCCATGGGCACTAATGTACACAATGCACAGACATATATGCAGGCAAAACACCCATATACATAAAAAAATAAAAATAAGTAAACCTCAAAATAAATTAATAAATGAGTAGATGGAATACACTCAAGATCCTAGGACGCAGTGTGATTATGAATTCTATATACTTTGTTGATGTTTAAGAATGGTTCTTAATACACATTTCATAGATAATAAGTAAGAAAGAAAAAGATATTCTGTTATAGGATACAACATGATGAACTTTGAGGATATCATGCAAAATGAAATGTCAACCACAAAAAATATATATATCATTTCACTTACAGAAGATACATAACTACTCAAATTAGCTGATAAACAAAGTAGAATTGTGATTGCCAGGGACTTACGGGAGGGAGAGAACAGGTAATTGTGTTGAGCGAGATAAGAGTTTCATATTTTCCAGATGTAAACTTCTGGAGATTTGTTTCCTAACAACGTGGTCGCATCACCACCACCGATGGTCATTCTTTCTAGCTCTTCTTAAAAGGAGGCTCTCTAACACTGTACCCTGCTCCCACCCTGCCCCCCAAGGCTTCACTCTCCCTCAGTGCAGGACTTGGCTCTACCCTGGTAAGAGAAGATTTAGGGAGCACTGTGTGCATGCTGTGAAGAAAAGCTGGTGTCCTGTCTCCGGGGAAAGTGTTCACATACTTTTCTCAGTTTCACACAGTATAATCTAGTTTTCGTTCCTTCTTTCCCATGGTGGGTGGTTTTATTTGGTTTCAAGAAAAGGAGAACTGCCAAGAAGACAATCCCTGGGGCTTACTTCTGCAGGATGGATCCCTTAATGACCAGCTCTTCATCCAAGTCTGCTTCATTAGCCATAAAGAGCAGCCTCTTTCCTGTGCTGTCCACTCCAATGAAGTCACGCTGCTCCACTGAATCATATGAAAGAAAAAAAATCAAATCAAGCCAGTTGTCCTGTTTGCATGACTACTCAGGGGACAGGGGACCTACTTATATTGCTCTTAGAATCAAACAGGAAGTGGTAGGAGGGGAGTCATGATGAGCATCATGCCACACACTACAAAGTGTAAAGCATAAAGGGTCAAATATATTTATATCGTTCTAAAGGATACTACTGGGAAAACCGGCCATCTTTGAATAAAATGATAAAGTACTGTACCAGAGCAATTTCTGATTTTAAGGCACTGCTTTTAGGGGTGGTTCGCAAATAAACATTTAAAAGCAGAGGGGACTCAGTAGCATCCTATTTTCAAGTAGTTCCCAAATAATACAGTTTATATATATTGTCTATGCATATTATATATTCTGATAGGAATATATATAAAAGGAGAAAAGGATGTAGCAAATGCTAAAAGTTGGAAAATCACTGGACAGTGGTGGCACACACTTTTAATTTCAGCACTTGGGAGGCAGAGGCAAGCAGATCTCTGTGAGTTTGAGGCCAGCCTGGTCTACAGAGCAAGGACTGTTACACAGAGAAACTCTGTCTCGAAAAACAAAACAAAACAAACAAACAAAAACCCAAAACAACAACAACAACAACAACAACAACAACAACAACAACAACAACAACAACAACAACAAAATCTAGGTAAAGTTCTTTGTACTACTCTATAAACTTCTATGAGTTTTAGTACTGCCAGGACTCCATAGAGAGACCCTGTCTCAAAAGACCCAAAACAAACAACCCAAAAAAAGTTAAGAGGCAAGCATAGTGGTGCATGCCTCCCATACTAGTATCTGGGAGGCTAAGGCAAAAACATTTCAAACTCAAGGCCAGTCTGAGAAATAAAAGAAGTTGGGCATGTAACTCAGTGGTGAGGCATCTGCCTAGCATGCAAGAGGTCTTAGGTTTCAGTGCCAGCATCGAAAGGAGGACAAAATGTGCGACAGTCTAGACACAGTCCAATCAAAAATGCAGATGACCTGTCTACTACAAATCACAGTACAGCAAGGAATTCTCTCTTACAAATAACCTAGGCCACAATAAGTTAGGTCCGTTCACTGTGAAAGTGGGGATGCTTTTATTTAACATTATTTGTAGTCAGTCAAAATTAACTACATACCTACTCTGCAACTGTATATATGATTAGGGCATTGACAAAAAAATGCATTATTTTACTAGGTATAGAGAGTCTGATAGTAGGCAATTATATGCTGCCAATTTACTGCTACTTCCTATGGTGTATTTCTTTTCCCCAATCACAACATAAACACCTCAAAGGTTGGTTTATTACGTTTTTTATTTCCTACAACATCCAGCTCATTGTTAGACTATAATATGTGCCACTAGGCTGGGGAGATGACCCAGAGTAAAGTTCTTGCTACACAAATGTGAGGACCCGAGTTTGATCCCTGGCATCCTTGGGAAAGTTAGATATGATGGCATTAACTTGTAGCACCAGAGCTGAGGAGGCAGAAACAGGAGGATCCTGGAGAATGTCGGCTGGCTACTCAACTGAATCAGAGGGCTGGTTCAACAAGAGAATAAGAAAAACCAGTGACTGTGAAAGAGGTCTAACACTGACATCTGGCTACCAGATACAGGTGTATGCACATACAGAAACACATTTAAAACACATACAGCACAAACACACAACTATTCACACTAGCAACTGCACAGTTTGTACATCTTTTCTTTTCTTTCTTTTTTTCCTTCTTTTTTTTTTGGTTTTTAGAGACAGGATTTCTTTGTGTAGCTTTGGTGCCTGTCCTGGAACTGGCTCTGGTAGACCAGGCTGGCCTCGAACTCACAGAGATCCACTTGCCTCTAGGCCTCCCAGGTGCTGGGATTCTTTTTTTTTTTTTTTGAGAGGATTTCCCTGTGTAGTCCAGGCTGTGCTGGAGTTGGCTCTTTAGACCAGGTTGCAGACCCACAGATATCCCCTTTCCTTTACGACTCTGAGGGTTGAGATTATAGGCACACAACGCCATCACCTTGCCAGTGTGTGTATCTAAGACCTGTATTCACAGAAGTAGCACAGTGTAATGATTAAGAACTGAGCTTCTAAAACTAGTCCACTGATATGGTAGTATGAAACTCAGCATGGCTACTTACTTACATATAAGTACATTAACTAACCTCTCTATTCTTCAGTTAAATAGGATCGATAGTATTTAAATACATAGGTTTGTTATGAAGATTAAATGAGATAATATATAAAGATTTATAGTAGTATTATTGACCAAGTTATTAAAATATTTAAGTCGCTGTCTGGCAGTAGTGTCTTTAATTCCAGCACTCAGAAGGCAGAGGCAGGTGAAGTTCAAGGCCAGCCTGTTCTACAGACTGAATTCCAGGACAGTCAGGGCTACACAGAGAAACCCTGTCTTGAAAAAACAACAATAAAACAAAAAGCAAAGTCAAAAACAGTTTAAGTTGTCAGGTGTAGTAGCACACACCTTTAATCCCAGCACCTGGGAAGCAGAGGCAGAGTATAGGTGTATTTCTGTGAGCTCAATCAAAGCCAATCTGCTCTACAGAATGAGTTCCAGGACAGCCAGAGCTACATAGTGAGATCCTGTCTTGAAATAAAAAACAAAACAAAGAAAAAACAAAACAAAAAACCCAAAAATTTAAGTTAGGGTGGTGGCGGCACACACTTTTACTCCCAGCACTTGGGTGGCAGAGGCAGGTGGATCTCTGAGTTAGAGGCCAGCCTGGTCTCTACGGCGTGAGTTCCAGGACAGCCAGGGCTATACAGAGAAACCCTGTCTCTAGGAAAAAATAAAAACAAACAAAAATAACAAATAAATCAAATCAAAACAAAACAAACAAAAAACCAAAACCCAAACCAAACCAAACCAAAACACATAGTCTCATGCTCAAGCATGAGAACCTGAGTTTGGATCCTCAGTACCCATATAAAAACTGGGGGTGTGTCAGCATGTACCTCAAACCCCGGGATGGGATGTGGGACAAAGACAAACAGATCTCAGTCTAGCTGAAATAACAAGTTCCAGATTCAGTGAGAGATCATGTCTTTTTAAAAAGTGGGGGAGAACGGAGGACTATTGATGTTAACCACTGGCCTCTACACACACGTGCCAGTAAACAGGTGCACAGACATATGCATCATGTCTGCATCTTCCGCTTTTCTTTTGAGATAGGTCTCAATATGTAACTCAAGCTGGACTTGAACTCAGTCTCTGGAGAGATGGGTGTACAGCTGAGTACTACCATACTTGGTATGCTTCATTGTTGGCTGTGGCTAACTGTATGACAGTTAGCTCTGGTGATTGAAGCACTCAAGGCCATCAATCACATGGTAACTGGTCATATGCAGTGTTTGAATCTGAATGGGGAAAAATTATACAGTTCTTTTCTAAACTAAAATTAGCGAAATCCAAAGAACGAAAAGCAAATAAGGTCAATTTGAAGCTAAATTTTGAAAATAATTACAAATATCACACGCAGTTCTGAAATATATCAATTTATCCATCACATGACAATGAGACTATAGTAAAGTTTGTGAAAGTTTAACTATGAGCTATCAACTTAATAGAGAGATAGAAAGATGATATTTCTGGGTCTAATTTGGAGTGTTGAACATACTCAAGTTCTTAGATTCACAAAAACCCTGAATCACTTGACTGTTCTGGAAGCCATAATTCCCAGCCAAGCAATTTTCAGGTATGTTCCCGCATGGCTTTCCTTCTTGGATCCCCCTCCTTGTATTGTTTCTTTGTGGCTGTCATAGTAACTGTAAACTCTGAATAAAGGTTGTAGATGCTCCTGCTTTACCAAAGTGAATTCCACTTGGGAACAGAATGGTAATTTCAGAATGTCTACCCAAAGACTACACAAACAAGGCTAAAGAAGCAAAATTATAAACTTTCACTTTTAAAAATTGTCATATTCAAATATTCCTCATTTTTCCCTACTTGATTTATTTCTCTGATTGACTTTTCTTTCCTGCCTCTGACTCCCGAGTGCTGGAATTAAAGATGTGCGCCACCATCGCCTGGCTTTAATAGATTTTCTTTTCTTTTTTTTTTTTTTCGTTTCTTTTTTTTGAACAGGGCTTCTATGTAGCTTTGGAGCCTGTCCTGGAACTCGTTCTATAGACCAGACTAGCTTTGAACTCAGAGATCCACCTGCCTCTGCCTCCCGAGTGCTGGAATTAAAGACATGCATGCGCTACTATTGCCCGGGATTTTTCTCTCTCTTCTACAGTTGTTCACTTACTCGTTCATTCACTACTCCATCAGTAAATCTGTATTCCTACCCTATAAAAAAAGGGTACATTTGGAGTTCAGAATTTAACTCCTTTTATGATGTCAGCAGGATCCTGAGGCCAAAACCAGATAAAGAGGATAAATGGCAGGCATATTTATTCATTATACAAACACAAACATGCTACACAACTTAAGAACAAATCAAAACTACACAGGCAGGAGCAATGGGCAATGGCAGGTAATAATGCCAGAATGGAGAGAGACAGGGTAGGGAGCTGCTGCAAGTTCAAGGCCAGCCCAACCTACTTAGCAAGTTCCAGGGCAGTCAGGGCTACATGCTGAGACCCTGTCCCAAACAACAACAGAAAACCATATTTAAAAACCAGCCTAATAGTTGGCTAGGTTGTTGTGGTGTACTTCCTTAATCCCAGCACTTGGAAGTTCGAGGCCAGCCTTACCTACACTGTGAGTTCCTGATAGTCAAGACTACTCAGAGAAACCCTGTCTTGAAAACCAAACTCAAAGGAAACCCAGTCTATACTTCAGATTTTGAAAGGTCATAAACACACAGTTTCTACCATCAGAGATACGGTTAGTTCCCAATTCTTTGCAATCCTTTACAATCCTTGGTCTGGTTTAGCAACTAGCTCTGTTCTGCCTCCCAAGTGCTGGGACTAAAGGTGGGCCACCACCTTGGGCAGTAACTATCTTTGACTAAGGGAGGATAGCTGAAGCGACCCATCCCCAAATTTATGGCTCTAGAGACCTGGTAGCTTCTGTTTCCACGGTTAGAACCCGCTGATGGCAAACAAGTCATGGCCATTAACTAAACTGAAGGAGAAGCCAGCTCTCACAGCCCCTGGACACCTTCCTCGGTCCTGAGGTGTCAGGTGGGCTCTGAGCTAACAGTGACAGTTGTGGGTCCCAGCACCACCAACAGTCTCTTTCAGAATATTAGTACCAGGTACCTGAGCCTGAACAGGCAGTTAGAGAAAATGGTAGATAAAGGACTCTGAATTCCGAGAAAATGGCAGATGATACTGAAGCAGTGCTTGAGGCTTCTTACAAGAAGGAGGGAAACATACTGAGCAGTGCTAAATCTGAAGGAGGAGGGGGGAATAAGAGCAGAAACCACAGTCATCACGATACAGAGATAAAGTAAGGAACAAAAGCAAAGCAGAGCCAGGAAGGTCTCTGTGAGTTTGAGGCCAGCCTGGTCTACATAGCAAGTTCCAGGACAGCGAGAGCTACATAGAGAGCCCCTGCCCAATAAATTAAAATAAATAAATAATACACAAATAAATGCAAAGTGAAATAAAGGAAAAGAGTCAAAGTGCAGCAGAAGCAAAGAAAAGAGGTGGAGCCACTGGAGAAACTGAGATCACAGATGTGAAAGCAGCCAAAGTCCTTATTCTGTTCCAAACTTAACAAACAGCACCACCTGAATAAAGACTGGGCAGAGCTGGAGAGATGGCTCAGAGCTAAGAGTGCTGGCTGCTCTTGCAGAGAACTCTGGTTCCATTCTCATCATCCACACTGAAGCTAACAACCGCCTGTAATTCCAGTTACAGGGATTTGAAGTTCTTTCATGGTCTCTTTGGGGCCAAGCATGCACACAGTGCACAGACGTACATGCAGACAAACTTATGTGGATTAGCCCATAGCATTAAATAAAGCAATGGCATTTATGAGGAAAAGACCCACATACTACATACATGGTAGCACATTCTTGTACTCTTTCTGCTTGGGAGACCAAGGCAGAAGGACCTTGAGTTTAGGGACACAGCCCATACTATATAAGAAGACACCGATTCAAAACACCCAAACCAACCTATCCCCTTCCCCCACAAAAAAGAGATTCAGAAAAGACAAGCAGCTGGGCATGGTGCCTCAACAAGTAAACAAAAACCCCAAACAAAAGACAAGAGCTCTGAAAGGGAATGTTAGTGTAAGATCCTGGGATATGAGAAGCCAGGACAGTTTCTGCAGGCAACTGACACCAGTAATTCACGTAAGAGATTTCAAAAAGTTTGTTTTCTTTTTTGTTTTTTTGAAACAAGGTCTCTCTATATAGACCAGCTGGGCTTGAACTCACAGAGATCTGCTACCTCTCTCTCTGCATGCTGAGACTAAAAGTATTGGCCATTATGCCCAGCACAATGGTAATTTAAAAAAAAAAACTTGAAAGAACCAGGCAGTGGTGACACACACCTTTAATCCCAGCACTTGGGAGGAAGAGACAGGTGGATCTCTGTGAGTTTGAGGCCAGACTGGTCTACAGAGCAAGTGCCAGGACAGGCTCCAAAGCTACACAGAGAGACCCTTTTGTGAAAAACCAAACCAAACCAACAAAAAAATCCATTTAATGACTAATAGAAATAGGTAGATCTAAGTGACAAGGGTTTCTTTTTATTTTCTGACTTAAGATGTGATAAAAAGACAGAGAGAATTTAATAAACCAGGCCCTGGGTTTGATTCCTAGGTCCATTGGGGGAAAAATAGTGCCCAACATGGTGCATTCCTTTAATCTCAGCACCTGGGAGGCACAGATAGGATCTCTGTAAGAGACCAGACTGTTCTACATTCAGAGTTCCAGACCAGATAGGGCTACAACAAGACTGTCATTTAGTGAGACTGTCTTAATAAAAAAAAGGAGATGATTTGAATTGAAGGATTATCTAATATGCTAAAATGTGGTTATAGGAAATTAAAACAACTGGGACTGGGGTTGGATTAGTAATAAATACAAAGAAAACAAGCAAGCAATAAAACAAGATGGTATTTAGGAAAATAAGAACAGGAAAGAAAAATGTACACAACTCAGCTGTGAATACTACATACAATCATAGTAATATAACCATTAATTAGCTAGTTAATAATGATTCCAATGCCACATTAGGAAGCTGTATGGAGTTTAAAAACAGGAGCAGAGGATGTGGTAAGACAGACCTATATCTTTAGGTTCCTGAGTAGGAAATCAACAGATAATTCCTAAAGCTAAAATATAAGAAACACCAGGAGTGGGGCTGGAGAGATGGCTCAGAGGTTAGAGCACTGGCTGCTCTTCCAGAGGTCCTGAGTTCAATTCCCAGCAACCACATGGTGGCTCACAACCATCTGTAATGAGGTCTGGCGCCCTCTTCTGGCCTGCAGACATACACACAGACAGAACATTGTATACATAATAAATAAATAAATAAATAAATATTAAAAAAAAAAAAGAAACACCAGGAGTGGTGGCGCATGCCTTTAATCCCAGCAGAGGCAGGCAGATCTCTGTGAGTTCGAGGCCAGCCTGGTCTACAAGAGCTAGTTCTAGGACAGGTTCTAAAACTATAGCGAAACCCTGTCTTGAAAAAAAAAAGATACTCAAGGACTGGAGAGATGGTTCAGTGGTAAAGAGCACTGGCTGCTCTTGGAGAGCACCCAGGTTCAGTTCCCAGCACCCACAAGATAGCTCACATCTGTCTGTAACTCCTGGTCCAAGGGATCTGATTCCTGCATACATACTTGCAGGCAAAACACACACACACACACACACACACACACACACGAGAAAGTATACTAAAAATATACACAGGTTATATATAAATACTATACCATTTTATACATAGGGATGAGTACAGAGAGCTTTGGTAGACTGTGGCTATGCGCATGTGCTTTCATCCATGTGTCCTAGGGCCAGTTTCTCACAGACAGAGAAACAGGTGCCATGTATTCAATTATTCGAGACTTAAATAGAATGCAAACAGTTTGAATTCTCCTTTCCATATATAAAAGTATATATGAAAATTTAAATAATAGGTTTAAACTTTAAGCATCAGAGACTGTCTTGATTTTGACATGAACCCTTAGCACAGTATCTACAGTGCATAGCAAGTTCCAAATACATGTTTCTTATATGAAAGGATGAATAAAAATAATAATTATAAAATCAACTCTAATCTACCTTACCTGTTTTTTTTTTCCCCTTCTGACCTGGAACTGGTTCTATGCTATCTTGTCCTCTTCTCATTAACATGGCAAGTGTTGCATCATAAGCTCTGAACAGGTCCACAACCTCATGTAAAGCAACATCTGTGATCAGATCGCAGCTCAGGACCAACACATCTGTCTGTCAAATGAAGACAGGAAAGTAAACATCACAAAAAATAATGGCTCACATGAATAAAGACAAGCACATTACAACTTAGAAATATACAAACCACACAGTATGTTCAAATCTTGTTTGAACAGGAAAAAAAATGGTAAAATAAATGGGGTTATCCTAATGGAATTGTGCTAGGGCAGAATCTGAACTCTCTGCTGCCCCCTTGTGAACCTTACCGGGCAGCCCTAAGACACTTCTGTTCTGGCACCAGATTTTTAGGGTCAGTCTTAAACTATGAAAACTATTACACTGTCTATTTCTATGGCTGGAAATAAAACAGTTTTTTAATATTTATTTATTTAGGTTTTTTTTTGTTTTTTTTTCTTTTGTTTTTCGAGACAGGGTTTCTCTGTGGCTTTGGAGCCTGTCCTGGAACTAGCTCTGTAGACCAGGGTGGTCTCGAGCGCACAGAGATCCGCCTGCCTCTGCCTCCCGAGTGCTGGGATTAAAGGCGTGTGCCACCATCGCCCGGCTTATTTAGTTTTTCAAGACAGGGTTTCTTCGCGTAGCCTTGGCTGTCCTGGAACTCACTCTGTAAACCAGGCTGGTCTTGAACTCAGAGATCAACCTGCCTCAACCTCCAGAGTGCTAGGATTAAAACCATGCATCACCACCGCCCAGTGGAAAAATATCTTTATAAAAAATCAGCAGGAGAGATGGCTCAATAGTTAAGAGAACTTACTACATTTGCAGAGGACCTGCGAGTTTGATCACCAGTATCACATGGCTCTATTAGAGAGGATCTGCTACCTCTTCTGACCTCCATGGACACCAGGCATTCACACCCCCCCTCACACACACACACACACACACACACACACACACACACACACACACACACACACGGCAAACCACTCTGATATATAAAGTAAAAATAAATCTAGATTAAAAAACAAAGATATTCTGCTAACATGTTATGAAATAATATAATACCTCATTCTTTGCTAATTCATATTCTAGGTAGTGAACAATTACAAGAGAATTTGAAGCATATACTAAGAACCCATTTAATCTTGTAACAACATCATATAAGCAGTATTGTTACTATTAATGGCATTGGCTTCTATTTTTATGGATAAGAAAAGTGAGGTCCATTCCTGCAATCAGTATACACTAGGCATTTAATAACTGATGAAGCAAGTACTGAGCATGTGTAAAGTTGTACATTCAGTTGGGCAGTGGTGGAAAATACCTTTAATGAGGGTGGATCTCAGAGTTCTAGGCCAGCCTGGTTTACAGAGTGAGTTCCAGGACAGCCAGTAATACACAGAGAAACCATGCTTCCAAACACACACACAAAAAAAGAAAGAAAAAGAAAGCAGGTGGATCAGGAACTCCAACCCCCCAACAAAAGAAATCAGACAACATCTATACATATAAGCCAAGGAGGAAAAAAAGTCTGCAGAATCCTACTTTTTGGCCCATGGTTTTCAGTACGAGAGCTCAGAAGTCGCTCCACTTCATTATAATGAAGACAGCTGGAGTGAAAATCTCTTTTTTTCTAGGTTGCCTTAATAAGATGATTGTTTTTATACGTTGACTATTTTATGATTAATCAAATTAATCATAAAAAAATAAAGAAAACGGCTCTGATGCAGCTATCCTTGAAGTGGTGACAAAACTGTCTTGGTAAATAAACGCTGACCTTATTCAGTATCTGCAAAAGTGTTTAAATCTGTCATCACTGTGAACGCCAAACAAGCAAGTCTTGTATAATTGTGAGCAGGCCTGTAGGCTTACTTCTCTTTGCTTTTAGACAACTTTTCCCCTGATTGTTGTGTAACAGCTGTCATTGTCCTCGACTTCTTCTGTGTGTCACGTGCTCCCCCAACCAAACAGAACAGATGCACCAGGGCCCTCCGTGCCAGAGTAAACAATAAAAGCTGAGAGTCCCTCTTAGACAAGGGAAGCTGCGCTACAAGGAAGACTCCAGAAAAAAAGCTGCAAAGAGAACTTTGAAACCAGACCAGCTGCCTGGAAGCTGTTTACACTGGTCACTTGGAAAGACACCTTCCAGCCTCCAGGCTTCCCAGCTTTTGTGGCTGTCACCCATGCTGGGGTGCACCTAGGTGACATAGCTATCTTTGAATCATTTCTGCTCCTGTAAGTAACCCCTTACCCATACCCCTGTAAGTAAAACCAGAAGTTAATAAAAAGTAAAACTCAGCTGGGCAGTGGTGCGCACGCCTTTGATCCCAGCGCTTGGGAGGCAGAGGCAGGTGGAGCTCTGTGAGTTTGAGGCCAGCCTGGTCAGTATACCAACATACATGGTCTCCAAGAGAAAATACCACTGTAGTATTTAGGAAGAATTCAAAACACTCAGGAATTCAAACTACAAACTGCTGCCAGTTAGTGTTGACTAAAGCAAACAAATCAAGCTCAGAAAACTCAATTACACTGCACAGCAAAGCCCAGAAATACCTCATTACAAGAACATTTTCAATCAAGCCAAAACCACTGAGTAAAACTAGGAAAAAAAACTCAAAAGTTAAACAGAAAGCCGGATGCTTGTCTGTGTGGAGGTGATGGAGGAGGGAGGAAAGGAGAACTACTGGAATAGCTTCGTTTCCTGGCAGCGACTGTGATAAATAATACACTCTGGCAAACAATTTCCTATACCGAGGAAAAAGCAAAGCATAGCCCCCTGGAAAAAAATGTCAGGGCTTGGTAAAATACCAAGCTTTTACCCACCTACTTTTCAAACAGTGACTATGATCCCAATCCATACTCTATCCCCACCCATCTGAAACTAAGGAATTGCTACTTGGTGTGACTAGAAACAGTCATTTTACATTTTCTTATGTGATCCAACTCAAATCTAATCTCCAAAAGAAGTTGTAGGCTTTTCCAAGCTCCACAGTTAACTGTAACAGAGACCTCACTGGTTTAGTTTTGGTTGAAAATGGTTTAGAAAAAATTCCCAGTCTATAGTCTCCAACAGCAAAGGGCCAGCTGCTGCTAGTTCATTTTCACTGAGACTGGGGCGGTAGGTGCAGGGAGGAATGACTGCTGGGTGTGGTAGCACAAGCCTTCTATCCCAGCACCCAGGAGGCATAGGCACGCTGATCTCTGTGGTTTTGAGGCCACTAGGGGCTACATGATAAGACCCTGTCTCAAAAAAAAAAAAAAAAAGAAAGAAAGAAAGAAAGAAAAAGAAAAAGATAATCCTTAGGCTCAGAGCTATATTGCTTAAGTGTCTCTTAGCCCAGTCATACTGTCACGACTATCCAGGCCTGAAGTCAGACACCTGGCATACAGGACTGAAACACGCTCTCTCCCACCCAGACTCCACTTCTAAAATTCCTTGATTTTCCTCCTTATTTCTACTGCACTGCCTTAGTCCAGGTCCCAAAATCTTCCTAGTCTTCAAACATCTTTAAAATAAAAACTACCGCCGGGCGGTGGTGGCGCACGCCTTTAATCCCAGCACTCTGGAGGCAGAGGCAGGCGGATCTCTGTGAGTTCGAGACCAGCCTGGTCTACAAGAGCTAGTTCCAGGACAGGCTCCAAAACCACAGAGAAACCCTGTCTCGAAAAACGACAAAAAAAAAAAAAACCAAATAAAATAAAAACTACCTTAATGAACACACATATAAAAACATCGCTGGGCAGTGGTGGTGCACACCTTTAATCCCAGACTCAGGAGGCAGAGACAGACGGCTCTCTGTGAGTTCAAGGCCAGCCTGGTCTACAAAGCAAGTTCCAGGACAGACTCCAAAGCTACAGAGAAACCCTGTCTTGAAAAACAAAAGCAACAATGAAAAACCAAAACCAAACAAATAATCACATCATACAACTAGACTAACAAGCACAGTCTCAGACTCTATACATCTCAGTTAACTTCTAATTTTCCCATACTTATTTATTTAAAAAATTGTTTTATGTGTATGACAGATTGCTTGCATGTATGTAAGTGTATGTACCACATGTGTGCCTGGTGCCCATGGAGAGCAGAAGAGAGCATCAGACTCCCTGGAACTGGAGTTACAGATGGTTGAGAGCTGCCATGTGGATGCTGGGAATTGAATCCAGGTCCCCGGGAAGGGCAGTATGTGCTCTTGACCACTGAGCCATCTCTCTAGCCCCAATTTTCTCATTATTAATTCTTTGCTCAAAGACACCATAAAATGGTAATCTTTAAGCATAAAAAGATGAATTTATATTACTTATTAAATTTTTATGTTTATTCAAATGTGTATATTAATAACATGTATGTGCATACTTATTTTCATAAATCAATGAAACAATTGGCTCCTGGCTGAATATCTGACATTAGAGGACTCAGAACATCCTCAACATTTTTCAGAGATGACTTATTTTTTTTAAAATTCTATTTATTTTATTGTGGAGTGGGGTATTTTCATGTTGTGCATATGGGGCGAGAGGATAACTTGTGGGAACTGTTTTTCTCCTACTATGTGGGTCCAGGGATCAGCTCATGATTCAGAGTAAGACAGGCCATCTTCACAGGAGCTTCCAGATGTCTAAGTCAAACAGGATACTTGTTCCTACCAGTGACATCTGTGATGACAGTCTACTCCTTCTGTCCAGTTCCTTAGTCCCCACTACCCTACAGCCCTTTGTTCCACGAAAGGGCTGTCTATAGGGAAATCATGCTTAAAAGCAAAGCTTTAAAGTTTTCTGGCTTATCAAATGAAATACAGGCTATAGCAGCTCCACCCCACAGATCAGATATCCACCCCGTAGCAATGAGAGACAACGGGATGGAAACACTTAAAGCTATGGATCTATGAGATTACTGAAGCAAGGGAAACGTTCTACTGCACATTCTCAAAGTGAGAAGTAAAAACCAAACCAAAACAAAACAACCCAACAATAATAATCAAAAGGTTTTGAAAATCCCAGTCTGATGCTGGACAGTGATGGTGTTCACCTTTAAGCCCAGCACTCAGGAGGCAGAGACAGGCAGATCTCCATGAGTTCGAGGCCAGCTCTGGTCTACAGAGTCAGTCTAGGACAGGCTCCAAAGCTACAGAGAAACCCTGTCTTAAAAAACTAAAAAAGAAAAATGAAAACCCCAGTGTGTCTCCGCGGTAACACCTGGAATTTTCACGAAGAGCGGTAGTAAAGAAGCGATCCTCAGGGGTAAACTGCAGCCCACCAAAGCATTCATCAGAAGAAAGCTGCCACTTACAAAATGTCTGCAGGCAAGTCAGGACCAAGTTCTCAGATCCTCCCTTGACCAAATTATACTTACCTTTTCCAAACAGACAGATAGAGATCTGACAAAAACAAAACCCTGGGCAAAATGAAAGGTTCCAGGAAAGACTGACAGAGATTTGTAACTTGATAAGGACATCAAACGCTCAACTGAGAATAACTTATGTTTAGTTCTTTACACATCTAAAAATAGAATGTTTATTCAATTTTTCTAATAAGCTGTTTCCAGGGGATTTCATCATACTTTATTCTTTGTTGTAGCATGTTTGCTGTTTCATAAAACATATAACAATAGTCCTTCTTTTACATCAAAGGATTTAAATAACTAGGCCTCTAACAACTAGTGTGCTGGTATCATTATCCCTGCCTTGTGAGTTGTGAAACTGAGGCAAAGGGTAAACGAGGTTTGCCTTTGGCTACAGAAAAATTTCTGTGTAGGTTAAATAGAGAATCACCAACTGTGCCACTTTAAAATTCAGAGAAGCAATGAGACCTGTAACATAAGGTACACGATTAAAACACAGGCTACTCTATTATAGATCCGGTCTACTCAGGCGTCTTAAATATACTTCACTAGCCTGCTCTTAGAACACTTGCCTAAGGAATAACCAAATTTGGTTTCTGAATGGCAAGAACAGCACTAATGACCAATGATCTCAGAAAGGCCAAAGCTCAAATGCAGATCCGGCTTACAGTCCAAGGAGTCACTTAGTTTTTATGTGCTGAGCCCTACTTTGGCAGGCTTCTTGTTCCTGTGTCCTTAGACATAGGATAGTCCTCCTATAATACTCAGTCCCAGTGGGTCTGGTGGCATACACCTGTAATTCCATCACTTGGGAGATAGGGGCAGAAGGATCAGGAATTCAAGGACACCCTCGGCTACAGAGCAAACTGGAATGAAAGACCAGACTTCCCTTCACTCAAGAGAAAGATATGAAGAAACAAGAGCTGCACACATGCAGACAAGGATCCTACATGATCACAACAAGATACTACTAGGAGACTGCTAATTGTTTTTTCCCCCATGAGACAGGGTTTCTCTGTGTAACAACTCTGCCTATCCTGACTCACTTTGTAGACCAGGCTGGCCTCAAACTCACAGAGATCCACCTGCCTGGGATTAAAGGCATGTGCACCTTCAGACTGCTAATTTTCATTAATTAATTAATTTGTGGGTTTTTTTCCCCCCAAGACAGGATTTCTCTGTGTAGTTTTGGAGCCTGTCCTGGAACTCGCTCTGTGGACTAGGCTAGTCTCGAACTCACAGAGATCCACTTGCCTCTGCCTCCTGAGTGCTGGGATTAAAGGCATGAGTCACTACTGCCCAGTTAGACTGCTAATTTTAAAATGAAATCTACACTTTGGGAAGTAGAAGCAATGGGTACAAGTGTATAACTCAGGGATAGTGTCAGGCATGGAACTGCACTCAGAAGGCGAAGTTGAGAGTCAGAGGCTAGCTTGGGCAATGATAAGATCCTGTCTTAAAAAGTCAAAAGCAAAAGCAAAGCCCTCTCAAGGACAGGGTCTAATTTTGGATCAGACGCAGGCAAGAATGTTCTTGGAGTAGGTTATTTAAGATCTCTCAAGAGAGAAGGTCAAGTTCCTCCATAGGAAAGCAAACTCATGTAGTCTATCTTTAAGGTGGCTGTGAGGATTAGAAATCCAGATATATCTTCAGAACAACTGCTCTGGTTAGTCCTGTGGAAAATAAACTTTATATCCTTGTGACCGTAATTGGCTAATAAATTAATTCTACTTCAGGGCAGTCTCTAAGAACAGGTATTAAATTTCTAAGGTAATAAATTACTTTCTTAGACATACTGATCTGAAACTTAAGTAGTATCCTCAGAAGTGCTCAGGCAGGGACGTGTGAATAATTAGGTATCACTACAGTACAGGGCTCTGTGGTCTTCACACACACACACACACACACACACACACATGAACAATTAGCTGTTATCAGAATGCAGGCCTTTGTTGTTTCCAATCCCCACCCCGCCCCATTTCCCACCTGCCGGATCTTTCTCCCTGAAATAGTTCTTTTTCTTTTTTTAATTTTTGTTTTTAAATTAAACCTTGCCAGGTGTGGTGGTGCATGCCTGAAATCCCAGCATGTGGGAGTCAGAGACAGGAGGATCACCACAAATTTGAAGCCAGCTCTTGGTCTCCACATTGAGTCCTAGGTCAGCCAGGGCTAGATAGCAAGAACCTGTCTTTATTTTATTTTTTTCAAGACAGTGTTTCTCTGTAGCTTTGGTGCCTGTCCCGGAACTAGCTCCTGTAGACCAGGTTGGCCTCGAACTCACAGAAGACCCTGTCTTTAAAGGAAGAGAGCTGGGCAGTGGTGGCACACACAGTAAATCCCAGCACTCAGAGTTCAAGGGCTGCCTGGTCTACATTGTGAGTTCCAGGACAATCAGGACAACACAGTAAAACCCTATTTTACTGATATGTATTCTCCTGGTAAATTTCCAACAAATAAAAACATGTATGAAAGTTAAAGTTTCAGATGTTTAAGGTTATTCTGAGGGAAGTCTTTCCATAACATGGGTTTAAAATAGCTGTTGGTATTTAATCTTTATAGTAACTCCTCAACTGTTAAAATGGAGTTATTCTGTCCTATTCTCACTCCTCACATCTCCACCATTACAAACTCCCACTCTTTCTGCAATTAGAAGTAAAGCTTCCCAATTCGTTAGCTCACGAAGCTTTCCTAACTCAGCAAGCCCATGTAGGCAGCATTTCCTAACACTCCTCTAGAGGGCGCCTGGTACACGCCTGACTTCTGGCTTCCAAGCCACTCCACCACTAGTCATGCGCACCTGGCTGTACCCAGAGACATAGTATTTTCAATGTTTTGGTCACTCAAGGCATCAACGGAAACTCTGGCACCCAACGCACGCTCTTCCTCCCCACATTCCAGGTGAATCTCTAATTTCCGAAACATACTTTGCCTATCTGTAAACTGGAGACGGAAGTACATGGGGTGGGGTAAAGGAAACATCCTCCTCAGTGTGGAGGATTCTGGTGTTGGAAAACTAGTGGATTGGATCATCTAAAAATTCTGGAGGGGCTGGAGAGATGGCTCAGAGGTTAAGAGCACTAGCTGTTCTTCCAAAGGTCCTGAGTTCAATTCCCAGCAACCACATGGTGGCTCACAGCCATCTATAATGAGATCTGGTGCCCTCTTCTGGCATGCAAGCATACACGGAAGGAATGTTGTATATATAATAAATAAATAAATCTTTAAAAAAGTAAATAAATAAAAATTCTGGAAAATGAGCTGAACCCTTTGCTGTCTTCACTGGGGTTTTTAAGGATCAGAGGAGTCACAGGTTTGGTCAGAAGTTGTTGTGAGGCCGAGTTTGAAGAAGCCCCAGCATAAAGGAGGCCTCAGAGAAAGGGAAGACTGGGGAAGGGGCGAAGATGTCAAGGAAATCTTTCTTTTACTATTGGTACTTAGTGTAAAAAATATAACTAACTCAGAATACTATAAAATCTTACTCATCACTCAAGAGCATGAAACTTCTCAGAACATTTATCTTTCACGTATTTTTTTTAAAAGCCAATAAGACCTGGGTTCCTCAGAAATAAGGGAATAAACCAAGAACGGTGGGAATGAAACCTAGGCACAAGGGCAGGTAACACAGGAAAGAGGAGGAGATTCTCAGAAAGATGCAAAGCCCAGCCCAGGGCAGTTCTGCGCAGGCCCACGGTGCAGCTGGAAGAGGAGGAAGGGACGGTTCCCGAGAGGATTATCACATAGGAAACGGTGCTCCTTTTGGAAAGACAGAGGGCAGCTAATAATAAACACAGAATATAAGCGACTTTGAAAGTGAGGCCATCGGGTACAGTGATACAGACTCCAGCCCTCAGGAGGCTGATGCCGTAGGATGTCGGCTTGGAAGAAAGCCTGAATATAAGAAGACCATCTATCCCAAAACAAAGCAGAACAGCGCTACGGAGACACCGGGGTGAACATGCTACCCTCAGAAGCCAGACCTGGGTTTGGTGGTTGGAGCCCACATAAAAAGCCCGACAGATGTAGTGACACAAGCCAGAAATCCCCGCACTTGCGCACTTGAGCGATACTCCCAGCCTGTCAGCCTGAGGGAAGCAGCGCAGCCGCAGAAATGAGTTCTGCCTCACTAAGGCGGCACCGAGGACCCCAACAGAGAGCTCTCCTTTGACTTTCACATGGACACACACACACACACACATGAATTGTGCTTGTTTATGTCTTTTGGTTATTGTTCTTACTGTTGTTTATTGAGGTAGGGTTTCTCTGTGTAATAGCCCTAAGATATCCTACAACTCTCTGTAGACCAGACTGGACTCCTAACTCAAAAGATACACTTCTGCCTGGCCAGTGATTTTATTTTAAGCCAGGTGCATACCTTCAATCCCTGAATTCGGGAGGCTGAGACAGGAAGATCATTATGAATTTAACACAAGCCTAGACCATAGAGAATTCCAGTCCAGGCTGGACTACAAAGTGAGGCTATAAACATATCCAAAAATGGATATATTATTACTTGAAAAGCAGACTATGTTACCTAAACGGGCAACAATTAATGTGATATGAAAATATATTAAGCTAGGATTGTTGGTACAAGCCTGTAATCACAGCACTTGGGAAGTGGAGAAAAGAGAATCCAGAGCTTAAGATCATCCTCAGCTACATGAAACTGTCTCAAAACAGATAAAAATAAAGTATATTTTTTAAGTCTTAAAAACTATGGCCAAGTATGATGGCGCATACCTTTAATCCCAGCATTTGGGAGGCAGAAGAAGGCAGAGCTCTTGTGAGTTTTAGGCCAGCCTGATCTACATTGCAAGTTCTAGGCCAGCCAGTGCTACATAGTGGGACCCTGTTTTTTGTAAACTATAAAGCACTGCCAAACAATACATTATTCATCTTCAATACAAATAAAGTCAAGAAATAGTTTTTTACCTTAAGTTTTGGATATATGTGGCGCAGAGAATCTGCAGTCCCCATGTCAGCCTCATCAGGAATGCACACGATGTCTGCTTTCATCTTCATCTTGAATTCTGTGCAGAGAGCCTTTTGGACATCTTTGGTTGTAATTACAATGACTTCTACAGGATGAAAGAAATAACAGACAAATGCAGAAATTCATTCACCGCGACAATTTCAATTGTTCAGTCAGATGTGCTCTATTGTGGATCCGGCACTCCAGAGGTGGAGTCAGGAGAATCAGGACAAGGCCAGCTTCGTCAACACATCAGGTTCAAGACCAGCCTGACTAAGAACTTGTCTCAAAGTCAAAATCAAAAATTATAACTGCTAATATTACTGAGCCTTTTTAATGTATGTTTTTTTTGTGGAAAACCAGCTTACATTTAATTGTGATATTTAAAATTGTACAAATATTTTTATACCTGCCCCCCCCTCCATATTTAGTCTCTTAAAATGATATGAAAACATCACCAATTACAGGTTGAATGGGTTAATAATACAGTTCCTACATGATGCACCAATGTCCTCAAAACACTAGTCAGACCTGGCAGTGGCCAACAGTGAACTTCATCTTCAGGGTTAAGAAGCTCAGCCCTCTGAGCATTCTGGGATGCAGTGGCACTTGTCCAGAACTGGCACCGCCCTAGAGTTGGGGAGCTTTAAATGTACCAGGGAAAAAAGCTGTTTCCCCTTCAAGGGGAAGAAAAGAAAATGACTCCTGGGCTGGAGAGATGGCTCAGTGGTTAAGAGCATTGCCTGCTCTTCAGAAGGTCCTGAGTTCAATTCCCAGCAACCACATGGTGGCTCACAACCATCTGGAATGAGGTCTGGTGCCCTCTTCTAGCCTGCGGACACACACACAGACAGAATAATGTATACATAATAAATAAATATTTAAAAAAAAATAAATTGTTAAAAAAAAGAAAAGAAAAGAAAATGACTCCTAAGAAGCCAGCCAATTTGGCTGAGGTCTATCTGTGCAACCCCTTCCCCCTCTTTCCTTTCCTGCAGCAATGCCTAGGACCAGAGCCTGAGTTTCAGGAAAAGCAGACCGTGAAGGCTATGGAGGGAGGGAGCTGGAGAACTGCAGTGCTCTTTATCTCCGCCTCCAGTGCCTTTGCGCCACGGGAAAACGGTAACAACAAATTCACAAAATAACAGCTAGCCTTACAAAATCCATACTTCCAGAGGTGCTGGAAGGCAGAAGAAGGAAAAAAAAATGGAATGCTTCATAAATTTGCTTGACAGCCCTGTGCAGAGGCCATGCTGATCTTCTGTGTGTCATTCCAGGAAATGAGAGGTTGTGGATTCATTCTTGATTAAGAAAACTAAGGTTTGATTGAGGAAGATCCTCTGAAAATCTCCATGGGAACAGATGGCCCAGATGACCCAACATTTCAGAGCACCTCTGTTGCAGTTTCCTCTGAGTTCTGCATCCAGAACAGCCTCAAGGATGCTGGCTGAGATAATCAAGCCTCACAGAAAAGTCCAGTTATCCTAAATTTTCTTTGGGTCCCCATAAGATTACCAGCACTCCCAAGTAGCAGGAAGAATGCCCACATTTCCAAAAGGGGGATTATGGATGTTTGTCTTTGTTTAGCATGTTGGTTACAAGTTGTTTTGGATAAAGGTTGGGGAAAAAAGCTGAACAAAAGAGATTAGATTCAGGGTTCTTGTATTGAAAAAAATGGGGAAATGCTGTGGGATAACACTCTTATACACTGCAAAGATTTGTCACTCATATTGGTTTAATAAAATGCTGATTGGCCAGTATAGCCAGGAAGTATAGGTGGGACAACCAGACTAGGAGAATTCTGGGAAGAAGAAAGGCAGAGAGTGAGTCATCAGTCAGAGGCAGAGGAAGCAAGATAAGAATGCCTTACTAAGGCCGTGCGGTGGTGGCGCATGCCTTTAAACCCAGCACTTGGGAGACAGAGGCAGGCAGATCTCTGTGAGTTCAAGGCCAGCCTGGTCTACAAGAGCTAGTTCCAGGACAGGCTCCAATGCCACAGAGAAACCTTGAAAAAAAAGAATACCTTATTGATAAAAGGTGCCAAGCCACATGGCTAAACGTGGACAAGAATTATGGGTGAATTTAAGTTCTAAGAGCTAGTTAGTAATAAGCCTGAGCTAATAGACCAAACAGTTTATAATTAATATAAGCCTCTGTGTATTTATTTAGGACAGAATGCTGCGTGACTGGGCTGGAGAGAAACTTCTGTCTACATAGAAAATTTCTGCACAGAAATTTTATGGGCCTATCTAACTCTCACAGTTGAATGAACCCTCTTGCAGCAGTCTGGGCCCTAGAATCTGGCACCCTGATGTGTTGCATTCTGATTCATTCTACTTAATGAGACTTCAAACTCATTGTGGCCAAAGCTGAACTCATTATCTTTGTTTAAGCCTGTTCCCTGTCTTATATTCTACTTCCCATTTAATGCCATCATCAGGCATCTAATCTAATCCAAGTGAAAAGTGACAAAAACTCCTCCTATAATCTTAAGGAAGGTTCTAGAAGTCAGTGCCTGAGCTGTCTTTTCAAATTTCTATTCTCATGCTTAAACTATTACTCAGCACATTATAGAGTCTCAGCAAGTACTGACAAGCAGGCATTTAGATGCCCAATCGTGTCTTTCTGATATCCTTATAGGGCTCATCTTGGATCACTGTGGAGAACCCCTTCTTTAACGGCTATGTTTTGCAGGACCCATAAGGTCAAAGGGTGCTCCTGGGTCCCACCTTAAGCATCCAGTCTCCAGCAAACTTTAAGCCCTAGTCTGCCATCATCTATTTTCTCTTACTCTCATAATGCTGACAAATTATTGGGATCAAACACACATAAAACACACAAGTTTTATGACTGCATCTATCATTGCCACAGCTCACCTTCAAATCCAACGCGCTCAAGCAGGTTCAGTGGGTACCAAATTAAAGGTTTGTTTCCAACTGGAAGCAGAGGCTTGGGAATGCTGGGAGTCAAGTCTGTCATCCGAGATCCCCCACCAACGGCCATAACCACAGCTTGAAACTCCATCTTCACAGGACTGCAAGCACAGGGGGTGGAGAGAGATATAATGCAGTGCTAGTTTTGTTTTTATTTACGTGAGAAATTCCCACTTAGACCAGATGCATCACCTCCTGTTTTAGTTACTGGAGTAGGAACCACTCCCTACCTGCAGTTCAAATGTCATCTTTCTCATCGTCTCTAACCAAAACAAGTTTTAGCCCCAATCTTAGTAAAAGTAGAATAATATAAAGTAAAACTATCTGGAACTTGCCCTTGAGTTGTTTAAGAAAAGACAAGTTTGGGGCTGGAGAGAAATGGTTCAGTGGTTAAGAGCACGGACTGCTCTCCCAGAGTCCCTGGGTTCAATTCCCAGCACACACAGGACAGCTCGCAACTGTCTGTAACTCCAATTCCAGGGAATCTGAAACTTTCATACCAAATGTACATAAAATAAAGTTAAGTAAATATTAAAAAAAAAAAGACAAATTCAAGTGCCAGTAGTAGTGGTGTATGGTAGTAGTGTATGCCCTTAATCTCAGCACTGGGGAGGCAGAGGCAGGCAGACCTGAATGAGTTCAAGGCCAGTCTGGGTAACACAGGGATAGCCAAAACTATATAGTGAGAGCTTGTTTGAAAAACACAAGCTTCGGGGGCTGGAGAGATGGCTAAGAGGTTGAGAGCACTGGTTTCCTTCCAGAGGTTCTGAGTTCAATTCCCAGCAACCACATGGTGGCTCACAACCATCTATATATAATATGTTCTGGTGTCTTCTGGCCGGCATTGCAGGCAGAACACTGCATAAATAATAAAAAAGTAAATCTTAGAGGAGCAGAAGCCAGGAGCAAACCCAGTCCTGGGACACAAGCGGATCAGGATTGACCGAGCGGCCAGATCCAGAACCAACAATCTCCACCAGAACAGGTATAAGGAAGTAACCGCTGAGCGAGTGAGCCAGAGCCAGAGACTGCTGAGGGTCCGGAAGTGAATCCAGGACCTTCAAAGGAGTAGACCTAAGCCAACACCCTGGTGGGTCTGGGCAAGAGTCTAGAACCTCCCAGAAACTAGGCCAGAGCCAGGACCTCTGTCAGCCTGGGTGACAGAGTGAATCTGGGTCCTCTGAGGGAATAGGCAGGAACCAGAGATCTTGGCGGGGCCAGGCCCAAGTCTGGGACCTCAGAGAGAGTAGGCCCGAGCCAGGTCCTCTGTGGGTTTGGGCATTGTTTTAGGACATCAAAGGGAATAGGCAGGAACCTGGAACTCCTGCGGGTCCCAGAGACCCCTGAGGAAGTAAGCAGGTCCTCTGCAGTTTCGGGCGCACCCAAGCCTGGAACCTCCCAGGCAGTAGACTAGAACCCGAAACCTTTCCAGGTCCAACTCCAACCCAGGGACTTCTGCAGGAGGGAATTCAGACTAGGATCTACAGATAACAGGTCAAAACCGGTAAGGAGCAGAAGCCAGGAGCAAATCCAGCCCTGGGAGCCAACCAGTCCTGGGACACTGGAAGACCAGGATTGAGCCAAGGACCTGACTTAGAGTCTGCGACCTCTACCAAACAGGAGTGGAACTGACTCAGTTACCTAAGACACAGAGAGAACAAGCTCCACCAGGAACAGAAGCCAGGAGCAAACCCAGTCCCTGGACTCGGGTGGATCAAGATTGAACCAGCGACCAGATCCAGAGTCGGTGATCTCCACCAGAACAGATCTAACTCCAAGCCAGCGACTTCTGCAGGAGGAGGTCCAGACCAAGATTTACAGAAACAGGTCAAAGTCAGCAGCCTAGGCCAAAGTAGGCCTGAGACAGCAAACTCCAAGGGAACAGACCAAAGCACAGGAGCACTGAGCTATCTCCAGGAACAGGAATAACCAATGGGGTAACTAGAACTGTGACACTGACTATACCACGAGGAACAACCATCTGAGCTTTGGATTCACTGGCACCTAGAAGATTATTCAACAGAATCTCAGACAGCCCCAACCACACCTATTAGAGGAAAAGATAAGTAGAAAAGGTAAGATCACATGCTACACCACAAAGAGCAACACAATACCAGTAAAACCTAAAGACCCTACAAAAGTAAGACATGAACAACCAAATATGGATGAACCAAAAAAAAAAAATGATCTAAAAAATAACCTCAAGAGAATGTTTCAAATTCTTAAAGATGAAATGAGAAATTACCTTAAAAAATGGAGGAAAAAACAAACAAAAAAATTGGAAGATATCAGCAAATCACTTAAAGAAAACCAAGAAAAAGAACTCAAACATATAAAAGAAACTATTCAGGACTTAAAAACTGGGATAGAAAAAATAAAGAAAAGATAAGCTGAAGGAATTATAGAAACAGAAATCATGAGAAAAAGAGCAGGAACCTCAAATGCAAGTATGAACAACAGAATACAAGAAATAGAAGAGAGCCAGGCGATGGTGGCACATGCCTTTAATCCCAGCACTTGGGAGGCAGAGGCAGGCGGATCTCTGTGAGTTCGAGACCAGCCTGGTCTACAGAGCTAGTTCCAGGACAGGCTCCAAAACCACAGAGAAACCCTGTCTCGAAAAACCAGAAAAAAAAAAAAGAAAGAAAGAAATAGAAGAGAGAATCTCAAGTGCTGAAGATAAAACAGAGGAAATATACTCATCAGTTAAAGAAAACATTAAATCTTACAAAAGCTTAACCCAAAATATCCATGAAATATGGGACAACATAAAAAGGCCAAATCTTAGAATAATAGATATAGAAGAAGTTCAACTCAAAGGCACAGAAAACCTATTTAACAAAATCATAGAAGAAAACTTTCCCTACCTAAAGAAAGATATGCCTGTGAAGTTACAAGAAGCTTACAGAACACCAAATAGACTGGATCCAAAAAAGAAAAAAGTCCTCTCGCCACATAATAATCAAAACACTAAACATACAGAGTAAAGAAAGAATATTAAGAGCTGCAAAGGAAAAAGGTCAAGTAACATATCTATCAGAATTACACCTGACTTCTTAGTGGAGACAATGAAAGCCAGAAGGTTGTGGTCAAGCATTATGTAGACATTAAGAGACCACAGATGCCAGCCCAGGTTACTATACCCAGCAAAACTGTCGATCACCATAGAAGGACAAAACAAGATATTCCTGACAAATCTAGATTTCACCAATACCTGGCCACAAGCCCAGCCCTACACAAAATACTAGAAGGAAAACTCCAACCCAAGGAAGATGGCTACACCAACAAAAACACAGACAATTGATGATCTATTACAGCAAATTTTGAAGAAGAAAAAAACGCACAAATTAACATCACCAACGATGAAAACTAAATTAACAAAAGATAGCAACCACTGGTCATTAATATCCCTTAATGTAAATGGACTCAACTAATCCATAAAAAGGCACAGGCTAACAGACTGGATAAGAAAACAGAATCCAAAAAAAAAAAAAAAAAAAAAGAAAACAGAATCCATCCCTCTTCTATAATACAAGAAATGCATCTCAACCTCAAAGACAGACATCGTCTCAGGGTAAAAGGTTGGGAAAAAATATACCAATCAAATGGACCTAACAAACAAGCGGGTGTAGCTGTCCTAATATCTAACAAAATAGACTTCAAGCTAAAATCAGTCAAAAGAGACAAAGAAGGACATTTCATAGTAGTCACAGGAAAAATCCATCAAGAGGAAATTTCAATACTGAACATCTATGCCCCAAATACAAGGGCGCCCTCATATGTCAAAGAAAACTTCTAAAGCTTAAATCATATATTAAACCCCACACACTAATAGTGGGAGACTTCAACACTCCCCTCTCATCACTGGACAGGTCAATCAGACAAAAAAATGAACAGAGAAACAAGAGAACTAACAGATGTTAAGACTCAAATGGACTTAACAGACATCTATAGAATATTCCATCCAAACAGAAAAGAATATACCTTCTTCATGGAACCTTCTCAAAAACTGATCATGTATTTGGTAACAAGACAAACCTCAACAAATACAAAAAAAATTGGAATAACCCAATGTACCTTATCAGAAGACCATGCTTTAAAATTAGAAGTCAACAGCAATACCAATTCCAGAAAACCCACAAACACATGGAACTGAATAATGCTCACTTGAATGATCAATGGGTCAAGGAAGAAATAAAGGGGAAAATTAAAGACTTCCTAAAATTCAATGAAAATGACAACACAACATACCCAAATTTATAAGACACAATGAAAGCAGTGTTAAGAGGCAAGTTCATAGTACTAAATAATGCCTACATAAAGAAGCTGGAAAAAATCCCACACTAGTGAATTAGCAGAACATTTGAAAATTTTAGAACAAAAAGAAACAAACTCACCAAAGAGAACTAGATGGCAGGAAATAAATTGGGAGCTGAAATCAACAAAATAGAAACAAAGAAAACAATATAAAGAATCAATGAGACTAAGAGTTGGTTCTTTGAGAAAATCAACAAAATAGACAAACCTTTATCCAAACTAACCAAAAAGCATATACAGAATATCCAAATTAACAAAATCAGAAATGAAAAGGGGGACATAACAACAGACACATTGGAAATACAGAGGATCATCAGGCCATATTTTGAAAACCTGTCCTCCACAAAATTGGAAAACTTAAAGGAAATGGACAACTTTCTGGATAAATATCACTTACCAAAATAAAATCAAGACCAGATAAGCAAATTAAACAGACCTATAATTGCTGAAGAAATAAAAACAGTCATCAAAAGTCTCCCAACTAAAAAAAGCCCAGGACCAGATGGTTTCAGCTCAGAATTCTACAAGACTTTCAAAGAGGAACTAATACCAATACTCCTCAAATTGTTCCACACAATAGAAACAGAAGGAACATTGCCAAACTCTTTTTATGAGACTACAATTACCCTGATACCCAAACCACAGAAAGACAATACTAAGAGAATTACAGACCAATCTCACTCATGAACCTTGATGCAAAAATACTAAATAAAATACTAGCAAATTGAATCCAAGAACACATCAGAACCATCATACATCATGACCAAGTCGGATTCATCCCACAGAGGGATGGTTCAACATATGAAAACCTGTCAACGTAATCCACCATAAAAACAAGCTGAAAAATAAAAACCACATGATCATCTCATTAGATGCTGAAAAAGCATTTGACAAAATACAACATGCCTTCATGATAAAGGTCTTGGAGAGAGCAGGGATACAAGGAACATACCTAAACATAATTAAGGCAATATACAGCAAGCCAACAGCCAACAAAAACTAAAGAGAGAGAAACTCATAGTGATTCCACTGAAATCAGGAACAAGACAAGGTTGTCCACTCTCTCCATACCTATTCAATATAGTTCTTGAGGTCCTAGCTAGAGCAATAAGACAACAAAGGGAGATCAAGCGGATACAAATTGGAAAAGAAGAAGTCAAACTCTCACTGTTTGCTGATGACATGATAGTTTACATAAGCGATCCCAAAAATTCTACCAAGGAACTTCTACAACTCATAAACACTTTCAGCAATCTAGCAGGATAGATTAACTAAAAAAAAAAAATCAGTAGCCCTCCTGTACACAGATGATAAAAGGGCTGGGTAAGAAATCAGAGAATCAACACCCTTCACAATAGCCACAAATAGCATAAAATATCTCAGAGTAACTCTAACCAAACAAGTGGAAGACTTGTATGACAAGAACTTTAAATCTTTGAAGAAAGAAATTGAAGAAGACACCAGAGAGTGGAAAAACCTCCCATGCTCTTGGGTAGGCAAAATTAACATAGTAAAAATGGCAATCTTACCGAAAGCAATCTACAGATTCAACGCAATGCCCATCAAAATCCCAGCAAAATTCTTCAAAGACCGCGAAAGAACAGTACTCAACTTCATTTGGAAAAGCAAAAAACCCAGGATAGCCAAAATAATCCTGTACAATAAAAGAACTTCTGGAGGCATCACAATCCTGACTTCAAACTCTACTACAGAGCTACAGTACTGAAAACAGCCTGGTACTGTCATAAGAACAGACAGGAGGACCAATTGAACTTAATAGAAGACCTAGATATCAATTCATACATCTTTAAACACCTGATTTTTGACAATGAAGCAAAAAAATCAAATGGAAAAAAAAAAAAAAAAAAAATCAAATGGAAAAAAGAAAGCATATTTAACAAGTGGTGCTGGCATAACTGGATATCAACATGTAGAAAAATGAAAATGGACCCATATCTATCACCATGCACAAAACTCAAGTCCAAATGGATCAAAGACCTCAACATAAAGCCAGCCACACTGAACCTTACAGAAGAGAAAGTGGGAAGTACACTTGAACGCATTGGCACAGGGAACCACTTCCTAAATAGAACCCCAGCAGCACAGACACTGAGAGAAACAATTAATAAATGGGACCTCCTGAAACTGAATAGCTTCTGTAAAGCAAAGGACATGGTCAACAAGACAAAACAACAGCCTACAGAATGGGAAAATATCTTCACTAACCCCATATCAGACAGATGTCTGATCTCCAAAATATACAAAGAACTCAAAAAACTGGACACCAAAAGAACACATAATCCAATAAAAAAAAATGGAGTACAGACCTAAACAGAGAACTCTCAATTGAGGAATCTAAAATGGCTGAAAGACACTTAAGGAAATGTTCAACATCCTTAGTCATTAGAGAAATGCAAATCAAAACAACTCTGAGATTCCATCTTATACCTGTAAGAATGGCCAAGATCAAAAACACTGATGACAACTTATGCTGGAGAGTTTGTGGGGAAAAGGGAACACTTCTGCATTGCTGGTGGGAATGCAAGCTGGTACATCCCCTTTGGATGTCAGTGTGGCGATTTCTCAGACAATTAGGAAACAACCTTCCTCAAGACCCAGTAATACCACTTTTGGGTATATATCCAAAGGATGCTCAATTGTGCCACAAGGACATGTGCTCAACTATGCTCATAGCAGCATTGCTTGTCATAGCCAGAACCTGGAAACAACCTAAATGCCCCTCGACTGAAGAATGGATAAGGAAAATGTGGTACATTTACACAATGGAGTACTACACAGGAGAAAAAAATAACGACAGCTTCAATTTTGCAGGAAAATGGATGGAGCTAGAAAACATTATTTTGAGTGAGGTAGCCCAGACACAGAAAGACAATTATCACATGTACTCATTCATAGGTGGTTTTTAAACATAAAGCAAAGAAAGCCAGCCTACAAACCATAATTCCAGAGAATTTAGACAACAATACAGACACTAAGAGAGACTTACATAGATCTAATCTACATGGGAAGTAGAAAGTAGAAAAAGACAAGATCTCCTGAGTAAATTGGGAGTATGGGAACCTTGGGGGAGGGTTGAAGGGTGAGAGGCGAGAGGCAGGGAGGGGAGCAGAGAAAAATGTAGAGCTCATATAAATATCAATAAAAAATAGGAACAAGTGAGGCTGGAGAGATGGTTCAGTGGTTGGCTGTTCTTCCAAGGACCAGGGTTCAATTCCACAGCAATCACATGACCGCTAACAACTATCCGTAACTCCAGCTCTCCACAGGCGTATACAGATGGAAGCAAAACACCAGTGCACTGTGGGAGCCCACGTGGGATTCAGTTTTTATCTGGAGTCATTTCTGACTTAAAGAAGTCCGCTGAGTCCAAGCTTGCCTGCTCTACTTTTTTTATAACCTTGAGGGCTGTGAGAGACTTCTGATTTAGCCCGAGAGAAAAGAACATTCTATCTAGTAGACAGTACACTGCTGAAGATAAACCTCAGAAACATCAAGATAGAAAGTAAGGCTGCTTCTGAACAGCAAGCACATGACGGAGAGGAGGTTGCTCATTCAAGGACAGGAATGGTCTTGTGGTCAGATACCGAGTGACCGTCTGTGTTGTGTTTGTTTTGGTTTTATATAAGTATATAAGCAAGCTCTGAAATAAACTCGGGGTTGTTTGACTGCTTTGGCATGACCAGACAAACCTCCCGATTCCATCTTGAAAAAAAATAAATAAATATAGTGTGCCTTAATCTCCTAGGTTCAAATGATCTTAGTAGCTAGAACTGCAGGTTCGGGGCTACTCCTGCTTCCTTGGCTGGTTTTCTCCCGGGCCTGGTAATCAACTAGGAAAACTGTAAGACTCAGCTAGAGAACCATCTTGCACAGTACTAAGCCACAACTAGCTCTTCCCACCTCAGGGATGGGACATCTTTCTCTAGTTGTTTCTGCTATGCTATGTACAGATTGCATCAGCCTTTATAGGCTTCTTTGTAGGCATTCATTTAAATGCCTATTAAGAGTGAGTTCAGCTGGGCGATGGTGGCGCACACCTTTAATCCCAGCACTCGGGAGGCAGAGGCAGGCGGATCTCTGTGAGTTCGAGACCAGCCTGGTCTACAGAGCTAGTTCCAGGACATGCTCCAAAGCCACAGAGAAACCCTGTCTCAAAAAAACAAACAAACAAACAAACAAAAAGGGTGAGTTCATTGGCTGGGCTGTGATGCACGCCTTTAATCCCAGCACTTGAGAGGTAGAGGCAGGTGAATTTCTGTGAGTTCGAGGCCAGCCTGGTCTAGAAAGTAAGTTCCAGGACAGCCAGAGTTGTTACACAGAAACCCTGTCTCGATAAAAAGTTCCTTGAGTTGGGGACTGTGTTGACAGAATACTCCCAGTCAGGTACCTATTTGTGGGTTGAACGCCTGTTATCTCACAACAGCCCACCAGAGTTAAGCTCAAATGTGTACAAAACCAGAAAGGCGTGTAGAACCTAGGTGGTTAGAATCTCGAGTTCCTGTTCTGAAACTCTGTTTTTTTTTTAAATGCAACCCAAGAAACAAGAATAATTGTGAACCTAGCTAATCATAATACTAAGCTGAGCCCAAAGTCTCAATATTATCGTCATGACTCCCGATAGCAAGACGGGAAGTCTCAACAGTCTCCAAGTTTTACAAGAGGCGTTTACAGCGTCAAGCATGCCTTCCACAGAGCACAGGTCGCCTTCTCCGGTCCTAAACGGTAAGATCGACCCCTGCATCGTAATTGGTCTGCCAAACCTTTGAGCGCTGAGAATAGGGGCCCTCCAGTATCCCCCGTAGTTCCTGCCCTGAGCCCAAATAAATGCGGGAAGAATAAACAGGATCGGGAAAATGTCAGCACGACACCACGGGGGTCCGATGCTCCCTCGGTGTGACTTCGAGCAGAACCTTCCCGCCCCGAAACTCAGTTTTTCCATCTGTTGCACAAGGTGGTTGGCTTGGATTCTCCAGTCTCCCATTTGGGACACTTGGCTCCACGGCCAGATCCAGCACGGCTGGCGATTTCGGGGCTCAGTACCCCGTCTGCCCACTCGGGCCCTGCGGGGCGAGCTCGCCTCCCTCACAGGAACCGGGCTCTCCTGCACCCGCGTGCCGCTCCCCCTGCTCAGGCAGCTCGTGCACCGCCTGGCTCGGTCCAAGCCCCGGCTTTACCTCAGCTCCCCGCACGCCGCGGCCGCTCCCAACGCTCCCCACGCCGCCTCTGCCTGACAGGCCAATGGCGCAGGCGCGCGGTGGCCGAGCAGTTCGATGGGACGCGCAGGGCCGACTCAGGAAGGAGGGACGAGCGCCGAGTGATAGATGGCGGGGAGCAAAGACGCTCCGGCCCTTGGCGGTGCCTGACGTGGCGGAGACCCGGCGGCCCACGAGCCGTGGTATGGGATGTCTGTGTTACTGCCCTTTCGTTCATTCACTAGTGACCAGTGCTCATTGAGTGTCCCCTCCAGTCTCTTCGGTTTGGGAGTCGCCATTCTGTATCCCTGTCCCAAGGGTGCTGCAAATTTTGGTTCGTCAAGTGTTTTTTGTTTTTTCCTATTTTGTTGCTGTTTTGTTTTGTTTCATTTTTTTCGAGACAGGGTTGCTCTTTGTAGACCAGGCTGGCCTCGAACTCACAGAGATCCACTTGCTTCTGCCTCTGGAGTGCTGCCACCACCGCCCGGCCAAAGAGTTAATTGTTTTCACACACACACACACACACACACACACACACACACACACACACACCCTTTTTAATGTGCTGCTGGGATTTGAACCCAGAGCCTTATGCATGGTAGACTAACACTGCCACTGAGCTGCATTCCCAGCTCCTCACCGTGACACTTGTGTGGAAGAGGTAAGAGAATAACCTGGGGGGTCAGGGTTCTCTGCTTCCATTGTGTGGGTTCCAGGATTCAGGTTCAGATTGCCAAGCAAGTACCTTTGCCTGCTGAACCGGTTACCAGCCTCTTCTCTGCATTTATTTGTATATTTATTTGAGAAGGCTAGGATTAAAAGTGTGAGCGACCTCGCTGGCCATCCTTTATGTCTTTCTAGGAAGAGTTTCAGTTGCCCGGGGTATTCTGCAGCTTGTGATCTCCTGCCTAGCTGGAAGGACAGACTTGTCACCAGACCTCTGAACACTGCTTGTACTTGGGGTCGACATTTCACCCATATGATTTTCCAACTTGATATACTGTTTGTCAACTGTTAGTTTCCCGAGTAATGCAGATTTCCCCTAAGCTGACTTAGTTTCACAATATTGAAAAAGTCACGTGTGTTAACGTTACCATCGGTCTGATCAGAAGCAGCCTTAACTATTGGAAGGCTGGCACATTTACGAGGAGAGACACAAGCTTTTTGAAGTTCCGTTTCTGAAAAGCTCAACTGTTATCATTGGCAACAATCTTATTAGTGGATTTTCTGGAAGTGGCTGGTTTTTTTTTTTTGTAAATTGTTAGTCCACCTTTTCGTTTCAAGTAAACAATAATATTCTGTGAGGGCAGAGCAGTCATTTCAGCTGTGACTCAAACAATCGTGTAAGTGCTTTGCTTGGAGCTGTCCTGTTCCTTTGATATGCACAGAAGTCACCCCCCACACACACACATACACACACGCAATGCACACACACACGCAATGCACACACACATACACACATGCAATGCACACACACATACACACGCAATGCACACACACATACACACACAATGCACACACACATACACACACGCAATGCACACACACACGCAATGCACACACACATACACACACAATGCACACACATACACACACGCAATGCACACACACACACAATGCACACACACACAATGCACACACACGCAATGCACACACACATACACACATACCTACACATGTACATGCACACACATACACACACACAATGCACACACATACACACACGAATGCACACACATACGCAATGCACACACACATACACACATACCTACACATGTACATGTACACACACACATCCAGTTTCACCATATAGAATAGTAAAAAGGCGTGTACTTAAGGGCCAAGATTTAATAAAATTAACAAATTAAAATATTTATTTGAAAAATTTCAGTTGGGGGAAAACCTGCAGAAGAGGGGGAGGAAGGCTTGTAGGAGCTAGAGAGGTCACAAGAATACAGTCCACATGGGGCTTGAGAGATGACACAGGGGGTAAGGACACTTAGTGTTCTTGCAGAGGACTTGATTTTGGTTGCCAGCATCCATATGGTGGCCCACGACCATTTGTAACTCCAGTTCCAGGGATTCCTCTGAGCTCTTTGGGTCTCCTCCAGTACCACCAAGCACGTGTACACATATTTGCCTGCATGCACTGTCACTGGCTGTCACTGACTCTTGCCTGCTCTTGGGGCCCCTTTCCTTCTGGGTTGCCTCAGCCAGCCTTGGTATGAGGGTTTGTACCTAGTCTTATTGTAACCTGTTATGCCATGTTCCAGTGACATCCCCGGGACACCTGCTCTTTTTTGAAGGGAAACAGAGGAGGAAGAGTATAGATCTGGGAGAGAGGGAAGGACTGGAAAGATGAGAAGGAGGAGAAACTGCAGACCAGGCTGGCCTTGAACTCAAGAGATTCACCTGCCTCTGCCTCCTGAGTGCTGGGACTAAAGTGTACACAAGGCAAGAGAGAGAACAAACTGGCCAAGAAAGTGCAGCAAAGAGAAAAATGATAACCCTAGAAATAAAATAAAATAAAACTGAAGGCTCCTAAGTGGCTGATCATGTGTGTTGACCCTGTCGTCACCACACATTTGTAGCTACAGCAGCTTGGTGAGGGTGATTGCACCTCTGCTAACGAGGAAAGCAGTTGCAGCACACAGGATGTCCCAGAGCAGGCAATGGCAGAAAACCCTTCACTTTACAGGGTTCTTTAGACTGGGTGTGGCGGTGGGTGTCCGAAATCTCAGCATTTGGGTGGCAGAGGCAATATTGCTGCAAGTTTGTGGTCAACCTGGTCACCATAAGGAGTTTCAGACCAGGCCAGTCAAGGTTACACAGCAAGACCCTGTCTTAGAAACAAAACAAGTGGGGGTTGCAGGAAGTGTTTCTCCATTTAATCAGAAGGAACATACAAAGGACGACATTCAGGGGCTGCAGAATTAAGAGCCCATTATAGCTCATCCAGAGGACCTGAGCTTAGCACCTAGCACCTGTATCAGGTGGCTCACAAATGCCTGTAGCTTCAGCTCTAAGGGATCCGACGCCCTCTTCCAGTACCTCCTTGGGTGCCTACATTCATGTACACACATCCCATACAGACATAAAATATGTACACATAATTTTAAAAATAAAATAAATCTTTTAAAAAGGGGATAAAATGTTTCAATCGATCCAAACTTAGAAGTACGGTAACTGATCATGGAGGAGACACAGGCCCCACGTCACATAATGAGGAAGATGGGCAGTGTTCCCGTGAAGTGTGCTGTGGTGTAAAGACCGATTTAGCCATGGTGCTTTAGACGTGATGCCTGACACCTTTCTCTTTGTCTCATTTCTTTCTTTCTTTTCTCTGTTTTTGGTTTTTCGAGATAGGGTTTCTCTGTGTAGCCTTGGCTGTCCTGTAACTCGCTCTGTAGACTAGGCTGGCCTAGAACTCACAAAGATCCGCTTACTTCTGCCTTCTGAGTGCTGGGATTAAAGATGTGCGCCACCACTAGCAGGGCCATGCTTCATTTCTAAATGAATGCAAAGCAGGTTGTGAACCAGTGTAAGAGAGATACTAAGGACACCCATCAGGAGGGAAGGCCCTTCCCTGACAGGAGTGAGAAGGGCACTCCTTCCAACAGCAGAGCCAGGGGGAGCTTGCTGAGAACAGAGCTTGGTGCTGTGCAGCTTCTGGGATTCCTGCGGCTTCAGCTCCTTGGGTGGCGGGGAGGGTGTTCAAGTATGTCTCCTCTGGGCCACCCACAGTGTATGGGCAGGACAGGGCTGCCCCAGAAGGCTCAGCGGAGTGTGAGTTCAGGGTTTGGGAGAGAGGTCTGGGCATTCACGCAGCCACGTGGAGAGAGAGGGTAGTAAAAGAACTTTCTCGGTGGCTGCGTGAGCTCTGGAGGACATGTTAGGAAAGCTTACGGTCTGCTTTGATAGGCAACTAATGGTCGCACACTGTGGCAGGACACCGAGACATCGGTTCAATGGACTGTGCTCCACGGAGCACGAACTTGGGGTAGGAGTCCTTGGACCTTAGTTATGGGGCACCGGGGGCAGATGGTGCTCCGAGCCTGTCAAAATCAGCGGTCCCAGCTTTACCTTCCACATGCCATCCTTCCGCTCACATGCCTCTGGAAGTGGGGGCTTCCAAGCTCTAAATCACCACACTCAGCTTGGAATGTGTCAGCCTTCCATCCTCCCAGGCTGCACCCCAGATGTAATGTGTGTGTCACTGTGAAGCCCCACCACGCGCTACTGTGAGGCACATGGCCCCTATTCCCATAGGGCCTCAGAAAGCCTTCCAGGATGGCAGCACCGTGACCTTAGAGGGATCACAAAAAGCACATTCTAAAGAAATGAATTCATTCATTTATTCAGTTCTCCCATGTGCAAGACCTTCTAAAGGAGTGTCATGGAGGCCCTCAGGGTGTGCACAGCCCGAAGAGCTAAAGTCTGGGCTTTACTTTAGAGTACGATAAAGGGGAGTTCCTGAATGTTCTGAGAGGATGAGGAGCCACGGCTGTGTGAGATTTAGGGCGAAAGAGCAGACATGGAGTTGGGTTGGGGATCACACAGAGGGGATGAGCTTTGGCTGCTGGTAAGGATTGAATGTTGGGGGGATGTACATTCTAAGCCATGGGAAGGACAAAGCTCACACACCTTTGCTATGGAAGGAAGAAGACAAGTATTCAAGGGTTGGGTACTCAACTGGGGCTTCATTCTTGGGGATATGTGACCAAGGAAGATGACCACCCTATCTGTCCTTGGCTCCTCACTTCAAGTACCATCCTATCAATTTTTCAAACATTTTGGGCCATGACTGAAGCTAGAAAAGGGAAAACCAAAAATAGAATCAAAGTCCATGGGTTGGGGAGCTAAATAGCTCCCTTCAAGTAGCTCAGGCCTGGCAGCTTGTGCTGGGCATGTGGAAGATTCCTTCTCACAGATCTAAATACCTGGGGAAGCAAGCCCCAGGAGAGCAGGGCTTGTGGGTCTGTGGGGGCTGGACCACCAGGGTCAACCCATGGCTCCCACTGTAACCGTACACAGGAGCAGAGCCCACTGTGCTGAGGTTATCTGAACCCATCACCTCTGTTGAGACCCAAGCTGGGTTGGCCTGGGAGAGGGCAGCATGACGTGCTTAGGCACAGCCTGACTACTCCTCACTCCTCCCAGGGGCTCATGTCCGTGTCAATGGCCACACAGTTGTAGGCAGCGTAGCGGAGCTTCTCCTCGCATACTTTGGCACTAGCAGAGAAGAAGGTGACTAGTCAGGCACCTCTGCTGCTCCCCAGGGTGCGCTTCACAGCCAGCCACCCTTCCGCGTGAGGACGTCACCCCCAAGCACGAACCTAGGAAAACTCACCTGGCATAGTGTGGGAGGAAGAGCGTGCTGGAGCAGGTGGAAGACTCAGGCAGAGCATCTGTGGTCTCATAGCTGGGAGTTTTGAGAGGCAAAAGATTAGGAAGAGGTGTAGAGGGATGTGTGTGGGTGGAAGGCACCTCAGGTCCTCCTCTGTGCTCACTCACCCCAGCTTGTCTGGGTAGATGTAGATCCGCGCTGGGAGGCGGCTGCGGCCAGTGACAAAGCGCAGGAAGCGGCTCCGGTCCTCTGGGCGGAGGAGGAGAAAATTAACGCCTGCACTGGCGGTGAGGGAGGTTCTACAACTTGTATCCCGCCTCAAGTCATGTCCCAAGGCAATGCAAGCAGCACTCTGCCCTCTACTGACCATTGGTGAAATTGTTCAGAGCCTCCCAAAAGTACTGCACCCGTGTGTCAGAAGGTTCAAAGTCCTCGAACCGAGCTGGAGGGGCCAAGGCAAGAATCCATCCTTAGGTCTCATTCTGCTCGTCCTTCAATCCCACCCCTTCAGCTTCACTGCCCTGTCACCCAGAACTCACTGAGCTTGCGCAGAGCATCCACAGTGACCTCCGGATCCCCACACACCTTCTTTTCCAACTCTTGCCAGGTCAGCAAGTCCAGCACAGCCTGTGGTACCACCTTCAGCAGGCCTGCCTGCATGGCTGCCACCTAGGGAGGAGGGAGAATCCTGGCTGGGAAAGAGGGCACTACTTTCAGCACACACTGGGGATATCTCTGTACTCGCTGATCACCAGGAATGAGGGACATGGCTATGGGTGGAGCTAGAATCAGGGCTGGATGGTGGCTACCAGCGGACTGTCTGTCAAGGGAAGGGGCTTAGGAAGGTCCAACCCTCTCGTGTTACTACCTGCTCCTTGCTTTCCTCTAGGCGCGCCTTCTGCACCAGCTGGATGAAACGAGAGCGGTCCTCATAGCCCACCACGACGCCCGTGCCCCCAGGAATCAGTTCCACCACCTGCTGATCACTCAGGACGGTGGTGAATGTTAGCTCCTTCCCGAACTTGAACTCAAATGTCTCCCTGTCCATTCCTTCCATCACTTCCAGAAGCTTCACCTGAGGGGTGGGGAGAGGCAGGGGACTCAGCTTTTTACTGGGTAGACAGTGTCTGTCTTCCTGTGGGTAACTCAGAAAGCAGAGGCCAGTGAAGGGCTGTGAAAACATCGAGACAATACCTAGCCAGTCTGGGGGGTTAGGGTTGGCACCCTGCAGGAAATGCACCTGGCCTGACCCAAAGGACAGCAGGGAATTGGTTTGGCCACAAGGGAAGTCAGAAGAGAGAGCATCTAGGACAAAGCTGGAAACTCAAAAGCCTAAAAAATGTTTGGCTTGCCGGGAGGTGGTGGCGCACGCCTTTAATCCCAGCACTTGGGAGGCAGAGGCAGGCGGATCTTTGTGAGTTCGAGACCAGCCTGGTCTACAGAGCTAGTTCCAGGACAGGCTCCAAAACCACAGAGAAACCCTGTCTCGAAAAATCCAAAAAAAAAAAAATGTTTGGCTTTAGCCTGAGTGCGAATTGACCAGCTGAGGTACAGGAGCCAGGTAAGGCCTTTATAGAGTTTATCCTGTCCTAAGACCAAAGTGAAGTCATCAAATGGTTTATACTGAGCAAAGTGAAATAAATTACTCTGGCAGCATGGAAATGAGGTGGACAAGACTAGCGCCAGGGGCACTAGCTTTACAGTTGGAAGAGAAGAGAAGATGGCCTGAACCATGGGGATAGCAGTGAGATGGGAGAGGCACACTAATTCCAGGGACAGACTGTACAGGATGTTGTGGGGAAAAGAGTTAAGGGTGACCCCAGTCAGGCACGGTGGCTGGCACGTGCCTGTAATCCCAGTACTTAGGAGGTCGAGCAGGAAGATCAGAAGTTCAAGGCCATCCTCAACTGTATATCCTCTACTATATGAGACCCTACTGCAGAAAGCAAAAAACAGGGCTGGCAAGACGGTTCAGTACATAAAAGCACTTGCCACCACGTCTGATGGCCTGAGTTCAGCTCCCAGGATCTACATGGGAGAAAGGAAACCAATTCCCAAAAGTGTCCTCTGACCTCCACATGTGTACCATGGTGCATGCACCCACCTACCCCCACCCCATAAATAAATAAGCAAATAAGCTTTTTAAAAAGGCAAAAACCAGAACAAACAAAAAGCCTTGAAGACTTTGGCGTGGGCCAAGGGGATGGGGTGGAGCCTGAGCCCAAGAGGCAGCGGACTGGGGATTGGGTGAAGAGTGTGCAGAGCACAGGGCTCAGATGCGCCATCTTGTGGTAGATGCAGATATGGCCCCAGGCTAAGGAGAGAAGTGCCAGTCGGTGGATTTTAGGAGTTACCATAATAAAGACAGCAGCAGAAGCCACCGGAGTCAGTGAGACTAGAGAGGGGACACATGTATTTGGGGGCAGTGGGTTGGGCAGAGGGGTCCAGGTCTTGCTCACCAGCACGGAGTCCACAGCTGGGAAGTCTTTGCTCCAGCTCACTTCCTCACCAGACAGCTGCTTCCACACGAACCCAGGCAGGGCCAGTACCTGAGTGACAACCAGGGCTGTCTTCTCACTGAGCCTCCCGGTCTGGGGCCCTGGCTCAGCCGACAGGACAATGACTGGGTTACTCACCAGGAACTCCTTACCCCGAAGGGCAGCCCCCATCAGCTGTCCGATCCACTCATACTTGGCAAAGTCTCGGCAGGAGGGATTAGGCACGTACATGTCCCGGGCCTCGCCAGTGCCATTGCCCTGCCACACAGACAGAGCTGTCAGCAGGACGTGGGGGAGTCCCTATCTTCCTACGGCAAGTACCCCAAAGACTACTGCTTCCCCTCCACCATCCTTCCTAATGTACAAGTGACCGATGTAAACAGCTTCCAGGCAGCTGGTCTGGTTTCAAAGTTCTCTTTGCAGCTTTTTTTCTGGAGTCTTCCTTGTAGCGCAGCTTCCCTTGTCTAAGAGGGACTCTCAGCTTTTATTGTTTACTCTGGCCTGGAGGGACACTGCTCTCCTCTGTGCAGAGGCTGCCCGGGTAATTCAACCCCTCCTCCACTGATTCCAGCTCCATCTGATTCGCAAGAGATTTGCAGAGATGGCAGAAATTTGGTGGTGGGTGAGTGGGGAGACAATCACCTGGTTCGCTGTGCGCACAAAGAAGGGCAAAGGCACAGGGGTGTCAGCTGAGCTGGGGCACAGCTCTTCTGACATATCTGCCAGGCTGTCACGGAAACCACCACCTGAAATGACAGATGCTTTAAGCTGGGCACATCAGCGTCCAGCCCTCTTGAGGGGTAACAAGCAGGTGTCCTGTCTGTCAGCTCGTAATCCCAGAACATTCTAACTCTCCAAAGGGACAACTGGGAGCCACGTCAGGGCCTCACCTTGGTCAATGATGCCTTCTGCAATGAATTTACATTCCCACCACTGGTCATAGCGCATGGGCCACCTGAAAACAGGGATGGGTGGATCTCTGCTATGCCAGAGCTGGTCTCAGGCACATTAACTGGCCCAGAGACCATCCAGGAAAAGATGACAGGGTGGTCAGAGTTGAGGGGTGTGAGGTGCAGTGTGTGGACGTATAGACCCTGGGCAAGTTCCTAACCTTCACGCCTTACCTGTAGTCCAAGGGCTTTTCATACTTGTCAGAAGGCTTGAGGCCTTCATAAACCTGGGGGCACGAGAAGATGGGAGTAAGTGCAAGCCTCAGGGAAGTTCATTTTAATAGCTGTCCCTATTCTGGCCCAAAGACCTCGCTCAAGTCCCTCTTGGACTAAGCCCCAGGCCCCTTACTGACCCTCCCCCAGTCTGATCCAGGCGGTCCAGACCTGGGTGAAGACTGCATTCTTGCAGGCAGGGTCCCGAGACGGGCAGGCACGGTGTTCCATGGCGAGGCGGCGGTTGATGTACAGCCGCGGCATGAAGCTGGGCTTGCTGCTTTCTGAATCGCGCAGGCACTGTGCCACCAGGCTGGGCCGCTGGCGTGACAGCAGTAGGAACTGTTTCACTTGCTGGTGAGGAAGGTGGCCAGGCAGAATCAGTGGGCAGTCAGCCTTTGCCTAGCCTCGGGGCTTCTCTCTATGCCTACACCCAGTTTTACCATCCGGTCCAAGTCCAGCCCATTGCGTTCTTGCCTATAGTTTCTTCCTCAAACTAACCACAAGGGGGGACTTTTTAATTTTTATTTCTTCTTCTTTTTTTTTTTTTCTGAGACAAGGTTTCTCCATCTAACAGTTCTGGCTGTCCTGGAACTTGCTCTGTAGACCATGCTGGCCTTGAACTCACAAGAACTTTAATCGCCCACCTGAGAGCTGGGATTAAAGGTGTGTGCCACCACCGCATGCTTCTTACAAACTTTCTAATAGTTCCACAGACCAGAGCAAAGTTCCTCCCTACTTTACCCCTGGGCTCTTGAGGTGCAGACTATGCTTCCTGTCAGCCTCTTCCTAGGCTTGTCCATGCTGCACTCAGGCCTGGCTGTGTGGGGTGGAGCTGCTGCAGCAGCCAGCATGCTCCTGTGCGGTCGCGTTCCCTCCCTCCTATTGCACCTGGCTTTCTTCTTGGTTTCCAGAACCAGAAAGGGCCTAGCCCGAGGGCTTTTAGGAACTTTTTCCTGAAGAATGAAAGCTAGCTGACTGGGAAGGAGGAGCCCAACGTCCAGATAAGGACCACAGGGCCCAGACTCACCTTAATCTCACTGAAGGTGCCCAGCGTGTGGTCCCACGCAGGTACTAGGTGGTGCAGGACACTGTCCAGGATCTTGATGAATCTGTGGTAATGGGTGAAGAGAAAGAGTTTAGGGGCTAGAGAGACGGCTCAGAGGTTAAGGGCACTGGCTGCTCTTCCAGAGGTTCTGAGCTCAATTCCCAGCAACCACATGGTGGCTCACAACCATCTGTAATGAGACGTGCTCTCTTCTGTTCTGCAGGCAGAATACAAACAGAACACTGCATACATAATAAATAATAAATCTTAAAAAAAAAGTTTAGCATGGATGTTGAGCAGTGGTGGCACATGCCTTTAATCCCAGCATTCAGAAGGCAGAGACCGGCAGATCTCTGTGGGTTCGAGGCCAGCCTGGTCTACAAAGTGAGTTCTAGGACAGACAAGACTACAACAGAGAAATCCTGTCTCAAAAACAAAACAAACAAAAAGTTTAGCATGTATGTAAGACCCCAATCTCTAACTCACAGGGACAGAAGTGATGAGGAGGAGATGCTCTGGCCCTCAAAGTGGAATAGTTTATTTTACCAGAATTTGGGGCCTCCTTCATGCAGGCTCCCAAGACTTAGGGAGAGGAAGAGAGGCCTGCAGGGCCAGGACCATAGCTACCTCTGCAAAAGGACAGCTCTTCGGTACAGGACTTCTGGGTCAGTGCCTTCTAGGCGTGGATATCGCACCAGACTGGCTGGCTGAAACAGGTCTGCATTCAAGCCTAGCTCCCGCTGTCTAGAGGACTTGATCTTGACCCCTCGAAGACGAACATCAATCCCATCATCTGAAGGAAGCGGGGGAGGGGTCAGAGTACGGTCATCTACTGTGACGGCTGCCTTCTTGGCCCTCAGACCTGGGAACGGCTCCTTAACGGTTGGCATTTTCTCACGGTTAGCCACTAGAGGCTTCAGAGATTCGATGACGTCATTCTGATATTTCTGTATTCATCCCACCTCTATGCTGTTGGAATGCCTTTTCTAGATGAGCCCAACTACCTCTAAGGCTTTAAGCTTGGCTTATATCTATCTCTGGCCCCACAGCTTTACCCAAACTCCAAGTCCATCCTCTTTTCTCCATACTGCACTTGCCCCATCCACACCCTGGGATTCCTCATAGCCTTAAGTCCCACCTCGACACTCAACGATTCGGATCTCGATGATTGGCAGGTGGATAGTCATGTCCTCCAAGACACAGACATCCCCAATCAGGGTCCTAGGAGACAGGTATAAAGCAGTTCAGATGCTTGCTGCCTTAGACTTTCAGGGATTCCTGGGGTTCCATTCAAGCTGAGCTTGGCCCCATTGCTAAGATCATGCCCCACTCCCCACCCCAGGACAGCTCACTCACTCGTCAATGCTCACGTCACTCAGCTTCTTCAGGTTGTCCCCTTCACCCCCATAGACCACTACCCGCTTAGGCATGAAGTTGTCGTCTGTGGTATCGACTGTGAGAAGCAGCTTCCTGAGGGTTCAGAGTATGTATCTGAGGGCGTCTCTAGGCACCCACGGCATACGGCTCACCCACCCTGTCCGGCTCAGAACCTACTCACTTGACAATTGTGCCTTTCTTCATGGTGAGCCGTACCCAGTGTTGGCACTGGGACCCGTCGCTCTCCCAGTAGGTGTCTGCATTGCTATCTGTCAGGCAGGACACATTGAACTCCTCCTAGGATAGGGGCAGAAAGATGGAGTCACATTTGCACTGGGCAAGTGTTTGAGTTGGGGTGAATGTGGGGTAGGAAGAACGTTTGGTGTTCCCACAGGGGATCTAAGGGGAGTGGGACTAAGTGTGGCCTGTGGGGACGATGGTTTGGCCATGGGAGTTCTGGACCTAGCATTGAGGAATGTGACTGTATCTAGCCACAAGAGGAGTCCAGGCACCCACCGTGTAGGAGGAGACATCTATGCTCTCCACATACTGCTTCACGCTACCCAGGTTCTCGTCTTCTTTGCCCAGGTGGTCATATAAGAAGTGGATCAGGTCCTCGTCGCACTCATATGTCCATGTTGGGGGCACATAGCTAAGCAATTTCAAACCCCTTATTAGGCTGGGTTCAGGCCCTGCTCCCTCCTCTTCCACCCCATTCCAGATAACTCACAGTAGCCTTTGCACTGCTTCCGTGTAGGCCTCTGCAGGCTGAGGCCTGGACCCCAGGCGATGCGAGTATGTCAGGTCCACCACTTGTTCCCATCTGCGGGCACAGACTGGGATCAATGAGGGAGGCATGGGCAACAGGACACAACCTCCAAGGTCTTGAGCCTTCTCCAGAATTCTACCACCAAGCCTCCAGAAAACTCATCCCAACCCTGCCTGTTCTCTACCCCGATATCTCAGACAACCCAAGGTTTTGGATTTGGACTGTGATTCCAAACCCTCTGCCCCGCTGGTCACCAAGTTGCCTTCTTTCAGTTGCAGGACCTGAGCACCGGCCGGTAGTCTATGCCAAAGAGCTGCTGCTGCCGCTGCAGGTGGTCCGGAGTGTCGATGGGTACTAGGCGAGCCCCGCCCTCCGCCGGGCGACACACCAGAAGCCAGCCTTCGTCCAGTCCGCAGTCACTCAGGTGTTCGGCCAGTTGCTCCTGCAGGGATGTGTCACACGGGGACAGCCGTCAGGGGATAGCTGTCAGGGACAGCTCAGCTGCTCGCCCAGCCCAGGGCAAAGAGCACCGAAAGCAGTACCAGCTCACTATGGGAAAAGGGGGGCGGAACAACCAGGGCTTTGGTGGCTGGATCCAGGGGGTCTTTTGCGGGGTCCCAGACAACTGGGGCGCACCTTGGTCAACTTCACCCAAAGGCCGTGGCCGTTGCACAGCTCCTCGCCGGTAGTTCGCACACAGGCGCCACGTCGGAGCTCAATACTGTCGCGGGCGGCGCGCAGCGGTCCCGAGCCGGCGCTCGGGGCAGGGCCCGCAGCACCCACACGCAGTCCCAGGCCCTCTGCCTCCCACACAGGCAGCAGCACGCGCGACGGTCCCGCCGGGTCCTTGTAAAGCTTGTAGAGCACCTCTCGCGGCACGAAAGCTAGCGCCGCGGGTAGTGGCAGCCCAGCCCGGAGGCTGCGCGCCGCCTCGGCCAGGAAACGCACGCGGCCCAGGAGCTGTCGGGGGGACTCGAGCGCCGCTCCGGGGCCGGGACCAGCCATGGTGAAGCCGCTGCGGTGAGACCCGTCAGGGAAACCCTGCCCCGCAGTAGCGGGGGCACCGCAAACTCAGCTTCCCACCACGCCCTGTCCCGCCTTCCACCCTACTTTGCCGTATGTTTTGGATTAAGTGCACAGCCTATTTCCACCGTATGGTCTGGTGTACTCTGACACTCCACGATAGTTCCTATTTTGTGACCCCATCCCGGGCTAATCCAAAGCAGACTCAAAATTAGACTCTCGTTAAGCAGCACAGGCTAGTTTCGAACTCGCGATCCTCTCACTGGCTTTATTCAAGCGCATAGTGCTACTACCTTTGTTCATGCCACCGCAACTACAAATTTTCTGGGTGCTTTGGCCTTCTGTTTATGTCCCCTGCCCAACAAATTACAACTGGTTTTTCGAGAAAGGGTTTCTCTGTGTAGCCCTGACTGCCTTGGAACCCACTATATAGACAGACCCGCGTTCTCAGAGATCCGCCTGCCTCTGCTTCCCCAGTGCTGGGATTAAGGGTGTGAGCCACCATGCCCTGTTTGAGAAATATTTTTAAATTTGCTAAACTATCTATCCTAGGCGGCGTGACTAAATGTTTGGTAGAATGACCCCTTCCCCGGTCACTGGCAGGATGAATTTTCAGTCGTTCTGGATAGATGCTATTTGTTGCCCCTAATCCCAGGAGACTAATATTTGTTGTCCGCTTAAATGTGATTACTAATTTCTCGGTTCCCAAACGATTCGTAGAGCAGTCCCCGTCTTGCTCAGCATTTTTTTTTTAAAGAAATGTCTTTTGAGGAGTTTATTTATTTATTTGAATTTTTTTTTTTTTGGTTTTTCGAGACAGGATTTCTCTGTGGTTTTGGAGCCTGTCCTGGAACTAGCTCTTGTAGACCAGGCTGGTCTCGAACTCACAGAGATCCGCCTGCCTCTGCCTCCCGAGTGCTGGGATTAAAGGCGTGCGCCACCACCGCCCGGCGTTTGCTCAGCATTTTATCATTCCAAGTAACTACTGGTGGGTATTGTAAACGCAGAGTAAAATACTTCAGTTCAGTGTACAGTCTTTTGCAGCATTCGTTTGCCAGATAACATTGTTAGACTCATGGATGGGAGTGAAAGCGAGACTTGGGCTATTTCGGGATTTCCAGACCACAGATGACAACAATTTTCTCAGGCCACCTTAAGACGAATTGAAAAGTCATTTCTTTCTTTGTTACTGCGTGGCAACAGTGGACTTTACGGTGAAAAGTTGCTGGGGTCCTACGGGCAGCAGGGAGGGCAGCCCCAAAGCTGTCATTGGAGTGGTCACGTGACTCTCAAGATGGCGACGGCCTAGGGTGTCTTCAGGAAGGGGCGGAGCCTGGACTATGTAGGCGGAGATTCGGATTAAAGCGGTGACCGGCGACTGCTCAGTTACTGTTTACCATGGAGGCGAACGGGCTGGGGTGAGTCTTCTGCTGCATGTGCTGTGGCTACCTTGCTTTCGGATTCCTGTCTTCCAATTCAGGGGAAATGTCCTTAAACTCTTATTTTTCTGGAGCGCTCCACTCTCCAAGTACGAATCCAAGTCACTGAGATTCCAAATCTTCCAGTCGTGGAACAGAACCTTCCCCGCTCCCTGCCCCGCCTCCCCGCCCGCTCACATCTCCATTCCAGGGATTACTTTACGGGACTGCGTCCCAGGACGTTCCGAGCGAGGTGACTCAGAACTTCTAACTAGCACCTGGGACCATCCACTCTGATCCTCGCTCTCGGTTTGGGGGATCGCCCTGCTTCACAATTGGGCCACTCGCGGCCCGGTCCTCGAGATTAACTTCTTTTCCCCAAACTCTCCTTACTGAATTTTCATTCCACGACCTTCCCATCCCTCCAGTTTGGGAAAGCTGGACAAACGTGTAGAGAGAGGCCCCAGTGGGGCCCCCCTCCTGGTCTTGTGCGCCAACTGATAGTGGAGGCAGAATGGGTGGGGAGCCATGGTTTGCAAGCGGACCTGGAGGCGGCCGATAGCGGTGCCTGACTGAACCCGCCTTCCCCAAATCCCAATCTATCTTAATGACATTTACTCCACCTAATCTCCAGACGCAAGAATTTTCCGGAGCTGAAGAACGACACGTTCTTGAGAGCAGCGTGGGGAGAGGAAACAGAATACACTCCTGTTTGGTGCATGCGACAAGCAGGCCGATACTTACCAGGTCAGGGGCAAAGCTATGGTCTAGATAAAACCGGAAATTCTAGAAGGCGAAGTTCTTCAGGGGACCATGATAACTTTGGAAGACCTCGTGGTTGAGTCCTGTCCTCCCTCTCCTCTCACAGAGTTTAGGGAAACTAGGGCGAGCCAGGACTTCTTCAGCACCTGCCGCTCTCCTGAGGCTTGTTGTGAACTGACTCTACAGGTGAGGGCCGCCCAAGTGTGGGTGGGATTCATGCGCTCAGTGTGCCGCCTCTCTAACCTCTTGTTATTCCCTACAGCCACTAAGAAGGTTCCCTCTAGATGCTGCCATCATCTTCTCTGACATCCTTGTTGTGCCCCAGGTACTCAATCCTGATCATGGAAGGTGACTTAAAAAAAAAAAAAAGGAAAGGAAAGGACTCCTTGGAAATCTGTCTTGTCAGATTCAAGATAAGTACATAACCGGTAGAGGAAAACACTAAGAAATGGAGTTTGCCGGGGCTTTTTATTCTTTTACTTCTTATCACATGGGTTGAAACAACCCTTCCCTCTGCAGTTCCAGGTTATGAACCCAGATATTTTATCCCCTTAAGGCACTGGGCATGGAGGTAACCATGGTACCTGGCAAAGGACCCAGCTTCCCAGAGCCATTGAGAGAAGAGCGGGACCTAGAGCGCCTACGGGATCCAGCAGCAGTGGCCGCGGAGTTGGGCTATGTGTTCCAAGCCATCACCCTTACTCGACAACAGCTGGCTGGACGTGTGCCACTAATTGGCTTTGCTGGTGCTCCGGTAATTCTGCACAGGGCATGGGCTGGAACACGAAGAGGTCATCCTGGCAGGTCTGGTCGTGACAAGGGATTCTATGCTGTGACATCTTTGTGCCCTGCAGTGGACCCTGATGACATACATGGTGGAGGGTGGCAGTTCAAGCACCATGGCTCAGGCCAAGCGATGGCTGTACCAAAGACCGCAGGCCAGTCACAAGCTGCTTGGCATACTCACTGATGCCCTGGTCCCCTATCTAATAGGACAAGTGGCTGCTGGTGCTCAGGTGAGTCTCTAGGGACAAGTAGGCTGCAGCTTGGTCTGCCAGGACCCAAAGCAATGGCTTCCTAAAGTGGAGAAAGCAGGGACTTACTGTTCCTCCAGTGATCTGACTGCAGTATCTAAGTGGTTCTCAATCTTCTTAATGCTGTGACCCTTTAGTAGAGTTCATGTTAGGGTGACCCCCCCAACCATAAATTTTTTTGCTACTTCATTGCTATAAATTTCTTAGTGTTATGAATCATCATATCTAATATGGGACCCCTGTTAAAAGAAAGGGTCATTCAGCCTCAAAGGGGCCGTGACCCACAGGTTGAGAACCACTGAGATTTTAAGCCCTGAAACGACCCAGTACTTAAAGGTCTGAGTATTTGGAGATTGAAGCTGCTGTTAGGATCTGGAGAAGGCAAAACTGCTTCTTCTTCTGTCTCTGCCTCCCAAGTGCTGGGATTAAATGAGTCTGCTACCACTGCCTTGCTGTTTTCTTTCTTTGTTGTTTTTTGAGACCGGGTTTCTCTGTGTAGCCCTGGAGATCCCAGAAGTCACTCTGTAGACCAGGCTGGCCTTAAACACAGAGATCTTGCCTGCACTTGCTTCCTAAGTGCTGGGATTAAAGGCATGTGCCACCACCACCTGGCGTCTTTCTTTCAGGGCAAAACTTTTTTTTTTAATATTTATTTATTTATTAGGTATACAACATTCTGTCTGTCTGTATGTTTGCAGGCCAGAAGAGGGCACCAGATGTCGTTACAGATGGCTGTGAGCCACCATGTGGTTGCTGGGAATTGAACTCAGGACTCCTGGAAGAGCAGGCAGTGCTCTTAACCACTGAGCCATCTTACCAGCCCCCAGGGCAAAACTTTTTGAATTAACACCAAGCTCCTAGCCTCAGAATAGATCAGGGTTTAAAGTCACCGAGGGACAATTATGGCTTAGCCTGTATGTGGGCCGGAGGTGCTTCCTCTTTGTGTGTCATGCATTCACTTTTCTTATCATCTGTCTATAGGCACTGCAGCTCTTTGAGTCCCATGCAGGACATCTTGGCCCAGAGCTCTTCGGCAAGTTTGCACTGCCCTACATCCGTGATGTGGCTAAGCGAGTGAAGGCTGGGCTGCAGGAGGCAGGTCTGGCACCAGTACCCATGGTGAGGACTGGGGCAGGTTTAGTGAAGTACTTTCAGGGCTAAGTCCTGCATGGACTGAAGTCACCACTGGAGGGTAGCAGAAGCACAGCCAAGAAAGGCAGCAGGCACAGCAAGGCAGTGTCAGAGCTTTGCTCTTTTCTCCAGATCATCTTTGCTAAGGATGGCCATTTTGCCCTGGAAGAGCTGGCCCAGGCTGGCTATGAGGTAGTTGGACTTGACTGGACAGTGGCACCAAAGAAAGCCCGGTGAGTGATGGAGGAGTGGGCACTTGAGGCTGAGGTAGAGGGGACCATCCCCAAATGTGCAGTGACAAGGATGTGACAATGGCTCTGTTTCCAGGGAGCGTGTGGGGAAGATGGTGACCTTGCAGGGGAATCTGGATCCTTGTGCCTTGTATGCATCTGAGGTAATTACTGGGCCTAGCATGTATGTATACGGTTTTCTCTGTGCACTGTGCAATGGCTGAGTGATCACAGGGGTATGGTTTACTATACCTATTTTTCCTCTCCTCTATCCTATACACACCTAAGAAAGCAAGAAATGAAAACAAATTAGTTTTTGTGGCTGTTGTCTGTCTCCTCCTCTCACCCTTGGAGCAGAGGACCCAACCCAGAGCCTTGTGCTTGTCGGGCTACCACACCTTCCCTTTTTGAGACAGAGGCTGGCCTCAAACTCACTGCATAACTTAGGTTGGCTTTGGACTCATTTTCCTGCCTCCACCTCCTAATGTTTTAAGATTATGGATAGCTCTCATGTGTATGTTTTTGGTAAACTTATTGTGTGTTTGGGTATATGTATGTCATGGTGCCTGTGTGGAGGCTAGAGGACAACACGTAGAATCAGTTATCTTCTTCTGACTTTATGTGGGTCCCAGGGATTGAACTCATGTCATCAGGGTTGCTAGCCAGCACCCTACCTGCTGAGTCATCTCCCGGGCCCCCTCATTTGTATGTTCTTAATGTCCGATGCATGTGAGGTCCCTGATAAGTTTTGTTAAATTAATGACAGTGACCCTGTGGAAGTGCTCCTGCATGTGTGTGCACTACTGTTATGTCAGGGAGGCTACAGCCTTGCTGACCTCCTAGACAGTGCCCTTTTGGTCCTCTAGGAAGAGATTGGTCGACTGGTACAGCAGATGCTGGATGAATTTGGGCCACAACGCTACATTGCCAACCTAGGGCACGGGCTGTACCCTGACATGGACCCAGAACATGTAGGAGCCTTTGTGGATGCTGTGCACAAACATTCACGTCTACTTCGACAGAATTAAGTGTATGCCTTTCCTTTCTGCTTGAGGACCAACCAACACGGATTGTTTCCAGGAGAATAAAACTTAAAGAGCTGGAGTCTAACATGTCCCTTTGTTTGTAAAAGTTTGTGATCTTATCTTCAGTCCCCTTCCCTTCCCTTCCTCTTACACACACACACACACACACACACACACACACACACACACACACACACACACACAATGTAGACCAGGTTGGCCTCAAAACTCAGAGATCCACCTACCTGTCTCTCAAGTGCTGGGATTAAAGATGTGTGTCACACCAGGCCAGCCTCCTTTGTTCCTTTTCGCTAAGCCTCCTCTGCATCTTCTTCCACAAGTCTCAGGGCTCAGTGTCAGTGAGATGCCCTACCGCATTAACACCAGGCTCACACTACCATTGTGCTGTCAGCCACCCAAGCCCAAGAGTGACATGATATTTGGTACACCTTTCCAGGTAGTTGGGGCTATGACATATATAAACAAAAAAGGGCACCGAAGTGGCTAAAACACTTTGGAGTTCAGGAGAGGGAGATGGAGTCTGGGTAGACAGGAGTTAGGGAGACTAGCTTTGATACCATATTATGGGAGAGTATAAAGACCCACAGCTAGGTTGCTTAGGACTGGAGCCAAGGTATGATGGTCTCGGAAGCCAAAGGATCCTCTGACACTTTAGCTCACTGTGTGCTATTTTTTGAGCATGCCTGCTGATTGTCTCAGAATCTTGGGATCCTGCTTATCATGTGACATTAGGACGTGACTGTTTGATTCCTGGGACAAGGTTCTGAGGCCTTAGAGCCATGAAGATGGGTGTGATGTCCATTTCTGTACATCTCTAGGCCCAACCAGACCCCTGTCCCATCAAAGGAGAGACGGGCCTCATTTACTGATAGAACACAATTTCTGCTTTAGAAAAATGATCTTTTCTGTGATCCATGATTTATTCTTAGAAAAGCACTGAGTTCACATACTTGCTAAAAAAGGGCAATCATGATACAGAAATGGGAGTGGCTTTTCCTTTTTTTTTTTTTGCCAACCCATTGGGCTGAGACAGTGTAGGGGCCCTTGGCTGGACAGTAACACATTAGTAGCCACAAACAGCAAATACAACTTACTGGTCAGTTTGGAATAAAAAAGATAACATGTAGTTTTCCAAAGAAAAATAAAGTAAATCAGACAGAAAGGTCCTTAGTTTGCCCTCTAGCTACACCACCCCTTCCCTATCAAACCCCACCCAACTCAGGAACTAAGACAAAACAGTAAACACTCAAGACACCTGTATCCAAAGGATTCTGAATGCCCTTGCTACCTCCTGTAATTGCAGGCAAGTATAGGGGTCATGAAGTAGTAGGAACAGGACGCACTGGAGGTCAGCGTGGGCTGACGGGGGTTACCCACTAGGATTAGAAGTTAGGAAGGGCAACACTGAAGGAATACCAGCCTCAGCCTCCACATTAGCTACCGATGGAACTAGGATGGACGCAGGCAGAGGAAGTTTGAGGTAGAGTAGGAGGAAGAGAACAGTGGAGTGAAAGTGGCCAATCTTAACGGCAGAGGGACACTAGTGCTTAGAAACTTGTTTGCTGAGAGAAGGTAAATAGAGGAGGCACAGAGATGGGTAACGATGTTCAGCTAGCAAGAGACTAAGGAATGGGCAAGAGAGAACTGGCAGGAAGAAGGCACACTCATGCAGATCCCCAAGCATGAAGACACTGACAGACTACATGTAGAGACCATTCACGTAAAGACATATCATGGTCAGCAGGCATACAGTCAGACACAAAAATGTTTATACACAGGTACCCGTGTGTGCCTAGATACACATAGACCCTAAACATGGAGGTGTGAGTACAGTTAACACTTAGGTGGGCATTATCACGCGCGCAGACACACACACACGCAAATGAAACAGCAAACAAACCCACAGTCTAGCACATGTCACATAATTTACACAGAACTGACAGGCATGCACATGTGTAACTCTGTACACAGACATGTTCTTATCCATACAGATATACACACGGACAAATTTGGAGATGGAAGCAGATTCTCTAACATAAAGGTGACCAGAGCAGATGTACTGTCTGAGCTCAGTGGCTTCCTAGACCTTTGTCTTCTCCCTGCACTTGTTATTCAGGTGTTCACCAGGCTCCTGGAGTGTGAGGCAGAGGCAGGAACTTCAGTGTTGTCACAGCTCTGTGAGACAAACGTCTAAGCCCAGTCTTGACCTCTGCCCCTCAATGACTATTAGTTGTCAACAGTAGGCTAGCTGTCCTATCTGCAGGCCACAGTTTCTGCACAGACAAGACATGGATTTTAACTGTCCATTTTTCTCCCTGCTGCCCCCACTTACCCACTGCCAGTAGCACATATTTTGTATGGGAAACCTGAGAAATGGTTGTGAGTCTCCTCAGAAGACAAGCCTATCATCCCACCCACAGATACTTTAAGTGCCCATCAGATCAGAGTCAGAATTATAAATAGTTACAGCTTTACACTGCTTGACAACACATATACTATAGTATTTACAGTACCATAAATGCTTCTGTTTCTCTGGTTAAGCAATCCCTGAGACGGAACAGTGTTCTGTGTTTGCCAAGGGAGAGGTGCCAATGGTCAGGACACGCAGGATATAGGGGCGTGAGGTGACATGTTGTGGGGGCATCTGATCGGTCTGCAGGGCCCAGCTCCTCCAGGAACAGTGAGTGGGGCTGGAGTGAGAAGCTTGCCAAGGCAGGAATACTGTTTAAACTTGGACTCTCCCCATCCTTAGGTCTGTGGTACTTTTGGCTCAGCCACAAGTGCTCAGAGTCCTCTCAGGGTAGACAGATGTTTCAGAGTCCATGTCCTGATCTGGGAGCCCAGGCTGCCCTGGCAGCAAACTATCTATTTTCTCAGCCAAAGCGCTCTCGAACCAGCAGCATCAGCTTCTTCTTGCCTTTGTAAATCTGTTTGAGGTTGTCAATGAATTGGGCAAATTGCAAGTGACCATCCTGGGGCAGTAGGAAGGTCTCCCGAGCCTTGCTCAGAAACTCAATGAACTCTCCATAATGGCGGGGACTGATGTGTGTCAGACGGGAGTGTGTGGTGTTGATATAGGCATTGATGGTAGCATCCAGTAGCTGGCGCAGTGGAGCTTTGTCTGTCGACATGAGCTTTCCAGAGCTGCGGCGACCTGGGATGCCTGCCAGGCCTGGTGCAGTCACTGTGCACCTACGCAGGATATCGGAAAGCACTGTGGCACAGTGCACACTCTTCACCACCAGGGGGATGAGAGCGGCCAGTTCGTTCTTGCCCAGAGAGTGGCTAAGGGCACAAGCCCAAAGCACATCATTGATGGCTGGATGGGTGTCCTGGTTGTAGGCCAGGTTAAGATGGCTCATGGCCAACGAGGCCAGCTTGAAGGCACGCAGCGGGTAGCCACGGAGCTCCATGTAGCGGGCAATAGTGAACAGCTGTGAATGAGTCATGCCCCCAGCAGCAGCATCAATGGCAATCTGGTAGGCTGCCTCAAAGGCAATGTGGTCTTTCTCACAGAGTGTAAGAGCTGATAAGGCACAGCTCTGCGGATCCTTCATAGCACACTGCAGGGCCAGCGTGCGAGCACAGCTAGCCAGTTCCTCCCGCTGTGGGTAGTCAAGACTGAGACGTAGGATAGTGGTGTGGGATACGGCTGTGGCAGCCACAATACTTGTAGCCTCAGTCGGGGTGAAGAGGGTGTACCAGCTCTGCAAGATGCTCACCAGGGCCCGAACACCTGTCAGGGAGAACCTGAGCTCAGCAGTGGCTACTCAATCTCAATCCAAGTCTGCCCAGATTACCATTTGGGGTCTGAACTTGGCCTGCAGAGACGAGTTCTCCCTCCTCCTCAGCAGCCTTGAGATGGTCTGAGGCAAACCAGAGCAAGGGGAGCATCCCAGATGGCCAGACCCTGTTTGGGGTCTCTTCCCATCCCTTCCGTCCTAGACCAAAGAGCTGAAGGTCTCTGCTGTACCCTCAGCCCTTCATAAAGATGAACCTACAGAGTCCCAGGTTTGCCTGCCTCAAGGCAGGATCCTAGGTTTTCCTGGGAGCTCTAGCTACAGTGGGCATCTAGGGAGAGTCTTGTACTGGAGCTTTGGGTTCTAGAATGGGTCCCAAGCCTCCAAATTGTCTGTAATTTTCCAGAAGCATAGACAGAGACTGGGACCAAACCACTGGGCCCACTCCCTCTCAAGGGAGCACATGGGGAATGGTGCTGAAATGTATTCTCTCAAACATTTCCCTAACCACAGGGGGACCAAAGTGCTGCTGGCATCAGGATATGGTCCCAGCAGTGAGGGCTTAGGCTGGCTGAACTGAGGCCATCTTCTCCTAGCAGCACATCCTCTCTCAGGCTGCCAGGAACAGAAATATGACAGCTCTAAGGATTCACTGTTCTGTACGAAAAGTCGGGCCTTGAAACTCCCCAAGAGAAAGAAGGAGGTAGGAGACTCACCCACTTCTGTAGCACAAGTAACCAACCATCGAACCATCTCTCGGCGCCTCCAGTTAAGGGTTGATAAGGTCATCCGCATTACCTAGACACGAGAGGCATTTCTAGGGGGCCAAGCCTAACAATTGGGAGCTTCTCCTCTCTTCTCCTTCATTCTTTCTTGCAAAGGACATTTTTTTGTTTGCCCGAGACAGGGTCTCATGTAGCCCAGGCTGGCCTGCTACTCTCCATAGTCTTGAACTTAAAATCGTTCTGCCTCTACTTAGAGATGTATCCCACCATGCCCAGTTTATGAAATATTAGGGGTTGAACCCAGGGTCATGCTGCATGTAGTTAAGTACTCTACCAAATGAGATACATTTCCGGCCCAACAGCAAATATTTTTCATTATTTAAATAGTGATCTTTCTCTCTATGTGGATATGTTTAATTTCTTCCCATCCCACTCACTAGACATGAGGCTTCACTCATGACTGACAATATATAAGACTCTTATCATACCTTGACTGACTTGGAGGAAGAGGGAAGTAGAGAAGATGGGAACCCTCTGGTTCCTAAAGCTAGTCTACTTCTGGCCTTAACTTCCAAATGGAGGCCAACTTTATGGAGTCCTTACCTTCTGTCTACCCTAGAACTTGTACTCTGGAAGATGGAAAAAACCAGACATGGCTACGTTCAGTCCCCTTGGAATATCTTCTGCCAACTGTCACTAGGCCAGAAACCTACAGCTGGGACACTGTCTCATACCCATACCTGTAAGCCCAGCTCCAGGGCCACATTAAGCAGAGTGCCGTCTGTGCTGCTGTCCGTGGGAGTAGCAATCTTGAATGCATCTTGAGCCAGTTTGAAGATGAGGGAGGAAGAATGGATGTGCTTCTGTATTGCTTCCAGAATAGTTCGTAGCCTCAGAGTATCTCCTGTAGTCAGCAGAAAGATAGGGGCAGGGTTCATTCGCGAGTTTCCCTAGACAGTAAACTGTTCACAACAGGCACTAGTTGAACGTCGCTAATTTACCCAATGCTTCTGAATGCTACCATCCCTTCTGGCTGGTGAAGATCCCTCTGTTAGATCTTTCTGCTCCTAGACAGTCACATGAATTCACCTTGCCCATCTTTTTTCTAAAAGTTATTTTATTTTGTATATATTGGTGTTTTACCTGAATATATAGACCTGTGTACTGTATATGTTCCTAGTACCCACAGAGGTCAGAAGAGGGCCTTCAGTTCCCTGCAACTGGAATTACAAGAAGTTGTGAGCTGCCATATGGGTGCTGAGAATTGAACCCAGGTCCTCTGGAAGAGCAGCCAGTGCTCTTCCACTGAACCATCTCTCCAGCCTCTCATCTTTCCCATATAATATTTGGTGACCCAATTGAAATATTAACTGAAGTTCATACTTTAAAGTACATTGTCTCTGTGTTACACAGTTTAGGTAAGCACATAATTACAATGTCATTCTGGCTACTTTCACTGCCCTAAAAACTCCTATGCTCATCAAACCTGTCCCCATTTCTCCTTAACATCACACAATTGGAATCACAGAGCATGTAGCATTTTCAGACTGACTTCTTGCAATGTGAAATACACAACTGAGGTTCTTGTATGTGGGGCTTATTCTGTTTTATTGCTAGATAACATTTCATTATATGGATATGTCACAATTTATCATTTTAAACATTTTGAAGAATATTTTGATTGTCTTGGGGGCAAGGATGAATGATATATAAATATTCCTGTACAGGTTTAGGTATGTATATGTTTTTGACTCATTTGGATAATATCTAGGAACAAGACTACTGGAACATATGTTAAAACTACATAGCTTTGTGAAACACATACATACAGACAGGGTCTCACTATGTAGGTCTGGCTGTTGCAGAACTCACTCTGTAGACCACTCTGTAGCTTTGGAGCCTGTCCTGGAACTAGCTCTTGTAGACCAGGCTGGCCTCGAACTCACAGAGATTCACCTGCCTCTGCCTCCCAACTGCTGGGATTAAAGGCATACACTACCACTGCCCAGCATTTACTCAGTTTTTAAATTGGACTGTCAATTTTTTTTTAGACAGAGTCTTATGTATTCCAGGCTGGCCTTTAATTTATGTAGCAGAGTCTGACCTTGAACTCCTGATTCTCTTTCCTTCCCCTCTTGAGTACGGTGCAGAAGTGTACTGCAATGCCTGGTCTATTCAGTGCTGGGGATCAAACTTAGGACTTCAAACATGTTAGGCATATACTCTACCAACTGGGTGACATCATTAGCTTCTTGTGAATTTAAGAATTCTTTGTGCCAGGTAGTGGATGGCACACACCTTTATTCCCAGCACTCAGGAGGCAGAAAAGTGGATCTCTGCGAGTTTGAGGCCAGCCTGGTCTATAGAGTGAGTCCCAGGAAAGCCAAGGTTGTTACACAGAGAAACCCTGTCTTGAAAAACAAAACCAGAAATAAACAAAAAAGAATTCTTTGTATATTTGGGATATAAGGTCTTTTTTGTTTGTTTTTTTGACAGAGTTTCTCTGAGTTAGCCCTATTTTGGACTCAATTCCTGGAGAGAAAACATCTGCTACATTCACTTCCCATAGCTACATTTGGGTTTGTCAGGCTCTCCCAAAATCCATCCATGGCAGCTACTTGAGATGAATATCAGTTTTTTTAAAGCCAGAATAAAATGATATGGAGCAGAATCCAAGTAATACCTACTTCCAATCACACAGAACTCGGGTAACCCACTTAGTGTCTATATGTAAGAATGTACACTGGGTTGGAAACACAGTTATAGTCAAGACTGTACTTGATCTGAGGGACTTTGAACTGGATGATCTTAACCCTTTCTGCATCAGACTGGGACAACTCCCCTGTCTTACTGACAGGGTTCTACAGTTACAGCCAAAATATTAAATTGATGTCACAAAATAAATCTTATTTGTGGCCATAACTTTAGATGGCTGAAGAAACAAACTTCCATGCTGCAGATATATCATTTCTCTGAGTTTATCTTTCAAAACATCCACAGAGGGGACACTCATGGGGCTGGAGAGACGGCTTGTCTGTTAAGAGCACTTGCTGCTCTCTCATGAGGACCCAAGCTGGCATACCAGTACCCGTATAAGACACCTTACAAAGCTTGTAATTACAGCTCTCTGGGACAGGAGCCTCTTCTGGTCTCTGAAGGCATTCCTACCAAAGATATTTTTAATTAAAAATAAAAAGACATCTTAAACGTCCAGTTTCCTGGACAAAATGCTCAGGGTCCATGGCAGCGGGGTTTATTGCAGCTCCCTGTCTAGAGTTCTCTTTACTTCTCTTTGGGATCAAGCCCACAGAGCTCCATGAGCTCACAGGGTCACAATCATTCTGGACTCCACCCTTAGGCCAAGTGTGGTAGGAAAATCACACCATCTGATTTTGTGTGGAGATTTATAGCTCTGTCTTAGTCTCCATTACATCTTCCAATAGTCCTGGGAGCTGACAGATCACTGACAATGATCTCTGTTTTATAGATTGCAAAACTGAGGTTGGAAAAAAATAAACTGATTTTATTAGCTGGAAGATTACATCTAGAAGTTAACTTAAAGATCATTTGATTCTGAAGTTAATCCCAGCACTTGGGCAGTAGAGACAGGTATATCGCAGTGAGTTCAAGGCTAGCTTGGTCTACAGAGTGAGTTCCAGGACAGCCAGGGCTACACAGAGAAACCCTGTCTCAAAAAACAAGCAAGCAAAATAATAATAAACAAAAATTATTTAATTATGGTGCTGGAGAGATAGGTTTTGGTTAAGAGGACATCCTGTTCTTGCAGAGAACCCAAGGTCAGTTCCTAGCACCCATGTCAGAGGACTCAGAAGCACCTATGACTCCAGCTCTAAGGAGATCAGAAACTGCTGATCTCAATGGACACTGACACTCATGTACACAGACACATAATATGAAATAATATTTAAACATTTAAAAATCATTTGATTCTATATGTTCAGGGTTTTACAATTAGTAACTAAGGCAAAATTCTGGTCTGAACCCAGGTGCTCTTTCTCACGAGCAGTCAACATGAAGATCTCCACTGCTCTTGTCACCACAGAAAACATGGCTTCTCTTTTTTGGAAGACTATGGACCCTGGGTGGGTAGGCACAGTGGGGAGGCTGGAGTCTAATGTCTACCTGTACTTACCTTTGGCAGCAGTCAGCATGGTAGAGGCCAGTTCACACTGCTGTGATTCCAAGTGTCCAAGTGTGAACCAGCGAGGGTAACGGCTGGGCACCACAGACACCATGTGATGAGGGTGGGAAGTGTCGCCTGCAGAAGATGAGTTTTCTAGAACAGGTAACCTAGAAGACCCAGGAAGCACCATAAGCTTCATTTAGACTCTGGTCATTGTGAGCACCTTTAGGGAAGTTTGTTTTCTGCTGGGGAGGAACTGGTCAGGGAAAGACAGGCTGAGAGCTTTGAAGTTTTAAACCTACAGTATATAAGGCAGGAGCCTGAGCACTTGGAAACCTCAAGCTGAACAGTTCTCATTGTAAAGAGGTTTGACCAGCATGTAGAGTACCATAGGGTTATCTTGATGAGCATAAGAAACACATGCCAAAGAATTTCCCTTTTAGCTAAGGAGTTCTCTAAGTTTAGCTAAGGAGTTCTCTAAGTCTTATGGCCTAACTAAAATTCTTCCTCTGTGTGGTCTGCTACATCCCAGAAATCTATATTCATAAACCAAGGATCCTACACTAGGTTGAAAACAAGATTCTCATAGAGCATTGTTTCTAGGTCTTGGGGTATACTGCTTCTCCCACACTCTCTGGAGACCTATACCTGGACCCATGACTGAAAGGAGATATGGAAGGACATAAATCCCTCCTCAGGCTGCCCAAGTGGCTCCAATACCTCAGGGGCCTGCTCAGACAATCTACCGTGAATATGGGTAGAGGGCCAGTATTTCATGAATAACGACTCCTGGATCCTAAATCATATGGACATACCTCAGCTGCTCCAAGGAAGGCTTGGTGTCAGGGAACAGACGAAGAGGAAAGGGGAGTAGGATAAGCAAAGAGAGAGGGCACTGAACACATCTGCACTGGTGGAGACTAACAGGCTGGACATGGGCTACCCACCTCATGGCTCGTAAGGCTAACTTATAGGACAGGTCTGGATCATGAGGCAGCAGAGCGGAGAACAAATACTTGGCAAAGGTGTGCATAGGGACACTCTCCCGGTGGATAACTTCTCCTAGACCGCTGAAGGGGCCTCCTGAGGAAGAAGATGAGTCAGCCAGCTATTATTTACTTGTTTATTTATTTTTGGTTTTTCAAGATAGAGTTTCTCTGTGTAGCCCTAGTAGTTGTGGAACTTGCTCTGTAAACCAGGCTGACCTCAAACTCAAGAGATCCCCCTGCCTCTGCCCCCCAAGTGCTGGAAATAAAGGTGTGGGCTGTTACCACCCAGTTTACTTACTTATTTTTGTATACTTATATCAACCTAGACTTAGGATCCCAGGAACCTATCTGAGTTTGTTTGCTAAACATAAGAATCTTCATTATTCTTTAGTGTCATAAATATTTCCAGAACTGTGCTTTGTTAGAGAACGGGGCCCAGAGTCACAGTCAAAGGTTTTGTGACTGAAGCTCCTTTTCTTCTTACCTTCAAGCAGTAAGATACACTGCTTCCGCAAAGTCTGTACTAGCTCCTCATCCAGCTGAAGCTCCTGGAGTTGGCTTAGGAGCTGCTCCTCATTACGGCACACCTTGTCCTGTGCATAGAGGCCTTCAGGCATGACCCTCTGTTGACCCATGCCCATCAGAGCAACTTCCAGAGCCAATGACAGGTATGACTCACTGCTGTTTGGGCAGCCTGAAGCCACAGGTACATGTTGGTACACAGGTAGTCTGCTTTCATTCATATCTGAGGGCAACAGGCATACCAGGTTCTTAGGACAGGTCTAGTGGGTTCTTCTGTGCATCTACCCGTTCCACTCTGGGATAGCAGTTGCTTAATAGTTATCATAAAGCTAAGTCAGAACCTCAAAGTCGTAAGAAAAATACACTGAAAAAAGATTCACAAAAAGAATCACAAAGATTCCTACATTAACACATGAATTTGCTAGGCTAGTCAGGGAAGCATAAAGTGTTATCTTTTGCCAGGGCACTATATAATCTCATAATTATTTTTGTGTCTGTTTCTGTTATGTCAGTGCGAGTACTTTAAGGGAATGAGACCATCTCATTATCCTGTTTCTCAGGGGCCGACACTGGAAGAGCAGTGTATGTTAATGGTAAACAAACCAAGTGCAACTTCAGGTTTTTCACGCTATAAATGTCATTGTGTACATGAAAGTGACTAAAGATGTGGACTTCCTATGCAGGAAATTAGAAGGGCAATCAGGGCCTGCCCTAGCTTGGCTTCGGTTAACTCTTACATCTCTACCTAGAGACACCTGACTCCACCCAGTTTAACTCTTACTTTGGTAACACTTGCATGATATATTATGATTTTAAATGCTCCACTCAAAATCTGAGGAAGTGAGCACTGGTTAAAGAGCCAGCGTCTTAGTTGGGTGTGCTGGCATATACTCTTGTCTTAGCCTCTCAGGACAGTGGTGAGATGATGGCTTGAGTGCATGAGTTCGGAACCAGCATGGGGAATAAAAAGGAGAATATGGGAGAGTGTGGAGGGAAGAAAGGGAAGGGAAAATCATATAATTATAATCTCAGAAACAAAATAAATAAACAAAAAGATCTTGATTTTCTTCTTCCCCCCTTTTTCTATTAAGTAGCTTTTTTTTTTTGGTTTTTTCGAGGCAGGGTTTCTCTGTAGCTTTGGAGCCTGTCCTGGAACTAGCTCTTGTAGACCAGGTTGGCCTCGAACTCACAGAGATCCGCCTGCCTCTGCCTCCTGAGTGCTGGGATTAAAGGCGTGCGCCACCACCGCCCAGCTATTAAGTAGCTTTGAAGACAAGAAAGCAACATGTAATGCGGGATCACAGGAAGATTAGTCATAATTTCTGCTTGCAAGCAGCCGAGAGTGCGGTAAGGATGTTTGCAGACTGTAATGCAATGGACTAATACTAAAGTAAATGTGAATAAACACAGTGATAGCACAAAGGAAAGAAGAAGCAATCGTGAACTAGCCTAGCTATTGTGGGTCAGTTAGGCGATTCTTCCCCACACTGGGAAAACTGGTACAAAGCCACCAGGAGGGAAAGTGTTAAAAAGAAAATCATAGTACTGCTAGGCAGCTTGTTAGATGTTGGCAGGCTTAAAGACCACTGGGAACTGACTCCTTCATAATCAGCAGCTATAAAATGAGGGTCTGAAACTTCAGGATTTTGATTACTAGTCAAAAGAACTGGATCTGGGACTGGAGAGATGGCCTAGCAGTGAGGAGCTTTCACTGCTTTTCCAGAGGAAGTGGCTTCACATCCTAGCACTCATGTCAAGTGGCTCACAACCACTTGTGCCTCTAGTTCCAGGGCAACCGATGCCTCTTTAAAAAAGAAAAAAAGAAAAAGGAGTTGGGAGGGGGTGATCTGAGTCTATGCCTGGCCCTCAGTGGGGAAATGACATTTTATTCTGCAGGAGAAAAACTGCTATTTAGCTGTAGGCTTTCTGGTGAAGAATAAAGAGTTATCATTGCCTTTTTTCTAAACACCTGGATAGGAAGGTGCCCTCAAGACAGATCTGATGTGATTTGTCCTTCTGTATATGTGTTGCTTTTATTGGTTAATGAATAAATCTGTTTTGGCCAATGGTTTAGCAGACTAAAGTCAGGTGGGGAATCCAAACAGAGATAAATATATATAGAGTAGGCAGAGTCAGAGAGACTCCATGTAGCTACCAAAGGAGAAGGATGGGATGCCGGAACCTTATTGGTAGGTTACAGCCTTGTGGTAATACACAGATTAATAGAAATAGGTTAATTTAAGATGTAAGAGCTAGCTAGGAGTATGCCTAAGCTACTGGCCAGCAGTGTTGTAATTAATGTAGTTTCTGTGTGACTATTCCCATTTGGGTGGCCGGGAAACAAAGGCACAGTCTGTTTACACATAGCAGTTTTAGAAGTAGTATAAAGCCTACCTAAAATTGTAGCTCTCTCTAGTCATTGTTCCCTCTCTGAGGGTGTTCTGCTGTGCAATGGGCCCTCTAGCCACTGTCCACTCTCCCTTTGAGAGTGGACCACTTTACCTGTAAGAGAGTCCAATGATCTTTTATACTACACTCTATGTGTCTTATCTCTCTCTCTCTCTCTTTTTTAATTTGCTTGCTTTTGAGACAGGGTCTCACTATGTAGCCTTGGTTGACCTGGAACTTGCTATATGTAGCCTCCTGCCATTGCCTTCTGAGTGCTGGGATTAAAGGTGTGTTCCACCATACTCAGTCTTGTCTAAATTCTTTCAACAGAGATCATGAGGATTGGGGAACCAAGGGGAAACTAGAACAAGATCCTGCTCATGGAATTATATGATTTCAAAGATGGATACTTTGTTGTTTATTGAAGTGTGTGTGTGTGTATTTTACACTGTGTGGTCCAGGCTGCTTTTTCTGTTGTAATCCTCTTGCTTCAGCCTCCTGAGTGCTGAGATTACAGGCTTGAGCCACTATACCTGGACTTTTTGTTTTTAATGACATGACCCAGGTTAGCTCTGAAACTGACTTAGCCTCCTGATATACACACTATTGCTGGAAGTTCTATTCTATTTCCAGACTGCTCTGACTTTGGTCTCTGATTCCTTAAATTTCTCTGGCTCTTCTTTTTCCCCTAAGGAAGCTAGTAAGATAAAGGCAGAAAGCAGGACACGCATGGCCGGACCACAGAGTTTGGCAGGGAGAAGGCTGCCGTGGGCAGTCCTGGCTTGTCTCAGGCTGACTCCTGTACCTGACATTTCCATGTAGCTGTCATCATTCAGGCGGCAGGCTTCAGTCAAAGTGAGAAACAGGCAGCCAATGGGATCCAGGGGATGGCCCACCCAACCCTCCAGGTTTGTGATTGTTGTGGTTCCTCTCTGCAACAGTTCTGGAAATAAGCAGGTTCCAAGTGTTAGACAGACAGACGTGGGAATTGCACTTTTCTTCTGCTTTGGTTTCCTAATCAGTATCATTCAAGCCTTGACCAGAAAGTCAAAGAAAAGCTTCCCTTATTGTCATGTTTTTGCTTGATTGGCCTGATTACAAGCTCACCAGCCAGCTCTAATTTAGACTGATTGCTGGCAGTGTATATATGGAGACAGCTTCACAGTTTCAAAAACATCTTCTCCAGTCTTAATGGGCCTTCCACCTGCCCTGTGAAAGGCAGACATCATTGTCCCTATTTTACAAATAATAAAGCTGGGATTCACAGGAATAGCGTGAGGCATGCCACTTAGCAGGTAGATTACTTAGAATTCTCAAGCCCATGGTCCTGAATGAAAATTAGGTTCTGGGTCGTTTTATCTCCCAAGGATCCTTACCACCCTCAGATCCCAACATGTTAGAGGATTCCTAATCACTATACCTTTCTTCTGGTGTTTGTAGATCTCTAGCTGCCGCTGCTGCTGCAACCTCAGAGTATTAATGATGGCCACCGTGAGTCTGAGAGCCTCTTTTGGATACCCATGAGATCGCAGCGCATCAACCCGAGCACAGGCTGTAGGCACATGCTCTACCAGGCAGGAAGAAAATATTTTGGTTGAGTTCAAATCAGGAAAGCCCATGTTTGACAGACAAAGAGAGTCTATATTCAGTCTAGTTTCTCAGATTCAACTTGGCATCACTTTGTAACAGGAACTGTGTTTTTATCTTTAAGAATATGAAATTTATATATGTGGCTAGAGATAGCCTGAAAAGGTAGAACACAGAGACCTCTGGCCTCTGATTCCCGAGTGTGCCACCATGCCCAGTTTCTTTCTTCTTCCTGAGACAGGATTTCTCTCTGTGGCCCTGGCTTTACTGGAACTCCCTCCATAGACAAGGCTGGCCTTGAACTCAGAGAGATCCGCCAGCCTCTGCTTCCCGAGTGCTAGGATTAAAAGTGTGCATCATCACACCCAGCATAATTAACTTCTTAAAGTAGGGGAATGATCCTAGCAAGTCTTTCATTTTACTTTATCATTTACTCCAGAACTAAAATTAAAAATTATACAAATAACTGGGACTGGGAAGTGGAAGCAGGAAGATCACTGGGCTTGTTGGCTAGCCAGTCTAACTGAATTGGTAAGCTCCAGGTTTAGGGACAGACTCTCTCAAAATATAAGGTGGAAAGAGATTGAGGAAGACGCCTGATGTCCACTTCTGTCCTTTACATGCACAGCTACACATCTGAATACATGAACACACACACGAACATGCACACACATAAAATAATGCACATTTAAAGATATAAATAAGCAAAAATACAAAATAAAATAACTACTCTTTACAGTTTCATGTATATTTATCCAGAGTTTTCAATTTTTAAAACAAATTTGGTATAATTATTGTTTTGCAGCTTAATAGTACATCATAAAAATTTTTCTGTGGCATTAAATATGCTTATATAACGTTCAATATAAATACATGTCATTCTACTGACTGTGTTCATCTACTGATTAATCAAATTGGACAAAGAAGTAGTTCCCAATTCCCATCTGTACATTATTTATTTATGTACTGTAATGAACCCCTTAGCCTGCTTGCTTGCTTGATTTATCTGTCTGTCTGTCTGTCCGTTCGTCCATCTGTCTAGCGAGCTGGTTTTTTTTTGTTTTTATTTATTTATTTATTTATTTTTTTGCGAGCTGGGTTTTGAAACAGAGTCTCACTCTAACTGATCTAGAGTGTAACCCTAACTGATCTAGAACTTGCTACATAGACCATACTTTCATTAAACTCACAGAGATCCACCTGCCTCTGCCTTCTAAATTCTGAGGTTAAGATATATATCACCACACCAGGCTCCTAAGTTGTATTTTAAAGTAAATGTTCTCTAATAAAATTAAAGACAAACTGACTGTAAACCAGACAACTATTGCAGAAGTTTAAACTAGATGAAACAGCTCTATCTTATTATAAAGGAGACTAGGAAGATGAGACAGAGAAAAGGAAGACAGCCTGGTGGTGAACACAGACTTCATCCACATTACCAGTACAGTACAGAGTAACTGGTTTCAAACATATTATTATTTTTTATGTGTGTGTGTTCATGTGTGTGTACATGCATGATCATATATGTGGAGCCCAGAGAACAATCTTGGGTGTTACTCCTCCGGCATTAACCACCTCTTAAAAATTTTACATGTTATTTATTATTATTGTGTGTGCCTGTGAGTGTGAGTGCAAGCATGTGTATGCTGCAGACTGCATGTGGAAATCAAAGGATAAATTTCAGGAGTGGGTTCTCTCCTTCCACTATAGGTTCCAGCAATCAAACTCAGGTCATCAGCTTGTACAGCAAACACTTTTACTCACAGAGTCATTTTGCTGTATTTTTGTTTTGGGGGTGGTGGTGGTGTGGGGTTCGAGACAAGGTTTCTTTTGTTGATTTTTAAAAAATGTTTTGAGACAGGGTTTCTTTGTGCAGCTTTGGAGGCTGTCCTGGAACTCGCTCTGTAGACCAGACTGGCAGAGATCTTCCTGCCTCTGCTTTCTGAGTGCTGGGATTAAAGGTGTGTGCCACCATCAACCAGCGCTGACTATGTTTTTAAAGACAAGGTCTTTCACTGGCCTGTAACTAGCCATTAACACTAGGCTAGCCTGGCTAGCAAGCTTTGGGGATGTGCTGTCTCTGCCTTCCCGGTACTGGGACTGTAAGTACACACTACAATGCCTGGATTATTTTATATGGGCTCTGGGGATCAAACTCTGATGCTTACTGACCTGCTACATCCTCAGTTCCCATAGTGCTTTTCAAGCAGAACATAACTTCAGAGCAGGATATAATGTTGCTCAGTAACAGATGACTGCAAGTGTGTGAACTGATAGCTAGTGGCTTCATTATTGCTCTTCAATATCTATCAACTGCTTTATCTTCTTCCAAAGCTTAGGGAAAGGATACAAATTTCTACCTGAGATTGCTATATCTCACTTGAGCAAACATACAAATGAAGCAGGCCTCAAATAAATGACCTGGGTTGGTAGTAAACGCTCCAAAAGAGCTATATAGACTCTAAGTTGTAGCTAGTGTTGCCGGGACCTAGACTGCTGGCTCATGTGGGCCTGGTACCGGTGGGATTGGGCCCTGAAATTCTCAGAGCACAGGAGGCTAGACTTACCTAGCCACAGTGGCTGGCCGTGGGAATTAAAAAGTAGTCGCTCATTTTCCCGCTGGCAGGCTGGCGCAGTATAGATATCACTGCTGATTATTCGCTGCAGGTGGCTGTCCTGCCAGTGCAGTTCACGACCCTCAATGGCTCTAGTGAAGACTGTTCGTCTTGGTCTGGATAAAGAGTCTGGAGGAGGAGAAAGAAAGGCTGAATAATCTAACACCCCGTCTTCTTTAGGAGGGAGGTTGGCCAGAAGAACCTGGATATCCTGTCTGTCTGGACGTTCTGTCAGTCTGGACTTTTGTGTTGTCCCCGTAAATAAACCTTTTGTACATCTTTGTCCGCTATCAAAAAACCCTTATACAGAGGTCTGTGAATTCCTTCCTCTTTGAATAGCCTTCTACTGGGATTCAGAGCAACATGAAGCTTGAAGGGACATTTGTGATCTGCCCCTCAATAGTCAGGATATAAGCTGTTTCCATAGCATCAGAGAAAGAGCGAGGCAGCGAGATAATGCCCTAACTAATCATAACTTGTTCCATTTGTAGCATGGCCCTTACCACACTAAGGGCTTCTGTGATATTCGTACCAGAAACTGGAAAACTACTCAGGAGCCCAACACAGGAAGCTCACAAGTTTGAGGCTAGCTTGGGTGATATTACACTGTTTTAACAAACAAACAATACCTCCTGCCTCAGGTGCCCTAAAAATCAAAAACAAGTAAAAATTTACACATAAAACCAATAAAGGCCGAGGAAGACGTAAAGCCGTCTGCATTTGGGATCTTTATCTCTGTCCGCCAGCTTATAGTTTGTTCTCTACAGAAAGAGCTGGCGCTGACAAGACTTTCTCCTGGAAAGCTGACCAAGCCACCTCCCTTCAGGAAAAGGCTGCAGGGAAAGCAACACACAAAGTAAGCTCAAATCATGACAGTCCCTGTCTGTATCTCTCCTATTTATTTCTTCTAATAATACTGAGTCTGTCCCAAAGTTAGTCTGCTCTCAACACAGCTTGCACTTTGCCCGTTTCATCTTGTCCATTCCCACAGTACAGTAGTCCCACCATGACTATGGCAACTCTTATAAAGGAAAACATTTAATTGTGGCTGTCTTACAGTTTCAGGGGGTTAGTTTATTATTGGCATGACAGGAACATAATGGCATGTAGGTAAACCAGCACAGAGCATAGAGCTGTTCTTAGTACAGGGTGGGCTGAAAACCTGACTAGGGTGTACTCAAAGGAGAATCAGAGAGCAGAAGTAGGCATAAATGATTTTCGGTGTGTGTGTGTGTGTGTGTGTGTGTGTGTGTGTGTGTGTGTGTATACCCTCTGAAATAATTTTTCTTATTTATTTATTTATTTATTATGTATACAATATTCTGTCTGTGTGTATGCCTGAAGACCAGAAGAGGGCACCAGACCTCTTTACAGATGGTTGTGAGCCACCATGTGGTTGCTGGGAATTGAACTCAGGACCTTTGGAAGAGCAGGCAATGCTCTTAACCACTGAGCCATCTCTCCAGCCCCAATAATTTTTCTTTTAGTTTAAAAAAAATACTTTTTTTTTTTTGCCAGGTGGTGGTAGCACACACCTTTAATCCCAACACTTGGGAGGCAGAGGCAGGCAGATCTCAGTAAGTTCGAGGTCAGCCTAGTCTACAAAGCGAGTTCCAGGACAGTCAGAGCTGTTACAGGGAGACACAGAGAAAACCCTGTCTCAACAAAGAAACAAACAACTTCTTTTTTTCTTTTTTTTTTTTAATTTTGAGGCAGGGTCTTGCTTATGCAGTCTAAACTGGCCTTGAATTTATGATCCTTCCTGGTCCCACATTCTGAGGCTGAAATTATAGGCATGTACTCTACACTCAGCTCTGAATTACGTTTCCTAACTCTCATAGCTCAGAGAAAGGCAGCCAGAAAGGTATTTGGAGTCCTAAGAGTGTTTTTTTCTTTGCTTTGTTTTGTTTAAGGATGGACACACATAACAGTGGGCTTGTATAACTCACAGAGTGGGGAAAAGTTTGGGTGTAGAAGAGATGGGAGATCATCACTAAAGCAGTATCTTAGATAAAGGAAAAGGAATAAGATTTAGGGAATAAGAGAAGGAAGGGGTTAGGCCAGGTGGTGGTAAAGCACTAATCACAGCACTCAGGAGGCAGAGGCAGACAGATTTCTATGAGTTCAAGGCCAGCCAGGGCTACACAGAGAAGCCCTGTCTCGAAAAGCCAAGAAAGAGAGAGAGAGAGAGAAAGGATGGGGGAGAGACAGAGAGAGGGAGAGAGAGAACTGTCTGGACTTAGAAGTACAAACACAAAGGAGGAGGCTGGGATTAAAAGCGTGCACCATCACTACCTGTTTTTTTTTATGCATTTTATGTACATGAGTGCTCTATTTACAGAAGGCATCAGATCCTATTATAAATGGTTGTGAGCCATCATGTAGTTACTGGGAATTGAGCTTAGGACCTCTGGGAGAGCAATCAGTGCTGAGTTGTCTCTTCAGGCCTCCTAAAATGAGGTCTTCTCAAACAAAACAATTCAGCAACAACAAAGACTGGGCTGTGTGTGGAAAAGAATTAGGTAACAAGAAGAACCAACACAAATGAGAAATTCCAGAGTGGGGAGTGTGTTTGTATATATTTGATCCTCTATGCCAGTGATGACTTCCGGTGTTGTGTAGGTTAGATGAGTGCCAGGAATGGGTAGCTTAATGAAGTGATAAAATTATAGTTTATTTTTTTATTTTATTTTTTTTTTGGTTTTTCGAGACAGGGTTTCTCTGTAGCTTTGGAGCCTGTCCTGGAACTCCCTTGGTAGACCAGGCTGGCCTCGAACTCACAGAGATCCGCCTGTCTCTGCCTCCCAAGTGCTGGGATTACAGGTGTGCGATACCACTGCCCGGCTAAGATTATAGTTTCTTCATGGCTCATTTAACTTAGTTATCTTAAGTACACTGGCAACTAATTACAGTACAGTAGATGATGGCCAAACAAAAACAATTACTTAAGTGATTTCTACCGTGAGGCTGAAAAATGCCGACAGCTATTACTTAAGAAAAGAGAACATATGTAAGATCTGACCAAATGACCTACCAATAAGACTTGATAAACAAGTGGTCAGCATTAAAAGACCTGATTTAGAAGGAATAATGTGGATGTAGATGTTTGCTATTAAGTTACACCCATAGAACAGTGGGCTCAAAAGACAGGGTATACATAGTAAGTAATACTACTTTACTAGTTTGCCTTAAAATGGGGCAGGAATCTTGTATACATAGTAAGTAATACTACTTTACTAGTTTGCCTTAAAATGGGGCAGGAATCTTGTTAATAACTTGGGAAAATGTATTTGTTTTTTGGTTTTTGAGACAGGGTTTCTCTGTGTAGCCCTGGCTGTCCGGGAACTCACTCCGTAGATCAGGCTTTATAAAAATTTGAGGAAAACAGGGAGAAACAAGAGTAAGAAAGGACTGGTAAGGACACTTCACACAGAGATCTGTCCACTTGCCTCTACCTCCAGGATGCCGGGAATTCAGGACTGAGACATATCACTGGCCTTAGGACAATCTTTACAACTTTTGTTTAGCTTTCAGTAGGCTTCTGTCTCTCTTTTAAAGCAGGTTTCTGAACTATACAAACCAACCCAAACTGAACACAGAGCTCCTGCAGGTTAGAGGAGAGTCAGGCAGAGAGCATGAGGACTTCACGCTGGGCATCGCAGACACCCTTAATGTGGAAAAAGATAACAGCCTCAGGTTGAAGACAAACACTTACACTTATTTAAGATTTAGTATGTTGAGATGAATAAAAAGAAAAGTTTTTCTTATTTAAGATGATAATTTTGATAGAAAAAAAAACAAGAAAAGAAGGAGGAGGAGGAAGAAGAAGGCAGCTGCCTGGTCACCATTGCTCTGGTGTTTTGTCCTCCAGCTTTAGAAGTTCTAAACACAAAGGTACTTGGCTCACCTGGGCTGTGGCTGGCACTCTGGGAAAGTGCATTGGTAATGTTGGGCAGTTCATGCCCATAATTTCCATCTTCCAGGGGACAGATATCCAGGTCGTTCCACTTCTGTAGTTGCTGTAGCCAACAGGATTTTTCTTCCAGTTTGCAGTGTGGGTTTAAAATAATGCATACCCATAAGGCCCCTAAAAAACAGAGCAGTCTACATTCTTAGTATCTGGGAGTAACACGCATGCCTGTGCTTCAGTCCTTGGCATCCAAACAGCCCAAATGCTCTCAAAGCAAAAAGCAAATAACCCAGCTGGGCGGTGGTGGCGCTCGCCTTTAATCCCAGCACTTTGGAGGCAGAGGCAGGTGGATCTCTGTGAGTTCGAGACCAGCCTGGTCTACAAGAGCTAGTTCCAGGACAGGCTCCAAAAACCACAGAGAAACTCTGTCTCGAAAAACCAAAAAAAAAAAAAAAAAAAAAAAGCAAATAACCCATCAGTTCCTTCTTTCTCATACATGTCAAAAATACATACATACACACACATATATTAGATATAAATATGAATATAGTTACTAAGATTTTCAGAATTAGCTGAGGGACTAAAACTTGGGAAACTCTAAGCCAAATGAGTCTTTAGTTTTTATCTGATAGTGGGCCACAGCAATGTAAAAGTAGCCCAACAACAGGTGAATAGACCCTGTCTTTAGGAGCTGTCTGGTAGGAGAGATGGATAAATAAGCATAATGCCATGTGAATATAATGTGCTAAATTAAGATATGTTCAGGGTATAGGGCTGGGGAGGTAACTCAGTGGTTAGAGTGCTTGCCTTCCAAATGTTCAGATCTCCAGGGCCCACATAAAAGCTAGATGCAGTGGCATGTACCTGAAATCCATGTATTGCCATAGTGAGATTAGAGATGGAGACAGGAGGATCTCCGGAAGCTTGAAACTCAGCTAGACTGGCCTGTGTGACAAAGTTCCAGACCAATGAGAGACCCTACCTCAAATAAGTGGAAGGTGCCTAAGGACCAACAGGTTGTCCTCTGGCCTTTTCATGTATGCCATACACACTTGTGCGCGCGCACACACACACACACACACACACACACACACACACACACACGATGTATTCAGAGTATAATAGCACATAGAAAAAGACACTTAACACAAGGTCAAGGTTGGAAGAGGGGTGTTCAGAAAAGTTCCATATTTTGGGTAGTTGAATTTTTTGGCCTCTAAGTTCCTCAATTATTAAACTAAGACCATAAAAACCTATTTTATTAGGATAGTAGGAGAATTACATGAAATAAAATTTATAAAAGATCTAGTCTGATATATTATTACAGAACAAATCTTAGTATTTCTTTTTTTAAAAATATTTATTTATTTATTATGTATACAGTGTTCTGTCTGTGTGTATGCCTGAAGGCCAGAAGAGGGCACAAGACCCCATTACAGATGGTTGTGAGCCACCATGTGGTTGCTGGGAATTGAACTCAGGACCTTTGGAAGAGCAGGCAATGCTCTTAACCTCTGAGCCATCTCTCCAGCCCCTTGGTATTTCTTTTTTCAAAGAAAAATGATTTATTTTGGACTTGGATTTTAGAACTGCTGATCGAATTAGTGATGCCTTAAAACACTACTTTTTTTTTTCAGTTCTTTTCTGTCACTGTGGAGAACATCATATATTCCAAAGAACCTTGGGTACTATTTCTTTGAACACTTCGCTCTCCTTTCCAAGGAAAGACCTGTTATTCTCAGGTCAGGATTGGCTATACTGCTGTGCCAGGTATTTTCTCAGTCTCCAGTTAGCAATAAGCAGAAATGAAGTAACTTTCCCCCAGCAGTGTCTTGCTAAATTAAATTGCTCAGACTAGTTGACCTTGAACTCACCTCCCTCTGATTTATGCTTCCACATGCTGGAATTAGAGCTACCATACCCAGTTACTTAATGCTTCTTAATTTAATCATGGATGGGAATTTCACAGCCTTTTCCTAAAAGATAGTTTTATTATTATTTGCTTATGCATGCATGTGCATATGTCTGTGTTTGTGTGTGAGGTTAGAGGCATCCATCCCCTCGGAGCTGGAGTCATAGGCAGTTATGAGCTGCTTAACATGGGTGTTGAAAACTGAACTCGGTCCTCACAAAAATAATACATGTTCTTAACCCCTGTCTCCAGCCCTAGACTTCATAGCCTCTAAAGTAAAACAGAATGTTTTTCTTAAATAGGAATGTTTCAAAGGGCACCTAGCCTCATGAAAGTTTACTTATAGTGGCTCAACTCTTATTTTTTTTTAAAGACTTAGTTATTTATTATACAATTTTCTGTCTACATGCATGCCTACAGGCCAGAAGAGGGCACCAGATCTCATTACAGATGGTTGTGAGCCACCATGTGGTTGCTAGGAGTTGAACTCAGGATCTCTGGAAGAACAGTCAGTGCTCTTAACCGTTGAGCCATCCCTCCAGCCCTCAACTCTTATTTTTTAAAGGAATTTTAAACTATGCTTGTTTATATTTATTTTTTACTTTTTGAGACAAGTTCTGATCTTACAGTCCTGACTGGGCTAGAACTTTATATGTAGACCAGAATGGCCATAAAGTACAGAGACTAGTTTAGGGACTAAAATGCCTGGTTCTCCATGAAGCTCTTAATGAGTAGAGAAAAAGAGAGCTCCTCACACCTGAGTGGTCTGGCTAGGCATACCCCAGAGAGCAGGCTTGGAGAAAGCAACAAAAGTGGGGCTAAGGGTTCGTTGTGGTGTTGGTGTTCACCAAGGAGCTAGGCTGATCCTGAACTCCTGCCAGGTGCTGAGACTACAGGTGTGTGCCAGCACGCCTGCTTTATGCAGTGCTGGTTGAACTTTGGGTCTCATACATGCTAGGAGAGCATTCTATTAGCTGAGCTATGTCCTCAGAACCTGAGTTAAGGATTTGGACAGCCAGGTCATCCCATGCAACTGAAGCCGAGTGAAGAGGGTTCTTTCAGTGATGGCTCCTCTGTGGGTAACATGAAATAGAATCCTTAACAGGAAAGCACAGTGAGAACAGGAAGCGACTGCTGAACCTGAAATGTTCCTGAGTGAGAATAGCAAGACCCACACAAAACTCACAGCAAATGCTCTCTAAGGGAGATCTCAGAGGGTAGACTGATAGGATACAGGACTTGTGAGGGATAGGGACTTACCCAGCTCATCCCAGAGCTGCCTGCACTTGTCTGTCATGCTTGTTCCTTGCTGCCTCCAGAGTGTGAGGCGGGGATCAGCCATGAACTGCTCAGTTATAAGTGTCAGCATCCTGGCTCCATTGGAATCTCTCATACGAAGCATCTCTCGGACCTGACATATAAGGAGGGGCAAGTAATTGGTAACTGCAGAGCACAGCAAGAGAGAAGGCGAGGGATGCAGAACAGGTTGAGAAGATGATGTAGTTGCATAGTGTAAGAGACAGAAAGAAAGCCTTTCAACTCTGCAAGTGAAATTCCTACATGTATCAAGAAAGCCTGTTATATATAATGAGAGACCTCTTTAAACACACCAGGACAGCTGGAATAAAAAGATAACAACAGTATTGGCCTGGATGTAAAGAAATCAAAACCCACATACTGTTGGTGGGACTATAAAATGAGGCAGCAACCTTGAAGAATCATCTCTGTAGAACTTGTACAAGAATGTTAATAGCAACCGTTTTTCAGAGTAGCCAAAAAGTGGAAGCAATCCAAGTGTCTATGAACAGACAAAGGGTAAATAAAACAGATTATTACTTAACTATAAAGATGAACCTTTAAATAAGCAGGCTTAGAAGTGAAAGAAGTCACACACACACACACACACACACAAACACACACACACACATTTTTATTATTTGAAAGTCCAGAATAGAGATGGTTATAGACACAGAAAGTAGACAAGAGGTTACTGAGTAGGCAAATATGGAGGATAAGAGAGAGTGTTAGTGTGAGATGAGCTGTTATCTGCTCCAGTTACTCTGTGCTAAGTCAAACATGACCTTTAGGCTGTGCGTTGCCCTGACTAGCTCCATTTATAAAACAGCGTTTGATTCTCGCTAAAGTTCAAATGCTAATGCAGAAGAGCTCCCCCTCTTGCTTGTGCAGGTAAATAACTACCATCTGCCTAGCACAACTCATGAAAAATATTATCACTATGAACTTATCAAATCAAATCAAGAACACATGAAATGCATCAAAACCATGTCAAAAAAAAGCAGGTTTGTGAACTTATTGAACATAGACCAACAGATGATGCAGTCTCCTTACCTGGTCATATAAAAGGAAGGACATCCCCTCTGCTGAGGAATGGTACATTTACATAATAGAGTATTACTCAGCTGTGAAAAACAAGGATACTGGGAAATTTGAAGGTAAATGGATGGACTAGGAAAAAAAATCACCCTGAGTGAGGTAGCACAGACTGATAAAGACAAACAAGGAGTGTACTCACTCATAGTGGATACTAGCTGTAAAATAAAGATAACTGTGCTACAGTCCACAGACCCAGAGACTAGGTAATAAGCAGCATTCAAAAGTGGAACACAGATCTCCCTGGGAAGGGAAAATAGAAGAGATTTCATTAGTAGACGGAGGGCAGGTGGGTTGAGAACATGATCGATCAGGTTTGGGGATAAAGAGGGGTTGAGTGTTGAGGGAGACTGTTGGGAGAGGGGGGCATTTTGGGGTTGGCCAGCAGCCTGGTCCAGGGGAATCTCCCAGGAGTCTATGGGGAGGACCCCGGCTTAGACTCCTAGTAATAGTGGATAAATAGCTGAACTGGTCGTGTCCTGTGACCAGATTGGTGTCTGGCCCAGTTGTCATTGGAGAGGTTTCATCCAGCAACTGATGGAGGCAGACGTAGAAACTCACAGTCAAGCATTAGGCAGAGTTCAGGAATCCTTTGGAGGAGGAGGAGAAAGGAGTGTAGAAGCCAGAGGGGTCAAGGACACCATGGGAAGGCTCACACAACCAACTAACCTGGGCTCATAGGGGCTCACAGAGACTGAACCAACAACCAAGGAGTCTACATGAGATTGATCTAGGCACTCTGCATATATGTTACAGTTGTGTAGTTTGGTCCTCTTATGGGACTCCTAACAGTGAGAACAGGGGCTATCTCTGAATCTTTTACTGGCTTTTGGGACCCTACTCCTCATACTGGGTCGCCTTGCTCAGACTTAATACATGGGGAGGTACTTAGTCTTACTGCAACTTGATATGCCATGTTTTATTGATACTCATAGGAGACTTGCCCTTTTCTGGATGGAGACAGAAGAGGAGGAGATTGGAGGATGGGAGGGGAAATGGGAGAGAGGGACTGGGAGGGGAAAATAGGAGGGGGAGGCTGTAGCCAGGATGTACAATAAATAGATGAATAAAAATAAATAAAAGGGACATTTAACAATGGGGTAGAGAGGCACCTGTCAACTTCTCAGCGAACCAACTGACACAAAGTAATTGGTAGGTGAGAGTCTGGACTGTCTCTGGGACTTCAGTCAGCATGGTCCCTCTGCTTGACAGTGTCTGCTTCGACTTCTTTTCTTCCAATCTGGCTCTTCATCTTGAACCAGTTGGAACCTGCTCTGCAACTCAGAACAGTTCTGTGACTGGGCTTTCATGTCAATATCTTCACATATGTGTACATGTACATGCACATGTGTGTGTCTGTGTGTGTGTTTGTGTGGAAGTTAGAGGATGACCTTGAGTGTTGTTCCTTAGGTGCACTTCATCTGTTTGAGATAGCCAGCAACTCTGCTAAGTAGGCTAAGCTGGCCAATGAACTCCAGAGTTTCAGCATTTCATCTTCTGTTTTACCAGCATTGCAGGGGACTGACTGCAGGTGCAGTTTACAAACTGAACCATCTTTCCATCCCCTTATGTTAATATTTTTCTGACCCCCTTGGGTGACTCTCTTTGCACGTGTCTGTTCTCTCGTCTTGACTTCAGAGAGGCCTCACTGACATCTGTAGCTCAATCTTTTTGTAGCAACCCCTAAAGAGTTAGAGCATCTGCTTCTCCCAGCAGAAGCATGCATGAATGCATACATACATATATACATAATATATAGGTAGATGATAGATAAGCAGATAGGTGATAGAGTGTGTATGTGTATAACACTGGGATGATATATAATGTGATCTTAAAATTAATATCAGTAATTAAGGTTGGAATAAAATAAACTGTGGGGTCAGCCAGATGGCTTAGCACATAAAGATACTTGGCCCTTAAGCCTGGTGACTGAGTTCAATCCCTGGAACCAAGGAAGAGGGGGAAAACAGAACTGATTTCATATAGTTATACCCTGAGCACTACATTCATGTCGTCATAAGACCCCCCCCCCCAAAGAAATTTTGAATTAAAGAAACCCTGCAACTCTAATGTGAAATCAGGACTAGTGGGTAAATCAAAACCAACAAAATTGACATCACTTGTGAATTTATTGTTTTTCCATAGATTTGATGTTGTGGAAAGATAAATACCCGATTTCTGAAGCAGCTCACTTCTGGTAAATGCATGAAGTTTCTTTCTGAGGTGATGAGAATGTTAATTGTGGTGATGGCTCTATTCTATCTGTGACTATACCAACCCCACAAAAAACCCACTGAACTGTACACAAGTCTGGTACATGCTACTGCTGACCTGCATCTCCAACCAAATTTGTACTGACTATATGCGTAAACCATATAGTATATATATTATATCCCAGTAAAGGTGCTAACGAGGAGAGAGAGGGAGAAAACTACAACAAAACCAACCCAGCCTGTCTGGCACGAGTGCCTCAAGTTTCAAAACAGTCTGTTCTGGAACACTGTTGAAACGCTAGTCTTTGGAGCTTCATCGGGCAGCTTTGGGTGCACAGCAGAGAGTTCTCCAGCTCATTTCAGAGAGTACAGCAGAAAGACAGACTACCAGAGGGAGGTAGTTGGGTGCGATGGACTAGCCTGCTCATGAGGGTTTTGCTTATCCTCTCCTGCTAGGTTTTAAGTACTCAGTACAGCTAGGTAAAGTAAGCTAGGTACACCAGAAGGCAGAAGTGTGGTAAGCCGGGTTTACTTTTTTGTTTCTTACCTTGGAAAACATTGAATTGAGCTGCTTTCCAGAGCCATAGTAACCCCCCTGGGAGAGAAAAAGCTTCACTTGTTCTTTCACCTGTTCTTCATCCAAGTGCCAGCAGTTCTCGTCATCGATACTGGCCCCAGCCGTGGGGTCAGGCGCACCTGTGAGGAACAGGAACGGTGTGATGAGTGCTCTGGATCCCCATGGCACACACTCAGCGGGGAGGCACATGTGAACATACAGACGAGATAGTGCTTTGGCAACTGTGTGGGACATCAGAAATGTAAGATCCACGCTAGTTTTAGGTTCACACGAGTCACAGTTGTGGCCTTCTAAGGTCTAGGACCACTGAAAAGGCTGGAATAAAATATTCCAGTGGGTGGTGGCGGCACATGCCTTTAGTCCCAGAACTTGGGAGGCAGAGGCAGATGGACTGGATGTCTAGTCTACAGAGCACATTCCAGGATAGCCAGGACTACACAGAGAAACCCTGTCTTGAAGAACAAAACAAAACCCAAAAGAAAGAAAAGGAAAAGAGGAAAGAGAGTTAGAGAGAGAGATACAAACCTGCTATTATTAAATATACTTGTGGCCTCTGTTCTTTATTTCATAGCATACAACTATTTTTTAAAAAAAGATTTTCATTTTATGTGTTTGGGTGTTTTGGCTGCAGGTCTGTCTATGCATCACAAATATTTAGTGCTTGCAGAGGCCAGAAAGGGGCATCAAATCCTCTGGAACTAGTTATATCTGGTTGTTAGCTGCCATGGGGGTGCTGGTCAAACCCAGGTACTCTGTAAATATGAGTACTCTGATCTGCTCAGCCCTCTCTCCAGGCATGACATACAACTATAAAGTCCTTGGAATTTTCAAAGTGGTGCCTTTCTGGGTGCTAATGAGTTGCTGGTGACAGTCAAGACAAGCTAGACAGCTTCAGGATTGGCACTGCTCATCCAGGCAGAGAGCTGGGACATTAAGTCTCACGTGTCAACCTCTAATGAGGAGAAATAGAGTCCTGAAGGTTAAATTGCTCACCAATGGCCAACGATTTAAACAATCATTATGTAATGACACTTCCACAAAACCCAACAGCACAGAATTTGTAGAGCTCCCAAATAGTAGAACATGGAGGAGGGTTCTCCAGAGTAGCATACGTGGATAAGGTATGGAAGCACAGCCTCTTGTAAGATGTGCTTTGCCCTATGTATTTTTCACTTGTACCTTTGGTAATATTATAATGAACCTGCGTATGTAAGAAAAATGTTTCCCCGATTCTGTGATCTGCCCCAGCAAATTAACTGAATATCAGGAAAGGAGTGTGGGAACCTCGGTTTATGGTCAGTCAGTCTGCCAGCTAGCTAAAAGTGAAGGCAACCTGGGGCATGTGACTAGCATCTGAAGTAGGGCAGAAGTAACAGTTCCAGAGATTGTGCCTTCAACATGTGGGCCTTATCCCCCTTCCAGGTAGTTAGTATCAGAAATGAATTATATTAGAGGACATGTTGGTGTCTACTGTGGAACTACTTGGTTGGTGTGAAGAGAAAGTAAACCCTGCACAGCTGGTCACAGAGGCCTTCTGTGCTATATTCTGAGGGTGTGCACAGCTGGTCACAGAGCCTTCTGTGCTGTATTCTGAGGGTGTGCACAGCTGGTCACAGAGCCTTCTGTGCTGTATTCTGAGGGTGTGCACAGTTGGTCACAGAGCCTTCTGTGTTGTATTCTGAGGGTGTGCACAGCTGGTTACAGAGCCTTCTGTGCTGTATTCTGAGGATGTGCACGGTTGGTCACAGAGCCTTCTGTGCTGTATTCTGAGGGTGTGCATGGTTGGTCACAGAGCCTTCTGTGCTGTATTCTGAGGGTGTGCACGGTTGGTCACAGAGCCTTCTGTGCTGTATTCTGAGGGTGTGCATGGTTGGTCACAGAGCCTTCTGTGCTGTATTCTGAGGGTGTGCACGGTTGGTCACAGAGCCTTCTGTGCTGTATTCTGAGGGTGTGCACGGCTGGTCACAGAGCCTTCTGTGCTGTATTCTGAGGATTTGGTAGGAGAAACTTAGTTTATTTCTCCTCTGCATCTTCAAAACATAGGAGGAAAAATCATAATGTTTCCTCCCCCCCTAGAAAAGTGATATTTATTATTTTGCTTTGCTCCTCTGTGAAGTTCAAATCTGTATTAATATACATATATCATTTTTAAAACTAAAAACACTTTCTTAGAACATAAAACTGTATTTTTAGCTAGGCATGGTGGTACATAATCTCTAGTCCCTAGCACTCAGGAGGTAGAAACAGAAGGATCAGGAGTTCAAATCCATCTTTGATTATATAGTGAATTTAAGGACTGCCCAGGTCATATGAGACATCTTAACAAATAAACATGTATGTGTTATGTTGTATTTCACCACAAAACTATTTCCTAAAGCGTAACAGAGCTATAGATGTGATATGATTTCATAAACCTGTATTCAAGTTCCCTTCGTATCTGGGCTTACCTCAGCAAAACTACTCTAAACACAGCTGGGGTTATTAACACAGACCTCTTCCCTGAATGTCTGCTGGCTCCTTGCTCATATTTCAATCCCTAGCTAAATTCAGATAAATCATTTATTAGAACAGTGCTGGTGACTGTTAATACAGTTATTTTAGACATACTTTTGGGATGTTTTGGAACCAAGTCGGTAGCTCAGCAGAGAAGGAACTGAGATAAACTAGGAAAAGCCAAGGACTGGGTCTAAGGATTGAGGAAAGAATAACAATCAGAAGGCAGAGGCATTGGATCAACAGGGGATGAAAAAGCAGACTTAGGAATCTGCCCTAAAAAGAAAGCTGGCCTTAATCAACCGGCTGCAAATATGGAAGGCAATCATCTCTCAGAATTGGAGAAGATATGAAGAAAAGCAGAGAGCACCTTGGATCCAAATGGTCATAGCAGTTGTGGAAGAAATTAGGCATTACAAAATATCTAGTACATGTCCTACAGAATAACCTGCTAGGATAGGGCTGGGCCATTGAAAATCTTTAAAGTTATTAACAATCAAATTTCACCCAAAATGTTTTCTGGTCTGCTACTGGGTAGTTATAACAAAGAAAAAAATAAAAGAAAAGAGAGTAAGAAAACGTTTTGGTAAGATACAAGAGAAAATCGGTGTGAATGTTAAGACTATATAGTCATCTGAAAAAAGCTAATAGGCCCCACAAAGGGGTGTGTGTGTGCATGTGTGTGTGATGGGGTCTTCCTATGTTGGTAAGACTGGTCTCAATTCCATGATGCAGACAATGTTGGCTTTCAACTCTGAATCCTCCTTCCTTGGCCTCCCAAGTATTGGAATTGCAGGTGTGTAGCACCATGCCCAGAACTACAGAATATTTTATAAGACAGCTTCATTTGTTTTTAAAGAAAGATTTACTTATTTATTAATGTAGATGGGTGCATTGTCTCCATGTATGTCTGAAGAAGGCATCAGACTCCATGGGACTACAGTTATAGATGGTTGTGAGTTGCCATGTGGTTTCTGGGAATTGAACCTGGGTCCTTTAGAGTGCAGACAGTGCCCTTAACCACTGAGTCATCTCTCCAACCCCAACAGTTTCGTTTTTTAAACAAACATTTAGCCAGATGCAGTGACACATGCCTCTACTTCCATCAACTTTTGAGGCTAGGGAAGGAGGATCCCTTTGTTCAAGAATTCTGGCTAGCTTGAGCAATACAGTGAGATCTTATTTCAAAAACAAAATAAAACAAAACAGAGCAAGCCAAAAATTAATATTTATCAAAAGCCTAATATGGAGTAGAATTAATGTCAAATACTGAATATTTGGTGATAAACAAAACTGATATAGTCCCTGTCCTCTTTGGAGGCTTTGGACTAGCTGGAGAGAAAGGGGGATACACAAATAATCATATGCATGTTTTTCCTGTTACTGAACCCAGAGCCTTGTACATACTAGCAATAACTACTTTCCCAGTTCTTCACACACACACACTTTCATGCAGAAAGAGAGGCTGCAATAGGCTTAAAAAAATACCCTGGAAGAGCGAATGGGAGTCTGCCTGGCACAGAGTAAGGGAAATACTGAGTGTATTTTTTGTTCAAAGACAGCATGAAGTCATAAACTACACTGTAATTAAATACAACTATAATAGGAGAAGGGAAGAAGACATTCCCTCCAGGGAATATCATGTAAAAATGTAGGAAATAGCTAGTTGTGCACTGTTTTGTAGACTAAAGAAATGTGGACTTTTTCCTAATAATAATAGGCGACCAATGAAGGATTTTAAAGAAGAAATGGAGCCATAGGATCAAAACCCAGTGCCATTGTCCTTGGCTTCTCAGTCAGCCCTCCTTGTCCCACGTGTTAGAGAGTCCGGTTTGATTACACGCTCCATCAGTCCCAGACTGTTTGGATGCTCACTTCCTAGACCTGGAAGGAGGCGGGACCTTGGACTTCCCACAGGGCAGGGAACCCTGACTGCTCTTTGGACTGGAGAGGGAGGGGGAGGGGGAGGGGGAGGGAAAGGGGAGGAGGTGGAAATTTTTAAGTAAAAAAAAAAAAAAAAGAAATGGAGCCAGGCTGTGGTGGCACAGGTCTTTAATTCCAGTACTTGGGAGACAGAGGCAGGCAGATCTCTGAGTTCAAGGCCATCCTAGTATAGAGTGAGTTCCTGGATAGCTAGTGCTATACAAGGAAACCCTGTCTCAAAAAACCAAAAACCAAAACCCCAAAGACCACCCTCCAAAAAAGAAAAGAGAAAGAAGGAAATAGTGTGGGTGGGTGGTAGTGGCGCATGCCTTTAAACCCAGCATTTGGAAGGCAGAGGCAGGCAGATCTATGAGTTCAAGGTCAGCCAGAGATACATAGTGAGACCCTGTCTCAAAAATAAACAAATGGTGTGACAACATCTGTAATTATAGAAAAATTAAATTATAGGAGCTAAAATCATGAAGTATTTAAGATGAACAGATTGTGCAATGGAATGCATGTAGAAAGAAAAGATGTTAGAGATGAATACAGGTTTGGATTGGTGTCTAGAGCATAGTGCTAATCGTTGAGATGGTGAAGAAGCAGAACGAGTTAACTTCTTAGACTATAAACTCACATTTGGATCTACTGATCTTGGGATGTCTCTGTGATATAAAAGTCAGGAGAATATATAAAACTCAAGTGCTGGACTGGGAAAAGGAATCTGTGGCTCATGATAAACAGATTACATCTGAAGTCAAGGGAATAGTTGAAACTGTCTATAGATGGGAGAGGGATATTTGCCCAGGCACAAAGGACCTGGGGGCCAATAGGTCTTGTTTGTTTGAACTGGACTAAACCAGCTATCTGAGCATGCAGAATGTAACTTCTCCAGATCGAGCCAAGCTAGGTCTGCCAAAGGGCCCAGCAACTGCTGCCCTGTGGTGAGACAAGACAACCTAAACCAGTCTCCAGCCACCAAGAGAGACCCTGAGGCCAGTGCTGCTGCTTCCTCTCAGCTGGGTGGGATTTCCCCTTCCTAAAATAAACTGAACTTGCGGCACTCAGCCTGTCTCTCTCCTGGGGTCTGAGCCTTTGACCTTGGGAAGTTCAGTGGGACAAAGCAGCAGATCAAAGCAACATATAGAGATCCAATGAAATGAGAAAAAAAAAGATTAAATAAGAAATGTCCTCATTCAAAAGTCAGATAGAGAAAGGGTAATATTTAAAGGAAGTGTGCAGAACCATTTCAACTAGGTTCCTCTAACTCCCCATCTAAATCTATTGATTGAAAATTAAGTTACGTTAAATTAAAATGTTCGCCGGGCGATGGTGGCGCACGCCTTTAATCCCAGCACTCGGGAGGCACAGGGTTTCTCTGTGGCTTTGGAGCCTGTCCTGGAACTAGCTCTGTAGACCAGGCTGGTCTCGAACTCACAGAGATCCGCCTGCCTCTGCCTCCCGAGTGCTGGGATTAAAGGCGTGTGCCACCACCGCCCGGCAAATGTTCTTATATAAGTTTATTGGTTTGGATATTTGAGCCTTCTCCTGAAAAGAGTGAGAATGAGGTGACTTATCTTCTAGTACTGATAACAGGTGAAGGTAAATGACATTTTAGTGTGATAGTCTGGGTTCTTCCTAGGGGTGACAGGAGAAGATAAAATGGAAGGGGTATCTTTTATAAATAATTATTAATCAAGCCACAGCTGAAGTGTAAAATGAGTTAAATAAGAAACATCACACCATCTCTAATTTAAACTCTGATGGTCTACTATTACTAAAAGGTGAGTCCACTCTGTGAAGCATTTCGGGAACTGGCTTTTTCTCATGAAGCTTTATGACACATGTCCTGAGGGAGCTTTTAGGTCTGAGGAACGACGTTCTTTCTTCCCTTCTTTCTCTGTCTGTCTCTGTCTCTCTCCCTTGAGTCAGGACTCATGTAGCTGAAGTTGGCTTTGAACTTGATGTGAAGTGAGGATGACCGAGTTCTTGACTCTTTTGGCTTCTACCTCCAAAGCAGTGGGACTGCAGGTGTGGCTACTGTACCCAGCTCTTTTCTTCTTCTCTCTCTCTCTTTTTTAAAAATATATTTAACAACCTAAAGCTTTTCATGACAGTGAGACACATCTGCTTCTTCTTTTTTTAAAAGATTTATTTATTATGTATAGTGTTCTGTCTGCATGTGTACCAGCAGGCCAGAAGACCTTACTACACTACAGATGGTTGTGAGCTACCATTTGGGTGCTGGGAATTGAACTCAGGTCCTCTGGAAGAGCAGCCAGTGCTCTTAACCACTGAGCCATCTCTCCAGCTCTAAGATCTTTTCTTCTTAAATATCTTTTGAATTATTAAAGTAGTATATACTTATATAGGGACTAGACCAAAGCATAAAACACCTGTCATTCTATCAGTCATAGATTACGACTCTTTTAGTCTTTTGCTCTGTGTACACAGGCACATATTTAAGTGTGTGTACACACAGTATTTTTTTGTTTGTTTTGATGTATGAGTGCTCTATTTGCATGTATGTCTGTACACCAGAAGAGGGCATCAGATCTCACTGTAGATGGCTGGGAGCTACCATGTGATTGCAGTGAATTGTGCTTTTAACTGCTGAACCATCTCTCCAGCCTCAGTATTTTCTTTAATTAAAAAAGTTCTATTTTTAAAATTAACTAAATTCTATTTTTATTCCAGCTCTAGGTACTGGATCAGGTCCTTGCACATGCCTGGCCAGTGCTCTATCACTGACCTACATTCCCAGATCTTAAACAAATGTTACAATATAAATTATGAAAACTGTAGAATCTATAGTAAAAATCTATAAATTATTACATAGTGATTAACACTGTAACTACCAACCAAGTCAAGAAGTAGAATGCTACCAACACCTCAAGCCAAATATCTATAGAGTGGAAATGAACTGCTTTAAGAAACTAAGAGTTAATAACAGCTGTTTGGACAGAATGAATTGATTAAAGTTAAATTATTACAACAGTAGAAAAATTACAACCTCGTAAAATACAATAAAGCAACAAGATAGAGAGTTGCTTTATTTGTTTATTTTATTTTATTTTTTCCAGACAGGGTTTCTCTGTGTACCCCTGGCTGTCCTGAAACTTACTTTGTAGACCAGGCTGGCCTTGAACTCATAGAGATCTGCTTACCTCTGTCTCCCAAGTGCTGGGATTGAAGGCATGTGCCACCATGTCCAGAGAAAAGTGTTGCTTTCAATGGTTGTGAAAAAGGTAATTTTTTTTTTTAAATCAAGAAATGTTATATAATTACCGTTCACTTGGTTGATTTCTGAGTTGGAGGACAGAATTTCATCTGCCAGCTTTTGTGCAGTAGGAAGAACTTCGGTGTGGTGTGCTGTGATTAAATATTGAATAAACTTCTGTAGCTGGTCCCTATTCATCTGGAAAAGGGTTTCTGAGATAGGAAGACGCAGTTTGACTTGTTCTGGTTTACGGATTCTGTAGAGTGAGAGAGCTACCACATGAGCACAGTAGAATATGTCCTTATTCCCACAGCCACAGGTCACGGAAGTGATTTTGCATCGATCGAAACTGATTGCAACTTTGTAAGTCACTGCTGGTTCAGAAGCAGTGGCTGGTTCAGTTACTGTGCCGCTCAGATGGAAGCCTAAAGAAACAAAGGAAAACATCCAGTTTAGAGAGTGTCAGGAAGCTTAGGGGGTTAGTTCACAGTTCTCCTCTACAGGTAGTGAGATGTGTCTGGATAACACCAAGCTCAGTGAGCAAAAGTTATCTACTGTCTCGAAGGAATACACAACCCAGGCATACAAGACTCCTTTATCTTGGAGTGAATCTCTTGGACTAAGGTAAAAACTTTTAAATATACTTTTGTATATATTTTTTTTGTGGAAGGATAGTTTATAGTTTTCATTACAGTCTCAAATGGTTAATAAAGAAACCCTTCAAAGTTAAGAACTCTTGTAGTAGATTTGACTCAAAGTGGTGCTAAAGACAATCCCACAAACACTAGTACAATCTAGAGTAAAGTGAGTGCTATAGATGAGATAGAAAAAAGAATTCCATAAGGAAGAATAACTATGATTAAGGACATTTCATCTTTGAAAACATACAATTCCAAAATGATGACCATATGGAACATCCAAAAAGCAAGAACCTAAGATAGAGAACTTGATGCAAGTGTACCATATGGAACTACATCTCTATTCACAAGGCACACAACACCAATAACTGTTAAATGCAGAAAGAACACCTTATTGTTTTTTTTTAAACAAGGTGTTGGGTAGCTTAGGATGTCTCCAACTTCATATGTAGTCAAGCTGACCCTGGAATCCTGATCCTCCTGCCTCTCTTCAGCTGGAATACAGTGTTCTCTTAACAAAAGTAGTAACAGAAACAACAAACATTGCCCAAAACGACTTCACAAAACTTCCCAGGTATCTCTGTGGTGATTCTTCACTCACATTTTCCTCCATGGCACATGCCGGCAAAACCAAATCAAAACAACCTTATGTATATCATAAGACCATGCTACTTACCAGCTAGCCCAATGCCCAAGAACCATAAGCTTTTAAAAGAGCCTCTTTACCAGTTGTAGAGCTTGAAGGATGTGGGATAGATTGAGGAGAGGTAGTTAAAAGAACATATAATGTTTACTCCACTAGTGGTTCCAACTGGCCACAAAGGCCAACATCCCAATTTCTTTCCTATAATAGGTCTGTGTTTTTTATGCAAAGTAATCAGGAAAGGTGGACATGTGCAGACTTGTTTTTAAGAGAATACATAAATAGTCTTCAGCTCCTCTTGTATCTCTATCGCATCATATACAAGTTTAAAGCAATATTTTAGGGGGAGAAGCAGAGGCAGGAGGATCTCTGTGTAAGGATCTCTGTAAGTTCAAGGTCAGAGTGGTTTACATAGAGAGTTCCAGGGGAGTCAGGCTACGTGGAGAGACCCTGTCTCAAACAAAACAAAATAAAACAAACCCTACAATCAATTGAAAAAACAAACAAAACCCCAGAACTCTCAAATACTTTAGTATTGAGTGGACCCTGAATAAAACTGAAATACTTTCAAGGAGTTCCTGTTTAGTTTTATAAGTAGTATATTTTCCCCCAAACCACAAAGCAAGCTCTGATATTAAAAGAAATGTTTTACTTTAAATTTCTATCCCAATCTGTGATTTTAGACTCCTGCTCTACCCAGCTCTATCTTGTTTAGAAAGATAAGAATAAAGCTATACCATAGCCCATCTCCATTATATACACAATGGCTCTGATGTTTCAATTTCTAGGGAAATCACTGGCCTTTAAAGATTCCTTTATGCTATGGCCTCCTACAAGGATACCCTCTGGTGAGCATGTTACACTTTCTTTACCTTCAACATGCACCAAGAATCGCTTGGACCAGAACCAGCAACTCCACGGTGGCAGCACACTCCTGTGCCAGCAGCACTCCAGTCACGGGAGAGTCTGGGGCTAACCTGGGCTGTACAGACACAGCAAGATTCTGTCTCTAAAGCAAAAATGAAAAACCATCAAAATGTCCTCACAGGGAATGAACAACCAAGTGTTTGGAAGAAGTCCTTGCTAGAATTTGCTGTGCTCAAATATGCACCAAACACTGTTTATTAAAAACCCATGCATGGCTTGTGGCTTGTTCTCATCATTAAAAAGCTGCAGAAGCTGGGTGGCAGTGGCAAACACTTTTAATCCCAGCACTTTAGAGTCAGAGGCAGGCAGATCATTGTGATTTTGAGGCCAGTCTGTTCACAGAACTAGTTCCAAGACAGTCAAGGCTACACAAAGAAACCCTGCCTCAAAAAATTAAAAAAAAATTTGGAGTCCAAGAAACAGATTTAACTCAACCTTGAATTAAATAGGAAATACTAAAGACAATTTTTCCATTTATATATGTACTATAATATAATAATAGATAATATTGTATATATGTGGTGAGATTTCTTTTTTCCAAATAAGGAAAATCCTATATTCTACACTGCTTAGCTCAAATATCACTTTGCATTAAACCACCTGGTACCTCAAACTGTTGAATGATTAAATGAAAAACGTTAGCATTTATGCCTGTGGTGAGCTTGCATTCTAGTTTACAAGAAAGATTTTGTCCAGAATCAGATAATAAAGACCTAAGAAATAATCATTTCATTGATTGCCCAGAACAGTTATGTAATTTGCATGATTATAGTAATGAGAACAAAAAGTTAAATGACCATAATTTCTGAAATATCTTGGGCTTTAAAAATTAGGAATAATAGATGTATAGTGATTCTTTCAAATCAGTGTACTTCCCAAATACAGCCAATTGCTTAGTAACCCCCTCTTTCCTGCCAGTGCTAGGGATCGAACCAGAGCATTAATGCACTCTACAACTGAGCTGCATGCCCTAATTAGTTTTTTTATTGATCAAAATAATTTTTAAACGGTAACACTTTTTGAACATGAACACATGCTGGGCATTTTATGTTGTTTTAATTTTTATTTATTACATGTGTGTATGATGGGGGAGATGTCACAGTCGTGTGTAATCAGAGGATAACTCTTTGGAGTCAGTTCTCTCATCCCACCTTTATATGGGCTTTGGTCATTGAGCTCAGGTACTCAGCTTTCATGACGTGCGCTACACCTGCTGAGCCACCTTTCCAGCCTACTGCCCCTTTTCTTGAAAAATCACATAATTTCCACATTGTTTTGTATTTCTGGTACCTATATAGAAAATAGCACATCATAAACATTATACAAATGTCTACTGAACAAAACCGTTTTGAACCCTTTAATGTCTCTCACTGGCCACAGAACAGTGGAGCATGTGTTGGGACCTTCAGTCTCTGCAGACGTGCTCCCCCTCCTCAACCCACCACCATACCAAACTCACCGAGTGGCTCTACCGTGGGAGGGTTTCTCCATTTTCTTTGCCTTTATGCCTTTATATGTGAGATTCCCCCTCCTCATTTTCCTCAGCTCATCCTCAGCTCACAAGATGTTTACTATAGGAGCCTTACCTTTGTCTTCGGACACCCAGCTAAGTGATTTTTCAGGGTGCTCATTTGCATTAGTTTTATCTTTATCTAAGCAAATGACTATCAGTGTAATTAATAGCTTCACGTTTGTCTTTTCCCTCTAGATTGTGAACTCCTTGTACACAAGGGTTTGTTTTCATCTTTATATTTTCAGCTGGCATATTGTAAGAGCTTAATAAGTATCTTTTTATAGATGAGTGAATAAGTGAACACTAAATTAAATCTCTACATATTCATATCTACAATTCACAGAGGGTTAAGTATATTTATAAAAATTTCCAATTTTGTGATTAAAACATATCAGCAAATTAAACAGTTTTATTGGGCTGGTGAACAAAGTAATAAGAATTTATATACAGAGTTAACTGACAGTCTTCCCGTCCCAGCGCAGCTGCTGTTGGAGTTGCAGTGGCTGCGGACATGACATCTACCAGCCCTCTGGGGTGCTCCCCAAGAGTCCCGCGCCCTCAGTGTGGCTTGGCTGTAGGTGCCTAGGCTATCAATGCAGGATGTGAGGGGAGAGTTTTCAGCAATGACAAAACTAAAGCAAAGCAAAGATTCTGCTCCAGCTGGAGGCTCAATCGTCAGATCCCACACTGGACAGAGAGAACCAACTAACTCCTGAGGGCTATATTCTGACCCCCACATGGTACTGCCACACGTGCATGCCCATATTCTCTCTCTCCATCTCTCCCACCCCACAATTATTTATTTATATACTTGTTTATTTATTTTTTTTGAGACAGGGTCTCACTATATAGCTTTGGCTATCCTGGAACTATGTAAAATGGACTGGCCTCAAACTCAAAGAGATCTGCCAGCTTCTGCTTCATTTTATTTATTTATGTATTTTTTGGTTTTTCTGAGATAGGATTTCTCTGTAGCTTTGGGGCCTGTCCTAGAACTAGCTCTTGTAGACCAGGCTGGCCTTGAACTCACAGAGATCCGTCTGTCTTTACTTCTTAAGTGCTGGGATTAAAGGTGTGCAACACTATGCCTGGCTCTATAATTTTTTTTTAGTTAAAAAAAAAACAAGCTATTTTATTAGCTGACACTTAGCACATGCTAGAGTATATTGTGTTTTCCACATGTTAACTAGTTAAGCCCTCAGAACAGTGTAATGCCTGTTCTTTTTCCTCTCAGCTCAGAGAGATAGAGGGTGCCATTCACATCACACAGCCTCCTTGAGCACTGGCGGTCTAATTCCAACCTGTACTGTTAGCCATGACAGTGAATCTGATACTACTGGATCTGACGGATGCATTCAAACTTTATAAAAGTAATTCACAAGCATAATTCTACAAAGACAAGACTCCTGCGTCAATGACAAGTCAGTAAACTCTGACATCTGTCTGGTTTCCTGGGCAACCACTCTATGCAACTGTAACTATCAAGGGCTTTGCAACACTCACAGAAGGAATGAGATAGGCTCATGACCTACAAGACAGAGTCTTAGCACAGCACGTGAATCATCTGCGTGGAGTTCTAAAGGAACACTTCTCTGCACCGCCCTCTGACACCATTCAAAGGCCTTTGTGTTTCTGAGTGGAAGAAAAGCTCGGGCAAAGCCTGGGCAATTAAAACCACTTTGCTCACTGCTCTTTTGATTCCTCAAGGCCTCTAGGCAGGTGCTAACACATGAAAACCAATGTCATTTCAGCTGACGGCAAAAAAGGAGTGCTGTGATTTAGTAAAACGATTATATAGTTTTAGAAAACGTTTACTTATTTTTTACTTATTTTTATTTATTTAATTAATTTATACATTTTACTTAATTTATATACTTTATTTATAATTTATTAATTGCATATATGTGTGTGTATGTGTATATGCCTGTAGGTGCATACATGCCACAGCATGTGTGTACAGGTCTTCTACCATATGGGTCCCAGGGAAAGGAACTCAGATCCTCAGACTTAGCAGGCACATTTACCTGCTGAGCCATCTTGCTGTCTCAAAAACATATTTTCTTTTCTTTTTTTTTCTAGACAGTGTTTCTCTATGGAATCCTGGTTGTTGTTGAATTCAATCTGTAGATCATTCTGGCCTTGAACTTAAAGATCTGCCTGCCTCTGCATTCTGAAAACTATTCTTAAACTGGGCACAGTGGCTATTCTTAATCTGGGCACAGTGGCGCATATCTTTAAGCCCAGCACTCGGGAGGCAGAGTTACTTTCTTTTTTAATCTGTGACCTAGAAAAACTGTAGCCATGAGAACTCTTAAAACCCCAAGAACAACATTTGTAAAATAACTAATTTCAGTCTTAGAAAACTTAACTCCCAAGCTTAGCGGCTAATACCCACACAAGGGCACTGGAACAGCTCCAGAAAGGAACAGTAAAATACAGTCAATAGCTGAGTTAGGATTCCAATCTCAATTCCTTTTTGCCTCAGTTTCTTAATTATGCAAACAGATATAGTGCTCAACCAGACTCATGTGAAAGTGCTTTGTAAAGAGCACATTTCCCCGAATCACCACTCCATAACAATCCCAACAAGCCTGGGCCAGGGCCTCTATAAATTCCCAAGAAGCAGATGGTGCCCACAGACTGGATCAGGGTGTGGAAGATAAAGTGAGGAGCAGTATTGTTATTCAGGAATACAAATGATGCTGCCCGTTACTCTGAAAGCTACTTGGTCTGTTTGTATTAGAGAGGTCACCCTAAGCTTCTCAGAGCAGCTGAGTAAGCTGAAGGGCCCTTCTTGCTGCCATCTGCTCCCTTCCCAGACTCCTCTGACAAATCAAGAGGGTTTCCTTACATTAACCTCTAAAGAACAGCTATGGCTCCTTTCTCAGCATCAGCTTTAGAAGGCAGCAGTCTCTGCTCTCTGTATTAGCAATCAGAGTAAAGAACAAAGCCTCTCAAGTCCAGGCATTCACCTCTAGAGATAACCTTACATCACCCAGTTTTCCAGTTTTTTTTAAACTTGCAATTCAATAAAGGAATTAAGTGTATGTTTTTAAAGTTTCCGTTTTCTTTAGAAATTGTTTTTAGAAATATTTATGTTAAAAAGAAAAAAATACAAATTTATCTGAAAAATTTATTTAGATATCTAACATACAGAAGACACAATTAACGCAGTAATTTCACCAGGCATGATGGCACACACCTATAATCCCAGCATTTGGGACATGGAGACAGGTGATCAGGAGTTCAAAGTCATTGTCACCATCAGCTACATAGTACATTTGAAGCTAGCTTGGGCTTCATGAGACCTTGTCTCAAAGCAAAACAAAAAAAAAAACAACATAAACATTTCAAATAGTAATTTTATTTTCATGATAACCACTTTATGGTGTAAGAGCAAGTTACATTGCATACTGGTGGGTAACCGTTCAATTTGGAACTATAGATCAATAATCTCTTTGATACACAGGTTTGAAAAAAACTATCAGACACCTCAAATAGCTCTCTGTAAAAACAGTGTGCACGGGATCTGCACCAGGTCCTCTGTGTGAATGTATGTATGTATGTATGTGTGTGTGTGTGTGTATATATATATATATATATATATATATATATATATATATATATATATATGGTTCTAGTTTAGTGCTTTTAAGGGATTCCTGAGTGTATGAATGAGTGGGTTTCTCATTCTTGTGCCTTCTCTTGGGCTCTTTTCATTCAGTTTGTCTTGTCCAACTCTGATGTGATAGTTTTTATTTTATCTTCCTATATTTTATTTTGTTGTATTTTCTTATCTCTTAAAAGTCTGTTCTTTTCTAATGAGAGACAGAAAGGGAGTTGTTGGAGGAGGCTGCCTGTTGGTTTCTGGCTGCTCAGCAGCTCAGACCCAAAATAATCAAATCACTGCTTGGCCCCCTAGCCCTAGTTTCTTATTGGCTAACTCTTATATATTAATTTAACCCATCTCCATTAATCTGTGTATCACCACATGGCAGTGGCTTACTGGGTAAAGTTCCAGTGTCTGTCTCTGGTGGCGCTATATGGCTTCTCTCTGATCCCGCCTCCTTTCTCCCAGCATTCAGCTTAATTTCCCCTGCCTACCTAGTTCTGCCCTGCTATAGGTCCAAAGCAGTTTCTTTATTCATTAATGGTAATCACAGCATACAGAGGGAAATCCCACCTACCATTTTATGTTTAAATAAAAAAGGTTTTAACATAGTAAAATTACAAATAACAAAACAGTTATCAAGCAAGAATTATAGTTACAACATTTATATCTACTTTATTTTTTATCATAACTAAGGAAAACCATAATATAACTATCTATTCTTCAACTCCATCAAAGAGTCCAGAAGGATATAATATTACCTACGTAAACAGGAAGTACATTGCATGCAAATTTCAAAACTCTAGAATTGACAGAGAAATCTCGCTGCCTGGACAGTCACCCAAAGTTCTTCTATATTGTTGGGACATCCAATCTTCAGCCCACAGGCCCATAGTATCCAGCAGACTTTTCCATGAAGCAGGAAATTTCAAAGACAGTTTGGCAGTCACTTTCTTCTGTGTCTTGCAGAATGTTTAGCACACTCTTTCATGAAGCAGGAACCCTGAAGGACCATCTCACCTTTACGCAAGTTTAACAGTCATTTCTCTGTGGGTCTTGCATGTCCAGTTCATCAAGCAGTCCAGGAAAGAGCAGTTGTTTTGCCCAAATTGCTAAACAAACTGCATAAGGAGCCTCTTTGATGCCCATCTTCCTCTTGAAGTAGATTGGTGCTACTAAGAACAGATGTGTCTCACTGTCATGAAAAGTCCTAACTTCTTAAAACATTTTAAATGCCATGTTCTGTATTCTTTGAAAGGTTTGAAGAATGCCTGCTCATCTGAAGTACATATCTGTCCATCTAGAAAATCTAACTAACATGACTACAAGCTTGACTATTATAGATGAATATCTATTAGCCTATATTTCTTAATTACACATTACATTTTTAAATGAGCTCGACAAACATAATACCTTAATCAAGATCAGAAATACATAAATATACACAGAATAACAAAACTGACCTTAAATTTGTATCAATAAACCAAGATCAATACCAATGCAAATCTCTATAGCATCTCCCCCTTTAAATGTAAACAAAAATTTATAAAGAATATTTGGGGAGTTTGGGCATAGTTCTGTCCAAGCTGCTTCCTACTGTTTACTGGGTGAAGTAATTTTTTTTTTTTAGTTTTTCAAGACAGGGTTTCTCTGTAGCTTTGGAGCCTGTCCTGGCACTAGCTCTTGTAGACCAGGCTGGCCTCGAACTCACAGAGATCCGTCCGCCTCTGCCTCCCGAGTGCTGGGATTAAAGGCGTGTGCCACCACCGCCCGGCTAAAGTAATTTTTTGAGGGGTGTTAAAGGCGTCTTTTCAGGGGATCTTGGCCCATCAAACCATATTAATCTGGAAGGATTCCACAGGTTCTCATCCTCTGTGGAAACAAAAGAAAAACCTCTTTTCCAAAGCAACATATCCTTAGACCCATATTCTGAAGTCAAGGTACCTTTATAATATACATACTGGTTTAGCTTAGCAGCCCATACAATGAAATACCTCTCTGTACTTAGCCCCTTCACAGTCAAAAAATGCAAGGAAAACACAGTAATATACATAATCTAGACTCTCTGTGAATTTTCCATCTTTACATGGCTTATTTTTCTTTACTTATTTAATTGATGACTGTACTGTCTCTTTAAAGACTTTACCTTTTTTTAAAACCATTTACTTCTTTTTATGACTGTCTATATTCTTTTTCTTCTCTCTCCCAAGCCTACGTACATTTATCCAACACTGTGACCCATTTAGAGATCTTTTCCATTTGTCTTTATTGTGTATTTATAATTATTTTCTGACCAGAAGTGCTTCTTAAAATGTTAAGCCTTTCTCATGAACTTAAGCTATGGCTTCACTAGGGTATATACAGTACTTCCTGCTTGCCCTGCCCAGCCCAGCATGGTTCTCCCCAGAGAACCATGTACATTGCCCCCTTTTTAGGCACACACCCAGTCTATGTTGCCATTAAGCAAGTTGTAGCACTCTACTCACAAAACCCCATTTAAATGCTCCATAGCCGGACCTCCAGAAAGAGTCAGAGTTCACACTGGCAGCATGGCCCAGAAAGCTGGTATTTCAAAACCGCAGCTTTTTTTCTGCTACCACTGAATCAGAAAAACCTCTCTTAAAGGAGCCACAGCATGCCATCAGCAAGCAAAGCCCATTCAAGAAAATAAATGCAGTTAAACTTTGTTTTTTGGTGTCTAGAATTTTTTTCCAAGCCCTCTAAGGTTTTACATGGATTTAGTCCACCACATTGGCATGCCAATTTGTTGAAGGAGGCTGCTTATTGGTTCCTGGCTGCTTAGTAGCTTAAACCCAAAATAATCACACAGAAACTGTAATAATTAAATCCCTGCTTGGCCCCTTAGCTCTAGCTTCTTATTGGCTAACTCTTACATATTAATTTCACCCATCTCCATTAATCTGTGTATTACCATGTGGCAGTGGCTTACTGGGTAAAGTTCTGGCATCTGTCTGATGGGGTTACATGGCTTCTCCCTGACCCTGCCTCCGTTCTCCCAGCATTCAGTTTAGTTTTTCCTGCCTAGCTAAATTCTGCCCTGCTATAGGTCCAAAGCAGTTTCTTTATTCATTAATGGTAATCACAGCATACAGAGGGAAATACATACATCAGGGAGTGGATCCAGATAGGAGGTAAGGTGGGAACTGGGAGGAGTAGAAGGAGGAGAAACCATAATCGGGATATATTATGTGAGAAAAAGAATCTATTAAAAAATATCAGCATGCACATGTACTAGGCATATACATTGCTAAAATAGGTGTTACAGTCCAACACTACCACTTGGGTTCTCTGTGATTGTGTCCCCCCCCACCAGCCTGGCCTCAAACTCCCTATATAACTGAGGAAGATCTGAACCTTGTGTGTGTATGCAAAACAGACACAGACAGAGATACTGACACCCAGATACCCAGACTCACCCACCCACAGATACACACACACACACACACGCGCGCGCGCGCACACGCACACACCAGACTGGCCTAAAACTCCCTAGGTAACTGAGGAAGATCTTGAACTTTTGATCCTCCTGCCTCTACCTCCTAAGTGCTGGGATTACATGTGTGTGCCACCATGCTCTGTCCATTCAGTGCTGCAGACAGAATCATGGTTTGTGTATGCTAGGTAAACACTTTACCAACTGAACTACATGCCCAGATCCTTAACTAGGTTCTTATTCAAACAAACACAAAGGCAACATACAATGTGATCTTATTTCATAAACCATCCTGCTCCATCCAAGAGTCCACATCAATAGGGTAAAGGGTATTAAAAAATAAACTGCTTTTCAAAAGGAAAACAATATACATAGCTACTTATTTATTTATTTATTTTCAAAATAGTACTTCTCTGTGTAGCCTTAGCTGTCTTGGAACTCACTCTGTAGACTAGGCTGGCTTTGAACTCACAGAGATCTGCCTGCCTCTGTTCCTGAATGCTGGGATTAAAGGTATATTCCACCACCTTCTGGCCACATTTATTTTTTGATATGTATTTATTATATGTTTTTGAATGTTTTCTCTCAGGCACATATGTGCACCATGTGTGTGGCTGGTGCTATGGAGTTCAGAAGAGGGTGTTAGATCCCCTGGAACTGGAGTTATAGATGGTTGTGAGCCATCATGTGGGTGCTGGGAACTGAACTCAAGTCCTCTGTGAGAACAGTTCGTGCCCTTAACCACTGGGTCAGCTCTACAGCCCTCAGGTTTTAAGCATTACATTTACTTAGAAGCTAAGTGCTTGGTGCATACCCATAATCAGCACTGAGGCTATGACAAGAGGATCCTGAGTCAGAGACCAGTTCGGGCTCTACTGTGAGACTCTGCCTCAAACAAAAGAAAACTCACAGAAACCATATATATATAAAATGTGCGTGTGTTTAGGACAGTGTCTGCCATACCAGTGTACTAAAAATGTTATCATTTCAATGTTCTGACAATAACTCTAGCTTCCCCCTTATTTTCATCACATTTCACGGACACCTCATTTCATGCAGATTCTAGCCTCAAATGCTCTAAAGAAAAATGCCTATGCAGAAGTATCACTTGAATTTTAATTAAGTTCTCATGAAATAAAAGCATAATTTTAAGATGATTTAACCCTCGTCTTTTCTAAACTCCATGACATGTTATTTCTAATATGGCCTTTTTAATATGGAGATGAATGCATATCCCACATAACAGTCTTTATTTCAGGGCTTCATACATGGTAAGAACAAAATTCCTAACATTTATAGCATTTTGGTCAGGGCTTCATCGCACCCTCTGGCTCTCTATTCTTTTGTTCCATCTTACAAACTGACCTGTGTGGGGTAGCAAGAATGTCAACACAAATTCAATTAGGACAATCCTTTTCATTCTGTTAGAAACTGCAGCAAAACCACTTCTTATACTCTGCATAGTAACCTGATTCCAAACAAAACCAATCAGATAAAAGGCATTCTCCTCAGGTTTTTACTGGGGTTCTGAATGCTCACATCATCATTTGGATGTGAGCAGTGCTTCACAAAGAAAACCACCAGTGTTAGCAACTCTTCTGAGTTAAAACTAGCACTGCACAACCCTGTCAACTGGCCAGCAATTCCTTCCGTTCTCTTCCATGGCTTTTTAAAAAGTTAATTAATGAATTAATTTATCTTACAGGAATGCTTTCCTGCTCTAACCTCAACAGCAGTGAACAATGTTAGGGCAGTGATTCTCAACCTGGGGGTCAAATGACCCTTTCTCAGGGGTCAAATATGAGATATCCTGCATATCAGATATTTACATTATGATTCATAACAGTAGCAAAATTACAGTTGTGAAGTAGCAACAAATTAATTTTATGATTGGGACCACCAATCAGCTCACAAATCACGACAGGGAGACTTATTATTAGTTATGAATGCTTGGCCTTATGCTATGCTTGTCCCACTGGCTCTTATACTTAATCTAACCTGTTTCTCTTCACCTACGCTTTGTCTAGGGGCTTTTTACCTTTCTTTCATTCTGTATGTCCTACTCCATGCCTGGCTAGCTGGCCCCAGGCATCTCCCTTTCTCCCTTTTGCTTTCTCCTCTTAACTCTCTCTCCCCACCAGCTCCAATTCCCTCTACTGCCTAGCTATTGGCCATTCAGCTTTTTATTAGACTAATCAGGTGCCCTAGGCAGGCAAGGTAAAACAGCAACATATCTTTACATAATTAAACAAATGCAGCATAAACAAAAGTAACACACCTTTACATAAATATTCCACAACATACCACAACATGAGGAACTGTATCAAAGGGTCACAACATTAGGAAGGTTGAGAACCACCTGACATAGAAGTTCTTTCTCATGTGCACTACTTCTTTAGAAAGAGTCCTTAACACATTTTGAGAAATCTAAATGGTAAATGTAATTTTTCTTTTAAATAACTTTTTAATGTTCATTTTGTGTGAATGCAGGAGGGGTAATGAGCAGGAACCATGAGGTGAGTGTCAAGGTCAGAAGACTATTTGTGGGGATCAGTTTTCTTTCTACTATGAGGGTCCCAGAGATCAAATTCAGGTTACCAGGCTTGCTAAACCAAGAACCTTTACCCACTGAGCCATCCCATTGATCCCTAAACTGTGGGTTGTACATTTACAGTTCTCATGTTCATGTATTTTGTTTCATTTTAAACTACCTTTAACACTTATTCATGGGGAGGTTATGTGTGTACATGCTACAGCCACATGCGGAGGCTAGAGAAAAGCTTGTGGGATTCTGCTTTCTCTTTCCACTACATGGGTTCCAGAGATAAAACCCAAAGTTGTCAGCCTTGGTGGCAAGCACCTTTACCTGCTGAACCACCTGCTGGCTCAATTTTCTTTAAAGAAAGTTTAAATTTGATCATAAAACAGTCATGAATTAAGCTAAAGTACAATTTGCTCTGACCTGATTTCAGAATGACAAATTAGAGCTCCAAAAATACATGGGCAATGGGGGAAAAAGGAACTCAGAAAAGAGGTGGAGACTCAGACTCACTTATTGGAGTACCTGTGGGAAAAGTAAAAAGTCTAGATAAAGTTTCCTCCAACTTATTTATGTCTAGATGTGAGAGTATCTCCAAACACTGGAAGGAGTTCCTAAGGTCAAGAATATAGAGGAGGGCTGGTGAGATGGCTCAGTGGATAAAGATGCTTGCCAAACAACTTTGCTAACTCAATTTCAATCCCTGGAACCTAGATAAAGGTGGAAAGAGAGAACTAACTCCCTCCACACATGGGCTGTAGCAATGCATCCCTACAGCAGTAGTAGTAAGTTTTAAAAATACAGATGTTTTTGGTGGCAAAGATATGCAGAGTCTTAACATGAATGAGAAGACTTTTATTCAAGAGGTAGCTAATGGTAAAAAGTTCAGACCCACAGAGATCAACAACAGATACAAGTATTACACCAAAATATTATGCAGGTAAAATATTAGCTTTTTCCCATGCATAAACAGTGGGAAAAGAAAGCAAACCAGATTTTTAAAAATAGAAGGAATCCTAAAACGTAATGATCATTTGAGAGAATGATGCTGAGAGCGATACATCAATGCCCGTTATAATTTTTTTCATGGTGGAAAGCTGTCTTAATGACACAAACACAAGGTCAAGAACAGAGCTGCTGGTCAAGGCTTGGGTGAGGGGAGCTTTGGGAAGATTTCCAGGCAGTAGTGATAATTACTTGCTAGTCTGTGGAGCTGGAGATCACACCTAGGACCTTGTCTATGACAGGCAAGTGTTCTACTGCTGAGTTACATTCTCGGTAGGAAAGATGCATCATTTGGCCACCAACAAGAGAAAAATTATATATGGAGACAAACACAGTAGGCAGAGTGCCCAGGGAAGGTGCTATGGAAATGAGGGTAAGAAGTGGGAGCTTACACATAGAAAGGAAATGGCAGTGAGAAAGCCTGGCAGCAACAAATGTAGCACAGTAACTGTACTCGTTTTCCTTCACTGCTGTAACAATTACTAAAAACTTGGTGGCCAAAAACAACACAAACATTAATTTTCAGTTTTGGAAGTCAGAAGTCTGAAGCAGGTTTCACTGGGATCAGGTCAGTGTCCTCAAAGTTATATTCCTTCTGGAGGCTAGAGGGAAAATTCTGATCCTTGCCTTTTCTGTGGCTCATGGTGGGAGTCAGTTCTCTCCCTCTATCATGTGGGTCCCAAGGAATGACTAAGATAGGTAGGCTTCGTGGCAAGCCCCTTTTACAGGCTGAGCTATCTCACCAGCCCTCTACAGGAATTTTATAATTAATTTATTCTGAAGCTTGCTTGGCTTCTCACTAAATTATACTGAATCTATACATCAGCTCGGAAGAACTGGAATTCCACCAAATAGTGCTTTCTTATTTAAGAAAACAGACTGTCTCTAATATTTAGGTCTTCGCTTTAACTCGTCCTGTAGTTTTCACATTTATGAGCTCTTTTGCTCATAAATCTTGTTTGGTATTTGTAAATGATATTGGACTATAATATAAATTTTACAGATTTTTATTGCACACATGGGTGTAGACCTGCCATGGTGAACATATGGATGTTAGAGAAGCTTTGTAGAGTTGAGTCTCTTCTTTCACCTTTAGGTGGGACTGAATTCAAGTTACAAGACTTGAGCTACAAGTGCCTTAACCTGCTAAGCCAGCTTGCTGACGCTAAATACCAATCTTCGAATATTCACTGCTAGTATATACAAATATAATCGAATTTTATGTATTGATCTAATAACTTGCAACCTTACTAAATATATTTATTAGTTCTATTAGCTTTGTTTCTAGATTCCATTGGATATATTTTACAAAGGTGTGTCATTAGCAAATTATAGTTTTACCTTTTCTTTCCCAATTAAAAGTCCCTTCCCATTACTTGCCTTATAATATTGTTTAGAACATCCATATAATATTAAATAGAAACAGAGACCAGAAATTCTTAGTTTTTTACATAAATATTTGTTATGTATATAATGTGTACGTGGGGGTGAGGAATACACACACACACACACATATATACATACATATACATACATGCTTGTGGTGGCCAGACGGCAACTTGCAAGAGTTGGTTCTCTCCTGCTGCTATGTAGGTCCCAGGGTCAAACTCTGGTGAGCCCTCTCACCTAACTCTTGATTTTGAGGAGAAAATGTGAGCCCCTTGAGCCACACAAGTGCCCAGGCTCCTCCCGCAAGGACCTCTACTACTTTATTACCACTACTACTCTTAATTATTACCACCACTACTCTTAATTATTCCAAATGCTGAACCCTGCCCCAATCCTACAGAGTAAATCCCAATCTAAGGACATGAAATCCCACCAACCTTTACCCTGGAAAGTTCCACCCCCTCCCAAGAAAGTCTATATATAAGCCCTATATCCAGTTCACTTTGCTGCTGATTCTTGCTCAAGCAGAGGCAGCCATGCTCCTGGTTTTTCCCCTCCTGATAAATCTCTTGTGCGAGGTTTGTTGTGTGGTGTGACGTTGTGGTAGTGGTATTTCTTGGTTCCTGGCTGCCAGGAGGCCTTTCCATCCAAGCTGTAATATTACACTGGAGCTGTTACTCAGAGAGGCTTTCCTAGTGCTTGCACTTCCCTCGTGATTTAAGCTGCATTGGGACCCTATCTCTCTTTTCCAGCTCACTGACTGGTCAGCTCCCATTTGCCAGCAGCACTTAGGTTAAGTTTCCCCTTTGGTCAGTGTAACTGTTTCCTGAGTCTGAGGAAGTGGCTGCTGAGTGTCCAGCACCCCTCTGGTACTCTTGGAGGTGGAGGTACCACCAGCCATGGTCTTTAAGGATAGGCTGACCCTGTTGACCTGACCCATCCCCCTACCCTTGGAGCTGCAATCCTGAAGTTTCCTTTGGACAAACCAGACTATTGTACCCCTTCCTCCCTTCTTCTCCCACCGTCCCCCTGGAGCTGCCCATAATCCTATAGCTCCTTTAGGCCCTCATGGCTTTTGTGATTCCCTGACCCTTTCTTGTGGATGAGACCCCTTTTTTTAGAGTTCGGTTTTTGTTCTTGCTTTCTTGCCTCTACAAAAGCCCTGGTACTCTCTGCTGACTTGGCCAGGCTAAGTCTCTGACCCACTTTGAGTGTGGTGATGAGCCACTGAACAGCCTGGTCCTTGTTCAGTTCTCCCTGCATCCTGGGAACGCCCATGACTACAGGCTGCAGTGACATTTTCCTTTTCTCTCATCCATGGGAACATGTCTTCCATACCCTCTCATTCCCCCTAAGGATGCCTCTTAGAAAACCTCCAGCCTCTCCAACTGACACCTGACCTGGAGTCGTAAATTTATTCACTTTTGCAATTAAATTGGACTTCAATACTTCTTAGATAATCAATCCAAAGTGCCACCTAATGGCCCCTTATATCCTAATATTATTTGGGGCCTTTACAAATATTGTGAGCAATAGGAGAAAGGGAAAGCGATCTCCCCATTTCCTATTTCTCTGTTCTAAGCCCTATTTGGTTTTGTATAGTCACCCCCTCCACCCCACAAGGCTGTGTAAATGTCCTGTCTTTTAAGTTAGCATAGATGGATCTGTAAGTTTGTTGCAAAGTGGGAGGAGCAAGACCTAGCAGGAGGGGAGGAAAGCAGAGGAATAGTTTAGCTGCAACATGCACATGTGCAGAGGTCAGAGGACAATTTGTGCGAGCTGCTCTCTCCTTCCACCATTTGGGTTCAGGGCATTGCGCTCAAAGTGTCTTTATTGGCCGAGCCATCCTGCTGGCCAATGCACAGTGAGTTATCAATGACAATGCAGTTGAAGTTCATCTAACATCTACTGCTTTTATGAAGGTAGAGCAAGTACTCTTTTTCCCATTCTTCTCAGAAAGCATATATTTTGTAAAAGCCTAGAACTCCACATTAAAACAAACACAAAAAGATCCTGAAATGTAGAAAACAGAGATCAGGCTAGCTAGATCTAGATCCAAGAAATGTCAGATTGTTAGATGTCTGAGTTTTCTTTTTTATCCTTCATGTACCTCAGAACTGGATATAAAGAAAGTGGCAACTCAGAAATGTTCACAGATACAGAAAAAAGTGTCGTTGTGTGTTTTTTTTTTAATTTTGCTCTTAGTAGTCAAAAAAAAAAAAGAGGGAAAGAACAGACTAGTACAAAATACTTAAAAACGATACACTCTACTCCAGCCAAGGCCAGCAAAGGCTATGTTAGGCTTTAATAAAGTACCCCTACTGCAGTGTGTGTCACATGAATCTTACTGGTGGTGACTCACGACTTCACGGCACAATGGTAATGAGGCCTTTTGCTATTCCACACCTAGTACCAGCAGAGGCCATGAAGCAAACAATGAGGCATTTCTGCTCTTCTCTAATTCAGCATGGGGACAGCTCAGCGAGGAATCAGGACTTCTACAACCACGTGCAATAATGAGCTCCTCTCCTACTTCTGCTGCTGCAGTGTCAGAGGATGCATTAAAACAGAGAAGAGGTTCATATAAAACCCGGACTCTGGCTCACTGGAGGAGTGAATATCTAGTATGCTACATTCGATTCCCACACCACAGTCACATCCCTCCAAACATATCCACACACAATAAAAAATGACGAAAGTAAGTATTCAGTGTTTTATAATGCTCCAAATGTCTAGGTTTCAATGGAAATCGGCTGTGTCAAGAACCAGGACAAATCTCAACCTGAATCAGAAGATAATCAGTAGATATCAACACCAAAATGACAGATGTTAGATCCTAACAAAGCTTTTTAAAACTTTATTACACTTTTATTTATTTTGTGTGCATATATGTATGGAAGGGTTCAGGAATGCTACTGCACACAAGTGTAGGTCAGAGGACAACTTAGGGAAGTCAGTTTTTCCTTCCACCATGTGAGTTCTGGGAATGAAGCTCAGGCTGTCAGGCATGGCAGCAGGTGCCTTTACCAGCTGAGCTATCTTGCTGACCTCTTAACAAAAGGAACCATCATAAAAAATATTTCAGCAGGCAATTACAAAAGCACTTGAAACACATTTTTAAAAGACGAGGAAATTGTTAGCAAAGAAATATAAGATGTAAAAAAACCAAGTTGAAATTTGCAAACTGAAAATACAATCCTGAAATAAAAAAATTCAATGAATAGACTGAACACTAGGCTAGCTGGGACAGGGAAAAGAAGCCGATGAAACAGAAGACAGAGTAGCAGAAATTCCCCAATCTAAAAAAAAAAAAATTGATGGAAAAAAAGACTGAAAACAAAACAAAAAATAACAAATAGAGACTCAGGACCTCAGAAAATAACAAAAGCTCTAGTATCCTTACACTCCCACAAGGAGAACAAACAAGGCTGAAAGTACCTGAGATGATCATTGAAGACTTGCTGAATCTGGGCAAAGACATAAATTCACAGATCTAGAAAGATTAGAGACTCCTCAGAAGAGTCACACACAAAGAAGCGAAGCACACGCCATGCACATCCAAGTCAACTTCTTGAAAACTATGTCCCATTAATCAGATTTTCTGCATTGTGTGTGTGTGTATGTATGTGTGTGAAGATATCAGACGACAACTTTCAGAAGGCATTTTCTGTACACAAATGACAGATATGCAGAACACGACAGTCTTCCCTGAGACTCGAGAGAATTTACTATAGAAAAGCACTCATCTGTTTTGTTCACTATTTGCTTATGTAATCCTCACAGTGGCTCTTGTGAAGAGTGATGTCTCTCTGATCTCTTTCTCAGCTCTTTATCATCTGTGTACAGGAGGGCTGCTGATTGTTTAGAGTTAATCTTGTATCCTGCAACATTACTGAAAGTGTTTATGAGTTGTAGAAGTTCCTTGGTTGAATTTTTGGGGTCACTTATGTAAACTATCATATCATCAGCAAATAGTGAGAGTTTGACTTCTTTTCTTTTTTGAATCCTCTTGATCTCCTTTTGTTGTCTTATTGCTCTAGCTAGAACTTCAAGTACTATCCTGAATAGATATGGAGAAAGTGGAAAACCTTGTCTTGTTCCTGATTTCAGAGGTATCACTTTGAGTTTCTCTCCATTTAGTTTGATGTTGGCTGTTGGATTGCTGTATATTGCATTTACTATGTTTAGGTTCCTTGTATCCCTACTCTCTCCATTTGTATATGCAGAACCCAAGGCACTCAAGGTCAAGGGACAGTTACTAAGTGATAGCCAACATTTGAACCCAGGTTTGATGCCAAAGCCTGTTCCCTTTATTTTATTTATCATTATATGTATGTGTATGAGGTGTGTGTGTGTGAATTTGGACACATGCATACCCCTGTGCTGATGTGGAAGTCAGGGGACAACTTTTCAGAGTTAGCTCTCCTTTCACTTGGGACCCAGGGATTAAACTTAGGTTGTCAGGTATCTTGGTTTTCTTTCCAGGTGATGTGATAAAATGCCCTGACAAAAGCAGCTGAAGGGAGAAAGTGTTCATTTTAGCTCACAATTCCACATCAGAATCCGTCCTGATAAGGAAGTCAATACACTAGGGGTTTGAAGCAGTTGGTCATATCTGCTATCATAAGAACAAAACAAGTATATGCATATTAGTAGTCTCCCTTCTTTTCTACAGTCCAGGATACCCTGCCTAGGGAATGGTGCCACCCAGAGTGGGCAGATCTTCCCACGTAAATTAATATAATCCAGATAATTTCCCATAACATGCCCAGAAGCATCTCCCAGGTGATTCTAAGTTCTGTGAAGTTGACAACCTTAACCATTACTATGACAAGCAATTTTACCCACTGAGCCATCTCTTTCCACCTTGTCTCAGGGATTGACCTCATCAAGCTTGGTGGCAGGCATTTTTTTTACCAACTGAACAATGTTGTTGGTCCCTTATGAATTTTTGTTTTTGTTTTTGAGACAGTTTCTCTGTGTAACAGCTCTAGCTGTCCTGGAACTCTCTCTGTAGATCAGGTTGGCCTCAAACTCACAGAGATCTGTCCACCTCTGCCTCCCAAGTGCTGGGATTAAAGGTGTGTAACACCACTGCCAAGTCCCTCATATTTTAAAATTAAAATCTAGATTCTGCAGCTGAGAAAAATACATGATATCTGCTTTCTGAGTTTAATTTATTTCACTTAACATAATATTCTCCAGTTTCATCCATTTGACAATTTCATTTGTTTAATTGAGGCAAGGAAAGGGGCTGGGGATGATACACAGAACACTTTCCTACCAAGCTCATTCAGATTTCAGCCTCTCTCTCACACACACAAATCCCTAAACACTTAAGAGTAATGGAGATAGACACGGACGAGCTCATTTCTATATCATCCTCGTCAGACTAAAGCAATCCTTTCCTCTTATCCAAATTCAATTCATTCTTCTTATCCTTCTTGATAAAGTTTGATTAGTTCTACATATAGTTGATTATCTCAAATGATACTCATTTCTCCTTTTTCTAAATATTTTGGCTATTTATTATTTATACCATATAATCAATGACATTCTGCCACATTTCACTAACTGTGCTTGAAAGTTTTAGAAAATATCAACTGAGGTGGACAGCGATCATTCAGCAGTTAAAAGTGTATCCTACACTTTCAGTAGTGGCTCCCAGAGTGACTCCCAGAACCTGACTACAGGCTCACAACTGCCTGTAATTCCAGCACCTAAGGATCCTTAAACTCTGAGAGTACCTCAACACACACACGATTCAATTTATACAATATCTAAAATCACAGAATTATAGAAATAGAGAATAGATACGAGTTAGGTGTAAGAAGCAACAGGACAGGAGGGCCTGAGATACAGTTTTGTGCTGTCCCCAGTAGCAGTCTGGGTTCTTTTCAGAGACCTCTCCTCAGATTCTTGTCTTGCAGCAGAAAAGAATTTTAGGATGATCCAACATGAAAAACAACAATTATAACGTATTAATAAGAATTTTTGTTGCTATTTGTATGTGTGTATGTGTGTTTATCAAACTCATGCTTTGTGTCGGCTAGTCAAGTACCTTATTACTGAGCTACATATTAAGGCTCTAGAAGAAAGTTTTAATGTAGTTTTAAGCTTGGGGCAGCAGAAAAGGTGATGAGGAAGAAGCAATCAGGAAGAAAAGACACACCCAGTGTGGGTATGGGCTTCTCATGAGAAAGTACATATAAGTATTTTAGTAACAGCTAAACATAAGATTTTGCTGGCTCTCAAGTTACATCTCAAAGGATTGCCAAGGGACTTAGATTACAGGGTAGTTTTGGATGTGCCTCAGATAGATAGGGTCGTTATCTGAACAGGAAAGTAATGGGTCACCAGGGTTGCACAAGGGTTAAGACATGCCTTTTAACGTCCATGGGGGTTCTAGAGGGATTCCTAGAAAACTCAAGTTGACAGGTAGAAAAGGAGAAGAACCCATACTCAAAGGTCACCTATGTCTCAGTCTTAAGCATGATTCATTGTTATCTTAACACTCTTATTGGAAACATTTGTCTAAAAAGAAGACAATCTCTATGAAGGTGACCTGTAATGGTAATTGTGCTAGACTTCTAGCTTCTCAGCTGGTGAGTGGCTTCAACAAGATTCCTGGGTCAGGGTCTCTTTTCCCTTTCCTTGTTCCCTTTATTTTATCTGTCTTTGTCTTGTCTCATATGAACTGGGGGAGAAAGAGTTATGAGAAATAAGTGACTATGGTTGTAAGACATAGGTTCTCCTGGTAACAGAAATTAGTTGTATTTTAACTCTATCAACATCAATATCCTGGCTGACATTCTCCTATAATTTTAAGGTGTGTTACTTTTGGGGAAATGAAGAAAAATATCTCATATTAATTATTTTAAAAGTTTCCTTTGTTAATGCATAAGTGTATGTGTGTGTGCATGTGAGAGTGGGTGTACATATGTGTACAAGTCAGAGGACACTCTTAGGTATCACTCTCAGGAACGCCACCTGCCTTGTTTGAGTCCGTGTCTCCCCTTGGACTGGAGTTCAATCGTTAGGAGAGACTGGCCAGACATTCCCAGAGATCAGCCTGTCTCGTCTGTTCCCGGCTTAGGGATTACACACTCAGTATTTTACATGGGTTGTAGGGTCTCCATGCTAGCAAAACAAGCACTTTTCCAACTGAGCCACCACCCCAGCCGCTACATTACTTCTAAAAACTGTAAGTGCATTTACAAACATCTCAAAATAAAACCTAGTGGAAAGTATATAATGCTTATAAAGATGAATATTATATAATATTCCTAAACTTAGTCATCTGGTGAACTCATAGTTCACAGGGGGAAAACAATTTGAATGAAAACCATAATTCATCAATGACAATAACTACCAATTATTATGAACTCATTTTCTCCTCTTAAGAACTGTCAAGCAGCAGGGCAGTGGTGGTGCACACTGTAATCGAGGCCACCCTGGTCTACAGAGTTAGTTCCTGGACACCCACGGCCTCACAGAGAAATCCTGTCTCAAAAGAAAACCAAAACAAGCCGGGCGGTAGTGCCGCACGCCTTTAATCCCAGCACTCGGGAGGCAGAGGCAGGCGGATCTCTGTGAGTTCGAGGCCAGCCTGGTCTAGTTCCAGGACAGGAACCAAAAAGCTACGGAGAAACCCTGTCTCGAAAAATCAAAAAAAACAAAAACAAAAACAAAACCTGTCAGGTAGATACTATTATCATTTTATAGATGAACAAATTCAAGAGTAGTTCAGATTACAGCTAGTAAGTGATATTAAAGTTACATGGAACATATAAAGGACACAAAGATTGGAGTAATCATCTATGTCCAAGGAATCTGGGATTGACACAACTTCAGAGAACTGAATTTTTATGTAAATTGAGGCATTATTCCAACATTCAAAAGAAGGGCCAATATTTACAGTAATAATTTCATTTAAACACCAAAACACCATATTAAGCCATACTATATATATTTACATAATGCAAATTAACAAATAAGAAAAATACGTAAATTTCACAGATGTGAGATTAAAATGAAACCAATAAAAGAGAACTTTTAAGGCTCACTTTTCTCCCTATTAAAATAAGAAATTTGAGATATTTCACTACTTTAAAGCTATTTTATTACACTTAAAAAATTTGTGCATACGTACATGCCACAGCATGAGTGAGGTCAGAGGATGACTTGGGAGAGTCAGTCCTCTTCTTCCTCCATGTGGATCAAACTCAGGTTGTCAAGCTTGGTGGTGTGTGCCTTGATCTGCTGAGCCACCTCAGTGGCCACAATCCTGTTTTCTGAGACTGAGTCTTTCAATGAGACCTATGGTTCTTAGCATTTAGGCTAGGCAGGCCTGGCAGTGAGCTCCAAGGACTTTACACCTTCTCTGCACTGGGATATCACCACACCTGCCTTTTTATGTATGTCCTGAAGACTGGACTCAGGTCCTGGCAAGCACTTTACCAACTGAGCTATTTCTCAATCCTTTGTTTGTGGTTTTCTTCTTGTTTTTGTTTTGAGATAGGATCAATTTATTTCAGACTGGCCTTGAACTCACTATGTAGCCAAGGGCAACCTTGAACTTCTGATTTTCTTGCCTCTATGTCCTTAGTATAGAATCACAGATGTAGTCTACCACGACTATTTATTCAGTGCTGGACACATGAATTCAGGGTCAAACTCAGTCTGTCAAGTTTGGCAGCAGGCACCTTTACCTTCTAAGCCACTCTCCAGTCTACATTTGTGTTTGTTTGTTTGTTTGTTTGGTTGTTTTCAATACAGGGTTTCTCTGTGTGGCTTTGGAGCCTGTCCTGGCACTTGCTCTGTAGCCCAGGCTGGCCTAGAACTCACAGAGCTGCCTGCCTCTGCCTCCCACGTGCTGAGATTAAAGGTATGTGCCACACCACCTGGCTCCAGTTTACATTTTACTATTTTAATTTTATTTCTGGGTTTACTTCTCCCTCTCAGCTGTTTGGTTTTATGTTGTTAGCATTGTTATGTTGCTTATGCTTAAATTGCTTATGGTGACAGTTAACAAGAAAGTTAAAAAGTTACATTACTTATGGTGAAAGTTTAAAAGACTTTGGAGGTAGTTGGGGAAATAAAACTACCATTTATAACATCATTTCTTTGGGAAAAATAACTTTTTAAACTAAATATGGCATGTAAAGCAATTGTTCTAAAAATGCAGATCTCTATTCAAAAGTATTCTAAATGTCTGTTCAGAAGGAAAGAAAGAGATGAGTCCTTTAAAAATATTAGACTTGGAAGGAGTTGTGGGCCTTACAGAAAAGTTAATGAGTAATCTTTTGTGTTTAATGCCAACTAGCTTTTTATAACAGTGCCAGCCTTCAAAGAACAGGAAGTGGCTGAGAAGAATTCATGACAAAATTTCTATCCAGGCTGTAAAAAGCAGCAAAGGGTAATCCTAGGAAAAGAATGATTATGTAAGCAAAATTACTTCCCTTCCTATTGAGTTCAAATGGGAAACAAGCAGGATGCTGAAAGATGCTGAGAGGCAAGCCAAACCTGTGCTGGGACAGCATGACAGAAAGAGCCTCTAAGAGGAGTCTACAGAGGAGCCACTGAGCAAGACTCCTGCCTAGCCCTGGGTGTGTTCTCCGGCACTGAAAGGAAAACAAACAAACAAGCAAACCAACAGAATGTACTTTTTCTCTTACTTTTTAATTACTACAAGGGAAGTAGAGAGCTGGGTATAGTGGCCCACACTTCTAATCCCAGCAATCTGGAGACAGAGGCAGGAAGATCTCTGAGTTCCAGGTCAGCATAGGTTACATGGGGAGTTCCAGGCCACCCAGAGTTACATATGAGACCCTGTCTTAAAAAACAGGTTCCAGAGCTGGGTGGTGGTGCATTCCTTTAATCCCTGCACTAGGAAGGCAGAGACAGAAGGATTTCTGTGAGTTCGAGGCCAGCCTGGTATATAAGGGAACGTTCCAGGAACCTTTTCCTCATGTGGTGTTTCTTAATACAAGGGAAGGAGCTTAGTCCTACCTCAGCTTTGTTGATACCCATGGGAGGCTGCTCCTTTCTGAACAGAAACAGAGGAGTGGATGGGGGTTGGGATGGGATGGGAGAAGAGGAGGGTAGGAAACTTCGGTCAGGATGTAAAATAAATGAATAAATTTAATTAATAATAAAAACAAAAACAAATAAACAAAAAACAAACAAACAAAAAACTAAAACCATTCCTCATTAAGTCAAATAAAACCAAAGCTAAATTTACAACAACAGAACTCTTCTGATGAAGTATACAGGTATTCTGAAAGATTTTACTTAACAAAATGTTATATTTTATTCTAAAGCCCCAGATTACATCCTGACTGTAGAAATGGCTTTTCCAAGAAATGCTGTTTAAAATTTCCCTCTACAAACCACCCTGTAACCAAGCTAATGTGTTTTGAGATCATTTATAACTATGTATTCATTCTGTTTATACAGCGTATATTTGACCTGTTCAGAATTAAGTGACCACTAGCAAAAACATTGTAATCACTCTTACTATTCTCAGTCCTTACCATATCTGCTCTGCTGTTCAGCACACAGGAAGACGGTCTTTGTTGAGGGCTGCTTAGACTAGATTCTTTTAGATCGAACAGCAGAGGACAAAACTCTTCTGGATAAACAGCATCAGGAGTCTATCTTTCTTCCCTAATGGGGCATTACCACACTGACTGTCCCAAGGCATTATTTGTATTTATAATTCTAAACCCTTTACTAAACGTAAAGGTAATTTATTCACACTACGGAAACAGAACTGTTCCCAAGTCCAGGCTTCTCTGAAACTAGTGATCTTCTGCCTCTCCCACATGCTGAGATTCAAATGAGAAAAAAGCAGGTGTGTAGAAAAAAATCCTACGTGATACCACCATGTGATGCCACATGGATATATTATACCTAATATGTATGTCTTTATTCAAACCTATGCCCTCCTCTACCCCACCTGGGAAAAGTTCCCTCCATACCTGCCCTCCTTCAATCTTCTCCACCTTGGTAAACAGCATCGCCACTCACCAAAGTACTCAACTGAGAGACCCAGGAGCAGCCTAGGACTTTCTCTCGAGTCTTTCAACAATATCAAGTTGATCCTACTTTCGAAGATAGACTATCCCTTTTACTTTTTTCACGGCCACTGACAGCCCTGATCGTCTACTACCTTAGACTCTTGCAAGAGCCTCCTAATTGATTCTCTATACACCCCCTCTCTCACTGCTAATTAATAATTTAAATGTTTTTTTTTATTTATTTTTGAGATTATCTTATTCTTTTTTCTGTGTATCTTACACTGATTCATTTTCTACTAGGTAGTTAAATTCATCTTCAGCATAAATTAAACTAGATCATATCAGCAACATGGAAGAAAATATTAGAAATTACTATGCCTGATAAATTACTATCCAGAATATTTAAGAAACTTCTACAAATCAATAATAAAAATGGCACAATTAGAACATAAAAGAATTTAAATAGCTAATCCCCCAAATATACACAAATAATCAACAGGCATAAGAGAAGATGTTTAGCATCTGTTTAGTAAAAGGTCTTGAACTATAAATACAAATAACATTTTGGGACAGTCAGTGTGTTAAGTCAGTGTGCTAAGGAGGAAAGATAGACTCTTGGTGTACTTTATCACTGTCATTGGAGAAGTATGAAAGACTATGGGTATTGTTATACGCACTGTGATTACAATACTCAGGAGAAGGAAGCAGGAAGATTAAGGGTTCAAGGCCAGCCTCAACTAAGTAAGTGTATGAGAGGGCAGTCTGGGTTATATGAGACTGCCTGAAAAAATAAAATACAGGAAGAAAAGTACAAACAAAAAGTTCAATGAGATACCACCTTGTTTTCAACAAAATAGCTACTATCCCAAGACTAGAGATTGGCCAGGAGTGGTGGCTCCTGTCTATAATTCCAGCATTCACGATGTAGGCAAGAGGATCACTGCAAAGTCAAGGGCAGCCTGATTCACACAACGGGAAACAGAGTAAAAACCTGTCTCAAAAACAGAACAAAACCTCAAACAAACTCAAGGACAGAAAATGGTAGTGCAGGTGAGGAAGTAGTGAGCCCTTTTCACTACTAGAAGGAATTTAAAAAGAACTCAGTGGGTGGGAGCACTGTACTAGGCCTGAAAATCAGATCCCTAGGACTTACACGGTGGAAAGAGAGAACCCACAAATTGTTTTCTGACCCTCACACGAGCCACGGCACATGTGTGTCCATGCACACTGATACACAGACACACAGAGCTAAATAAAATAAACACAAAAAGTTAAATGAATTTCTTCTGTTTATCTTTATTAGACTATAACTAAAGCAATAACATCACCAACACTGAAAACTAAATTAACATGAGATAGCAATCACTGGTCATTAGTATCCCTCAATATAAATGGACTTAACTCACCTATAAAAAGACACAGGCTAACAGATTAGATACTTTCGCCACTGGTCAGGTCAGTCAGACAAAAAATTAACAGAGAAATAAGGGAATTAACAGATATTATGACTCAAGTGGACTTAATAGACATCTATATAACATTCCATCCAAACATAAAAGAATATAACTTCCTTTTAGCACCTCATGGAACCGTCTCAAAAATTAACCACATACTCGGTAACAAAACAAACCTCAACAGACACACACACACACACACACAAAAATAGAATAACTCCATGCATCTTATTGGATCACCATGGCTTAAAATTAGAATTCAACAGCAACACTAATTCCAGAAATCCCACAAACACATGGAAATTAAACAATGTTCACCTGAAACATCAATGGGTCAAGGAAGAAATAAAGGGAGAAATTAAAAACTTCCTAAAATTCAATGAAAATGACCACACAACATACCCAAATTTATGGGACATAATGAGAGCTTTTTTTTTTTGGGTTTTCGAGACAGGGTTTCTCTGTGGTTTTGGAGCCTGTCCTGGAACTAGCTCTTGTAGACCAGGCTGGTCTCGAACTCACAGAGATCCGCCTGCCTCTGCCTCCCGAGTGCTGGGATTCAAGGCGTGCGCCACCACCGCCCGGCTATGGGACATAATGAAAGCAGTGTTAAATGACTACATAAAGAAGCTGAAAAATTAACAGAACATTTGAAATTAACAGAACATTTGAAAACTTTAGAACAAAAAGAAGCAAACTCACCTAAGAGAACTAGATAGCAGGAAATAATCAAAGTGAGGGCTGAAATCAACAAAATAGAAACAAAAAAAACAATACGAAGAATCAATGAGATCAAGAGTTGGGTCTTCGAGAAAATCAACAAAATAGACAAACCTTTACCCAAACTAACCAAAAGGTAGAGAGAGAATATCCAAATTAGCAAAATCAGAAATGAAAAGGGGAACATAACAACAGACACGGAGGAAATACAGAGAATCATCAGGTCATATTTCTAAAACCTGTACTCGACAAAATTGGAAAACTTAAAGGAAATGGACAACTTTCTGGATAAATATCACTTACCAAAATAAAATCAAGACCAGATAAGCAAATTAAACCTATAACTGCTAAAGAAACAGAAACAGTCATCAAAAGTCTCCCAACCAAAAAAAAAAAAAAAAAAAGACACACGACCAGATGGTTTCAGCTCAGAATTCTACAAGATTTTCAAAGAACTAATACCAATACTCCTCAAATTGTTCCACAAAATAGAAACAGAGGGAACATTGCCAAACTCTTTGAATGAGGCTACAATTACCCTGATATCCAAACCACAGAAAGACATTACTAAGAAAGAAAACTATAGAACAATCTCACTCATGAACATAGATGCAAAAATACTAAATAAAATACTGGCAAATCAAATCCAAGAACACATCAGAAAAATCATCCACCATGATCATGTTGGCTTCATCCTAAATATGCAGGGATGGTTCATCACACCAAAATCTGTCAACATAATCCACCATATAAACAAAGTGAAAAACAAAAGCCACATGATCATCTCATCAGATGCCGAAAATGCTTTCGACAAAATACAACATCCCTTCATGATAAAGGTCTTGAAGAGAGGAGGGATACAAGGAATATACCTAGCATAATAAAGGTAACATACAGCAAGCCAACAGCCAACATCAAACTAAATGGAGAGAAACTCCCAGCGATCCCACTGAAATCAGGAACAAGATAAGGTTGTCTACTCTCTCTCTCCATATCTATTCAATATAGTTCTTGAGGCCCTAGCTAGAGCAATAAGACACCAAAAGGAAAATTACATCTGCAAGATCATTTTCTGCTGTTTTTCTGCCAGAGTCAGAAAGTAGCCACTTTATCTTTTCTTTCCTGCTTAATAAAGGATCTCTCTGGGAAAACAAGTGTTTGGGTGTGGTTTGTGCCTGATATGGGGTCTGGAAGAGAGCCCCTGCTGTGTGGAAGTCCACTTCAATATACATATATTACATAACATATATATATAAAATATAACGTGTACATATAACAGAAGTATCTTCATTCTCAAACTTTCTAGATAACATGCACACATACATACGCATATACACAAACCTTCATATTCTCATGCTGACTAAGCTTTATTCAATTCATGTTTATAATACTACTAATGCCTAAGAACATGCAATTCAGTGAAAAGTATCTGCTTAATGACAACAATACATAGTAAGTTGGATCAGGAAAAGGCTTTTTAACTCCTTTGGCCAAGGGTTAGGGAAATGGCTATTGATAAAGTACCTACTCCACTCAAGCATAAGGACTTAAATTTGATCTCCAGAACCTACTCAAAAAAAGTTGAATGTTGTGGCACATCCTTGTAATCCCAGCTCTCGGGACTCAGAGAAAGGAGGATACCTACAGACCTGCAGCTTGGTGGCCAGATAAACCAGTCTACCCTGCCTACTTAGTAACCTCCTGAACAGTAAGAAACCCTTTCTCAATAAATAAATAAATAAATAAATAAATAAATCAAATCAAGGATGGCTTCTGAGGAACATCTGAAATATTCAAAGTTGACCACTGGCCACCTATACACAAATGCACATACGTAAGTTACACTCATACATATGCACATACACTCACACACAGGCGCACACACACACATGCGTACACACACACACACACACACACACACACACACAAACAAACCAAAAGTGTTGGGGTTAGCTCTGGGATAAATTAACTTACTCCCCCAGGAACACCCTTCATATCCCAAAGTCATTTCTACTTCCTGTCTACTCTACATCCCACTACGCGAACAGATCACCCTCAGTCCTCTACCTGTGCTATGTGTGCTACAAACCTGGCTGAATTTTCACTGCTAAAAAATATAGGGGTTTTTCTTTTGTTGTTTTGTTTGAGACAATATCCCTTCTTGAGCTGGCTTGAACTTGGAATCTTCCATTTACTCAGCCTCTTGAGTGCCGGGAGGCATGGGCCCCTTCATCCAGCCTTTTGTTAGAAATGTTCTACAGTTCTTTCAGGTTCCAGTGGGCATAAACAACATTTCTCAAATAACAAATATCATCCTTAATGAAGGATGAACATTATCAACTTAAAAAAGAACTAGAATGCCCCCACCCCCCATATAGTATTTTAGCGGGCTGGGGACCAAATCCAGGCCTTACACATGCTACCAATGAACTACTCTGTAGCCCCAAATCTGAATTTTTAAAGTGAAAAAAAAATCCTAATTCAAAACATGGCTAAACTTTTATGAAGAGAGCAGCTTAGATGAAATACATTAATTTAAGAAACAATTTTCTTATAAAACCTCTTCTAATTAAATATGGGAGGAGAAGACAGACAGACAGACAGACCCTGCAACTTGCCAGCTTCTCACTTGTAAATTTACAATTACCATTTACCCTCAGAGGAAAGGCTTTTGCTTTGCAGAACTCAATTGTGCATTCAAAACCAGTCCTAAGAAAGGCCTCTAATTTGTTCCATTGTTAGTCAAGTGGTTTACTGAATACAGGGAAAACTATCCTTATATAATACAAAAAAAAATGAGATGGGGGAAATTACCTCAGTATTTCTTACTTTTTTCTTAAACTCCCATTTTATGCTTCCCTTTACCTCTCAAAAGCAGGCTCTTTGGCAAACCCCACAAAAATCTTTAGTCCCCTCTCTAGCATGCAAATGTAATTTTCCACCCAGACAACACTCCCTTTTTAATGAACTAAAAAAACAAACCCCCAAACAAAAACAACAACATAAAACCAATCAATCTGTGAATGCCCACAGAAGAGAAAAGAGGAAAACTGCAATGAAAGAAAAGACAAAGGTGTGGGGGAGGGTCAAGATGGATATGGTAAGTCTGGAGCTTAAACAGACAAAAGATAATGAAGGTGAAGGGATTGTAATCAAACAGAATGGTGTGCAGGCTGTCATCTCATACAAATTAGAGTCAGAAAGATATGAATATTCACTTGAATAAAAATCATTCATTATATGAGTGGTCCTTCAAGTAAAAGGATCTCTGTCAAGGCCCAATGTGGCTGGCATTCTTTGTTTGATTTTGCAATTAAAACAAAACAAAATAAAAATGTGTGTATAGGCGACAATGAGAGAAAATAATGTCACATGTGCACAAACCCCAAAGCCATCAAGAGCAGGAGTAAGTTCCTCATGATGTAACCAAAGGCTGTGTCAAAATCAGACGTTCAAAGAGTGGTAATAAAGGACAAGAGACTCTTCAGCCGGTCACATGATCAGGATCCCTCCAGATGCACATTATGATTCAGATTTGAACGGTAAACAGAGTAGGCTACAGGGGAGGGTGGAGGACTTGAAGAAAAACACAATGCAGGAAAGGTCATCAAAATGAAAACTGTCTTCTTGCCTCACAATTTCAAGAGAACTTTTATTGAAAAAAAAAATAGCTGTGAACCAATTTAGGCTGAAATAATTACAACATTTTTACAATCTAACCTCTTAATGATGAATAGAATTTTTCTCCCTGCTTAAGGATCAAATCGGTCGGGCTCTACACTTGTCTGGCACCATGCTGTGGGCTATTTCCCTTAATATATAACCAATCAAAGATGTATTCAGGCTTTTGTGAGAGCCACAGCTTTGTAAGTGCATATTCTAGAGCATCATGAAGTTTCTCTAAAAGGAGCAAAATGGTACACAGCCATAGTCTCCCTTCAGTGGCTACTCTCACTGGCTCCTCATGTATTAAAGGTGGATGGACACTGAACCCTTTTATAATATACCAAATACTAAATACTTTTTCTTATAATACTTGTCCCATAATATTTACACTGTATTTTTCTTCCTTTAATTCATACAAACACATCACAGGGTCACATTGCTAAAGGGAGAAAGTAAAAGGCAAAACAAAGGGAAAAAACAAATAGCAAAACACCACTAACAACAGAAAAACCTCAAACTATATACTTGTTACAAATACAGTAAAATAACCTGTAAGTACTAGCTAGAAACAAATACTGCTCTATCTGGTTCAATGATAACTGTACTGGCATTTCAATTGTATTTTAATAAATAAAGACTGCCTGAAGATCTAAGAGTAAAACAGTCCCACAGCTCAGCCTTACCGACCAGGTTATGGGAACACACACCTTTAATTCCAGTAGCCACCCTAATTAACATAGAAATCAGGTGGTGCAGGCCTTTAATCCCAGCCCTAGAAAAGAATATGAGACTGGTGGAGGGCTGACGGGGTGGGAGGGTTAGACAACTCTTAGGTTGGTCTCATTCTGAGATACCTGGAGGCTGAATTGCCTTTTTCGGACTGAGGGACTGAGGTGGAGGTAAGAGTCAGTGGCTGGCTGTTTTGCTTTTTGGATCTTCAGGTTGAACCCCAATTTCTGACCCTGAGTTTTTATTAATTGTGCTTCAGATAACTATGGTAATGTATTTAACATAAATCTTTATGGAATGACCATGTTCATATAGGGCATATGTAAACATTACCATTGGTAAATTCATAATTTATAAGCAACAGTCATTTTACATATTGAAACACAAGTTATATGGCAATATCTATGATTAAAAACTAAGACAAGGCTTGGAAAACCCTCCTTGCAAAATGCACCATGGCAACCAAACTAAGCCAAGAATTTAAGGATGAAAAAAACCATACATTTCATATGAATTAAATTTGTACTTATTTATTTGTAACAGATTCACAATCTATGGAATCCACGGGATGGCATAGAATAAATAGACCTAAATATTTGCTTACATTGAAAAATAGCATGCAGTTTTAGGATAAGTTATTTTGTGACTACAGTATTTTGGGGGAGTTTATTTTTCAAGATGCTCTTACTATTTAGGTCCAGTTAGTCTCCCATGCTGAGGCAGGAGAATTGCAGGCATGTGCTACCACACTTGGTCCTACTATATACTTTATAAAATAACTCTTTGTTGATTTCCCTCTATAAATCTGTTAAAGAAAAATTAATGATATAGTAACTTTTAGACTACATAAGAAAGCTGTATAAACAAAATGGGGTTGGAGATGGCGTTTATGGAAAGAAGAATGCTTGAATGGCATACACAAGGGCCTAGGATTGATCCTCATACCACCAGGAGAAAATACTCTGGTATAGCCACAATTTCAACATTATTCAGCCACAAAAAGAAATAGAGTACAGACAGATAAACCTTGAAAGCATTAAGAGAAAGTAGCCAACACAAAACGTCCCACACTGTAGGTTTTCTTTTATGTAAGATATCATGGCTGGGACTTTTTGTACACCTTTCTTCTTCCCAGAATTCTCTCTCTATTAGGAAGTCCTGCCTATCTATTGGCTATTCAGCTTCCTACTACACCAATCACAGCAATACATCTTCACACAGTGTACAAATATCCCACAATAGAAACCTACATTAAGCTAGTCATATCATCTCCAGAAAAGCAGAGCCTTTCGAAAGGGTAGGCTGTATTATGTACCTGAAGGAACTGGGTCAACTGAGTAGTGATGAAGCTGGCTAGTCTACGGAGTTACCCTCACACAAAATGACCTTACGGTCTTTATAAAAAAAAAAAAAATCACAAAAGGTTCAATGCTAGATTGGGTTACAGGTCTGCAGTCCCAGCACTGGGAGGCTGAAACAGGAGGACTGATAATGTGAGGGTATCCTGGGCTACATAGCAAGACTCTATTTCAAAAATAAGTAAGTAAATAGGTTGGACACTGAGATTCTGCTCTGTAGAAACCAACAACCATTTCATTGAAGTGTTTCTGTCTGTACCACCTAGCAACAAAGTAAAACAATAGTGACTAACTCACTAAGGGCTTTCCTTGATGAGAGGTGGGAATCAGATACACCTTATGTTCAGAATGAATAAATCTCTACAGCTTTCAAATAATACGGGGGAGAAGAAATGCCTGTGTTTCAGACAGTACATGAGAAAAAACAGTATTGATCTCTCTACTAAACATAGTATAGAGATTTGAGTTGGTTTTAATTTAAAGAAATAAGAAAGGGACCACATTTCACTCTGAGTGTTCGCGGCATATCACACCAGTTGCATATTAATTATGTAAAATACCTGGTATAGTATTGCTTGTAGCAATTAGTTATAAAATAGCAGCAGTGGCTGTTCCTAGTTCAGAGGAAGAAAGAAGTAAAAGTGGTTAAAATATTAAGGAGAATGGTTATAACCAAGAAAGTTAGGAGAAATGTCTGAATTTGTGGGAGATGATCCGGATCAGCCACACTGAGTCTGAGTAGTACCTGTGTCCACACACTGATGGCTGTTGACCAGATCGCTCTTCCCGCTGTTCTGTTTACTGAAATCTTCCCTCTTCTACCACTTTCCAGAGATCCTTCCACCTCTACAATTTTTGTTTTCTTCCATCCTTGGCACATTAACATCCCTACTATTACAGCCTGTTTTATACCATTATTTTTTTTTCTAATGCCTATCTTATCAACAAGACTGTGCACTCCCTGAAACAGAAGTCAGGGAACTACTGAAGGAAGTCAGGGAGATAGTTGCTTGTCCAATAGGATTTTTGCCCATGATGAATACTTAATAACAATATCAGCAACAATTAAGGAAGATATCCAGGACTCCATATGAGCCTAAGATTAGATCATCTAAATGCCCACATCACCATTTGTAGGACAATCAGAGGAAACCAGTGAGATCTTAACGCCCACAGCTTCACAACTTGCTTTAAGCTTGTCAGGTACCTCAATGCCTTTTATGCCCAGTTCCTCCAAATGAGCCCAGCATTCCCAGATTACTCTACAATGCCCGGATGTGTCTATGAGCAATGAGCTCCACATGCCTCAACACTACTTATTCCCCTTCTGTTATTTATTTTTCTCTGAAGCATTCATCACCCCCGACGATTGAGTTGTTTCCCAACTCTTAAATATAAATTCCATGAGGGCAGATACAAGATTCTGTTCGATTCACTACTGTAATTCCAAACCTAGAGCAGTACCTGAATCATGGTATGGCTCAAGATATTTGCAGAATAAATAAATGAATACATAATTTGTTTTATTTTGTCAGCAAATATTAAAATGCCTATAATATACTTAAAGAATACATCCATAAGCAAGAAAGGCTTAGCAAAGAAAAAGAGATAATATCAAGTGAAAATTAGTTGCATACAGTTATGATAAATGATAAATGTTTTCAAGGAAAGTATAAGACGTGTAATAGAGAGAGTTAACCTAGTAAGATACAAAGGAAGATTTAAAGAGAGACCCTGAGGGAATATAGTTAAGCAAAGACTGAAGGGTAAGTAGGAACTAGGTGAAGAAAGAAAGTTGGAAGAAGATTTTAGCAAAAAGAAATGTCTTTATTTATAAGGTTTAGTAACCTTATTGGGGGGAAAAACTGGCAGGCAAGCTATTGCTTCTAATGTGTTATAACTCATCATTCTCAGGTGAGGTGCAATCTCTCAACTTTTTTCTGATCCTGCTGCTTGCTACCAAGCCTCACCTACCATTATGGACCCTCCATCTGGAACCATAAACCCAAATAAACTCTACCCTGCCATGTAATTTTTATTTATTCAACTAATATTTACTGATACTAGATCCTTAGTATACATTGGTATATGATCCTTGTTGATTCAAGGAAGCAAAAGAATCCCTGAATAATGATGTTTGGTAAAGTCAGAGGTTATAACCTGCAGTGCCTTGCAGACTACAAAGAGAGATAGATTGAAAGCAATCAGGCTTGAGTAATGCTGGCCTTCACAGGAAGCTATTAGAAGAGTTGGTTTGTGTAGTGACATGTTCACATTTGTCTGCTGGGTTAATTTGTCTGAAAAGACAAATGTGAGCATGTCACTAAACAAACAAGATAAAGTCAAGAATGGCTCCTAGAGGAACCCTTTAGGCAAATGTGGTAGTCCTGGCAAAAGATTATGACAGTTTAGCTAAGGGTTGAGGGGCAAAAGATAAGATTCAGACTGATTCAGATAAGTAGGAAGCAGTATTATCAGGACTCAGTGGCAGGCTAGATATAATGAGTAAGTAAAAATTAAAGACTCAAATAAGCCTAGGGCTAGAGAAATGGCTCAGCAGTTAAAGCACTGGTTCACCTTCCAGAAAACCTGGGTTCGGTTCCCATCACCCAAATGGCAATTTACAACTGTCAGTAACTCCAGTTCCAGGGAATACAATGTCCTCTTCTGGTCTCCACAGGTACCAGGTATACATGTGGTACACAGACATACATACAAGCAAAACACCCATCCAAATGATAATAACAACAAAAATAAATTTTAAAAAAATTTTGTTTCCATCTGAACCATTAGTTGAGTGAGATGGCATATCCAAGACAGGAGACTCTGAAGAAGACTTTAGATTAAAAAAAAAAAAAAAAAAAGGTAAGTTGAGGCTTAGAGATTGTTGTAAGGAGGTCGCTAGTTTGTTTCCTAGCAGCCTGGCAGCTCAGATCTGAAATAATCACACAGAAACCATATTATTTAAACCATTGTTTGGTCCATTAGTTCTCGCTTCTTATTAGCTAACTCTTACATCTTAATTTAACCCATCTCTATTAATCTGTGCATCACCACGAGGTCGTGGCCTACCAGCAAAGTTTTGGCAAGTCTGTCTCTGGCAGCGACTCCATGGCTTCTCCCGTGACTCTGCCTACTTTCTTCCAGCATTCGCTTTAGCTTTCCCCACCTAGCTAAGTTCTGCCCTGCTATAGGTCCAAAGCAATTTCTTTGTCCATTAATGGTAATCACAGCATACAGAGGGGAATCCCACATCAAGAGATATCGAATTTAAAATGGCAGGTAAGTGAACATATCCAGGAGAAAGTTAATTACAAACTATGGCTGATTAGGAACAGAACACAAAGATTATTAAGAAAAGATAAATAGGCTAATAAAAGAAATAACAGGTATGCAGGTACTATTCACAGGTTAAATTATTTTTATATAGCAAATCCTAATTTCACTAAGAGATAATGAGTATGTTCAGCAAGGTTACAAGGTCCACTAGATAAAAGCAGTTGTTCTTATACACACTGCCAATGAACAATATAAACGTGAAATAAACAATCAAGACATAAAATTTTACCATCACCATCTGAAAATTCCCTAGTCCTTTACTTATTAATTGGTCACCTTCAGAGACAATCAGTATTCTAATTTTTTAAAAAACAGAAATTTGCTTATTCTAGAACCTCAAACAATAGAGTTATACAATGTACATTTTTAGTAAAGTTTTTCATTCAATTTTGTTTTACGTTGGGAGGGGGTGCACATGCACGTGCTCCTGTGGAATTCAGTTCTCTCCTACCATCATTTGAGTCTGTCTCAATTAGATCACGACAACTCTTATGAGGAAACATTTAATTGAGGGGATTTGCTTTCAGTTTCAGGGGTTCAGTACGTTATCTTGGAGGGGAGCATAGAAGCATGCAGGCAGCCATGGTGCTGGAGTATTAGCTGAGAGTCATACATCTTGTAGGCAACAGAAAGTCAACTGACTCACTGGGCAGTATCCTGAGCACAGGAAACCTCAACACCCCCCCCCCCCCAGTGACACACTTTCTCCAACAAGGCCATACCCACTCCAACAAAACCACACCTTCTAAAGTGCTACTCCCTATGAGATTATGGGGGTCAATTACATTTAAACTATCACAGAGTCTTATCTTATCTGAGATTGAACTCAGGTCATCAAGCCTGGCAGCCTTTATCTGCTGCCATTTTGCTATCCTATCAGCCAAGCATCCTTTTTGATCCATGCATACTGTTTTGCATGTATCTGCAGTTTGTTCCTTTCTATTTCTGAAAAGTAGTATTCCACTATATGATCACACCAGTTCATTCAGTATTCTCTTGTTCCAGTACAATTAGGTTGCTTCTAGCTTGGAACTATTATTATTAAAGTTGCCATGAATATATTTGCAAATATATATATATATATATGCTCTCATGAAATTCACTTTTATTTTATTTGTAAATGTAATATAGAGTGTAAGATAAATGTATGTTTAGCCTATTTCCCAAAGTGTATGTTATTTTAGATTTCTAATAACAATAAATATATATGAGAATTTTATTTTTAATTACAGCTATTCTGACTGGAATGTAGTAATATCAGGATGGATTTAATTTACACTGAGGGTCTCTAATGAAAAATTATGCTGAGTGTTTTTATGTATTAATTAGTCATTTGAATATAATATTTTGTGATGGGTCCGTTTCCCTTTTTTGCCCATATTTTATTGGATTGTTTGTCTTTTTTAATACTAAGTTGTCTATAAACTTATATAACAATCTTTTGTCAACTAAAGTTTTGGCAAATATCTCTTGGGAGACAAGTATTTATTGACTGAACTCCTCCCTTCAAAATTAAACAGGTTTAAAACCTGGCTCTACTTATAGTTAACTGTAGGAACTTGAATAAGGTATTTAATTTTTGAAGGTTTTTTTATCCATAAAATAGAGATAAAGCTTATCATTATAGAGTTATGATGACTTAAGACAATGGAGCTTGACATATCTGGTACATAAAAGTTCTCAAGTAGGTGTTAGTCATGTTCCTTTTAATTTTAGTTCTATGATAATATGGCAGTTGCTGCCTGAAACAGCTGAACTGCAATTCTTAGAGTATAAAACTCTATAAAAATTTAAATTTTCACAATGGTATAAATCATTGCAATAGGAGACTATAAAGAAAGTCAAGGCTCCTGGGAAAAGATTAATATGTCTTTCTTTTATTCTAGTAAAAGAACATGCAAAATAAGATTGAATCTAAAAATAGTCAAATCAAAAGCAATTCATCAGGAGGTAAAACTGGAAAAAAGGTATAGAATTTATATTATATTGTGCTAACAGTCATGTCCTATAGCATAGGAAAATTTAAATGACATGCTATTGTACAAACATTTGTACTGAATCCCATCTATACTAGAATTAATCAAATTTTATCTCTTGTATAAAAGATTCACATAAAATTACTTTCAGCTTGTTGGCAAAAGTTATACTACTAACTTACTAAAAATAAATTAAAATAAGTTTTAGTCACCACTGTAAGAGCTACACAGTGCAGAGTTTGAGGTTTATTTTATTTTATGGTCTAAGTGCTTTGTCTGCATGCGTGTCTGTGTACCACATGCATGCTGGGTGCCTTTGGAGGTCAGAAGAGGGCAATGGGTCCCCTGGAACAGGAATTGTAGATGGCTGTGAGTCACCACATAAATGCTGGGAACTGACTGAACCTGATGCCTTTGCAAGAGCTAACAAGTGCTCTTAACCACTAACCCAGCTCTCCAGCCCCTACCCTATTTTCTGTTCTTATGGTTATTGCTATATTTCTATATATGTGTCTGTGTGTGTATCAAGTTCTAGACACAAATTCTGTTCCTCTAATATACTAATAAATTAGTTAATGCCTCAAATTCATTTTTATTTGTAAATGCAGATATTATCTAATGTAGACTAAATGAGACAATCTCACAAAGTCTTTACTTAGCACATAATAAACAGTAGTTATGTATTACTTTGTTAAAATAATTCAGTCAAATTTTCTTTTAAGTTTCGATAATTCCAATTAGAAATAGTAACTAAGATATGATTACAACTTATCGGTCAAACTGAAAACCATCCACAGAGACTATTATGTTTTACATACTTCACATGACATTTTCTTTTTGAGACAGGGTCTCTCTATATAGTCTTTTCCTGGAATTCACTATGTAGACCAGGCTGGCCTCAAACTCACAGAGATCCAATTGTCTCTGCTTCCCTGGTGCTGGAATCAAATGCATGTGCCACCACATCCAGGCCACATGTTATATTAAATGCCACTTTCTTGGACAGATCTACTAAATAACCATTCCTTATATTCCCCAAAACAAAACAGAAAATAAGGAATAATGATAAAGAAAATAAGAAAAAGAACATATGATATTGAAAAGGAAAGGTATTTTCTTAAGTGTATTAAGCATTTGTTTCATAAACAACACAATTTATTTTGTATTGCTAACTATTAAAAGTTGCCAGTTATGACAAAGTTATAATCTACGACACCCATCTCTCCATGTGGTAACCAGAAAACCAAATGCAGTGTGCACACAGAAGTGGAGAGGGGCAGCAGCAATGCAGGAACTCCTCCAAATCTTACGGTCCTTACAACCCAAAACGTAAAATCAATAATGTCTAAAACTAGAGAGGAATAAGCCTCATTGGCAAAACAAACACTTCTCCATCTGAATGCTTCTTAAACAGCAGACAAAAGACAAGATATTCTCCCTACCCTTCAATGAGAAAATTCAGGAAGATTGAGCAATCAGTCACTACTTGACACCAAATGCTAACCAGCTGTCACAAACCCTCACACTGCCTCTTCCTCCTTCCCTGGCTTGCTTCATCTTTTTGACATCTTCTCTAGAATAGCAAAGTAGCATATTAAAAATAATTTCCCTCCAGGCGGTGGTGGCACACGCCTTTAATTACAGCACTCAGGCAGCACAGGAAGGCAGATCTCAGTGAGTTGAGGCAAGCCTGGTCTACAGAGCGAGTTCCAGGACAGTTAGGACTACATAGAGAAACCCTGTCTCAAAAAAACAAAAAATAAACAAACAAAAAAAGAAAGAAAGAAAAGAAAGAAAATTCCCAAGAGCAATGGAGCTAGTTGGCTAGTTGGGGAGGTAAAGGCACTGACCCTGAAACCCTGAAGAGCAGAGTTTGACACAAGAACTAGTGTAAAAGTGGAAGGGGAGAACTGACTCCACAAATCTGTCCTTTAACCTCAGCACACATACCACGGCATGTGTGAGATATACATACAAATCACATATCACACTCATACTTCCCTACAAACACACAACCAATTATAATTTTTGAAAGATTTTATTTTTATTCATGCGATTGTATCTATTAGTATGGCAGATGTGTGGGGGTGCCCTTGGATGCCATTAGAATCCCCCCAGACCTGGAGTTATAGGTACTTGTGAGCCATTCGACATAGGTCCTGGGAACTGAATTTGGGTCCTTTAAAAGACTAGCAAGTGCTCTTAACTGCTGATCTATGTCTCCCGTCCCCAATAACAATTGTCTTGAATTTTAAGAAACCATTTCCCAGGGCAGTGATATGAAACTGCCACACAAGTCCAACCCCTTGAACACACATAAAGGTGAAAGGCAAGAACTGAAGTCTTCTGACCTCCACATGTGTGCCATGGTACACACTCACGCCCACATGCACATCACACACACAATAATAAAACTTTTAAAAATCAATTTCCAATTCAATGCAAGCAAAACTGCCTCTTATATTCAATGCATCTTATAGCAAAAAATATGTACCCACTCAAAACTGGCATACAGAGTCTCACAGCAGTAACTGAAAGGAAAGAAAAAACCAGGTCCAGATGATGCCATAGGCCTGCAAACCCAGGTACTATGGAGGCAAGAAGATCAACAGGTTCAAAGACAGCCTTGGAAACTTAGTAACATCGAACCTTGAAATAAAAGTAAAAAGAAGACCAGCAGTACTGTATTTGATCTTTAATGCCACTATAACAGACCTGCTAGTGTTTATACAAAGTATATGAGATTCACCAACACAAAGAACACCATGGAGAAGTAGGTGACACTCAGCATTTAGGAGGTCATTGAGACATCTCTGAGTGCCCCCCTGACAGAAATGAGCAGTGAGGCCAGAAAGGAGGTGATAAGGAGGTTCAGATGCCTTAGTGAAGACATCCACCCTCTCCCTTCAGGTAAACTACCCAGCCCTGCAGAGATTCTGTTCAAGAATCCAGAATGCACGCTACCACTTTTAGGACAGCAGCTGCTATCCTTACCCATTAATCTTACTCATTTAAATTCCCCCAGAAAACAGACTACACAGAATGCTGGAGAAGCTACATCCACACGGGGTGAATTTCCCATATGAAGGAAGTTCAGGAGATACAGGGACTGTGTTACCCAGATCCTTCTTTCAGGGTCAAGGCACACATTCCTTTAACTACCAGGTTAGTTGTCTGTTGGGAGCTTCTCCACACGCTACCCTCCACCAGAGTATTCCAGGGTGAGCTCTCAGGTAGAAGATGACAGAACTGGCATGAAACTGCTCTCACCTGGGAAGGCAAGGCAGCAGAATGAGGCTGTGAAGAGAAACAAGTCCAGCTGCAAAACACGCATGGCCAAAGATCAGCCCGCCAGGCAGGTCTCTCTGGCTCACTCTGCTCAGCCATCTGCAAACTTGCCCCTAGATGAAACTCAGGCAGACTTGTTGACAGGTGCACCCTTACCTACTGAGCCATCCCAACAGGCCCTTCTCACTCTTTCCAGGGCCCAGCCTGATCATTTAATCCAACTTAATCCACAAATTCCAAATCTAGTTTGGAACAATCTGAGTATTAATTAATCCTACCAATTTCTGAACTACTTTCCAAGAGAGTATGCTAAGTGCTGCAGAGCAGTGAGTCCCAAGCATTTAAGCACGAGCCCCACACCAACCTTAGTTGCCAAGAGTGGAGCTCCAGGATAGGAACTTTACAAATTTCAAGTGACTCTGGAAAGTTGCCAGGGCTGGCAACTTGCTGGGCAAGTTAAAAGTGAATGAATAAATGTTCTCAACTCATTTAATCAAAAACCTGTTTAAATTCCACTATTAGGGAGGGGAGATATAGAGTTTGCTCTCTATTGCTGTGATAAACACCATGACCAAAAGGTTTATTTCATCTTACAGTCCATCATAAAGGGAAGTCAGGTCAGGAGCTCAAGGCAGGAACAGAAGCAGAGGCCATGGAGGAATGCTACCTACTGGCTTTACTGGCTTGCTCTCTAGGCTCATGGTCTTTCTTCTTCTTTTTCTCTTCTTTTTATTTTATTTTTGGTTTTGCAAGACAAGGTTTCTCTGTGTAGTCCTGGCTATCCTTGAACACAAAAAAAAGATCCACTTGCCTCTGCCTTCTGAGTGCTAGGATTAAAGGTGTGTACTTGGCTTCAACTGCCTTTCTTATATTCCCTAGGACCATCTGCTCAGCGGTGCCTAGGCTCACAGTGGGCTGGGCCCTCCTACATCGATTAATGAAGAAAAGGCCACCACAGGCCTGCCTATAGGCCAATATAACAAAGGTATTTTATCAGCTGAGGTTCCCTATTCCCAGATGATTGTAGCAAGAAGCCCTAGCACAGCAAAAATAAAGCAATAAAGTATATTATGAAGCCTACAAGGGACACCACTTAATGTACTGTAGGATGTAAACCTTGTCCTGGGAGTTTGCAGACAAGAAGGAAGGACAACACTTACAACAAACAATTATGACACAAGCTAAAGATAGAAGTGTTTATCACCTCCCTGAAATGTGCACCCTGGGAGATAAATACAACATATCTCTTTTTGTTCACTGCTGTATCTTCAGGGAATAAACTAAAACCTAACACATTGGTATTCAATAAATAATTGCTAAAAAAAACACAAAAAGCTAAAAATAATTTTAAATTCAACTAAATAGATAAGGAAATACTTTTTTTAAGAACAGAAGGAATTTTAAGAGACAAGGAGAGAGAAGCTTCTTTCTGCAGTAGATGTGGTTAACACAGAGACCCACACTGATCAATGTGTAGAGAATGAGAGACTGCTGCATGCCCAGTCCTAAATGGGCCGCTGTCGATACTGCAGGGATCACCGCAGAAGAAAGGGTGGATCACTACAATGAAACAGTGTTTTCTGGACACAACAGGGTAGTTGCACAAAAGAACTCAGAGGCTGTGACTACTAGATGCACAAGATCAAGCCAGAGAAATTCCCAGCATAGATTTGAGAGATGGTCAAGAAATCCCACCCCTGGCTGAAAAGCTATTGGCAAGTGACAGTTGCTGGGAGAGGGAGAGTCTATTTTCTTCACGGTGGCCCCTGACAGGTTATCCATAGTTCAGGAGAGAGCCTACACCGATGCACACACAGGCAGCACTAAGTGGACTCATTAGGCTTTTAAAAAGAACACGTGAAACTGGGAGGAAATGGGGGGATGAGGGAGCAGTTAGAGGAGACAGAATTAAGCGGTAGACTTAATCAAAGCACACTACGTATACATATGATATAAATACATATAAAATTCTTTTGTTTTGTTTTTTTTTTTAAAAAGAAGCAAGGTAAGGCCAGGTGGTGGCACACATGTTTAATCCCAGCACTTGGGAGGCAGAGACAAGTGGATCTCTGAGTCTGAGGCCAGCCTGGTCTACAGAATGAGTTTCAGGACAACCAGTACTGTTACACAGAGAAACATTGTCTGGAAAAATTAAAAAAAAAGAAAGGATGGAGGGATAGAGGCATGGAGGGAGGGAGGGAGGGAGGGAGGGAGGGAGGGAAAGAGGAAGCGAGGGAGAAAAAAAGCAAGGTAAGATACTGTTGCATTGATGGTACTCCTACAACAGTTAAAAAATGCTGAGCTAGCCGGGCAGTGGTGGCGCATGCCTTTAATCCCAGCACTTGGGAGGCAGAGGAAGGCGGATCTCTGTGAGTTCGAGGTCTACAAGAGCTAGTTCCAGGACAGGCTCCAAAGCTACAGAGAAACCCTGCCTTGGGAAAAAGAAAAAGAAAAAAAAAGAAAAGAAAAGAAAGAAAGAAAAAGAAAACTGAACCAGCACAAAAACTTGACCAAAATTTCACAGCTAAAAAGTGATAGAATTAGAATCTAAGCACAGGTCTCTAGATACAGTGATTAGGAATTTAGACCTCATTCCCAGTGAAACAGAGTATCTTAGGTTCTTCTCTGAGGAGGGGAGGACACCTGCTTTTCTGGTAACACCGTTATAGCAGCATAATTCATGTCATAAGATTCGCCAATTTAAAGCAATATATCACAATTTGATATATTTGTGGAATTTGTACAGTTATTGCCAGTATCTACTTTTATGATCTAGAAGAAACACTTTCTTGTTTGTTTTTTGTTTTTCAAGACAGGGTTTCTCTGTGTTACAGTCCTAGCTGCCCTGGAACTAACTAGCTCTTGTAGACCAGGCTGGCCTCGAACTCACAGAGATCCTCCTGCCTCTGCCTCCCGAGTGCTGGGATTGAAGGTGTGCGCCACCACCACACAGTTTAGAAGAAACACTTTTATGATACAGAAGAAAACATTTTCATGAGAAATCCATGAGTAATCATTGTTAGTCCAGTCTCTGAAAATCACTAAGCTGCTTTCTTACATAACCTAGGTCCATGTTGTAGGAGAATTGTTTCCACTGTGCCACTAAAGCCACACTGCACCAAAGGATGGAGTCAGCGATTGGCTGACTGGGATTAGCCATAGAGTTCTTGGAGGACTGAGGAGGTCGGCTTGAGAGGAGAGGAAGAGAAAAGATTTCCAGGGAATTTTCCAGGGTGGTGGTTGGGGAAAAATATGGAGAGGGTCAGCCAATTGACTCACTGCTGTCCTTGAATTAATCAGGTCTTTATCTCAGTTCTGACTCCCGAGTTTTATTATACTGGAACAATTTTGATATTCGTACATCTGGTGACCAACACATGGTGTTATTAAACCACACCGAGGTGGTGGACCTGCCATGCTGCCATCACTACCGCTGTAGCAGTTTGCTTTATCTCTCTCCCCACAGGCTGTTCAAACCTATTTTTCCGTGTGTGTGTGTGGGAGTCCTTGGCAGTCTTTCAACCCTACCCCTGGCACCAAAATGCCACTGGGGTTAGCTGTCCCACCGCCAGACTGTGCCCTCACTTCTCACCATGAAGGCCTCCCCAGATTCCCTCCCTGGGCCACCAGCCCAGACCAGGTCAGCCACCCTGAAACCTGATCAGGGCTCAGGCTTTTACTGTTGCTGCCACCACTGCAAGCTGCCAAGGGGCCTGGCAATGCACCACCAGTGTCCACTACCCAGCCGTGCTGAGCAGCAACAGTGAGCCACCACTAGCAACAGGAGGGGCAGTCCTATCCCACGTTGCATCCCAGCAACACATGGATTTCTCCCACTGGTTTCCTAACATTAGCTCTTCAGACAGCTCACTCCCCTCCCAGTACACCATGTGAGCAGTTACAGTGTGCCCCGCCACACCCACACTCTGTGCCAGCACAGTCGAACCTCATCACCGCAGCTGATTACCCCAGAAACAGCTCTACCTATGCTGATAGCATCATCGGATATGGTAAAATACTTGGGAATTATTAAGTGGGGAATTAGGTTTAGAAAAAAAAGGAAAATCTTTCTCATATTAAGAATTGGAAATATCACAATGCAGGGATTTAGGATGCTGTTTAATGATACTATGGATGGCTTGCAAATGGAAAAAATAACTATGGGGATAAACAATTTAACTGGGATTGACATAGTGTCAATCATAATTATTACTAGTTTGGCAATTCATATCTTTTAAAAAGTGGTTGGGCAACTGTGCCAAATATAATTTGACTATTAAGATAAAAGCCTTAGAAATACTTATTATTCAGGCCAGGCAGTGGTGGCACACACCTTTAATCCCAGCACTCGGGAGGCAGAGGCAGGCAGATTCCTGTGAGGCCAACTTGATCTACGAGCAAGTTCCAGGTTCCAGGACAGGCTCCTAAGTTACTAAGCCCTTTCTTGGAAAAAAAAAAAGACTTACTAGTCCTTACGAGATCTCCTGAGTAAATTTGGAGCATGGGGACGTTGGGGGAGGTTTGAAGGTGGAAGGGGAGAGGCAGGGAGGGGAGTAGAGAAAATGTAGAGCTCAATAAAGATCAATAAAAAAAAGAAATGTCCTGAGGGGCCTCCTGCAGGCCCCAATATCAAATCTGGCTCAATCATTCCCTGTCAGCATAGGAGAAACTCATCCATACAGCAATTAAAAGACTTATAATAACTATTGTTAAAAAACCGTACTGCTCTGGATATGACCAAAGACAAAACACTACAATAGATAAAACAAAAGGTTCAGGAGAGATCAGAAAACAAGTATTTTGGCAATTTGCTATAAATGATCAGAGACCAAAGCTAAAAATACATGTAAATGGCACTGAAATTGAGGGTTTAGTAGACATAAGTGCAGATGTAACAATAATTTCGTCAAAATCTTGGCATCCAGATTGGCTTCTTCTGGAGGTAAATGTTCAACTTCTAGGGCCTAGAACTTTATCTCAGGTAAAACATTTGACAAAATGGGTTGAATGCATAGGACTAGAAGGACAGATAGGAAAATTGAAACCATATGTGGCTAACATACCAATAAATTTATGGGGATGTGATTTATTACAGCAATGGAAAACACAGATTAACCTTTCTCCAATCTCAAAAAACAAACTGTAAAATAAAGAATGCTTCTGAGAGAAATATTAAAAGTATTATCAGGAATGGTCACAGACTGCTCAGGTTGTACATAAGCAGGGCACAACAGCTGCTAATTTTTCAAAGATACCAACAGCCCTACTTTAAAATAGCCAACAAACCTGTCTGGGCAGAACAGTGACCTGTGACATCACAAAACTTACAGGCATTATCACAGCTATACAGGAGCAGCTAAAAGCTAAATGCCCAACATAATAAACTGACCAATCCTTGGAATTCTCCTATATTGCTATTTAAAAGATCTGGAAAATGGGAAATGGTAACAGATCTAAGAGCCATTGGTAATTCAGCCAACGGGCTCTTTACAGCCTGGAATTCCCTTGTCTTCTCTATTATCTAAAGAATGGTCTATTATAGTGATTGATTTAAAAGACTTTTTTTTATAATACCTTCACAAGAGCAAGACAGAGAAAAATTTGCCTTCATAGTGCCTACTTATAATAATATCAGCCTGTTAAAAGGTACTAGTGGAAATTTCTTCCACAAGTGATATTAAGCAGCCTTGCCTTGTGTCAATATTTTATATAATAACCATTGGAAATAATTCATAAAAGTTTCCTCAATTTATAATTTACCATTATTTTGATGATATCTTACTACCTGATTCAGAAGCGGATATCTCAGAAAAAAATGTTTGAAGAAGTAAAAAAAAATTGGCCTTGTTGGGGATTACAAATTGCTCCTGAAAAAATACAAAGAGGAGATTCTATTAATTACCAAAGATATAATATAGGTTTACAAAAAATTCAACCACAGAGTGCAAATAAGGAGAGAGCAATTACAAACTCATAATGATTTTCAAAAATTGCTAGGAGATATTCAATATGGCACACAATTGGATTAACAATTCAAGAGCTAAGTAAATTATTTCAAACCTTACAAGGTGATAAAGACTTAAACAGTCCAAGAAAATTATCAGTTGAGGCTGAGAAAGAATTGGCTCTCGTAGAAAAGAAATTACAGGATACACATGTGGATCGATTGGATCCAGAGCTTGACTGGATCTTGGTCATACTACTCTCTACACATTCTCCTACTGGAATTCTTAAGCAGAGAGAAGATAATATCTTAGAATGGATTTTTTTTTACCATACAAACAGAGTAAAAAAGATTAAAGACCTATGTAGAAAAGGTTTCTGAATTGATTCCGAAAGGAAAATTGAGACTTCGTCAACTAAAAGGAATAGACTCAGCGGAAATTGTAATACTTTTACTAATACTGAAATTGCCTCATTATGGACAGAAAATGAACACTGGCAAAGAGCTTGCAGCAATTTCTTGGGAGAGATTAGCAGCAAATATGCCAAAAGTACGAGACTTCAGTTTTAAAAAGAACTAATTGGGTCCTTCCTCACATTGTGAGAGGAACACCAATTTCTGGAGCCCCTACATTCTTCTATACTGTTGCAAATAAATGAAGAAAGGCAGGTTATAAGTCAGGAAATTTAAGTGTCTTAAAGCACTTATGATTCTGTTCAAAAGTCAGAATTATATGCTACTCTCATGATATTACTAGATTCTCCAGACCCTTTTAATATAGTTATTGACTCTCAATATGCAGAAAGAGATGTCTTATATATTGAAGCCACTGAACTTATTCCAGATGATTCAGAATTAACTTTGTTGCTTATTCAATTGCAAGAAATAATCAAAAATAGAAATCATCCCTTATATAAAAAACAAATGAGAACCCATATGGGTCTACCAGGCCTTCTAGCATAAGGTAATGTTGAAATTGATCAGCTACGGGTAGGAAATGTGCTAGAAATCTCAGAATTCCATGTTAAGAGCAAAGGTTTAAAGAAAGATTTTTCTATTACTTGGTAACAAGCCAAAGAAATAAGGAAAATTTCTACTTGTTCTTTATATAACTAAACTCCAAAGAAAGTAATCCAAAAGATATGCACATAAATGGAATCTGGCAAGTGGATATGCTTCATTTTGTGGAGTTTGGAAAATTAAAATATGTGCACCATACCATAGATACATATTCAGGATTTCAATGGGAAACTGCTTTAAGTTCTGAAAAGGCTCATTCTATAATTTCATGTTTATTAGAAGTTATGACCATTTGTAACAGGGAATACTTGTACAAAATAATATTGACAATGGTCCAGCATGTGTCTCTAGCAAAATGAAACATTTTGCATATTACAACATAAAGCACATTATATGTATACCACACAATCCTACAGAACAAGCAGTTATAGAAAGAGCGAATCACATTTTAAAAGACATTCTTAATAAACAGAAAGGGGTAATAAAGACCACCAGAGATGGATTACACAATGCTTTATTAACTCTAATTTCAAGGCTAATGAGAAAGGACCAACAGCTGCAGAGAGACACTGGATAGTAGAAAGAAAAAAAAAAAACAAACTAAATCAGCCTGTACATTTTAAGAATGTGTTAACCTCAGAATGGAAACCAGAATATGTGTTACACTGGGAAAGAGGTTTTGCTTTTTTTTCCACGAGAAGAAAAGCTATGGATATCATCGAAGTTGATAAAAGATTATATACGAACAGGAGAGACCTCTTTATTATGAGATGTGATGGTTCATCAAACAGTGTGTCCATTCAACCTGTCAAACAGGGAAACAGTTTTATTTTTCTCTTTCCAGAAAAGCAAAAGCACCCAACTAAGGAATCTTAAGATCATTGGACAAAATGAAACATCTGAAGGACAAATAATCCAGAAAAAAAAGTCCCCCCCCCAAAAGAGTAAACTGGCCTAATGGTATATAGTACACTTCCAACTGGACAAAATCTGATAAATCTTCCTAATTGTTTCATCTCTACTGTTCTCTACAGACATATAAAGCCAATGGTCTTTTGGTAGTCCCAATTCTAAAAATTAAAGCTGGCTTTGGAGTTGTAGCACGGCTCTCTCCTCTCTAAACCCAAGTATTCTTGTTAAAGGGAAACCCAGAATCTCTGTCTTGTGTCAGAAGGGTCACCTGGTATTCAAAAGAAGAAAAACCAAATTAGGGATTATTCTAGTATCACTAATCTCATAATCCTTTGATTTAATTTTGATTATTTAATCTTTCTTAAGGTATAAATAATATCTCAAAATTTATAAGATTAATATATATATATTTAAGCCTTTTGTCATGATATTAATGTTCATACAAAGTACAAATTGATTCTATAAATAGGCTTCTTCTAGCTTCCTGTATGTGATTTCAGGCTTGAGTCTAAAGCAGGTAAGTAGGAAATAAGTTTGTGTACCCCAGATGTATTTAACAGACTGTGGTCCTTTAACCCCTCTGAGATCTGTTGCATATAACATTTAAAATGTTAAGTAAAATATGATTCCTAACAGCAACCTTTGAAGTCTCCATAGGGCATTGGAGCCCCACCATGATAAATCCACCTGGATTATAATATTGCCACTAAACTGATAAACACTACCCAAAGATCAGCTTCAGACTACAGACAGCTCAGAACAACTTCAAAGCAGTTAGTTGAGATGGTCCAGCCTCATAGACCACTCCACTTAGAACTTCAGATAAGCCTTGCGCTTTCCCATCACACCAAGGCTGGACAACAGCTAGCTCTACCAGATATTGATCATTATCTCAATTTTTTTCAGTATCCCCTAAAGATGTCATATCCCCCAGACAACAGGAAGTAATTTTAAGAAAACGATGCCTATACTCCAAGTAGGTGGGGTAGGTGATTTTTGGTTGTTCAATGAATGCTTGTCATCATTTAGGGGGGTTGGTCACAAGTTATTGGTCATAGTCAGGAAGGAAACTAAGCAAGAAAATTAGATTCAGGGATATCCTTCTGAAAGGAAAAAGAAATTATAGGATAAAAGAATCTATTTTCAAACTAAAAAAGCCACTACTAATCTCTAATTTTATATTGGTATGGATTTTTGTATATTGATACAAACTTAAGGTTATTTTTGTTATATACCATATATGTGTTCCTACTTTTGTTTGAGGTATTGTACCTATGCAGCTCATTTTAAAACGTTATGTAAACTTCTAGTCTCTGAAAGCTATTTAGGATAATAAAGAAATATAGATTAGTAGTCATCTATAACAATCAAACTTATGGTCATGTTATGTATGTTTTCAAGGTCAGTCAGAGACATATTTAAATAGATAGGTGGTCCTCAAACACTTCAGAGACCTATGGAATATGGCATGTTAACATTTTAGTAACATAAGGCTTTTCATGACAGTGAGATACGTCTGTTCTTGGCAACGCCAATTTACTCCAAAAAAAAGGGGGGGGGGATGATGTTCATCAAAGAACCTCCAACCTCCATATGGAGTTTGCTTTCATTTGTGGCAAAGTTAGCCACTGGGCAAAGAAACTGCCCTTGCCTCAACTTGTCGACAGTGTACTACCCAAATTGGACAAGCAGGACACAAAAAGCAACTGCCAAACTTTGCCAAGACAAGGTAAAAGAGTCCTTCAAAATTCTTGCTTCACAGAAAAGTCTGTCAGATATTTTAGGCATGTAGGCTGAATATGGATGCCCTAGTGTTGCAGAGAAACCTGGGGTGACTATCCAGGCAACCAGATGTCTATGTAGTTTCTTAGTTTTGGAACTTGCTTGCTCTGTACTTCTTGATTATCAAGCAATATTATATCCTTCTCAGGTATCTAAAAGTGTTGAAGATTAGTTATAGTTACAGTTGTTCTTAGTTGTGATAGAAAGGAAATTAGGTTCAAACTGGACTCACCAAGATAAGATATATAATAGAGTATTTTCTCTGATTTTGCAAAATACGAATGAACTAAACATTGTGAATGTATTTCTTACTTGATAATTGTTCTTATTATATATAGTTTCGCTGTGTTAGTGCTAAAAACTTTTTATTTAGACAAAAAGTGGAAATGTTGTGGGAGGATTGTTCATACGACCATTCTACTGTGCCAATAAAGTCACCTTATCAAAAGACAGAGTTGGCAACTGGATAACTAGGATTAGCCATAGAGTTCTTGGAGGACTGACAAGGTCTACTAGAGAGGACAGGAAGAGAGAAGATAGTATTTCCAGGGCTGGTAGTTGGGGGAAAATGTAGAGAAAGGGTCAGACGACTAACTCACCACTGTCCTTGGTTTGTCAGGTCTTTGTCTCAATTTCTGACTTCTAAGATTTTATTATACTGGCACAATTTAGATATTCATTATAGGTCCACCTACCCTATAGTGGGCTGGGCCCTCCCACATCAATCACTAATCAAGAAAATGCCCCACTTTTTTCCACAAAAAGTCAGTCTGATGGAGATAATTTCTCAAATGAAATTCTTTCTTCCCAGATGATTCTATCTTATAGCAAGATGTTAAAATAGCCAGCATAGTGATCATAAATAATGCTGTTCTAAACATGGCTATATCAATACCTGTTCAAGTTCCTGATTTCAGTTATTCTGGGTTATAGATCCAGAACTAAAACTACTGGGTTGTATAGTAATTCTATTTTATTTTTGGTGGGAACATCATACCAATATACCATGTAGTTCCAGAGCAACTATACCACTTTAAACTTCCAAAGGGTTAGGATTATTCAACATTCTTGCTTGTATTTGGGAGTATAGTTTAATAATAAATAAAACCCCGGAGCCAGAGAAACAGCTTAGTGGTAGAGACCTTGACTAGTATGTACAATGCACTGCATTTAATCTCCAGCACCACCCCCCCAAAAAAAAGAAGAGACCGACAGTCAAATACACACACTGAAAGAGATAGAACTGATAAATTAATAACAATTATATTCATTCTAATAAGTGTCTCATCGTGAACTTAACTGTCATTTCCTTACTGATTAGTGATGTAAATTTTCTCATATTTATTAGTTATTTTTATATTTTTATTGGAGAAATGTTTTTCAACCTTTTTCTCATATATGAGTTGAGTTCTGGTATTCTTTATATTCTGGCTATTAATCCTTTATTACAGGTATTGGTTTTAAATACTGTTGCACAGGGCTGAAGAGATGGCTCAAGGGTTAAGAGTACTGGCTGCTCTTCCAGAGGTCCTGAGTTCAATTCCCGGCAACCACATGGTGGCTCACAACCATCTGGAATGAGGTCTGGTGCCCTCTTCTGGCATGCAGGCATACATGGAGGCAGAACATTATATGTATAATAAATAAATACTGTTGCATGATAAAACTTTTCCTGGGGAAGCACCTACCCATGCCAAGATAATGAGCCCAGGATAGACCAAACTACAGATACCACCAAAGTCTAACTTGGTGAACTATGAGTTTTACTTGGGTTACTTACAGGAAAATATGTGAGGGCTTACAGGAGCAGAAATAACTCAAAAGACAGCTGCATCCCCAAAGCCCAGCCCAGGATAAAAGTTGGGAACCAGAAGCACAGTACACAGCCTACAGGTGGTTCAGCAGGTTCGAGAGCATCCTTTCCAAGTGCCTCAAAAGGTTCTTCCAGGCAGTTGATCTGGTCTCAGAGTTTTCTTTGCAGCTTGGCTTGACTGATTCTTCTTTGTAATTCAGCTTCTCCACAGTCTGAGAAGGACTCTCAGCTTTTTTTTTCTTTCCTTAAGCTGGCAAGGTGGAGCCTAGTAAATCTGGTCAGTTTCAGAGACTTCCTGAAGTTATTTTCAGTTGTTTACCTTCCTTCTTAAAGAGCTTCCTTACAGGATGGAATGTTTCAATCTCTGAGGAACTATTACACAACAAATACCTATTGAGCAAATATTTCAAAAGGAAGGAGTAACAGATTATAGAAAATTCTGTAGAAGTCATAAAGAACCAAGGGCTGGGAAAGGATGCTGTGTTTGGCCATCATGAGGTCACTAGTAACCTTAAGAGACCAATTTTAATTTAGAGAATGAGAGTACCTGTCGCACTATAAAAGCTTCAGAGATGGGGTGAAGGGAAAGGAACAAATAAAGACTATGCAACAATGTATGTAAGGGTTATTACAGTAATAATGAGTACTCCACAGTTTCTATGCTGGGCCTCATTCTAACAGCTTACTATTAATGAATTTAATTATCAAAACAATCTGTGACGTAGCATCAGTTTTAAAACATTTTACTTTGTGTGCATGTGAACATGTTAATGAATGCTTCATGTATGCAGGTACCCATGGAGGCCTAAAGAGGGTATCTGATTCATTGGCTCTGGATTTACAGGTTGTTTTGAGCTGCCTCGTATAGGTGCTGGGAACTGAACTCCAGTACTCTGCAAGAGCACCAAGTGTTTTTAACTACTGAACCAACTCTCCAACCCCAGACAGCATTATTTTATTCATTTACAGTTGAGGAACAAACATAATAATGACCCAGAATTGCATACACACACACATCAGAGTATCTTACAAATACATGGGATAGGAAAGCGTACAATAACATGATTTTGAGCAGAAGATTTGGAGGACTGGGGAGATGACTCAGTCATAAACTGTTTTCCATGCCATCTTCACCACCTTAGTTCAAACCCCAGAACCCACATAAAAAAGCCAAGAACGTGGCCTAAACACCTGTATTCAGTGCTGAGGAGACAAGACAGAGCCCTGGGGCTGGCTGGCCAGCCAGTTTTGCTCAATAGGCTCCATATTAAACAGAAAATTAGTTCTTCGTTTTAGGGAGCCATAATATCGAAAAGGGTTTTTATACTAATAATATTGATGAGGTTTGATGTTTGACAGATTGGCTTATCAGGTGTTATTAGATTTAAGCAAAATAAAAACAGGCAGGCTATTAATAAATTGATTAATACTACAGGTTTTCTTCACTAAAACAATAAATAAAGGAAAATGTATTTTCAAAGTTTTCAAAATAAAACAGTGCATTGCTTGCTGAGTATAATATAGTGAACGGATGTACAAAAGGCTGTTGTACTTAAAAGCTGTAATAATCTTTAAAAGAAAAATAAAAATTATATGATAATAATAAAACTATTATAAAAATAGAAATCTGTAATGCTTTTTTTTTTTTTTTGGTTTTTCGAGACAGGGTTTCTCTGGGTTTTGGAGCCTGTCCTGGAACTAGCTCTGTAGACCAGGCTGGTCTCGAACTCACAGAAATCCGCCTGCCTCTGCCTCCCAAGTGCTGGGATTAAAGGCGTGTGCCACCACCGCCTGGCCTTATTTTTAGAAAAATTATTCCTATCTGATAATGTTTCTGACATCTTTCTTGTCAATATTGTCCCTTTGGATCAACTAGCTACATAGTAGGGAACTAGCAGGCCTTATGTCAATTCCATAAAAGGTTAATAAGCTTATGACAGCAAACAATTTTCCTAATCTTTTTGCAATATTAGCTGTAATGTTAAAATTTCTTTTTTATAATTTTTATTTTGTGTCACTGGTGTTTTGTCTGCATGTATGTCTTAGTGAGGGTGTCAGAAGCTCTGGGGCTGCAGTTATACACAGCTGTGAGCTGCCATGTGGGTACTGGGCATCGAACCCAGGTCCTCTGGAGGAGCAGCTTAACTGGTGAGCCATCTCTCCAGCCCCTTAAAATTTCTTATAGTTAGAATTATGTTAAAATAGTTGAATTACATTAAAACAGTTGAAATATATTCAACTTTTTCCATTTTGCAGGGTCACACTCTCTACTTTGTCTCTATAATCACACCTACTTTTATAAAACATTGCATTAAAGACTATCGTACATATGCATCCTGAATTAAGTTCCAAATTCCTTATGATATAGAAATTAACTTCTATTTTTGAAGAACATTAAAAATATTGAGTTTTATAAATGAATGAATGAACAAGCATGAGAAACTCGTAGCTTGATATCACACTAATACTAGGGTCTTTTGATAATGACTACAATGGCAAAAATGGATGTACTTTGCAGATTTAAAAGACAGAAACATGGGGCTGGAGAGATGGCTGCTCTTCCAGAGGACCTGGGTTCGATTTCCAGCACCCACATGGTGACTCACAACTGTCTATAACTCCAGTTCCAGGGAATCCAACACCCTCACACAGACACACATGCAGGCAAACACCAACACACATAAAATAAATAAATCTTTAAAGAATATATTGGAAAAAAGAAAGACCCAAGATTTAGAAAAAGAAAAAAGAAAAGAAAGAAACATCATGTGCTAAGCGAATCGTTCTTTTTGAGCTCCATTAACAAGCAGAAGTCGATATGGGCCGTAACATTTAAGTTGGCAAAACTGCCAGCTGCTTTGACTGTCGACGGCACACAGGACAACACTAATAATGAAGTTCTGTGTTCAAGAGCGGTGTTTCTCATACACAGCTGCTCACAGAAGATCTGGCAGGGCAGAGATGGAGCTCAGTCAGCCTCCATATGCGAGGTCCACAAACTAATTTTCTTTCTCTGGACAGGTTTTGTTTTGATTTGATTCTAAAATTTTGTTCTCAATAGATTCTAACTTAATTAACTTGAACATGATCCTGAACATCATGATCATTAAAAAAAAAAAAGTCATGTGATTTTATTGTGAAACCAAGATTAGAACCCATAATTTTTTCCTTTCCCTAATCCAGTAAAGATCTTTTACTACATCTCTAACCTATCACAAATTAGTTTTTTAATCCATAATCTTGTTTCTGTAGCTAGACAACGCTTAGAACTTACTCCTCATCCGCAGATCTGCCCCTTTTTCGTGGAAACAGATACCCTCTGAATTTTTCTGACACTGTCCACTGTTATTGTTGATTAATCTGGTGCCTCACATGTGCAGGGCAAGCCCTCCACCACTGACCTACACCCGAACTCTGACACCCTTCACTTTTAACTATGTGGCTTGCAGAATAAAAGCAGCTGCATGAGAAACAAGTTCAATGCTGTTTCCTTCAAGGATTAACTAGTCCTTCTGGGTCTGAGCAACCAACACCTGGCTCCATCCAAATGTTATGGATATATATTTTCCACCCAACAAATTCTGGATTTCAACAAGAAACCCACTCTCTGAATACTGACCTAGATGAAGAGGTAAGTATGATCAGATTTTCTCTTCCAACAGGAGCCCAATATATTGTTTTTAATTGTTCTCTACATAACTGCACAAATAGCGTCCAGTCCTTGCTGTTTCTCAACTATTTGTCAACCAGAGCTTCCTCTTTTTTGAGACAAGGTCTCAATGGGAAGTGCTGGCACACATCTTTAATCCTAGCACTCAGGAGGTGGAGACAGGCAGATTTCTGAGTTTGAGGCCAGCCTGGTCTACAGAGAGAGTTTCAGGAGAGGGAGAGTTACACAGGGAAACCTCATCTTGAAAAACCAAAACCAAAATGAGAGAGAAAGAGAGAGGCACAAGGTCTCACTATGTTGCCCTAGCTGGCCTGGAACTCACTATTTTCACCAGACTGGCCTTGAATTCACATAGATCCACCTGCCTCTGCTTCCAGAGTGCTAGGATTAAAGGTTTGTGTTACCACGCCCAGTGGTCCCCTTTCCTTTCCAAGAAGATTCGCTTTTACCCAGTGTGACTGACTAAAGTCGTTTATGTGTAGAGTAGGTATTTCCTTGGATTTTAATTCCCACTTCTCTAAGAACTAATGTAAGTATCCAGATAACTGTCTTTGAAACAAGAAAACACCATGGGACAGGTACTTCATCTTCTGCTTAAACAGCCCCAGGACCACATTTACCCAATCCTTATAAGGAAGGAAAAAGAAGCAAAAAAGCAAGCAAACAAAAAAGAACAATAATTTAAAAAAAAAATCAAGTTTCAGAGACTTACAGTCAAGTACCCATTGAACTTATAACTTGCCTAATTTAAAATGGTAACAATGTAATCCTTAGAACCTTAGGACTTAGCATTTTCAACCTTAGTTTGGACTCTAAAGGAAGAATACAAAGTTTATTAGAAACAATTCTATCAAAAGCTGGTAAAAAATTATTTACTGATCCTTACATGAAGTAAGTTAACTATGTGTTAATTCAATAAATAACAATGAACTAGTTAAAAACAAACCACCACTTTCAAAATACACGTTTTAAAAATTAGAAATATCCAAAGTTTAAGCCATAAAATGTCGGCATATCTTTCAGACTCTAGTCACATATAAATTAATTAAGAGGTATATCTATACTATAAAATATAAAAATGGCACATGACTGTTCTTTCACTGAATAAACATTTGTTAGACAGGTACAGTGGCTCACACCTATACTCTTAAGACCTCAAGAGGCTGAAGCAGGAGGATTGCAATGAAGTCCAAGCCAACTTGGGCTACAAAATGAGAAGTTACCTTAAAATAAATACATAGATTTAGAAAATTCTGTTTTAGAATATTTGTTTAACTGTGTATAAAGATGTGTTACATTTGTTTAATTATGAAAAGATGTGTTGCTGTTTTACCTTGCCTACCTAAAGCAACTGATTCATCTAATAAAAAGCTGACTGGCCAATATTGAGGAAGGAGATATAGGCAAAACTTCTGGCAGGAAGAATATGTAGGAGGAGGAATTCAGGCTCAAGAAAGAAAGAAAAGGAGACAATAGGGAGACACCAGGGGCCAGATAGACAGACACAGAGGAAGCAGAAAAGTAGGACATACAGAATGAAAGTTAAAAAACCCTAAGGCAAAATGTAGATGATACAGCAGGTTAAGTTAAGTTAAAAGAGCTAGCGGGACAAGCCTAGGCTGAGGCTCAGCATTCATGATTTAAAAAAAGTCTCCATGTCTTTATTTGGAGAGCTGGTTGGGAGCCTCAAAAAAAGAAAATTATGACTACATGTTTCCTGAACACCATTTAGGACAAATTACATTAATCTCTCTAAGGGAGAGAAAGTTATACTGAAAATCAAAACCAGTGGATACATATTATTATTAAAAGTATCACAGAATAATTTTGCATATGATCACAAATGCTGTGTTAGTTTGGTTTTCTCTGCTGTGATAAAGACCATGACCAAAAGCAACTCAAGGAAGATGTGATTGTTACAGTTGTAGGCCATCATGAAAGAAAGTCAGAACAGGAACTCAAGGCAGGAACTGAAGCAGGGACCAAGGAATGGTGCTTTCTGGCTTGTTCCCCGTAGCTTGCTCAGGCTGCTTTCTTAGACAACTCAGTAACACCTGTCCAGGGGTGGCAATGCCCACAGTGGGCTGGGCCCTCTCAAATCAATTATTAATCAAAATGTCCCTCAGACCTGCCTACAGGCCAATCCGTTGGAGGCATATTCTCAATTAAGGTTTCCTTTCCCCAGAGGATGCTGACTGTGTCAAGCTGACAAAAAATAAAATAAAATACATTTAACCAGGACAAATGCTAAATGTTAATACCAAAATGACTATGGTTTCTTACCATACACTCAAGGGCAGGTTAAAAATGACCAAGAAGTACACTGCCTTTATAGGAAAGAAATTAGCTTATAAACAAACTACATGACAGAAAATTCACATAAAAGTGACCCAGTGCCAGGTACCATGGTGTGCACCTAGCCTTGGGGAAAAAAAATGACGAATTATTGTCTCCTAAAAAATGTGTGGGTTTGAGGATGAGCTGTGGTGGCAGGTGCCTTTAATCCTAGCACTCAGAAGGCAGAGGTAGGTGGATCTCTATGAGTTCAAGGTCAGCCTGGGTACAGAGTGAGTTCCAGGACAGCCAAAGCTACACAGAGAAACCTTGCCTCAAAAACAAAAAAAGAAAAAAAGAAAAGAAAAAGAAATGGGTTTGAACCATAGTCCTTTACACATGTCTGCCAAGCCTTCCCTCCCTGCCACTGAGATAAACCCATAACCATGAAATTCACTTTTTGTTGTATGAACCACTGACCTTTCAGTATATAGTCCCATATTTAAAACCCTAACCCAAAATGAATACCACCAGTTAATGCCTTGAGTTTTCATAGGCATGTGGGTTTTTGTGTTTTTGTGGGGTTTTGTTGTTGTTGTTGTTGTTGTTGTTTGTGGAGATGGGGAATAGGGGTGGGAGGTGCTGTTTTGAGATAGTTTCTCATGTAGCTCAGGCTAGCCTCAAACTCAACATATGGCTCAGGATGAGTCTGAACTCCTGACCCTCCTGCCTCAGACTCTACAACAGTAGTTCTCAACCTTCCTAATGCTTCAACCCTTTAATACAGTTCCTCATGTTGTGGTGACCCTAGCCATAAAATTATTTTTGTTGCTACTTCATAACTGCAATTTTGCTAGTGTTATGAATCACAATATAGATATGTATTTTCCAGTGGTCTTAGGCCATGAAAGGGTCAACTGACAACCCCAAAGGAGTTGCGACCCATGGATGGAGAACCGCTGTTCTAGAGTACTCAGTTAAAGGTATGTGCCACCATGTCCAGCTTCATAACCATTGCTGAAGTAGGAAAAATTACTTGGTTCACATAGGCATAAATCAATTTCCAGCATTCTTCAGTGATGACTTTAAACTAGGCTTTAAACTCACATTTCAGTAGTACTTATGTTTAAAATTGTGGATGTACTTTGATTAAAGAAACTCTGTCTGTTTCAAGTTTCCTGTAAAATGCAAAGAAAAGTTCTTCTAGTGTTCTGTGTAAAACTGTATTGTGAAATAAATAAGGATGACCAAAACACAAAACATTTCAAACTTGTGGCACTGGGAGCTGAATCCAGAACCTGCACACGAGGCGAGTACTCGAGCGCTCAGCCCAGCACCTGCCTTAACGGTAACCTCTGAAAGGAAGTCTACTCTCTTTAGTTTGTCCATTATCTTTAAGATCTAAAACTCTATTCCTGAGATGGCCATCTTTATAAGAAATAATTTCTTTTTTTTTTTTTTTTTTTTTTTTTTTTTTGGTTTTTCGAGACAGGGTTTCTCTGTGGTTTTGGAGCCTGTCCTGGAACTAGCTCTTGTAGACCAGGCTGGTCTCGAACTCACAGAGATCCGCCTGCCTCTGCCTCCCGAGTGCTGGGATTAAAGGCGTGCGCCACCACCGCCCGGCTAATAATTTCTTATATTTAGAAAAATAATTCACTTCACATATGATGCTGTAATACTCATCCATTTCTTACGTGGGCAAGTTTGGAGTTTTCCTCACCACTCCCTATGACAATGCTCACACTAAAAATTCAGGCTTCTCTCTCTTCTCCTTTCAGAATTTTTGCTGCTGATTTTTGTTTTTCTGGATGTGGGTATATTATTTTTTTTGTTTGCTTGATTGATTGACTGTTTGCTCGGTGGGCTGATTGGTTGGTTGGCTGGTTCTTTTGAGAAAGAAGTCTTGCTATTTTACATTGTGCTGTCAGGAACTCCTGGACTCAAGCTATTCTAGCTCAGCCTATTGAGTAGCTGGGCCTACAGGTGCACCGGCAACAGTTTATCAGTTTCACAACACTGAAAAGTCCACTCAACATTCGTTCCCTTACTGAATGTTCACTTACTGAACACTAACATGCACGTACAGAGCCAGGAAGATGGCTCGGGCAATAAAGTGCTTGCCTTGCAAGTACAGGTTTCTGCACCCACGGAGAAAGCCAAGCATGGTGGTGTACTTGCAATCAGCAATAAACAGAGACCAGGGTCTTGCTGGCTGGTCAGGTCAACCTAACCTAAGCCATGAGCCCCAGCTTTTAGTAAAAGAGCTTGTCTCAAAAAACAAGGTGGGGGCTAGAGAGAAGTTAAGAGTACATACTGCTCTTGCAGAAGTCTTAGCACCTATGACAGGTAGCTCACAACCATCTGTAACTCACAGAATCCAAGGACACCAACACCCACATGTACATACTGACATGTGCAAAGACACACATACAGCACTCGGGAGGCAGAGGCAGGCGGATCTCTGTGAGTTCGAGGCCAGCCTGGTCTACAAAGGGAGTTCCAGGACAGGCTCCAAAGCTACAGAGAAACCCTGTCTCGAAAAACCAAAAAATAAATAAATAAATAAATAATAATAATAATTTGTTTTTTGGTTTTCGAGACAGGATTTCTCTGTGGTTTTGGAGCCTGTCCTGGAACTAGCTCTTGTAGCCCAGGCTGGTCTCGAACTCACAGAGATCCGCCTGCCTCTGCCTCCTGAGTGCTGGGATTAAAGGCGTGTGCCACCACCGCCTGGCCTTATTTTTAGAAAAATTATTCCTATCTGATAATGTTTCTGACATCTTTCTTGTCAATATTGTCCCTTTGGATCAACTAGCTACATAGTAGGGAACTAGCAGGCCTTATGTCAATTCCATAAAAGGTTAATAAGCTTATGACAGCAAACAATTTTCCTAATCTTTTTGCAATATTAGCTGTAATGTTAAAATTTCTTTTTTATAATTTTTATTTTGTGTCACTGGTGTTTTGTCTGCATGTATGTCTTAGTGAGGGTGTCAGAAGCTCTGGGGCTGCAGTTATACACAGCTGTGAGCTGCCATGTGGGTACTGGGCATCGAACCCAGGTCCTCTGGAGGAGCAGCTTAACTGGTGAGCCATCTCTCCAGCCCCTTAAAATTTCTTATAGTTAGAATTATGTTAAAATAGTTGAATTACATTAAAACAGTTGAAATATATTCAACTTTTTCCATTTTGCAGGGTCACACTCTCTACTTTGTCTCTATAATCACACCTACTTTTATAAAACATTGCATTAAAGACTATCGTACATATGCATCCTGAATTAAGTTCCAAATTCCTTATGATATAGAAATTAACTTCTATTTTTGAAGAACATTAAAAATATTGAGTTTTATAAATGAATGAATGAACAAGCATGAGAAACTCGTAGCTTGATATCACACTAATACTAGGGTCTTTTGATAATGACTACAATGGCAAAAATGGATGTACTTTGCAGATTTAAAAGACAGAAACATGGGGCTGGAGAGATGGCTGCTCTTCCAGAGGACCTGGGTTCGATTTCCAGCACCCACATGGTGACTCACAACTGTCTATAACTCCAGTTCCAGGGAATCCAACACCCTCACACAGACACACATGCAGGCAAACACCAACACACATAAAATAAATAAATCTTTAAAGAATATATTGGAAAAAAGAAAGACCCAAGATTTAGAAAAAGAAAAAAGAAAAGAAAGAAACATCATGTGCTAAGCGAATCGTTCTTTTTGAGCTCCATTAACAAGCAGAAGTCGATATGGGCCGTAACATTTAAGTTGGCAAAACTGCCAGCTGCTTTGACTGTCGACGGCACACAGGACAACACTAATAATGAAGTTCTGTGTTCAAGAGCGGTGTTTCTCATACACAGCTGCTCACAGAAGATCTGGCAGGGCAGAGATGGAGCTCAGTCAGCCTCCATATGCGAGGTCCACAAACTAATTTTCTTTCTCTGGACAGGTTTTGTTTTGATTTGATTCTAAAATTTTGTTCTCAATAGATTCTAACTTAATTAACTTGAACATGATCCTGAACATCATGATCATTAAAAAAAAAAAAGTCATGTGATTTTATTGTGAAACCAAGATTAGAACCCATAATTTTTTCCTTTCCCTAATCCAGTAAAGATCTTTTACTACATCTCTAACCTATCACAAATTAGTTTTTTAATCCATAATCTTGTTTCTGTAGCTAGACAACGCTTAGAACTTACTCCTCATCCGCAGATCTGCCCCTTTTTCGTGGAAACAGATACCCTCTGAATTTTTCTGACACTGTCCACTGTTATTGTTGATTAATCTGGTGCCTCACATGTGCAGGGCAAGCCCTCCACCACTGACCTACACCCGAACTCTGACACCCTTCACTTTTAACTATGTGGCTTGCAGAATAAAAGCAGCTGCATGAGAAACAAGTTCAATGCTGTTTCCTTCAAGGATTAACTAGTCCTTCTGGGTCTGAGCAACCAACACCTGGCTCCATCCAAATGTTATGGATATATATTTTCCACCCAACAAATTCTGGATTTCAACAAGAAACCCACTCTCTGAATACTGACCTAGATGAAGAGGTAAGTATGATCAGATTTTCTCTTCCAACAGGAGCCCAATATATTGTTTTTAATTGTTCTCTACATAACTGCACAAATAGCGTCCAGTCCTTGCTGTTTCTCAACTATTTGTCAACCAGAGCTTCCTCTTTTTTGAGACAAGGTCTCAATGGGAAGTGCTGGCACACATCTTTAATCCTAGCACTCAGGAGGTGGAGACAGGCAGATTTCTGAGTTTGAGGCCAGCCTGGTCTACAGAGAGAGTTTCAGGAGAGGGAGAGTTACACAGGGAAACCTCATCTTGAAAAACCAAAACCAAAATGAGAGAGAAAGAGAGAGGCACAAGGTCTCACTATGTTGCCCTAGCTGGCCTGGAACTCACTATTTTCACCAGACTGGCCTTGAATTCACATAGATCCACCTGCCTCTGCTTCCAGAGTGCTAGGATTAAAGGTTTGTGTTACCACGCCCAGTGGTCCCCTTTCCTTTCCAAGAAGATTCGCTTTTACCCAGTGTGACTGACTAAAGTCGTTTATGTGTAGAGTAGGTATTTCCTTGGATTTTAATTCCCACTTCTCTAAGAACTAATGTAAGTATCCAGATAACTGTCTTTGAAACAAGAAAACACCATGGGACAGGTACTTCATCTTCTGCTTAAACAGCCCCAGGACCACATTTACCCAATCCTTATAAGGAAGGAAAAAGAAGCAAAAAAGCAAGCAAACAAAAAAGAACAATAATTTAAAAAAAAAATCAAGTTTCAGAGACTTACAGTCAAGTACCCATTGAACTTATAACTTGCCTAATTTAAAATGGTAACAATGTAATCCTTAGAACCTTAGGACTTAGCATTTTCAACCTTAGTTTGGACTCTAAAGGAAGAATACAAAGTTTATTAGAAACAATTCTATCAAAAGCTGGTAAAAAATTATTTACTGATCCTTACATGAAGTAAGTTAACTATGTGTTAATTCAATAAATAACAATGAACTAGTTAAAAACAAACCACCACTTTCAAAATACACGTTTTAAAAATTAGAAATATCCAAAGTTTAAGCCATAAAATGTCGGCATATCTTTCAGACTCTAGTCACATATAAATTAATTAAGAGGTATATCTATACTATAAAATATAAAAATGGCACATGACTGTTCTTTCACTGAATAAACATTTGTTAGACAGGTACAGTGGCTCACACCTATACTCTTAAGACCTCAAGAGGCTGAAGCAGGAGGATTGCAATGAAGTCCAAGCCAACTTGGGCTACAAAATGAGAAGTTACCTTAAAATAAATACATAGATTTAGAAAATTCTGTTTTAGAATATTTGTTTAACTGTGTATAAAGATGTGTTACATTTGTTTAATTATGAAAAGATGTGTTGCTGTTTTACCTTGCCTACCTAAAGCAACTGATTCATCTAATAAAAAGCTGACTGGCCAATATTGAGGAAGGAGATATAGGCAAAACTTCTGGCAGGAAGAATATGTAGGAGGAGGAATTCAGGCTCAAGAAAGAAAGAAAAGGAGACAATAGGGAGACACCAGGGGCCAGATAGACAGACACAGAGGAAGCAGAAAAGTAGGACATACAGAATGAAAGTTAAAAAACCCTAAGGCAAAATGTAGATGATACAGCAGGTTAAGTTAAGTTAAAAGAGCTAGCGGGACAAGCCTAGGCTGAGGCTCAGCATTCATGATTTAAAAAAAGTCTCCATGTCTTTATTTGGAGAGCTGGTTGGGAGCCTCAAAAAAAGAAAATTATGACTACATGTTTCCTGAACACCATTTAGGACAAATTACATTAATCTCTCTAAGGGAGAGAAAGTTATACTGAAAATCAAAACCAGTGGATACATATTATTATTAAAAGTATCACAGAATAATTTTGCATATGATCACAAATGCTGTGTTAGTTTGGTTTTCTCTGCTGTGATAAAGACCATGACCAAAAGCAACTCAAGGAAGATGTGATTGTTACAGTTGTAGGCCATCATGAAAGAAAGTCAGAACAGGAACTCAAGGCAGGAACTGAAGCAGGGACCAAGGAATGGTGCTTTCTGGCTTGTTCCCCGTAGCTTGCTCAGGCTGCTTTCTTAGACAACTCAGTAACACCTGTCCAGGGGTGGCAATGCCCACAGTGGGCTGGGCCCTCTCAAATCAATTATTAATCAAAATGTCCCTCAGACCTGCCTACAGGCCAATCCGTTGGAGGCATATTCTCAATTAAGGTTTCCTTTCCCCAGAGGATGCTGACTGTGTCAAGCTGACAAAAAATAAAATAAAATACATTTAACCAGGACAAATGCTAAATGTTAATACCAAAATGACTATGGTTTCTTACCATACACTCAAGGGCAGGTTAAAAATGACCAAGAAGTACACTGCCTTTATAGGAAAGAAATTAGCTTATAAACAAACTACATGACAGAAAATTCACATAAAAGTGACCCAGTGCCAGGTACCATGGTGTGCACCTAGCCTTGGGGAAAAAAAATGACGAATTATTGTCTCCTAAAAAATGTGTGGGTTTGAGGATGAGCTGTGGTGGCAGGTGCCTTTAATCCTAGCACTCAGAAGGCAGAGGTAGGTGGATCTCTATGAGTTCAAGGTCAGCCTGGGTACAGAGTGAGTTCCAGGACAGCCAAAGCTACACAGAGAAACCTTGCCTCAAAAACAAAAAAAGAAAAAAAGAAAAGAAAAAGAAATGGGTTTGAACCATAGTCCTTTACACATGTCTGCCAAGCCTTCCCTCCCTGCCACTGAGATAAACCCATAACCATGAAATTCACTTTTTGTTGTATGAACCACTGACCTTTCAGTATATAGTCCCATATTTAAAACCCTAACCCAAAATGAATACCACCAGTTAATGCCTTGAGTTTTCATAGGCATGTGGGTTTTTGTGTTTTTGTGGGGTTTTGTTGTTGTTGTTGTTGTTGTTGTTTGTGGAGATGGGGAATAGGGGTGGGAGGTGCTGTTTTGAGATAGTTTCTCATGTAGCTCAGGCTAGCCTCAAACTCAACATATGGCTCAGGATGAGTCTGAACTCCTGACCCTCCTGCCTCAGACTCTACAACAGTAGTTCTCAACCTTCCTAATGCTTCAACCCTTTAATACAGTTCCTCATGTTGTGGTGACCCTAGCCATAAAATTATTTTTGTTGCTACTTCATAACTGCAATTTTGCTAGTGTTATGAATCACAATATAGATATGTATTTTCCAGTGGTCTTAGGCCATGAAAGGGTCAACTGACAACCCCAAAGGAGTTGCGACCCATGGATGGAGAACCGCTGTTCTAGAGTACTCAGTTAAAGGTATGTGCCACCATGTCCAGCTTCATAACCATTGCTGAAGTAGGAAAAATTACTTGGTTCACATAGGCATAAATCAATTTCCAGCATTCTTCAGTGATGACTTTAAACTAGGCTTTAAACTCACATTTCAGTAGTACTTATGTTTAAAATTGTGGATGTACTTTGATTAAAGAAACTCTGTCTGTTTCAAGTTTCCTGTAAAATGCAAAGAAAAGTTCTTCTAGTGTTCTGTGTAAAACTGTATTGTGAAATAAATAAGGATGACCAAAACACAAAACATTTCAAACTTGTGGCACTGGGAGCTGAATCCAGAACCTGCACACGAGGCGAGTACTCGAGCGCTCAGCCCAGCACCTGCCTTAACGGTAACCTCTGAAAGGAAGTCTACTCTCTTTAGTTTGTCCATTATCTTTAAGATCTAAAACTCTATTCCTGAGATGGCCATCTTTATAAGAAATAATTTCTTTTTTTTTTTTTTTTTTTTTTTTTTTTTTGGTTTTTCGAGACAGGGTTTCTCTGTGGTTTTGGAGCCTGTCCTGGAACTAGCTCTTGTAGACCAGGCTGGTCTCGAACTCACAGAGATCCGCCTGCCTCTGCCTCCCGAGTGCTGGGATTAAAGGCGTGCGCCACCACCGCCCGGCTAATAATTTCTTATATTTAGAAAAATAATTCACTTCACATATGATGCTGTAATACTCATCCATTTCTTACGTGGGCAAGTTTGGAGTTTTCCTCACCACTCCCTATGACAATGCTCACACTAAAAATTCAGGCTTCTCTCTCTTCTCCTTTCAGAATTTTTGCTGCTGATTTTTGTTTTTCTGGATGTGGGTATATTATTTTTTTTGTTTGCTTGATTGATTGACTGTTTGCTCGGTGGGCTGATTGGTTGGTTGGCTGGTTCTTTTGAGAAAGAAGTCTTGCTATTTTACATTGTGCTGTCAGGAACTCCTGGACTCAAGCTATTCTAGCTCAGCCTATTGAGTAGCTGGGCCTACAGGTGCACCGGCAACAGTTTATCAGTTTCACAACACTGAAAAGTCCACTCAACATTCGTTCCCTTACTGAATGTTCACTTACTGAACACTAACATGCACGTACAGAGCCAGGAAGATGGCTCGGGCAATAAAGTGCTTGCCTTGCAAGTACAGGTTTCTGCACCCACGGAGAAAGCCAAGCATGGTGGTGTACTTGCAATCAGCAATAAACAGAGACCAGGGTCTTGCTGGCTGGTCAGGTCAACCTAACCTAAGCCATGAGCCCCAGCTTTTAGTAAAAGAGCTTGTCTCAAAAAACAAGGTGGGGGCTAGAGAGAAGTTAAGAGTACATACTGCTCTTGCAGAAGTCTTAGCACCTATGACAGGTAGCTCACAACCATCTGTAACTCACAGAATCCAAGGACACCAACACCCACATGTACATACTGACATGTGCAAAGACACACATACAGCACTCGGGAGGCAGAGGCAGGCGGATCTCTGTGAGTTCGAGGCCAGCCTGGTCTACAAAGGGAGTTCCAGGACAGGCTCCAAAGCTACAGAGAAACCCTGTCTCGAAAAACCAAAAAATAAATAAATAAATAAATAATAATAATAATTTGTTTTTTGGTTTTCGAGACAGGATTTCTCTGTGGTTTTGGAGCCTGTCCTGGAACTAGCTCTTGTAGCCCAGGCTGGTCTCGAACTCACAGAGATCCGCCTGCCTCTGCCTCCTGAGTGCTGGGATTAAAGGCGTACGCCACCACCGCCCGGCTTAATAAAAATTTTTTTAAAGAAAGGAGAGGTGAAAGGCTCTCCTAAGTATTGGAATGATACCTGATCCTGACCTCTGGCTTCTACATATACATGCACACAAATAAAAAAAAATTTAAAACTCCATGTATACAATAAGGGAAGAAGGAGAGAACTCACTCTGAAAATAAATAAATAAGAAGAAATAACCAAAAGATTTAAAACTTGATAAACTTTTTCACTAAAAAAATGTTACCAGACCATGAGATGACTCAACAGATAAAGGCTTTAGCACTACGGCCAATAACTTGACTTTGATAGCCGGGATCAAAGTGGTGTCAAAGAACCTGTGCCCGTAAATTATCCTCTGATTTCTGCACACATCATTTCATAAAGTACACACACACAAATAAATAAGTGCAACAATTTATTTATTTTTTTAATGAGTTGGATGTAGTGGGGGACATCTTTGATCCCAGTACTTGGTGGGACAGAGAAAGGCAGATCTGTCTGAGTACAGAGCCAGCCTGGTCTACAAAAAGAGCAAATTCCAGGCCAGCCAGGCATACATAGTAAGATTCTATCTCAAAAAAACAAGAAAATTTAATGTCACCAAATATTCCTTAAAGGTATATGGCTGCCTTTTGTGATATTCTACATATAAATTAAGCCATTTCCATTATAAAATTTTATTGTAATTTTACCTATTCTATTCGAGTTTACAGAGGATACTATAAAGCTTTCTAGTAGGTTTAAATATCTTTTGTGTTCCCCAATATTATATATAGAAATTAATTTCATATAAAATTCATTAACTGGAGCTACAGGTGTAAGTCAGTAGCAGACTGCTTGCCTAGCCTGGACTCCATTATAGAAATCACAAAACAAACAAATAACAACAACAAAAAGAACAGTTATTATACTTGCAAAGATTCACAAGAAACTTCATAGATATTTTTATTGATGATACACAAGTATACATAATTATAGACTTCAATTGTGGATAATTTCCTGAAATTGTCTGCTTCTACTACAACCGTTAGCTTTGTAGTTATAACCATCCCTCACAAGGTAGTATTGGCATCCATAGAAAACACAAGTAAAACATTTTTAAAATCAGAACACTGAGGGATCAGATTGCAAATTTATTAACACAGTTTCAAAATTAGATAAATACATGAAAAGACTAATTTTTCCCTTTTAAAAGGAACAATTCTTCTGAATCGGTATTATTTTTGAGTCAGTATTATTATGTAAAGAAATATATCTTTAAACATAATAAATCTACATTTCTCCTTTCTGTTGACATCAAGGTAGGAAGTTTTAGTCCTCATTCAAAATGTGATGTTTCCACAGAGCACCCATGCACACTGACTTCTAATGATTCTAAGTGGAAAGTACTCACAAGCTACAGAATGTAGTCAACCTGGGGAAAGTAATTTGAAGTAACAGGATTTAACCTATATAGTCTTCATAAAAGTTTTGTTTGCTCTTATTTTCTCTAAAAACTTTTGTGTTGTGATTTTTTTTTGTTTGTTTAAGAGTCTTACTATGTACTCAAGCTAGCCTCAAACTCAAGATTTTCCTGCCTCCACTTGAGTGCTGGTTTTACAAGCTCTGTTATACAAAAACAAACAAACAAATAAACAAAAACACATTATAAGGGGCTGAAGAGATGGCTCATCGGTTAAGAATGCTTGGTGCCTGCTCCTATAGAGGTCCTTAGCTCAGTTCCCAGCACCCACATGGGGTGACTCACACCACTATAACTCTAGCTCCTGAGGATCTGACGTGCCCTCTCCCTACACTGACGGCACATGTACGCACATGCACCCATACACACAGACTCAAGTAATGAAAAATTAAAAATACCTTTCAAATTTTTCCATTGTGAATCTTTTAAAGGATTTTAAAATTCGGTGGCTCATGTCTGTGATCCTAGAACTTAGGATACTGAGGCAGGAGGATTGACGAGTTTGAGGCCACCCTGAGCTACACAGTAAAACCTTTTCTCAACCAAAAAGTTAAGACTGGAGAGATGGCTCAGCAGTTAAGAGCACATGCTGCTCTAGCAAAGGACCAGGGTTTAGTTCCCAGCACCCACATGGTGGCTCACAATTGCCTATAATTCCAGTTCCAGGGGTTCCAACACCCTCTTCTGGCCTCCATGGGCATCATGCATACATCTAGGCACTCACATGTATACATAAAATAAATCTTTAAAACAAAATTAAAAGAATAAAATGCAGTTATTATAGAACTATCCAGAAGTTTCTTCCTTTCTACCTTTAACAACCCCTCATTCCAGGATCATACTATAACTTGGAAACACTAAGAAAATACAGAGAATTCTTAGTGGGATGTAAGAATCAAACTGAGTTCAAAGTGACGTTATAAGCTAGAGAACAACATTTATTATTAGACTATATGCAAATGACTCACTTTGCAATGCTTTTAGAAAACTGATCATCTGGATTAAGTCACACAAAACATTAAGAGGGATGGGCTTCTAGTTTTTCATATTACAAGATGATTAATGTCAAAATGCTTTAAATAATGAAATGAGATATCTTCTTCCATACTTACTAGGACAAATTAAGGTCAGAGAAATAAAAAACTCAAAGCACCTGGTTCTCAAATACAGTGTAATTCATTCTTTATCTAGGAAATCCAAATAAATGAGACAATGTTTGTTTGTGTCCTTCTTGGGGTCCCTGAAATGATCATGGACACGTCCATCACCCCATACACTAACTCTGATACAAAAAGAGGAATATGTGATTTGAATATGATCTGGATCATCCTCTAAATCTGATGTCACTTGGAACTTGACATTTTAATCACTCTAAAAATAGGCACCTCTTGGGGCTGGAGTTACAGCTCAGTAGTAGTGTGTTTGCCTAGCATGCCAGAGGCCCTAGGTTCAATCCCCAGCACTAGGAGGTGGGGGAAGGGACAGAAACTCTTCTGCCCTGTTTGCTCCCTTCAAGTTTGAAATGCTTTCAAATCCATTTCTGTCCCTAAGACAACCACTTAAACCGACTCTTCGATTTAAAATGTTTTAAATAAGAATCTTTATTAGAGTTAACTGCTCTGAACTCTCAGAAAGATTAAAGCTTAGAAATTAACAAAATGAACCATATTCATTTTCATATTTTCAATATTTCAATATTAAAGTTGTATATCATAATCACCCATTTATCCAACTCATTCTTTCTAAAGTATACACAAAGCACTGATATTTTTCAAATAAGCATAACTTTTCAATTCAGTGTCCCTATATTCAGGCACATAATAAATATGCATTTTACACTTACTTAAGAATTATAGTACGCTTTTAAAAAAATAAACACAGAATTCATTCACGCTCAATAACTGGAAGGAGACTGTTCTATATAAAACACTGTGATGTACCAGTTTTCAAAGGGAAATAATTCCGAATATGTTGGTTTTACCTTGGGCGAAGAGAGCCAGATGCTTGGGTTTGTATATGGATGTGTGCCTGCCCCTGTGAAACATCCTCCTTTCAACTCCTTTAGAAAAATCAGTATTGCCTTTAGTAAATAAAAGCATATACTGTACAATAAAATACATAAGGATATGTGCTCCCAGAATGTTATAATGATCTAAAAAGCCCCAAAAGTGGTTTAATATTCTGCATAGCGAATCAATGTTAAACAATGTCGTTTTTTTCCTTTCTCCCTGATCACTCCACAAATCAGGTACACTTTAGTTAAATACTTAAAAAGATTAGCAAACTAACTGGAAGCTCAAGACAAGAGTAGATGAAAAGAACCAGTTTCCATTTTTGTACAAACAAAAAGATAAAACAAAAGCGAATCGAAGACGTGTTAAATGAAAAGCATTTGAAACATCCAACGTGACTGGCTTTTGATTTACCCCGTCTGACAAGGAAGGCAGACCCCGCCCCCACTCCAGATTGTGTGGCTTTTTTCCCCCTTTCCCATGGATGGGGGTGTAGAGAAGAGAAGCTGTCACATTTCCATCTTCGGTTATTGTTAATCTGCAGCCTAGATTCCCAGGCATTACTGGCCCAGGGGAAAAAATATTAAAACGGAAAATTAAAATAGTCTAAAATGCACAGTATTCTGTTGTTTTTTTTCCTATGTGAAAGTTAATTACACCCGGATTCAATCTGCTGTAACTACAGATTGGCTGTGACAGCCTGTCCCTCAAATTCTCCCTCTAAGACCTATTTCTCCAGATTCACTAACGATCCCTTCTCCTCTAAACTTAAATCAGTAAAACGCGTTTCGAAAATTGTTGCATCCAAAAGGGTACCCATCTCCCCATCCTTATGCCTTTAGTGTGGGGAAAGAGGGGGAGAGAGAGAGAGAGAGAGAGAGAGAGAGAGAGAGAGAGAGAGAGAGAGAGAGAGAGAGAGAGAGAGAACACCCCCTATTCGCTCTTCAAACAAAAAGAAATGGGGCAGCCGGTGAGGGGAAAGAACAGAAGTGGACCTGAAGGAAACGTTAGGAAAAGTTTTTTATGTGACTTTTTTATCCTTCGGCGGGGACACAGGAGTTGGGCAGAAAGCCGGGGTTGCGATCCCGAGCTTGGGAGGCACCTGCAGAAGAGGCAGGGGACGGAGAGGGGCCGGGCAGCACCTACCGACTTGCAGCACATTCTCCACGGAGCCGCTGTCCAGCAGACGGATGCCCCGGCGGAACGGCAGCCCCTCGCCGCCAACGCCGCTCGCCACGCCAGTCCCAGTGCCCAGCCCGGGGGACGCGCCTGCCCCAGCGGCCCCGGGGGCGGAGCCGGCCGGAGTGGCGGTCCCCGGGGGTGGCGGCGGCCCCTCCTCGACCGGCGAAGACCCCGCGGCGCCGGCAGCCGCTCCGGCGCCCGGGCCGCCCCGGTACTGGAAGCTGGAGTACATGCAGATCTCCCGCTCATTCCGCGGGAAGGACCAGTAGACGATGCGGCGCTGCACCGGCTCGGGGATCCGCTCGAAGCGCTCCTCCACACGCTCGTACGCCCACTTTTCTGCCACCGTCTTGGCGGCGCAGTCCAGCAAGGACTCGGGCTGCAGGTGGGGGCGGGCCCCGGGGGCCAGGCAGCCGCCGCCACCGACCCCCACCCCTCCGCCCGCCGCCCCGGGAGTCCCGCGGGGGTGGTGAGCTTGCGGGCTGGGCCACGAGCACAGCCGCTTGGCCGGAGAGATCGGCGGCGGCGAGAGCAGCTCCTCTCGCTCACCTCCTTCCGCCATTGCTGGGGACTGACTGACTGACTGAGGCGGAGGCGGCGGCTCGGGCTGCGGCGGAGACCCCGGCCACGGCCACGCGCCCCGCGCAAGCGCCCAGCGGCGGCGCTGTGGGGAGGGGGCGGGGCTAACGAACCCACGAGCTCGCCGGCCCGAGTGGGAAGCCGGGGCCGGTCCCGTGCTCGCGCCGCTTGGGCCCGCGCTGGTTGGCCTGGAGGAGCAGCGCGAGGCGACGCGCGCCGTCCGGGCCGCCGCGGGCGCGAGGAGACGCGGGAGCGAGCGCAGGCTGCCCGCGCGCTCCGGGCGCCGCCAGCCCGGAACACAAGCCGAGCGCTCGCGCGGGGCGGCCGGGGACGAGGAGCTCCCGGGACCAGGTGCCTCCGGCCCACCTGCCGCCCGGCCGGCCAGAGAGGAACGGGGGCGGGGGAGAGGGGGCCCGGTGAAAAGACCCGGCCGCCAGCCGTCGCCATGAAGAGATAGGCTTGCGGGGCATGAGAAGAGGAAAGAACTCCAGATCAGGCTCCTGCGGCAAAGACGGAATTGACAGGCGACTGTCGCAGCTGACGGAGCACCAGCCGAGCAGAAAGACGCTCGGAAGGAAGACTCCGGGGTGGGAGTGGAGGGTGGAATCAGAAAGTTCGAGAGATGAAAACTCTTCTCATGCCACAGTATAGGATAGCGTCGGCGCCCTCCGCCAGCTCAGAAACTGGCCAAGTCCACCAGCCGGTCCGAACAATGGGGCGCCAGGACCTCACCGCTGAGGCAGCAGCACCCTCCTGGGGCTTTTTGAGGGGTTTAGCACTTTGCATCCAATGGAAAGAAAGAACAGCACTTTCTATGTAGTTTTTGCTAAAATTCTCTGATCCTTGCCTCTGATTTAAACTGGGATTTTTATGTTTTTCTTGTCTGCCTTCTATTCCCCTGAATTACTTACCTAAAAATTAATGCGGTTTTGTTGTTGTTGCTGTTGTTTTGTTATTTACTGACTGACTAACTGCCCAACTAGGAGTAAACTCCGTGGCCGTGAAGGTCGTGTCCATTTTCTTCACTGCTGTGTCTTCTCACCCAGGTGCATTAGTGGGTGCTCAAGAATGACAGCTACGACCGTAGCTTCTCCAGAAGCAACACAGACATGTGACTGACATCTTTTACTCAAATAGTAGAATTTGCTGACAAACTAATCACTCCATCTTTTAAAAAGTTCCAAGAACTGTGTTAGAAGACTTCCTATAGCTGAGTTCAGCTGGAGAAAGAAGAAGAAAGAAACAAAGAAGAAGAGAAGAAAGCCTGGGGCAGAAGACTGCAGGCTGTCACTTAGACGTGAATCGCTCTTGCTAGTTGTGTGGTACTAATCACGACGCAATTGATTTGTAAAAGGGAGCTGGTAACAATGTCTGCATATAACTTGTAAGAATTAAAAAAAGAGGTCAATTGCTTCTTTCATAAATGGGTAGTTGCCATTATTTCTGCAAGTATACTTGGATCACTATGAAGTATCAATCACTACTTAAATGACTCTCCTTGAATCTTGGACCACACATAATACCCGTTCTTTTCAGAGTGTGTGTGTGTTCTTTTAATGTCTGTCTTGATCCCACTATTAGATTTGTAGGGACAGAAACCATTTCAAAGTAAAGGATGATTCTCACCAGCCATAATGCTTAAAATGGAAGCTGTGGGACTGGAGAGATGTCTCAGTGGTTAACAGTATACTGACTGCTCTTCCAGAGGGCCTGGGTGCAATTCCCAGCACCCACATGGCGGCTCACACCTGTCTGTAGCTCCAAGATCTAACACTAACAGAGACATACATGCAGGCAAAACACCAATGCAAATAAAGATAAATAATTTTTTAAAAAAATGGAAGCCCCATAAAGAATATTTCATTAAAAAAGAAAAGAAAATGATGATAGACATTAGAGAAAAAGAATATTTCATTTTGAATCAACCAATGTGTTAATTTGATTTCATCGGATGTTGATAAGCATGATTAATACATGGTTGGATGGAAGAAATGTTACTTAAACATAGTAACAGCAAAGTTTGATTTAAGCAGCTTTAAAAAAACTTTTTTTTTTTTTTTTTTGGTTTTTCAAGACAGGGTTTCTCTGTGTAGCTCTGGAGTCTATTCTGGCACTAGCTCTTGTAGACCAGGCTGGCCTCAAACTCATGGAGACCCCAAGTGCTGAAATTAAAGGTGTGCACCACTACTGCCTGGCTTTAAAAATTATTTTTGAGGGTATGGCAAAGTACAAAGAATAACATATCTACACTCATCTATATGGCTTATGTCCATCACTCAAAATTAATCATTACCATTTACTATATCTAAGATCCCCTTCAACCATCTCTGTATAACTTCTTCAGAAGCAACTGTAATTTGAATTTATAGTCTATTTCCAAAGTGCATGTGTATAACAGTTTTGTATATTTTTGTTTAATCAAATGGTTTGACTCCGTACTCTTCTACCGGTGTCTTATTTCTTTCTATATATGATTAAAAAAATTCTCAGGCATTTCCAGGCCCCACAAAACAGTCTGTTTTAAGAATATATCATATTCTGAGGCTGAGGCGATGACTCAGTTGGTCAAAGACCTGCTTGACAAGCATGAGGACAGCGATGGCTTGGTGGTTAAGAGATTATACTACTTTTGCAGAGAACCTGGGTTTGGTTCCCAGCACTCGTATCACCACAGCTATCTGTAACTCCAGTTCCAAGGGGCTCTGATGCCCTCTTCAAGCCCACTAGGGCACCAGTCATGCAAAGGTGCACATACACACATACAGGTAAAGCATGCATATACATAAAAAGGTTAAAAATGAGCAAAATTTTAGATTCCCCAGCACTCTCGTAAAATCCCAAGTGTCTATGACCCCAGTGCTAAAGAATACTGAGATAGGTAGCTGCTCAGAGCTCACTGACTAGCCAGCCCAGCAAAACTGATGAGCTCTGGGTTCAGTGAAAGATTGTCTCAAAAATTAAGATGGAAAACAATCAAGGAAAACCCTCCATACACACACACACACACACACACACACACACACACACACACACACACACATGAATTTATCACATTTCAGGGCCAGCAAGACAGCTCAGTGAGTAAAGGTACCTGCCTCCAAATCTGAGTTCAATTCCCATGATCAACATGGCAATAGAAGATGCTACCCAAAGATATTCTCTGACCCATGCTTGGACTCTGTGACATGCCCCCAAACAAATCACAAAACTTTAAAAAAGAGTATGTCACAGTTTGAACATAGCATGGTGGTTTGTGCCTGCAATGTTGTTGTTTCAGAGGCTAAGGTAGATCGATTGCCATTTCAAGACTAGCCTGAGCTAGAGAGTGAACTCACTTTGTTTGGAGATCCTATCTTCAAAGAAAAAGGAGAGGGGTATCTCACAATTTTTAAAACATAATGCCCCTACTTGTTAGCTATAAATACTGAAAGAAGTGACTTAAACCTTATCTGCATCAGCTTTCTCATTTGTACAGTGAAGTGAAGCATTCTTATCTAATAAGATTGTTTTATAATTAATATATGTGGATTGTATAGAATAATACCTACTACATGCTTACTTAATAAGTGTTAACTATTTATTTCACTAATGGTAAACATTAGTATTTTCTTTTTTTCCAAATAGTATTTCAATGAACATTCTTCTCTGGGTGCCCTTACATCGTATATTCTAGAATCTTTCTTGAGAATGGAACTAGAATGGAACTTCATTATAGGAGAGAAATGCTTTCCCTTCAGTTTGTAACTAGTTCCGAGTCACAAATTCCTGCAGAATCTAGAGGTATCAAATAACTGCCATGTATCGCCTCTCACGGTTTTTGTGAGGAAAGGCATTTGGGAGTAGCTCAGCCCTTTGATTCTGTCTCAGGATCGCTCGCGTAGTTCGCATCAGATATTGGCTGAGGATGCAATCATTTGAGGGCTTCCTTTGGCCGTCAAGTGACTGGAAAATTTAGGTAGGTCTTAACAGAACTCTTCAGTTCTGTTAAGGAGTTCTCTCCAATAGATTGGTTTCCCGTAAAAAGAACTGGAAGCAAAGTTGACGCCACAATACCTTTATGCTCTAGCCTCGGAGTTCACACGCCATCACTACTGCATCTAGCCTATCCTGACTTCAGTGTCTGAGAAGACTATACTGGAAGAGGGAGATTGAAAGGAACATATTGGATGTTGCCTGCCACAACCAACTCTCACTAGCACTGCATGTGAGTGCTATTGTTCTAGGCATAAGGAATAAAAACACCTTAATGGAGGCTGTTCTAGAACTGTGGAGAGATGCAGAACAAGCTACAGAAAGATAAAGAGGCAGGAAAATCTAGTAATAATGATTCTGTAATCGTTGCAGGATTTTTTTTTTTTTGCAGTTTTTAGCTGGGGAAAAATAACATTGCTGAAAAGAATTCATTGAATTGTGTCCGTTTTAATTCAACTGGCTTCTAGATGCTGCTTTGTAACTCTGTTGTGTATCCCTAACTGATTGGTATTTTATCCTCTTTTACTATATCAAGGAAGACTGAGAAGAGCTGTGTCTTAAGGCCACAGGCAAATGACCAGAACTCAAATCCATGGTGTTAAATTCAGAATGCAGTGAAATTTCCTGTCGGTGCCACGGTTTTCTCAAAGAATTTGGTAAGGGCAGCATCAAAATGACCATAGATTATCTCTCCTGAACACAGATTTGTATTTGACAAAGAAAGGCAGGAATGGCAATTAGAACTTCCAGTGAAGTATGGGAACCATTCCATTGTCTACTCCAAGTGGGGAAAACTGAAAAGGAAAGTGGGGGACAAAAACAAAAGGAAGGAGAAGACAGAAGGGAAAGGAGACGCGGACTGATATGTGGCTAGAGACATTAGATATATAAGCAAATGCGATGTTAATGAAACCCAAAGTAAAGCCTCCTTAGTAGTGGTGAGTGGGCTGAGTATGGAGGTGGGTGGGGTTATTGAGAACCAGGTGACGTCACTGCTGACATCTGCTAGCTCCTTTCAAGACAATCCTATGGCCTCAATGAAAATGATACCAGTTTGTTGTTATTGACATTTTCTGGTGCTCTAAATACAAACTCCAACACACAGACAGCAAGGAGCTCATAGTCTACTTCCAGAAACAGACACTGAACAAACACGTAAATACAGATGGTAATAACATGTCATGTGAGACATTTGGGAATATGCAAGATGATGTTGGGAATAGCAAGTCTCCCAGATTGAAGGGAACTCAAAGTTTGCAGTGAGAATTAATGAGAAAAACTGCAAAGGAGACAGAAGACATTGTGAAAAACCTTAAAATGTCTAATTAAGGATACGAATACTCTTGGGTTGGCAGAGATAAGCTGGTAGAGATGCTGTGGACAGGAGAACAGCTGTCAAAAGGCAAGGGTTTAGAGACGGTTCGTCAGTCAGAAGTGTTATCCACTGGCTAATAGAAAGGAAGAATTAGGAGAAGCGAGTTTGGAGGCAGAGAAGGAGCTGTAGGCTGCACCCACGGCGTAAACCTGTAGCACAGAGCACAAGGACATCCAGACATAGAATAAACAGTGCCTTTTGCCAGTTCTCACCCTGGACCATCTGGGCTAACACTGGCTTTGGGCCTGCGTTTGTCGTTTGAGTCTTCTCCCATGATGAGAAACTGATCCATTTCAAGGAGAATGTGAGAATCTAAAGATACTTCTTTAACAACATTGCAATGTCCGGAATTTATCAGGAAATAAACAGAAATTATCAGGAATCTCAACACAACTCCTTCAATGCCTTGGAAATTATGAGCCAACTTTAGAAACGAAACTTTGAAATCAAAACTCAGTAATCTCTCAGGTGGGTATGGAAATGAGTGACGAGACGGGAGGGAGAGAGGGAGTAGGGCTGAGAGATGAGGATTTAGACAAACCGTATGCAGCTCATTACTAATTTAAAAACAGAATTTGGCTTCCATTTCAAGATGTAGAATGCTGACAACTGCAATTTCCTCGTATGTGTGTGCGTGGTGTGTGTGTGTGTGTAGGCCAGAGATCAGTCTCAGGCATCTTTCCTCAGAAGCCATCCATCTTGAGTGTCATCCTTCTTTTAAATTAAGTTTTTAATCTTTGAAATTTTCACGTATATATGCAATAATTCTTTAATATTTTTATTATATTATCTGTGTGTGCATATGTGCACATGATTATCAGTGCCCTCAGAGGTCAGAGTTGTCCAATACCTCTAGAGTTGGAGTTACAGGCAGTAATGAGCCGTCAGACATGGGTGCTGGGACTCAAGCTCAAGTCTCTGCAAGGGCAGTGCACACTCTTAACCACTGAGCCATCCAGCCCATATATAATCATCCTGATTACTCTCTCACCTGCCCTCTTCTGTTTTCCTCCCATCCCTATCAATACCTGCTCCTCCCTTCCAGTCCTTTTTCCCAGACTCACGACTTTTGGTTTTGTTTTATAGCCCATTTGGTTTAGCCAGAGCCGCCTGTGTCAGCCTCAGGGTGAAACTATCCATTGGAACCTTGTGGTGTCATCAGGCACAACTACAGGCAATGATTCCCCCTTTCCCTGAATCTATCAGTAGCAAATGGTCCAGCAACCAGGAGTTGTGCCTTGTGACCCTCTTTCCCATCCATGCCTGACTGCTGAAGGGCCCATTCTTGTGCAAACTCAGTACAGGCACCCAAGGCTGCTGTGAGTCTGTGACCACAATGGCTGTATCCTGTCCAGAAGACGGCATTTCTCAGCCTTTCTCCTTGTCTTTTTGCTCTTATATTCTCCCTGGCCCCTCTTCTGCCAAGTTCCCTGAGCCGTAGGGGAGATGGCATGTATGTCTTGTTTAGGACAGGTCACCCATCTGTCATTCATTCTCAGCCCCTTGTGAGGCCATGAGTCTGCATCCATAATCCGTCACTAAAGAAAGAAGCTTCTCTGATTAGGACTTAGAGTTGGCCTGGAGAGCTGGCTCAAGGGTTAGGAGCGCTGGCTGCTCTTGCAGAGGACCCATGTTTGGCTACTGGGTGACACATAACTGTAATGCCAACCCCAGAGAATCCAGTGCCCTCTGCTGGCCTCCAGGGGCATCTGCACTAATATACACAGACACACATGGACACACACACATACTTACACATGAAATCAAATACTTTAAAAGAATACAATTTGTCTATGGGTATAAAAATAAATATTTAGAGGGCAAACCGGGTTGTAGCAGGTGGTGGTGCACACCTTTAAACCCAGCAACCAGGAGGCAAAGGCGATCTCTGAGTTAGAGGGCAGCCTGGTCTACAGCGTGAGTTCCAGAGCCACACAGAGAAACCCTGTCTTTAAAAAAAGTGACAGAGAGAGAGAGAGAGAGAGAGAGAGAGAGAGAGAGAGAGAGAGAGAATTTGAGAAGACAGTTCTCTTAGCATATTGACCAAGAAAAGGAGGTTGTGGGTGACAGGTGGTGAAAACAACCAGGCTCGAGTTGACTGACAAACTAAAACTCAAGGGAAAGAATTAGATTCCCAACAGCACTGTTGAACAACTAAACTAAGTCTTCTTGGTGTCCCCTATGCCTATCAGCAACCAATTACACAGAACCAATGAGTCCTCTTTATTGTTTTTCTGTACGTTATTAAAGTAGAATTCACATCCATCAAAATGGACAGATCTAAAGTGCAAAGCTTGATGATGCTTTGGTATGTGTACATCCATAAGGCTACCACATGGACTGAAATGTAGAGTGTTCTGCCATTCCAGAAGGTTCCCTTGTGCCCGTTTTCAGTCAATACTCACGCCTCAAAAAGTACCCATTACTCTTATATGGAATCAGGTAGTGTGGATATTTTATTTTTCACTAAGCATATATTTATGAGTTATTTATATGCTATGGGACAATGATCTTGTAGCCTGAAAAGACTTATCAGTTGTATTGCTTTAATAAAATGTTGATTGGCCAGTAGCCAGATGGGAAGTATAGGCAGGGCAACCAGGCAGGAAGTAAAGATGGGGCAACGAGAACAGAAGAATTCTGGGAAGAGGAAAGACTCCTTCTGCAGTGGTCATCCAGACACAGAGGAAGTAAGATAAGATTGCCTCCCTGATAAAAGGTAGCAAGCCACACAGCTAACATGGACAAGAATTATGGGCTAACACAAGTTATAAGAGTTAATAAGAAGCCTGAGCTACTAGACCAACCAGTTTATAATTAATGTAAGCCTCTGTGTGTTTCTTTGGGACTGAATGGCTGTGGGAAAGGGTGGGACAGAAACCTCTGTCAACATTTATATTACTCTGTGACAGTTTGTTCTGCCTTCATCTTACGTGGTAATCCATTATATAAATGTAGCTCATGTTTCTCTTTGCTCCCTTTGGTATATATTTAAGGTATATATTAGTCAAGATGGGTTTAAGTATGTAAGAAATTTATTAGAGATTATGTTTTATAGAAAACAAGGGAAGAAAGTAAGGAACTAGGGAAATCTGGGGAGGCACTGAGTTTCAATCCAGACGATGGAAGAAAGGGAGGAGGAGCATGCGGAGTGTCTTGGATGGCAATGCAGGGGTGAGAAGTTTGGTGAAACTGAATCTGTCCGTAGGGAAGCCCGGAATCTCCTGAGAGTGGGTCTGTCCCAGCAGCCTCTATTCCCTCAGCCATTATATGGGAGCAGCCCACATGTAAGCTCCTAGCACAGTCACAAAGCCCTCAGCAAAGCGCGCTTTCCCCCATCAGAGACGTGAGAGAGGACTGCCCATGGCCGCCATGGCCCAAGGCTAGAACCGCCAAGATTTAAGTCCCCATGCAGGACCAGGGAGCAGCTCGTCTGTGGTTCTTCTCAGAGGAAAGACTCAGAAGGAGATGACTTAGACACTCGGTCATTATGATTGATCTCAGAGGCCATAGCTAGCCCTCATCTTCCTCCATTTCAGCAGGTCTCAGATCTGAGCAGTGTGACCCAAACCCTTCGTCCTTACAGGTCTGAGGCCGAAGCAGCTGCCCCTCTCCAGGTCAGGATGTCTCATAAGTCTGGTCACAGCTACAGTAGGAGAAGAAGGTGCCTGGTAGGACTCTTGGGCTCTTCCTGGAGTCATCTCTGCCCCCACTGTGTACCAGGAGAACTTCCTTCTGCTTCAGGATTTGTGCCATCTTCTAGCCCCTATGCACAAGGAGTCTCTGGTCCCCTGCCAGCACCTATAACTTAGAGTCATGGGTCATTAGAAGGTTGTTCCAGTATTCTGTGACATTCACAACTTCTGGGTTTTATTGACAGCCTAGAAGATCTACACACCTTTGGCTTTGAAATGGGTTCCCTAGCTGGCAGCTAACGTAGACCAGGTACCAATCCTAGGTATTAGTGATCTTTGATATATGCAGCCTGGAAGAGCAAGCCCATATGAGGATAATTTTTATTTTGAAAACAAGCCCCTGACCCTTCTAAATGAAATTATTTGGCTTACTCAATCCTCTATCAGAGATCAGTTGGTCTCTGAGAAACAGCACTGTAACTAGGGGCTTGGTGGCTTGCCTTGGCTGGCAAGAGCTGAGCATTCACAATTAACCTTTGTGTGGCTGTGGAAAGGCTCAGTCAGTAAACTGCTTGCTTTACAATCCTGAGGACATTAGTTCAGATCCCCATAGCCCCATAAAGAGCCAGGCGCAATGTGATATGTATATAATTCCAGAAAAAGGGAGGTGGAGATGAATGGCTTCCTGGAAGCTCACAGGACAGCTAGCCTGAGCTACTGAGCAAAGTCGCAGGCCAATAAGAAACCCTGTCCTGGCTGAGGTTTTGTCAACTTGATAAAAGCTAGAGTTATCTGGGAAGAGGAACTTCGGTTGAGAAAATGTCTCCCTTAGATTGTCTCTAAACGAGTCAGTGGGGCATTTTCTTGATTTCTAATGGATAGAGGAAGGCCCACCCCACTGTGGGCAGTCCACTCTTGGGTGAGTGGTCCTGGGTGGCATAAGAAAGAGAGTTCAGAAAGTCACGGGGAGCAAGACGGTAAGCAGCTCTCCTCCGTGGCCTCTGCTTCAATTCCTGCCTCCGGGTTCCTGACTTGAGTTCCTGCCCTGATTTTCTTCCAATGATGAATGTGATGTGAAAGTGTAAGCCAGCCGGGCAGTGGTGGCGCATGCCTTTAATCCCAGCACTTGGGAGGCAGAGGCAGGTGGATCTCTGTGAGTTCGAGACCAGCCTGGTCTACAAGAGCTAGTTCCAGGACAGGCTCCAAAACCACAGAGAAACCCTGTCTCGAAAAACCAAAAGAAAAAAAAAAAAAGAAAGTGTAAGCCAAATAAACTTTTTTCTCTCCAAGTTGCTTTTGGTCATCTCTTTAATAGAAACCTACAACAGCCCCTATCTCAAACCAAAGGGATCGGCCCCGAGGACCCTAGGACCAACACTAGAATCTGTCCTCTGACTTCTTCACATGTCACTCAGGAATGCATGAACACACATGAGTTTAAACTTAAAAGGACTAGGACTAGCAAGATGGCTCAGTTGGTAATGGCACTTGCCACCAAGCCTGCAACCTGCGTTTGGTCCCTGGAACCCATGGTGGAAGGAGAGAACCAATTCCCACAAGTTGTCCTATACGTGCCTCTCTCTCTCTCTCTCTCTCTCTCTCTCTCTCTCTCTCTCTCTCTCTCTCTCTCTCTCTCTGTCTCATACACACACACACACACACCAGATACATAAGTAAATAATTAAATGCAATTTAACAAATAGAGATCAACCTCTGTAAGTGGAAGATTCTGTGCTGGGCCTATGGGCTATATCTAGTCTGGGTTTGTACTGGCATGATTGTTATTTCATGTACCTCTAATACCAGTTCTGTGGTAGCCAAAGACAAAGGCTAATTAGCACAGCCTCAGCAAGTCATTTTGGCTTTTTGCACCAAGTCTATTCCATGATAGGTGCTTTTGTTGTTGGTTTAGTTTGGTTTGTTTTCTTTTGGTTTTTGGGACAGAGTTTCTCTGTATAACCCTGGCTATCTTAGAACTCACTCTGTAGACCAGGTTGGCCTCAAACTCACAGAGATCCACCTGCCTCTGCCTCCCGAGTGCTGGGATTAAAGCCGTGCACTACCACACCTGGCTATGATAGGCGCTTTCTAGTGGTCAGTAATGTATAATATAAAAACCAAGGTACCTGATCAAATGCCCTGAGCCTGGACCATTGCACAAGAATCTGTACAGATCTCCGCCTCTCTCTATGAACTCTTCCTCTACACAGTGGATAAGAGAGTCCCTGTTTTTGTGGTTTATCCACAGCTTACCCTATGGTTGAGCTTGCTGGCAGCATTCTGTCACCTAAGCATATGGATGGGGCAGTGTTCCCAGGTAAGGAGGGATGCTCTGCTACCTTCAGAGCTGGTGAGGCCTATTAAGTCCACACTTCTTTTTTGTGTTAGGGAATAGAAGAAGTAGCAATTTTACCTACCACTTTGGAGAGGATATCCCGGCTCACCATAAAACTGAATTCAAATGCATTTTACCAACGTGATAGGTGTCCAGTTTGCTTGGACACCTTGGGAAGCTTATGTCTTACCTAGATAGGCTATCAGTGCCTTAGTATTAATAATGTCTCATTCTTTTGTTCAACCAACTTGATATGGTCAGTGTTTTTGAGATGCTCAAGGTCATACTGCATAACGAGAGAAGGTAGGACATTGAACATAATTCTAAGGCAAAATTGTAAGTAACTAGTTAATTTTGTGTTTCATCTTAATAGATCATGGAGTACCCCTATATTTCATCAATGTTATTCTAAGTATTTCTCTGAAGCTATTTGGGGATGAGATTATTATCCATGAGTTAAGAAGACTGCCACCCCATGTGTCTCATTCAATCACTTGAAAGCTTCAATAGAACAAAAATGGCTAGCCTCCCCCAAAACAAGGAAGATTTTCCTGTTTGGCTGCCTTTGAACTTAGCTTCTTTGTCTTAGATTAGGACTGAAACAGTTTTTCCTGATCTCCAGACTGCTGGGTCTCTAATCGGAATTACTCCACCAGCTCTCCCCTTTCCTGGCTTTGTCCTGGGTCTCTAGATTGCCGGCTAACACCATGAGTCTTCTGAGGAGAACCCTGACACAATAGCCGTGTTCTGTGTGGAATTAATTTTTAATTTTAGTTGTATTTTATTTTGTGTGTATGGATGTTTAGCTGCGTCTATGTCTGTGAACTATTTGTATGCCTGGTGCCCATGGAGGGCATCGGATCCTCTAGAATCAGAATTGCAGACAGTTGTGGGTGCTGGGGCTTAAATCCAGGTCCCCTGGAAAAGCAACCAGCGCTCTTAAATGTGAAGCCATTTCTTCAGCCCCTGTAATGTTTTCCTGTTCCTCTTTTCGATCAGGCTAGGAGAACTGCATTTGTTAACGCAATGGCTGCAAACCATGCACCTGAGGCCACATTAATCTAATCTAGCAGCGACACCACATCTAATACAATTGGAGCTATCCCTTGGTGAGCTTGTGGTAATCTACAGGCCTCTTTTAGATTTCCTCTAGATTCTGCAGGAGCCCCAAAAGCAAATCAAATAAACTTATAGTAGCTTATACCCTTCCTTATCCTATAGAAATATCCCTAACTATGTTATAATGCAACATAACCCAGGTTATAGGTCAAAAAGCAAAGAGAATAGAGTCCGTGTGAAAGGTCCAAGTGCAAACGGTCCGAAGCATAAGAAAACAATTTAGGAGTGGGAGAATTTGACTGGGATAAGGGTGTTGGGGGTGGGGGCGTCTCATGGAAGAAGATAGGATCACCCAAAGCAAGCCGATGACGCTGGAGAGGGGAGAGCAGGATAGAGCTAGATTGAAACGGCTAGCCATCAATAACCTGGACGCACAAGGAAAAGCAAGCAAGGAGCATGCACGATGCATGCAAGGCTTGGGTTTGATCCCCACCCAGGGGGTGGGGTAGATATTTTTATTGTGGCATATCATACAACGTAGTTTTCATTTTTTAAATATGAAATGGGAGAAGCTGAGTTCAGTAGAATGTGCCTGTAGTCCTTCTACTTGAGAGGCTGAGATGGAAGGAATTTTGTGAGTTTCAAACAACCTGGGCTATATATAGAGTGAGACCCTGTCTTAAAAAAAATGGTGGGAAACACCCAAACACACATAACTAAAACACAGCAGCGTGTGTACAGTCTTAGAAGAGAACATCCTTGCTCTGCTGTTGGCTCTCAGCCTGTGGTCTGTCTATGGTAGCTCACTGTTGACTGCCTGTTGGACTCCAAACTCCCAGACAGCGCCACCTATGACCAGAACCCAGCATCCCTCCTCCACCCATTCAATAGAGCTCCACTCTGCTTGCTAGGATCAGCAGGGTCGTGGGGCCGCTAGAATGGTGCTCTTTCATTCAGTCCTTCCTAGAAGGCACAGGCATTCCAGAGGACTAAAGAGGGCGGGGTCAAACTGTGGTCAGGAAGGACGTGCGCTCTCAAACCTGCAACTCCAGCTGTCACCAGGCCTCAGGAAGTCTCATTTCCTAGCCCCATGTGTCAGATTTCTTCATTTACTGTCATCTCTCAAGAGCCCATGGATCGCTCCCGACAATCCTGTTTACTTGGGGATACACCATGCACTTGAGCAGTATCTGGAGGAGTCGTCGCTGAACCACAGAAAACTTTTCTGAAAGTTACAGGTTGGTTGTAACTGCATCGGAGCAACCTGCTAGGGAGCAGAGAAACACGGATGATGAGGATGCAGGTCACAGTTGGCCCATGAGGGCTGCTAGGGCCTCCTTCATGACGTCAAAACTCAGCTTGTTGGAACCAGGAAATGATGTATCTTCCTCCTGTTTTCTTTCAGTATTCTATAGCTCTATTAAAAAGACTAATAAACATTAATTTGGCTGACAAAACAGAAATGCTGATAGTGTCCAGCTCCAGTGCACAGAAGGGTACCTTGGGCTGTGGAGGATTGTTAGTAACTGGAGCCCATCCCTTTGGCTTCTGGATGCATATGTTCAGACCTCCAGACAATAAAGCGAGTGTTTCCACATGTAGATGAACTCCTCACCCTGTCTATAAAATGGGAAGAGAAATAGTCCAAAGAGTAATTGTATCCATCATTCGCTTTACTATCTCTTAAATTCAGACAGGTCCCTCTCGATACCCTGCTACTTAAATAACTACATGAATTCAATCCCTATTACAGAGATTTTAAAGAAACAACTACAAAGTGAGTCTCTAACAACTGGTATAAAAGAAAGAGAAACACGCTTTCTTCTAACCCCACAAATCTACAGTCGTTCTTCAAGACGCACTCAACTTCTTCATGGGCCAAAGAGATCTGTTTATTCATAGAAGGGACAAATACCAACATCCCAGCCTGTTTCAAGCCTTTGATTGTTGGCATAAAAACCTGCAATGTCTGTAAGGATACAGTGTTGCTCCTGATCTAATATTTTGATAGGATTAGACCTTTCTGCACGGATAATCCTCACAAACACGTTATTCCAATTATAAGCTCAAGATCCAAGGAAATGACCATACAATGTATCTATAGAACAATTAGTCTCGCTCTAAGCTGACACTCCCCCATCACACCCCATCAACAGCTCCGGTTATGAACCACAGTATCGTTTTCGACCCCCTGGACTGATTCAGAAAATGCCTGCAAAAACCTTACAGGTTTTGGCCTTGCCATTCTTCTAGTACACAGGCCTCTAGTAAGTGGCTAAAGATCTTTTTTAGAGACTATTGGATGAAGATGTGAGATACATTCCTGCAGCACAGCTGTAGGGCCACTCCTCAGTGATTGCATTAACACACAAATTGAAAGTCCTGGGGTCTGTCCACTGCTCACGCCCTTGATTCGTGCCCTAGACCAAACACTCAGCTAACCACTCCCTGGGTAAAATCCCAAGTTATTTCCCTAAAGGGAACCGGAACTTAGTTGGATCCTTAGACTTTTGTTTTAGGTAGGAACCAACTACTTCCCTATTTCAAGAGCATGTGTCTGACAACTAGTCACACCTGTTGACAATAGCCTTGCAGAACTCTGATTTACAACTTGGTGGGACCTTTGTTTGAGTTAGAAGCACAATAACCTTGAATGAACTAAAAACAAGTCCCAAACTCTCTACCTTAAGCCTCTTTGGGCTTCCACTACGCAGGAAAGATATAACTCGGTTTAAGGCACCTTCTGATTGGTCTAATAAAGAACTAAATGGCCAATAGATAGGCAGGAGAGAATAGGCAGTACTTATGAGGGGGAAAGGAATGCTGGGAAGGAGTTAGGAGATACCAGTGAGACGTGGAAGTTGAACATATAAGAAAGGAAGGAAGGAAGGAAGGAAGGAAGGAAGGAAGGAAGGAAGGAAGGAAGGAAGGAAGGGGGAGAAAAAAAGAGAAGGAAGAAAGGGAGGGAGGGAGGGAGAGAGAGAGAGAAAAGAAAAAAAGAAAGAAAGAAAGAAAGAAAGAAGTCTTTAGATTCTGAATTGAATGTGCTCATACTTTTTTTTTTTTTTTGGCTAATCCTACCCTAAGGGACACACCTTCTCTGGGCCTCTAAACAGTTGTGTTTGCCTCCCCACACACCACTGTAAGCAAATTACTGCCAGTAATATGTCTTACAAGCAAGCTGAAGTCATTCACTGTAACCCACATAGATGTCCTCCCAATGCCATGGTCAGGAAAACTGTCTGAGGGGACAGCAGGCCTCCTTACTGGACAGTCTCTAGCCAGCTAATTACTTCATAGCTGTGCCAAACAGCAGCTGCTCTTGTTGTCATTGTCGTCATTGGGTTGGTGCAGGGACTTGAGCCTCAGACCTTGTACATGGTAAGTCTACACCGCATCACTGGAGAACACTGCCAGCCTCATCAAATGCAGCTGCCTCTTCTAGGATAGTTCTGTGAGAAACAACACAACATTTTCCTTTTTTAAGTTTTATTCTTTTTCTAATGGTTCATATATATGTGTGTGTGTGTGTGTGTGTGTGTGTGTGTGTGTGTGTGTGTGTGCAGCTGTTACATGCATATATCAGTGCTGGAGCCTACAAAGTCCCAAAGAAGGTGTCGGTATCCTTGGAGCTGGAGTTGCAGGTGGTTGTGAGCCATCTGATGTGGGTACTGGGAACCAAGCAAAGGTTCTGGACAAGAGCAGCAAGCACCCTTAAACACAGAGCCATCTTTCCAGCCCCGAACATCAAATTTTAAAATATGAAGTTTGTTGATTGAGGACATATTCAGACCTTGAAAGGTGACTCTCGCTTCTCTCGAAGAAGCCAGAGCTATGAGTAGGTAAACATCTGTCCCCATCGGCACTGGCCAAGACTCTTTCTTCTGCTGCCAGAGCGGTGCTGACTTCAGCATAAAGGCATTCTTTAGCTGAGAAGCCCTGACACCCATCAACGATGTTCACTTTGGTTAATTAGAAATACTAAAATAACATGGGAATAATTTTGCTAGCATAAAAGAGCATGAATAAATTATATAAAAGCCATGAGTAAACAGAGCGCTCACATTAGCTTTTCACAATGGTTCCCATCTAAACGTCACAGACTTGAAAAGGCTCCGAAGTTCAATGTGATGGGAAGAAGAATAAGACTCAACTGTGCCCAACCACACTTGAGATGTATAATTAGCTGTCGTGGAACAGACAGTATGCTTCAGGGAAAGGCTTAGTTTCCCTGAAATCTATTTGGGCCGTGTTATCAGATGTGCTTGAATAGAAATTAGCTGTAAATTGTTGACTGAAGATTCGGTGTGACCCTGGACTGGAATAAAATTCCCTTCTGGCCCATCAGAGTGGGGAACTACACTCTCCCAAAGAGGCAGAGAATGGGAAGAAGCGACTTCCCCTAGGATGCCTTCAAATGCTCTGCTAAGGAAGACAACCACATGCTGTTATATACTGGCCTGCCTGGACCATATAGGAAGACCTTGTCTCAAAAACCGAAAGCAAGCAAATGAACAGAGACCTCTCTTCAGGTTTCTGTGATACCATGCTTGCTGGCCTACAGCTCATGTCTCTGTCAGAACTGACAGGCTACTTCTCCTAGGTGATCCTTTTACAATAATTGAACATCTGAAGAGATTTATGATGTGAGATGGCTTAGCAGTTAAGAATTTTCGCTCCTCTTGCAGAGGACTCAGCTTAGATTCCCATCCTTCTGAAACTCCAGCCCTAGGGAATCCAAATCCCTCTTTTGAAGTGCACGGTGTGTGTGTGTGTGTGTGTGTGTGTGTGTGTGTGTGTGTGTGTACACACGCACGTGCACGTACACCCCTTGGAGGCTGGATTTGGGCATGTTGGGCATCAGCTCCCCCGGGCTGGCGTTACAGGTTGTGAGCTGTCTGAGGTGGGGACTGGAACTCTAACTCTGCTCTTGTGCATGAATAGCAAAGCCCTCCTAACCACGGCGCACCACTCCCAAGAGTGTACCTTTAAATAGCTCTCAAATACTTACCACCTCTGGTCTCCCCCAGTCCAAGCCATCATCTCCCCTTCTTAGATTCTGTCCTAACAATCTTTCAGCCTTCAGTTTTCCGTTTCTAGTCTTTCCCACACACAAGATTGGAAGTGGTCTTTTCAAATTTCTCTTTGATTATTTTCTGTATCCCACTCCGATATAACAACATCTACTGCTGCACTGTTGGCGTACGCCTTCAATCGCAGCCCTCGGGGGTCAGAGGCAGGCGGAGCTCTGTGAGTTCGAGGCCAGCCTGGTCCATAGGACCAGTTTCAGGATAGCCAGAGCTGTTACACCTAGAAGCCCTATCTGGAAAAAGGAAGAAGAAGAAGAAGAAGAAGAAGAAGAAGAAGAAGAAGAAGAAGAAGGAGGAGGAGGAGGAGGAGGAGGAGGAGGAGGAGGAGGAGGAGGAGGAGGAGGAGGAGGAGGAGGAGGAGGAGGGAGAGGAGGGAGAGGAGGGAGAGGAGGGAGAGGAGGGAGAGGAGGGAGAGGAGGGAGAGGAGGAAGAGGAGGAAGAGGAGGAAGAGGAGGAAGAGGAGGAAGAGGAGGAAGAAGAGGAAGAAGAGGAAGAAGAGGAAGAAGAGGAAGAAGAAGAGAGAACTCCCACTGCCCTAAAGTAAAACGACACTCAACCTGGCCTCTTGAGCCTGCACATCTTCTACAGCTGGCTTTATAGCTCTCCCCTCAATCTCTATATTCCAGCTTTACCTAAACGATACTACAGCTGAGTCTTCCAGGAAGCAGATATAAAGGGAAATTATGGAAATAAGAGATTTCTTGCTAAACAGCTTGTGTTCAACCAAGAAAGGATGAGGATGGAGGAAGGATTGAGCAGGGAGAGACTGGAAGCCTGCAATGCAAATTTGTCAAGATCTCTGACAGTTCATTGGGGTATTTTGGTGGAAAGACGGACTGTCACAGGGGCCACGATGGACAGAAATTGGTGGAGTTTTATACCACAGTCTTGGTTATTGACTAGGCCAGCTGAGAAGAGCAGAACCTCTTCTGAGAATCTGAGTTGACAGCCAGGTGGTGTCAGTTGACCTGTTCTTCAGGGTCTTTTCTTCAAAGCCACTTCCGGGTCTGTGGCATGGGGTCACATGGCAATAGCCCTAGGAACCCTAATGGATTAAAGAACCTCCCTAAACAAGTGACATTTCTCCTTAGGCCTGTGGTGTCATTTCAAGCTTTATAAAGTAAGAGAGTCCCAAATTTGGGGAGCTCAAAGTGGCAAAGATGAGAAGTCCTCAAAGAAACTGAAAAAAGATACAAAAGACACAGGTGGTTGAACACAGAGTGTTTGGCAGAATGTTAGCTTCTATGTGTTCAAAAAATGAATCTTAAAGGCTGGTAAGTTGACTCGGCAGGTCAGGCCCTTGCTGACTTTGGTCCCCAGAGCTCACACGGTGGAAACAATGGCTTCCTACCTACACGCTGGGACTGAAGTCCTAACACTCGCACGGTAAGCCTTCTACCTAGACTAAGCATCCCCACTATGCCTGATTCCGTGTGCTCACCCCATGTCACTTTTACGACTCATCACCATTTAAACAAAATGTGAAATATGATTGACACTGATTTAAAAAAATCCTAGTGACAAATTCTTCAAAGATTATAAACAAGTAAAAAATCACCCGTGGAAGCAGACATGTTACACACACCTTTGACGTGGCCAAAGATTATTGTTGCAACCCAGGCTTATCACGTAGCCAAGAATGACCTTGAATTTGTAATCCTCCCGTCTGCCTCTAACTCCCAAATTCTGAGATTACAGGAGTGTCCCGCCAGAATGTGCAGTGTGGTCAAAGATTTAAGAACAAGAATTTGGGTCACTATCCGCTGCTGTTTTGTTTGGTGTTCACATGTTCCAGCCTGTACCAGCCTGTGCCAGCCTGTGCCAGTCCATGCCTGCAATGGGCATTGCAGAGCCCAGGAGATTCTGGGCTTTGTCAGCATTTCTCCCAAGCCTCCTTCCAGGCTCCATAACCCTTTTTTCTATGTTTTATTCTGATGTTTCAAAACTCACTAACAGCCTCAAGCTTTGTGTCTCTGATAAGGTCCTCCCCGGGTCAGCCCAGGTCTTGCTTCGCTCTCCCTTTTGCTCGTTGACAAGACTCAAGGACTGTGTTATCAGGCTATAAAACAGGTCCTTGAAATAATTTATCAACTCACTGCAATTCCAATAACTCTAGAGAAATGTTGGCCAAATAGAGACAAACCCTGCAGTCTTAGACATCATTCCTTCTAAGTTAGTGAGACATTAAATGTAATTCTAACCAGTTCGTCAAATTTATTTATTTTAGCTGGGCAATGGTGGTGCATGCCTTTAATCCCAGCACTCGGGAGGCAGAGGCAGGCGGATCTCTGTGAGTTCGAGACCAGCCTGGTCTACACAGCTAGTTCCAGGAAAGGCTCCAAAGCCACAGAGAAACCCTGTCTCGAAAAAACCAAAATAAATAAATAAATAGGAAAAAAATTATTTATTTTACTTTACATTACTTTTTAGCTTTAAAACACTTTATTTAAAGACAACCTATATGGCATTTTTTATTTTAAAGACAATGCCTCTGCTCCAAATATATCATGGTCAAAATAAAAGTTCAAGGTGACATCAGTCCCATTTGTCTAAGCCCTGACAGTGCATCGATGGCAAGCTGCAGCCAGTCATGGTAACCGTTGATAGAGCTCAAACAATTGTCCAATCCGTTAATGTTTCCGCCTCTCAAGCCATCCTTTAAAGAAAGCCTAAAACATGAAGCTGGACCCACACCATCTTCACAGCAGTCCTGAAGAACAGCCATGCAGTCTGGACTCTATTTTTCAATACTCCCCAAGGCTTGATGGACAAGTTGTTAGAAGTTTGGCAGACACGGATGCAGACATCATCATATTAACAGAAACAGAGGCGCTCTGCTTCCTCCATTGGAAGTTTAGACCTGGGCCTCCCATTAGTAGAGTAGGAGGTTAATAAGAGTCAAAACTTGCCATCCATCCAGTCCTTTGGAGAGACCTTGATGGCAAAAAAAGGAGCCATTCTCCCTATTGTTTCTACAGTGCCAAGAAACCTCTGGGGCAGAGACATCCCGGAGGATACGGGTGCTGTCCTAACTACTGATGATAGAGTTTTCTTTGATAACCTTAAGGTCCATGAAAAGATAGGTTTAGCAAATCGCTATCCTAAGCAAGAGTTGTACCCCCAGTTCTACGGGCCATTGTGCCTCAGAAGTCCACCACGACTGAGCTTCCTCGCCCCATTCCATTGACACAGCTCTGGAGTCAGGACATCTGGGTGGAACAGTGCCCTATAATTGAACCAAAACTGTCAACCCTAAAAGGATTTAGTTGTAGAACAGCTAAAGATGGGCATATAGAACCAACTACAAGTAAGCATAGTAGCCCCATATTTGTTATTCCCAAGAGACTGGGACACTACTGCCTTCTTCAGGATCTCTGTGCAGTTAATGATCAAATGAAAAAAAATAGGGTCCTCACAACCAGGCCTCCCCCAACCTAGTGCTATTCCTCTGTATTATTATATTTTAGTTTTAGATATTAAGGATTGCTTTTTTAAAATTCCCCTAGCAAGCCGGGCGGTGGTGGCGCACGCCTTTAATCCCAGCACTCGGGAGGCAGAGGCAGGCGGATCTCTGTGAGTTCGAGGCCAGCCTGGTCTACAAGAGCTAGTTCCGGGACAGGCTCCAAAGCTACAGAGAAACCCTGTCTCGAAAAACCAAAAAATAAAATAAAATAAAAATCGAGTAAAATTCCCCTAGCACCACACTAGGATAGAGACCACTTTGCCTTTACAGTATGGGAGCCTAATATGCATAAACCAGTTGAGCGATACCAATGGACTGTATTACCTCAGGGATGAAGAATAGCCCTACACTATGCCAGTCATGTTTCTTAGGTCTTGGTGAATATTCCCAAGATTTTCCTCTTAATCCATTTACATGGATGATCTCCTTCCAGCACATCTGTATGTAGTCTTGCTGAAAAAGACTTCTGAAAAACTGTTAAAAGATCTCGTGTCATTACATCTGATGATGGTGCCAGATAAGGTTCAAATGGTACCCCCTTTGCCTTTTTAGGCTTTTCCATTGCTAGGCAGGTTTGCTCCCTTTCCTTTAAATTATAAATAAAGGAATTGTACTCATTCTCAGAATCACAACAATTATGTGGTGCAGTTAATTGGCTTAAACTCTTTCTGCCCATTCCTGATCAAAAGATGAGGCACCTCTTTTCATCGTTGGAGGTCCCCACCTGCCCACCCATCAGGGTTATGCTTACTCATGAGGCTGGAGTTCTACTACAGGAGGTTGTGGCCATTCTGGCTACCTCCAGCCTGTGACACCATGATCCTCAGAAGACCTTGTTAGCAATGATCCTCTGAACACCCAGGGTGTTTTGAGGAGCGTTATGGAAGATTGGGCCCCTATTATGGATACATCAAGTTTATTCTGATCTGCACAAAGTCACCTCTAAGTTTGATAAACCCTTTCAGCTTAGCTTTAAGGCACAAATGTTTGCATGGAGAACATGTGGGCAAGAGTCAGAGAAACTTATCTTCCCCTTTTCTTTAAAGAATACCTAGTCCCTCTGGGAGAACTCTATCTCATTCTAGGAACTGGTTTCAGGATTCACAGGAACTATTGACAATCACTTGCCAAAACACAAGACCTTAGCAGGGCTCTGTACCCTTCCAATATAGATACAGCCCGTGCAATCCCCTCCTCCACTCTCATTCCTCAAGTACCCTGGCCTTTTTAGATTCCAATAAAGACAGATGTGGTGTTCTTATCCAGCATTCTGGCTCCAAAGGTGTTACATATGTTATCCATAACCCTGATTCCATTCAATTGGATGAGCTGTTGGCCCTCCTCAAGGTTCTAGTGGAGTGCCAAACTGAGCCCATTAATATTTTTTCTGACAGCTAGTGTGCTGTAGAGGCAGTTCAAGTCAAAGACTCACTGACCCCCATTACCAGCACTATGCTGCTCATACAGGATGTCTTAAATCAGAGGACTGAGCCCTGGTACCTGTCACATATTAGATCTCACTCCTACTTACCCAGAATATTGACTTGAGGAAATGAGGTCACAGACACCATCATAGTAACAGTCAGTATGGATCTCCTAGAACAAGCCAGGCTCTTCACCAGTACTGTCCTCTATTGTTGACTGAGGTCTCTGTTCCACCTGGTCCTGCAGCCACTCAGCCCCGAAGAAACACACAGAGGCCTATGTTAATTATAAACTGGTTGGCCTAGCTGGGCAGTGGTGGTGCAGGCCTTTAATCCCAGTATTCGGGAGGTAGAGGCAGGTAGATCTTTGTGAGTTTGAGGCCAACCTGGTCTTATTGCTTATTGCCTATGGGGACAGATACAAGTGATTGCAAAAATAAGTGATTCAGGCTCCTGTAGTGCAAATTCTAATTGTTCTTAATAAAAACTGGGAGTCAGATATAGGGGTTAATGTTAAAAGATCAGAGAGGCAGAGCAGTCAGTCACTAGTTCTTACCTCTACTGAATCCTCCACCTAAAGAGGTGATTTTGTCCCTACAAATAAATCGTCGGGTTGAATGTGTCTCTGTGAAACATCATACTGAATCGGGCATCCTGTCTCCACAAATCCTCAGACTGAATGTCTTCAAAACCTAAGACTGAATCCTGAGCTCCTGTCTCTTCCCACCTTATATTCCTCTCTCTGCTCAGCCAAATCACTTCCCATCTTCACCTTCCTAGTGGACTAAAGGTGCTTATTGCCTGTGGGGACGGATACAAGTGATTGCACAAATAAGTGAGCCACCCCCACTTCACTCTGTTTCTCTTTTAGACTGATTCAATTTTGTGTAGCCCAGGGTGGTCTTGAACTCAAGATATCCATTTGCCTCTGCCTCACAAGTGCTGGAATTAAAGGAGTGTCCCACCACTCCCTGGCCTCTATGACTAACTAGTATGGCTAGCTCTTGACCCTGATCTTTAGGCAAGCTTTATTTGTTAAAGGTCAAATAAAATATCACCACAGACTCCCATGGCACAAGCAGGGATAATGGACCAATAACTATGCCTGTCAATATCTACACTGGGGAGGGAAATCCAGACCTGAGTTTCTTTTATCTTCTCGTGGTGTGTATGTTTGTATATCTGTCTATCTGTTTTGTTCTCGTTTGTGTATTAGACAGATTTCACTCTGTAGTCCAATACCTCCGCCCCTCCCAAGTGCTAGGACTATAGATGTGAGCCGCCATGCATACTCTCCAGCTCTGGTTTTCTTTTCTTTGTGTGTGTATGTGTGTGTGCTCATGTGCGAAGATGGGTGCATGCGTGTATGTATACACATGTATGTAAGTCAGAGGTTGACGTTGTCTTCCTCAAGAACTCTCTGCCTTTTATTTTTTTCAACTCAAGAGCTCACCACTTGGTAAGCTAGCTGGAAGGTGAGCTCCAGGGTCCAACTGCTTTGTCTCCCAGTGCTGAGATTACAGGCACACACTGCTGACCTGACTTTTAAAGTTGAGTGCCAGGAATTCATGCTTTTACAGCAAGCACTGTAAGGACTGAGCCACCTCCACAGCCCCAGACATGGCTTCCTGATCAATCTGTCTCCAGTGTGGTGACATCACCTGAAGGCATCACAGCCTCACTTGGGGATGTCTCTAGTTGAAAACAAAATCTTCCCATGTACATAATTTTAAGCAACTCATTAAATGTTTAACTAAGGATCATTATACACTCTTAGCATGTAGTTGGTTTTATTACACTTCTCTCTTTGTGGGCCTACCACCCAGCTTCCAAATAAATACAAGGATACTTATTCTTACTTATGAATGCCTGGCCTTAGATTGGCTTGTTTCTAGACAGCTTTTCTTATCTGAAATTATCCCATTCATCTTTTGCCTCTGGGCTTTTACCTTTCTCTATTCTCTATACCTTTCTTTACTTCTCACTCTGTGTGGTTGTGTGGCAGGGTGGCTGACTCCTGGTGTTCTCTTCTCCTCCTTTTCTCACTCCTCTCCTTTCTCTCCTATTTATTCTCTCTGCCTGGCAGCCCCGCCTATTTCCCTCTCCTGCCTAGCTATCAGCCATGCAGCTCTTTATTAGACCAATCAGGTGTTTTAGGCAGACAAAGTAACAGCTTTACAGAATTAAACAAATGTAACATAAAAGAATGCAGCACATCTTTGCATCACTAAACAAATATTCCACAGCATAATCTACTGTAAAAGAAAATCTTCAACTAATAATATTCCACAACATTAGTGGGCCCAAGAAAAGAGATTGCCAGAAGAATGCTTTTATTGAAATTTAATGATAGTGGTTAATAAATAGCAACTTAGAAGAAATGATCTGAGGAAGAGGCACATGATCGGAGCTCCCAGAATGAAGAGTGTTCATTAGAAGGACACTGGGATCAGCTTCTAAAGTATTAGGATTACAGGCATGTGCCCCCACATGTGGCTTGCTATGAGTTGTTTGTTTTGTTTTTTCTATTCTCCTGATCAGTACTGTTATCGTCATTTGGGAGTTAATTATGGATAAGAATGTAGATGTGGCTCAGTAGATGGTGTCTGAATTGTGCTAGGCTGTCTACTAGTGATTTGGCATCACTACTATCCTCTCTGGACCCCTAAGAGTCACAGAAAGAAAATCCAGGAACTGTTTTCCAGAACCTCTTTTCCTGTATGGTTCTGAGGCAGTACAGAAAGACAGGGAAATTTATGGAGACATGGGAAGGACAGCAAACTCCTCACCCCAGTCTGGTTGAAACCTATTGCCAGCTAAGACTCAATAATTCCAGCACATTTAATGTTTGCCATAAGGATTGCCTATATACAGACAATTGTTTTATATGAAGATATCTTCAAATTAGAATGTGTAAATGTAAGGAGTTTGAGCATAGATGACCTTCAAGACTGTCTTACTTTTCTCTAAGATATTTTCCAGAAGTTTCACAAACAAGACTCTTAATTTTTATTTATAGTAAACACATCCTAACTGACCATGGCCTTGTAATCTACGGTTTTATCTATTGTGATCCTGTCCAGAACTACCTTGTGACCTCAATGAAGTTTTGTTATGTTTTTGAGACAGGGTTTCTCTGTGTAACAGCTCTGGCTGTCACTTTATAGACCAGGCTGACCTCGAACTCACAGAGATCTGCCTGCTTCTGCCTCCCTAAGGCTGGGATTAAAGACGTGCACTACAACCCAGCTTCTTTTATTGTTTGTCCCCCTAAATAGATCTGGCTGTCCTAGAGCTCACTATATAGACCAGAGATCTGCCTGCCTCTGCCTCCCAAGTGCTCAGAATAAAGGTGTGTGCCACAATGCCTGACTTCACTGAAGTTTTTTAACAGCCCTTCAAAGATAGTAACTTCAGAGTACATCAAAAGTATAACTCATCTTAGTTTAACCAATTTCTATTCATCTGTATATCACCATGTGGCTGTGGCTTACTGGGTAAAGCTCCTAGCGTCTGCCTCTGGCGGTTCCATGGCTTCTCTCTGACTCCGCCTTCTTTCTCCCAGCATTCACTTTAGTTTTCCCTGCCTAACTAAGTTTTGCCCTGCTATAGGTTCAAAGCAGTTTCTTTATTCATTAATGGTAATCACAGCATACAGAGGGAAATCCCACATCACTCATCTTGCTTCCTGTGTGTCTGGCTGGTTACTGCATCTCTGGCTTTCTTCTTCCCAGAATTCTCTTAGTCTGGTCACCCCACCTATACTTCCTGCCTGACTACTGGCCAAACAGTGTTTTATTAAACTAATATGATTGGCAAATTTTTTACAGTGTACAAGAGTATTATCCCACAGAAAATTTTTGAATTTGGTATCATTCTATTTACAGGCAGAGTCAGTCTTTGTAAACAAAAAAAAAAAAAATCAGTGAAGGTTTCTTTGGGGCACTGTATAACTTTACTAAATGACTCAGTTCTCTTCCCAACTTTTTCAGTTCTCTCCCAACCATTCAAAACTGCTGTATAACATAAAGCCAGGGTGTGGCCATCACATAGAGATGGCTTTTGTACATCAGCACTCCCTAATACAATACATCATGGAGGGGACGCATGAACCCTCAGCCCTTTTCTTGCTAAGGCAGTGTTTTACTTATCCTATCCACGGCTTCACATGTACTTCTTATTTTGGGCGCCTAAAAGAGATGATTTTACTAGAGCCCCCCCTTTCTCTTTCTCACAGATAGAGGTGGCAGGCTCGTCCTTTCTGAAGAGCAAGAGTCAGGGGAGGAGCTTTGCTCCTCTCGTTTTCAATCTTCCCCAATCTTTCAGAATCATCTTGGTCATATCTGAGAAGTGGGAGATAACAATATTCTGTTTCTTATCTATAAAACACTGGCTTGCTGGCTGTAGATCTAATTTAGATTACAATTTCCCAGAACCATGTCTAGCAGTACGACACTGAACAACACAGAAACTATAGTGTCAGAAAACGTAAATTCAATTCTTCAGCTCTGCCACTCACCGGCCATTATGAGTTTGAGTGAGTAATTTAGTCTCTCTAAACCTTGGTTTTTGAGTGAAGATTAAGAGAACCACCTAAGAGGTTTTAGGAGGAGCTCTGTGAAGTGTTAAAACTCTACAATACCTGTAAGGGCCACAGCAGTGCTGGTTCATCCGCTGCTATCGTCAAATGCCTGGCACAGGCTGTGCCCTCTGTTGAATGGGGGTGCAGACATCTAGGAGAGGGTAGCCCTTGTCCAGATAGATATATAGTGAAGATTTCTGGCTGATAGCCCATGGCACTCTGACCTGAGAAGGTCAAAAAAACCACCGTTTCAAATGCAGAGACAGTGGCACACTAATCTAATGTGCCTCAGCTACCGCATATGTCCGACAGCCTTGATGGAGAATGCGTGAGAAGAAAGTTTCTATAGCGCTGATTGTGTGCACTGAGCATCTAAATGTAGCACTTCTCAAAGGGCAGTGTGTCCCGAAGGTTAAACAGTGACTTCTCATCCAGACGCTGGAAGCTCCCAGGTGACACTGAGGCTGCTGACCCCACCACCTTTGGAGTGACCAGAAACTAAGCGTGGGGTCAGCAACACATTGCCATAAAGAGCAGACAGGACGTTTCACAGCCTTTGTGAACTTTACCGTCTGCCACAGCTGCTCAGTCGTGCTCCCCTAGGATGATGACCCCCAAAGGCCATCATCGTGCTCCAGGAGTGCCCTTTCCATACAAACAAGATGGCAAGGGCATGTCACTTGTCTGAACTGGGCGGGGCTGTTTCTAGACCTTCCTCAGAATCCTATAGGCTAGGTGGGCTCCTGCCTTGGTTGATCTGTCCTCTTAAATAGAGTGGATGGAAACTTTAAAAACAAACAAACAAACCACCAGTCGGGATTCAGAGAAAAGTCCCAAGGATAAAGGCTACGAAAAGAAAAACAAGACATATTCTGGGTTCCCCTATCTACAGTCCCTGGTTTCAAGCCATTCCCAGGTCTAGTTGTATCCTTGCCCTGGATTTACTGAGATGAACCATACTTGGATAAATTCATTTTTCCTTTAATTATATCTAGTAGAACTCTTTGGCATAGAAACCACAATCTTTTTTTTTTTTTCTTTTGGTTTTTCGAGACACGGTTTCACTGTGGCTTTGGAGCCTGTCCTAAAACTAGCTCTTGTAGTCCAGGCTGGCTTCGAACTCACCGAGATCTGCCTGCCTCTGCCTCCCGAGTGCTGGGATTAAAGGCGTGCACCACCACCGCCCGTCTAGAAACCACAATCTTAACAGCAATAGCAAGCATGTGTGTCAACCAAGTTCAAATTTGGTGACATTTTTCTTAATTTTTTTAAATGTTTATTTATTTGTATTTAAGTAACAAGTGTTTGGCCCGCATGTGTCTGTGTACTACATGCATAGAGTGCCCAAGGAGGTGGGAAGAGGGCATCGGTTCCCCTTGGAAATTACAGACAGTTGTTAGCTCTCATGTAGGTCCTGGGAATCGAGCCAAGGTTCTCTAGAAGAGCAGTCAGTACTCTTAACCACTGAGCCATCTCTCCAACCCCTGGATTTGGTAAGATATTTTGAAACCGATATTTATAGAGATTATTGCAGGAGTGTGTATTTCTGCCTGAAACGGTCTGACCATCAAGTATATGAAGTTTCATAAGTAGTAAGTGACATCTGTATAATAACGGGTGCAGTGATAAATCCTGTTGTCAATTGTATAGTAACTTCCAGATTCTTTGGTTAGGATTCAGTGGCAGAGAAAATAACTTACCGCCTTGCACAGAAAGGAGCTAACAGTGTCTAAAATGACTCCCAGTGTCCCTAGATGGGCTGAAGACCAGAGACTGGTCTTAATAACTCTCCCTGCCACACCATAGCTGGGCTTTTGAGGAAGCTGCTGCTCCTACTATAGAGATGACGACCAGCTGCATGAACCAGACAGGGACCACTAGAACCACTGTAAGTTCTTTGGGTATGGTTTGAAAACTTAGAGCAAAAGGTTTGCAATTAAAACCTGCACACAGGAGATGCTAATTTGAGACAAACATGCTATGTATGTGACTCAACTTTGGTTTAGAATCTACCACATATGTAACTTGGATTAACTCTTGTTTAAATTAGATATTTTTTATTTATTTATTTATTTATTTATTTATTTATTTATTTTTGGTTTTTCGAGACAGGGTTTCTCTGTGGCTTTGGAGCCTGTCCTGGAACTAGCTCTGTAGACCAGGCTGGTCTCGAACTCACAGAGATCCGCCTGCCTCTGCCTCCCGAGTGCTGGGATTAAAGGCGTGCGCCACCACCGCCCGGCTAGATATTTTTTATTACAAGCGTTTTACTATAAGTTTTAAGCCAAATTTTGTTACAGATTTTTATAGATTTTCTTTTCTTTTCTTTTTTTTGTTTGTTTGTTTTTCGAGACAGGGTTTCTCTGTAGCTTTGGAGCCTGTCCTGGAACTAGCTCTGTAGACCAGGCTGGCCTTGAACTCACAGAGATCCACCTGCCTCTGCCACCTGAGTGCTAGGATTAAAGGCATGCGCCACCACCACCCAGCTTTTATAAATTTTAAACCATACTCAATGAACTTACAAATCTTGAGATAGAGTTTACAATATAGTCGTAAGAGATTTTTTGAGACTAGAATGCAGAGAAATCATGGAGATAAAAGATTTTGAAGAGTGGAAAGTTTGAGACTTAGGCATTAGCTCTGGAACCATGCTCCTCTGTCACATTAGGAAGCCACCTGCCAAGTGAAGATGTTCAGGCCCAGAGTAATTGCATTTGCTTAAAGGAAACTAAGTTTCACTCAGAACACCAGCAGCAAAGAAGCCTGGGAAGTGAAGCTTCAGACTTTTCTGCCTGCCTCCGGGAGGATGCGTGATAGTGGGACCAGAAGAGATAGCTAGGGAGTCACTCCATGGAATAAGCCCATAATTGGCCACACAGTTGTAAACCAGCCAGGCAGTGGTGCTCACGCCTCCCAGCACCAGGGAGGCAGAGGCAGGCGGATCTCTGAGTTTGAGGCCAGCCTGCAGAGTGAGTTCCAGGACAGCCAGGGCTAAGCAGAGAAAGCCTATCTAGAAAAACAACAAAACCTCACACAGCTGTGAACCAAATTTCATTTTTTGTGAAGAAACTGTGAACATGAACAAACAGTAGCAGCAGATCACCGGACTCACTGAACTGATGCTACCTAGCTCAGACTGTCCCGCTGCCAAACAGCTGCTATACACTCCCGGCTACTTAAGCAACTGGAATTCCAGTTAACATCTCAAGGGGTCGATGAGTAGAGAGCGTTCATTCCCTCGTTTACCTAACAAAGCCTTGCGGGCACCTGCTCTGCGTGTGTGCCAAGCGTTCCTTCTGTGCAGGGACTCAATGAGGAGTCACAGATGTTGCTTCTTATAAGGCCAAAACGCCTCATGAAAATCCTCTCTCTTCCTCGGAGGCAGAGAAAGATAATCCTCAGGTAGCTTGTGTCACCTCAGAAGGTCCAAATATTTGGTTAAAATACGTTTAACAACTTTAAAGGCTCGTCAGAAATACAAGCTTGGATCTGTAAATGGAGCCAAACTCTTTGGCCGAAGTTTCACCGTGACTAGGTGAGCCTGGAGAGCTGTGTGTTACGGGCCAACAAATCCTGGCAATGTGCAGTAGAGAAGCAAATGTAATCAATCGTTTGTCGATGTAAAAAGCACAGCTCTGACCTCAAAGGGAATAAGAGATAGTTTACTCTAGTTAACTAGTGTCAAGTTTGAGGGACCATGGTCTGGGAACACAGATTTAGGGAACTCCAAATTCCATGCCCCAACACGGAAGCATTTTGATGACATTTTTATAATGACAGAATGTCTTAGTTAGGTTTCTATTGCTGTAAAGAGACACCATGACCACGGCAACTCTTATAAAGGAAAATATTTAATTGAGATGGCAACTTACAGTTCAGAGGTTCAGTCCATGTTCATCATGTCGGGGAATATGGCAGCATGCAGGCAGACACGGTGTTGGAGAGCTAGCTGAGAGTTCTACATCTTGCAGGCAACAGGAAGTGGTCTGTGACATTGGTGGAAACATCAGAGAAGCTGTTACAGTCATGGGAGGAGCTCTCCTAGAGGCCTCAGATGCTATCCAAAGACCTTAGTTTGGGGCTGATAGAAGCTAATAGTTAAGTTAATAGATTCCAAAGTCCATTTAGTCCATCAGTCACAGGATGTTTGTTTTGACACAAAAGTGGGCCAGGAATGGTTGTTTGGGGATGCTAAAGACAGCCCAAATAAAGTGATTAGTTAGTTTCAGGTCCTGCAACGTTCCAGCCTCTCCATGTCACTTCCATTGGAACTAACACCTTCTTCTGGGGCCTCCAGAGACACTGCAAGTACATGTGCAGACATACATGCAGGAAAAATACCCATACACACACACACACACACACACACACACACACACACACACCTATACATTTAACAACTCATACGTATTATATACCTCAAGCAGAAGAATCGGCACCAGCTTTTACCCAATGTAAAAATGGCTTGCAATAGGCTGATGCTCCTCATTGGCCAGGAGGCACTGTGAACACTGGCGTGAGGAGCGGCATGCCCAACAGCAAGCACTATAGCCTGGCGTGATGCTCAAGTCACTGCCACTGTTCCACGAGGCATCACGCACTTGCTAGCACACAGAAGAATGGGAGTCCTCGTGCCTGCTTGAGAATGATGCCTCTAAACTGTCAAAGCTAAGAGTTCCCCAAACAGGAAGCAAAAGGCTATCACGTGGGGCTGAGGATGTAGCTCAGTTGGCAGAATTTGCCTTATACACTTGAAGCCATAGTTTGATCCCCAGTATTCTATCTTGGAACTATGGGGTTGGAGGGAAGGGTGCCAGTCCCACTATACCCAAAGTCTCTGGTCACAGGGAAGAAAGCACCTTACAATTGTCTCTGATTGGTTGGCATTTTGTGATTTGCTTCTTTCAATAAGCATAGTGTTGTTTGCCTACCCCTGCTAGGCAGGTCCGCTGCCATGAATAACACACCAGTCTTGAGCATACTAGAGGCTGTTTGTCTTGGCTTGTTTTTTGATATGGTGGTTCACTACTTTGCCAGGTCTGGTCTTGACCTTGTAATGCTCCTGACTCTGCTGTAGGAATTCCTACCGCCAGTAGCCTTTAAATAAACCCATTGGGCGTTGGCCTCTTATACTATATATGGCAATGTAAAGTGCGCGGCCGGGGGATTCGGTTGCTGTTCCCTGTTCCAGCAGAGGACTGAGATCTGTGAGCCTACCCCTAAATAAATAACCCTCTATTATACTCAATTCTGAGCCAGTGTGGGATTTCTTTTAAGTGTCCCTCTTCATGACTCAATCCCCAGGGTATCTGGGATTATAGATGTGAACCACCACAGTTTTGAGGGGTTTTGTTTAGTTTTAGAAACAGGAATTAGTCTCTAAATTGCAAGTCTCAAATGACCCTCATATCTTAGCCACTTGCACCTGGCTCTGAAGAATTTAAAGGCGTGTCTGAACTGTAGTATGTGCCGGTTCTTCTTTCTTGTGACTACATTACACTAATATTCCAAATATTGGCTTTCCTTCATCAGCTGATGTACTTTTGCACTTATGCTTGTTAACTCCAGCTGTCAACTTGACATAGCCCAGAGTCACCTGAGGGTGGGTATCTTAATTGAGGAACTGTCTAGACCAGATTGGTCCTGTGATCATGTCTAAAAGACTGTCCTGATTGATGATTGCTAGGAGATATTAACTGGCTATGACCCACACAATTGGATTAACAACTCAAGAGCTAATTAAGAGACAATTGTAACGTGCTTTCATAAGCTCTCTTTTTACATTCATGTGCACGGTGGCAGGCATACATGCAGGCCCATGTACAGGTATATATGCACACACAATAAACAGTACTGTAATAACGTGTTTGTTTTTAATCTGGGAGATGACGAGCCACCTCCGTGGTACAGTGCACACCTGACATGAGTATAATGTCCCGTGTTCGAACGAACACCACCAAAGAAACTTTAATGTAGGAAGGGGCCCACAAAAATCACAGTGCTGCCCTGGCCTAATTACCCAGGGTGCTTTCTATACAATAACAGAAAATGTGACTGCAATTGCTCCAGCAATAACCATGTTTGATTTCCTAAGCTTTCCTGAGGAATCTCAGCATTAAACATGGCTTCCAAGGTTAGAAGGCAGGGTGCTATTAAGGCCAAGATTCCTGGTTCTCCATAATGTCATCTTTGTTATTGATGAGAACCTCAGTGATTAGCAGAATTTTCATTTCCAGGCCTTTCCAGGTTTGACATAATTCCTGAGGAAAAGAGACTGTTACCTCCAATAGCTTCATCCTAGGAGTAAGGAAACCTATCCCAAGAGTCACCCCACTCCTACCTTCACCCCCAAACTCAGCAAAACTCTTTATGATGGACTAAATGTTCCTGTTGTGGTTTGAATGTGAAATATCCTTCACGGGCTCATGTATTTGAATACTTGTCTCTAGATAGTAGTGCTGTTTTGGAAGGCCGTGGAACCCTCAGGAGGTGGAGTTTTACTGAAGGAAGGTCACTGGAAGCAAGCCTTGAGGTTTTATAGCCTGGCTCAGTTTCCTAACCTGACTACAGACACCATGTGACCAGCTGCCTCACCTTCCTGCCACCAGGCCCCTTCTCAGACTCAAAGGATTGTGTCCCCTCAAACTGTGAGCCAAAACAAACCCCTCCACCCTTAAGTTGCTTTTTTTTTTTCAGGTATTTGGTCACACAAGAAAAGTAACTAATACAGTATCCCTAAATCTATATGCTGAAATCCTAACCACCAAGGTAAAAAGGTCAGGAGATGAGGCCTTGCAGAGGGGGGAGCAATAAAGGTAAAACTCTCATCAATAGAATTACTGCCTTTACAAAAAGGACCAGACAGCTCTCCAGCCCCCTTTATACCTACAAAATCCTATCAAGAAGATTGCCATCAGAAGCATGACATCACCAGTCACTGAATCTTCAAGTGCCTCATCTCAGACTCCCCATGTCCCAGAACTGAAAGAAAAATATGTTTAAGTTATCCAGTCTATAATATTCTGCTAAAGCAATTGAATGTGCCTGAAGACAATTCTGTCAATTTCACTTGGAAAGACCACAGCATATCTTCATTCCCAAACCAATTACCAGCAAGAAGAATGAGGGAAAAAGGAAAGGCTCATACTCATCACTGAGCTAGAAAAGATAGGGAGACAACTACATGCCTGCTCCAGGATGTGGGGCTAAAAGTGTACATGTTCATGTACAGGACTCTAAACACGTTTAGAGGGAGAAACACAGAGGATCCTGTAGTTGCCGCAGACTAACTAGCAGACTAAGTCAGTCACGGTTCCTGCTGGAAGAGACATATTATTACACTCAGCTCCAGATGCAGCAGTTTAGAGTTGGGCGAGACTGCAAGGGCAGGCTAGGTCGGAGGCCTTAGATAGAAGGAACTGTGACTTTAGGCAGGCTCCTTTAGCTAGTTCTCTCTCTTTCTCTCTCTCTTTGGGATTTTTTGAGACAAGTCTCTCTATGTAGCCCGGGCTGTTCCAGTCCTGGAATTCAGCACATAGACCAGGCTGGCCTTGAACTCACAGAGATCCACCTGCCCCTGCCTCCTGAGTGCTAGGATTAAAGTGTGACACACATCCAGTTTTCTTTTTTGGTTTTGTTTTTGGGGTTTTTTTTTGGGGGGGGGGTTGTTGTTGTTGTTTTTTGTTTTGGTTTGGTTTTAGTTTTTTGAGACAGGGTTTCTCTGTAGTTTTTTGAAACCTGACTTGAAACTAGCTGTTGTAGACCAGGCTGGCCTTGAACTCACAGAGATCCACCTGCCTCTGTCTTCTGAGTGCTGGGATTAAAGGTGTGCACCATCACCATCCCGCTACGTCCAGCTTTCCTAAACTGTCTTAAAGCACTCTATACACATTATAGCGATTACTATCCATATTGCAATCAGACTGAAGTGGGAAGAACACATTTCAAGGGATGCAAGCAGGAGAATGTGTCTTGGTTCCATGACTTAGGCAGTCTATGTTCTGTTCTGATCTGGGGTACCTCTTCATTAAGTCGCTATGAGCAAACCTCTCCCTCTCACTGAGTTTTCCCGCTGTTTCCATGACTGAGCCGCACCAGACTCTCCAGGCCCCAACAGCATCTTCACAAAAATCTCTGCTGGTTTTAGCTGTATTCCTGTGCCTTGAAATCAGGATGAATTACTGTCTCTTGTTTCACCCTTGTCCTCTTGCATGGCTGCTGCTCAAAGAAATTAATCAAGTTTATTAAGCATGACCTCACTTGTGAGCCCTGCTTTGGTCTGCTGGTCTGTACCTGCCTCCTGCTCAAAAAACGCCTCAGTCTTGGGTAGTGCTCTGGTGGGGGCAGGGAAGCCAGCCGGGTGGCCACGTCTTTTGTTGTTTGCAGAGACCGATGCACCGGGCTGGATCGGACAAAGGCAGGGAGCTCTGCTATAGAGAGTACAGGGCCCTTTGTTGCCATGGCTGTGGAAAAAAATAGGAACAAAAAGGATAAATGTTGCATCCAAATACACTAATAATTAACACTTAGCACCATGGATATAAAAAGCACTTAAGGCTAAATTACAATGAGCATAATAGCTATTCATTATTCAGCCCTGCTCCATATGGCACCCTGGCTTAGTAGGCTGGCGCTTGGGAACTAACTGGGGCCTAACTGCCCAGGTCTAAAACCCCATCCCAAGCATTTAGCAGCGCTGAGACTGTGGACAAGTTACTAAAGCTCTCTAGTCTCAGCCTTTGCATCCTCAGAGCACAGACAATGAAAGCGGCACACCACGCACAGGGTCATGTGCACTCACACAATGCTTACAAAGCAACTTAACCGTGGTCGGCCACACAATGGCTCAGCAAACGTTTATGGCTTTACATACATTGCTCAGCCAATCTAGACCTCAGAACAAACTTCTAACATAAACATTAGCTCCATCAACTTGAAAAAAATTAATATTTTGAGGCTAAATTAATTCCTCAAGGTCACTCTCTTAGGCTTTCTATTGCTGTGATAAAGCACCATGACAAGAAGTATCCCAGGGAGGAAAGGGTTTATTCGGCTTCCACACCGTAGTCTGTCATCAAAGAAGCCAGGGCAATGTTGGGCATGGAAGCACACACCTTTAATCCCAGCACTTGGGAGGCAGAGGGAGGCAGATCTCTATGAGTTCAAAATCAGCCTGGTCTATACAATGAGTTTCAGGACAGCCAGGGCTACATAGACAGACCCTGCCTCAAAAGCCAAAACAGAAATAAGATGTTGAGGGGAGTTTGAACTTTGTTTAACATGAAGAAATCCAGAATTGGACTTATTATACCTCCTGTGGAGTGGATTCCTGGCTCTGAGCATGGTCCATTTAAGTCAGAACTCAATCTAGACACAACCAAGTCTTGTTTAGTACTCAGAGAGCTCAGTTTGACACCAAAATGAACCTCAACTTAATAAGCCATCCAGATGGCTCAGTCGGTGAAAGAGTTGCCGTGTCAGAAGACCTGAGTTTAACCCACAGAGCCAGCCCATGGTGGGAGTAGAGAAGTCACCCCTAAAGGTTTTCCTCTAACCTCTACACACACACACACACACACACACACACACACACCAATAATCATAATAAAAGAAATAACTTTATTTATTTATTTATTTTGATCGTTTCGATACAGGGTTTTTTGTGTAACAGTCCTCGCTGTCCTGGAACTCACTTTGTAGACCAGGCTGGCCTTTGTCTCCTGAGTGCTGGGATTAAAGGAGTATACCACCACCTCCCAGCTATAAAAATTTGAAATGAATAAATCAATTTTACGATATCTCTGGGAAGAAGAAGAGTCTGGCCGGGTTCATGCTGCAGCCATTTGATGAAATCAAACTCTGGGTAAGGTGTTGTCATGACCATTTCTTCACATTTATGTTAGATTGTCTGTTTTGAGACAGGCTTTCACTAAATAGCCCTGGCTAACTATAACTCACTATGTAGACCAGACTGCTCTCAAACTCACAGAAATCCACTGCCTTGCAGTGCTGAGATTAAAGATCATGGCCTGGCATGGTGACACATGCCTGTAATCCTAACAACTCAGGAGGGATTGGTGCTTGTGAGTTCTGGGCCAGCCTCCTGGGTTTCGGGCTACCCTGAGTGAGTGCAGCCATTGTGAGACTGAGATCCTGCCTCCTTAAGACAAAAACCAACAAAAAACCAAAACCACCCGGGAGGTGGTGCAAGCACTCCACAGGCACAGGCAGGTGGATGAGTTCAAGGCCAGCCTGGTCTACAGAGTGAGTTCCAGAACAGGCTCCAGAGAAACCCTGTCTTGAAAAACCAAAAAAAAAAAAAAAAAAAAAAAAAAAAAAGAGGGTTGGGATCGCCCTCTGGGTTTAGCACTCAGTGATCCTTGAAGTGTCTAAACTTCAGTCCTGAAGAATCTAGGATGGATGGTCACCACCCTATCAGGGCAGCTTTTCCATGGCTAATGGAGATTTCAAACCCAGAAGAATCTGGGCTACTCATCTCCTGGCCCAGCTTGTTGGGTAGATTGGCCAGGAGGGTCCAGTTGGCCTCTCCTGAACACCAGGGCAAGAGCTGGTCAAAATGAAACCAATGGTGACACCTAGCGGTAATTTGAAAAACTGCAGCATTGGAAGACCTATTTGGTTTCCAATGCTTAGTTGGTTCATTCACAAATATTTACTGCCAAGACTTATGCTAGACACTATGCAAAAGTCTAAAGGACCTGAGAAGGCATTCCATGCAGGAAAAAACAGCAAAAACAAGATCTTGGGGTGGAAAGAGCATAAAGTTCCCGGGAATTTACATTATGAGGAAAAAGGATAATAACAAAAACCAAGATGGAGTGGGCTGGTAAGAGCAGGCTCAGCAGGTAAGGGGGCCTGCCACCAAGTCTGAGGAGCTGAGTTTGAAGCCCAGACTCACATGGTGAAGGAGAGAACAAACTCCCCTAGATATTCCGTTGACCTCCACACATGCAACGTGAGATGAACAGACTCAAAAGTACACAGATACGGCCGGGCGATAGTGGCGCACGCCTTTAATCTCAGCACTCGGGAGGCAGAGGCAGGCGGATCTCTGTGAGTTCGAGACCAGCCTGGTCTACAGAGCTAGTTCCAGGACAGGCTCCAAAGCCACAGAGAAACCCTGTCTCGAAAAACCAAAAAAAAAAAAAAGTACACAGATACTTCATACACAAAGTAAATAAATCTAATTTAAAGGTTGATGAAGCTGGCTTTTTATAACGACTCAAGGGGGATCTATTTTTAAAAAAAAAAAAAAAGGCAGGAGAGTTCGTCAGGCCCTAATCTGCCACAGGGAATATTTCTTTTCTTTTTTTAAAAAAGATATTTATTATGTATACAGGGTTCTTCTTGCATGTATCCTGCAGTACAGAAGAGGGCGCCAGATCTCATTACAGATGGTTGTGAGCCACCATGTGGTTGCTGGGAATTGAACCCAGGACCTCTGGAAGAGCAGCCAGTGCTCTTAACCTCTGAGCCACCTTTCCAGCCCCACAGGGAATATTTCTGTCTTGAACCTAAGAACAGTCAGAAATCCCTGGAGACTTTTAATCGGGACAGTAAATTAACTAGACCTCATTCGCTTCTCAGTTCTTGCTCAGGGACAAACTCAAGTTCAGGAAGGCAATTAAAGGTTATTGTGTTGTCCAGATTATTCCAAATAATGGAGATGGAAGAGAAAAGGAAAGATTGCAGGACTTCAGAGGAGTTACAGAAACAGAATGGGCAGGGATAAGGGACACGGAGGTGGGGACTGAGGTATTAGGAGGGGATCCGGAACCCTGCAGGTCTCTGGCTAGGACAGCTACCAAGAAGACGGAGAACAGTGTTGGGTCTGGAGGATTTGAGGGACCTGTGGGACATTCATGCCAGGAAAGCAAATAAGCAGTTGAATAATGTGAGGAAGGAGACATCATCTGGGGACACAGCTTGGATTTTTAAGAGCAGGCAAAGGGACTAAGCATGCTGTACACCCGTGATCTCAGCACCGGTTCAGAGGCAGGAGGAGCAGGAGTTCAGGTTACTCAGATACACAGCTCAAGACCAACCAGGGCTGCGCGAGACCCTATATCTGTGACTAGTGTTGGGAGGCTGAGGTCAGTCTGGGCTCTAGAATGAGACCCTGTTTCAAAGACTCAACAGAAACAGGATACTGTTCAAGCATGACCAGCACTACCACCCCAGCTGAAACTTCGTACTCCTAACATCCCAACTCCCCATCACCTCCTCAGTTCTGGAGGCCACCATTTCTGTGAAAGGAAAAAGAATCAGTTCAGAACCCCCAAGACCAAGTTCTCAGCACATGGATTTGTTCGCCCTAGAGGGACAGAGAGCAGGGGTTAAGATACAAGGACAGGAGATAAAGGCTGAGGAAGAAGGGGAGGGGAACAAGGGAAAGGGAGCAGGGGTATTTGTGGCAGGACAAAGGATGCCTCTAGATAGAAAGGAGACAGACGCGGCACATAGGAAAATGGCTGTATATAAAGGAAAAAGGGGAAGCCGGCGATGGTGGCGCACGCCTTTAACCCCAGCACTTGGGAGGCAGATAAAGGCAGATCTCTGTGAGTTCGAGGCAGCCTTGTCTACAGAGAGAGAATTCCAGGACAGGCTCCAAAGCTACAGAGAAACCCTGTCTCAAGAAAAAAAAAATAAGGAGAAGGAGGAGAAGGAGGAGGAGGGGGAGAAGGAAAAGGAAAGAAAGAAAAGGGAGAAGCCCTGTGTTAGGGTGAGGGGTTTAATTTTAATTGAACATGTTAATTGGGTGAGACAAAGGTGGGGGCTGATTGCTGGTCTTCACTACTTCACTACTACTATGCCAGGGATGCCCTTTGTCTTGGAGATATCCCCATCCCCACTACCAGGCTCCAATACGTCCCTGCCTGCCTTTTTCTCTTTCCTCCCTCCCTCCTGCCCTCCCAACTAGCTCCTTTCACTTAGGGGCCTGTCCTGCAGCCTCTCCCCTGGCTTGAATTGAATGTGCTTGCTACACAGAGCTATGCACTTTAAAAGTTAAGCTGGGAGCTGGGGATGTAGCTCAGTTGGTGGCATGCCTGCCTAGCACGTATCAGGTCCTAGGTTCCATCCCTAGCATTTCATAACCAGGCGGGGTGCACACCTATAATCCCCGCACTCTGGAGGCAGGGGGATCTTCAATTTAAAGTGATCTCAGTTATAAAACGTGTTAGAGGCCAGCCTGGGCTACCAGGAGACTGTACGTTTTGTTATTGTTGTTGTTTTAATTTGTTAGTAAATATGTATATTCTACAACTCGAAAAAAATTAAGGTCACCTTCTCTGTGAGGTTTTTCTGAGCCAACCCAAAGCAGTCAAGTGAGGAGAAACGGAGGCGGATCCAAACACGAGGGAGCTTTCGGAGCAGCTTCCGGCGGAAGGGAATGGTAAAAGAGCACAGAGCAGGACCAGGAAAGACTTGAATGTGGCGGATCCTTAAAGAAGTGAGCTGCTGGGTGGCCCAGGGGGCAAAGCGGGGCGGATCCGGGGAGGGGTGAGAGGCCATTCGAGGCCGTTGGTCTGTCCGGAACCAGGAACCGGGTAGGACGAGCCAGGAGAGCTAGGATTTCCTAGCCCGCCGAGTGAGCTAGCGCTGTTTGGACTCGACACCTGCCGGAGGGGCGCTGTTCTACGACTTGGACACCTCAACTTTCCACAGCCCAAGATCACCCCTACCTCACCTGCCGACACAAGGCGGGAGTGGCAGGAAGCTACCGCTGTGCGGTGACCTTGCTCTCTTGCCTGCGAGCTCCCTTTCCTGTGGGTTCCTCCGTTTCGCTTCCTTCTTGCCGACTCCAGCACCCCCAGCACAGGTAGCCACGCAGGAGGGCAGTGGTCAAGCTGAGAAGCAAGCTCCGGAACCCTGAGTGGATGATGTTCTGGACACCGACATCACAGGGGACCAACACTGCAGCCACCTCTACCTTCACCCCTCTGAAAACCCAGTTCATTGCAGTGTCGATGCTTTTCCCTGAAAAGGAGGGGAACTGCAAGGCTTATGGAAACTAAGTGATTTTGCTGAACTGTGGTGTACTCGGGGTGTACCCTTGAAAGCAAACTTCTGGGACTGGGTCGAAGACTTGGAGGGTATGGATTGTAAAGCCCTGACTTTAAACACACTCAGGGCAGCCTGTTTTTGCTCTAGCATTCAGAGAGCCGTATTTCCAGGTCTCCTCCCTCACATTCCACCGAAACCAGGGCTTTCCTGAGTGCTCTAGGAGTGGTTCTAATCTGTGTTGCCTTGGAGGCTACAGTCTTTTTGTGACCCTCTTGTCTTGGTTGTGCAGTCTGACCTAAATCCGCTACTAGCCAGGACAAAGCCGCCTCAGTCCAGGCCCTACACAGTCAGGGGTTAAAGCCCAGGCCTCTTGCTAGGTTCCTCAGCTCCACAGGCCTGAGAAAGCCAGCCCAATCTAGGATCTAGTAATAAGGACATGTCCTTTCTGGTGGGAGAGCAGGTGAGGCCTCCAGTGTCCCACTGGCTAGTCTTCCATCTACTGCTGTGGTTTAGGCAGCACGAGTCAGGTAACTGGCATCCTGCTCAGTGTGAAGGATTGTGGGAACACAGATCTAAGGTGGAAAGACTGGGCCTTAATTAAGGGCACACTTGGCCGTAACTACACACTTTTTCCAAGGCAGTCCTTACACTTTCCACGGTGCTTCAAGCTTAGAAATCTTAGGGAATGAAGCTGAGGTCCAGGGGGATATGAGAGAAGAAAGGACAGGGGCTAGGATGTAGCTCAATGATAAGAATATTTGCCTAGCATTTACAAGGCCCTGAGCTCAATCCCTAGTATGGGGGTGTTGGGGGGAGTCATCATGAATTAATGCTACAAGACTCCCCGAAGGGAGTCACAGCTTGTTCTGGGTCACTATCAGAGCTCCTTGACTTGGCTGCCTAACCTTTGACCCAAGCTAGTACAGTCTCTGCCCACCCCCACCTCCCCAAAGAGGTCACACAATACCCTCTGGGAGGTGCCACTTGACCCTGTGTCATGAGAATAAAACAAAGCTACAGCCACAGCTACAATTGTTTGAACACGCACACTGTCTGCTTTAACCACAGCCATCTGAGTGAGCGTTCTTGCCTAGTGTGTGTGAGACCATGAGTATTGATCCTCAGCACCAGGACAGGGGAATCCCATTTTTGCAGATAAGGAAGAGACAAAGTAAGCAACATGGCCAAAGTCATGACTATTAGAGCTAGATTTCTAAGCCAGGTCTCCTTAACTCTGGAATCCATGTTCTCCTGATCACTGGTCAGCAAAAGAGGTCCTGCCCTGCCCTCCTACTTGCAACCCTGAAAACCCAGCCACGCCTGCTAGTCTAAGTCAGGTCCCCTCAGAAGCCTTCTGACTGACAAAGGAGTTTCCGGCCAGGCCAACGGGGCGTCTTCTCTAAGGTTTTCTTCTGGCATTCGGCCCTTTCGTGTCCTTCTCTAACCTTAGCTCAAGGCCCTTCTGGCTGAAACCCCACAGGCTTCTTCATCCTAGTGACTTCACTCATCTTGGGGGCCCTGGCTCAGATCCCTAAGTTGTGGCTGGAGTTCTGTTAAGGTGGTGAGCAGTAGTTCCTCACAGGAACAACAATCAAACAAACAAAAAGGATTTCCTTTTTCCTACCTCCAAGTCTCGATTAGTTGCAGAAATAGACTTGAAGAGGCAGTAGAGATTGCCTGGATGGTTGGAAAGATATGTAAATGTTTTCTCTTTTACCTATTTCTCCGCTCCGTTTTGGAGATTGAAAAAAATATATATCTTTAAATAGTTTAATATTAAGAAAATAAGACATGAATGGAGCACTAGGACCTGAAGACGGACTCCTGAGTAAAGAAAAAGCACCAGACTAAGAAATCCCGTGCTTGTGGAGGGAGAATTCAGGCTCCTCCCCCACCCGAGCAGAACTTCTGAGGTCGTGAGAAGACTACTCCTGGCACCGAGTGAAGGTGGCTATTGTGACTTCCCGAGCCCGGGAAGGGGTGGCTCAGTGCCAAGGGTGTGACCTGGTCCAAAGCCCTGGGATGGAACTGCCCTTCGTCCCGGCTGTACCCGAGGAGACCCGTTCTGGGTGAGAGGGCGTGTCAAAGGCGGAGCATCCAGCCCAATCTCCCGCCCCGCTCAGCGTCCGCGTGGTTCTCATACATTTTACCCCCAGAGCCCGGGGTCCTTAGCCGGCTTCTGGTTGAGGTTGCGCTGCAGAGAGGATCAATCCCCCAAGGTCTGACTGTGACCTCTGCCCAGAAAAAGACCGAGGAACGCGCTCTTCGGGCAGACCTGGGCTCCACCAGCTTCCAACAACTAGTCTGGGACCAGGAGTTTTGGAGTTCGAAACAAGTGAGCCTCCCCAGAAGGACAGAGCCGGGGTATTGGACTCGCCATGGCTGCGCACGCCCGCCGTCTGTGCCATGTCGCTTTCCATGTGCCAGCTGGACAGCCCCTAGCGAAGGATCTACACCGCCTCTTCGGCTTCCAGCCCCTGGCGGTGCGGGAAGCCGGCGGCTGGAGACAGCTGGCCCTGCGCAGCGGAGACGCAGTCTTTCTAGTGAACGAGGGCTCTGGGCCGGGGGAGCCACTGTACGGCCTGGATCCGCACCACTCGGTACCCAGCGCCACGAACCTGTGCTTCGACGTGGAAGATGTGGGCGCCGCCGCCCGGACGCTGGCGGCACGGGGCTGCGTGGTGCCGGTACCACCCACTAGCGTGAGGGATGCACAGGGCACAGCCATCTATACAGTGGTCAGCTCTCCGGCTGGTAACCTTAGCTTTACGTTGCTGCAACGCACTGGCTATCGCGGATTCTTCCTGCCTGGATTCAGACCGCTGCCTTGCGCGTCTGGCCCTGGCTGGGTCAGCCACGTGGACCACTTGACCTTGGCCTGCACCTCTGGCAGCTCCCCTACTCTTAGGCGGTGGTTCCACGACTGCCTAGGGTTTCGTCACTTGCCGCTGAGCCCAGGTGAGGATCCGGAGCAGGGCCTCAAGGTGGCTGCAGGGTCTGGGCGAGGGGGATTAAGGCTTACTGCCCTGCAGATCCCGCCTGACAGCACGGTTCCCACCCTCGTGCTGGCGGAGTCCCTACCGGGACTCCCCAACAAACAGGACCAGGTAGAGCAATTTCTAGCCCAGCACGGGGGGCCAGGCCTGCAGCATGTAGGACTGTACACTCCCAACATCATGGAAGCTTCTGAGGGGATGGCGAAGGCAGGAGGCCGGTTCCTAGCCCCTCCTGAAACTTACTATCAGCAGCCTGGCAAAGAGGAACAAATCATAGCTGCAGGGCACAAGCCTAGCCTTCTAGGACGGCAGGGAATTCTGCTAGATGGCGCTAAAGACACATTTTTGCTTCAGGTCTTTACCAAGTCCCTCTTCGCTGAGGACACCTTCTTTCTGGAGCTGATTCAGAGACAGGGGGCCACAGGCTTTGGCCAGAACAACATCCGGGCTCTATGGCAGTCGGTGCAAGAGGAAGCTGCGAGGGCTCAGGGAGCCTAACGCCCGCTAGATCTGGGAGTCGCCACCTGTCCTAGGTGCTCTGAGGAAGGAGTCCAGCACAGGCCTGCTGGAGCTGACGCGCCTCACAGGACCACACCCCAGATAAAGCCCATCCTTCCCTTCAGGGCCAGGTGCGGGTCTTCATTCCAACCAATACCCGCCAATTCTAGTCTCTCACCAGACTCCAAAGAGTTGGGACTTAAAATGTCTGACACCTCTAGGTAATAATAAAGGAATGAGGTCGTGAGACACAAGACTCTGAACTAACTGCCTTTGTGTCGTCTCTGCATTTCTTCCCCATCCCCTGAAGGTCTTGGGATTAGTAACCCATGTGCTTTCTGAAGTTTCATTACTTGTGAAATGGGCCCTGAATAAATGATTTTGAAGAAGAATTTAATACAAACCCTCCTCAGTGCCGACCTCCCCAGGGAGAAACAGCTGCAGGTGCAGACTAGGTCAGGATTAGCCCAACCACCTGCTCTAAGATGACGCTCCAATCAGCTTACCTGAGACCCAGAACGGGAGCATTAGATGTCAGCCACGGACAGGTGCTCCCTGCAGCTGCCCTGACTCTGCCAGGGAAGAATACTCAGATCAGAATGCATCCAGAGGAAGTCAGAACCAAGCTGAGTTGTCCATTTTCTGAGCCTCGCAAAAGTAAGTGAAGGGACTAGAGAAAGTGCAGAACGTTCTCCAAAAGGACTACAGAAATAAGCATTTTATTAGACTGGATTTGGGGTGGGCCTTCCAGAGGCATCACTGGGCTGTACTGTTGGGTGTGTCTGTGGGAATATGAGGCTGAAAGAAACTATCCAGGATTTGCTGCCCCCGGCTGGGTTTTTTCCGGCTTGATGGAGTAGACACCCGGGACCTTTTAGAACCCTGTAGAAAATCCAAGGTGGGAAATACTAAGTACACGTCAGGGAATCTTCTGCCTGCCCTACTAATCTAGCCTATAATGCTATAGGATTTTCCACCTCCCCAAAATGTGCCCCCCAAAATCTTGCTAGATGCAAAGCTGGGGCTGGGGACATGGCTCAGTTGATAGAGGGATTGTCTAACATGCACAAAGCCCTTAGGTTTGCGTCCCAGTGCTGGATAGGTGCATGCCTATAACCCTTCGTGAAGGAGGATCAGAAGTTCAAGGACATCTTCAGTTGCACAGTGTGGGTGAAGCCAACCTACACTAAATGAAACTGTCTGGGGGCGAGGGGTGGAGGCATCGCTCAGTGGTTAAGAGTGTGTACTGCCCTTGCAGAGGACCTGAGTCAGGGACCCAGTATATATGTTACATGGTTCACAAGCACCTATAACATCAAATCCAGGGGATCCACTGCCCTCTTCTGGCCTCTATGGGTACTACACTCAGTGTACATATACCTACACATAGATACATACACATAGTTACAAATAATAAAAACAAATCTTTTTCTAGGACCCAAATTAGCAATTATTTTCAGTAAGCAGCTTTTCATGATCCTTGTCTCACAGATGGCTCCCTACCTCAGATCCCACGGAACCCAGAGCAAATACTATACATCCCCGTGACACCAGAGCCCACACCAGTTTGTTCTTGTTCTCCTGTCCTATAGTCTCACTGTACCATCAGTCCCTAGTTCACAATGGACGTCAATACATGACTTCTAAGAGCCCCAGAGGCAGGCCTGGGGAAGATGAGAGGATGAGCCTCTGAGACTCACCTTGCAGGTGCCTCGCCGATGGTCTTCATACATGCGGAATACCTAGCCAAGAAGGAGGTGGGGGGGGGGAACAAAACAGGACTGGCACCTTCTCCAAAAGAACCAATAGCTTGAGTTCCACCCTGGCCTATGGAGAGCCCCAGCAATTTTATTTAAAATATACATTTCTTTTTTCATTTATACAGCAATAAGTTCATATAAGAGACAAACAAGACACAAAAGTACCTTTTTCATGGCAGTGGAGACAGCTGCATTGTGGAATTCCTCCCAAGTCAACCATCGAGCACCAGGGGGTGCAGGGGTCGCTGGAGTCTGTCCTTCTAGGGACAGACTATATACTTGATATGTCAGTTTGATGTGAGAGAAGACGTGGATCACCTGGGGAGGGAAGAGACGGAGCCGGGTCTGTGAATGTTAACATGGATGGAAGTGCTCAATCCTGGCACCTCTGCTAACCTACCTCTCCCAGGTGCTGGGGACGAGTGGCAGGGAGGGGTCCGGACCAGCTCTGCAGTTCCCGCAGAAGGGTTTTGTACTGATGCTGGCCTGAGGGCTCCAGGGTGACAGACGGAAACTCCCAGAGTCCAGCCAGCAGACCTGATGGCAGCCAGATAAGGGGTCAGCGTCTGGCACTGCCCCTTTGTTCCTCGGCTGCTTGTGACCCTGACCTCCAGCCCCACAGTCAGGCACCTGAGTGAGGCCTCTGCACCAGCAGAATGAGGGGACTCCCGCTGGTCCTGGGCTGCTCCACAACACAAGTGGCAGAGTGCTCCTCCCTGGGAGGCCTGCGGCTGGCCTTGCGAGGAAAGTTGGCCACTCCCAGAGAGGCGTCCCAGGGTTTTGTGGGAGGCAGGCAAAGCTGGCACTGGCTAGTCTTGAGAGCTGCACACAAAGATTCCAAACTCTGCTCAGGCCAAGTGGCCTTAGTGTCAAGCCCAGGGGGAGGCTTAACCCCACTGCAGAATCTTACTCAGACTTGAAAAGGCAGCTCCCTAACAGGGCCAGGAGAGGCAAGCTGGGGTTAGGGCTGGCGCTTACCACACTCCTCTACGTCAGGACTGCCTGGCAAGGCAGAGAGCTTTTCCTGCTCTACCTGAGAGACATAGAGGAGGGTGTCATAGGGCAAGGGTCATTCACTAGGTCACCCTAATTCGTCCTTAAGAAGCTTACCCTCTGGTATGCCTGGCATAGGCTCTGCACAGGGCACTGGCTGCAGAGAGGGTGCTGTGGGGTACACACTGTGGCCCCCAGCTCCATGGCTGCTTGATTGAAGTCCCCAGGCCGGGCTGGATCCACGAGTTGATGGGCTAGGCTCCTAAAAGTAAGGCACACTACTGCAAGCAAAAACGCTCTGGCCAGACCCTTCCCGGTTTCCATCATCCCAGCTTCTTACCAGAGATGACCAGAGACAACGGAGCTACTGGGATCAGCACCAATGGCGCGGACTCGGCACAGCACCCGTAAGACATTCCCATCCACCACACCAGTTACCTGGCACAGAGGAGCCTGGGAGTCAGACTGGACGTGGAGGAAGGAGGGTGTGCACACTGAATATGGGAGGCATACAGGTTTACCTGGCCAAAGGCAATGGAAGCAATGGCTCCAGCTGTGTAGCGCCCCACACCAGGAAGGAGCTGCTGCAGGGTCTCTGCTGTCCGTGGCACATGACCGCCTAGCTCCTCGACCACCTGGTTGGAGTAGGAAGGTTCAGTGTGAAGACACCCGAGGCTGCTGGCCTCCTAGTCAGTGCACCACCCATTTACCTTCCTAGCTCCCTCCTGCAGCCGACGGCCTCGAGAATAGTAGCCCAGGCCAGACCAGAGCTGGTTCACCTCCTGTAGGTGGAGGTCGGAGGTCAAAGATCGGTGGTTGGTCCCTCAGTTGTTTTCATTCTCCCTACCCAAGGGTGGCTCACCTCCAGGGAAGCACTGGCCAGGTCCTGAAGCGTTGGCCACTTCTGTAGACCCAAAACGGGCAAGAGGAAATAAGGTCAAGGTCGAGGGTGTGAGAAGAAGCCTTTTCCGGAGTCTAGGGGTCTAGCCGACTCTCCCCTCCCTCCCTGGCGTCTCCCTGGCGTCACCTGCATCCATCGTGTATAATAGTCGATCACCGTGGCAACCTGGGTCTGCTGCAGCATAACCTCTGACACCCATACTGGGGAAGGGGGTTAACATGAGGTACTGCTAACTCACCTTGACTCCTAGCCCCTAGTCCCCAAACCTAAACATAGTCCCTAAACTAAGGACTTGCAGGCACAGAAGCCCAGTTTTGTACTGACCAGCATAGGCCCGCCTGTCCAAGTTGGCTTCCTCCTCTACCTGTGAAGGAAGCCACAGGTGAAGACTTAGAATTGAAAGGCTGAGCCAGCTGCCCAGCGCACTGTCCCTGTCTCACTTACCCATCTTCTCCAAGGCAGGTCCCGCTTCTCTTGGTCATACCAGCTGAGCAAGTTTCTTCGGAATGTCGTGACATCAGTCATGTCTCTGAACAGATGGTATGGGCAGACAGAGGTCTGCAGGAACTCTTCATCCTTCTGCTTGGCCTGGCCTGCAGGATGACCAAGACACTCCAGATTACCCTTCCCCCCCAGACCTCTCATTTTTCCTTTTTTTTAAAAAATTAATTAATTTATTAAAGATTTCTGCCTCCTCCCCGCCACCGCCTCCCATTTCTCATTTTTCCTTTTAAGAATTATTTTTAAGTGTGCATATATCCGAGGTATCCGACTCCCTAGAGCTGGAGTTCTGGGCAGCTGTAAACTGCCTGACAGCTAAGATGTCTCTCTAGCAGCAGGGTCTCAACAAGATCTCATGGTCCAGGCTGGCCTCAAACTTGCTGTGTAGCCAAGGCTAGCTTTAAACTCCTAATCCTCCTGTTCCAACTCCCCAAGCGCTGGGGTTACAAGGGTGATCAACTACCTCTGGCTCTTCCCTATTAAACATTTTATTCTTATTGTGTATGGATGACGTGAATGTGTAGGTCAGAGGGCAGCATTCAGAGTTGGTTCTCCCCTCCCACCTTTCCGTGGGTCCTGAAGATCAAGCTCAGGTAATCAGGCTTGTGTGACAAAAGCTTCTTCCCACTGAGCCATCCTGCTGTCTTTTTTTGGGATCATTTTTGCACAGGCCCATCAAGGATTCAGGGCATAGCAACCTGTAGTAGCCTGTTCGCACTTGGGGCTTCTCCTACCCACATCCCTCACGCAGTCTTTAGAGCTACATTAGGAGTTCTAGTTCTGTGTAGATTTGGCCAAATTTCTGGTCTTAGTTTTGCCAGTGTCTTTGCTCTTTCTGGGCTACAAATGAAAACTCAATAGTTTTAGTTAGGCAGAATAGGTACCCATGCAGGGTGTTTCCCTATTTTCAAAACTCATTCAGGTTTATAAACTCATTTCATGCCATGAAAGTTGCACGACAGTGATGTGTAGATGAAACTGTTCCATTCTACTGTTAAGAAAATACCCAGAGCGCTTGGCCCAAAGTTACACAGCAGCAGTCAGAATTAGCTTCTTAATCCCTCGGTACACAGCAAGCTTGAATCTGTCCTCTTGTACAGCCAGTGAAACCAGTCCCTTGACACTCTGGCAAGGGCCGAGCTCCTTACCATCAGGGGCAGAAAGCTTGGCCTGGCTGCTGCTAAGGGCACATTTTCCCCTTTTCTTGGGGTTGGCTGGTTGCTTTCTGTGACTCCTGACAGATGCTCGTAGCTTCTTCATGATGACCTGGAAGAGACAGATATAGCCAACGGGGTCAGCCACAATGAGGCTGAATCTGAAGTCCTGAAGGAATTAGAGCTACCTCTCCCCAGATCACTCAGAATATCCAGCTTGGCTTTTTCTTTTCTTTTCTTTTTGGTTTTTTGAGACAGGGTTTCTCTGTAGCTTTGGAGCCTGTCCTGGAACTTGCTCTGTAGACCAAGCTGGCCTCAAACTCATAAAGATCCATCTGCCTCTGCCTCCTGAGTGCTGGGATTAAAGGCATGTGCCACTACTGCCCAGCTTTTCTTTTCTGTCTTTTGTCTGCATGCATGCATGTATGTACCACGTGCTACCCTCAGAGGCTAGGTGTCAGATTCTCTGGAACTGTAGTTACAGCTGTGAGCTGTCATATGCATTCTGGGAACTGAATTCTGCTCTAAGAACAGCAAGTGCTATCCAATGCTGAGCCATTTCTCCAGGCCCCTGTGTCTTTTGAAACGGTCTCACTACGTATTCAAGGCTGACTTCACACCCTGGTCCTCTGTGATGCCTAATCTTGGTTGTCAACTTGACTATGTCTGGAATCAACTAAATCCCGAGAATTTGGGCATGTCTATGAAGAATTTCCTTTTTCTTTTTCCAAGATAGGGTCTCTCTGTGTAGCCTTGGCTATCTTCTGTAGAGCAGGCTGGCCTCAAACTCACAGAGAGCCACCTGCCTCTGCCTCACAAAAATGAGAAAACAAGAATTAAAGAGAGAAAAAGATATGCCTGAGAGCAGATGGCAAATCAATGAGAAGAGACATGGGCTAGTAAATCCTAACTGGCCGGCTGTTAGTAAATACAGCTGGCTGGCTGTTGCTAGGCTGCTTTCCTGGCTATCTTTTCTCTAACTGCAAAAACTTTACTAATAGGAAACAGCAAGATGGCTGAACAGATAAAGGTCCCTACTACCAAGCCTGATTATCACAGCATGTATGGGCTCACATACACACAAAACACACCATAAATAAATAAATAAAAAGAAAAGGAAGGAAAAAGGCTTTAACAAAGTATCTAACACTTCAGAGTGGGAGCTCACTGTCTGCTCAAGCCAATGGCTCTGGGAGGCGGGAACTATGACTTCCATTTCAGCTCAGAAAGCAGAGGCTAAGTAAGCAACTTGACCCCATCTTTGGTTGTGCTGCAATCCTACCAAACCTGTTTTAATCTCTTCCTAACAGTGCTTGGAATTCACCACGTCATTTTCATCAAATGACCCTGCTTTTGCTTTTTTTTTTGGGGGGGGGGATATACAAACTATTGGCTCTGCCTTCTTTCCACTTCTTCCCACTTCTCTGTGATGGCCCCTCCTTTATCCTAGGCCCCTACACCTACAATACTCCAATACTCTGAACAGGACATTCTCCTCCCCTTCATCACCAACCTCCTTTGCCAAACTTGCTCACTTTCACAATTTCTCCTACGGCCTGTTCTCCGAAGAAAGCAATCTTTCCAAGACATGACCATTGCTTCCACAATGTAATCACATGTTTGCACCTGTAATCCTAGTGTTTAGGAGGTGGAGTTCAAAGTCAAGGTCATCTTCAGCTAAATAGTTTGAGATCTCTCCTAGCCTATATGAAACCACAAAAGAAAACAGAAGTGATCATGTTTTTTTTTTCATTTCCATATATGAACTGTTCAACAGCTTCCCATCAATCCCTTAACAAATGTTTTTAGAATTGCCTACTGTGTGCCAAACAGTTTACCTCACTGTGGGTACGACAGAGGTCCTTGTGATCACAGATGAGCAATAGGGGAACCAGGGATGGTAGACACACAAGGTTGTCTCTTCAGAGTGAGAGATGGATTACCTATTTCCCACCTAGAAGGCCGATGACCTCTGCTCTACCTGACAACTCTCCTCCCCCAGACCTTTACTGTGAGCTTGTCAATCTATAGAACCCATTGTCATAGAAGATCTCACAGGTACTTTACAAAGGGTTTTGATGTAGTCACATCTTAAAGTTCTATTGTGCACACAGGGTTAAGTCATCTATCACCAGGAAATCTTTCACCGAACTGTGTTGTGCTTAAATATGTCTAAAATAAACTATTTAGGGTGAGACTCCGGAAGTTAAAGTCAGCACTGGCTACTTAGTTGTGTTGAACCTGACTGCCTTCTTGCCTCCCGAAGATGATACTCTGCTGGCTGTGGTGGCTGCAGAGACCCTCAAACCTCAGCAAACACAGGATTCTTCCAGAGGAGAGCTTATAATCTAACAGAGAACAACACACATAATAAATTACATAAGATATTTCAAAGAAGAAACCCTTGGCATAACGAGGAAAGGTCACACAAGTGAAGGGTATGAAGTTAGGAAAGAGCACAAACGTTTCAGTTTTCTAAAAATGACTCACTCTGGCACGCACACCTTTAATCCCAGCACTCGGGTGGCAGGCAGGCGGGTATGGGTGAGTTCAAGGACAGTCTGGTCAATGGGGCAGGGTGAGAAGTTCCAGAACAAGCTCCGAAGCTACAGAGAAACCCTGTCTCGAAAAACAAAAACCAAAACCAAACAAAACATTGAACAAAACAAGGGTGGTGTTAAGCATGAGTAACCCAGCACTCCAGACGTGGAGATTGAGGACTTTTGTTGTCCTTGTTTTAAAGGAGTTCAAGGCCAGTCCGTGCTACTAGAGACCCTTTTCTTTCTTTCTTTCTTTCTTTCTTTCTTTCTTTCTTTCTTTCTTTCTTTCTTTCTTTCTTTGCTGCTGTTGTTTTTTCGAGGCTTCGCAGGTGCGCCGCCACCACCGCCAGACTCCAGTTTAAAAAAAAAAAAACCCAAACCCTCCACAAACTTATGAGAGGTCTCTATTATTTTTTTAGAGCCTGTGCCAAATATATTTACCATACACAATAAATACTTGTTAAATGAATTAATGGGATGGGGGAAGATTCAAAGGAGATTCCTTTTTCAGTGAGGTGAGGTAATGCTGCATACTGATAAAAAGACACTCCCTCCAGAGAAGGGAAATCCAGGCCGGTAGGAGGAGGATGTGAACGCGCCCTGCGGTGGCACTGGTTTCCGACAGTGTTACTACCTCTCTTATGCCAGGGGTCAAATTCGGACAAGTTGGCTTTTCCTTGATATCCTACTATCAAAGCCTTAACCCAAGTGCACATTATCACTGTGTGAATTATTTTAAAAGCGTTCCTGCAGATTGGTCGCTTTACCACCTATCTACCCGCGTCAGGTAAAACGCCTCCCGCCTCTACCTTCCTCCAACTTTCTGGCGTGGCGTCCACGCTCAGACCCTTTACAAAGTGTGGCGCGCCCATCTCTCCCGAGCTCCTAGGCATGGTTTAGCTCAGCATAGGAGGTGTGCTCTCCTCCACCCCCGGGAATCCTGCGCTGCCCACGCCAGCCCTGGGCTATTAGATGAAAAGATTTGTAGTATCTTAAAAGTTCCAAGTTCCCGCCAGAGCGTGCGGAAAAATAAATTACCTCCCGCGCAGTCTCCAGCCCACAGCCCCGGAGAACCCGCCAAGGGGCGTGGCTTCGACCAGTCCGGACGCTCAGCCAATAGGCACTCGGCGCGCGCAAGGTCCGCGCTCCGCCCGGCCACTCTGAACGGAAGTTGACCCCACGAGACCTAGACGGCAAGACCCGCCCCATCCTGCGCCGGAGTCTCTCAGGGAGACGAAGCGGAAGTCTCGGCGTACCTCCAGAAGGCTGGCGTGGGCGCGCGGCATCATGGCCGCCGGCAGTGACGACGGTGTGCCTTCGGTTCCAGCGACCTCTGACGGTGAGCGACTTCTCAGGGGGTAGCTACAGAAGCCTCGGGGGCCTGTGGAGGGATAAGCCTCGGGCCGGTAGTCCTAGGATCAGGCCTGTAGCTTCTGCTAGCGCCCGCTGTCCTAGGAGACTACAAGTCCCAGTGTGCAGCTCGTGCAACTTTAAAGCCCGTTAAGTTAGATTGTAGAGCAGTGAGGGCGTGTGGGGAGGTGCTGTTTGGCTCGAGCCGGTGGTTGTCAATCGGTAACACCAGGGAAGTGGGGAGTCGTCCACGGTAAGTGGAGCTTAGGTCTAACGTTGAAGCACTCTTGTATCTGTTGAGGCACCATGAGTATGGAGCCTTATGGGCTCTGTGTTTGAGACAGGGTCTTGCTCTATAGCACAGATTGGCTTCAAACTCAAGGCCCTTCAGTTTTATGCTCCTTGTCCTGAGATTACAGGCTCGGAGGAGAAAGAATACTCAAAGGTTGTCTACACTTGTCTCCTGAGTATGTTGCAAAAAAGGAAATGATTTCCCAATCCCACATAAAAGCCACTGCAATACCCAGATGCTCTCTTTCCAAGTTTAGGGCACTGTCCAAAGCTGTGTATAGAGTTGGAGGTTGCAGAATCTCTAGGGAGAAACTTGTCAATGGGCAACCCCTCTCCAACATCTAGCTTGGTGTCTGATCCACTGGGACCTTGTGGGAACATGACAATTCATTTCCCTTATCCCTAGGTGATGTCAACAAAAACACAAAATCTGCAGAGGAGTTTGTGGTACGGGTTCCTGTGGTGGATGTACAGAGTGACAACTTCAAGGAGATATGGCCGTCGCTCTTGCTGGCCCTAAAGACGGCAAGCTTTGTGGCTGTGGACACGGTGAGGTCTGGGAAACAGGACAGGTGGCTGTGAAGGGTTTGATGGGTGTGGGAGATAATCACAGTCCTTTACCCATCCATAGGAGCTGAGTGGGCTTGGGGACCGGAAGAGTTTGCTGAATCAGTAAGTATAAGCCTTTTCTTGTTCATTTTTTGGTTTTTTGAGACAGGGTTTCTCTGTGTCTTTGGTGCCTATCCTGGAAGTAGTTCTTGTAGACCAGACTGACCTCGAACTCACAGAGATCTGCCTGCCTCTGCCTCCCAAGTGCTGGGATTAAAGGCATGTGCCACCACCGCCCTGCATAAGCCTTTTCTTTAACCCCAGGTTTAACACCCTAACAAGTGTGTAGATCTCAGTCCAGGGTTAGGGCATCCCAGCTCTCAGTGGTTTGGGTCCTTTGTGAAACTAACTCAGCCACAGCCATGCCCAAACCCAACTCTTAAGGTGCATCGAGGAACGTTACAAGGCCGTGTGTCATGCTGCCAGGACCCGTTCTGTTCTGTCTCTGGGCCTCGCCTGCTTCAAGCAGCAGCCAGATAAGGTATGAGCTTCCCTCACCCCAGATGTGACGCATGGGGCAGAAGAGCAGAGGTGCTGGAGAAGGCTGGGAGGTTTTCTTCCTAATTTTTGACAGAACAGATCCTCCTTGTTTTTCAGGGTGAAAATTCTTACTTGACCCAAGTGTTCAATCTCACCTTACTGTGCATGGAGGAGTATGTCATAGAACCAAAGTCTGTGCAGTTCCTGGTACAGCACGGCTTCAACTTCAACCGGCAGTATGCTCAGGGTATCCCCTACCATAAGGGCAACGACAAGGTAGGGGTCCAGCTTCTGTTGCCTTGAGTCTGTGTTCTCTGTGGCTTATTTCTCGCTACCATGGACTGACTGCCTAGGGGACATCTGCTTGTAAATATGGAGAGTCACTAGTGACAAGGCTGGGGACACATGAGACGTACGAGGGAGGGTAGCATTGGGTTGGAAAATGAGGGAGTACTTCCCAGGTGTGCCGCACGAGAGCCTGACTGGGCGGGCATTCTGTTCTTCCCACTGACCCCTTCCCTTCCACCTAGGGAGACGAAAGCCAGAGCCAGTCAGTACGGACCCTGTTCCTTGAACTGATTCGGGCCCGTCGGCCCCTGGTGCTACATAATGGCCTTATAGACCTGGTGTTCCTGTACCAGAACTTCTACGCACACTTGCCTGAGAATTTGGGAACCTTCACTGCTGACCTGTGTGAGATGTTCCCAGCAGGCATTTATGACACCAAATATGCTGCAGAGTTTCATGCCCGCTTTGTAGCTTCCTACTTAGAATATGCTTTCCGGAAATGGTGAGGACACGGTTGAGGGAAAGGGGTGGGGCCTGGTATGAACCTATTTCATTCACTTAAGATTATTTATCAAGTACCTACCATATGCCAGGCACTGTTTTTAGGTGCTGAGGATTCAGCAGTGAACAAAACACAAACCCCCTTGTTCTCGTGGAGCTTATATGCTAGTGGAGCAAACCCTCTTGCGCTGTTGCAGTGAGCGGGAAAATGGGAAGCGGCGGGCAGCTGGCAGCCCACACCTTGCCCTGGAGTTCTGCAGCTATCCATCTAGCATGAGAGGCCATATTGACTACCGCTGCTGTATGTCTCCTGTAACCTCCCGTCCTTCTCACACCCCCGGCATCTGCACCAAGTTCTCGGTGAGAACATTCATCTGTTTCTTGGGGAAGGGAGGTTCTGATGTATGGAACCCCTTCTAAGCCTCTTTCCAACCCCTAGGCCTATGGCTGGTGCCCTCTAGGACCTCAGTGTCCTCAGTCACATGATATTGACCTTATCATTGACACTGATGAGGCTGTGGCAGAGGACAAACGGCGACGGCGGCGACGTAAGGACAGACGGAAAAGGGCTTTGCTGAGCCAGCCAGGGACAGAGACCTTTGAGGAAGCTGAAGATGGTCCTCCCATAAAGCAGGTCTGTGAAGATAGCCTCAAGACAGAAATTGAGCAAAAAGTGACAGAGGGTGAATCTAGGGATCAAGCTGAAGATGGTCCTCCCACAAAGCAGGTCTGTGAAGATAGCCTCAAGACAGAAATTGAACAAAAAGTGACAGAGGGTGAATCTAGGGATCAGCTTGGCTCCAAGCAAGATCACAACAGTGACTTAGAGGTGGAGCATAAGGCAACAAATTCTGAAATAGCTGATGTGGCTGCCTCAGAACTGCCAGTGAGTCAAGCCAGTCCTAATCCTGTGCCTGGGGATGGATTGCATCGGGCTGGTTTTGATGCCTTTATGACAGGCTATGTGATGGCCTATGTGGGACTGAGGCACGGACCTCAACTCTGCAGTTCTGGACCTTGGCTTCCTGAATGTCACAATAAGGTATATCTAAGCGGCAAAACTGTACCGCTCACAGTGGCTAAGAGCCAGTTTTCTCGTTCTTCTAAAGCCCACAACCAGAAAATGAAGCTGGCTTGGGGCAGCAGCTGACTCAAACATCTGCCTGGCACTAGACCTAGTGAGAGAAGCTAAGAGTAGGAAAGAGATGTTTGGCTCTGTGTAGTGGCTCATGTCTGCATCCCAGTACCCTGAAGGCTGAGGCAGGAAGACTGCTACAGTTCATGGCCTACTCTAATCAGCCAGAGCTGTATGGAAAAACCCTGTTTCAAAGAAGAAAAAGTTATTTGAGTGGTTAGCCTGTGTATGTTGCGTTTAAGTACTACGGAGTTGTTGTGCAGGTCCTGGCAGAGACAATGAGCGCTTCACTGTTTTCTTTTGTACAGAGGCCTGACGCTGGGGTACAAAATAAGACTAACTAGCACCTGGAACATCAACTTTATTTTTTAATCTGAAAGTGTCTTGGGAAAAGTTTAAAAAAAAATCAACAGAAATGAATTATGAAAATATTTAACCAACTTCATTCTTTGGTTATTTCTTATTGCGGCTCTGTAAGGACAGACTGTTCCCAAAGCTTCAGCTATAGCAGGGAGAAAATCAGTCCAAGTATAATACATTAACCTCTGTTTGTATCACCTGTTGACACATACATAGAGCAGGCCCTGGGGCCTACAAATCAGCCCCACTCCCAACACCAAGGTTGAAAGTCTTGAGGCAAAACATTAAGACTCCTTTATAAATATGAAAATAGATTAATCAACTGGAAAAGTCTTGAATAGGTTAGCTAAAATATCCTTGACCACCACATTGCCTTGTCCCCCCCTTGCATAGAGATGTAGTGTGTGGTCTGACCATACAGTACGTGCAAACAGCAATTATTCAAGTGTCTTAGACATACTGGCAAGAAGCATCCCCGTCTTCAGTCAGGTCTGAGAAACAGCCATGCCCTTCTCAGCCTCCTAGTTAGCTCTAGTGACCATCCTGCAACATATATGCCCCAGAATGGTCACGAGACCTAGGGTGGAAAAGGAGCTGCCTGCCAGCTCAGCCTGGAACTAGAGTCCTTTGGTCCTATCTAGGACGTGACTGTCAGTGGGAGCCAGAGCTCCTTGCTGGATTTCAGAGGCTTAGAATTAGGTTAGCCCTAACTACATTGAGCACTAAAAGCCCAATTTTTAAGCCAGACTTTTCTCAGCCTGCCTGGGGCTCCAGAGAAGAGCCTGGCTGTACACCAAGGGGATCCAGCAGTTTCAGGTAAAAGTCCATCCCTAAGGTGAGGTAGGGATTAGTCCTCCCCCCACCTCACCCATCCTGCTCTCCCTGGGTTTGGAAGTTTATTCCAGAGATGGAGAAGAGGACAGGAGCCATTTGTGGCCTTTCTTCCACCTCCATCTCCTCAGAGGCAGTGTCAACACATGGGCTGGTCCCCTTGGGCTTGGGTCCAAAACCGTTTTCTTCTTGGGGGTTGGAGCAATCCATGGCCTCATGGACTGAAGCAGCCGGTAGGGCAGATGCCCGGAATGGTGGGATCTCTCTTACTCCATACTTGAGACTACTGAGTCGTGGTGGAGGCACATCAGATAGTGATTCCTCACAGCCCACAAATGGACAAGCATGACGCAAGAACTCGGGTGAACCAGGCAAAGAACGCCACCGTCTGGAAGACATGGCCAGTGGCTCCTGACAATCAGCCAGAGGCGTAGTTCCAGGCCCTGGTGCGTCCAGGTCGAATACGAGGGAAATGACAGATTTGCTGGGCAGGTCAAAGAATTTGATCTTGCCACCCTTGAGGTCTTGGCGTGCGCTGAAAGGATTAACTTTTGGGGTATGTGTAGCACCATCTCGTGGCCGATAGTAGGGGTCCAAGACACTGACTGTACGTGGAGGCTTATGAGAGAAAATGTCTGACTGGCTTCGAGACAGCCCAATAGTACGTCTTGGCCGTGGAGACTTATGGGGAATCTTGTCGTCCAGTGAGCTCAGTCGCTTCCCTACATGCGCTTTGTCCACCGGTCCTGATGAACAGTAAGCTGTGTTACTCTCAGTGTAAGCAGACAGTTACACTTTTCTTGAGGAAAGTGAGATATGTAGTTGCCCCATTTTATCAATGAGAAAAGAGGGAAGCTATGTGCCAAGTCACAGCTCTAAGATTGTGTACTACTTGACTGTCCATGCCCACTCCCCTCCCACTTCTGGACCTAGGATCTTTCCCCTGGGGGAATGTCTCACATCTCGGAGTCTGATCTCTTACCTTTAACCGGGGGCTGCAGCTTACTGTCCCTTTCCAACTCTTCTTCCCGTAGGCGGCTCATAATTTCCTCAAGGGTCTTTCCAATCTCTTCAAAGGATGGGCGCAGTTTGGGGTCCATCTGTATATATCCGTACCAGCCATGAGCCCTGCACTGTGCTTCCCACCCCAAAGATGAAATCTGAATCTGTTCCTGGCATCTTTTAAGATTCAGGTTGGGTAACTAAAGTTTTCTCTTGCATTAGGACTGGCTGTTGCTATAGTTCAACAAATAAAACCTGACAAAGCTTGGTCAGCCCTCAGGGCACAGCCAAGGGTCTGCCCTGCAAAGCAGTTTCTTCTTTCTTTGGTCCAGGGTACTCAGGAGAGCCTATAATAGGCCAGAGTAGGAAATATGGTTGGTGCTACGCATCTAGGGAGAATGAAGCCATGCCCCTTATGAGATTAATTTGTAGCTTTTCCCTTTAAGTCCTAACCAAATGAAAAGGGCTCAGCACCTGACCAAAGCCAGGTGAAGAAGGACACTCACATTACAGCAGTTGAAGGTGAGCTGTAAAAACTCTGGGGGGCAGTCTCCCACCATGTGCTGGAAAGCATCATAATCCAGCCCGAAATTCTGTGGATGAGTAAAGTGGAGAAGTGTACAAGGGACATGAATAGATAAGTCATTAATCACACCCACTAATCCTGGCCCACTCAGAAGAGGCTAGGAACTGCCTCAGAAGTAGCTACAGAGTAGTTCCAGCAACTCCACCCCAAGGATAAAACCTTCATAAGCAAACCAACCCCATCCCTGTGGTGCTGGTCACATGCCAGTAGCTCACCTCTGTGCGGGGAAGATAGTCTGGATCAGCTTGGGTGCGGGCAATGATCTCGCAGAGGATGATACCGTAAGAGAACACATCTGCCTGGTAGGTGGTCAGACCTCAGTTTTTCAGTCGAGTAATGAGTGGGATATCTTCCTACCCCACTCCCCCACCTCTTAACAGCCTAGTCTGGGCTATATTACCCGTATTCCATTAACAACAGCGAGATGCTAGCCCTATATTTAGTAGGCAGGATACTGATCCTTTTCTGGGCCATAAAGGATAATCAGGCCTTGAAATCTTCAGACTTACCTTCTCATTATAAGGTTCATCTCGGAGAACCTCAGGTGCCATCCAGAAAGGTGAGCCCACCACAGCCAGCTTCTCACTCCCTAAACTGTGAAGTAAAGAAGAAAGCTTGCCAGTGACTGGCACAATGGGAAGTAACAAAACAAAACAACAACAACAACAAAAAAAAAAAAAACAAGGTTTCACATAGCTTGGATTGTATGTAATGGGAGATGACTTCCAGCTATTGATCGTCCAGGATTTCAGGCATGCACCACCATGCCTGGTTTGTGTGGTGGTGGGATTTTCTCAAGGCTTTGTGCTTTTGAGGCAAACAAGCACTATACTAACTGGACTATGGTAATCCCAGCCCTTGAGTCTTTACTGTTTGTTGAAACAGAGGCTTATAAAGTCTTTACTGAACTCAAACTTGCAGTGATCCCCCTGCCTCTGCCTTGAAAGTACTGGGATTACAGGTGTGTACCACTATGCTTCACTAGACAACCAGATCTCCTGACTGTGTTTTGTTGCTCCCAAAGCTGGATATAGACCTGGATGAGTCCAGTCAAGGAATGAACTTGGGCTGTGGCTAGGTTCTGGCCTTTGGGAAAGAAGCTGGACTTACATTAGTTGTGACCACTGCCTGTGCCCTGTAGGGTTACTCACCTAGCATCAGGAATCTTCTCAGCCAGGCCAAAGTCAGCTACCACTGCAGAGTAGCCATTTTCATCTCTCTTTATCAGGCAGTTCTAGGGTTCCCAAAGAAGAGAAGAGAAGGTGGCTTAGAGTAGGGAGGGATTAGCCAGCCATATAGTTACTACTGTGTCTCCTTGTCCTGTTTCCTGGTGAACCACACACTTAGCCTGATCCCAGGGCCAAAACTGGGGCTTTAATACAGCCAGTGAGGTTGGTGTGATGGCACAGCTTTCAATCTCAACCCTGGAAAGGCAGTGAGTTCCAGGCTAGCCAGGATATATAATGAGACCCAGTGTGATGACTATTCTTTTTTTTTTTTTTTTGGTTTTTCGAGACAGGGTTTCTCTGTGGCTTTGGAGCCTGTCCTGGAACTAGCTCTGTAGACCAGGCTGGTCTCGAACTCACAGAGATCCGCCTGCCTCTGCCTCCCAAGTGCTGGGATTAAAGGCGTGCGCCACCATCGCCCGGCTGTGATGACTATTCTTGATTGTCAACTTGACTACATCTGGAATTAACTAAAACCCAAGTGTCTGGGCACACCTGTGAGAGATCTTAAATCATTTCAAATGGGAAGATACACCTTTTAATCTGGGTCACACCCTCTGCTGGAAGTTATAAAGGATGTGGAAGAAGGAAGCTTGCTCTCATTCTCACTGACATGCTCACACCTTCACTGGCATTAGAACCTATTTCTTTTGAGAACTGGTACATACTGAAGACCAGCTGAGACATAGAGCCTTGTGGACTGAACACCTACTGGATTCTTGGACCTTCTGTTGGTAGACAGCCATTACTAGTCTAGCTGGACAACAGCCTGTAAGCCATTCTAAAAAACCTATTCATTCTGTAATGAATGTTCTATTCCTCTAGAGCAGTGGTTCTCAACCTTCCTAATGCTGTGACCTTTTAATACAGTTCCTCATGCTGTGGTATAAATTTTTTTTGTTGCTACTGTTATGAATGTAAGTATTTTGGGAGACAAAGGTTTGTCAAAGGGCTCACGGCCTTTAACAATGGCTGAGAACCATTTCTCTAGAGGACCCTAACTAATACACCCTGTCTGGAAAAAAAAAAGTCAGACGAGTTAATCCTGGATCTTGAAATGATTTATTTTCATTTTGTGCAATGATCTTTTTTCAATGCACTGGTTTTCATTTTGTACACTGTACATTGATGCCTGCATTTATGTCTGTGTGAGGGTCTCAGATCCCTTAGAACTGGAGTTACAGTTTTGAGCTGCCATGTGAGTGCTGGAAATTGAACCTGGGTCCTCTGGAAGAGCAGGCAGTGCTTTTAACCACCGAGTTATTTCTCCAGCCCTGTTTTTTTGTTGTTTTTTTTTTCACCTAAATATTAATTTAAGCCACCTCCCACAAGTAAAGGGATGGAATCAGTATATAATGGTCTTCATTTGATCCATGGAAATGTGTGCTTGGGGGTCCATACAGTTTTCTAAGTAATAGTAGAAAATCTCTTTACTCATTTTCGTAGCATGTCAGAAGCAAGTTCATGGGACAGTAATGGAAGACAGGATAGCATCTCCCCAGGGGAAAATCTGGTCCTGATACAGAACTGGAGGGAGGTGATGAGTTCTGACCAGTCATAGTCATGCGGGGGGAGGGTCCAAGACAGGGTTCCTTTTTTTATATATATAATTTTTAAATTTATTTTTCGAGACAGGGTTCTCTGTAGCTTTGGAGCCTGTCCTAAAACTAGTTCTTGTAGACCAGGTTGGCCTCGAACTCACAAAGATCCACCTGCCTCTGCCTCCCGAGTGCTGGGATTAAAGGCGTGTGCCACTACTGTCCAGCCAAGAGGGCTTCTTTAGTAGCCTGGCTGTCCTAGAAGTAGCTCTGTAGACCAGACTGAACTCACAGAGATTCGCTGCCTCTGCTTCCTGAGTGCTGGGATCAAAGACATGTGCCACCACCCGGCTACACAAAGAATTCTTTTGTTTTTTTTTTTTTTTTTTTTTTTTTTTTGGATTTTCGAGACAGGGTTTCTCTGTAGCTTTTTGGTTTCTGTCCTGGAACTAACTCTTGTAGACCAGGCTGGCCTCGAACTCACAGAGATCCGCCTGCCCCTGCCTCCCGAGTGTTGGGATTAAAGGTGTGCGCCACCACTGCCCGGCCTACACAAAGAATTCTTATTCCCAGTGTGACAAAGTAGATAAGGAACTCCACATTCCTCACAGTGGGCACCAATCAAATTGGGGAGGACTACCCTAGTAGCTGAGAAACCCAGGACTCAGACATGGCCACTACTTTTTAATTGCGTGTTTTTTGAGACAGAATCTCACTATGTAGCCTTGGCTAGCCTAGAACTTGAAGTGAAGAACAGGCTGGCCTCCAATTCACAGAGATCTGCCTGTCTCTTCCTCTGAAGCACTGGGTTAAAGATGTGAGCCTCCATGCCCAATCAAAACCACTATTTTGAACCTGGGTTGTATTATTATTATTATTATTATTTTATATTGATTTGTTGGTTGATTTTTCAGGACAGTGTGTCTGTGTAATAGCTCTGGCTGAACAGATGCTGCCATCTCTAGAGAGAGGGTGAACCCAAGTGATCTATAAATAACCCAAAGCTCCAACTAGCTCTCCCCAAATAGCTTCAATGAAAATAGCTCAAGAAGCCCTGCACCCCACCCACTCTTCTAGAAGCAGCAGTGAGCGGGAATTCTTAGCTTAGAAAAATATTTTTGGGGCCAGCAAGGCCCAGTCTGATCCAACCCAGTCCTCCCTCCCTCTGTTGCCAGTCTGGCCAAGTCACCTCCGGCGTTCTGTGCACCAGGTAGGCATTAATGCTTCTTCCGACCTTGATGTGCATACACTATTCTTCCCTGAGCTAAAGGAAACCGTTATTCCATCATAATCAACCTTGAATGCTAGAGATAGGAACCAGGTGGCCTCCAAGGACTGTCCTGTGCTCGACCTGACTCGCTCCTCCCTAAGTCCTGCTGGGTCAGCACCCCAGATCTCTATGAAAAGATGGGCCCTATGACAGCTGACTAGCTAAAGCTCTAGGTGAGGTCACTAAGCCTGTGACTTACAGTTTTTAGAGACTCTGATGAATTGTGGTGGTGCACACCTTTAATCTCAGTGCTTGGAGTCAGAGGCAAGTAGATCTCTGTGAGTACAAGGCCAGCCTGGTCTACAAAGAGTTGTCTCAAAAGCAAAGCAAAACAACAACCAAAAGAATGATTTCGAACTGAAGAGATGTCTTGGTGCTTAAGATGCCTTGCAGACCGGAGAGATGGCTCAACAGTTAAAAGCGCAGGCTGTTCTTCGAAAGGACCTGGGTTCAATTCCCAGCATCCACATGGTAGCTCACAACTGTCTGTAACTCCAGTTCCAGGTGATCTGACACCCTTACACAGACATACATGTAGGCAAAACACCGACACATACACAATAAATAAATAAATAAGATGAAAAACAATTAAGCAAAGGAAAGGAAAGGAAAGACGTTGCTTTGCAGAGGACAGTACCCACATGGTGGTTAACAAGCATCTAACTCCCATCTGTAACTCCAATTCCAAGGAATCTGATCCATTCTGATTTCTCCCAGCATCAAGTGGTGTACATATATATGTGCAGGAAAAGTGCTCATTCACATAAATAAAATTTAAATATATCTTAAACTGGGTATGGTAGCTAATGCTTTTAGTCCCAGCACTCAGGAGGCAGGGGCTGGCAGATCTCTGAATCTGAGGCCAGTCTGTTCCAGAATAGCCTAAATAAACCCTGTCTCAAAGGACAGAAAGAAAAATATATGTGAGGTGAGTGGTGGTGGGTGCATGCCTTTATTCCAGCACTTGAAAAGCAGAGGCAGGTGGATCTCTGAGAATTTGAAGCCAGTGTGGTCTACAGAAACCCTGTCTCAAAAAGCCAAAACAAAACAAATTACTGTGTTTGTATGTCTGTGTGATCTTAACAAATTTCGTCTACTTTAGAAGAAACAATGCTTTTAATAGAAAGCCGAAGAAGATGCATGTATGTGTGTGTGCATGTATAGAGGCAGGGGATAAACTGACTCCTGTCCTTGGGTATGTATGAAGCTCCTGTACTCTGGTCTGGAGAGCAGCTCAGCAGGAGAACACTGCTGTTCTTGCAAAGGACCCAGGTTTGTTTCCCAGCACCCACATTGCCACCTTATAACAGATAAGAAGTCCAGTCAGTGGTGGCACATGCCTTTCTTTAATCCTAGCACTTGAGAGGCAGAGGCAGGAGGATATCTCTGAGTTCGAAGCCAGCCTGGTCTACAGAGTGAGTACCAGGACACCCAAGGCTACAGTGAGAAACCTGTCTTGAAAAACATAAAACAAAAAAAGAGAACTCCATTTCCAGGGGATCTGATACCCTCTTCTGAACTCTGTACCCCAGGCATGCACATGGTGTATATACGTTATATTCATTCATATAAAATGAAAATAAACCTTTAAACCCTCTGACAAACCTTAGAAGACTTTAATTTGGCTCTTGGGCAGATGTCATACTAAATACCCTAGGTGGCCTTCCAGTTCCTCCATTAGTACAAATAATATTATTTAAAAGACTGTCATAGAGCAGGAGGTGGTGGCACACACCTTTAATCCCAGCATTTAGGAAGCAGAGGCAGGTGGATTTCTCAGTTTGAGGCCAGCCTGATTTATAGATCAAGTTCCAGGACAGCCAGGGCTACACAGAGAAACCCTGTCTTGAAAAAAAACAACAACAAAAGCCTTGTCATGGAAGTATCCTGGGACATTCAGCCCTCAAATTCCTGCTTTGTAACAAGGCCAACTTTCTCTGAAAGAAACTCTTTTCTAACCTGGTCACACAGCAATCTGGACACCAAAACAATACTACAGAGACCAGCTAACATCAAAGAAGAACTGGCAGGATGACAGAAACTCAATCACACAATAGAAACAGGTCAGCACACGGTGGCCCACTGAGTACTCCAAATGTGCATTCACCAGACTCTGCTCTTAGTTGAGAGCTACCTCCCGGAGGAGGCAGAAGGGAAAACTGACAGGGCTCCACAGCACTCCTAACTCTCCGCTTGCTTCTGCAGCACACACTCAGAGCCTGCTCTGAGTGCACAGACGCTAGTTTGTTTGTTTGTTTTTGTTTTGTTTTTTAGGATCTCTAGTCTGGCCTTGAGCTCTCTGTGTAGTTGAGAATAATCTTGAACTTCTGATCCTCCTGCTTCTATCCAGTGCTGGATATCAAATCTTTGTGCGTGCAAAACAAGCATCCTCCAAACTAAGCTACATCCTTACCAAGATAGAAGCTACCTAAGGATTAACTATATCAAATACTGGATTATGTTTTGAAGAATACCAATATTTCTAGATTCTTTAACCTTGGTTTTTCAAGAGTTATGAAAGTAAAGTCATCATACCTTTGACGTGAGGTCCCGATGGAAAACACCTTTGAGGTGAAGGTAGCTTAGGCCCACTGCTATGTCATAGGCCAGTTTCACTCTCGCGGTCCAGGGCAAATACAGATTACTGGCTAGCAGCTGTTCCAGGTTCCCAGAGTTGATATACTGCAAAGCAGAAGGAAAGCCTGGCTATTCATCAGAAATGTTTAGGCCGGCACGCAAAAAGCTCGCAAAAGCATGGAAGAGCGAACACCTAGAAACCACATTTTTCTTTTTTAAGGATTTACTTCATGACTTTTCTGCCTTTTTGCTAAGATCAAATGTAAAGATTTATTTTTATATATATGAATGTTTGCAAGCATGTGAATATGTGTGTCACATGCATGCCTGATGCTCACAGAAGCCAGAAAAGGGTGTCAGATCTGGAGGTAGAGATGGCTGTAAGCCACCACTGGGTGCTTGGAACTTAGATCCTCTGCTGAGTGAGTGCTCAAACACTGAGCCAACACCAGCCATTTATTGTCTTGAGGTAGTGTGTTGGGATAATCTTTTTGTACACTATGTGAAGATGTGTCTCTGTCCTTCCTCACCTGCATAAGGTGCCTTCTGATTGGTTTAATAAAAAGCTGAGCAGCCAATAACTAGGCAGGAGAGGATAGGTGGGACTTCTGGATAGGATCTGGGAAGGAATCTGAGGGGTGGGGAATTCACCAGCAAGAAATGGAGGAAGTCAGATGCACTGTACTGAGGAAAAGTAACAAGCCACATGGCAGATAACATGTTAATAATGAAAATAAGATACAAGCCTTAGAATTTAAGCTGGTTTTTGGTTTTTCAAGACAGGGTTTCTCTGTATAGCAGCTCTGGTTGTCCTAGAACTTGCTCTGAAGAGCAGGCTGGCTTCAAACTCACAGAGATCCACCTACCTCTGCCAAAGCTAAACAGTGAAACCCTGTCTTGAAAAACAAAAACAAACAAAAAGATTCATGTGTACGGATGTTTTGCCTGTATGTAAGTGTGTGTACCACCTGTGTGCCTGGTGCCCTTTGAGATCACAAGAGGATGCTGAAGCTCCTAAAACTGGAGTTATGGGTGGCTGTGAGCCACCATAGAAGTAGTGGGGACTGAACCTGGGCTCTCTGCAAGAACAAGTGCTTTTCAGAACTAACTCTCCAGTCCCCTGTGATAAGTTTGTTGTTTATTTTTCAAGACAGGGTTTCTCTATGTAGCCCTGGCTATTCTGGAACTCAGTTTGTAGACCAGGCTGGCCTCGAACTTAACAGAGATCCACCTGACTCTGCCTCCTGCGGTGTGCACCACCACCGCATGGCTCCCGATTTTTTTTTTCAAAATAAGACTGAAGAAGTGGCTGGGTGTGGTAGGTAGTGCATGCCTTTCATCCCACCACTCAGGAGGCAGGTCACTGAGTTTGAGGCCAGAAAGTGCTACATAGTGAGACCCTGTCTAAAGAAAAAGAGAGAGATATAAAATAGCAAAAAAGTATGTTTATATATAGATCACAATAACAGTAATTATTTTTTCAATGACTATTTATATAGTGCTTGTACTACACCAAACACTTCTAAAAATTGTGTATTCATAATCTTATTTAATCTATACAACAGCCCCACAAGGTAAGTGAGCTATAGGATGAGTATCCCTTGTCTAAAATGTTTAAGACCAAAGGTATTTCCAATTTCAGAGTTTTTCTAATTTTGGAGCATGTACAATACCATCTGTATTACTTTTATATGACAAAAGACATTTAAAGGTTAAGCAAGGTTATTCAATTATTAAGGGAAAAAATCAGGCAGACAATATAGTCTGGTTCCAGTACATCTTTTTACAAATATATTCATTATACAAGGAGTTAGAGGTCACAGCATTTGACTGAGATAGCTCCATGCAGAACAGGAACTAAAAAGGGAATTTACTCAACCCTTTAAAGATACATCATCCCCTCCTCTTTCCAAGAGAGAAAAAGGAATAAATCGTACAAGTAAAATGAGTATACTTTTTTAGAACATGATATTGAACTTACAAGGACTAGAGGACCTAAATGGTATAATGAGCAAGAGATCTGGCTGAATTCTAGTCAATTATTCCTCCTATGAACCATTTAATTTTGAAAAAAAAAACAATAAGGTTAGCTGTCCTTCAATCTTCGCATCTATCAAGTAGGCATACCTGATCCACCTAACTCAGAATCTTTTGTTTGATGTTGTTTTAAATGATGTGCTCAGAAAAGAACATGGTAATAGAATAGAAGCATCAGAAGACACCAGTTGGGGGCAGCACCATGCAGCAGATCAGATCTCTGTATGAAGCAGAGCAGGTTTGGTAACACAGAATAGCTAAAAACACACCTCCTAATTCTCAAAAGGAAAGCCTGTGTGCTTTCTTAATCCCGCTTTGTAATTCATCTTGGGCATCTTACAACAGTGTATAATGGAAGCATTAGCACAACGACTTCTCACTCTAGGGGAATCTGCCCAAGTACACAACAGACATGTCCACTGCTGAAAAGAAATCAAATTTGTAAGCTCCAAACTATAGGGAGCAATGTGGCTAACATCTGACCATGTAGCAAACTTCCTTAGTTTTGAGAATCAAAATATCTAAAGAAATAAAGTTTGCTTCTTTGACATGGTGGCAGCCTGACATGGAAGGCTTGTCTTCAGTTGTCTTCAGGAACCACTCGGCTTACAGGGCTGAACGTCAGGCAGAAGAAACGAAGACTGCATTTTTGTAGGCCTGGTGATGCTAGGACCCTTGGTTTTGGTTCAGATAAACATATATGTATTTACAAATATGTATCAAAGCCCAAGAAAGCCAGGGTGTGGTGGCTCACATCTATATTTGTAATACCTGGGATATTAAGGTAAGGTTCAAGACCAGCCTGAACTACACAGTGAGTTCAGATCAGACCAGGCTTCCCAGAAGGATCCAGTGTAAATGGAAAGGGAGGATAAAAGGAGAACTACATCTGTAGACCAGCTAGACAGTGGGCAGCAAAGAAAAGCTGAGAGAAACCAAACAGAATTATTATTATTTACAATCCATTTTGTCTTGCTTGATGCTGGAGAATATATTGGTGGGGCTGATAAGCCTCTGGGCCCTCAAAAACCACAACTTCTCTTTGTCTCAAGACCATGCATGCATGTATGAAGAAAGGAAGTTTGAGATCTGCCAACAAGGAAGATTTCGAGGTTGCTAAACACTGTGTGCCCCATTAGTGGGAACATTCACTTCCCCATAGGCAACTCTCGGTGCAGACTCAGCTGTGCAGCTTCTGAACAAAATCCCTCTGCAGGAAAGCCTAGACGAGAACAGCTGTATTAGCATGTTCAGCTTTGCTGGGGGGGAAGCATGGATGTGTGCTGTTTTTTTTTTTACAGACTATCCCCTTGGGTTGTCCTACAGAACAAGCCAACACTGCAGCATAGAACTCATAGAAGTTTTAGCATTTCAATTTTAATTTTTTTTTTGAGTCAGGGTCTCTCCATTCTAGGATGGCCTCAAACTCACCAAGTAGCTGAGGATGAATTTTTGTTTTGTTTTTCAAGATCTGTCTCTACCTCTGAATGCTGGGATTAAAGGCATGCACCACTACCGCCTGGTCAATTCTGAACTCTTGATCTTCCTGCCTTACCTCTTAAGTGTGAGTTATAGGTACTTTTAGTACCAGTTATTATCAATTTTACCTATACCAAAAAATGCTTCATCTCACAGTTTAATGAAATATTATAATAGTTTCATTTTACTAAAAGAAAGTAGACACATACATGTTGGTAAATATTCACATGGAGACACAATGTAATTTGTGAACCAATACATAGAGAAAGGAATAAAAAAAGCTGGAATTCTATATGCAGGGGTCTAACACTCTCTAGTTAATTCCTTTTTTCTTTCTTTTCTTTTCTTTTTTGAGTCAGTGTCTCACGTAGCCCAGGCTGGCTGTAAAGCTACTATGTAGTAAGGCTATCCTTGAACTCCTGATTGTCCTGCTTCTACCCCAGGAATGCTATGATTACAGGCATGTACTACCATGTCCAGGTTTTTCACTTAATTTGTGTTTAATATTTGATTTCACTGTAAATACCTTTCCCTAAGGGATGTGTTATATGTTATATGATACATATGAACTAAGAAATATAATGTAAATAAGCCTTTATTACTAAAGTGTAAGCAAACATATACTAACATTCTTAAAAATTCACTACAAATGAGCCATCAAGATGGCTCAGCAATGAAGTGATTGCAACCCAAATCTGACAACCTGAGTTCAATCCCTGGAATCCACATATGTACAAGGAGAGAATAGACTGCACAGTGTTCTCTGATTTACACACATTTGCAAATGCCTCCCCAAAGCACATATCATACATGTAACACAATAATAACAAAAATTAAAATTGAAAATCACAACCCACACATGTAAGTGGATAATCAGCTTGCCATTTAAGAAGATTAATTCTGCTGGGCATGATTATATCCACTGGTAATCCCAGTATTTGGGACGCAGAGACAGGTGGATCTCTGGGAGTCCAAGACCAGCCTGGTCTACATAGTGAGTTCCAGGACAGCCAGAGCTACACAGTAAGACCCTGTCTATAAAAATAAGTAAAAAAAAAAAAACAAAACAACCAAACAAACGAAAAACTAAGACCCAATGTGATACTATTAAGGGAATTATCTTTAGTGGTGCTTGAGTATTAAGGGTGGACTCCAATAAGTTCAAAGCCAGCCTAGTCTACAAATTTCAGACCAGCCAAAAGCTACATAGTAAAACCCTGTCTCAAAAACAAACAAACAAACAAAAACCCAACTGTGTCTGTCTGTCTGTATGTCTGTCTGTCTTTCTAGCTATCCCTCACCACTCTGGAGACTGATCTTGGAAAATCATTTTAGCCTATGAATTCAAAACCATTCTTAGCATTATAGCAATACCCTTTCTAAAAGAACGAAACAAAGAAGGCAGAGGCAGGCAGTCTCTGTGAGTTCCAGGCCAGCTACATACTGAACTACATATGGAGACCCTATCTCAAAAAATAATAATTAGAAATAATCTGACTTTATTTTTCTTGGCTTGTTTTTTTTTTTGGTTTTTCGAGACAGGGTTTCTCTGTGGCTTTGGAGCCTGTCCTGGAACTAGCTCTGTAGACCAGGCTGGTCTCGAACTCACAGAGATCCGCCTACCTCTGCCTCCCGAGTGCTGGGATTAAAGGCGTGCGCCACCACCGCCCGGCTTGTTTTGTTTTTATTTTTTTATTTTTATTTTTATTTTTTTAAATATTTATTTATTATATATACAATATTCTGTCTGAATGTCTGAACCAGACCTCATTCCAGATGGTTGTGAGCCACCATGTGGTTGCCGGGAATCGAACTCAGGACCTTTGGAAGAGCAGGCAATGCTCTTAACCACTGAGCCATCTCTCCAGCCCCCTTGTTTTGTGTTTTTAATTATTTGTATGCATATGTATCCTTTTTTGTGAAGATGCAGGTGCCCATGAAGGCCACAAGAAGGCAACACCACCACTGCCGGCCTCTTTCAGACTCTGGAACAGTTAGTTTCTACTTTTCAACAAATATGCTCATCTAGCTGGAGCCCGAAGCACACACTTAAGGGGGGTAAATAGTGCCAACTCTGTGGCAGAGGTCACTTCTGTATTTTAAGGAGCGGGACTGTGCTGAGAAAGCCCATACATTCTGTCCACCCATACAAATGCTAAAACTCATTTTAGAGAAAAGACAGGCAGCCAGTCTCTTCCCTTAGCTCACATCTAATAGCAATGGGAGCCTAGGCTACCCTTGAACAAACATGCAGTCTTCATGTTCCTGCTTGCCAAGCACTGGAGCTACAGCTCAAGCCTCACTAAGATACTCTTCCTGAAATGCCAGTCAAGGCCACTCCACATTAAATTATTCAATGATCTTCTATTACTCTTGAACTAAAACTCAAAATCCCCCAGCAGATGGGAAGTAGAGAGAAGGCTCAGCATTAGGAACACTGATTGTTCTTCCTGAGGACCCAGGCTTAAATCCCAGCAGAGTAGCCTAATCTGGCTGTAGCTCCAGGTCTAAGGGATTTGACACTCTGATCTGGCCTCTACAGGCATCAGGAAAGCACATGGTACACATATATACATGCACACAAAACACACATACATATTTAAAAACAGCTTTTGGGAGGCAGGGGGATCTGGAATTCAAGACCAGCCTTGGCTACATTATCAAGATCGAAGCTACATAAGACCCTGTTCTCAAAACAGATAAGCAAAAACCCACACAACTCACAAGTCTGAGAACAGTCTACAAAGCCTTTCACTCTTGCTCATTAACTAATTAACCTGCACATTTACCCACTCTTTACATGAAATACGCTTCCCTGCCCCACACCCGTCTGAACACTCACTAATTGTTGAGGGTTTAGTTCCATTTCGTGATATCCCCATAGGTAGAGTTGGGAATAAGAAAGACATCCAATGCAAAAGGACCACAAAGTAACAAAGTACAGAAACTAGATGAGAATTTTTTGTTCTTTATGAGTGGGGAAGAGATGAAACTAGAGTTAAGATAAAACTAAAAGCTAAATTTAGTATAGCAAGAAAGTCCACATATACTACACAGTTAGACAGCCTAAAATTGAATTGTATTTATGTATGGGTGTTTTGTCTCCACATACGTATGTGCACCACATGTGAGCAATGCCTTCAGAAGCCATAGCCAGTGCTCTTAACCACTGAGCCATCTCTCCAACCCACACTGCATTTCTATAACTGACTGTGTCATCCTCAGTGAATTAAAATTGTTTGGAAGATTCAAGGACATACATACAATGTGAAAGTTCCTAATAGATCAGTTGTTCTTGGTTTATTTGTTTAGTTTTATGGTCCAGGATATGAATCCAGGGCTCTGCTCATGGCAAGTACTCTACGACTGAGCCACATCCCCAATCCTGTTGTTACTCATAGAGAAGTTCTGATATCTAAGATGAAGTATTTGGGGCAAGGAATGTAGGTCAGATGGTAGAGTGCTTGCTTGATTGGCATGCTTGAATCCCTTGGGTTTGATACTTAAGACAGCATTAAAAAGACTTGGTACACACATTTAATCCTAGCACTTGGGAAGCAGAGGCAGGCAGATTTCTGAGTTTGAGGCCAGTCTGGTCTACAAAGTGAGTTACAGAACAGCTAGAACTGTCACACAGAGAAACTATCTCAAAAACAAACAAAAAATAAATAAAGCAAGCCTAGAATGGTGATGCATGTCTATGACCCAAGCTCTCTTGAGGTGGAAGCGGGAAGATCAGAAGTTCAAGATCATTCTCAGCTACTTAGTATGAAGTCAATCTGGGATATATACATAAGAACTGTTCTCTAGCCAGGCGGTGGTGGCGCACACCTTTAATCCCAGTGAGGCAGGAGGATCTTTGTGAGTGCAACGCCAGCCTGGTCTACAAGAGCTAGTTCCAGGAGGCTCCCAAAGCTACAGAGAAACCCTGTCTTGAAAAACCCACAAAAAAAACCCCCAAAACAAACAAACAAACAAACAAACAAACAAAAAACTGGTCTCCAAATAAATAAATAAATAAAGCTACTACAGTTACTTTACCAGACTATGGGAACCACTAAAAGTTTGTAGGTAATGGTATAATGTGAACTGATAGAAACTGAATCATGTTCCCTAACAGTTTAAAGGCTAGCAAGATGTCCCCAGTAGGTAAAAAGTACTTGTTATACAAGACCGATGACTGAGTTTTATCACTAGAACCTGTGGTGGAGGGAGATTCTAGTGCAGGCAATCCCAAAAGTTATCTTCTGATCTACATACATTAGACAAAGCTTTCTCAGACATATAATAAAATAAAAATTTAAAACGTAAGTTGAAATCCTAAACCCCAGCACTTACTCCTCATAACCTTACTTAGAAATAGAGTCTTTGCATATGTAATCAAGGTAAAATGAGGGTGAACAAAGGTGAACCCTCACTTCAGTGTTGCTACACTTGAAAAGACAGAGACAATGTTACATGGTATTAAAGGCATAAGTTGGGGCAACATATCTACAAGTCAAAGAATACTAAGGACTGCCAACAACCACTAGAATGAAGAAGAAACAAAGAAGAACTTCTCAACAACGATGACAACTTATGCTGGAGAGGTTGTGGGGAAAAGGGAACACTTCTGCATTGCTGGTGGGAATGCAAGCTTGTACAACACCTTTGGATGTCAGTGTGGCGATTTCTCAGACAATTAGGAAGCAACCTTCCTCAAGACCCAGTAATACCACTTTTGGATATATATCCAAAGGATGCTCAATTGTGCCACAAGGACATGTGTTCAACTATGTTCATGGCAGCTTTGTTTGTCATAGCCAGAACCTGGAAACAACCTAAATGCCTCTCAGTTGAAGAATGGATAAAAAAATGTGGTACATTTACACAATGGAGAACTACACAGCAAAAAAAAAAAAAAAAACAATGACAGCTTCAATTTTGCAGGAAAATGGATGGAACTAGAAAACATTATTTTGAGTGAGGTAACCCAGACACAGAAAGACAATTATCACATGTACTTACTCATAGGTGGTTTTTAAATGTAAAGCAAAGAAAGCTAGCCTACAAACCACAATCCCAGAAAACTTAGACAACAATGCAGACACTAAGAGAGACTTAAATAGATATAATCTACATGGGAAGTAGAAAGTATAAAAAGACAAGATCTTCTGAGTAAATTGGGAGCATGGGGACCTTGACGGAGGATTGAAGGGGGAGGGGAGAGGCAGGGAGGGGAGCAGAGAAAAATGTAGAGCTCAATAAAGATTAATAAAATAAAATAAAGTAAAGCAAAACAAAATTCTATCAGAATAACAACTGCTGTGAAAATTGCCAACACAGTGATAATGTTCCTTTTATCTAGGGACAGTTTCAAATGAGACTGTTAATTGGCAATGCACCATGCTTAAGGGCCTGAGGATATATAATTCCGTGTATGGACTTACTTCTTTCCTAGGTAATTTCTAGGGATCTCACAATGAAGCCATTACCTTTGGCTTGCAATGAAAATGTTAATACCAAAGTTGGGAAGAGAAAGACCACCAACCCAAATCATCATAGCCAAATTAATTAAAGCAAGCAATTAATTAAAGCAAACTTTTTAAATTCTCATACTAAGACTACTTCTCCTTAAGGCGGAGTTCAAGAAGTCAGCATTGGATGTGAGGAATGTTATGGTTTTCCTCTCTTTAAGAGACAAGCCACGCCCACTCCCAGCGACCCCTGCCCTCCTCCTGCCATCTTAGATTCTGTCTGTACCCTCTTGGTTTGTGCGCGTCTCTCTTCTCTCTCAGGCCCTTCTCTGTCTCTCTCTTTTCTTTTCTCCTTCTTCCCCCACACTCTCCTCTCTCTCTTCCCCCTCCTCCCCGGCCGCCTGCTCACACCAGCTTGCCACATGGCACATGGCGGGACCAGCCACGTTCAGGACCTGCCGGGCTTGCGGCTGTTCTGTGGGGGATCTTGTAGCATTTTTAAAAAGGAAGACAAGGTTTTTATAGCTCAGGGGTGGGTGTTTCTAAATAGGGGATTTGGTGAACAAAATAGGGATAAGGGAGCAGAACATAGCATGACAAGTTAGTCATAATGACCTGAAACAAAGGCATGATTGCAAGGTGGTTGTAACAAGGTAGTCTTAACAACAGGTGGTCATAACAACCTTGTGAAACAAAGACATGGTTGTCATTTCCTGGAACAGGCAGTACAGAACCATTTGTAGTGAAGGTTACAAGTGGGCACAGTCCAGTCCTTGAGAAACAGAGGTTTAATCATAAACAGGAATGAACTTTTTTTTTTTTGGTTTTTCGAGACAGGGTTTCTCTGTGGTTTTGGAGCCTGTCCTGGAACTAGCTCTTGTAGACCAGGCTGGTCTCGAACTCACAGAGATCTGCCTGCCTCTGCCTCCCGAGTGCTGGGATTAAAAGCATGCGCCACCACCGCCCGGCTAGAATGAACCTTTTTTGTGTTTATAATAAGATAGCTTTTAAGCCTAAGATGGAGGCAGCTTGATTCTTCAAAAACATCCTACATTCCTAAGCAACCACTATGATCTCGTCAACTGAAATCTTATCCAATGCACCTCAAGATTCACTCTATGATGGAATTTCAGTTCCTTGGTTACTCTTTGAGGATATAACTTAAGAGCCCACCAAAACGACATATAAAAACAATGAAGTGCGAGTCTCTAAGCCTTTCTTCCCCTGATCTCTTTTATTAACCCTCATGCTTAAAGTCTATACTATAAATCTTTTAATAAACTTCAGTTTTGATTAAATTCTTCCTGTAGTGAAGTCAAGAATCCTGAGTGGACATCTCTGGAAAAGAAGCCAGGATGCTACAGTGTATGGTGTGGAGCTGCATCTCCAGCCTGCATGCATGCCACTACTGCTAGCAGTAGACATGTAGAACCAGGAAAAAAGAGTCAAAGGCAACTCAGAAATTTCCAAATTAAGATGTTCGGAGCAGCAACGGGAAGAGATCCCAGGATCTTATCTAACTCACTGTGTCATCAGTAAGTCAGAAACTGGTATCAATGTCAAATAGCCAAATCCTGGCCTGCTAGACTCCTGCTCTTTGGATGGGCCTTCTGAGGAGAGGGGCCAGGGTGCCGGCCTACTTTTCACTGTAGTCTAACAATGCTTTTATGCTAGCCACTGGATGCTTGCTGGTCTGCTCTAAGCACAAAGGCTAGCAGACATCCCATCCCGCTGGCTTGCTTCAAAGAAGAAAAGAAAGCTTTGTTGCTGGCCTGGGTAATTCCAGGACAGGCGCCCCAGGAGCGCCCTGTGGGAGGCTTATGCTCCATAAGAGCCTCCTGCTCTCAGCTAGAGGATCCACATCTGCAGATCCGCTGAGGCCTGTTACCACTGTACAACCTCCCTCCAGGAAAGTCATAGAGCCTGCTCGGGAGGAATCAAGAAAGAGGGGACATTAGTTCTGGCTACAAAGAACTTTTACTAACCACAATACGTTCAGAATATTTAAATGTTCCATTTTCTCTGCTTTCTCATATGCCTGTATTCACCCTTTACTTTGGGAAGCATTTCCTGCCACTCCATCTCACACCTGGTGCCACTTCTGTATCTTGTACATATTTCCACTCCTAATTACACTAAAAATATGATGTTAGGGACCAAGTGTTGATGAACTTTCTAAGCCTGGTACCCTAGGAAATTAACAATATATTTTTTTTTTAATTTGCTTTTTAAACAGGGTTTTGCTCTTCATCCCTGGGCTCATTTGGAATGCACTGTACACCCAGGTTTGGCTATGGCGATCCTGTTATCAAAGTTGTTAGGGTCAGTGCCTAGGCCCCAATAGCTCTAACAACCTAGGATTGGCCACCAGTCCTCAATAGGCCAATAAAACAGTGAAAACCCTAGAAAAGGAGACTTCTTCAAAGTGGCCATGCTGGGGAGAGGAGCAAAGAGACTCCAGGACACCTACGCTTCTCTCCTCCCTCCACCCCACTCCAGCTCCTGAAGTCCTGGTCCAGGCATGGTTGCACCCATCCCTGACAGCCCCAGTCCCGTTGCAGTGTGGTTAACAAGTTGTCAGAACTGTGTAAACTCTTAAGCACTAGCACTGGGTTTCTGCATTTCCTGCTCACAGCATGAAATTCCTGGGGGCCCATTGCCTCAATAGTCTTAAAGCCACAGGGAGGGGCATGAGTGTCTCTCATTAGAATATCTTTGCTAACAGGACAGTGACAATCCTTTAGCCTCAGGTTCCCAAGAACTAAGATTACAGGTTTGAGCCTCCTTGCCTGAACAAATTCAACAATAAACTGTCGAATGAAAAAAAAAAAAATGAAAGTCACTTAAATAAATGGAAGCAAGGGCTGGAGAGATTGCTCAGTTGTTTTTTTAAAAAAGATTTATTTATTTATTATGTACACAGTGTTCTGCCTGTATGGATGCCTGCAGGCCAAAAAAGAACACCAGATCTCATTATAGATGGTTGTGAGGCACCACGTCATTGCTGGGAATTGAACTCAGGACCTATGTGGGAGCTCTTAACCTGTCAGTGCTCTTAACCTCTGAGTCATCTCTCCAGTCCGGCTAACTGCTCAGTTCTTAAGAACATTAATTCCATGTGGGTGATGGCGCACAACTTTAATCCCAGCACTCGGGAGGCCGAGGCAGATGGATCTCTGTGAGTTCAAGGCCAGCCTGATCTACAAGAACTAGTTCCAGGACAGGCTCCAAGCTATAGAGGAAACCCTGACTCAAAAACAAAAAAAACAAAAAAAACAAAACCAAAAAACAACAACAACAACAAAAAAAAACCCCACTAATTGCTCTCTTTCAGAGGACCCATTTGGTTCCCAGTGAGTCACAACTGCCTATAGCTCAAACTCCACAGATCCAAAGCCTTCTTCTCGGTTCTGGGCACCCTAACACACAGGGCATAGATAAATATGGGCACATGAATAACAATTTAGAAATAAACAAATGGGCTGTCATTATCTATAACACCACTACCACCCCCAAGACTCAGGGACCACCAGTGAAGGGCCAGAAATCCAAAAGAACTAGAGGAAAATCGTGTCTTTTGGACATAACAGGAATGCTGTGCTCATGAATTCACAGAAACTGTGGTTACCTGCAAGACCTGTCACAGAACAAGCCAGTTAACATTTTAACATGGAGGGAGGAGGAGCTTGTGAGTCCACTCCCCTGATTGGAGGAGCTATTACTGGAGGTTAATGGCTTCTAGGGAGAGGAACAGGCAGTTTCTTTTGAAGGGTATGGCCCCTGTGCTTAAGGAATGGCTCAACACCTAGGACTATATGGTTATTACAAATTATTGAAAATTGTACACATTACCCAAGAATTATGCGGCAAGCATACTCTGATTAAGGTGTTCTTTCCCCCAGAGGTGCCCTTGTGCTTTGATTAAAAACCTCTATTACCATTTGGAATCAGAGAAACCATTCCACATATGCCTTTGAATTCCTGCCATCTTTCCAGTCTTCCCACTGACAGAAAGCTCTTCCACCCAAGTAAGTGAATAGCACTTCCTTTATGGCTTCTATGGCTGCATATCTGGACCTTATTGTTAGGAATATTCCTAAAAAACGAGCTTCTCTGCCAATGCAAATAATCCCTATCAGACCAAATTAAGAGATATCCAGGTTTAATTGGATGCCTGCACTCTCAGGTGGCCCAAGGTGGGAAATGGAAAGCCAACACAAGCACCAAAGAAGAGGGAAGCAGTTTAAATAGCCTGTGGGAGTGGTCTTGACCTTTTCTAGGGAGGGGCCGAGGTTTGGCGGGCTCAGGGGAGGTCTTCCAAAAATGGAAGCTGGAGACTGGAATTACAATTACAGCCCCATGGCCCCCTCCGTGGCCAGAGTATCTGCATGTGGTAATTATTTCTTTCTCAGTTGACATTTCTTTAATAATATTCTAGAGACTACGGAGCTTGTCAGATTCAATATAAACTAAAAGTTTATTTGTCTTTTAATAATGCAGATTTTGTCAAAGTCAATAAAGATGAATGGATGGTCAAAAAAAAAAGGACATGAGGTTGGGAGGGGTAGAGAAATGGGGAAAAAATCTGTAAGGAGCTAGGGGTAGGAATGAGATGTAACTATGATCCAAATACATTGTATGAGATCTTCAAAGAATAAAAAATAAACTGAAACAGATTTAAAGTTTCTTCTCTTATTGGATCCCCCCAATTCAGTGATTAAAATGCAGTTAAAGAACTGGAGAAGGGGGTTGGAGCTCAGCAGTATAGTTTTGCTTACCATGTTCTCAGTTCAGTCCTCAACGCTGCTGAATAGAATTACCAGTAATTTAAGATAAAAATGGACCAATGGATGGTTTAGGAGGTAAAAGTATTTGCTACCAAGGTGGATGACTTGAGTTTGATCCTCAGGGAAAACATGGTAGAAGAAGGGAACACTGGCCCCGATACATGTTCACACACAAATAACCTTGTGAATGAAACTCCTGAAAGGAGTTTTCTTTAAAATTTTTGACTGTGAAGGAGCTAAGTACAGAGAGAAATTTCATTATATGGGCTGCCAAGTGGAACCAGAGTGGATATCATGAGGGTATGACTTTGAAATTTGGATCTAAGGACATGATGCTTTGGAAAGGAGTTTCTTATTTTGTTTTCACAGAGGATGAGACTCTATGGATTTCTTCTATTCCGATTTGGTATGATGGACCACGTCCTCCTGAAGGGTTGCTGTGAACATCTTCAGAAAATTGCTCTGCTCAACTGCCAACTGAGATGAAACTAGCACACAGGTTATACCATGAAAGACCTAATTAACGACGCCCCCATTCAGCAGGAAGCAGTTTGGAGAGAAAAAACTGCGCCCATGTTCCCAAATATGGTTTATAAATGTTCTTTTACATTTAAAGGGGGATATGATATAGACATGAATAATTTGCATTAGTATAGATTTTGCTTTATTGATAGAGATTTACGGTCAATTTTGTTATATGTATAAATGTTTCTGCTGTAATTTTTACTTGATAACTGTTTTGTTATATGTAATTTTGCTATGTTAAGGTTAAAGCCTTCCTTTTTGTTTAAACAGAAAAAGGGGAAGTGATGTGGGAGTGTCATATATCAATCTGTTGATTTCATTGGCTACGCAATAAAGAAACTGCTAGGCCCATTGGATAGGCCACCCTTAGGTGGGTGGAGTAAACAGAACAGAATGCCGGGAGGAAAAGGAAGTGAGCTCAGACTCGACAGCTCTCCTCTCCGGAGCAGACGCAGGAGAGACGCCATGCCCAGCTCCCAGGCAGACGCACGTGATGAAGCTCCAACCCAGGATGGACTTAGGCTAGAATCTTCCCGGTAAGCGCACCTAGGGGCGCTACACAGATGATTAGAAATGGGCTAAATTAATATGTGAGAATTAGCCTAGAAGATGCTAGGTAGATGAGCCAAGCAGTGTTTAAAAGAATACAGTGTCCGTGTAATTATTTCGGGGCATAGGCTAGCCGAGCCAGGCGGCTGGGCTGTGCTGCAGAGACCGTTTAGCTGGTGAGAATTTCAGTACTCTGACACTGGACAGTGAATGGTGGTGCAGGCCTTTAATCCCAGGATTTGGGAGGCAGAGGCAGGTGGATCTTCATGTTCAAGGCCAGCCTGGGTGACAGCCAGAACTACACAGAGAAACCCTTATTTATTTATTTTTAATGTATGTGCGCTCTATCGACATGTATGGTCTGCTGGCCAGAAGAGGACATCAGATCCCATTATAGAGGTTGCTGTGAACTCACAACCTCTGTAAGAGCAGCCAGTACTCTTAATTGCTGAGCCATCTCTCCAGCCCCCATGAACCATATTTTTTTAAATTACATTAAGTATGTATGTGTGTGCACACATGCATGATGTGGGAGGGTCTTCTGTTTTGTGTTGATTTCATTGGTTAAAAAAGAAACTGCCTTGACCATTTGATAGGCCAGCCCCTAGGTGGGTGGGTGTAGACAGAACAGAATGCGGGGAGGAAGAGGAAAGTGAGGCAATCGCCATGCCTCTCCTCTCCGGGACAGACGCAATGGAGCCAGCCACCAGGTCAGACATGCTGAATCTTTCCCGGTAAACCACCACTTTGTGGTACTACACATATTATTAGAAATGGGTTAATCAAGATGTGAGAGTTAGCCAAGAAGAGGCTGGAACTAATGGGCCAGGCAGCGTTTAAATGAATACAGTGTGTGTTGTTATTTTGGGGCATAAGCTAGCCAGGTGGCCGGGTGCCAGGCGGCAGGAACGCAGCCCGCTGCTCCTTCTGCACATGCACAAGCAACTCACCACAAACACATGTGGACAACCTGTAGGAGCTGGCTATCTCTTTCCATCATGTGAGTCCTAGGTATTACTCTCAGGTGGTTAGGCTTGGTAGCATGTGCCTTTACCTGCTGAGCCAACTAGATGGCCACAATCTTGGGTTTTGTGTTGTTTTTAGATTTATTTATTCATTTATTTGAGAAAGGGTTTCTCTGTGTAGCCCTAGCTATCCTGGAATTCAATCTATAGACCAGGCTGGTCTCAAACTCATAGATCCGCTTCTCTCTGTCTCATGAATGCTGGGATTAAAGTTGTAAACTGCCATGACTAGCCTTAGATTTACTATTTTTCCTTAAGTTTAATTGTGTGTACACATGTGAGTATATAAACTGTATTTGTGTAAGAGCCCACAGAGGACAGAGGGCATCAGATCCCCTGGAACTGGAGTTGTTAGTGACTGTGAACAGCTGAGATGGGTGCTGGAACTGAACCTGGGTCCTCTGGAAGGGCAAAATACACTCAGCCATAGAACCATCTCTTCAGCCCCATACAATCCTCCTCTTTGAGACAGGCTCTTAGCCGGGCGATGGTGGCGCACGCCTTTAATCCCAGCACTAGGGAGGCAGAGGCAGGCGGATCTCTGTGAGTTCGAGACCAGCCTGGTCTACAGAGCTAGTTCCAGGACAGGCTCCAAAGCCACAGAGAAACCCTGTCTCGAAAAACCAAAAAAAAAAAAAAAAAAAAAAAAAAAAACCAAAAAAAAAAAAAAGAGACAGGCTCTTTCACTGGGACTTGGGGCTTCTGGAGATTAGCTGAGACTGGCTGTCCAGTGAACCCCCATCCCAGTACTAGAATTACAAGCTTCCACCACCACATCTGGCCTTCAACATATATGCAAGGATCAACTGAACTAGCGCCTCAGTTCACTGGCTTTTGTCCCTTGCTTGTTTATTTGTTTCTCGAGAAAGGATCTCACGTATTCCAGGCTAGCCTTAAACTTACTATGTATCCAAGGGTAACCTGGGACTTCTGATTCTTCTACCTCTACCTCCTAGATGCTAATTAAACATGTCTTCCACCAAGCCTGATTTATTCAGAGTTGGGCACATGAACCCAGGGCTTCAAGCAAGCTTGGAAAGCATTCCACCAACTCAGTTACATCCCAAGTCCCCAAACTGACTCCTTTAATTTTCCACTTTGTACCTTCTCTTGTCTTCCCCATTGTCATTCACTACAGCTGTGTTTCAGGTATCTGGAACAGAAATTTCAGAGTTACCTGTGACTTCTTTAACACCCCACACACAGGGTGTTAGGAAAACTTACTTTCCTTCCTTCCTTCCTTCCTTCCTTCCTTCCTTCCTTCCTTCCTTCCTTCCTTCCTTCCTTCTTTTTCTTTTTTAATGGTTTTTTGAGACAGGATTTCGCTGTAGCTTTGGAGCCTGTCCTGGAATTAGCTCTTGTAGACCAAGCTGGCCTCGAACACACAAAGATCTGCCTGTCTCTGCCTCCTGAGTGCTGGGATTAAAGGCATGCACCACTGCCTGGCGGAAAACTTGTTTTCTACTTGCAAAATGAATCTAGAATCACCAGCTGTACTACTACCATTCTGGTCCAAGTATCATCATCTCTCATCTTTTTCTCGTGGTCTTTTTATTGCATATCATTCTTTTGTGCAGTAGAGGTGATATCTGGTTCTACCACTGAGCTATATCCCCAGTTCAATTTCTTTTTCAGAGCTGGATATCAGACCTAGGCCCTTACAAACACAAGGCAAGCACTCTATCACTGAGTTGCACCCTATGCCTCCATTGTAGATTTCACTGAACAAGCCTCTTAGCTGCTTCTCCTGCTTTTGTTCTTACCCTTTTTCAGTTACTCACCACCCAGAAGCTAGGATGAGTCTGTTAAAATACAATGGCTATAAATCAGGGTTTATAGAAGACAGCAAAAACACCCACCTAACTAAAGGAGGGATCATACTCTGAAACGATTATACATGGTCTAGAATGCTAAACAAATTTCAAACAGAAGCATTTAATGATCAGTTATGAGACATGAAGATAATTAGGGTAGCCCAAAATGAAGTCAAGAAAAAATAGAAAGTCGAGCATAGTAACTCACACCTTTAATCCCAGTTCTAAAGAGGCAGAGGCAGGTGGATCTTTATGTTATAGACCAGCCTGGTTTACATAGTGAGTTCCTGGACAGACAGAGCAATATAGGGAATCCCTGTGTCAAAATAACAAAAACAAAAATAAATAAATAATAGAGGCAGGAAAACCAGCTACAAAATATTAGTAGAGGAGGCTGGAGAGATGGCTCAGCAGTTAAGAGCATTGCCTGCTCTTCCAAAGGTCCTGAGTTCAATTCCCGGCAACCACATGGTGGCTCACAACCATCTGGAATGAGGTCTGGTGCCCTCTTCTGGCCTGCAGACATACACACAGACAGAATATTGTATACATAATAAATAAATAAATATTTTTTAAAAATATCAGTAGGGACTCAAGCACAGAAGAAGATCACAGATGTTAAAATGAAAGAAATATAAACAGACAAAGAAGAGCAGGATAGGACTGGGAAGTGAGAAAAGGTCAGGATGTATTCATAGTTTTGTCTGGTATCTTCATCTACCTTTCTTTCTTTTTTCAGACAGAATCTTGCTATGTAATTCTTACTGGCCTGAATTTTTTTGTTGACCACACTGGTCTGGAATTCATAGATACACCTGCCCCTGCCTCCTGAGTGCTAAGACTAAAGGCTTGTACCACTTGTACCACCATACCTGTCTGAAAGAGGAAGAAGAGGAAGGGTTCCAGCGAGAAATAGGTGCTTGCTACTCTGCCCCCCTAAACAATGGTCTTTTAAAATTCTAAACCCAAGACTAGCAAAGTGCCTATCTCATAGTAGACTCACTCAAAGTGTTTATGACCAAAAACATCTTCCCTTACAGTTTATGCTTTGTTTCCTTGTTTTGTTGGCACTAGGGGTGACCCTAGGGCCTCTACCCTTGAGCTATATCCCAGCCCTCTCCTTATAGGTGGTCATTTGTGCTCACCATAGCTAGTCCTTTAGGGATCTCTGAATTGAAGAGGATTTTTATTTTATTTTGTTTTGTTTTTTTGTTTTTCAAAACAGGGTTTCTTTGTGTAACCTTCTGGTTGTCCCGGAACTCTGTAGACCAGCCTGGCCTCAAACTCACAGAGATCCACCTGCCTCTGCCTCCCAAGTGCTAGGACTAAAGGTGTGCTCCAGCACCAGGCCTCAAAGAGGCCATTCTAATGGGTATTCTTAGTAGTCTCCTTTACCACGGTCACAAGAGGTCCCCAGAACCGCCCCACACTTCAGACACTCAAGCTTCTGCTGCCAAAGTTAACCTAACACAGGACAACCTGGCAGCCTGACATCCAACTCAAGGCAAATTAGGACAGAATACTTTGTACTAGGCCATACAAAACAAGGTAAGTAAGAGACAACTGGCACACAGCACACCAAGACACTGGAATCAGGATCTAGCTGCTCGTTTTATAAATAATGCATGAGTTAGGTCACTGAACCCATAGAGTTTCCTTTCACCTTAAGCTCAAAAATTATAGAAGGCTTCTTATAAGTTTGACAAAGCCAGCTCAGAAACTACACACACCAATCCATACAAACAAAAATTTCCCAAGTTAACTACCCTAACAGACTAACTCTTATCCCGTGTTTCCACCTCCCACATGCTAGCCACCATGCCCAGCTAACCTTTAAAGAATGTGTAGGTTCAAGCCGGGCGATGGTGGCGCACGCCTTTAATCCCAGCACTGGGGAGGCAGAGGTAGGCGGATCTCTGTGAGTTCGAGACCAGCCTGGTCTACAGAGCTAGTTCCAGGACAGGCTCCAAAGCCACAGAGAAACCCTGTCTCGAAAAACAAAAACAAAAACAAACAAAAAATAAAAAAGAATGTGTAGGTTCACTTCTCAGAACAGAAATATATAGAAAATCTTTCTAGATCTGGGGTGTAAATTATGAGCATATTCATTTGGAAAAATTTAGTGAGCAATACTTTTCATATATGTGCATCTTCTGTTACATTATAATTCAATGAAAAGCTCTTCAAATTTTAACATTAATGGAAACATTAAAAAAAATGACAAACCGGAATTTAAAGGAAAGACTTGTCACTGTGAGAAATATGAGTTTCAACAGTTAGCATGCAACAATTATTATATACAAGGCACTTTCTTTTTTGAGCATTTTCTATTTTATCCTAGTTAGGTCATCCACGTTATCAGCAACATGTCACATTTAATTACTCCCTTCTCCTTGAAACTCCTTTTCCATTCTCGACCAACAGTTTTGCTTCCTCCTTCCCCATAAGCTCCCGAGTCTATCCTCCCTGCTATTAAAGCTAAAATACTCTAGACCTTGGTTCCTTTACTCTCTTCTATGCTCCTTGCAGCAGAAACTCTTAGTATTTCCATTTAAGACAGGAAAACATGGAGGCTCAACAGACTCAAACCTAGGCAATCAAGATGTCAAAATTTGCATTTTTGACTTCCTCCGCATTCTTTCCATCCTTCTGGCCACATAAGAGGCAAAACATTCTGGGTGGGGATGGTGCACACCTTTTATCCCAGCATTCAGGGGGCAGAGGCAGGCAGATCTTTGTGTTTGAGGCTAGCCTGATCTACAAAGTGAGTTCCAGGACAGCCAAGGCTATACAGTGAAACCCTGTCTCAAAAAAAAATTACAAAAAAGAAAGAAAAGGGCAGTGGTGGCACATGCCTTTAATCCCAGCACTCGGGAGGCAGAGACAGGCAGATCTCTGTGAGTTCGAGGCCAGCCTGGTTTACAAGAGCTAGTTCCAGAACAGGAACCAAAAAGCTACAGAGAAACCCTGTCTCGAAAAATCCAAAAAAAAAAGAAGAAGAAGAAGAAAGAAAAGAAGCAAAACATTCTATATTCTTTTTCTTTTGAGATAGGGTCTCACTATGTAGTCTTTGCTAGCCTATAACTCACTATATAGATCAGGCCTGTCTCTGCCTCCTGAGTGCTGGGTTGGCCTGACCTAGTACATTCTAGCCTTCAGTAACTGAGAGAAGAACATGCCTGCGGCACATGGAACTTACTTTCTTTTTTTATGATTTATTTATGGTATTTTGCCTGCATGTATACCGTGCAAGGGAGTCAGATCCTTGGAGGTAGAGTTACAGGCAATTGTAAGCTGCCATATGGGTGCTGGAAATTGAACCCAGATCCTCTGGAAGAACAGCCAGTGCTCTTAACTGCTGAGCCATCTCTCCAGCCCTGGAACTTTCTTTCTTAAGGTATTAAGAACAAATACAGAGAAACTCAGTCTCGAAAAACCAAAACCAAAACCAAAACAAAACAAAACAAAAAAGAACAATTATCAAACACCAAGTCAACAGGAAACCATTACTCTTGCAAATTCCATTAACAAGTTTCCTTCCTAAGTTTCTTCACTTTAAGCTTTGGTAATTCTTGATGAGAAATGTGAAAATATTCTAGAATAATGACTGTCAAACCTAGATGCTTAGGAGCCTCTTTTTCTTTTTCTCCCTTCCTTCCTTTTTGTTTTTTTTTTTTCTTTACCTTTTTTTTTTTTTTTTTTTGAGACAGACTATCTCTAGGTAGCCCTGACTATCCTGGAACTCCATATGTAGACCAAGCTATCCCTGAACTCACAGAGATCCTCCTGGGTGCCTCTGCCTTCAAGTGCTGAGATTAAAGGTATGCCTAGTGTCAGAAGCATTTGTGAGAAGCTTTGTGGGCCCTGATGCAATTACAGCTTATAGAAAATCGATAATTCAGATGTCAACCCACCAGACAAATGGCTCTCTGTTGGAAGAGCCCTGCCAGGCGGGGCCTGAGGGCCACTGACTCTGAAAACCGTTGCTTTCATCTGTAATTTCACTTGTGCAATAACAGCTATGATATCCCCCCATTACCACGCATTTTCATAATGTGTACATGTAATCTCATGATTACATCCACACATATATTTGTGGATGGTTAGGAAGATGACTTCCCGCTATAATATTGCAGGGGTCTGCCCTTGTTATGTCATATAACATATCTGTCCTTGTTATCTATCTTCAAGAGGTCAATAGCACCTATGTTGCCCTAAGCTTCCTTCACCAGCACCTCCCTACTCTGACTCAAAATAGCAATTAACACTCTGTATCAGTTTGTTTGTTTGTTTGTTTTTCTTCAAGGCAGAGTTTCTCTGTAGCTTTGGAGCTTGTCCTGGAACTAGCTCTTGTAGACCAGGTTGGCCTTGAATGCACAGAAATCCGCCTGCCTCTGCCTCCCAAGTGCTGGGATAAAAGGTGTGTGCCACCATGGCACGGCTCTGTATCAGTTTTTGATGCAAGAGTTTAGATTTAGTAGACTGCTTTTGTCTAGGTCCTGTGATTTGGGTGATAGAAAAGGCTGTTAACTGACTATGTCCAGATATTATTAATCACATCTAAGAAATGTAAAACAGTACACATATTCTTTGCCTCTTCCTTAGATTTCTCATTGGTTTAGTTTCTTCCCTTTGTAACCTTTGTAGCTGTACCTTTAAGAGATAAGCCAAACTTTGACAACCTATAGCTTTTGTCAGTCACCAAGTAAGTCGACCAAGTCTTTGCCTTGTAGTTTTTTTTATTACTAATGAGCTGCTAATGAATGGAGATATACACACATACACACACTAAATAAAAACAAAAAAAAATTAGGCCAGTGAGATAGCTCAGTGGTTAAGGGTACTTGTCACCTTGTCCAACAATCTGAGATGGATTACCCAAATCCACATAGTATAAGGAGGGAACCAACCCCTGAAAGTTGTTCTCTGAATTCCACCTGAAGTTGTGACCCACATGTGGCTACACACACACACACAAATAATAAAATATAAAAATTAAGATACTGGAAAAGAGCCAGGTTGTGGTGGCACACACCTTTAATCCCAGTAGTAGGGACGCAGGATCTAGTTCAAGGCCAGCCTGGTCTACAGTGAGAGTTCCAGGACAGCCAGAGTTGTTACACCAAGAAACCCTGTATTGGGCGGGGGAAGCTTGTTTTTTTTTTTTTTTTTTTGGTTTTTCGAGACAGGGTTTCTCTGTGGCTTTGGAGCCTGTCCTGGAACTAGCTCTGTAGACCAGGCTGGTCTCGAACTCACAGAGATCCGCCTGCCTCTGCCTCCCGAGTGCTGGGATTAAAGGCGTGCGCCACCATCGCCCGGCGGAAGCTTGTTTTGGGACTAGAGATGGCTCAGTGGTTTAGGGCAGTGACTGTTCTTGCAGAAGTCCTGAGTTCAATTCCCAGTACTCACATGGCAGCTCACAACTGTCTATGATGGGATCAGATGGCCTCTTCTGGTTACATGCAGACAAAGCATCCATATACATAAACTACATAAATATATCTTTAAAAGAATACAGGAAAGAAAAATACAGATGTGGGGTCTGGTGTGGTGGTATGGGGCTGCGCGTTCAGGAAACTGGGGCAAGGGAAATTTCAACTCAAGACCTGCTGAAGCTCCATAGCAAGACCTTGTCTTAACAAAACAAAGAACATAAATGGGACCAATCCAGACAGATTCAACCTAGACTCCAGAAATCTTCTGCCAAGAAGAACTCAAGCATTTTCTGCGGCTACTAACATGGCACCTGATTTCAAGAAGCCTTCATTTGAGAGAGATACTATGGTCTTCCAAGATGACCATATCACAATGCTCACATTCATCTGAATTACTGACTCCAATAAGTATTGAGAAGGACCAGAAAACCAGAGCAGTTGATTCCAGAACACAGCACTACTTTCCGGTAGTCTGGGAATTTGTTACCAAGAAAGGGCTTGCAGTCAAGCTATAACATCTTTTCACCTGGAAGGGAGAAATCCAGGAAACAAGAACCAAATTTTATACTGGAACACTCCTGTTCTCAGGCTGCTCACCAAATAGTACGAGGGAACATAAGAGCACAGGAGCTAAGGCTATTGTCCCAGGGCAACACACAAACACACTGCCATGTTGGTGTAAATATAATTGCATATGCATCTTACCTACATACATAAGTAGAATAGATCACAGATGCTGAAACAAAGGTAAAGAAATTACTTCAGCACACTTATGAAAGTCATACCTCTGTAAGTGCATGCAACTGTCCTTGATGTACACATACACCCATGAACCTGAAAAACAAAACAGATTTTTTTCAAACAAAATGAACAAGAATAAAAATTCATATGGAAAAACTAGTTGAGTTACCCAGACATAGGAAACATGAAGTATCTGTGAAGTCCTTGTACCACCTCAATCTTGAATACGATGCTAAATTGAGGCCAGCAAGAGGGCTCAGCCTGTAAAGGCACTTGCCACCAAGCCCAATGACCTAAATTCGACCCCTAGGGTCCACATGATGTTAGGAGAGAACAAATTCCTGCAGGGTATCTGTGCTGGTTTTTGTCTTATGTCAACTTGGAACAAGCTAGAGTTATCTGAAAGGAGAGAACCTTAATTAAGAAAATCCCCCTATAAGATCTGGCTGTAGGGCATTTTTTTTTTTTTTTTTTTTTTTTTGGTTTTTTGAGACAGGGTTTCTCTGTGGTTTTGGAGCCTGTCCTGGAACTAGCTCTTGTAGACCAGGCTGGTCTCGAACTCACAGAGATCCGCCTGCCTCTGCCTCCCGAGTGCTGGGATTAAAGGCGTGCGTAGGGCATTTTCTTAATTAGTGATTGATGCGGAGGGCCAGACCACTGTTGATTATGCCATCCATGGGCTGATGGTCCTGGGCTCTATAAGAAAGCAAGCTGAGCAAGCTCCATGGCCTCTAAATCAGCTCCTCTCGAGTTCCTGTTCTAGCTTCCATCAATGAGGGATTACAGTGCAGACGCGTAAACCAACTAAACCCCTTCCTCCCCAACCTCCTCTTCGGTCACGGTGCTTCCTCACAGCAATAGAAACCCTAACTAGAGAGTATCCTCTGACCTCCATATGCCACAGCATATGTACACTATCTGTCTCATAAATGTAATTTATGTAATAAAAGTTTTAAAGATGTCAAACTGATGAATTTCATTAAATGTCTGGTGCAGCATACCTAGAAGTAAAAGGCAATGGTACAATGGAGGAGAGGGAAGATAACAAGCCTTTAAAACAGCTTGGGAAGGCTGGGCCTGTAGCTCAGTGGTATAGCACTCAGCTAGATTCACTTTCGCAGAATTGCCAAATAAGGCAAAGTAAGGTAAACAAAATAATAATAAAATAGGAAATCTTCACTTGAGATTGTATTGACAATTCTTCTGTTTCTGTCCCCCAACTGTAATGAGTGATGTAATGAAGAATGCATTGGAGCCTGTCCTGGAACTAGCTCTTGTAGACCAGGCTGGCCTCGAACTCACAGAGATCGGCCTGCCTTTGCCTCCTGATTGCTGGGATTAAAGGTGTGTGCCACCACCACCTGGCTATTTATTTTTTATGTGTATTGGTATTTTGTCTGTGTGTATACCTGTGTAAGGGCACTCGGTCCCTTGGAATTGTAGTTACAGACTGTTGTGAGTCACCATGCAGGTGCTGGGAATTGAACTTCGGTCCTCTGGAAGATCAGTCAGTGCTCTTAACCACTGAGACATCTCTCTAGCCTCTGTAATCCAAGATTTAATAACTAGCATGAATGGCTTTTATGACCTAGGAATTTATTAATAGTTGAAGTGCCCTCCTTGAGTTGAATGTATGTACTTGTAGCAGTTTGAGTAAGAATAGCCTCAAAAGCTCGTATATTTGTTTTTGTTTTGTTTTTTTCAAGACAGGGTTTCTCTGTAGCTTTGGAGCGTGTCCTGGAACTAGTTCTTCTAGACCAGGTTGGTCTAGAACTCACAGAGATCTGCCTGCTTCTGTCTCCTGAGTGCTGGGATTAAAGACATGTGCCACCACACCTGGCTAGGCTTGTATATCTGAATGTTTAGTCATGGGGAGTGGTACTGTTAGTATTCAGGCGTCTGTACTGGCCTGCCCTTGGGGTCCTGACAGGATGCATCCTCAGCTGCAGCCACCAAGAGCACCTCCTGTGCACATTCACTAAGGCCTCTTTTAAAAGGGCCCTGCCCACCTTCCATCTCTCTCTCCTCTCTCCTCTCTCTCTCTCTCTCTCTCTCTCTCTCTCTCTCTCTCTCTCTCTCTCTCTCTCTCTCTCTGCCTGTCTCCCCATCCCTTTCTCTTCTCAGCTGCTCCTGTTCCCAGAGGGCAGTCTCCCTACTCTTCCCCTAATAAAAAAATCCCTACACGTGAGCTCTGTCGCATGGCTTCTTTCTCTTGCCTGCCACTTTTTAAATTACAACAGGTACTATTTGAGAAGAATTAAAAGGTCTGCCCTTGTTGGAGGAAGTTTGTCACTGGGAGTGGGTTTCAAAAGTTCATGCCAGGCCCAGTCTCTCTCCCTCCCTCTTTTTGCCTGCAGATCTCAACTACTTCTCCAGCACCACGTCTGTCTGCACACTGCCATGTCTCACCATGATGATAATGGACTGAACCTCTGAAACTGTAATCAAGTCATCCCAATTAAATGTTTTCCTTTAAGAGTTGCCATGGTCATGGTATCTCTTCATAGCAACAGAAACCCTAACCAAGACAATGACTAAGACAGTACTGAAAATCACCCTTCCAAGATCAGCTAAAATTTCATCTTCCCCATAAACGATCCCATGACTTAGGTGATTAACATCATAGCTCTTCCTTCTCCTTTCCACAGTACTGCCAGCACTTCCCCCGCTTCTTTGAATAACTGCTGGTTGGCATTACGTGAAGTCATCTGAGTCTGAAGCCAGACTACTACTGGCTCCATCACATACTTATTTATTTATTCATTCATCTATCTATCTATCTATCTATCTATCTATCTATCTATCTATCTATCTATCTATCTATTTATTATCATCATCATCATTACTGTGTGTATGTTCTATTCACAACCAAAACAGGAATATTACTATTGCCGAATTCCTACAGACACGCTGAAGCAGAAACGATCATGGTACTCTCTAGAAAGTATAGTTTTGTTGTTATTGTTAATAACTCTAGCTGTCTGGAACTACCTCTGTAGACCAGGCTGGCCTCAAACGCAGAGATCCATCTGCCTCTGCCTCTGCCTCCCAAGTGCTGGGATTAAAGGCGTGCAGCATCACCGCCCAGTTTAGTATAGTTAATCTTTAACATCACTGATTCCCCCACTTGGAATATAAGCAAGCTTTTAAAAGAACAGAGTTTGAACTAGTGAGATTACTCAGTGGGTAAAAGCACTTGCCACTAAGCTTAACAGCCTGAGTTCTATCTCCAAGACCAATGTGGTGGAAAGAAAGAACAGACTACTGCAAAATGTCCTCTGACTTCTACATGAATATCAAGAAAGAGAGAAAGAAAGAAAGAAAGAAAGAAAGGAAGGAAGGAAGGAAGGAAGGAAGGAAGGAAGGAAGGAAGGAAGGAAGAGAAGGAGGGAGGGAGGGAGGGAGGGAAAACCAAACAATCGTGCAGATCTTGGGCTGGTAAGATGACTCAACAGACAGAACACTTGCTTTAAAAGCCTGATGACCTGAATTTCATCCTTGGAAACCCATTAAAGGTGGAAGGAGAGAACCTATTTGTCCTCTGGCTTCCACATATGCACATAGTTACATACACAATACTCATAACAATTATCTCCTTAAGAAAATACAGATCCCAATTAATTTGTTTCCATGTACAGTCCTGAACACATAAAGTGTTCTATATAAGCATTTACTAACTGGAAAGTAATAATCACCAAATTAGTAATGTTTCATAAAAATGAACTTTTTGTTTGCTTGTTTGTTTTCAAGACAGGGTTTCTCTGTATAACTCTGGATGTCCTGGAACTCACTTTGTAAACCAGGTTGGTCTTGAACTCAGATCCACCTGCCTCTGCCTCCTGAGTGTTGGGATTAAAACTACGTGCCTCCACTGCCCAGCAAGAAAGAACATTTTACCAGCGTTATACAGTGAGACTTCGTCTCAAAAAGGCACACAGAAAAAGACAGACGATTTTGAGGCAGGTACCAGGCCGGAAAGCCACAATGACCTTGATTTATAAAGAAGTCAGGCACTAAAGTTCTACATTCTCAGAGGTGCACAGCCTGTTCAGATGGGTGTAGGCCATGTAACAATCTCCTCTGTGCTTTCTTTCTCACCCCACTTCGGCATCACTGTATCTCAGTTGTGCCACACTGTTTTGCTTTTCTGCCTGACCTTTCCTGCCTCATTCCTTACACAGACGACTAACACTACCACAATGAAAATGATGTCATAGGGCTGAGAACGTAGCTTGGTTGGCGCGTGCGCGCGCACACACACACACACACACACACACACACACACACACAATTTTTGTTTTTGTTTTTTTTTGTTTTTGTTTTTTTTTGTTTTTCGAGACAGGGTTTCACTGTGGCTTTGGAGCCTGTCCTGGAACTAGCTCTGTAGACCAGGCTGGTCTCGAACTCACAGAGATCCGCCTGCCTCTGCCTCCCGAGTGCTGGGATTAAAGGCGTGCGCCACCATCGCCCGGCACACACACACAATTTTGAGGCGAGCCTGTGCTATGAGACTATCTCAAACAAACAAACAAACAAACAGTCAATAAAGGTTCCTTTCCACATTGAAGCTTGAAAAGCACTGGGTACAGCAGCAGGGGCCTGCAGCTCCAGCACCTTGGCTGAGGCGGTAGGACTTCAGTCTGAGGGCAGTCTCACCTGGAGGCACTCAAAATTATACTCCGCCTGGTTTGTTCTTCCCCTCTTTCTCTTTGTTTTAGGGTTCTGCTCCGTTTTGTTTTGTTTGTTTGTTTTGAGAAAAGGTCTTACATAGCCCAAGGTGACCTTGAACTTGCAACGTAGCTGAGGGTGAGCTCCACACCTAGTACCACCACACCTAGCTTCCGAATGATTTCCTACTCCCACCTCAATCATGCCAGCTAGCATTACTGATTTGACTCAGGATGGAAGTGTGTTCTTTTCTTTGAGACAGAGTCTCACTATGTAGCCTGACTGTCCTTGTTCTCACTATGTAGACAGGCTGGCTAGATCTCTGTAGATCACAGAGATCTGCCAGCTTCTGCCTCCCAAGTGCCGGGATTAAAGGCCTGGGATTCCTGGCCTTGGGAGTATGTTCTTAGGTAAGTGCTTAAAATTTTACTGAGGGCTCAATTTCCCTATTTTTAGTTTTATATTACATATTGACTAATATTGATAAGAGAATTAGTATCTTATTTTATATTTAGTGTGTGTGTGTGTGTGTGTGTACACAGAGGTCAGAGACCAACATTAGGTCTCTCTCCTATCAGTCTCTACCTTCTTTCTTTCCTTTCTTTCTTTCCTTTCTTCTTTCTTTCTTTCCTTTCTTTTTCTCTTTCTTTCTTTCTTTCTTTCTTTCTTTCTTTCTTTCTTTCTTTCTTTCTTTCTTTCTTTCTTTCTTTCTTTCTTTCTTTCTTTCTTTCATTATGTATACAATATTCTGTCTGTGTGTATGCCTGCAGGCCAGAAGAGGGCAGCAGACCTCATTACAGATGGTTGTGAGCCACCATGTGGTTGCTGGGAATTGAACTCAGGACCTTTGGAAGAGCAGGCAATGCTCCTAACCGCTGAGCCATCTCTCCAGCCCCCATACCTTATTTCTTTTAAAAGACTTTTTACGGGGGTTGATGATCTATCTAGTGGTTAAGACCAGTGGTTGCTCCTCCAGAAGACCCAGGTTCAGTTCCCAGCATCATAATCATCTATAACCACATTAATAAGGGAATCTAACACCCTCTTCTGAACTCTGTGGACACTGCATACATGTGACACATTTACATGTAAGCAGGCAAAACACACTCATACTCATAAAAAATAGTAAGGGGCTAGAGTTATAAATAACTGGGCTCAGCAGTTAAGCAAGCTGGCTGTTCTTCCAAAGGACCTGGGCTCAAGTTCCAACACTCACACAGCTGCTCACAGCCATCTGTAACTTCAGTATCAGAGATCCAATGCCCTCTTCTGGAACGGACACATGGACATACACACGTGTGTGCGGTCGCACACACATACACACAGGCAAAACACCCATACACATAAAACTAGAAATTAAAGAGCTGGAGAGTTGGCTCAATAGTTAAGAGCACCTGTTAGTCTTTCAGAGGGCCTGGGTTTTGTTCCCAGCATCCACATGGTGGCTTACAACCATCTGTAACTCCAGTTCTGGGAGATCTAACACCTTATATCCTCTCTGAGAACCAGGCATACGTGTGGTACACACACATACACACACACACACACACACACACACACACACACACACACACACACACACACACGCTGGCAAAACACATAACATATAAAATAAATAAAAACTAAATAAAATAAGAAATTAAATAAATCCAAAGATTTAGGGATGAAAAAACCCAGCCCCTTTTCTTACTGAACTTCTGGTTACTGGAAACCTTATGGCCCCTGATTACAGTCCAAATTCCTCAGCATGCTACTCAAAGGTCTGAAAGAGCTAGGCACAGTGGCATGGTCCTTGGGAGGTGGACTTGGAGGACAACAGCTCAAGGTTATTCTCAGAGCCGCTGGAAGCTCAAGGCCAGCCATGAGACTCTGTCTCCCAAGACCCAAAACAAAAACTAGTAAACAAAAAAGCACAAAAGGTCTGAATATTCTGGCTCGGCCTCTTATCTCCTACTGCATCCACCTGCACACTCTTTATTGTGGTTATATAATTGCCACTCCCACACATGTTCAGAGTTCTCATACTTTACACTATCACTTGAATGAGTATGTCTAAAACCTGCTTGTCAAAAATTCTACCAATCCTTAAAAACATCTATAAATAAGTCAGGAGCAGTGGCACATTCACTCGGGAGGTGGAGGCAGGGGAATCTCTTTGAGTGGTGTACTACAGCGTGACCACATGTTCTATCATCAAATTCCTTAAATTGGTTGAACCTTCTGGCACCGACCTGAAATCCCTGGCTACTCAGAGAGCTGAGGCAGGAAGACTGTAAATTCAATGAACAGAGTTATTTTAAGGCCACCCTAGACAATTTACTGAGATTAGGTCTCAAATAAAAATAAGAGAGAAAGCCAGGCGGTGGTGGCGCACGCCTTTAATCCCAGCACTTGGAGGCAGAGGCAGGCAGATCTCTGAGAGTTCGAGGCCAGCCTGGTCTACAAGAGCTAGTTCCAGGACGAGCTCCAAAGCTACCCTGCCTCGAAAAACCAAAAAATAAAAAAATAAAAAATAAGGGAGAAGTGTTGGGGCTACGGAGATGCTCAGCATGTAAGAGAATGAGCTGCTTCTCCAGAGGATCTAGGGTTCACTTCCCAAGTTATGACCTTCCATAACTCCAGAAACACCCATACACAAAAATCTTTAAAAAGAGGGCTGGGGATGCAGGCTGCTCGCTTACTGTACGCAAGGTCCTAGTTTCAATCCTCAGAGCTCCCCACCACGCTTGGTCATTACCATGGTATGTGGGCAGTTTGTGCCATACCTAGACCAGAACACCTCAACGTCATTCTCTAAGCTTTCTCCATCCATCAGCAGATGCAGAAGATCCAGTGGAGGAATTTGAGGTTTTGTCCTAGCAGAAAAGGAGTACTTCTACCCAACCTCACCACACCAGGATAGGAATAAGAAACTAACCTTTAAGGCTAGGAGATCTTCTTTAATATAATAATTAACCCCACTTAGACTGGTAGCCTTGTTTATTGTTAGTGTTCAGTAAATTATTTAAATTTAATTAAAATTTAAAATTCTTATTCCAAAACAAGACCTGACCTTGGCCCTGTAAGCCTCCAACAGGGGAAGGAACCAAGATCATCTGTTAGTTATTGGAGGGAAATTATAAGTTTTATGTAAAAAGAGAATTCAGATTTACTAGTATTTTGAAAATTATTTTATGGCTGGGGAGTGGTGGCACATGTCTTTAATCCCAGCACTTGGGAGGCAGAGGCAGGTGGATCTCCAGCCTGGTCTACAAGAGCTAGTTTTCTGAACAGACTCCAAAACTACAGAGAAACCCTGTCTCGAAAAATTAAAAAAAAAAAATTTATGTGTGTGTGTGCTTACATGTTATATGTGTGCATCATATGTATGCAGGAGCCTATGGGGGTCAAAAGAGGGTGTCAGATCTCTAGAACTGAAGTTAGGGATAACTGTGAACTGCCAACGTGAGCTTACTAAAGCCAAGTCTTCCACAAGAGTAACAAGCACTCTTAACCACTGAGTCACCTCACCCAGTCACCAGGCCAAGCTCTACTAATATTTAATTATGAGTTAATAGTAGCACAGGGGAACTTGCTCAAAAATGTTTTCCTAATGAGATACTGTGGTAGATGACTAATAGCCCCCAAGAGATACCAAACTCTAATCCCCAGAAACTACAAATGCTGTAAAGCAAGAGGAGCAAATGTAAGTTACAGACAGAATTAAACTGCGTGCTAGGCACGGTGGTGCTTGCCTATCATCTCAATATACAAAAGACAAAAGCAGCAGGATTATGATATTCAAGACCAGCCTGGACTAAACTTGAGAAAATTCTTTATTCCAGAAAAAAAGTTGGAATTGGGGAATGTGGTGTGGTTAACATTACCAGTGAATTTACTTTACAACAGAAATGGACTGAGAATGTGCTCTCGATAGTAGAGCTGGCTCTAGGTTCAATACCCAGCTAAAGAAACAGGTGGAGGAGATGAGGAGGGTTACCCTAATTTATGAGGTGGGTCCTTCTAAATACACAGTTCTCAAAGAAGGAAAAATATAAGCACAAGACTCATTATCAGAATGATACAATATGGGGGGGATGAATATTATCAAAATATAATATACATGTATGAAATTGTCAAGTACTAAGTAAGTTATTTAAAACAGAGCAAAAAAAAATGACAACATGAAAAGGATTCAACCTGACATGCTATTTTTTAGTTTTAAAAAGTTTAATTTTTTTATGCTGTGTATATGGGTGTTTTGCCTTCATCTATGTCTGTGCACCACATGAGAGCCTGATGCCCACAGAAGCCAGAAGAGGGCATCAGATACCCTGGAACTGGAGTTACAATTGCAAGCCTTCATGATGGGAATTGGACCCTGGTCTTGCCGGGCGGTGGTGGCGCACGCCTTTAATCCCAGCACTCGGGAGGCAGAGGCAGGCAGATCTCTGTGAGTTCGAGACCAGCCTGGTCTACAAGAGTTCCAGGACAGGCTCCAAAACCACAGAGAAACCCTGTCTCGAAAAACCAAAAAAAAAAAAAAAAAAAAAGGACCCTGATCTTCTGCAAGAGCAGCAAGTGCTCTTAATTGCTGAGCTATCTTTCCAGGCCCTGCTTCTAATTACAGCAGAACAGGCGGATCTCTGAGTTCAAGACCTGTCTGGTCCACAAAAAGAAGCCAAAGGCAGAGGTAGGCAGATCTCTGTGAGTTCGAGACCCACCTGGTCTACAAGAGCTAGTTCCAGGACAGGCTCCAAAAACCAAAAACCAAAAAAAAAAAAAAAAAAAAGCCAGGGCTAAATGGAAACCCTGTCTCAAAAAACAAAACAGAAAAAAAGAAGAGGGCTGGAGAGATGGCTCAGTGGTTAAGAGCATTGCCTGCTCTTCCAAAGGTCATGAGTTCAATTCCCGGCAACCACATGGTGGCTCACAACCATCTGTAAGGAGGTCTGGTGCCCTCTTCTAGCCTGCGGACACACACACAGACAGAATATTGTATACATAATAAATAAATATTTTAAAAAAAAACTTTAAAAAAAAGAAGAAAGCGGGGAGGAGGCAGAAATTTTTTTCAACAACAACAAAAAAAAAGTAAAAAAAGAAAAGAAAAAAAGAAGAAGAGGAGGAGGTAGAAGAGAGTAATGACACAGATTTCAAGTCTCCAAAGAAACTATGACTCTAGCCCAATAAAAAGGCAGTAATTCCCTTGGGTAAAGCTTTACTACACAGTTCAAATGTGCACTGGATATATTACATCATGGAGAACTGGTTATGCAAGGTCCCAGATATGAGTATTCATCAGGAAAACTCGGGTGAACCTCACACAGGACACAACAGAGCTGGCTCAGTCTTGCGTCTTTCCTATTCATCACCATGGCGGTGGTGTGCACACAGACTGAACTCAAACTCACCATCTCCCTCTCTTCACATCTCAAACACTGGGATTACAGATGTCTGCCACTACCTTCAACCCTCTCTGGCCAGGATTTGCCTGTACATGCATATATGGGTGGGTATACTTGTGTATATATGAGCATATGTGTGTTTGGGTACCGGTGTATGCAAGTGCACATTGAGGCCAGAGGATAACCCTAGAAGTCAGCCACAGAAATGCTACCCATTCCTTTGAGACAGAGTCATTCATTAGAAGACAATGCCTCAAAAAAAAAAAAAAACAAATAATTAAAATATCACAAAAATACAGGTGCCAAAATAGGAAATTATATTAAAAAACAAAACAACGCAAAACAAAACAACACTTCAAGCTAGCCTGCTTGTATCATGTAACTTTTTTGTCATACTGGGGATCAAACCACTAAGCTATTGAGTAGTGCCCCCAGAGCCAGACGAAGGGAACAAAAGAGCTACAGAAATAGTAGACTTGATGACCCTTTCTTCAAGGAATTCAGACAAGAACAATGTTGATACAGAACATTTGCTGAATACAAGGATATGTCAAACACAAACAAAGCATGGGGGTCCGTGCCTGTTACCCTAGTAACCAGGAGGTGGAGGAAGAAGGGGTTTCAACTTTGTGATGATTTGAAAGAAAATGGCCCAAAAAGGATTGACACTATTAGGAGGTGTGACCTTGTGGACTAGGTATGGTCTTGTTGGAGGAAGTGTGTCACTATGGAGATGGGCTTTGAGGTCTCATATATGCTCAAAGTCCAGTGCCTCAGACCACTTCCTGTTGCCTGCAAAGATGTAGGACTCTCAGCTCCTTCTCCAGCACCATGTCTGCCTGTACACTGCCATGTCCCACCATGATGATAATGTACTGAACCTCTGAACTGTAAGTGAGTCACCTCAATTAAATGTTCTCTTTTATAATAGTTGCTGTGGTCATGGTGTCTCCTTATAGCAATAGAAATCCTAACTAAGAAAGAAGTTGGAACCAGAGACTAGAGTATTACTGTGATAGGCCACACCGTATTTTTAATTGGAGAAATATGGACTTTGGAAGTTCAGGTTAGGAAAGCAGGGGACTGCTTTAAGCTCTGCCTAATTAGTCACACTAGTAGGAACATGGAAGACAGTGGTGTAAAGAGCGATTTGAACTGTGGGGCGCTGGCTCAAGAGAGCTCAGAAAAGAGAAAATTAATATGTGACCTAGAGATCATTCTTGTGATATTTTGGTTAAGAATGTGACTGCTTTTTGCCCTTGTCTGAAAAGTCTATCTGAAGCTAAAGAGTATTGGATTAATTCTGTTGGCAGAGGAAATCTCAAAACAGCCTAGTTTAGCCACTGTCATGTGGTTATTAGTGGTAACGCTGATGAAGATTTATAATGAAAAGGAGCAAGCTGAGCAAATAAAGATACAAAATGTAGCCGGCGGTGGTGGCGTTGTCTTTCATCCCAGCAGTCAGTAGGCAGAGACAGGTGGATCTCTGTGAGTTCAAGGCCAGCCTAGTCTACAAGTTGAGTTCTGGGACAGCCAGCCAGAGCTCTTACACAGAGAAACCCTGTCTCAATAAAAGGACAGATTGAGAAAAGAGATACCAGGAAGTGGAATAGAGCTAAATCCTGTGTTCGAGGACATAAGTGGATAACAGATTAAGAAATGGAATAAAGTGAGTGGTGACCTAATGGCAAGATCCCACCCAGCTAAATTTCCAATTTGTGAAAAGGAATCAAAGAAAAGTTTAGAGCTGGGTGTTAGTGGTGCACACCTTTAATCCCAGCAATCGGAAGGCAGAGGCTGGCAGATCTCTGAGTTTGAGGCCAGCCTAATCTAACCATCAAGAACAAGAAAGTTGGGCTGGAGAGATGGCTCAGGAGAAGAGACTGCTCTTCCAGAGGTCTGAATTCAATTCCTAGCAACCACATGGTGGCTCACAATGATCTATAATGAGATCTGGTGCCCTTTTCTGAATACTATATAAATAAATATAACAAAACAAAAAAGTTGGTGAAGATATAAATGAAGGAGAGGGCCATGTTCTAGTCTCAGCAATCAGTGGAACTTGGCAGCTTTGGCCACGTGGTTTTAGAGTTATGGACAGGAGAAAGGGGCTATGAAAATTTGCCCTCACGACTAAGGGAAGCCACTGAGGCCAGATATGTGTCAGGGTCCCTGCATAGAGGCCTACAGAGGCCATTTTGTGAAGCTGTAAAGTTGGAGATCCCAAGATATCGAAGATGCCAGAGCCAGCTGGTTTTTGGTCTTGCTTTGATTCAGTATTTCCTCACTATGCTCCTTTCACTACATTTTGGAATGGTAATGTATATCCTGTGCTATTATATGTTGGAAGTATTATGTGATCTACTTTTTGATTTTGGATTTTAGAGGGAATTACAGTTAAAAGATTGCATGAATCTCAAAAGAGATTTTGAACTTTAGACTTTTTTTTTTGAGTTTGAGACTGTTATAGACTATGGGAACTTTTGAAGTTGGAACAAATGCAATTTTGCATTATGATATAGCTACAAGTCTTTGGGGGCCAAGGAGTGGAATCTGGTGGTTTGAAAGAAAATGGGAACCTCAAAGGGAGTGGCACTATTAGGGGGTGTGGCCTTGTTGGAAAAAGTGTGGTTTTGTTGGAGGAAGTGTGTTACTGTGGAGGTGGACTTTGAGGTCTCCTATGCTCAAGCTACACCCAGTTAGACAGTCTACTTCTGGTTGCCTGTATATCGACATGTAGCAGCTACCTCTCCAGCACCATGTCTGCCTGCACACTGCTATGTGCCACCATGATGATAATGAACTGATTCTCTGAACTGTAAGCTACCCCAATTAAATGTTTTTTTTCTAAGAGTTTATCGTGGTCCTGGTGTCTCTTCACAGCAATAGGAACACTCAGACAAACCTGAAGCCTACCGTAGGCTACATAGCAAGACCCTGACTCAAAATAAAAGATGAGTCAAATGCAAACTTCATATAGATTACTTCATTTAACCCTTACAGAAGCATTGGTAGTAGGCACTAAATGTTATTATTTCCGTTTTACAGGCAAGGAGACTGAAAACAGACTAGGTGGCTTGCACAAAGGCACACAACTAGCAAATGACAGAGTTGTTTGTTTGTTAGGAACATTTTGGGGGGTTTGTTCTTGTTTTACTGCTTATACATATTCATTAGGCACAATTCAGGGAGATAAAAAAACTAAATTATAGAAACAAGCATAGTCACTTCTTCAAGTAATTCACAGGTAAGAATGATGATGATGTCAAGAATTCTGACCAGCTTAGGAGACTAGCCTAGGCTGGCCTTGAACCACTACGTAGCTGAGAGTGACCCTGGACCTCTAATCCCATCACTGCCTGCTGGCTGAGCCATTCTACCACGTCTGGTTTATGCTGATCTGGGTATCAAACCCATACCCACAGCCATCCTACACTGCTATCACAAGGACTCAGCTACGATCAGCTCTGTCTGGATTGTTAGCACGCCAACATTGTCCATCATGTACATACTTACAGACAATCAAATAGCATATAATGAAAATAACAGACCTCTATCTTGCCCACCTACATTGAAGACTATTCCACGGATGGAATTACAATATGGTTTTTCAGCTATTTCTTCTTTTATTCATATTTGGGTGTGGGGAGGGTAAGGGTAGATCTTACTAGTACCTGGGCTGGTCTCAAACTGGAGAGCCAACTGTCTCAGCCTCCTGAGTATACAGATTACAGGCATGAGCAAACACAGTTGGCCTTTACTCATCTCTTTGTTTTGTTTTGTTTTTCAAGACAGGGTTTCTCTGTAGCTTTTGGAGCCTATCCTGGAACTAGCTCTTGTAGACCAGGATGGCCTCAAACTTACAAAGATCCGCCTGCCTCTGCCTCCCAAGTGCTGGGATTAAAGGCGTGCACTGCACCACCTGGCTCCTTTACTCATCTCTTATTTACTTTTATGAACCTGACATATACTGCTACTGCTAATCTTTACTTTTAATATTTTAGATCTACTTATTTTATTTTATGTGTATGACATTTTGCCTGCACTTATGCATGTGCATCACATGTGTATGGTGTCTGCAGAGGTCAGAAGAAGGCATCAGGTCCCCAGAAACCAGAGTTGTGAATATCTGTGAGCTGCTATGTAGGTGCTGGGGACCAAATCATAGTTCTCTGCAAGAACAGCAACTGCTGAGCCATCTCTCCAGCCCCAGCCATTGCTGATCTTATCAACAAACTTCAAAGAGGAAAAGCTGAGTGAGGCTATGGCACTCAAACTACTTCCTTTATACTAATATTGAGAGGGGGAAATATGAAACTCAGCATTTATACTACAATTGATTATAGTCATTATTAGACCAGCCACTGAAATGCAATTACATTTTATTTCTTCTATAATTTTTTGCCTTTCAAAATTTTTACTTATTTTATGTCCACCACCAGTTTTTCTCAAAGTCACCAACAGAATCATGAACTCTTTTGAATATGGTTTCTCGAACCTTGCCAAAAACATCAAGAAATGTGTATTATATTCCTCACATTCTGAAGTTCAGTACCTCTTCTGAAACTCATAACCCTTATATTCATTAGACAACTTGGTCTTTGTTGTACGGAAGTCATCTTGGGACTTCTAGCTACCCTAACCCTCCTTATTTTGTTCTTTGTTTGGTTGATTTGTGACAGCATCTCACTCTGTAGTCCAGGCTGTAATGGAACTCACTATGTAGTTAAGGATGGCTTTGAATTCCTAATCTCCCCACCTCTGTTTCCCAAATGCAGTTTTTACAGGACTGTACCATGATGTATGGCTTGTCCTCTGAGACAGGGTCCTATTACGTGGTCCAATCTGGTCTTCAACTTGCAGTGAGCCTCCTTCCCAACCTCCCAAGTGCTGTGATTACAGGTGTTCCTGACCATGCCCAGTCTCTTCATAACACATTCAAGAGGCTGAGAGTGGGAGAGAACCCATTCCCAAAAGTTTTCTGGGAGGCAGAGGCAGGTGAATCTCTGTGAGTTTGATACCAGCCTGATCTACAGAGTGAGTTCCAGGACAGCAAGAGATATACAGAGAAACCCTGTCTCAACAAACAAAACAAAAAAAGTTCTCAGTTGTTTGTCTCTCTGTCTCTCTCATGACCACACACATGCGTGCATGTATGCGCACACACACTGGACTAGCTGGTTTTGGTAAACTTGACATAAACCTTGACTTATCTGGAAAGAGGAAATTTTATTTATTTATTTATTTTTTTTTCGGTTTTTCGAGACAGGGTTTCTCTGTGGCTTTGGAGCCTGTCCTGGAACTCGCTCTGTAGACCAGGCTGGTCTCGAACTCACAGAGATCCGCCTGCCTCTGCCTCCCAAGTGCTGGGATTAAAGGCGTGCGCCACCATCGCCCGGCGAAAGAGGAAATTTTAATTGAGAAAATACCCCCTTAACATTGGCCTATAAGATATTTTCCTGATTAATGAGGGAGGGCTCAGTCCACTGAGAATGGTGCCACCCCGGGCAGATGGTCCTGGGTGTTGTAAGAAAGCAGTCTGAGCAAACTATGAGGAACAAGACAGTAAGCAGCAACTGCCATGGCCACTGCTTCAGTTCCTGCTTCCAGGCTTCTGTCCTGTAATTCCCTCAATGATGTATTATGATATGAAAATTGCAAGATGAAATAAACTTTTTTCTTTCCATGTTGCTTTTGGTCACGATGTTTTAGTACAGCAATAGAAACTCTAGCACACATACATACAAATAATGAATAACAAAAAAATATAATAAAAAATTTTAAGTCAGATATAGCAGTGCATACCTGAAATCCCAACATTTGGAAGGGTGAGGCAGGAGGACTGCTATGAGTTCCAGGTCAGCCTGAGCCACCAGGCCCAGCTGCAGATGATGCTTTAAGAGCTCTCATCTCTGAAGTCTCTTTCACCCAGATACTAGGATTACAATGATAAAATCTGAGAGCTCTCCTTTAACCTACCCTGGAACACATGCACAGACATGTGCATCTATGCACACACTCTAATATAATACATTTGCAGACCTCATCATTTAAGAGTCAGCATTTAATTTGATATGACTTAATACTACTGATGTGTTCCCAATCCTTCCTTTGAGAATGAAACCAAAGCCCAGAGATCAGATAATAATATGCCCTGGATAACACTTGGGACATTTGAGCTGTGTTAAATATATTAGAGAGAAAGAATAAATATAGGAAGATAATCGGGAAAAACAGCACATTTGTCTAAGGGATTTCTGATTCATGTCTAAAAATCAATATTGAGCCATCAAAAACTTTTGAAGGAATAAACTACAGTAGCTGGAAATATAACAAGAGGCTCTACATTCCACACCCAGCACAGAAAGCTTGGGGAAGACTATTCAGTTAGGAGCTACACATCAGGAGGAATGAAAACAAGAAGACAAAGAGAGAAATAATGTTTTCTCCAGATAAGAGTGAAGAAGGCTGAAGTACAACAAAAGGAACAGATTCACAGGTCTTCAAGATTCAGGATCAAGCCCAGGAACAAAGGAACACTGAAGATGACAAGCATTTTTCAGGCTGGCTAACTGGAAAGATGGCTGTTTTCACAAGGACCCTCAGGGCACTAGCTGATACTAATCTTTCCTGCTCTTTCCCCGACCCTTTCCTCTTCCTTCTCCTCTGTGCTAGTGATTCAACCCACAGCACATTTGATCTTCGAGCTACACTCCAGCCACATCTATTTCTTTTCTTTTTGTTGTCTTTGTTCTTTTGATTTTTTTTTTTTTGAGACAGGTTTCTTTGTGTGTAGACCTAGCCATCCTGGAACTCGCTCTGTAGACCAGGCTGGCCTTCAAGTCTGATTCTCCTGCCTTTGCCCCCTGAGTGCTGGGATTAAATGTGTGCACCACCACTGCTGCTCCCATTAATTTCTTACATGCATAGTTTGCTACCTAAAGGGACTGGAAGAAAATGGGTCCCCGTTTCCTTTGTACTCAACGCTAGATAATCTGTCCCACAGCTCACCTAGGTAGTAAATACTTGGTAAGTAGAAATCACATTCTCTATGATAACAAATGCAATTTTATTTTGCTGCAAAGCTGAACTTGTACTCTTGGTCATTCTGCCTCTATACTGAACACAGGCATATACCACCATGCCTAGCTTGAGGTGAAGAAACTTTGAACAAACACTAGTAGTTAGGGAGTGGGGACATAATACTTCAGTGAGACCCTACTTTCAATTAACAAACAGTACCAAAAATCTAGTAGTAGGCCAGTCTGAGGATGGTGAGATCTGTAATTGAAGAATTCGGTGGAAGGTTGAAGCAGGATGATACAAATTTGAGGCTAGACTGGCTTCATATCAAGATCCTGTCTCAAAAACAGAGATGGCGTGCAGCAAGATAGTTGAGCAGGTAAGGGTGCTTGCAACAAAAACTGATAATATGAGATCAATCACTGCAGCCTTCACAGTGAAAGGGGAGAGCCAACTCCTGCAAGTTGTCCTGTGACCTCCACACATGTGCATGTAACATGGGCACACACACATATACATCCACACATAAAATTAATAAATGCAATTTTTTTAAAGGAAGAGGATGGTATATAGAATACTTGACAGAGCACACAGCATGCATAAAACACAGGATTCTATGCCCAGGACTGCATAAAACTGGGAATGATGGTACATGCCTATAATCTCAGCACTTGGGAGGTAGAGGCAGAAGGATCAGATGTGCAAGGATATCTTCTACTACACAGTTAGTTCCCAGACTAGGCTACATAATACCTATCTTTAAAAAAAAATAAAAAATACACAGGCAAGCGAGATGGCCCAATGAGTAAAGGGATTTACTGCAAAATCCTGATGACCTGAGTTCAATCTCTGGAACCCATGTAAACATCGAAGAAGAAAACTGTTTCTACAAAGTTGTCCTCTGATCCCCAACATGCACTCACCACATACATATATCATATAAAGACACACTAGAATCAAAATTTAATAAAAAGGAAAAGGTGAGTGGTATAGCCGGGCAGTGGTGGCGCATGATTTTGATCCCAGCCTTTGGGAGGCAGAAGCAGGCGGACCCCTGAGTTTGAAGCTGGTCTACAGAGTGAGTTCCAGGACTACCAGGCTTACACAGAGAAACTCTATCTCCAAAAAAAAAAAAAACCAAAAATAAAAATAAAAAATTAAGTGGTAGAATGTGTATGAGGATTCTAAAAGGAATATTAAATTCCTCATAGCATGAAGAATAACAAAGAGACATGAGAACAAATCCTGGCCAGGTCCTTAGAAAGGCCACTGGGAAATGGAAATTAGCAGGATGTGGAATTGGGTTACAGATCCTGAGCACAAGACTTCCTGGCATAAACACCTCTATTCACAAGAAGTCCAAACTATCAATTCCTCCGAGCTCAACAAAGTACTTCATTGTTTATGTAACGGATGACTTAGAACTGATATTAAAACCCACCAATCTTAACTATACCTATGTATGAAAATATACATACAAACAAGAACTATCTACCCTCAACACCAGTGCCTTGCCCAGTCCACTCATTTTCATTCATCTATTTATTTACCTGCCCATTGCTGGGATTATAAGTATGTGCCTCCACATCCTGCTATTCTTTTCCTTCTAAATGGAAATCTAAGTAGCGAAGATGATAGAAATAAAAACTGTAGTAAGGAGGTTAGGGTCAAGAAAAGGAGGGAAAAAAGCTCCAACAACTCAGCTGGCCTCTCCTGCTGGGCATGCAGCAGCTCTGGCAGCAGAGGAACACGGTATGCCAGAGGATCAGATGCCTGCCCTCCAGTAGGCCTCCCACAGCCTTTCTCCACACAGACTTTCAAAATCACTAACTCAGTCATTTTCTTCCTTCCTTCCCTTCTTTCATAGGAAGTTTCTCTTTGTTTGTTTAATTTTGTTTTGTTCTTGAAGTCAAGGTCTCACTATGCAGTCCTGGCTGTCCTGGAACTGCGTAGACCACCTGCCTCTGACTCTGCTGGGGTTAAAGGTGTGCACCACTATGCCCGGCTCAGGACAACTTTTCTTTAAAACCCTTATAAGCTCGGGGCTAAAGAGATGGCTTGGCTACTCCTGAAGAGAATCTGGGTTCAATTCTAAGCTTATGCTGTAACTCCAGTCCCACAAGTGCTGGCTTACACTGGCACTGCCATACCTGTAGGCAAAAGACTCAAACTCATCCAGGTGTGGTGGTCCATGCCTGCAATTCTAGCACTTGGATGGTAAAGCAGGAGGAGCAGGAGTTCAATGTCAGTTTCAGCTACGCAATGAGTTCAAGGCCAGCCAACTCTACAAAGACCAATGGGGGGAGATTTCTTACACAAACTATTTATGGTAACACACACTTGTAACTTCAAGTCTTGAGGCCAGCTTGAGCACTTCTGATATTACAAACATCTTATACAAATATCCTACTTAAATACATATTAAATTATATTTCCTTGTGCAATTTCATTTGGAAGTATGCTTACCTCACTAATATATGAAGTTAATTAAAGTGAGAAATATTAATATATTGATTACTAAGAAAGATATTCAACCTTTTAAAAAAGATTCTATTTATTTTTATTTCAGGTATATAAGTATTTTGTCTGTGTATATGCATTTGCACAACATATATGCCTGGTTCCCACAGACAACCAGAAGAGGGTGTTAGATCCTCTGGAACAGGAGTTTACTAACAGCTGTGGCTGGGAACGGAACCCCTATCCTCTGCAAGAGCAGCCAGTACTCTTAATTGCTGAGCTGCCTCCAGCCAGTAAAATATAATATTAAAAAATTTTTAATTAAATTTATTTCATGCATGCATATGTTTATGTGTGTGTGGAGAGGGAGAGGAAAGAGAGAGACAGATACTGCATCTTAAGCATAAAAAGAGGTCAATGAAAGTCTAGCTAAAAGTAGAGCCAATATTATATTTTCTTCCTCTGCCATATGGGACCCAGGGGCCAAACTTAGGTCATCAGGCTTGGGTCAGGCACATTTACCCTCTGTGTCATCTTACTGCCCAAGCCTTTTAAATGTAAAAACAATTCTCAACAGCAAACTCTATCTCCTAAATGAGTACTCATGGTTTAGGGTGGAAAGTTTTATGCCATAATTTTGCTGTTATTTTTATTTGCTGACTTAATTACAATTCTTCAAAAAAGCAATTAAGTTAAATAACCACATAGAGACCAGTCTTTTATCTCTGACAAATTACTAATCACAGTAGGAAACAATTATTATAATGAGCTAGTACTAACATTCTGGTGAGAATAAAGCAACTTGAGAGGGGAAGTTGCCTTATTAAATACGTGTTAATTATAGGAAATTAAGTTTTAATAGAAAAAGACCAAGAGCCTAGCTAAACCCAGGCAAGACGGACTGCAAGATAAAGTACTCCTGTAGCAAGCCTCCAATAATGTCTCTTACCGATCCTGGGGAGACTGAAAATCCATTACCTGAGGATGTTGGGATGAGAGAGTCTATTCATGAGCTGCATCTCTTTCAGCAGGTTTGCTCGGTTACTGCTCAGCGTGTTCATCTTGAGAGCCATCACCTGACCAGAAGCTCTGTGTCGCACCTAGGAAGTAAGAGTAAGAATGTTAAGGGCGGCAGCTATATATGATATCAGAGTCTCTACATGTAGAGCATACCAGGATGTTTTAGTGCCAGCTTAGGTAAAATAAATAAATGCGAACACAAGGCCAGCTTGGGCTACATAGTGAGATATTGTCTTAACAAAAAATTACATTTGTCTCACTCCACTAATCAAGATAAATTTATTTCATCCAAAACCAAAATTGTTCTATTCCTAGCTGGCCAGAAATGTAATATTAATCATATCTTGCTTGTTTTTGCTTTAATGGTTTTTTGGGGGAGAGGTATGGGGAGAATTGGGACACAGGCCCAGATTGGCCCCAAACTTCCCATACATCTGAGGATGAACTGAATACCTTATCCTCCTGGTTGGATTACAAGCGCCTGACATCACATGCAACAAGGATGTGATTAGGTTATGTATCTCTGAATGGCCGGGAACTCAACTCTGTAGCTTGCCTAACTATAGCACCACGCAACCTCCTGACTCAGCCTCCAAGTGCTAGAATTATAGGCAGGAACCACCACACCTATGAGGACTTTTTTAGGCTACTTCCTTAAGGCCAACATTGGTGACTTTAGGACACTAGAAGGAAACAGTCCCTTCTGTCGATTTTTATGTGGGGGGGGAGGGAAGAAATGAGTAAGCCTTATGTAACAGTGAGCTATAAACTGTCTTTATAAGACACTTTCTAAGGCACGAGAATGACACATTTTCAATTTACACTGGGCGCCATAAAAATGTATCTCTAAGAGAACAAAAACAGGGCTGGACATGGCTCAAGGGTAGAGTATTGTACGCACCACGCACAAAGTCCTGTGTTTAACCCTAGTGTGCTAGACACATGAGCATGCACAATGCATGCTCTCACAGACAAGGTGGGGGTCAGGGAGAGAAGTTACACATAGAAGGAGATCAGTGACTCTTTTAGAGCATATACTGTAGTAGCACAACCCAGAACACTTGATAATAATATAAATACTATAAAGTTGGATACCATAAACATGGATCATACCACTTACAGTATTATCCATAAACACAATGGAAAGTCTATTTCTAGAAGCAGATGCCCACTACAGAATTCACTTCATTTTATTGATGGAAATTATATTCCTCATATACTTCATAGGTTTTATTTAAAAAAAAAAAACTGTCACATTAGGCCAGGAGTGGTGGTGCTCGCCTTTAGTACCAGCACTAGGAAGGCAGAGGCAGATTCAGTCCCCAGGCTCTGTGTTGGGTGGCTCACAACCAACAGGAAGATCTGATGCCTCTGGCTTCCATGAGCGCCTGCACGCACATGTGCATACCCATACACAGACACAGATGCACATAAGTGAAAACAAAATCTTTTAAAAAAGAATAAATTCTGGGTCAGTGTGGTGACTCAGTGGGTAAAGATGCTTAATGCCAAACTTGGTGATCTGAATTCAATCTCAAGGACCCACACAGAGGAAGGAAAGCACACATTCCCACAAGTTGTACACACATAAACACAGTATCAATAAACCTAAGTTTTTAAATCTAATTTCAGAACTGATACAATAGGGGCTTGCAAAACAAAGCTATTGCCATTCTGTGAACTTCAGGAGTATTTCTTTACATCCACTTAGTCTTCACCCTCTAAAGGCGCAGTGGAATAACAGTAACACTAACACGGGACATGGCACAGCTTATCTTGTACTTAAAGCATCAATGGTTTGCGGTGGCCACAGCAGAAGAGAAGAGTTGGAAAGCTACAGAAGCCATAGAAGGCCAAAGGCAAAGGCTGGCAGACTTTCCCCTCATCTAGATCCTCCTAGAGATCTGGAAGCCAACTCCCTTCTTAGCGCATCACTGATACTGTTGTCGTGTACCCCGTGATTGATGAAAGAGAAGTGGCTCTCCTTTCTAGATTCTGCATGGATAAGTTAAAGGAGATCTTTATATACAAAGATCTCAACGGCAGTATTTTTCCAGCACTCTTCACAGAAAACATCCATGTTTTAGTGGGGTTCTCCTCTACTGTCACTTTCCCCCTCCCATCTGAAGACTGTTACTCTTGAGATTCTTGCTATCATTTTTGAAACTGAGTCTTGAGTGGACTGGGACTCATCACAGAACACAGGATGGTCTCCAACTTGCAGGGAGTACTGAACTACAAGCAGGTGCCACCATATCTTGGTTCACTCTGAATTTTCTTTTCCTTTCCAGGCTGCCCTCCACCGCCCAGCACACTCTGATCTAAGAATATTTACACAGCACTTGGGAGACAAAAGCAGGTGAATCTCTTAAGTCTGAGCCCAGCCCCATCTACAGAGCGAGTTCCAGGACAGTCAGGGCTCCACAGAGAAACCCTGTCTCGGAAAACAAAACAAAACAAACAAAAAAGGATATTGGATAATAAAACAAGTAACATTCAGGGATAAGCAAATTGTCTTCTCCCCCCACCCCCTCACCCCCTGCCTTTATTTGCTTTTGTTTTAAAGACAGGGTTTCACTACACAGCTCTAGACCAACATAACCTTAAATTTACAGATAAGCCAGCCCCTGCCTCCCAAGTGCTGGAGTTAAAGATGAACTGCTACTTGCTTTCTTGCTTGTTTGCTCTTTCTTTAAGGTTTATTTTGGTTAGGTTGTATATACCTTTAATCCAACTGCTCAAAAAGCAGAGGCAGGTGGATCTCTCTGTGGCCAGCCTGGTCTACATATCCAGGACAGCCAGAGTCACATAATAGAGTTTCTCTCAAAAAAACATTTTAGGCCGGGCGATGGTGGCGCATGCCTTTAATCCCAGCACTCGGGAGGCAGAGGCAGGCGGATCTCTGTGAGTTCGAGACCAGCCTGGTCTACAGAGCTAGTTCCAGGACAAGCTCCAAAAGCCGCAGAGAAACCCTGTCTTGAAAAAAAAAATCAAAAAAACATTTTAAAGGTATATTTATTTTCTTGTATGAGTGTTTTACTTGCATGAATATATCATGTGCATAGCTGGTGTTTGAAGAGTTCAGAAGAGGTCTCAGATCTCCTGAAACTGGAGTAGGAATCATTTTGAGTCCCAGGAATTGACCCCAGTCTCTATAAGGATAATGAGCACTCTTAACCACTTATGCCAACCCCCACTTTTTAAAGACAGTTTTACTATGTAGCTCTGGCTATCTTCAAATTCAATATGTTATCATGCCTGGCTTTCACTGATTTTAAATTTCTTTATTTAGTGTATGCATGGGGGGGAGGCAACAGACGCGCACATGTGGAAGTCAGAAGACAGCTTTCAGAGGCCAGTTCTCTCCTTTCACCATGTGGGGTGCCGTTATCTGATGAGCCATCTCCTCAGGCCTATTTACCTTTTTATTTATTCATTTTCTTACAGTGCCAGGAAGCAAAACTAGGACTTTTCACATGTATTCTACCGTTAAACTATACTTGCAGCCTCAATGGCAACAAGTGATACTGGTCAATACTAATCCATATGATTGGCTGACTTCTTTTAGACATGGTCTACTTAGCCCTCGTTGGTCTGAAACACCCTATGAAGACTAGTCAGGCCTCAGACTCACAGAGATTCTCCTGCCTCTGTCTCCCAAGTGCTGGGATTATAGGCAAATGCCACAAGGATCTTGTGTTCTTTCTACTTTCTCTCTCTATATATATATTCTCATTGACTTCAGCAGCAAGTAGGTAGTGATTGCTTGGGTCTGTGGGGAAAGAGGAAGCACAGGGCATGGAGACTATTTAAATTAATCCAATTAGGGGGCAAGGCTAGGAGGAGAGGAGGGAGAGGAAACTGTGGCCAGGACGTAAAATAATTTTTTTAATTAAAAAATAAAATGAAATAATCTAAAGTTAAATACTGGTGGTGACTACACAAAAACTGAATATTGTCAAATTCTCTCTCTCTCTCTCTCTCTCTCTCTCTCTCGTTCTTTTGAAGCAGCATTTTTCTGTGTAACAGCTCTGGCTGTCCGGGAACTCACTTTGTAGAGCAGGTTGGCCTCAAACTCACTGAGAAGCAAATAAAGTGACAGTTAAGTCTGCTGAGATGGCTTGGCAGGTAAAGGCACTCGCCACCAAACTGATATCTGAGCTTGTTCCTTTGGACCCTCAGGGTGGAAGGAGAGAAATGACTTTCTTGAATTGTCCTCTCACTTCCACATGTGCACCATGTACAGACAGAGTGCATACCCACACACAAACAAATAAATAATTGTAAAAAGCAGGGATAGTTAATAGAGGAGAAACTTTAGTTCAACTACAATATTCATGAATATCATTCATGTATATTGACATTTTAACCATATTTAAAAACAAAGTACAAAGAAAACTACTCAAGTTTGGAGCTAGGAGTATCACTCAGTGGTACAGTTGCACACTAAGCAAGCTCAGGCCTTGAGCTTGATCCCCAGTTCATGGGCATAAGAGATAACAAAGCGGGGTGGGCAATATTCAACTGTGAACAGCATATGAAAAATTATCTTAAATTTAAATTAACATTTATTAGCGGCTGATTACACATACAAAAGGTATTTTCTGGAAATGATTAATTTGAAGCCAGGCATAGTTGTTCAAACCTTTAATCCCAGCACTTGGGTTGCAGAGGCAGGATGATCTCTGGGAGTTCAAGGTCATATTGGTCTACAGAGCAAGTTCCAGAACAGCGAAGGCTACATATGGAGACTCTGTCTCAGAAAATCAAAATAAATAAATAGGCTGCTTGTACTTCTAGTCAAGAAGTCACAATGAGAGTACAATAAATATACAGAAAGTTGGTATAGAAACATTAATATCAAACAAAATACAGTTCAAAGCAGTCATTTTCCAGAGATGATAAGAACTCATTTGGGAGGTGTGCTCACAGTTTTCAGGAGAGTCTTCTGGTTATAAGAATGACCAGGGCTGAGGAGTGCTGCTGGCCAGAGATGCTTGACCAAAGTCATCTTACAAGGTACAGGATGGTCCTGCATAAGCACCATCCATATGCTCTCTAAAACTCAAGTAACTTGCCAGTTATTCATACAGATGAAAAAATAAGACAGAGCTGTTTGATCTGACTCTCTTATGTTAAAAAAAAAATAAATCTACCTTGAATGGTTTTAACACATACTCATTTCTTTTCAGTGCTGGAAACTGAACTTAGGGCCTCATACTTGCCAGGCACTCTACCACTCAGATATATTCCCAGCCCCAAATTCTGGTTATTTCAGAGCATGCTTCCAAGCTGGTGACCAATTCAGAGCATCTGGCCACAACAGGCAGATGAGCCCAAGGTAGCACACCTGTGTCAGACTCCATGGGTAGCTTTTATATCCAGGGTAATTTATTTAGTCTTTCCTATCAGAGCATCAGATACAAGTACAAAGTGTATTTTTGGCTTAAGGGGAGGCAGCTCGTGTACACAAAAAAGCTTGCTTTAATTAATTGCTTGTTATAATTAATTTGACCATGATGATTTTGGTTGGTGGTCTTGGGATTAACATTAACTTCAAACTTGTTATGTAGTTGAGACTGGCAATGAACTCCTGACCTCTTGCCTCCAGTTCACAAGTGCAAGTAATAGAATTACAACAGTTTGTGTGATGTTGAGACTTAAACCCAGACAGAGTCTTCTGTATACTAGGTAAGTACTGAGCTATATCTCAAGACTGTTTGGGTTGTTGTTTATTTGTTTTTTCTTAAATCCAAACTGTCTAGCATTCTTGAGGTTCTGGATTCAATTCCAGAATCACACTAAGAAAACAAACCAAAAATGGAGGGCCAGCAGTGGCTTAGTCAGTAGACTTGCTGCACAAGCACTGAGGACCTGTAATCCAAGAGCAGAGGAGAATGAGACAGGAGGACTTCTGAGGCTTGTCAACCAGCCAATCACTCCAAGTTCAGTGAGAGAGAAAGAGAGATGCTGTCTCAAACAATAAGGTACAGAGTAACTGAAGACACCTAACATGACCTTTGCCCTCTATACACAAGTACACACAAAGGAACACACACAGTATGACGGTGCATGCCCATAATCCTGGACTAAGGAAGAAGGAACAGGAAGAGAAAAACTTCCAGGATTTTGAGGCTAGTCTGGGCTATATGAAACCCTGTATCAAAAAGAACAACAAAATGAGTTAAAGGTCACCTTCAAACACTAAGAAAATACAGAATAACCCCAAATAAGTATAAAGACAAAGGCAGAATTATGAAGCAGGAAATAAACCATTCACAGAGTACTATAAAACTATTCAACAAGCCAAAAACTAATTTTAGGAGAGAATTATTAGATCTAAAACCAGACAAGCAAAAATAAAATTTAAGTAGGGGCTGGAGAGAAGGCTCAGAGGTTAAGAGCACTGGCGCTGCTCTTTCAGAGGTCCCAAGTTCAAGTCCCAGGAACTACATGGTGGCTCAAAATCATCTGTAATGAGATCTGGTGCCCTCTTCTGGCCTGCATTCAAACATATAGGCAGAATACTGTATACACAATAAATAAACAAGTCATTTTTAAAAATTCATCCAGACTTTAAATTTTTCAAGTAAAATTTATTACCTCTGATCGCTGTCTACCCTTCCACAGTGGTTTGAAAGAGAATAAATACTGCCCATAGACTCAAGTATTTCAACACTTGATCTACAGACTATAGTGCTGTTTGGGCAAGATTAGGAGGCACACCACAGTTGAGAGTTTAAAGTCTCCTGCCATTCGAGGTTTACCTTCTCTGCTTCATGCTTGTGGTTGACGAAGTAAGCACTTAGCTTTCTGATCCTGCTACCATGCTTGCTGCTTGCTCCCATGCCTCCCAACCATGATAGACTCAAAAACTATTAAGCGAAAATCAATTCTTTTTTGCTGTGATAAAGACCATGTCCAAAAGCAACTTGGGGAGTATCTTAATCAGTGCTCTGTTTCTGTGAAGAGACACCATAATCAAGGCAACTCTTATAAGACAAAGCATTGAACTGAGGCTTGCTTAGTCCATGACCATGGGGCACAAAGCAGACAGGCACAGTGCTGGGGCAGTAGCTGAGAGCTCTGCTTTACAACTGACCAGCAGGGAGGGAGGGAGGGAGGCAGAAAGAGAGACAGACAGACTGGGCCTGGCCCACACCTCAACAAGGCCACACTTCCTAATACTTAATACTTCCCAGTTTTACTAACTGGTAACAATGCATTTAAATATCTGAGCCTATGAAGGCCATTGTGGCTCAACCCCCACCCCTCCACCCCTGAGAATAAGGCTTATTTTAGCTACAGTTGGAGTTCAGCATGAAAGGAAGTCAGGGCAGGTGCTGAAGCAGAAACCTGGAAGCAGGAACTGACATAGAGGTCATGGAGGAATACTGCTTGCTTATTGGCTTACTCCTCCTGGCCCAGTCTGCTTTCTTATACAACTCAGGACCGCCTGCCTACAGGTGGCATCCCCAGTGGGCTGGGCCCTCCCACATCAGTCATTAATCAAAAAAATGCCCCACAGACTTCCCTAAAAACCAATCTGATGGAGCATTTTCTCAATTGAGGTTACTTCTTTCCAGATGACTCTAGCTTGGGTCAAGTTGACAAAAACTAGCCAATATAGAACAAGACCATTTCTAAGGTTTGAAACCCTAAAAAAATGGCTGGGCAGTGGTAGCACACACCTTTAATCCCAGCACTCGGGTGGCACAGACAGGTGGATTTCTGTGAGTTCAAGTCAGTCTGGTCTACAAGAGCTAGTTCCAGGACAGGCTCCAAAGTTTCAGAGAAACCCTATCTCAGAAAACTAAAAAAAAAAAAAAGTAAAAGCAGACCCTAAAAAGCATTACATTGTTACCATCTTATTCCTCTCTGGCTTTTCAATGGTTAACTCATTTGTGTGTGATGGGGTTGTATGGTGTAGCATACGTACATTTTCATGAGTACATACATACACATGTGGAGGCAAGAGGTTTCTTCTTCGGTCTACCTTATATTTTAAGACAGGATTTGCCCTTGAGCCTGAAGCCAATGGCTAGGCTTGCTAGCCAGAAAGATTCCATGGATCAGTCCACTTCCACCTTCCAAGTGCTAAAATTAGAGACATGTCCAGCTACACCAACTTTTCACACTGATGGTGGAGATCCAGACTCAGGTCCTCAGGACTGCAGGGCAGGCACTTTACTAACGAAGCCATCTTCCCATAACCATCCTTTTTACAGACATGGACTAATGCAGTTGAGGATGGGACTTCAATTTGCTACATTGGGGAACATGACATTGAACCTTGATCCTTCTGCTTCTGCCTCCCATGTGCGACTAAGTGATACGGTACAAACAAGGTATGTTCTTTTGTTTGTTTGTTTGTTTTGTTTTGTTTTTCGAGACAGGGTTTCTCTGTAGCTTTGGAGCCTGTCCTGGAACTAGCTATTGTAGACCAGGCTGGCCTCGAACGCAGAGAGATCCGCCTGCCTCTGGCTCCCGAGTGCTGGGATTAAAGGCGTGCGCCACCACCGCCTGGCACAAGGTATGTTCTTTTTCCTCTTCATTTTCTCTTTCGAAAACCCCTGCAATGTATCTTTAGTCCTATATTAGTTACTCACCTTACACCTAACAAGACCAAATACCTAACAAGAAGCAATTTTGGGAGGAGGAATTTATTTTGTTCGAGAGTACAGTCCATCATGAAGGCAACATCACGTGTGAGCATGCAGCCAGTCCATGGCATCTGCAGTCAGGAGGGAGAGATGCAGGGAGGAATGCTCTGGCTGAGCTCACTTTACCCTTTTATTCAGCCCACGGGATGGTATTGCCCACATTTCAAAGTGAACTTTTCCTCCTCATCTAAATCACTCAGGAAAAACCTCACAGACACTCAGAGGTTTGTATTTTCAAGCTGATTCTAGTTAACCATAAAGACTGACCATCACAGGCCAGGCACGTCTGTCAAGTCTGACCACTTGAATTTGATCCCTGGAACCCATACAGAACCAACTCTTGAAAGTTATTTTCTGACCTCTAATTGTGTGCCACGGCATGTGTGCATGCACACGCGCGCACACACCACACACACACAGACACTCATTTTTAAAAAGAAAAAATGTTAAGGTTTGTTTATTTATTTATTTGTTTATTTATACAGTATCCTGCATGTAGGCCAGAAGAGGGCACCAGATCTCATTATAGATGGTTGTGAGCCACCATGTGGTTGCTGGAATTGAACTCAGGACCTTTGGAAGAGCAGTCAGTGCTCTTAACCACTGAGCCATCTCTCCAGCCCCAAGGAAAAAAAAATTTAAATACCGCAAGCTCACTGAAATTTATGGTAGACCTGGCAACTTCCCAAAGAATACAGAACCTATTTCTGATTCCTACTTGTATGTCGTGCTACTTCATTTTTCTTTTTGTTTTTAAATCTTTGTGTGGCCAGGTGTGGTGGCACACACATTTAAACCTAGTACATGAAAGGCAGAGGCAGGTGGATCTCTATGAGTTTGAGGTCAAACTGGTCCACATAGTGAGTTCCAAGCCAGTCATGGCTATATAGTGAGACCCAGTCTCACAAAACACATATATATAAAACAAAAACAAATCTTTATGTGTATGCATCAGGCTAGCTGGCCCAACAGCTGGGGGGATTTCCTCTCATCTCCTCCCATCTTATTGCAGAAGCACTGTGATTACGCACTAACATCTGGTTTTCTGTGGCTTCTGGGAATCCAAACTCAGTTCTCACACTCTCCTGGCAAGCACTTTACCCACTGGGCCATCTGCCCAGCCCTCTCTTGCAAATTTCTTTTCCTTCTTCTCCCAAATAAAGGAACTTCCAAAGGCTCAATCCTGTTGCTTCAGTTCTCTTGTCCATACTCTTAGTTCGAATATGAACTGTTTCTCCCCAGTGGTCCGTGTGTGAGGGCTTGCTCCTAAGCTGGTGTTATTGTGAGAAGGTTCTAGAAATCTCAGGAGGTGGATCTAGCTGGAGGAACTAGGTGGCTAAGGTTGGTTCCTCAGAGGCACCTTGTCCCTGGCCCCTTCCTGCCTTTCTCCTGTAGGTTACAAGATAAAGAAGCCTCCCCCCCACACACACACCTATCCCTTGAGGTTCTGCCTTACCACAAGCCCAGATCAGTACAGCATAGACAATAGTCCTAATGTTCAGAAACTATGAGGGAAATAAGGCCTTCCTCTCTTAGGTTGCTTCCACCTGGTGTTTGGTCACAGCAAGGATAGATTGAACAACCTTAATGCTCTTCCTCAACTGTTTCTCACGCTTAAAAACTTTTTCACTTCCACAGGTAACTGATAAACACCACTGCTTTACTGCAGAATAACAGTACGGTTTTCTACACTTGTTCTTCCTGGATTTTGAGGGTTACTTATTCTCTGGCTACTTGAGGCAGCTCAATTCTGAGGTGCTTGGTTGGATATGAGGAGGCAGACAAGCTAAGACACATACTAGCATTGCTCAAGGAGATTCTGGGATTTGGAGATGTCTCTGGCCACGCTTCGCGTGGTTCCTCAACGAGCCCTGGTATGCCCACCTTGGCATGCACATCTCAAAAAACCTCAGAAAGTGGTCTGTCTGAAATGTCTAATAGGTGAAACTTTCTAAACAGGACCCTGATGGAGGAAGGTCATTGGTTAATTAATAAAGAAACTGCTTGGCCTGATAGGTTAGAACATAGGTGGTTGGAGTAAACAGAACAGAATGCTGGGAGGAAGAGGAAGTGAGCTCAGACGCCATAGCTCTGCTCTCTGAGGCAGATGCGATGAAGCTCCGACGCAGGATGGACGTAGGCTAGAATCTTCCTGGTTAAGCGCACCTCGTGGTGCTACACACATGAATAGAAATGGGCCAAGCAGTGTTTATATGAATACAGTTTGTGTGTGTTATTTCGGGGCATAAGCTAGCCAGGCAGCCAGGAGCTGGGTGGCAGGAACACAGCCCACAGCTCCCTTCTACAGGACTCCACTCCAGAAATAAGACCAGCAATAGACAGATGGGACCATGAGAAATTTACAGATGCTCTACAGCAAAGGAAATAGTTAACTGAGTGAAAATATTCGCTAGATATACATCTGATGGATGGTTAATATCTAGAGTACACAAAGAACTCAAAAAAGTATAGAAAAACTTTTTTTTTAATTTTTAAAAAAGTAATCAGTTGGGCACTCAGGAGGCAGAGGCAGGAGTATCTCTGTGAGTTCCAGGCCAGCCTGGTCTACACAGTGAGTTCAAGGGCAGCCAGGGCTACTTGAAAAACCCTGTTTTAAAAAACTTAAACAAAAAAAAAAAAGCCCAGTAGCCCGGACTAGCTTCAAACATATTATATAGCAAAGAATGACCTTGACTTTCTAATCCTCCTGCCTTTACCTCCCAAGTGCTAGGATTATAGGTATACACTATACCCCTTCTTTATGGGTGTTTGGGTTGGAACCTTATAAATGGTAGGCAAGCATGTTACCAACCTACATCTTAGGTCCAGTACCAGCGTTTTAAACCTGGTATCTAAATTATGAGACAAAGCTACCAGAGAATATAAAAACTTATCCTCCGGCTAAGGGTGTATGTCCAGTGGTAGAAGGCATATTAGTATGCACAAAGCCCTCACACCTTCAAATAAAACCACCTTCCCAACCACAAAAAAAATCATAGAAGAATATTTGTGTGTTAAAATGTTTCCTTGCAGCCGGGCGATGGTGGCGCACGCCTTTAATCCCAGCACTCGGGAGGCAGAGGCAGGTGGATCTCTGTGAGTTCGAGACCAGCCTGGTCTACAGAGCTAGTTCCAGGACAGGCTCCAAAACCACAGAGAAACCCTGTCTCGAAAAAACCAAAAAAAAAAAAAATGTTTCCTTGCTTTCTTTAAAACACAACTGTTGAGAATGCTACAGAGGTTGCATGACAAGCTATAAGTGTTAAATAATAAATGCATAACCGGAAACATGAATAAATCAGTATTTCAGGACCAGATGGCAAGCACTGGGTTCTTTTAGCTTGTAAGTTTACTGCTCCTTTCAAGTTGGCATTTGTATTGCCAGTCTAGAAAAATACTAACAGAAAAAAATCAGAATTCTTTCTTAATATCAAGGTGCAGAGAGACTCTGTGTGTGTGTGTGTGTGTGTGTGTGTGTGTGTGTGTGTGTGCTCGTGTTATGCAGATATATGCACATGGAGGTCAGAATTCCAACTGTTTCTCTACTTATTTTGTTTCAAGATTTATTTTATGTGTGTGAATGTTTGTCTTACACGGATATATGTGCACTGTGTGCATGCCTAGTGCCTGTGGAGGCCAGAAGATGATACTGGATCCTCTGGAACTGGAGTTACAGATGGCTGTAAACCACCATGTAGGTGCTGGGAACCAAACCCAGGTATTCTGCAAAAGGAGTAAGCGCTCTTAACCACTGAGACATCTCTCCAACTCTTCCATCTTATTTCTTTCCTTTTTTTTTTGTGTGTGTGGGGGGGTGTTGTTATTGTAGGATATTGTTTGTTTGTTTTTCAAGACAGAATTTCTCTGTGTAGCCCTGACTGACCTGCACTCACTTTGTAGAGCAGGTTGGCCTCAAACTCATAGAGATCTGCCTGCCTCTGCTTCCCAAATGCTGGGATTAAAGGCATGTGCCACCACCACCAGGCTCCACCTGATTTCTTAAGACAGGGACTGCCGCTGAACCTAAAGCTTGTCTTTTGGGGTAGATTGGTTAACCAACAAGCCCCCCCCCCACCAGGATCCTCCTGTTTCTACCCCTAAGAGTTGGAGAAACAAGTGTGGCCACCATGCCCAGCATTTCACGTGGGTTCTGGTGATCCAAACTCAGATCGTCATGTTGGCACACCAAGTATTTTCCCACTGAGCATCTTCCCACTCCCAGGGATTCAAACTCTAGTTTCAGCAAGTACCTGACAAGACAGTAAACATCTTTGAACCTCAGTTTCTTCATTAAAAATGGAAGTGTGGGGGCTGGAGATATGGCTCAGAGGCTAAACAAGTTTGATCCTAGCATCCATGTCAGGTCGTTTACAACTAACTGCCTATAACTCCAGCTCCAGAGGATCTGACACACTCTCCTGTCCTCCTTAGGGTATCCACACGTGTGGTACACACTTACACACACATACACACATAAAAATATTTTTTTTAAAAAAATGGAAGTAGAATACTTACACGATTTTTGTTAATATTAAACAAGATAATGTATAAAAGTTAACTTGGTATCTAGCACGAAGAACTGAATAGCTCTTAGGTATATGAAAGAATTAACAAGCGACTCTTAAATAGGCTGTTATAGACAGACATTATTATAAGTCCTTTACATATCTTACCTTAGCATATCTTCAACTCCATAAGATAAGTATTAGTTCTTTTGCTTTTTAATTTTTTTTAGTTACATTTATGTATTTACTGGAGGGGCAGCCACAGCCCATGTGTGCATATTAGAGGACAATTTTCAGGAGCTAATTCTCTCCTTTCATCATGGAAATACCAGAGGTGAAACTCAGGCTGCCAGAATCGGGGGCAAGCATCTTTGCTGGCTGAGCCATCTGACATAAGTACTATTTCAAATTTCCACTTTTACAGATAAAGAAATGGAAGCAGAGTCAAATTATTTGACCAATGTTAAAACATTTATAGTGGCAGATGAAATCCAAATCCAGACAGTGAATCTCTGGATTCTCTATTGTGTCAATGTACACACACACACACACAAATAAACAAATGAATACATAAACTTCTTCTCTCACGTAACAAATACCTAATGGGTTTTCTCTAGGTGACAGAGCTGTGCTAGATACTGATGAGACAGAAACAAACACGGGAAAGCAGAGAAGGTATAAGTCCACAGTCTGAGCTATTCAGTACTTTTGGAGAGCCAGTTACTTCTGTAGAGCAGACAGTCTAACCTAAGCAGGTGACATAACTAAGGAAGGCCTATTGTTAAGGATGTCTGCAGGATCTTAAATTCTAAAAGTGAATTGTTTTAGAAGAACACACATAAGTCTACACTCTTCAGGATCCACCTGCCTCTGCCTCCTGAGTGCTGGGCGGAGATGAAGGCACATGACAGCAGAGCTGGCCACCATTTGCCCTCCCTTTTTCATGTTCCTTCTCCCTAGGGCAACTGAAGGTCATTAAGCTGCCTGTGTAGCTTGTATCTGAAGTCAAATACTTCTTTTCCTGGTCACTGATGTTTCATTTACCCTGACCTTTAAGGTTCTATACTCATTAGTACTTTATAATCAAAACTAAACTCTAAGTTCCACTCAGCCATACACAACAGCTATCAGATCATGCGTTGGCAAACTTTCTGTTTGGGGTCAGACAGCAATTATAACAATAGGGCTCCGAGGCCTTGTGGTCTCCAGTAGCTGCTCAGCTTGGCCACTGTAGCACAAAGCAGCCATCAAAAATAAATTAACACTGCACGCAACATCATCACTGTGGTCTTTGGGTATTCACCACACTCCTACTTGACCAACCATGCTATAACATCACACTTGCTGATCACACTGATGGATTCCCAGGGGGCAGCAACTACCTGAAAGATGTTTCAGTTTAGTGTCTATTAAGAACTGATGGTCCTCTAGCCTATCTACTGCTGACATCTCCTCAAGTTGTTAGCTCTTCAACACTCAGGCACAGAAAATGAGAAATTAGGGAACTAAAAAAAAAAAAACACCAAAAAACAAAAACACTAAGACAGACTAAAAATAACAGACTTGGGTTTTCATAACCCAACACTGGTTTGTTTCTTCGTGAAATGAGCTAAATTGTTTTGATAATAAAAACATGAGTTAAAACCATCTCTGTTATTATAACACAGCTGCATATAAATTTAGTGTTTATTATATTTCATGTGTAACCCAGCTGTGTTTTGATTCATAAATATTTTAGATCCTCTTTTCATAATCTTGTTAACAGAGAACAGAAAACACTGTATACAATACTTCTTTCAAGTATACATAAATAATGAATAAATGCCTCATAAATGATTGCATATAAAAAAAATGAGCCAGGTTTGGCGGCTCAATTTTGTAATCCCACCCCTGGGGAAGTAGAGGCAAGAGGATCAAGAGTTCAAACTCATCCATGGCTACATAGCAAGAATGAGGCCAGTCTGAGAAACGAAAACCAGGAGCTGGAGCCTAAGTATGAAGTCCTTGGTTCCCTGGAGACATACCCTCCCAGGATTTCATCCCCCAGTAGCTACCTCCTCCAGAGTGAACAAACAAATACAAGAAACCAGGACACAGAAAACTAAGAAGCAAGGTAAAAATAAACGATGAGAGTTTTCATGATTTGAGCCCCTATGGGTCCTTACTCTGTGTTTCTTGCTTAAAATAGTGTTTTTCACCAAACAGCTATAGGCTCAAAGCCTGGAAGAGCTCCATTTTCATCTCCAGTCCAAAGCCAGGAAAAGACATATATCTCAGCTCATCACTCAGGCAGGAACTTCTCTCTTGCCAAAGGGTTGAGGCTTGATTGGTTGAAGGCTATCCATATTAAGAGGGCTACTCTACCTAACTCAGTCCATTAATTCAATTTAAAATACACTCTAACACATCCAGAGTAATATCTGACCAACTATCTGATAGCTCATGACCCAGGTGATGGGTTGATAGGGCATAAAATTAATTACTACATCCCAGACTCTGAAAAGGCAGTTGGAAAAATTCCAATATTCATTTGATTTTTCGCTGAGTGCTGGAAATCAAAGCCAAGACCTTGTGCATACTAAACAAGCACTCTATCACTGAGATGCATCCCCAGCTCCAACACCCATCCTTGCTGTTTTACACCCTCTGTCAATGCCTACATACTCAGTGATGGGTTTCATTTTTGTATTTTCAAACATTTTATTTCAATATTCTTTGTTCTTATCCACCAATCCTTTCTTAATAAAAAGCATTCTTAGGGCTAGAGAGAAGACTCAGCGGTTAAGAGCATTGCCTACTCTTCCAAAGGTCCTGAGTTCAATTCCCAGCAACCACATGGTGGCTCACAGCTGTCTGTAATGAAGTCTGGTGCCCTCTTCTGGTCTGCAGGCATATATGCAGACAAAATATTGTATACAAAATAAATTAAAAAAAATTAATAAAAATGTTTGGGGCTGGAGAGATGGCTCCGTGGTTAAGAGCACTAGCTGCTCTTCCAGAGGTCATGAGTTCAATTCCCAGCACCCACATGGTGTCTCACAACCATCTGTAATGAGATCTGGCGCCCTCTTCTGGTATGTGGGCTTACATGGAGGCAGAATGTTGTATACATAATAAATAAATAATCTTAAAAAAAGCATTCTTAACAAAACAGGAGTTTTGGGGTTTTTATTGTTTGTTTCTAAGACATGGTTTCTCTGTGTAACCTTGGCTGTCCTAGAACTGTTAGACCAGGGTGGCCTGGAACTCACAGAGATTCACCTGCCTCTGCCCCCTTGGATCCACATCCAGGAAGATTTCTGTGAGTTTGAGGCCACCCTGCCCTACAAGTTGAGTTCCAGGACAACCAGAGCTATAACACAGAGAAATCCTGTCCTGAAAAAACAAAAAAACAACAAAAAGGACCCATGTTCACGCCCCAGACTCTTCCACAAAGAAAAGAAAGAAATACTGTAAACACCACAGATGAAGTAACACTTTACAATGGATTTGATTAAACTTTATCAAACATTTTGGAAGGCACAAACCATATTCAAACAAAAGTACATATGAACCCAACTTTTAAAAACTAAGTTTATGGCTAGAAAGATGGCCCAGCAGTTAAGAGCACCTGCTATTCTTCCAGGAGTCAGATTTGATTCCCAGCAGTCACAGGGCAGCTCACAGCTGTCTATAACCCAGGCAATCTGATGCAAGCAAAATAGCCATACACATAAAATTAAATGAAAGATAAATATATTTAATTATATTGAAATTAAATGCTCAATGAAAGACAAAAATAATATTTTAAGACATGGGACTGTCATATATGGTAGTGCAGTCCTGTAACCACAGCACTTAGGAAACAGAGTTGAGTCAATGTAAGTTCAAAGCCAGCCCTGTCTATACAGTAAGTGTGAGGCTAGCCAGAACACGCATGCTTGCACGCTTATGTACATATACACACATGCACCCCACAGGGAAGGGGGACTATAGGTGGTTCAGAGGCAGAATGTTTGCCCAGCATGGACAAGACCCTGGATTTCATTGCCAACATTGTAACAATAAAAAAAAAAAACAAGTAGAAGTTACATGAATGAGGTCTCTCAAAATAGCTTAAATCATACCTGGTAGTTCACAGTCTATGAAATCCCAGCACACAAAAGGTTGAACAGGAGAATCAGTGAAAGTGTGGTGCTACACACCTATAATCAACACTCAGAAGTGGGGGCAGGTGGATCTCTAGGAGTTCAAGGCCAGTCAGGGTTACATGGAGAACCCCTATCTTAAAAAAGCAAGAAGAACCAGAGAACACACCATAAACAACTATTAACTCTGCAGTGGTTCTGACCATCACGAAAGTCCTAGGAAAGAAGATGAGACATCACCACTCACCTTGAACACTTCAGAGAAGAACCCAGATCCTATTTTTTCTCGGGTGAAGTCATCCAAACTCGTCAGTCTGGAAAAGGCACTAATAATTGCACGATATGAAGATGAAGAAACTCTTCCCACTTGGATAGTGTTCCCATCCCCTCCACCACCTCCTTCAAACTCTTCCAGACGCTCCACACGTGGGGGAAATCCTGCAATTGAGTTCCGCTTGCTCCGATCCATAATCTCAAGAATTACTTCTTCTTTTAAAGAGGAACTCCACTCATAGTTTTTTTTTTTGTTCAGTTTTACTTCTTTTCCAGTGTGACACTACAGAAAAAATACAAAACTTATTTTACTAAAATCATTGATGACTATATGAAAACTAACAAAAACTCAATGCAAAAATGTTTACTTCCTTTTGCATTCTACCTCTGATTTTCAGATCTAAATAATGCTTCTATGTCTTCTCTTTCAAAACATACACAAAGGCAAGCTGTACGTAAAGATCATAGACTACATCTTTTAAAAAAATATTTTTAAGCCAGGCTGTGTTGGCACACATCTCTAAGCCCAGCACTCTGGGAAGGAGAGGCAGGTGGATTTCTGAGTTTGAGTAGGCTCCAGGACAGCTAGGGCTACACAGAGAAACCCTATCTCACCTTGCCCAGATAGGCATTTGGGGTTTTGTTTGTTTGGGTTTTCTTTTTCATTCCTTCCTTTTTTTTTTCTTCTGAGACAGGGTTTCTCTGTAAGTTTGGAGCCTGTCCTGGAACTAGCTATTGTAGACCAGGCTGGCCTTGAACTCATAGAGATCCACCTGCCGCCTCTGCCTCCTGAGTGCTGGGATTAAAGGCATGCATCACCACTGCCTGGACAAGAAACCCTGTCTCAAAAAACAAAACAAAAAATTTATTTTCAATATTTATCTATTTTATTCCATGTATATGAGTGTTTGCCTGCATGTATGTATGTGTATGGTGTGCCTGCCTGGTACCCACAATGGTCAGAAAAGGGCTTTAGAGCCCCTGAAACTGGAGTTATGATGGTTGTTGTCCTAGCTAAGTTGTTGTTTTGTTTTTGGGGTTTTTTTTTTAATCTTGTTTTGTTTTTGTATTTTGAGACAGGGTTTCTCCTTATAGCTGCTCTGGTTGTTCTGGAACTCACAGAGATCTGCTTGCCTCTGCCTCCTGAGTGCTGGGATTAAAGGTGTACCACCACCAAGTTAGCTTGTCTTGGCTAGTTTTATATCAATTTGATACATGCTAGACTCACTTGAAAAAGAGTACTCTCGACTGAGAAAACGCCTCCATAAAAATGTACCTGTTGGCAAGTCTATAGGGTATTTTCTTAATTACTGACTACGTAGGAGGGCCCAGACTATTGTGGGTGGTCCCATCCCTGGGCAGGTGGTCCTGGGTTCTATAAAAAGCATACTGAAAGTCATGGAGAACAAGTCAATGAGCAGCACCCCTCCACGGCCTTTGTATCAGCTCCTGCCTCAGGTTCCTGCCCTGATTGAGTTCCTGTCCTGGCTTTCTTAAGTGATAGACTATGATGTAGGACTGTAAACTGAAACAAACCCTTTCCTGCCCAGGTCGTTTTTGGTCAGTAGAAACCTAAGACAACTAGGACCCATCATCTGAGTACTGGGAACCAAACTCAGATCATGTGCAAGCACACCACATGCTGTACCATTGAGTCCTCCCTCCAGCCCCATAGACTACAATCTAAAGAACACAACAGCAATTCATCGCTCTTCAGCCACCCATCCCTTTTGCAGAAAACCAACTGCAAAGGCATGATCTGGGGCAGAGATTACACTAAGTCTGAGAGCTTTATCTATTGCATGCCATTTGATTCTCAAATCATTCATCATAAGGATTATTCTCATTTCACAGAGACCAGGTAACCATACTGTCACTGAGTGACAGAGAAAATTAAAGTGCAAGACTGGTTCAAAAGCCTGTGATCCTCCAATGTCCCTCATGGCCTCACATATTGTTAACACACACATACATACATACGTACATACACACACATGCAGTCTAAAAATTATCAAGCTGCATTGTAGCTCAGTAGTAGAGCACTTACCTAGCTTATGTGAAGCCCTGGGTTTAAATCTCAGCACCATTAAAAAAAAAAAAGGTGCTTTATAAATGAGCTAAATATTCACTGCTGATTAAAATTGACCACTCAAGACTCTAAAGGGGCTGGAGAAATGGCTGCATGTTTAAAAGAATTTGTTATTTTTGCAGAGGATACAAGTTTACAAGTTCAGTTCCCAGAACCCACCTGATGATTCACAACCATCTACAGAACTCCAATTCCAGGGGATCTGATGCCTTCTTCTGACTGTAAATCCTGGTCTCTGGCCTCCACCTTTGGGAGCCCCGCCCCTGTACCCCTTGCACCTTGACACCTCCCTGAGGAGGGTCAAGGGGTGGAAGTAGCCCTCCAAACCTTGACCCCTCCCCAGAAGAGGTCAGGACCACTCCTCAAATCTATTTAAACTACTCCCCAAAAGGTCAACAGGCAATGTCCCATCCAGTCCTGTTCCTATCTTTTAATTCGGCTTGACAGAGATTTTTGCGTCGACGCGGAGCTCTTGTTAGAAAATATTTCTAGCCGGGCGGTGGTGGCGCACGCCTTTAATCCCAGCACTCGGGAGGCAGAGGCAGGCGGATCTCTGGGAGTTCGAGGCCAGCCTGGCCTAGAAGAACTAGTTCCAGGACGGGAGCCAAAAAAAAAACCTACAGAGAAACCCTGTCTCGAAAAAAAATTAAAAAAAAAAGAAAGAAAAGAAAATATTTCTAACACTGACCTCCAAGGGTACACATGGTCACATACATGTGGCAAATAATCCTTTTTTAAAAAAAAAAGTCTTAAAAATAAAAGACTGCAGGCTATTGGTTGGTATATGCATAATTAAGAATAAAAGCACGCTGGGCAGTGGTGGTACACTCGCTGAGGCAGATGGAGCTCAGTGAGTTCAAGGCCAGCCTGGTATACAAAGCAAGTTCCAGGGCAGCCAGGACTGTTGCACAGAGAAACCCTGTCAAAAAGAAAAGGGAGGGAGGGAGGGAGGGAGGGAGGGAGGAAGGAAGGAAGGAAGGAAGGAAGGAAGGAAGGAAGGAAGGAAGGAAGGAAGGAAGGAAGGAAGGAAGCACAAGATCTCTGGGCAGTGGTGGTGCACACCTTTAATTCCAACACTTGGGAAGCAGAGGTGGCAGACGCCTTTGAGTTCGAGGCCAGCCTGGTAGACAGAGCTCTAGGACAGCCAACGCTACACAGAGAAACTCTGCCTGAGGGTGGGGTGGGGGAGGTGGCGGGATGGGATAATGATTCAGGATCACTTTTTCTGAGAACTTATTATAAGGATTCTATACAAGATAAACCATTTTTTAATGTATCCAATTGGGTGGGGTCCATTTGTCTTTTTCAGTATTGTTGCTTTTCACTTGAAACATGCAACATTTGTGAGATGCTTTCGCAAGCATGATGAACCCACCACTCACCCCATGTCTACCTCCACCCATGGAGAATCCTAGAAGCACCCACAGAAGCACCCTACACACAACGCTGCCTCTTACCACAATCAAAAGACAGAACTTTACCCAATATGCTACTCATGGCTGCTTTCCCAGGAATGTAGAATTGGATTAATTCCACCCTCCCTCCATACTAGTGCTTTCTACAATAGAATCTGTGTAAATCAGGAACAGTTGACTGAAGCCATTTTTTACATTCATATTGGAAAGTGAGAGGAAAAAAGTTACAAGCCTGGAGGAATTCGGCAGGGAGGGCGAGGAACCGACTCAGCTTCTCCATGGTGCTGTGCTCTCTAATCACTGGGGCCTAACGCATTCTGGAGGTTTTATAAAAGATCCTTTCTTCTTCAAAATGAAGTTATTGGCCTGGTGGTGGTGTTGCATTTGGGAAGCAGAGGCAGGAGGATCTCTCTGAGTTCGAGGCCAGCCTAGTCTACAGAGCAAACTCCAGGACAGTCAGAGCTACACAGAGAAACCCTGTCTCAAAAAAATTTTTTTGCTTATGCTAGTTCTACCAGAGTCTTCAGAGAAAAAAATAACCTGAATTCCCAAAAAACAAAAACATCTATGTGCCTTTATTGAACATCTCCTAAGAAGTGGCATCAGGGGGCTAAAGAGATGGTTCAGTGGGTAAGAGCAATGGAGGCTCTTCCAGAGGACCCAGGTTCGATTCCAAGCACCCACGTGTCAGTCACAACTGTCCGTAACACCTGTTCCATGGGATTGGACACCCTCACACAGAAATACATGCAGGTCAAACACCAATGTACATAAATACTTAAAAAAAAAAAGTGGCATCGAAACCCTGTCTTGAAAAAAAAAAAGAGTACCATACCAAAAATTTAAGGTTACAAAAACAAAATATTAAATTTTACAACCAGAAGTGTTCGCCAAGTAGTCATCCATTTTAAATCCAGAGAAACATAGACAAAAAAGTGAAAATACAAGAAGTAAACGAATAAACCGGGCAGTGGTGGCACACTCAGGAGGTGGATCTCTATGAGTTTGAGTACAGCGTAGTCTACAGAGTGAGTTCCAGGACAGCCAGAGCTACATAGTAAGATCCTGTCTCCAAGAAAAAAAAAAAAGCAAAGTAAATAAATGGGTTTTGTTTTGCTTTCTTATTTTGTGTTCTATGATATTTATTTTTCAGTTTTCGGAGAAGCTATTTTGTTCGACACATTCTTATTTATTGTGCTGGGGGAAGACACTGCAGTACCACAGTGCACATGTGGAGGTCAGAAGAATTTGGGCCTCGGTCCTCTCACTCTGCCATGTGGGTCCCTGAAATCAAACCCAGGTTTCTGGGCTTGACCGCAAGCGCCTTTACGTCTGAAGCAGCTCACCCGCCCAGTAAAAGCTATTTATTAACCAAGTGTGACATGGAGCCCACAAACTGAGGAGGTGTATTTTGTCTGTTATTTGAATAAAAATCAGCTAGGGAATCAGAGAGGAAAACAAAGCCTGATATCTCAGGGTTGGAGACAGGTAGACAGTCACAAATTCCAGGTCACCATGGTCTATACAGTGAATTACGGCCATCCAGGTCTACACCTGTCTCAGACACAAACAAAAACACAAAAACAAAGAATTACCTGAGGAGACCAGGCATGGTGGTGTACACATGTAAACCCAGCATTTGGGATGTTAAGCAAGAAAAAGCCTTATAGGAGAAGCCAGTCTATAAGCTACACAGAGAGAGCCTGTACCTCAAAAATAAAACCAGAGATGTCTAAAACCCATAGTTCTGATCTTCTACTTGACCTGGAGCATCAGAATCTCTTTGGAGGAGGCCTGGAGATTTTAACAGGCTCCACAGTGATTCTTATTTATTCCAAAAGCAAGCAGTCCTCAACAGGAGGAAAAATGGAACTGTCTTGTTTCAGGATGTTTTCTTTACATGTTTGAGTGTTTCGCTTGGATGTATGTCTGTTCACTACTTGCACGTCTGGTGTCTGTGAAGTCTAGAAGAGGGATTGGGATCCCCTAACTGGAGTTAATGGTGGTGTGAGGACCTGACTCTGCAGACTCCATTTTAAAGAGGGGGCATCATCTTAAGCCACATAATGAGGGGGGATCTCAGCTCAGATATGTGCTGTGATAGCGCAATTTGGATGGATACCCTGAAAATAGCCAATTAAGGAGCTAGGGAGCAGGGACATAAACCTTAACGGGGTTCAGATGTTCCTAGGAGGCAGCCTGCCCTTGAAGATACCTTGTCAGATATTAATGGCTCTTTGTTAGGGCTTTTGTGTCTAAAACCTGACCAATGGTTTCAGAGACTACCTTGCCCTATGCCCTCCTTACCCAATCCCAGGATGACAGGACATGAACTCCCCTTACTATGGCATTTCCCCTTTAAAAGTTCCCCCCTTCCCGGGTTCAGGCTGCACTTCCCTCACCCACTGCATTGGTGTGGTAGAGGTATAGTTCAAACTCAAGTTTGAATATTAAAAACCCTCTTGTGCTTTACATCAGAATCTGTCAGAATCCGGTTTCCTTTTGGGGATAATAAACTTGGGCATAACAGTGGCTGTAAGCGGTCACATACACGCTGGGAAATGAAGCTGGGTCCTCTGTAGAATAAGCTCACTTCACTGCTGAACCATCAAAGACAATGGAAATAACGTTTTTTAAGCACTGCACTCGAGGGAATACTGTCCACCATCACAGGAAGCTTGGTGCCCAGTGGTTCCACAGTGGCAGAAACACGAGGATGCTTGTTCACATGTCAGTGCCACCTATATTCAGGGCCAGTCAGTGTTCCTACCCACCAGTTAATCCCCTCTGGAATATTTACACACACCCAAAAGTGTGCTCCTGTGGTGCTCTGGGCATTTTATAACCCATTCGAGTTTGGCAATTAAAATCAAGCATCACAGTGTCTTTCTGACTCTTGCTTCTAGACATTCACTATAAACACTATAAAAAATAGGCAATTGTTGTAACAAGAATGGAATGTTTAATGTTTGTCTAATCAATAATCGTATGACTTAAGTTAACTAATGGCTATATGCTACATGTATAGTATAATATAGCCACCATTTTTGTTCCTACTTTACTATGAGGACTGGAGATGAAACAAGGTTAAATATATTTTGGTGCATATAACTACAAGATAGGGAGCAAGGATCTGAACTTGAATTCTTTGAAGACCATAAGACTTATTACTATGTTAAATATAGAATATACTGTGTATATTTCCTTTTTTACCCCCTTAAAACATCTTCTCCTGTACTACTGGACTGGCATCAAACGTGCTCTGGAACTGGCCTTGAAATTCTGAACCTCCTCCCTCTCCCTCCTAAGAGTTTAGATTACTAGCCTGCATGCAAAACACACCTGGCTCTTTTTTACTTTATTAATTTTAAACACAGATCTCACGTGGCCCATGCCTGCCCACGTGACGGAGGCCTTCTTTTGTTTGTCTGTTTGAGACATGCTTGCTATGTAGCTCAGGCTAACCTTGAATACATGGCCCACATTTTCTTAGCCTCTTTAGTGCTGGGATTATGAATAGTGCCCCTATAACTGGCTAATTGTGTGTACTGGCTAGTCGTATATCAACCTGATACACAAACCACAGTTATCTGAAAGGAGGGAAGCTTAACTGAGAAGAAACCTTCATAAGATCCAGCTGTAAGGCATTTTCTTAACTAGTTATTGATGGGGGTGGGTCCAGCCCATTGTGGGTGGCTCCATCCTTGGGCTGGTGGTCCTGGGTTTTATAAGAAAGGAGGTTGGGTAAGCCATAAGGAGCAAACCAGTATGCAGTACTCCTTCATGGCCTCTTCCTCAGCTTCCTCAGGTTCCTGACCTGCTCGAGTTCCTTCTCGTCCTGGCTTCTTTTCATGCCGAACAAAGCAATGTGGAAACATAAGCTGAAAACCCATTCTGCCCTAACTTGGTTTTTGCTCCTGGCATTTCGCTGAAAGCAATGGAAACCCTAAGACATTGCGTTACTGAAAACAAACCCCAAAACTTTTCTATTCCCTCTTGAAAAATGTTTGAGCTTGGTGTGCTGGAACACAGATATTATTTCAGCACCCCAGAGGCTGAGGCAGGAAAATCTGAATTCTGAGATCAGCCTTGGTTTCTTTCATTCTCTTTCTCTATTCTCTCCTCTCTCTTCTCTTTCTCTCTCTCACTCTCTCCTCTCTGTCTTCTCTCTTCTGTCTCTCTTCCTCTTCCTCCTCCCTTTCTCTCTGTGAGGATTCAGAGAGAAGGACTGGGCTGAGAATTGAGCTGGAGGCCATTCACATTCTATTTTGGCAAAGAATCTGGTTCTTGCTTTTGATCATATCCTGAAAGCTGAAGCGAGACTGAATTTAAAAATCAATGGGCTAATGGTGAGTAGTGGTGGCGCACGCCTTTAATCCCAGCCCTTGGAAGGCAGAGGCAGGAGGATCTTTGTGAGTTTGAGTCCAGTCTGGTGTATAAGTGAGTTCCAGGACATCCAGGACTACACTGAGAAACCCTGTTTCAAGGGGGAAAAAAGGTGGGGAGGCGGGAGCTAAGTTCAAGGAGGAAATTTCAAGACAATACAAAAAAGTAGCCATGCCATTGTTATTGCTTACAGTATTTACCCAGAGAGAGCGAGAGCGAAAGAGAGAGAGAGAGAGAGAGAGAGAGAGAGAGAGAGAGAAAAGATGAGAAAAATGTACATATTAGCAAAAAAACAAAACAAAAAAGGGTGTGAACCCTGTCAAAGTTATGGACAGACTGTGCATCTTAGTAAGGAAAGGAACCTGAACCCAGTTCACATGAGAATGGGCAGGTGGAGACAAAGCAGCGGTAAGTTAAAGGCTAGCACCATTATGGAGACACTTCAGACTTTGCACTAGCACAACAGGAAACAAGACACCACCCACTGAGAGCGCCAAGGTATAAGAGAGCAAGTTTCAAATGTGAGTATCTGAGAAGACAGCCTTTAGGGTACCCTGCTGGAAAATGGCTGACTGAGAAGCTCTTTTCTCACGATCAGCCACAAAGGATACACACAGATCCTCTGCAAAGATAGTCTCTAGGGGGCCTGGGTTTCTCTGCATAGCCTTGGCTGTCCTGGAATTGAAATTATAGACCAGGCTGGCCTCGAACTCACAGAGATACACCTGCCTCTTCCTCCTCAGTGCTGGGATTAAAGGCGTGCACTACCATGCACATCTTAGACATACAAATTTTATTTAGTTATTATTTTATTTTATTTTTACAAAAAATAAATATGTGTTTATTTTTAAAATAAGAAAGAAAGCACTGGCAAAGAACAAGCCCTGGGATAGAGAAGTTGCTGTCAGTCAACAGACAACAAGGATACAGCCAAGGGTAGGTGCCTAGTCCAAAGGGCAGAACTGACAGCGAGTTGCTGGTCTGTGTCTAGCAAGACAAGCATTAGAGCTGGATGTCGGGCTGTCCTGTGTCACCACCACCACAGCACCGCACAGCCTCGGAGAAGCTGCATGTCCTCCACACTCCACTTGTAGGCAAGCTCCTCCACAGCCTTCTTGCTGGCGAGCCTGGCAAAGCGCTTCTGTTCGAAGCCATTGGATCTGTCCACTCCATCCCAGCGGTAGCCAGGCCAGATACTGAATCTATTGGGAGGAGGTGCAGGACCATTATAGCGAGGCCTCGCTTTCTTGTGCTTGTTCTCCTCAGCCTTATTCTTCTTAATGAAGTTGGCAATCGGGTCCCCCTCTCTTTCTTGTTCTCTCAACATCCAATCCAGATCTTCATCATCGATACAGCGGGCCAGAGGCTTCTACATCTCCTTCATGGCATCTTCTACATTCTGCTGCTGTTGCCGGCTCTGAGCAAGCCCTTTGCCCCACTGGGCATAGAGCTCATCTCGTTCTGAGTCCTTCTCTGCTTTTCTCCTCTGCTCCAGGCGTTCCAGCTTCAAATTCCTCTTCGGACCAGACTTGTCTCGAAATACAGTCTTCTTTCCGGAATGGGGACTCCTTTGAGGTGGAGAGAGACGGACTCTTCTGGGAGGAGATGGATCTTGGGTATTATGATCGGTACTCCTGGAAGGAGACGGATTTGGGGTGTCATGAAGAGCCCTCCTAGGAGAAGTTGGATCTCGTTCATCATGATGGAAATGTCCATCTCCACTGTGGTCTCCCAGGAGCTTCCATTTGGCCCTGGAGCGGAAGGCCTCCATCTGCTTTACCTCTTCTGGACGCACATCCACAAACTCAGCCACCACAGGCAAATCTCCATCCTCTTCCTCCTTCTTTTCCGGCTTAGCGGTAGAGATAACTGCCCAGCCCATATCATCATCAACAATCCGCAATCCATTGCCAGTGGTGCCTCCCGGCTTTGGTCCTTTTTTGTACCTCTTCCAAAGGGACTCTGAACCTCCTTCCTGGCCGGCATGTGCCCCAAACAAGTAACTTCAGATACTCAGCTTTGGAGAGTGGGGGAACTGCCTCCATGGCTTTGGTAAGGGCGGGTCCAACATACATATTTTTAAAAGTTCAATATAGTGCAATACAAATAATACAAGACCCTGTCTCAAAAAGAATAAATTTAATTTTAAAATAAAATCATTATTTATGATGAGACTCTCAGCGTCCCAGGTTTCTTTGGTATCTGACAAATACTTTTTCTTAGTATTGTATATTCTTACACTCTAAATTTGTTTTGTTTTTCATTATTTGAGACAGGGTGTCTCTATGTAGACCAGGATGCCCTCCAACTCACAGAGATACCCCTGTCTTTGCCTCCTAAAATCGGGATTAAAAGTATTCACCCCTCAAGCCCTGGATTAAAACTTTTTAAAAAATAAAAGTTTTCAATCTTTTTTCTTTTTCTTAAGTCTATTGCTAACATAAGAGTTAATTGGCATGTGTGGGCCAAGAAAACACAAGGCTGTCCAGCGAATAAACTGCAAACCAATACACAAGCCAAGCCTGCAGATTCTCAGACTATTCTGCTGTTCCACTCCAGATTTCGGTCCAAAGAGTATTTCTATCCCACACTAACGTCACAAAAGCACCATAGGAAAATTTTTTTTTTTTTACGAGACAGGGTTTCTCTGTGGTTTTGGAGCCTGTCCTGGAACTAACTCTTGTAGACCAGGCTGGTCTCGAACTCACACAGATCCGCCTGCCTCTGCCTCCCGAGTGCTGGGATTAAAGGCGTGCGCCACCACCACCCGGCGCCCACCATGGGAACTTTCAAAAGAGTTTAACTTACACAGGTCATAGGTTTAAAGTAGAAAAGAATGTATAGGAAACATATTTAGTTTTGAGACCCTCTTATATGCTAAAGTAGCATTAGTCACCAGTCAGCTAAGATGAATGGGAGAACGTACAGTCCCCTCCATGTAAGGACTCCATTAATACATTTTAGAAATTCTGAGAAAGGAAAATGCCCAACCTGTGGCTTCTGTCCTCATGGCCAGCCACTAAATAACTACATTTTAATTGTTATTATATAAATGTGCATGACATGTATGTACATTTGCGAGGGGTGTAGGAGTGTTCATGTCCATTGTGAAGTTATATGTACATATGTGTCTGTGCACATGAGTGTAGGCATGAATTCCCCTGGAGCCACAGTTACGGGCAGTTGTGTGCTGCAATCCCTAGGTGCTGTGAGTCAAGGTCGGGTCCTTTGTAAGAGCAGTAAGTGTTCTAACTACTGACCCTCCTCTTCAATTCCTCTATCTCTTTTTACTCTTGTTTTGGTTTGGTTTGGTTCTTGTTTTTTCAGAAAAGGGTTTCTCTGTGTAGCCCTGGCTGTCCTGGAACTTGCTCCATACACCAGGCTGGCCTTGAATTCAGAAACCTGTCTCTGCCTCCCAAGTGCTGGGATTAAAGGCATGCACCAACACACCTGGCTTTCTGACAAATTTTTACTATCTATAAAAGTCAGGAACAGCATGAAGTAGCACACAACCCTACCTAACACAAAGGCCGGTGATAGGCTCAGCGGAGAGAATAATGGCACCTGCTGACAACCTGAATCCCATCTCTTGTGACTCACGAGGTGGTAGGAGAGAACCAACTCCTGCAAGCTGTTCTCTGACCTCTACCTAAGTGCAGCCTTGAGACATACGCTACCACACACATAGATGCACACAAATTAATAAACGAAATACTTAAAGTTGCCAGGCATAGTTGCATGTATCTTTAATCCAGCACTCAAGAGACAGAGGCAGGAAGAGATCCACTTGCATTTGAGATCAGCCTGATCTACACTGTGAGTTCCAAGACAGCCAAGAAGACATAGTGAGATCCTGATTTTAAAAAATTAAATTAAATAAAACTACACGCTGGGTTTGGGTGGAAGGTTGTTTTGTTTTAAAATATGTATTTATTAATTAGGAGAAGCAGGTATTTGAGCCATACTGAGCTTGTGGAGGTCAAGGGACAACTTGGAGTCCAATCCTTCCAAACACTGAGATGTTTTGTTAGGTTTTTGCTTGTTTTTGTTTTTTCAAGACAGGGTTTCTCCGTTTAACAGTCGTGATTGTCCTGGAACTCACTTTGTAGATGTAACGGTCTGTCCTGTCCCTTCAAGAGACAAGACAAATCCTACTGCAAAGCTCTTCCTTTCCTCTCTCCCTAAGGGGTAGCTTTTCTCTTCTCCCCCACACCTCTGTTTCTCTTTCTCTCTCTGCCTCTCTCTCCTCATTCTCCTTCTCCTACTCTCTCCCCTTCCCCCTCCCTTCCATAACCCACTAAATAACCAACCTCTCTGCATGGAGTGACTATCCATCTTTGTCTCTCACCTGCCATAGCTCCTTATGGGACCTGCTGACCTGCCAAAGTGTCTCACCCGCTGTGTGGCTCCCTGCCTGGGAGCCCTGTCTGTTGCCACCCCTCGGGGAACTGTGCAGCATTTTATTTTTACAACTACAGTAGACCAGGTTGATCTTGAACTCACAGAAATCTGCCCGACTCTGTGTCTAGACATGTGCCACCATGCCCAACTGCCACTCTTGAGGTTTTAAATCTGAAAATAATTTATTTTAAAATCAGAAAATATACTATTTGAAATGTGTGAGACTAAAATGTTTTCTGTCTCTGGATTACTCGTCTTGGTCTCATGTATGGAATATCACCTTTTTAAAAGGTGCATTTATTTTTAATTCATGAGTCACTAGCCTACATGAGTGCCTGGTGCCATCAGAGGCCAGAAGAAGCATCGTATCCTGTGGAACTAGAAGGAGATGGTTGTGAACTGTCATGCAGGTGCTAGGAATTGAACCCAGGTCTTCTACAAGAGCAATCAGTGCTCTTAATGACTGAACCATCTACCAGCCCAGGAATATTACCTTTCGATAATTATAGTACCCCTCAAAATTTAAGTTTTTAGAGGATCAGACCACTAAAATAACTTACAGTTACCAAAAGATATGATAGAAAAATAAACATTTTGGCCAGGCAGTGGTGGCACACGCCTTTAATCCCAGCGCTCAGGAGGCAGACACCAGCCTAGACTACAAGAGCTAGTTCCAGGACAGCTAGGACTGTTACACAGAGAAACCCTGTCCCGAAATACAAACAAAAACAACCATGCATTTTGGGGCCTGGTTATGGCCCAGTTAGTATCGTGTACATAGCATTCACGAAGTCCTAGGTTCAACCCTTGACACCATCAGATGTGGTGGCACACAACCTGCAATCCCAGAAACCAGGAAGTGGAGGCAGGAGGATCACAAATTCAAGGAATCCTTGGTTACATAGTGAATTTGAGGGCATCCTGAGTTACATGAGACCTTATATAAGAATAAAAGGAGGGCCGGGTGGTGGTGGTGGTGCACGCCTTTAATCCCAGTACTTGGGAGGCAGAGGCAAGCGGACTTCTATGAATTTGATGCCAGCCTGGCCTACAAAGTGAGTTCCAGGACAGCCAGGGCTACACAGAGAAACTCTGTTTCTAAAAATCAAAAATAAATAAATAAAAAAGGAAGAAAAACATGAATTTTAGCACTATGTAGAAACCTTTTTCAATGGATAAGTATGAGTAACTTTATATTTGTAACAACTTGGATTTTATTTTTATTACTAGGGATGGAACCTAGAGCCTTTGTGTTTTGGTTTTTTCAAGACAGGGTTCCTCTGTAGCTTTGGAGCCTGTCCTGGAACTAGCTCTTGTAGACCAGGCTGGCCTTGAGGAACTTAGAGTCTTGCACGTGCTAGAAAAGCATTCTTCACTGAGCAAATGCTCACACAAAACATGAAAAATGGTAATGCTTGACCTGTTTCATACAAATGCTACTACAGGTAGAGTCTCAACTGTTTTCTCAGAGAAGCATGTGAAAATCTCTGCCTGTGGGAGGCTGGGCATCTTGTCAAGGAAGGGTTTTTATGACAATGTTGGGGGTGTGGGGTAGGCAATACTGGTATTTTAGTGGGCAGGAGTCAGGGAAACTAAATGTCCTGCAGTGCACAAGAAAGAATTGTCCTGTCTGAAATGCCAGCAGCACCCAGCTGAGAAACCCTGTGCTGGAAAAGCTTCATCACTTTTGTCCTTCAACAGAAAATGGTCTTCAGTGGTCTTTCAAAAATGTCAAAATTACGTGACTTACAAGCAAACAAGAACATATTTTGTTTGTTTTTAAGACAGGGTCTCATTATATAGCCCTGAATGGCCTAGAAGAGCACTGCCACACAGACCTGGCTGGCCACAAACTCAGATCCGCCTGCCTCCGCCTCCCAAGGGCTGGGATTAAAGGCGTGCGCGTGGTCAAATACAACATTTTAGTGCCTGTGCTACAACTTGAAGACTTTTAGACAGAAGAGAGGAAAGGAGAGGAGAGTGACGGGGAAGGAAAGGGGGGAGAAGAGGATGGAGGAAGGGGAGAGAGGGAAAATGGAGGAACAAGAGAGGAAAGGGGAGAGGAAGGGAGAGGAGATTCCTTTTTTACTGTTAATTTTATTTACATTGAAACTGAGTTGTCATAAAGTAAGCACAGGGCTGGAGAGATGGCTCTGCAGGGCTAAGTCCCAGCGCACCACTGCAGTGCACCGCCTTCTGTATGTAACACCAGTTCCAGGATGTCCTCAGACACTACACGGCACACAGACACACATGTAGGCAGAACATCCATTCACAGACTTTTTAAAAGAAAGAAAATAGATACAATTAAAAGTTATCAGTGGACTGGAGAGATGGCTCAGAGGTCCTTTAGAGAGCACTGCCTGATCTTCCAGAGGTCCTGAGTTCAATTCCCAGCAACTACAAGGTGGCTCACGCCATCTGTAATTAGGTCTGACGCCCTCTTCTGCAGGCAGACCACATATGTAAGTATATATGCAGTGCAGAACACTGTATACATAATAAATAAATAAAATCTTAAGTTAAAAAAAAAGTTGTGGGCCTAGAGAAATGGCTCAGAGGTTAAGAGCACTGGCTCCACTTCCAAAGGTCCAGAGTTCAATTCCCAGCATGGTGGCCCACAACCACCTGTAATGAGATATGGTATCCTCTTCTGGCCTGCAGGGACATATGCAGGCAGACTACTGTATACTTAATAAGTAATTTTTTTAAAAAAAAGTTGTTAATCGGGCTGGTGAGACAGTTCAGTGGGCAAAGGTGTCTGCCACCAGGCCAAATGACCTGAGTTCCATCCCCAAGACGCACATGGTAGGAGGAGAAAGCTGTCTCCAGAAAAGCTGTCCAAGCCCTTCACCTGAACTAGTGTATTTATGGATACATGCAATAAATAAGTAAAGAAATAATAAGTAAAAATTTAAATGTGACCTTTTAAAACTTATGATTGGAAAAAATTTTAAAAAGACAGTGAACAGCTGGGTGGTGGTGGTGCATGCCTTTAATTCCAGCACTTGGGAGACAGAAACAGGCAGATCTCTGTGAGTTCTTGCCCTGGAACAAGAGCTAGTTCCAGGACAGGCTCCAAAGCTACAGAAAAACCCTGGAGGAGGAGGAGGAGGAGGAGGAGGAGGAGGAGGAGGAGGAGTGGACTAAATATATTATACTCAATATTATATGTTTTATTTTTCCAAAGAAACTTTAAAATTCTCAGGTTGCCCTCATATCTGAGATGCTCCTTTAGAGAGCTGCAGACACCAATTTTTTTTTATTTTTATTTTACGTGTATTGGTGTTTTGCCTCACGTATGCCTGTGTGAAAGTGTCAGATCCCCTGACAGTTGATGGAGGAAGGTCATTGGTTAAATAAAAAGAAACTGCTTGGCCCTCATTGGTTAGAAGATAGGTGGGAGGAGTAAACAGAACAGAACGCTGGAAGAGGAAGTGAGCTCAGACTCCACAGCTCTCCTCTCGGGAGCAGACGCCTCAGAGAGACGCCATGCTCCCAGCTCCCAGGCAGACACACGCGATGAAGCTCCGACCCAGGATGGACATAGGCTAGAATCTTTCCGGTAAGCGCACCTAGGGGCGCTACACAGATGATTAGAAATGGGCTAAATTAATATGTGAGAATTAGCCTAGAAGAGGCTAGATAGAAATGGACCAAGCAGTGATTAAATGAATACAGTTTGTGTGTTGTTATTTCGGGCATAAGCTAGCCAGGCAGCCGGGGTGCTGGGGACGCAGCCCCGCCGCCCTTATTACTACAGACAGTCATGAAGTGCTGTGTGGATGCTGGGAAATAAACCTGGGTTCTCTGGAAGAGCAGCCAGTGCTCTTAACCACTAACCCACCTCTCCAGACCCAATCAATTATTCTATGTATGTTTAATCTCATGACATCTCTACAAACTACACATTATCCCATATACGGGGGGGGGGGCACTGTGTGTGGCAGCACACACCCTAATCCAGGCAATGGGAGATAGAGGTGGGTGGAACTGATCTAAAAAGCAATTCCCCTTCCCCTTGTCCCAAATAAAAAGAGGAAGGGAGTAAGACTGTCAAATTAGCCGAGCAGTGGTGGCACAACCCTTTAATACCAGCACGTGGGAGGCAGAGGCAGTTGGATATCTATGTTCAAGACCAGCCTGGTCTACAGGAGTTCCAGGATAGCCAGGGTGATCTCAGAGAAACACTGACTCAAAAAACTTAAAACAACAACAAAAAAGACTGTCAGATTAAGACTTGTTGGAAGTTAATTAATGACAGACTTAGGGTTCAAAAGCTAAGTTTCCAAAGCTAAGCACTTAGCACTATAAAGTGTCTCCCTCCACAGACATAGCTACATTGCTGTTCATTACAGCAAGTCTCTACCCTCCTCGAACAAGAGACTAAAATGGAGACAGATGTTGTCTCTCCAGCAACTGAAAGCCTGGAGTCATTTAATGACCATACAGTAAAAACCACCAATGGTTCTAGCAGACTTCTTGTTGCTGTTGTACTGCTGTTTGTTTGTTCTGGGGTTTGTTCATTTGTTTTATTGTTGTTATGCCCTTCCCACCAAACAGATTTCCTAAGGAATGGATGAAAAACTAGCAGGAAAAATATGCCAATCCCCTACCATTCCTTCTTTGCTATTCTAATAGTACAGTATTTGTTTCTTTTTCTTTCTGAGACAGGGTCTCCTGGAAGGCCAGGCTGACCTCAAAGTCCCTCAGTAGCTGAGGATGACCCTGAACCCCTGACCCTTCTGGTGCTAGGATCACAGATGTGAGTGGACACTCCCTGTTTTATGCCCTGCTGCGGATCAACCTGGAGCTTTGTGCTTACTAAGCAAGCACTCTACCAACTGTGCTATATTCCCCAAGCCACAGATTTGTTTTTATACATTAATATCACAAAGACAAGCCAAACGACATTTCACAATAGTGAAGGCACAAATAAAATTCTACAATATACTAAAGCACTATCAATTAACAGATAACAGAATAGAATATTGTCAGCTGACACTGAAAATCTTCAATGTCCATCCAATTATGAATGAAGTTGGTGATAAAGACTCAGAGTAAAGGAAACAGCAATTTTTACAACCTATATATAAGAATAGAAAAAGAATACAAATAGAAGATGCTGATATCCTACTAATTTTTTCCTATTATGATAAAAATTAAACTGACCTAAAAATAAGTTTGTTATGTGTGATATGTAAATTGGTCATTCATTTTCCAGGACAGGAGCACTGACAAGCATATTAGTTGTGTTTCAAGACCAAACACACAGCAAATCTACAAGACAAGTCAGCTCTATGGACCAATACAGCATATAGACAAATTTCAGGATGGCTGCACAATTAAAACTAAAAGCAAGCCAGGCAGTGGTGGCACATGCCTTTAATCCCAGCACTCAGGAGGCAGAGGCAGGCGGATCTCTATGAGTTCGAGGCCAGCCTGGTCTAGTTCCAGCTAGTTCCAGGACAGGAACCAAAAGCTACGGAGAAATCCTGTCTTGAAAATCCAAAAAGAAAAAAAAGAAAAAAAGAAAAAAACTAAAAGCAATATTGCTGGGCTTGACACCTTGCTATGAAGTAATAAGTTGTAATGCCATTCAACCCAAAGGCATTCTAGCATAAAAACTGGCATCCCCTACTTAGTTAGCTGCAGATATAGGCAACAGCACCTACTAGCACCAGACAAATAGTTCTTAAACACGTATTAGATCGTTTGGGTATCTATGAAACTAGATCTACCAGGCTCAGGCCAGGCACTGGACCACAACATAAAATAAAAACTGAGGCTGAGAGTTATAAAGGCACTTGAAGGTAAATTAGTTCAATTCTCTTAACCATTACAGGAATCCCTGTAGTTTTTGTTCGGTTTGTTAGTTTGTTGTTTTATTGAAACAGAGTTTCACGCTGTAGTCCAGGCTGGCTAGAACATACTTTGCAACCCAGCTTCACCTTGAATTTGCACCAACCCCTCCACCTCCTGCCTCATCCTCCTGAGTCCTGGAATTATTTTGTATAAACCACCAAATCTGGCTAGGAATACCATCTATTAACTGACCAAACTGTGAGGCCAGCAAGACAGATGGCTCAGCAGGTAAGAACACCTTTGGAGCAGATCTCACAACCTGAGTTCAATCCTTGCTTCCATGGGAAGCAAAGACTCCCTCCTGAAAGTTGTCCTGACACTCCCATGTGTGCAATAACCCCTCCACATACAGAATAAATAAAGAAGTAAAATTTTAAAAATTAAAACTACGTAACCAAGGATGACAATGAACTTCTGATCCTCCTGCTCCTACCTCCCAAGTGATAGGATTACTGGCATGCACCACCATGCACACTAGGCAAGCACTCCAGCAACTGAGCTACATCTCCTGCCCAGATGTTTAGACGCTTACAAAGTCTCTCCTTCCAATTAAAGAAAAACATAGGCTTTGTAGCATATATTACTTTATTCAAATACTTAATATGAGGCTAACAGTTAAAACAATAGCCAGTAAATAAATACTAAACATATTTCTATTTAATAATATCCCCACTAGCCGGGCGATGGTGGCGCACGCCTTTAATCCCAGCACTCTGGAGGCAGAGGCAGGCGGATCTCTGTGAGTTCGAGACCAGCCTGGTCTACAGAGCTAGTTCCAGGACAGGCTCCAAAGCCACAGAGAAACCCTGTCTCAAAAAACCAAAAAAAAAAAAAAAAATATCCCCACTATTTCACAGGCATGAAAGATGTCAACATTTCAGACTAGGTAGAAGGAACCTATGACAGTTCTCATATGACACACTTGACAGTTGGAAGCCATGTTCAACCCTTTATTCCAGCACCGAGGAGACTGAGGGTGGATGGCTATCAGTTTGAGTCCGGCCTGAACTACAACATGAGATCCTGTCTCAACAAAAGAGGTCTAAAATGTTCAGTGATATCTGCTACTTATAAACTGTTTAGCCTGGCTTTCAAGAACTATGTTCCAAGTTGGACGATGGTGGTACACACCTTTAATCCCAGTACTCAGAAGGCAGAGGCAGGTGCATCTCTGTGTATTCGAGACCAGCCTGGTCTACAGAGTGAGTTCCAGGACAGGCTCCAAAGCTTCACAGAGAGACCTTGTCTCGAGAGGCAGGGGTTGAGAGAGAAATAGAGTTAGCCTAATCTGGGAGTGTGGATGGAACGAAATAGTGAAAACAGAAAAGTAAATAGCCCAATCCTCCTCCCGACTTGTGCTACCTTTTTAACGTCATTTCTTCCATCCAGCTTAAGTGATAGTCCTCATCCCAGCTATCACAGCACTTTCTGATGATCGACATCATTCCAACTCTCTGTTTTCACATACATATATTGTGTTTATGTGAATGTATGCTATGTTATGTGCGGGTACCCAGAGTCCAGAAGAAGACATCAAATCATCAAATCAGATGGAGCTGGAATCACATTTAGTTGTGAGCTGCCTCTTGTGGATGATGGAAACTGAACTCTGGTCCTTTGAAAGAGCAATAAGCACTCTTATCTGCTAAGCCATCTGCTGTGGGATAATGCTCTTGTACAATGTAAAGATTTGTCACTCATTTTAGTTTAATGAAATGCTGATTGGCCAGTAGCCAGGAAAGAGGTATATGTGGGACAACCAGATTAGGAGAATTCTGGGAAGAGGAAAATCAGAGACACAGAGGAAGCAAAATGAGAATGCCTTACTGAGAAAAGATACATAGCTAAACATAGATAAGAATTATGGGTTAATTTAAGTTGTAAGAACTAGTCAGTAGTAGTAGTAAGCCTGAGCAATAGGTCAAACAGTTTATAATTAACATAAGCCTCTGTGTGTTTATTTGGAACTGCATAGCTGTGGGACTAGATGGGACAGAAACTTCCATCTACAAATGGTGCCCAACGTGGGGCAACTACATCCACATAAAACCTGAGAGAGCTTGGGAAGGGATTCTAGATTAAAACAACAACAACAACAACAACAAAAACCGAGTCAAGCATAGCTTCTTGGCAACAACATTTTCTCAGGTGGGATATGTTTACTAAAGGCAAGCAGAGACACAGCTCCTTTGAGTGGCTTTCTGACTAGGCATCAGTGGCCAAAAAAAAAAAAAAAAAAAAAGGTTCTTTTAAGAGGCCCTGCTACCAAACTCTTAAATAGTGTTTATGAGCAGCCAGTGGCATGTTTCTTGCTGGTGGCATGACCTAGAAACTCTGCAGAGTTGTGGCAACAAACATGGCTCTGGCCAGTACCTCTGCCATAAAGCTTGACTCTCAGTAAGCTAAGGAATGGGGCGGAGACAGCTGCCAATGCTGCAGCTTTAATCCTAGCCATGCCACTTTGCAGATTAAAGACTTGCGTGGTCAGAAAAAGAGATATACAGTAAAGATAGATTTAAACTGAAAAAAAAAAAGCTCTAAATGATTTACAGTGTATTTAAAAATATATGTAGGCTTAGAAGAGAAAAAGGATAAAGTCCTTAAAAAAGAAATAGAGTAATTAAAAAAAAACACATAAAGATGAAAAATATATAGAGTCTAGATACTGTATATTGTTGTGTTGTCTTTGAATTGTTTGACTGCTGAGGAAGGAGCAACAGCTTGTAAAAGACATTTAATTATAAATGCTGCCAGATTAAACCAACCTTTATGTTTTAAAAAAATATCTTGACTTCAAAATTTAAATTAAAAAAGTGTTACTTTGGGGAAAACGTTCTGCTTTTATTTCCACAGGAAATGAGAAGCTGTGTATTCATTCTGGGTTAAGAAAAATCAGATTTGGGGCTGGAGGGATGGCTCAGTGGTTAAGAGCATTGCCTGCTCTTCCAAAGGTCCTGAGTTCAATTCCCAGCAACCACATGGTGGCTCACAACCATCTTTAAAGAGGTCTAGTGCCCTCTTCTGGCCTGCAGACATGCACACAGACAGAATATTGTATACACAATAAATAAATAAATATTTAAAAAAAAAAAGAAAAATCAGATTTGATCGAGGAAGACCCCCCCCCAAAAAAAAACCTGATAGGAGCCGATGGCCCAGATGGTCCAACATTTCAGAGCACCTCTGTTGCAGTTTCCTCCGAGTTCTGCATCCAGAACAGCTTCAAGGTGACTCTGGTTGAGGTGATTCAGCCACACAGAATACTCCAGTCAGGATTTGACCATAATCTTAAATTTTCTCAGGGTCTCTCAAAGATTACCAGTGCCCCCAATCAGCAGGTAGTAACCTAGAAAACTACACCCACGTTTCTAAAAAATGGATTATGGCTGTTTATCATAGTTTAGAGTGTTGGTTACAAGTTGTTATGGGTAATGATCAGAGAAAAAAAGCTAAACAAAAAAGATTAAATTCAGCATTCTTGTTTTGAGAAGAAATAAAGGAAATGCTGTGGGATAATGTTCTTGTACACTATAAAGATTTGTCACTCATATTGGTTTAATAAAACGCTGATTGCGCAGTAACCAGGCAGGAAGTATATGCGGGGCAACCAAACTAGGAGAATTCTGGGAAGAGGAAAGACAGAGACTGAAAAAAAAAAAAAACACCCCAGAGACACAGTCACCAGTCAGACACAGAAGAAGCAAGATGAGAAAGCCTTACAGAGAAAAGATACATGGCTTAAACATAGATATGAATTATGGGCTAATTTAAGTTGTAAGCACTAATTAGTAATAAGCCTGAGCAATAGGCTATACAGTTTATAATTAATATAAGCCTCTGTGTATGTATGTGGGACTAAATGGCTGCAGGACCTGGTGGGACAGAAACTTCCATCTACAGCTATCTTTCCAGTCCCTCATTCTTACTCTTAGTGACTGGTATTTAGCAAATGTCTTTTGAGTATTCCATACTCCTAAGTCACATACCTTACAATCTATTATCCATGGTGGGTAAATTTTTTTAAATGTTTTATATATAACAACACTCTTCCTTATTTAATCCCTACTGCTATCTTTTTCTTATTTCTTTAAAAAAATATTTTGGCCAGGCGGTGGTGGCGCATGCCTTTAAATCCTCAGGAGGCAGAGGCAGGCAGATTTCTATGAATTTGATGCCAGCCTGGTCTACAGAGCAAGTTCCAGGGTGGCCAGGGTTTCAAAAGGATACCCTGTCTCAAAAAAAACAAAAACGAATAAATAAAATGGAAAAACATTTTATTTATGTAAAACACAAAACATGGGTGTTTTGTTCACCTGTATGCTGTCTGTACATCACGTGCATGCAGAGGCTGCAAAGGTCAGAAGAGTATCAGATCCTCTGGAACTGGAGTTAACAGTCATTTGACACCATGTGGGTATTAAACATGGGTCCTCTGGAAGAGCGGTCATACTTGTAACTGCTGAGCCATCATCCGGCCCTCCTATCCATAGTCCATAGATATAGTCAACTGATGATGGTTAGTGTTAACTGTCAACTTGACAAAATTGAGAATCACCTGAGTCACCTCTCCTGGGCACGCCTATGGGGATCATCATGATTGCATTAATTCAGGTGAAAAGACCCACACATTGTGAACAGCACCACTCCTGGCTTCAGTCCTGGACTACATCAATGTTATCAATGGAGAAAAGGAACTGAGCAGTTGTAGCAAGATAACTCATTCTCTCTCTGCTGTCTGATTATAAATGAGACATTACCAGCTGCTTCAAGTACCTGCCACCTTGACTTCACCACGAAGGACTGCACCCTTGAATTGTGAGCCAGAACAAATCCCTTGTTCCTTAAGCTACTCTTTTGTAGCTCACACTGCAGTGCCCATGCATGTAGCACTCTTTCTCTCTAGTGTGTTCTTATTGGTTTCTTCCACACGGTTCTCAGGAATCAACTAACATGAAGTGTTCTCTGACCTTTCAATCTCCTGTCCTGAACAAATCCTATTACAGCTATCTTACTGTACATTGACTGTTGCTTATCTGCTTTCTTCACTGGACTATGAGCTCCATAACATCTTAGAATTGAACTTGCTCACCTTCAAATGAACTATGGTATATAAATTTTAATATTGCATATAAGTCAATATACAGTTGAGGGGGAAAGTAAGATTTTGATATTGAGATTCAAACTTTATTGTTTTGGATTTGGTTTGACCTTTTGTTGAGATTCAAATTTTGTGTGTTTGAGGGTATGTTCTGGTGCATGTGCACACGTGTGCTTATGGAGGACAGAGGTCAGACTATGGTGCTATTCCTCAGGAGCTGTCCACTTTGTTTTTAAGACAGTCTGCGACAGGATCTTGCCAGGGAACCCCACAGGCGCTCTCTCTCTCTCTCTCTCTCTCTCTCTCTCTCTCTCTCTCTCTCTCTCTCTCTCACACACACACACACACACACACACACACACACACACACACACATACATTGAGATTATAGGTATCATTAATATCATTATATCCCAGATTTCTATCTGAATCTGGAAATCGGACTTGGGTCAAATCCTCATGTTTGTATAGCAAACACACTTTACTAACTGAGCTATCTTACTTTACCAAGATTCAAACTCTAAGTAAAAAAATATATTTATTCTTTCATTCACTTAGTCAACAAATACTTTATTTAGTACCTTCTAGAGGCCAGAAACCATGCTATGACCTTGAGAGCTTACCAATATAGACTGCACAAAATGATAAGTGTTCAAAATAGCTATTAACTAGTGAATCTTGTGCTGTGTGGTGGTTTGAATAAGAATGGCCAAATGAGCCGGGAGGTGGTGGTACATGCCTTGAATCACAGCACTCAGGAGGCAGAGGCAGGCGGATCTCTGTGAGTACGAGGCCAGCCTGGTGTACAAGAGCTAGTTCCAGGACAGGAACCAAAAGTTACGGAGAAACCCTGTCTCGAAAATTAAAAAAAAAAAAAAAGAATGGCCAAATGTCCCTTCTAGGCCCATATATTTGAAAGATTGGTCACCAGGAGGTAGCACTTTATGGAAGGATTAGAAGGATAAGGAGGTGTGGTCTTCTTGGAGGAAGTGTGTCACTGGAGGTGGGCTCTGAGGTTTCAAAAGCCTGTACCAGGCCCAACTGCTCTCTCCCTCTGCCTACTGCCCTAGCACTCACCTGCATGCCACCATGCTCCTTGCCATGATAATGGACTAAACCCCTGAAACTCTAAGCAAGGCCCCAGTTAAATGCTTTCTTGCCTGATGGTTGGTGGCACACACTTTTAATCCCAGCACTTGGGAGGCAGAGGAAGGCAGATAGATCTCTTTGAGTTCAAGACCAACCTGGTCTATAAGTTCCAGGACAGCCAGGGATACACAGAGAAACACTATCTTGAAAGAAAAGGGGGGGGGGCAGGGAACAAGGAGGAGAGGAAGAGAGGAAAAGAGAAAAGGGAAGAAAAAGGAAAATGCTTTCTAAGAGTTGTCTTGGTCATGGTATATTTTTGCCACAATAGAACACTAAGATGGGTAGATGATGAGAAGCTTACATCTTGTGAAATCTTCTCTACTTGCCAATTCTTTCTTCATCCCTAGCTTTGTGAAAGAGCCTTGCTATGTAGTCTAGGCTATGTTCAAACTTCAGATCCTCCTGTCTCAGCCTTCTGAGTACCGAGATGACAGGCACATACCACTGCACTAGCTTCATGTTTTCCTCTTCTTCTGTTTTTGTTATTTTCCAATTCTTCACTAGTAATATGCTTTTTTTGTTTTTTGCTTTTTCTTTGTGTAGCCTTGGCTGGCCTAGAACTCACTCTGTAGACAAGGCTGGCCTCAAACTCACAGAGATTCACCTGCCCCTGCCTCTAGAGTGCTGGGAGTAAAGGTGTGAGCCACCACTGCCTGGCAATATGCATTACTTTGATAATCACAATTCTTCTGAGTTTCCCAAAGTTATAAATCCATGCCAATCAACAAGAATTATACTCAGAAAAAAACAGCATGAACATTTGTGAATTGTAGGTAATGCAAGAGTAAAAACAATTTAAAAGTTCTGGTCAGATTCTAATACAAGAAACAAACCAAAATATGCAACAACAACAACAACAACAAAAAAGCCAGACAGCTGGAAAGTGTGATTGGAAATGATCTCAGTGCAAGGACTACTGCTGGAAGGGACAGTCTAAAATGATGTCAGTTAGCAAGATGAATAAAGATAAGGGGCAGGAGAGATGGCTCAGTAGTTGACAGCACTGCTGCTCTTACAGAGGACCCGGGCTAAGTTTCCAGCACCCACATGGCAGCTCTGTATCTGTAGCTCCAGTTCCAGGGGATCCGGCACTGTCACACAGACACACACGTGATGTGGTGGAATTTACTTTACACTCTGTGAAGATTGCCACTGTGACTGGTTTAATACAAAGCTAAATACTTAATAGGGACTTCTGGACAGAGAGAGCTCTAGGAAGAAGAAAGGTGGAATCACCAACAGACACAGAAGGAACAGACATGCAGGAGGACAGGTAAAAGACACAAGTCATGTGGCAACACAGATGAACAGAAATAGTTTAACTTAAGTTATAGAGCTAGTGGTACAAGCATAAGCCATAGGACGAGCTTTATAATCAACAATAAGCCTCAGTGTCGCTTCTTGTGAGCTAGCAGCCCAAAGGAAAGTTCAACTGCACACATGTAAGCAAAACACCAATGCTCATTTTAAAAAAAAGCTTCACAGATAAGAGCATCTACTAGCCAAATGTTAATAAAAACAGCAGACAGAAAACACTGTGAATAATTTCAGAAGCACTAGAGAAAGTGCAGAAATAATGAGTCCTTGATGCTCTTCCAGAGGACCCTGAGTTCAGAAATTATAACCCATGGCAGGTGGCTCACAGTCGCCGACAATTCCAACTCCAGGGGATCTAACACCTCCTTCTGGTCTCCTTGGGCACCTGAACACATGTGACATAAACACACATACACACACTCACAGAGGGTTTTTTCGTTTTTATTTTGTGTGTACTGGTGGTGTTTTGCCTGCACATTTTGTCTGCATGTGTGTGTACAGTGCTCACAAAAGCCAGAAGAAAGCATCAGATTCCCTGGAACTGGGGTTATAGATGGCTGTGAGCCTGAAGGTGAGTATTGAATCCAGGTTCTCTGCAAGAACAGCCAGTCATCTTTCTGTTGTTATTGCTTGAGACAGGGTTTCTCTGTGTACAGTTCTGGTTGTCCTTGAACTCTTTGTAGACCAGGCTGGCCTTGAACTCACGGAGATCCACTCGTGTGGGTGCACGCACCATCACACCTGGCTCATAGTCAGTGATCTTAACCACTGGGTCATCTTTCCAGTCCTCCCACAATTTTCTTTTAAATGTCTTTTTTAAAAAGAGTTGCTCAGAAATAAATTAATCGGATGTGACTGGACAGACCAAGAGAAGGCACACAGTAAAGTCTTAAAGAGAAAGAACCAGAACGCTTTATTGCTAATGACCTACTGGCTGAAATCACTCCAAAAGAAAGAGTCCCAGGACTTGACAGTTAAGAAGGAGCTCCTAAAAAGAGTAAGAACACCCTTGCTCAGCATGCCAGTCTGAGGTGGAGTCTTAAGGTGAAGTTAGAATGTGCTGTTCTGCTTACAGATTTCTGAAAGTAGAACTTTCCTTCAGTTAGAAACTAACTCCTAAAGTCAAGTCCTTTTTGGTATGATGTTATACAGTTTTCAGTAATGATGTCTATACTGTATTGCCTTTTCTCCTTCAGTGTGTTATTTCCATAAATATCTGATGAATGAAAAATGTATTATATTAAAAATAAAATATGCAAATTTATCAAGATTACCACAGTGAATTCATTGTGGAAACCAATTTGAAAAAAAGAGCCCATGTAAACTGTCCTAGGAAAACATTAGCAGTAGGACCAATACCATCCAAATTTCCTTTTCTTTTTTCTTTCTTCCTTTTTTTTTTTTTCTTTTTGAGACAGGTTCTCTCTGTAGAGCCCTGGCTATTTGGACTGGAACTAACTATGACACCAGGCTGGCCTTGAATTCAGAGAGAGCCACCTGCCTCTGTCTCCCAAATGCTAGGATTAAAGGAGTGACCACCAGGCCCGGCTTCTAATTTTCTATATTATACAAATAAAATTATATCATTCTATTCTAATACAAAGGAAAACATGACAGCCTCTGTACAACTTGTTCAGAAGATAAATTAATAAATAACATTATATTTCATCTGTCTAATGATTTACAGTTCACAAAGCACTTTGACCCTTACAAGCAATTCTGTAACCTTGCTCCAACTGGATAGATTCGAAAAGCAAGGACTAAGATTCGGAAAGCCTTTCTTCCTATATTTCAAAATCCAAAAGCCATAAAAGAAGATTGAAAAGTTTATGAGCATAAAAATCTAGAACTTCTATAGGGGAATAAAACAAAAGACATCGGAAAAGTAATTATCAAAACAGGGCTGACTCTTGGTGTTAGATATGAGGCCCTGTGTTCAACACCTTGCATCCAAGAAGAAAAAGAGAAAAATACTTGTAAAGCATACATTGGACTTCTTATAAAGTCTTAGAGATCAGAAAGAAAGAGATCCTTGAATCAACAGAAAAGTTATGTGGAAGACTTTAAGCTGGGTAGTTCAGAGAACAGGAAATGGGGATGACTCAAACATAAAAGACACTTCGTCTCAGCATGATTAAAACAACTAAAACCATTCTGAGTTATCACTTCTATCTATCACACTGGCAAAAATCCAAGACTGATAACAGCAGGGCATAATATTAACAATGCTGACCCTCCAGTCAGAATGCTTACTGGATTTCTGCAGTTTGGAGGCCATGAACTTGGGCACTTCAACCATTCCTGAATGCATTTGTCTGAAAAATAGTATCAGTGCCCACTGCAGAGGGATTTTGCTAAGAATGAATGAGGTAAATGTGTATAAACCACCCAGAACAGTATTCACAGTACAAAGTAAACACATAATGTTTAAGCATTAGCTATGACACAGGCAATGTTAGTTGAGTAAACAGGCAATGTAGATGGGGAAAATGCCGAAGGAAGGAACATAAGCAATTAATGGTTATCAACTTTAACTTAAAAATTCTGCTTTTGTAAATTTATCCTGCAAATCCTCTTGCACATGACATGTTCAAAGTCTCCATTACAGCACTGCTTAGGATATTAACAAGCTAAAGGAATGTACATAACAAACAAGTCACCATACACATATTCAACAGCTTTTCGGTGTTTCTTTAAAACTTTTTTCTATTACGTTTCATTTATCTGTGTGTTTAGAGGCCAGAGAACAACCTGTGAGAATTGGTTCACTCCTTCCACCACATGGGCCCCAGGGATTAAGTTGTGGCAAGAGCATTTACCCATGAGCCATGTCATCAACTAATTTTTTTGTTGTTTCGTTTTTTTTTTTTTTTTGAAACAAGATTTCACGTAGTCTACATTGGCCTCAAATTTGCTGTGTTCGTAGCCTCCGCCAATCATGTTTGTTTTGTTTTGGTTGGTTGGGTGGTTGTTGTCCTGTTATTTTAGACACCTGGTCAGATTTTATTTCTACAGATAGGAAGGCCACAAAGGTAGAAAGGTAGAAAGGTGGCCTCCCATTTTTCTTAGGTCACTGAGGTTTGAACATGCTATATACCACACACACACACACACACACACACACACACACACACACACACACACCAGCCTATGGAAAATCTTTTTAAATTCTGAGTAGTCCTAGTGCCAAGTACAGAGCAGCCTTGTGGGACTAGTTCAGCAGGAAACAGGACTGATATTTAAAGAGACCTGTCTGTACTCCACCAAGAAACATCAATCCTTTCCTGCTCCTGAATTCAGGCTCCTCCATTCAAAGCCTGGTCTCAGCCGCTAGCAAACTTAAAGAGGTGACTAGATGTCTTCAGATTTCCCTGGAGGCCCAGACGTGATCCCCTTGTTTTTCAACCTCCACTCTGTACCACTTGGCCCAGCCAACCATCTATAAAATATGGTCCTAAGACAGGGTGACATAATACAAAGACAAACCCCAAAGCTCCAAGAAGGCATCTCAGGACCAAACGCACTTGGTGAGGAGGGGAGGGGCAATGGGAATGTTTGTTTTGTTTTTGAATAAGAGTCTCTTTATGTAATCCTGGCTGTCCTGGAGCTCACTCTGCAGACCAGGCAGGCTTTGAACTCAGAGATCCTGCTGCTCTGCCTCCAGAGTGCTGTGACTGCCAGTATGCACTGCCACACCCAGCTACATTCAAAAGAATTCCATGGAATACCACGTAGGTGTTTAAAAACAACGAGGAAGCTCTCAAAGATATACTGAAATGAAAGACAAGCCTACTGAGACGGAGGGCAGAACTGTGAGAAACCATCAGCTTTTTCATGAAAAATAGAAAATTAGGCCAGACAGTGGCAGTGAACGCCTTTAATTCCAGCACCCCAGAGACAGAGACAGGCAGGTTTCTTGTGAGTCTGAGGCCATCCTGGTCTACAGATCAAGTTCCAGGACAACCAGTGCTACACAGAGAAACCTTGTCTTGAAAAACAAACAAAACAAAACAAAACAAAAATACCTTGGGGTCCTCTTCAGCAACAAGCCCCCATAGCGTTTTAAAAACTGGTTGGGAGAAAGGAATGAACCCTGAAGCTGGGTACACAGAAGAGTAACGAGACTGAAACTGTTTATATAAAATCCTATGTTATGCAATGTAATGCAAACTATTTTGTATTTCACCACTTGAATATATTATTTTTCAGACACTATATACATATATATGTATATATATATATATATATATAACTTATTTAGGACTCTTTGCATGTTTTATTTTACGTGTATTTTGTCTTGTTGTTGTTTTTCAGCAGAGCAAACATGCATTAAGGGAAAGTGATGAGAGTTCCCAAGAGGAGGACAAATTCCAAGAGAGGAGTACACGATTTGGGTATTTTTGGAACAGGATCTGACTATGTAGACCAGGCTGCGCTCTCTTGCTTCAGCCTTCTAAATGCTAAGAGAGGAGGCCCACAGCACCCAGCTACACACATCAAACTGAAAACAAAACACCAAGGCTTACAGAAGGTAAATCCCTATAACCAGACAGCTAATAACACAATCTCAGTTTTGATTTTCAATGAAGATTTCCAATGTTTTCCCTTTTCCACACTGCCTTTACAGAACAGCAGAGGGCCACCTGCTGCCATACTAGATGACCTGCGTTCAGTCCCCAAGACCCACATGGCAACATTCAGAATCAGCTTCTGCAAGTTGTCCTCTACTTCCACATACACACACCCACACCCACAAATAGCAAAAAATAAAATGTTAAGAATGGATGGTTGACACGTTATTACAAATATGCTCTTTAGCAGCCGACCCTCTGAACAATGAGACCACACTGAAGTCATCTTCGGTTGATGACTCGGAAGACAGCATAATGCCCATTGTTAGTCCAAAACATTCACCATCACCCACACAAACAATGTAATGATTAGGCTCTGTTAACAGGAGGAGATAAACTTCCCATACAAGCCCCATCCCAGATTTCAAACTCCAATAAAACATATTTCAGAACAAAATGAAGTGTGTGATATTAACAATGTATTTATAAGCACTTTAATATAAAGGAGGAATACATTTTTAGAAGCAAATCCCCTTTCTGCTCTAAATAAGCCAGGGAACAATTTTCTTCTTGACCCATTAGTAGAAAGCATTACTGCAGAGTCTCAGATAGCAGATTATTCGCCTCCTAGCATGTACATGTCTTAAACAGAATTAAGTGCCAAATCACATAGGCTAGTGTTTGGGAGACCATCCCAAACATTTATCACAACGTGCACTGACATCACCCAGATATCTGAGACCATCACTGTTAATTCAGAACCAAACATCTGTACCATCTGTACATTATATATATTTATATATATATACACATTATTTTTATAATTTACTTATCATTATTTATGTGCATTGTTGTTTTGCCTGCAGGAATGTCCATACAAGTGAGCCAGATCCCTAGGATGGAGGGACAGACAGTTCTGAGCTGCCATGTAGGTCCTCTGGATGGGCAGACAGTGCTCTTAACCTCTAAGCACCTCTAAGCCATCTCTCCAGCCCCTGAATACTAGTTTCTGATAAGCCCCAAAGAATCTCCATTTTGAGTCCCTCCTTGGTGATAACAGGTCTCACCGATAGAACCTAATAATAACTCTGTCTCCTGCTATCATACTGGATAATTATGACATCCATACAACGACATAGTCAACACAGCCACTAACACTGTTGCACTATTTTAATAACCTATAACTCCATTTCCTTTCAACAGCACTGAGGCAGTTACACCTTTTTTTCTCCCTTTGCTTTAAAAGTACTCTGAACTTTCCAATCATGTATTCTTATAAAATCTGGTCTTCAACCACATTTCTGGCTACCTCTTCATTCTCCAAGTACACTAGCCTTCTTAAAGACTTTATTATTTATGTTTATTATTTCAAGTGTATGAATGACAACATGTATGTCTGTGTATTGTGTGCATGCATTGCCCAAAGAGGTCAGAAGAGGGTGTTGGGTTTCCCAGGACTGGGATTACACATAGTTGCTAGTTGGCATGTGGGCACTGGGAACTGAACCTGAGTCCTCCGGAAGAGCAGCCAGCTGAGCTCAGCCATCTCTTCAACTCCAGATTTTACTTCTTATAACCTACAATTTATATTGTGCAGTTGATTATAGATCCCACACTATCAGAAGCAGTGTAAAGGGGTTCACCATTTTATATTTCTGCTTTGTAAATTCCAGTTTTGGATTAGCCCACTCTCTCCCCATCCTCCTGTTCTTTAGGGTATTAGAGAAAATGTAAAATCTGGTGGTGGCATACACCTTTGATCCCAGCAAAGGCAGGTAGATCTCTGAATTCAGGATAGCCAGGGCTATGCAGAGAAACCCTATTTCAACAAACCAAAAGAAAAGAAAAAAATTCTTCATCTTTGGTGCTACAGATGAAGAATTGTTGCTCTTTTAGATTCAAGCCCTAGCCCCCACATACACAGCAGCTCACAACGATCCATAAGTCTAGTTCCAGGGAATCAAATGCCCTTTTCTGACTTCTGAGGGCACCATCACACATGTGGTAAACAAATATACACACAGGCAAACACTCATACACCATACATGGACATCGTGAGCTACATGATGAGTTCCAAGCCGGTCAGAGCTACACAGTGAGATGCTGTCTCAAAACAAGGCAACAAGAAACCTCTCATCACATAAAATAAATCAATAATAATAATAATAATAATAATCCTTCAGTTGGGCAGTAGTGGTCACATGCCTTTAATCCCAGCACTCGGGAGGCAGAGGCAAGTGGATCTCTGTGAGTTCAAGGCTAACCTGGTCTACAGTGTGAGTTCCTGGACAGGCTCCAAAACTACAGAGAAACCCTGTCTTGAAAAACAAAACAACAACAACAACAATAATAATAACAATAACAAATCCTTCATATTTTCCACTGCTAATCCCTATGGCTATAATGCTCACACCAGAAACTCACTACAATTCCTTCAACCTCCAGAAAAAAACTGATTTATTCACAGATAACTGATGACAATAAAAATAAGGCCAGTATGCTAACACACACATAGTTCCAGGTTGGCCTGTGCCACACAACCCTAACTCAAGCAAACAAAGAGAAAAAGAAAAGAAAACCTTTTAGTCACTACTACCTTCTGCTTGCTCCTAAATCCATGGGTTGCCTTGGAAAGAAAACAAGTGAACTCCCAACTGCTAAGGCACTTGCTTCTAAGGCTAAGGAACCTCCTGCCCTCTGGAGCACCTGACACGGTAATATTCCCTCCCTCCTTCAAACTCTCTTCCTTTGGCGACTGTGACTCTGGTCTAGCCCTTCTCCTGGCCCTTTAAACCTCTCTGTCAATGTGTTGTCCTCAGTGATGCTGCTTCCGACCCACAGCCCAACTCTCTGCTTTCAGGATTACTATCTCCTACTAAGGTTTCAAGAATCCCTATATAGTCTCTCTACACTCTCAACTTCATGTCTTTATAGCCAAACTTTCTCAGTTTTATCCCCAATTTTCCAGCTCTATCTGAAAAACTCGAGTTGAACTTGGTCACAACCAAATTTATCTTTCTTCAAAATTGCTTCTCATTCTGCTTCCATTAACACCACCAGCCCAATACCATAAACCAATGAGAAACCCCTTACTTACAAAAGCAGCAAAACCAAAAAACCTCTCAACCCTATTTTGAAAAATCTTGGAATTTCATGCCATTCTCTTCATTTTCCTACAACTATCCAAGTTCATTCATCCTTTCTTACCCACAAAAGCTCAAGTCTGCCTACGGAGGCCTTCTTCTCTCCCGTCTTTACTTTCAATCTTTCCTTCACATTTTCCACACATAATCCATATCAAGCTCCTGCTCACAACCTTCAAAGGCTCCCTGTGCCTACAGAATAAAGTCCAACTTCTTTGACAAGTCTTTCTCAGACATATAAATTCAAAGTTTCTCAACCCGACTAATCTGGATTTTATTTCCAGCTAAATCCGAATTGTAGCTTAGATCAGGGTCTTCAGAAAGAAGTATAAAAAGTAAACTAGTAAAAAGAGGGAGAAAGGAGGAAGTCTCTCAGGCTAGAAGTCAGGGTGTTTAGGAGGGATGGGCACGTTTGATGGCAAGGAAGGAATCCAGATCTCAGCGGCAGAAGAGGGTGCAGAGACGCTCAGCAGGGGAGCCGGACGCAAAGCCTTCCAGAACTTCACAAGTGAGGAAGGTCAGACACCACGATGTCGATTCGAAGTATAACTTCCAACGGGTTCCCGGCCTCTGAATCGAGGAGATGAGGACTATCCCGGGACCCTGAGGGAAGTGAGAAGGAAAAGGAACGGGGAGGTGGAAAGGGACGGACGAGAGACTGTCCCCTGCCTTTGAGAATCTCAAGGAAGGCACCAGGCTGGCCAGTGCTCGGCGACCAGAGAGCCGAGGCTGCGTGCGCGGTAGGGATGTGAGCCTCGTTCCTCAGACTCTCCCGACGTTACCTGAGGCAGGACCGAGCCACCGAGGGGGCGTCTGCGAGGGCCGGAGGGCGAGGGAGGCGGCGGCCCAGAGCCAGCATAGCAGCTGCCGGCCGTGGCTGTTTAGCCTGCGGAGGAGGTGGGGGTCCCTCGCGCAGAAGTCGGCGATTCCGCGGGGCCAGCGGCAGCGCAGAAGCCGCAGCCTACTGCCATGGCCTTGCGGTCTGGGCTGCTTTCCCCGCCTGCTCGGCGGGGCCCGGAGGCGGCTCGCCGCTAGGACTCAGAGGGCAGCTGGAAACTCTCGGCTCCCCGCGGGTGAGCGTCTGAAACGCCTGCGGCCAGGGGACTGGGGCGGGGCCTCCGGGGGCTCCGCCCCTCCTCAGGCCTCCCTCAGAGCAGCCAATCGGTCGTCAATCTTTGACAAACGAGCTGGTACGGTTGTCCAATGAACGCTAGGAAGGCCACGTGGTACGAGGGTGGGCACAATGGGCGTCCAGAGAAGCCAATCAGCAACGCTGGGCGCCAACTCTTAGAAGACGAAGGGAACCAATAGGAAGGGAGTGGAGGTAAAAACAGAAGCGACAGTGTGTTGAAAAAGCGGAACCCAAGAGCAGAGAATACACCTGGGGGAAAAGCTAAGAGAGTCTCAAAGAGGGCGAGACGTAAATACAAGATAAGCCAATCAATCCCCCCTCCCCCCGCCCAACAGAAACGATTGATAATTAATTAATTAGACTAGCGCGGCTTTTGAATAAGGTGTCCTACTAGATCGAAAGCCATGTCCTGCAGGAGGATCGCAGTGTAATAAGAAGCTAAAATTAGTACATAATTCCTAGCGACTTGAGAAACAGCAACAAGTAGAACTAAACCAAATGCCGAGAGAAGAGATTGGATTTGGTGAAGGAAGACTCAGAGGATAGGTATCACGAGCTGGTTTGAAAAGAATTATGAAATATCTCTGTGGGGAATAAGAATTTTCCCAACTGTTCCATCAGGTATAGATTTCCTCACACTTCCCATACCCATGAATTTCAAGGGTTTATATTCTTATACCTGAGCAGACTGCAATAGAAGAATAAGAACAGATAGACACAGTGGAATATGGGCCTTACCCTCAGGACTTAGGGGCCACAATTTAAAAAAAGAAAAAAGAAAGAAAAAGAAAAGACTTCCCTCTTCCTGGAGGTAGAGATTCTTGGCAAATATGTGGAACATAAATAATTGAAATAGGACTGGGGCAGAAGGCAATGACAGAGAGTGTACCATGTGGACCTGGGTTCGATCCCCAGCACTGACAATAGTAATAACAATGGAATAAAGGTGGTCCTGATGGCAACTGAGTTTAAGAAAATGTATGGTAGCCGGGCGGTGGTGGCGCACGCCTTTAATCCTAGCACTCGGGAGGCAGAGGCAGGTGGATCTCTGTGAGTTCGAGGCCAGCCTGGTCTACAAGAACTAGTTCCAGGACAGGAACCAAAAGCTACAGAGAAACCTTGTCTCGAAAAATTAAAAAAAAAAAAAATGTATGGTAGGAAATAAAATTGGAAGAGGCTGAATATCGATGGAGCTTGAATAATAAAATTACCTTTTTGTTTTAATGCTTGTGTGTTTCGTTCTTGAACACATGCATAACCTAGGCAGGGCATTGTTTGAGGAAGAGTAGTTAGTAGCTCACAGCATCTCTTAAGGGAGATCGGGACAGTCCAGTTCAGAATCATTCTGGCATAAAGTATGTGCTGCCACCTGGTGGCAGTTCAGATGTTACTGTCCCACGTTTCTGTTGAAAGGTTTGGCCCCCTTGCAAATGTGTCTCTCATAGAGCCTAATACAAACAGTTGATAAACACTACTGGGAGCAATCAGAATTAAACAATGCCACCGTGCCAGATGAATTACCTGCTCAGTGAAAGACAAGGAAAGGCTTGGTGGGAAGGCTCTTTAAAAGCAGGTCTAAACGTCGGAGCAATGATGGCCTACTCCTTTGATCCCAGTACCAAGGAGGCAGAGACTAGCAGATCTCTGAGTTCAAGGCCAGCCTAGACTAAAGAGTGAGTTCCAGGACAGTCAGGGATACATCAAGAATCCCTATCTCGGGGGAGAGGGGAAAAGAAGAGTAAGTTTAAACAAAATTTTTAAATTTGGGGCTAGGGATGCTGTCTAGTTAGCAGAATGCTAATATGCATGAAGCTCAGGTGTGGTGGCACATTCCCATCAGCCCAACATTCAGGAGGTGGACACAGGAGACCAGGAATCCAGGTCATCCTCCACTATATATGGAGTCTAGGCCAGCCTGGGACACTTGATACTGGGCCTCTAAATACATATTAAATACAAGGGAGAGGGAAAATAACACCATGGATTTGCCATGCAAGATGAAGAAGCATCTGCAATCCCAGCACTCCCACTGGAGATGGGAGGCAAAGACCCAACACTAAAGCTGTCCTCTGATACTGACACGTACACTGGAGTGAGTGTACACACTCATTCACACACACACACACACACGCCAGGTACAGTAGTACATGCCTGTAAGTCCAACACCTGGAAGGTGGAGACAAGAGGAACAAGGCCATCTTTGGCTATATAAAAGAGTTCAAAGTCAACCTAACAACACAGGATTCTGTCATATATACACCAAAAAATAAATAAAAAGCAATAAATAAAATAAAAATGGGTCTGTAGCCAAGTATGAAATCAGTACATCACTCGTAATCCCAGCAATCAGGACCCAGGCAGGACTGAACTACAGAGTTCTGAGCCAGCCTAAGCTACAGAGTCCCCATTTCCATAAATAAATACTAAATGTAAACAAGGCTGGAGTCCTGACTCAGCAGCTAAGCAGACTGACTGCTTTGCCAGAGGACCCTGGCTCAATTTTCAGCACCCATATGTTAACTCTAGTTAACACGTTAAGTTCCAGAGGATCCAATGCCCTCATCTAGCCTCTGCAGGCACCAGGCACCAGGCAAGCACTTTGGTGGACATACATGCAGGCAAAACACCCACTCACATGAAATAAAAATTGAAAAACAATAATAAACTCTCCTTCTCCCTGTCCCTTTCTCCCTCTCCCCCTTTCTCTCTCTGACAAGATCTCATTATACAGTCTTGGCTGATCTAGAACTTGCTGTGTAGGTCCGGCTGTCCTTGAACTCTGAGATCCACCTGCCTCTGCTTCTCTTCCCCAAGAGCTGGGATTAATGATGTGCACCACCATACCCATTGAGAGACCCTACCTTTACCCAAACATATGCACACTTGGCTCTGAGCACTCTATCTATCTATCTATCTATCTATCTATCTATCTATCTATCTATCTCTCCAGCTCTCTGTCTCTCTCACACACAATGAGGAAAAGGATGTGGAAGACATCCCTGTAGTTGTTTAATGTCTAACAGTGGCTGCTGGTTAGGCCAGAGGTTTAAACATACCATTACTGAAAGCAGCTCCTGTCTTACTGCGTCAGTCTTTTTGTTTCTATTTCAGATAACTCTCCTCTTGCCAGCCTGAATTAAGAGTTGGAATCTGTCCATAAGCCAACTGTACATCTTAGTTCAGGGCAAATGCATCCAAAGATCTTGCTGGTGGATGGGTAGCATTATCTTTTTATCTTTTGTCTACAGTTACCACTGGAAGAGGAAATGCTGCTGGTTCTTAGGAAATCTTGAACCCTCTGGAATATAGAATCCAGGATAGAAGAAAATAAGCCTGCCCTTCACCGCATATATATATATATATATATATATATATATATATATATATATATTGGTTTTTCGAGACAGGGTTTCTCTGTGGCTTTGGAGCCTGTCCTGGAACTAGCTCTGTAGACCAGGCTGGTCTTGAACTCACAGAGATCCGCCTGCCTCTGCCTCCCGAGTGCTGGGATTAAAGGTGTGCGCCACCATCGCCCGGCAAGATATATTTTTCAAACTCTTAGTTTTCTTTTCTTTTCTGTTTTTTGGTTGTGGTTTTTCAAGAGATATTCTCGTTCTAGCTTTGGCTGTCCTGGAACTCATTCTGCTGACCAGGCTGGCCTCAAATTCACAGAGCTCTGCCTCCCTCAGCCTCCCAAGTGCTGGGATTAAAGGTGTGTGCACCACCACCCAGCAACTGTGAGTTTTCTTTCAATTTGACACAAACGAGAGTCATATGAGAACCACAGCTGAGAAAATGCCTCCATCAAATTGGTCTGTAGACAAGTAGGAGGGGGCATTTTCTTGATTAGTGATTGGTGTAGGAGGGCCCTGCCCACTATGGGTGGTGCCACCCCAGGCAGGTGGTCAGGTGGTACTGGATTATATATGTGTGTGTGTGTGTGTGTGTGTGTGTGTGTGTGTGTGTGTGTGTGTGTGTGTGTGTGTGAACTGAGGCCAGGTTGTAGTGGTGAACGCCTTTAATCCCAGCACTGCTGACGCAGGTGGGTCTCTGTGAGTTCAAAGCTAGCTTGGTTTCAGGACAGCCAGGACTACACAAAGATAACCTTATCTGGAAAAACTAAAACAGCTAAGCAAGCCAGTAAACTGTCTTCTCCACATCAGTTCCTACCTCCAGGTCCCTGGCCTCCTTGGGATGCTTTTGGGTGTAGTGTTTTATCACAGCAGTAGAAAAGTAAACTAAGGACCAAACACCAGCCATCAGACATTTTTGTTTTGTTGTCTTTATTGTTAGTTTTGAGACAGGAATGTCTTCCCTCAAACTCCAGATCCTCTGTCTCCACCTCTCTAGTCCTGGGATTACAGGTATACACCACAACACATGGCTTTTTCTTTAAATAAAATCGAATAGAAATGGGCCAGGGGTATAACCTGGTAGTATAACACTTGCCTATCATCAATGAGGTGGGGGTGTTGGAAACACCAAGCAAACTGGTTGGGTATGGCAGCACATACCTATAATCTTAGAATTTAGGCAGTAGAGGCAGGAGGATCAGGAAGTTAAAGGTCACTATGGTAGTTTGAATGAGAAGGGCCCCCATTGGCTCATAAATTGAATATTGATCCCCAATTATTGGTGCTCCTTGGGAAGGACTAGTATGTATGGCCTTGTTAAAGAACGTGTGTCACTGTGGCCATTAAACTTTCAAAAGATCTGCCAGTTCCTGTGTACTCTCTCTGCTTCCTGTCTGTGGACGGGATGTGCTCAGTGCCATGCCTGCCAGCTGCTGCCATGCTCCCTGCCATGATGGTGAAGGACTCCAAACCTCGCTGCTCTCTGGAACTATAATCCCCAAATAAACCCTACATTCTTTTTTTCTCTTCTTCTTCTTCTTCTTCTTCTTCTTCTTCTTCTTCTTCTTCTTCTTCTTCTTCTTCTTCTTCTTCTTCTTCTTCTTCTTCTTCTGCTTCTTCTTCTTCTTCTTCTTCTTTTCATTTTCAGGACAGGGTTTTGAGGCTAGAGAGATGGCTCAGAGGTTAAGAGCACTGACTGCTCTTCCAGAGGTCCTGAGTTCAATTCTTAGCAACCACATGATGCTCACAACCATCGATAATGAGAGAAAAATGTATAACTCGAGTTCAAGAGTATCTGATACCTTCTTCCGGCCCCTGCGGACATTACATATAGATGGTGCACAGACATACATGCAGGTAGAATAACCATATACATAAATTAATTTTTAAAAATGAAAATAGTAGAATTTGAATCACAAGATTTTATATTTCTTCATAAAAGTTATAATAAAACTACTTTTTGCTAGGTGTGGCAGTACACACCTTTAATCATAGCAATAGGAAAGCTGGAGGTAGAAAGATCTCTGTGATTTCAAGGCCAGCCTGGTCTACATAGCAAGTTCCCTGACAGCCAGGGCTACACACAGAGAATCTCAAAAGAAATAAATAAGCCCAGAAGTGGCCAGGTCACCTTTAATCTCAGCACTCCAGAGGCATGGGAAAGCAGATTTCTGTGAGTTCAAGGCCAGCCTGACCTACAAAGTTCTAGGACAGCTAGGGCTGTTAAAAACAAAACAAAAAGAAAAAGAAAAGTTTTAGGGTTTTTCTGTTTGTTTTTGAAGATGACTCAATTTCACAGAAACTGAGAAGCCTGCTACAACCATACAGGCTGAGCTGCTAAGGATGAGGAGGTGTAGAGAATCTGGAGTAAGTCTCAATAAGCTGTAGCACAATTAACAAAAACGCAGACACAGATATTGGGGTTCAACCTGAAGACCAGAAAAGCAAAGCAGCCAGACACTGCCTCTTACCCCTACCACAGTCCGAATAGGGCGATCCTGCCTCCAGGAACCCTCAGAATGAGACTGGCTGAGAGCTGTCTCCTCCTGTCTTGTATTCCTCTCTAGGGCTGGGATTAAAGGCGTGCACCACTATTACCTGGTTTCTATGACAAACTAGTGTGGCTACTTGGATTAAAGGTGTGTGATGTCACTGCATGGTTTGTGAGGCTGACCAGGGTGGTTGTTTTACTTTCCTATCTTTAGGCAAGCTTGATTTACTAAAATACAAATGAAATATCACTACAATAAGCAGTCTGACAGTGTGACTGCCTAGATCTAGTGCCCACCAGGGTACCACACGCTCCTCTGCGATCTCATCAATACTGCCTCAGACCAACATCTGAACCCATTCTACTCACCACAACGGGGAAATCATTGCTTTCCAAGTTCACCTGAACATGGAGTCAAACGTGTATCTATAAATGTCAGAAATCAGAGGCAGAGTTCACAGGAAGCAGTGAGGTGAAAAGGAAATGTCCAGAAGAATCGATCTCATGTGGGTGAAGACACATAGAAAACACACTAGGGACACCAAGCCACTTTATTTTAAATTAGCTGAGTAGCAAGAATGGCTGGAGAGGGAGATGCCTCAGGGAAGAGGGCACATACCAGAGGGGATGAGAAGACTGCCTCGGGTGGATGCTTCATCTAGCTCATCCTTCTTACAAGTCCTTACAGGTCATTCCGCAAGACCTTGGGGCCCTGAAGGAACAGATCCTCTCGCTCAGGGCTGTGGGCATGGGACTGAGAGCTGCTGGGTTCCAGGCTAGAAAGGGTGTTCTCAAGTTCTAAGAGGAAGTAAAATGAAAAACCAACCATTAGCGAGACTGTGATGTGCATAAAACCAGGCCCTGGACATCCTGGAAAGGACGCGCAGGCCTGGTTTGTATGTGCCCATGCACAGGTGCTTCTCACTGAGTACCTGTTTCTGTCCCGAACTGCAATGAATGATGTAATGGGGAATGTAGTGGTACCTGTCTGTAATCCTAGCATTCAGGAACTTGAGGCAGGAAGATTTTGAGTTAAAGAGCAGGCTGGGCTCTATAGCAAACCTGAGCTACAAAGGAAAACCTAGCCTTTAAATAAATATTAAATAACTACTTTGGCTTCTCTTCAAATCATATAAATACTTTGTCTTTCACTAAATAGATATTAAATAACAAAGTAGCTTGCTGGGCAGCGGTGGTGTACATCTTTAATCCCAGCACTTGGGAGGCAGAGGCAGGTGGATCTCTGTGAGTTTGAGGCCAGCCTGTTCTACAGAGTGAGTGCCAAGACAGGCTCCAAAGCTACAGAGAGAAACCCTGTTTCCACAAAAATCAAAAAAATAAACAAAAATAATAATAGTAATAAAGTAGCTTAACTCTCTGTGATATATAAAAAGGGCAGATGGACTCACACAGAAAAGGACTATGCCCAACAACAGACAGCTGCATTCAGGCACCATGCAGATGCAGCCCCCCCCCCCCCAAGAACTGTCCTTACCCCTATCTAGTTTCCTTAAAAGTTCCCAGCTACGGTCACAGTCTGGAAGACTGACTTCAGAGCTAGATGAAGAAAGAGACATGGCGAAGATGGTGGCCAGAGGCAGCTTAGATTGCCGGGCATGAACAGAGGTCCTAGAAGGAACAATCAGAGGCAAAGAAAGTGATGGATCTAGGACTCTTCCAGCATAAAACTGTCTTCCTTTCTGAGGTCAGGATTCCAGACTCCCACCTTGCTTCCCCCATTATCACTCACACACTCTTAGATATATCCCAGCTCTGAATCAAATGACGAATGACTAACACTGGGAGCAGCAGGATGGCTCAGCTAATCAATGTGCCCTCCATCAAGACTAGCAACCTAAGGTTGATCCTGAAACCCACGTGGTAGAAGTGATTCCTACTGGTCTTCTGACCTCCACATGTACTTCATGATACATACATGCCTATACACATGCAGACTAAATAAACAGATTACAAAAAAATTTTAGTAATACAGGTGAGCTAAAGACATAAAAAAATTAAATAACAAAAGCTGGGTCTAGCAACATATACCTGTACCACCTGCACTTGGGAGGGAGAAGCAGAACAATCAGGAGTTCAAGGACAGCCTAAGTTAGCATGTCCACTGTTGTTCTTATGAATACAACCCCAGATACTCAGACCCACCACCCCAACCAATCCTGGCCAAAATTGCCATTGCCACTCTTATGAATACAACCCCAGATACTCATATCATGACCAAATTTAGGATAGCTGTACTTTGACCCCTGTGACACAAATCCCCTCTACTGCCACAGCACACACAACTTCTGACCTGAGGAGGTAGGGCTCCTCCTTCTGGGCATCAAGGGCCTCTGTCCTGGTAACCTCCAAAGTCTGAACCTTGCTCTTCGGGTCACTCTGCAGGTGTTCCAAGGACTGCCAGACCATGATGCAGAAGGAGGACTAAATCTCTCCCTTTCCAACAGAAACTCCCTCCCCAAACTCCACTCCTCAGCACGTGAGAGCCTTCGCACAGGTGAGGTCAGTGACTCATGTTTACAGCAAAGACTGGGAGAATCGCTTTGGAGGGATACGGAATCAGCATGCAGAAGGATGATGGGGATCGAGATGGGGGTGGGAGAAGATATCTAGATCTTTCTGTAGAGCGGGACAGACAAGAAGGATGGGGACTCCATGAAGAAATATGTGAAGATTGGTCTATGCCTGTCCTACCTTCCAGCTGCGGGCCTGAACCTGGCGCCCATCAGCCATCTGTTTCAGCAATAACTCCTGATGCTGGCCTGAAAATGAGACAGACTATGAGGGCCAATTCTCTAACTTCATTCCTTCTTCTTCACTGCATTGCAACTGGACTGGCAGAAGAAACAGACAAACATGTTCTGGTCCAGTGGCTGGAAAGATTCCAAGCTGAGGAGAAGAGACTAAATTCAAACCATGAGAAACAAAAACCAGAATATATTGCCAAAGGTCAGGGGTGTAACTTGGTGGTGAAGTACATGCATAGCAAGTACAAGGCCCTGTATGTGATACCCAGCATCACACTATGTATAAACCACAGAAACACAAATAATTTGCCTGGTGGTGCCATATGCCTTTAATCCCAGCATTTGGGAGGCAGAGACAGTGTGTTTCTGTGAGTTCAAAGCCAGCTGGTTCACACAGTAAGTTTTAAGATAGTCAAGGCGATACAGAGACCCTGTCTCAAAAAATTAAAAAATGATAATAATAACTTGCCAGACTTTTCAACAACTCAAAAGGGTAGACTCTGGTCAGTTACTGGAAGATATTCCAGGGGCTGGAGAGATGACTCAGAGGTTAAGAGCACTGGCTGTTCTTCCAGAGGTTCTGAGTTCAGTTCCCAGCAACCACATGATGGCTCACAACCATCTGTAATGAGATCTGGTGCCTCTTCTGGCCTGCAGACATATATACAGACAGAACACTGTATACATAATAAATAAATAAACAAACAAACAAATAAATAAATCTTTAGGAAAAAAAAAAGAAGAAGCTATTCCAGAAAGAGGGACAAGGAACTTACTCAGCTGGTCTCGAAGCAACTTCAGTTCCTCCCGAAGAATCTCTGACTCTTCCCACAAAAGCTGGTGCCTACATGAGTGACAGCAGTGTCATTCTAGAATCAAATAACAAACCCAAAGTAGCTGGAGATTACAGTCCAATGCTAAGGGTGTCTACCTACCATGAACAAGGCCAAGGGTCAATATTCAACATCACAGAAAAATAAATTGAGGAAGCTAAACTTCTGACATACCAAGGGTTCAGAAGCCTCAAAAGATGGCTCAGTGGTTATGAGAATTTGTTGCTCTTAAAGAAAATCCAGCATCCACATGGATGGCTCAAAACCATCTTTAACTCCAGTTCCAGAGGATTCAACAGACATGCATGTGCTGCACAAACATGCATGCAGGTAAAACATGTACATAATTGTTTTCCCTTGTCCTTTCTGGTTTTCTGAGACAAGGTCTCACTATGTGGCCCTAGTTGGCCTACAACTCAATATGTACAGCAGGCTGGTCTCAAACTCACAGAGAATTGCCACTCTCTGACTCCTGAGCACTAGAATGAAAGGTGTGCAACACCAGGAAATAAACCTTAAAGGAAGAAAGGATGGAAAAGATGTCTTGCCCATCACTTACTCACTCTGCAGCTCTTTGTGGAAGCCTCTGGCACTACTGAACTTTTCCGGTCTCGTTTTCATTTGGATTTGGACTAGCTCTTGAACCTGGTTCCGAAGGCCCTGTAGTTCCTTTCTCAGCCCTTCCACGCGTTGCTCCAGAAGGGCTCTCCCTTTTGGGCCCTCCTGAAGCAATTTCAGTGATGCTGTAGTGGGACAAGTGAAGGCAGACTGCCCTAAGAGTGTTGAAAATCAAAACATATGCACATACAAAAGCTACATAGCAAAACTGTGGGTACCTATATAAAGCTGTGTGGGGCTGAAGAGACAGCTCAACCACTAAAGGCTAAGCTTCCCAACCAAAAGTTATACGTAGATCAGCAGGAGAGCATAGCTCAGCATGCACAAAACTCCAGTTTTAATTTAAAACTCTGGGGCTGGAGAGATGGCTCAGAGGTTAAGAGCATTGCCTGCTCTTCCAAAAATCCTGAGTTCAATTCCCAGCAACCACATGGTGGCTCACAACCATCTGTAATGGAGTCTGGTGCCCTCTTCTGGACTTCAGGCATACACACAGAATAGTGTATACATAATAAATATTTTTTAAAAATTAAAAAATAAAACTCTGTATACTGTACATGAAGAGAAGAAGTGGCCCAATACCTTCTAGAGCACTGATCTTGTTCATCTGCTGCTCCCGATCCTTCAACAAATTCTGCACAGCATGCCTTAGAGCCTCAGTCACCTACCCAAGTAGAGAAAGCCAGGAACTACTTTCTAAGTTATTTCCCCAAATCCTGATATTATTCTTTTACACTGCCACTACACACAAACACCTAATACCTCACCTGAGCCTGAGACTGAAGCTGGGATCGGAGTTTAGTGACTTCATCCCAGAGAGATGATGAGCTGTGAGATTCGGTGCAGCTTAGTCTCTCTCCACGAATGGGAGTCTTTAGAGCCCAAGGCTGAGGAGCTTGAGCCTCTGGCTGAGGAGGCAAGTGATGAGGGGAAATCCAGGTGTCAGCCAGGTCCCCTATTGAAGGAATAAGGAAAGGACAAGAACAGGGTCTGTCTGTGTAGGAAACTAGAGTTCCAGACGGGAAGTAGCTGGAATTTGTACAGAATCGTAGATGATAGAGGCAGGCACTGGAAGAAGGTCTTGAAAAGAGAAAAGGCTGGGAGAGAGAACAACACTTACCTGTGGAGGAAACTCGAAGAGGATACAAACTCTGCTACAAAAGAAAACAGTTCCACAAACCAGTGAGCGCTCAGTGTCCTTTAGCCTATGCCCTAGCCTAGCTTCCCAATAGAGAAGGGTGAACTCTGGGAGGGCTGGAGGGGAGGTTCCTGTGCCTCCTCACCTTAATCCGGGCCATATTTTCATCAGTTGAAGTGAGAACTGCATGAAGCTGATCAGACCAGCTAGGGCTCCTATTCATCCTGGAACACTGAGGACTACGTTCCTGCTCACTCTTCCCACACCGAGATATCCGCGGTGCAGGCCAGGAAAAGCCAGAGTGTTACATGGAAAGAGGAAAGTGGGAGGGGGATACTAAGGCTATTGATGTAGTACCACAGCAAAACCGCGAATCTGGAACTAGGGAACGTGTTCTTGGGGAAGTGGGAAAAAAAAGCAGAATACTCTAAAATACAGATATCAAATGAGGGTACAATGAGCCGAATCTTGACTTCAACCTCCCCAAATCAAGGACGCTAGAACTGTGTCAAAGTCTGTCAGTCGCAACTACCGCCCGCAAGTTCAAACTCAGGTGGGCGGAGAATGACATTTAAGAGCGGGTGCCGCAGCGACACCCGGGAAACTGAGTCCGCTTCTTGCCGAGACAACAGGCAATAGAGGGCGGAAATACGTTTCCCTGGAAGCGCCCCCGTACGTTCATACACACATATACACACACACCCGTGAAGCTTGTCGGGACATGGAGTCTTATAGACTCTGTTACATTTCGGCTCCGAGGACCGAAGGAACTATTTATACCAAAATGCATCGTGCAGAGTCAATTGAATCCGTTACTGGTCCCTTACCTCCTGGGAAATGTAGTCCAGCCCTGCTTGACGCGCACAAACTCAAACTAACTATGAGACTCCATTTCCCAGCAAGCTCAGCGTTCAGCGTGCGGTATGGAGCCGCATGTCGCAGAACTGAAGCAGAAGATTGAGGACACCTTATGTCCTTTTGGCTTCGAGGTTTACCCCTTCCAGGTTGGTTTGTCTTCCCTGTGTTCTTAGTACCAGCACTATGATTGGTCTTGGCGGCAAAACCGTGAGGCCCGGTGAGCCCTTCTTATCCAACCCAGCCTCCTACCGCGGCCATCTAACGACCCATTCTCCGAGTCGTAGTGTGAAATGGGGCTTGGTTAAAAAGATAAACAGCCACATGTTTACCCTTTTACCTCTTTATGTTGTCAAACAAATGAATTGGATACAACCCACGATTTCTAACTTCTCATCTCCGTAATTTACAGGGAAAATGTCCCCCTATGGAACCGGAATCACCGGACGCTTCCAAAGGAGTTAGGAGACAGAGAGGTCAAAGTTTGGAAGGTTGGCATGGCTGTTAGGTCAGATGAAGAGAGAAGAGTATTTCTGATGTCGAACAAGACACAATTGACTAGTTTGTTCCGTCAGTCAACAGAAGGCTAATTCATAGTGTTACTAGCCATCAATACAGGACTAGCTTAGAAATTCCTCACGCTCGCCTGGTACAGAAGTCTCTGTGACTCCCGTCCCTCTCTATCCGTCCCAGCCCCGCCTGATCCCACACTTTTCTCCCACAGTACTGAGCGAACAAGATATGCTTAGGACACAAACCTAAACTAAAGTCATCCTTACTCCTTAGACCTATCTTATAGACTTCCCATTTCCCACCCATTCCCTTGAGCTGTCCACAGCAAGGCTTAGAATAGGGTACTATAGAGAACTAAGCTAAGGCTAGCTTAAAAGCACTTACAGGAAGGGGGAAAAAATGAAATTGAACCTATGGAAGATGTAGCTCGGTGAGGAAAAAGAATGAAACTGAGAGCTGAGGCTGTAACTCAGTGATAGCATGCTGGGTTAGTACCGGCAGGGCTCTGGCTTTAATCTCAAGCACCAGCACAAAAAAACAAGCAGAACAAAGAACTGACGAAAAGATGGATTGAAAGGAAGGAGGATTGTGTACATCCTAGAGTAAGAAAAGTGTGTGTGTGTGTGTGTGTGTGTGTGTGTGTGTGTGTGTGTGTGTGTGTGAAGTCTGGGTAATGGAAACTAACGCACTGAATGGTTAGCTGTAGTTCTGTCTGTTAACAGGTCCTGCTACTCACCTTCCCAGTTCTACATCCAGCAGCCACCATGACTATCCCTGAATCTTCCAGACTTGTAGTTTTCAGCCCGGCAGCCTATCCTGTATGCCAGAACAGTTCTCTCAATAGGATTAGCATAGTCTCCTTGCTCCCATCTTGCCTCCAGTCCATTCTCTACACTGAAACCAGGTCTTTCTAAACTATCGGCCACTTTACTCTTTTAAGTTAAGTGGTTCCTCACTGTCACCAAATTGGAGTCATTGTTTTAAGTTGTCATTTAAGGCCAGGCACAATCTCACTCCTACGAATCTCTCAAACCTTTTCTCCCTAGTACAGACCCTTCCCTTCCACCAGACCAGATAGTCTGCTCTTCTCCAACGTGCTTAGTACATTTATTTCTTTTCTTTGTTTTTTGTTTTTGTTTTCTTCTCTCTTTTTTTTTTCTTTAGTGTTTAGAGACAGGGTCTCCCTGTTTAGTCCTGGCTGTCCTGGAACTCATTCTGTGGACCAGGCTGGCCTCTAACTCAGAAATCCACCTGCCTCTTTGCCACCCCCTTCCCCCACAGGGCTGGGATTAAAGGTGTGTGCCACCACAGCCCAGTGAGCCAAGTGCATGTTTTTTTTGTTTTTTGTTTTTGTTTTTTCGAGACAGGGTTTCTCTGTGGCTTTGGAGCCTGTCCTGGAACTAGCTCTGTAGACCAGGCTGGTCTCGAACTCACAGAGATCCTCCTGCCTCTGCCTCCCGAGTGCTGGGATTAAAGGCGTGTACCACCATCGCCCGGCCTGCATGTTTTTTTTTTTTATTGCTTTTATTGAGCTCTACATTTTTCTCTGCTCCCCTCCCTTCTTCCTTTCTCCCCTTCTACCAGGACACAGTGCATCTTTACCTGGCAAAGATACAGAGCGAGACCCTGTGTTAAATAAACAAACAGAGAGCCGGGCGTTGGTGGCGCACGCCTTTAATCCCAGCACTCGGGAGGCAGAGGCAGGCGGATCTCTGTGAGTTCGAGACCAGCCTGGTCTACAGAGCTAGTTCCAGGACAGGCTCCAAAACCACAGAGAAACCCTGTCTCAAAAAAAAAAAAACAAAAAAAAACAAACAGAGGACAGATTCTCTATCCCCACATCAACCTTCAGTTTCCTCACCAGCCCCCGAGACTGGAGTTCAGTTTCTTTCGAATGTCAGAATACTAATCTGGTCTGCTATAGGACTGGTTATAAGTGCAGTGTCTCTTTCTGTTTATTCTAGTTTGTTCATAAACTCCTTCCTAGGCTAAGTCCCTGCCAATTGCAGACAGATTGCCCATACAAGTTTACTATGCACACATGACATAGCATCAGTGAATTCTTGGAGTAAATGAAATGGACTTGGTTGCAGAATGTATGAACCCTTGAATACAAAGCCAAGATATGGGCCTGGTTAAGGCCCAAGCTGCTTGCCAACCAGACCTGAATTTTCTGTGTTCCAGGTGAAATGGTACAATGAACTCCTGCCTCCAGCCTTCCACTTGCCCTTCCCAGGACCTACCCTGGCCTTCGTGGTACTCAGCACACCTGCTATGTTTGACAAAGCCCTCAAACCCTTCTTAAAGAGCTACCAGCCCCAACCGCTAAGAGACCCTGTGGATCAGTGCGTGTCCTACCACCTGAGAAGTGTTACCGAGGTGAGGCTCAACTTCCCTTCAACTCCCAGTCCTGCCTCTGCTTCCCTATTGATCAAGCTCAGTGCAGGATCTAGGCTTAGAGTTAGGAGCTGTAACATTCTGTAACTGCTTCCTGTTCTGCCTTCTTATACTCGGGTTTCACCCTTTCTTTTAGCAGACTCCCCATCTGAAGTCAGTTGTGTGGGTGACTACACTAACGGACACCTGTGAACCTCATACTAGTTTTAATCTCTAATTGGAATATGAGTAATTCCTACATCTTTTATGCTTTGTTCTGTGCTTACAAGCTCTGTGCTGTCTTCTGAGCCTTTTGAAGTCAGAATAGAATTTCCCAGCCTCTACTCATTTATATACACATAAATTGTACATATAATTTCTAGGATCTACCCACCCTAGATTTGTGCAAGACAAGGCTCAATAACTCCTGATAATAGAGGCTTCTAAGCAAGATCTTTTGTATTTCCCTTCCTGCACAGGCCTTTCTGAGAGGGCAGAGAACTTCAACTTCTTTCACTTAGCTTCTTAGGTTAAAGTTATGTTTTCCCTTGAAATGTGGCTTTTAATGGAGAGTTCCAGCAGTAGGAAGGTAAAGGCAAGATTATCGTCTTTGCAATGTATAGCAGGTTCAAGGCCATTCTGACCTTGTCTCAAAAAACCAAACCATGGGCTTATGAGACAGGACCATGTTAATACACATCTTAGGCCTTCGTGGAACAGTCCTGACTCCCATCATGCTAACAGGAGCCCCTTATTCTGTTCCAGAAGTTTCCAGAACTGCAAATAGAAGTCATTGCTGACTATGAGATCCACCCCAACCGGCGCCCTAAGATTCTAGCCCAGACTGCAGCCCATGTGGCCGGGGCTGCTTACTACTACCAACGACAAGATGTGGATGCTGACCCATGGGGGACCAAGGTTAGAGAATACATGTGAATGAATGAGTGGGGACTGAGAGAAAATTAGTAAAAGCCCCTCCAAGTATCCCTAGAGGTTCCACATTACATCACCTTCCTTTCCTGACGTTGATACATAACCCAGGACAAAGTATCTGTGGTGCTGACAAATAGGCCGCCTGCTTTCTGGTTTGCCTGAGGACATCACAGTTCAAAACCTTGGGCTCTTTTAATATTTTAAAAATCTCTCTTTCAGCCGGGTGGTGGTGACGCACTCCTTTAATCCTAGCACTCGGGAGGCAGAGGCAGGCAGATTTCTGTGAGTTCAAGGCCAGCCTGTTGTACAAGGGCTACTTCCAGGACAGGCACCAAGCTACAGAGAGAGCTTGTCTCATAACAAAACAAAACAAAACAAAACAAAACAAAAAAATCTCTCTGGAGAAATGGTTTAGCAGTTAAGAGCACTGACTGCTGCTCTTCCAGAGGTCCTGAGTTCAATTCCCAGCAACTGTATAATGGCTCACAACAATCTGTAATGAGATCTGGTGCCCTCTTCTGGCATGCAGGCATACATGGGAGCAGAACACTGTATGCATTAAAAAAAATAAAATAAGTCAGGCAATGGTGGCACACGCCTTTAATCCCAGCACTAGGGAGACAGATGCAGGAAGATCTCTGTGATTTGAGGCCAGCCTGGTAGACAAAGTGAGTTCTAGGACAGGCTCCAAACTACAGAGAAACCCTATCTCAAAAAAAAAAAAAAACTAAATAAATAAATCTTAAAAAATTTTTTTTTACTGTGTTCTGCATGCCCTTATGGAGACCAAAGGACAATTTCTACAGTCAGGTCTCTCCTTCCACCATGTGGGTCCCTGGGGATGAACTGAGGTTGTAAGGCTTGGCTGCAATCACCTTCCCTCACTGAGTCACCTCACCTCTTCCTGCTCTATTTTTGTTTTTGAGACAAGGTCTCGCTACACTTCTGGCTGTCTTGGAACTCCCTGGGTAGGCTGGCCTTGAACTCCTTGAGATACCTTTGCCATAGGAGTACTGGGATTTAAAGCACAGGCAGCCAAGCCAGACAGAATCTGTTTTGTTTGTTTTGGGGAGAGGATTTATCTGTGTGAACCTGGCTATTCTGGAACTGTGTAGACCAGGTTGACCTCAAACTCACAAAAAACTCCAGCCTTTACCTCCCGAGGGTTGGGTGTATACAACCACTGCCCAGCTTGCCTGCTTTGTTCTTTTTTTGTTTTGTTTTGTTTTTTGAGACAGGGTTTCTCTGTGGCTTTGGAGCCTGTCCTGGAACTAGCTCTGGTGACCAGGCTGGTCTCGAACTCACAGAGATCCGCCTGCCTCTGCCTCCCAAGTGCTGGGATTAAAGGTGTGCTCCACCATCGCCCGGCGCCTGCTTTGTTCTTAAAACTTTGTGTTTCCTGCCTGTCTTGGAAAATTCAGGGGCAGAGTAATCCAAGACAAGGCTCAAGGGAGCCCTTCCTTATTCTGTAGAATGTTTTTGAGTAGGTGGTGAAGAGAAGGACAGGACAGTGAGGTGGGGGTAAAGGCACTGTGTGCCACACCAGCATACCAACCTGAGTTTGACCCCTGGGACCCATGTAAAGGAGAGAGAGCCAAATCCATGAGACTGTCCTCTGAGCTGCATAGGTACATTCATATATGCACAGTAATAATTTCTTAAAAATCAGGAAAAGAGCCAGGCAGTGGTGGCGAACGCCTTTAATCCCAGCACTCGGGAGGCAGCACTCGGGAGGCAGAAGCAGGCGGATCTCTGGGAGTTCGAGGCCAGCCTGGTCTACAAGAGCTAGTTCCAGGACAGGCTCCAAAGCTACAGAGAAACCCTGTCTCCAAAAACAAAACAAAACAACAACAACAACAACAAAAAAAAAATCAGGAAAAGAGCCAGGTGGTGGTGGAACTCCTAGCACTCGGGAGGCAGAGGCAGGGGGATCACTGTGAGTTTAAGGTCATCCTGGTCTGAGTGGGAAGTAAGTGAGCAAAAATAGGAACTGGCGAGATTAGCCAAAATTTAGGGCCATTTGTTGCTCTTGCAGACTGGCATTCATCACCCACAGGGCTGGCTGCTCACCCTCTGCTGGTCTCTGTAGGTACTGCTTGCACATAAAAATAAATTGAAGGAAAAAAAAAGCTTGCAATAATGATAGTTGGACTTAGTGTCAAAATGGCCTCTGTAACTCTGCTTTTCTTTTCCCTTCTCCCCAGCACATAGCAGGTGTGTGCATACACCCCCGATTTGGTGGCTGGTTTGCTATCCGAGGGGTAATGTTGCTGCCAGGGATTGAAGTGCCAAATTTGCCACCCAGAAAGCCCCCTGATTGTGTGCCTACAAGAGCTGGCCGCATCACTCTGCTTGAAGGCTTCAATTTCCATTGGCGTGACTGGACCTACCGGGATGCCGTGACTCCTGCAGAACGGTACTCAGAAGAGCAGAAGATCTACTTTTCCACCCCACCTGCACAACGTTTGGCCGTATTAGGCTTCGCCCAACCCTTGGAACACCCTAGCACTACATCTGAGCGTCCCAGTTCCATGCTTACCAAGCCTCAGAATTCCAGCAGAGCACGAAGCTGGCTTAGCCCCAGTGTCTCACCACCTCTCTCCCCTGGCCCTTGATACCTTTCCCTTGTGGGCTCCCACTTCGGTAGATTTATTTGGGGTAGAACTTGGTTTTTCAAGAGGCACTTTTTTTTAGTTTTTCAAAACAAGGTTTTTCTGCGTGGCAATGGCTATCCTGGAACTCACTCTGTAGACCAGGCTAGCCTCCAATTCGGAGATCTGCCTGCCTCTGCCTCCTGAGTGTTGGGATTAAAGATGTGTGAAAGAAACACATTTATTTTGACTATTTCCCAAAGCTCGTCAAAGAGAGTCATGACTCAATTTACATTGGTCAAGAAAAACACATTCAAGACAGACTCAAAATCGGTAGGTGCCTTCAAATATTGGACTCAAGCCTGTTGTATTTTTGGGCAGTACTGCGAGATAATATTTAGAGGTGTGGTTCTCAATCTTCCTAATGCAGTTCCTAATGTTGTGGTAACCCCCAACAATGAAATCACTTTCATTGTTATTCAAATAAGTGATTTTGTTGTTATGAATCATAATGTAAATGTTTTCCCAATGGTCTTAGGCTACCCCTGTTAAAGTCTCCTCCAACCACCTAAATGGGTCTTCACCCACAGGCAGAGAATTGCTGATTTAGAGGATCCTAGGGGTATACACCCTTTAAATGGTACCCACCACATAGGGCTAAGCTAAGTAATTATTTAAATAAACTACTTTGAAACTAACCTATAGTAGTGATGTTATTACTAAAGTCTTAAAGAATCTTACCATCAAGCCTGCCATCCGTCCTCATGGAAGGAGAGAACTGACTCCCGGAAGCTGTACTCTAACCCCATATACACTGATGTACCCCTCTCCCCATGAACATGTGATTTAAGAGGAAGAAAAGAGAAATGGTCAAGGGCTGGAGAGTTGGCTCATTGGTAAGAGCACTGGTAAGAGCTCTTCCACAGGTCCTGAGTTCAATTTCCAGCAACCATATGGTGGCTCACAACCATCTGTAACGATATCTGGTGCCCTCTTCTGGCCTGCATGTCTATCTGCAGGCAGAACACTGCATACATAATAAAAGTAAAAAGAAACAGTTCTTTACTCCCAGAACTCTGAGATGAGTGCAAGATTAAAGCCAACCTAGGCTGCAAGGCAAGACTGCATTTGTGTGTAGGCCAGAAGCAGGCCTTAGTCTTCTTGAGGCTGGAATTTAGAGGCAGTTGGGAGCCATGTGCTGTGTGTTGAGACAATGCCCCTGAACCTGATGCTTATTTTGAGGTTTGCTAACCAGCAATCTACCTGTCTCCCCTGCATTTAGATAACAAACACACAGCGTTGGTCCTGGCATTTTTAGGTGGTTTTTGGGGACTGGACTCAGACCCCCGTGCTTGCACTGTGTTCTGCCCACAGTGTGTTCTACACTTGGTCACAATGAGTTTACTAACCCTGTAGCCACCACGGGTACTGACCAAGAGCCAAATAGTAAGATCATCAAATCAGCTGTTCAGGAAATCTTAGCCATGCTGGAGTTCTGGGCAGGGCAGAGTGGAGTTCTCTCCGCACAGCCGATGCTTTCTTTTGCCTTCACTTCTCTGGTGCTGGGATTACAGGTGCATCCCACACCATTTATGTGGCAGCAGGCTTAGAAAACAGGGGACTTTGTCCACACCATGCAAACTCTTCATTTCTGTCAACTTGACAGTAAACCATTGTCACCTAGGAGAGGAAACCCCAACTGAGGAACTGCCTAGATCAGACTGGCTTGTGGGGATTTTGTGTGTGTGTGTTTTTTTTTTGTGTGTGTGTCGGAGGAGGAGAGGCTAATTGACTTAGAAGGGTCCAGTCCACTGTAGGGCAGCAGTTGGTCCTGGAGAGACAAGTAACTTTTTTTTTTAACATGATGGTAGGAAAGAACCAACTTTTGCAAGCTGTTCTCTGACCTCAACCTAAGAGCAGCCTTGAGACATACGCTACCACACACATAGATGCACACAAAATAATAAATGAAATACTTAAAGTTGCCAGGCATAGTCGCATGTATCTTTAATCCAGCACTCGAGACAGAGGCAGGAAGAGATCCACTTGCGTTTGAGACTAGCCTGATCTACATTGTGAGTTCCAAGAACAACCAAGTACACATAATGAGATCCTGTCTACACATAATGAGATCCTGTTTTTTGATTTTCTTTTTGACAGCCAAATCTTTATTAAGGGAATTGGTCTCTGGGGATTGGAGGGTGGACCTGGGGCCCTCACTACACAGCTTGTTAATCGTCACTGTCACCAGAATCCTGTGGCTTCATCGCATATGGACGCTCTGGAGGGTTGGAGAAGGGCTCAATGTGCAGGGCTTCAAAGGCATCATCCTCTCGTAAGACCAGGCCCACTGTGGCTGGGGCCTGTGGCTCTGCTGTCAGCCTAGTGAAGCCACACTCGCCCAGAGTTTTCCCATCATCAAGGAGCTGGTCGTCCTTGTACAGCCGCTGCTCATCTGGTGGCCACTTAAGGATGCTCTCAACGATGCGCTTCAGATCGAATACGGTACTCGACTCCTTGGCATCCGTGAAGATGGTGGTCTTGTGGCGCCAGATCATGAGAAACACATCCATCCCAGAGGCTGCTTCTGGCTCCACACACCGGCACAGCCAACTCAGTCCCGAGATCCTTTTTTTAATATATCAACTTAAATAAAACTCACCGTGGGTTGGATTTAAGAAAGGTTGTTTTGTATTAAAACATGCATTCATTAGTTAGAGGAATCAGGTACTTGAGCCATAGTGAGCATGTGGAGGTGAGAAGAAAACTTGGAGTTCAATCCTTCCACACACTGAGCTTTTGTTGTTGGTTTTTTTCAAGACAGGGTTTCTCTGCTTAGCTGTTCTGGTTGACCTGGAACTCCCTTTGTAAGTGTAATGTCTGTCCTGTCCCTTCAAGAGACAAGCCCCGCCCTCCCAAGTCTGCACAGGCAACAGAATCTTCCTTCTGCTTCCTGCCTGCAAGCTCTCCCTTTCCTCCCTCCCTAAGAGGTAGTTTCTCCTCCTTCTCCTCTCCTCTCCCCCCCTACACCCGCTCTCTGTTTCTCTCTCTCTGCCTCTTTCTCCTCGTTCCCCTTCTCCCTCCCTCTCCCTGTCCCCTTCCCTTCCATAATCCACTAAACAAATATCCAACCTCAGTCTTGCATGCTGTGCCCATCCATCTCTGTCTCTCACCCACCATAGCTCCTCTGGGACCTGGTTATCTGCCAAAGTCTCTCACCTGTTGTGTGGCTCCCTGCCTGGGACACTCTGCCTACCCTCAGGGAACTGTGCAGCATTTTAGTTTTACAATTACAATAAACCAGGTTGATCTTGATCTCACAGAAATCTGCCCGCCTCTGTATCTAGACATGTGCCACCATGACCAGCTGCCACCCTTGAGATTTTAAATCTGAAAAGAATTTTTTGTTTTTTATTTTTTTTATAATGCAAAAACTGGTAGATTTTATTGTGCAAGAAACAACTTGTGCAAAAACTTACATTTCTATACATGGAAACTTGCTGGGTAGCTAATAAAATAACTACTGCATACATACATTAAAAAAATAAAAATAACTTCACTGCCCATAGGCTAGCTACTTACTGATCTTAGCATTACAGAATAGAAATAAAAACTTCTGGAAAAGAGACAAATGTAATCATGTCCTATGTTGAACTATTAAAGTTCAACTGTTCACTAATCTTACACCTACACCTGCCCCTGTAACCATACTTCCAAATGAATGAAAACCTTGGTAACATTTCTAAAAACAGCCAACAAAATTCAACAAAACTCCCAACACTATAGAGAATAATTCTGAGATCGTTTTATGAAAATAAAAATTTTTGCAAGCTGACCAGTCAAAGAACAGAAATCAACATTCTCACTTCTCTAGGAGTAATTCTAGTTCTCTCTGCAAAGAACTAACCTGCTCCTTCTCCCTGTCTTCTTTTTGTTTGAGTTCATCCAGAACAGCCTGAAACCTCTTCTTGAGAGCCAAGTTTTCTACTTTCATGATGAGATCCTCCTGACGCTTTGCCCTGTCTTGGGTCTCCTGGAGCTTGCCTTTCATGTTATCAATCTGTTTCTGAATTCCCATAACCAACCGGTTGGTTCCTTCATTTTCTTGGTGCTGTTCATCTGACTCATTGAGCTTGTCTTGTAGCTGCCTCTCCAGATCTTCCTCGGTGTCAATGATGTTGACATCTTCCTCATCTTCACTGCTGCTGCTGAGGTCATTGAATATCTCTCGAAGTTCATCGAGTTCTAGTGAGTCATGGCCTTGCCTGTGGCCAGACATTCCTGGAGAGGAGATATCGAGGCCTTGATTTTCGGTCTCCTTTGTTTCATCTTCAGCAATTATCTCCCAACGAGTGCTGACAGCTTCAGCATCGGTGCTCAGCAACCGCTTCACTTCTTTTTCCACATCGGGAGACTCAATATACTTCTTCTTTGCTGTCTTCCGGAACCTTCTCTTTCTGACATTTTTTAGAGGTAGAGTGATTCCATGGTTCCAAAGAAACTTTTTCTCTTTGTCCTTATCTTTTTCCTTGCTTGCTTTGGGATCAGCGGCGGCAACCGGCTCCTCCACAGGAGGGTATAGGTCACCATCTACTGTGGATACAAGCATCTGACAGATATCTGCTGTCTTGTAAAAGGTTTTTTTGTCGATGGTTTTCAAGCTTTCCATAACACAAGGCAAATCTACCAATTTGGCGGCCAAGGGCACTCGATCCACCCTGACGATTCCATGCCGCCCGTCAGGGTGTAACTCAATGGTCAGTCTGTCCTTCAGGTCGACGTGTCCAGACTGCACCGCCCTCCTCACAGTTGAGGCATATTCTGGGGGCAATCGTAAGATAAACTGGCTCTCCAGTTCATGAGGCGCATCGTCTTTGCTCTTACTCATCTTTGATTCCTTGGGAGTTACTCCTCCAACAGATGCTTGCTGCACTAAAAGAGTTCAGCTCAGTCTGCGGGCGAGGTACAGCTTCCCGCGGCCAGAGCAAAGCGGCAGGGAGCGGCGCGTCCTCCTTTTGGTCTCTCTGCGATCTGGGCCTCTGCACACCGACCTGCGCGCCACCAAGGAAAGGGCTCAGGTCCTGTGGCGTGAAATCTCACTGGCCTCCGCTGGAAGCAGCTGACTCCAGAGCTAACCGCCTCCTTTTGCCACCGACCTACACAGAAAACAAGCGAGAAAGAGCAAAAATGATTTATTTTAAAATGACAATATATACTATTTGAAATGTGTGAGACTAAAATGTTTTCTGTCTCTCGATTATTTGTCTTGGTCTCATGTATGGAATATCACCTTTATAAAAGTGTGCATTTATTTTTAATTCATGAGTCATTTGCCTACATGTATGTATGGGCACCACATGAGGGCCTGGTGCCATCAGATGCCAGAAGGGAGACTCGTATCCCATGGAAGCAGATGGTTGTGAACTGTCATGCAGGTGCTGGGAACTGAACCCAGGTCTTCTACAAGAGCAATCAGTGCTCTTAACGACTGAACTATCCCTCCAGCCCAGGAATATTACCTTTCGATAATTATAGTACCCCTCAAAATTTAAGTTTTTAGAGGAACAGACCACAAAAATAACTTACGTTTACCAAAAAACATGATAGAAAAACAAGCATTTTGGCCAGGCAGTGGTGGCACATGCCTTTAATCCCAGCACTCAGGAGGCAGACGCTAGCCTAGACTACAAGAGCTAGTTCCAGGACAGCTAGGACTGTTACACAGAGAAACCCTGTCCCGAAATACAAACAAAAATAACCATGCATTTTGGGGCCTGGTTATGGCCCAGTTAGTAGTGTTTACATAGTACTTACAAAGTCCTAGGTTCAACCTTTGACACTATCAGATGTGGTGGCACACAACCTGTAATCCCAGCACTCGGGAGGCAGAGGCAGGCGGATCTCTGCGAGTTCGAGGCCAGCCTGGTCTACAGAGCTAGTTCCAGGACAGGAACCAAAGGCTACAGAGAAACCCTGTCTCGAAAAATAAAAAAATAAAAAAAATAAAAAAAAAAAGGTTTTAGGTTGTGTCTGTTTGCTTTGAAGATGGCTCAATTTCACAGAAACTGAGAAGCCTGCTACAACCATACAGGCTGAGTTGCTAAGGATGAGGTGGTGTAGAGAATCTGGAGTAAGTCTCAATAAGCTGTAGCACAATTAACAAAAACACAGACACAGATATTGGGGTTCAACCTGAAGACCAGGAAAATAAAGCAGCCAGACACTGCCTCTTACCTCTACCACAGTCCTAATAGGGCGATCCTGCCTCCAGGAACCCTCAGAATGAGACTGGCTGAGAGCTGTCTCCTCCTGTCTTATATCCCTCTCTAGGGCTGGGATTAAAGGCGTGCATCACTACCACCCAGTTTCTACGACAAACTACTGTGGCTACTTGGATTAAAGGTGTGTGATGCTACTGTCTGGTCGGTGAGGTTCTTGATATACTAAAATAAAAATGAAATACTATTACAATAAGCAGTCTGACAGTGTGACTGCCTAGATCTAGTGCCCACCAGGGTACCACATGCTCCTCTGCGATCTCATCAATACTGCCTGCCACAGAACAGCATCTGAACCCATTCTACTCTCCGCAACAGGGGAAATCATTGCTTTCCAAGTTCACCTGAACTTGGAGTCAAACTTGTATCTATAAATGTCAGAAATCAGAGGCAGAGGTCACAGGAAGCAGTTAGGTGAGAAGGAAATGTCCAGAAGAATCGATCTCATGTGGGTGAAGACACGTAGAAAACACACCAGGGAGAGCCAAGCCACTTTATTTTAAATTAGCTGAGGAGCAGGAATGGCTGGACAGGGAGATGCCTCGGGAAAGAGGGCACATAGCAGAGGGGATGAGAAGACTGCCTCGGATGGATGTTTCATCTAGCTCATCCTTCTTACAAGTCCTTATAGGTCACTCTGCTAGACCTTGGCGCCCTGACCTGAAGGAACAGATCCTCTCGCCCAGGGCTGGGGGTAGAGGACTGAGAGCTGCTGGGTTCCAGGCTAGAAAGGGTGTTCCGAAGTTCTAAGAGGAAGTAAAATGAAAAACCAACCATTAGGGAGACTGTGATGTGCATAAAACCAGGCCCTGGACATCCTGGAAAGGACACGCAGGCCTGGTTTGTATGTGCCCATGCACAGGTGCTTCTCACTGAGGACCTGTTTCTGTCCCCAACTGCAATGAGTGATGTAATGGGGAATGTAGTGGAACCTGTCCTGGAACTAGCTCTTGTAGACCAGGCTCTCCTTGAACTCACAGATATCTACCTGCCTCTGCCTCCCTCTTGACTGCCGGAATTAAAGGAGTGTATTACCACTGCACAGGCCTTTCCCTCATTTTTAAGATATTATTCCTGTGTATATATGAATGTACCCATGGGGCTCGTAGGACAGTTTCATGGGTTTGGCTCTCTCTCCTTTACATGGGTCCCAGAGGTCAAACTCAGGTTGGTAGCTGGTGTGGCCCACAGTGCCTTTACCGCCACCTCACTGTCCTGTCGTCGTCTTCACCACCTACTCATGGAAACTCCTAAAGAACCACCGAGGGCTCCCTTGAGTCTGACCTTGAGTTACTCTGCCCCCAGATTTTGTAGAGACAGCCAGGGAACACAAAGTTTTAAGAACAAAGCAGGCAACTTGGGCAGTGGTTGTGGACGCCCAGCCCTCGGAAGGCAAAGGCTGGAGTGTTTTGTGAGTTTGAAGTGAACCTGGTCTACATAGTTTTAGAACAGGCAGATTTATTAAGAAAAATCCTCTCCCAAAAACAAACAAATTAAATAGATCAGGCCAGGCTTGGTTGCAGGTGCCTTTAATTCCCCTGTTCAGTGAGCAGAGGCCTACACTGTTTCAATGAGTTCAAGGCCACCCAACACAGGGAGTTCTAAGCCTGCTAGAAGTGTAGCGAGACCTTGTCTCAAAAACAAAAAGAAATAGAGCAGGAAGAGGTGAGGTGACGCAGTGAGGGAAGGTGTTGGCAGCCAAGCCTGACAGCCTCAGTACATCCCCTGGGACCCACATGGTGGAAGGAGAGACCTGACTCCAGCAATTGTCCTTTGGCCTCCATAAGGGCATACAGAACACAGTAATTTAATTTATTTTAAAATTACTATTTATTTATTTTTAATTTTTATATTTGGTTTTTCTTTTTTTAAATTTATTTTTATTTTATTTTATTTTTTTAATTAATTTATTTATTTATTAAAGATTTCTGTCTCTTCCCCGCCACCGCCTCCCATTTCCCTCCCCCTCCCCCAATTAAGTCTCCCCCCAGCCCGATATATTTGGTTTTTCGAGAGAGGGTTTCTCTTTAGGTTTGGAACCTGTCCTGGAACTAGCTCTTGCGGACCGGGCTGACCTTGAACGCACAGAGATCCACCTGCCTCTGCCTCCTGAGTGCTGGGATCAAAGGTGTGGGCCACCGCCGCCTAGCCCCGCCTCTACGTTCTTAAAACTGTGTTTCCCGGTCGTCTCCAGAAAATCCAAAGGCCAAGTAATCCAAGGTCACAGGTCAAGGGAGCCCTCCCTTATAACTTAGAATGTTTTGAGTAGGTGGTCAAGAAGAGGACAGGACAGTGAGGTGGGGGTAAAGGCACTGTGTGCCACACCAGCTACCAACCTGAGTTTGATATCTCGGACCCATGTAAAGGAGAGAGAGCAAAATCCATGAAACCGGCCTCTGAGTGCCATAGGTGCATTCATTTATACACAGTAATAATTTCTGTCAACTTGACAGTAAACTATTGTCACCCGGGATAGGAAACCCCAACTGTGGAATTGCCTTAATCAGATGGGACTTGTTGGGCGGTGGTGGCACACACCTTTAATCACAGCTCTCCCGAGGCAGAGGCAGGTGGATCTCTGTGAGTTCCAGTCCAGTCTGGTCTACAAGAGCTAGTACCAGGACAGGCTCCAAAGCTATGGAGAATCCCTGTCTCAACAAAACAAAAAACAAAAAAAGGTTGGCCTCTGGGGATTTTGTGGGATTGTTTTTTTTTTAATGTGGGGAGGCTCATTGATTTAGAGGGGCCCAGTCCACTGCACACAGTAACACCATTCCTAGGCAGCAGCTGGTCCTGGGCTGTTTTAAATTCACTTACCCCAAGTTGCTTTCAATCACAAGATAACACAGAAAGAAGAAGCAAAGCAGACACCAGGCAAGCACTCTACCAAGAGCTACACCTCCAGCCCTGAGGCAGCTCTTAAACCTAATATTTATGAATAGTGGGAGCTATGGAGATGGCTCAGCCACAAAGTGCTCTTGTGAGGAAATCAATTAGGTTCTATTAAAGAAGAAGTCAGGCTGGACAGACCATGCTTATAAAACCAGCCCTGGAGAAGCAGATTCTGAGAGCTGCAGCCACATCCACATGTCAAGTTCCAGATCAATAAGGGATTCTGCCTCAAAGAGTAAGGAACTGCAGCGATGGTGGAGATAGAAAGAAAGTGAAAGTCTGTAAATGCATTTCTAAGCCCCCTCAACCCTAGGACATTTTTCTAAAACCTTACACTCACTCTCTCTTGGAAACGGGACAGTCACCCCCCAACACACACATGCTGGACTGCTCATCACCCTGTGTCCTTGTGAATAATCTTCAAACATAATTCCATTCCGGGAATTGAGGCAAAGGCAACCCACAGATGTCGCCTCAGTTCCTGACATATTGATTTAGTCACTGGAACAAGGTCAGGAAGACCACAGAGATGCTCTCTCTCTCTCTTTTTATTTTTTAGGTTTTTTGAGACAGGGTTTCTCTGTAGCTTTGGAGCCTGTCCTGGAACTAGCTCTTGTAGACCAGGCTGGCCTCGAACTCCCAGAGATCCGCCTGCCTCTGCCTCCCGACTGCTGGGATTAAAGGCGTGTGCCACCGTGGCCCGCCTAGAGACGCTCTCTTATCTCACCCGATCTCAGGGCTATTCTCCCCCTGGAATAGACCAATCACTGCTAGTAACCCTTTGAGTAAGCCAATCCAATAAGTTGGAAAACAACCTGCAGGTTCCCCATTTTTGTCTGTGGCTTTTTGCTTTAAAAGATGGGCTGTAACAGCAATCAGATGTCCTTCATATCTCGAACCTTAAGGGACCCTGCTGTGACACAATAAAATTCTCTTACTTTTGCATCAATTGAGGCTTTGTGAATTGTGTCTGGAGCAACTCCTCCCTGATGTTTGGACTTCCAGTCCAACAAAAGTCCCTCATCAGAGCATCAGACTGAGCTCCCAAGGTCCAACTGAAGAGCAGAAGGAGGGAGAAGATGAGCAAGGAAATCTGGACCGCGAGGGTTTGGTCCACTCACTGAGACAGTGTGCCTGTTCTAATGGGAGCTCACCAAATCCAGCTGGACAGGGACTGAATGAGCATGCGACCAAACCAGACTCTCTGAATGTGGCTGAAATGGGGGGAGGGTTTGAGAAACTTCATCTGGTGATGGATGGAGATAGAGACAGAGACCCACAATGGAGCACTGGACTGAGCTCCCAAGGGCCAGATGAAGAGCAGAAGAAGGGAGAACATGAACAAGGAAGTCAGACCATAATGGTTATTACTATGTTAAGTAATATAAGGAATATTGTGTATATTTCCTTTGCTACCCCTTTTAAGACATGTTCTCCTGTACTACTGGACTAGCATCAAACACGCTCTGGAACTGGCCTTGAAATTCTGACCCTCCTGCCTCTCCCTCCTAAGAGTTTAGATAACTAGTTTGCATGCAAAACACACCTGGCTCTTTTTTACTTTATTAATTTTGAAGACAGATCTCACGTGGCCTAAGGAATAAGGAAGGGCTCCTTTGAGCCCTGATCTTGGATTACTTGGCCTTTGGATTTTCCATCGATAGCCAGGAAACACAAAGCTTTAGGAACATAGTAAGCGGGGCCAGTCGGTGGTGGTGCATGCCTTTGAAACCAGCACTCAAGAGAGGGGCAGAGGCAGGAAGATCTCTGTGAGTTCAAGGAGAGCCTGGTCTACAAGAGATAGTTCCAGGACAGGTACCACTACATTCCCCATTACATCACTCATTGCAGTTGGGGGGCAGAAACAGGTCCTCAGTGAGAAGCACCTGTGCATGGGCACATACAAACCAGGCCTGTGCGTCCTTTCCAGGATGTCCAGGGCCTGGTTTTATGCACATCACAGTCTCCCTAATGGTTGGTTTTTCATTTTACTTCCTCTTGGAACTTCAGAACACCCTTTCTAGCCTGGAACCCAGCAGCTCTCAGTCCCATGACCACAGCCTTAGGCAAGATGATCTGTTCCTTAAGGTCAGGGCCCTAAGGTCTAGCGGAGTGACCTATAAGGACTTGTAAGAAGGATGAGTTCGATGAAGCGTCCACCCGAGGCAGTCTTCTCATCCCCTCTGCTATGTGCCCTCTTTCCCGAGGCATCTCCCTGTCCAGCCATTCCTGCTCCTCAGCTAATTTAAAATAAAGTGGCTTGGCTCTCCCTGGTGTGTTTTCTACTTGTCTTCACCCACATGAGATCGAATCTGCTGGACATTTCCTTCTCACCTCACTGCTTCCTGTGACCTCTGCCTCTGATTTCTGACATTTATAGATACAAGTTTGACTCCATGTTCAGGTGAACTTGGAAAGCAATGATTTCCCCTGTTACGGTGAGTGAATGGGTTCAGATGCTGTTCTGTGGCAGGCAGTATTGATGAGATCGCAGAGGAGACTGTGGTACCCTGGTGGGCACTAGATCTAGGTAGTCACACTGTCAGACTGCTTATTGTAGTGGTATTTCATTTGTATTTTAGTAAATCAAGCTTGCCTGAAGATTAGAGAGTAAAACAAACACCCTGGTCAGCCTCACCCACCAGATAGTGGCATCACACACCTTTAATCCAAGTAGCCAGACTAGTTGTCACAGAAACTGGGCGGGAGCGGTACACGCCCTTAATCCCCGCCCTAGAGAGGAATATAAGACAGGAGGAGACAGCTCTCAGCCACTCTCATTCTGAGGATTCCTGGAGGCAGGATCGCCACCGTACTCGGACTGAAGGAGAGGTATGTGGTAGTTTCTGGCTGCTTTGCTTTTCTCGTATTCAGGTTGAACCCCAATATCTGTGTCTGTGTTTTTGTTAATTGTGCTACAGCTTATTGAGACTTACTCCAGATTCTCTACACCTCCTCATCTTTAGGAGCTCAGCCTGTAGGATTGCAGCAGGCTTCTCAGTTTCTCTGAAATTGAGTCATCTTCAAAAACAGAGACAACCCAAAACCTTCCTTTTTATCTTTGTTTTATTTTCATTTTTTGTTTTTTTTTTTTGAGACAGTTTTTCTCTGTGTGGCAGCCCTAGCTATCCCAGAACTCCCTTTGTAGACCAGGCTGGCATCAAATTCACAGAGATCTTCCTGCCTCTGCCTCTGGAGTACTGGAATTAAAGGCGTGCACCACCACTACCCGGCCCTCCTTTTAATCTTATATAAGGTCTCATTTAACTCAGGATGCCCTCAAATTCACTATGTAATCGAGCATTCCTTGAATTTGTGATCCTCCTGCCTCCACGTCCCGGGTTCTGGGATTACAGGTTGTGTGACACCACCTCTGATGGTATCAAGGGTTGAACCTAGGACTTTGTAAGTACTATGTAAACACTACTACCTGGGCCATAACCAGGCTCCAAAATGCATGGTTGTTTTTGTTTGTATTTCGGGACAGGGTTTCTCTGTGTAACAGTCCTAGCTGTCCTGGAACTAGCTCTTGTATACTAGGCTAGTGCCTGCCTCCTGAGTGCTGGGATTAAAGGCATGTGCCACCACTGCCTGGCCAAAATGCTTGTTTTTCTATCATATCTTTTGGTAAATGTAAGTTATTTTTGTGGTCTGTTCCTCTAAAAATTTAAATTTTGAGGGGTACTATAATTATCGAAAGGTAATATTCCTGGGCTGGAGGGATAGTTCAGTCATAAAGAGCACTGATTGCTCTTGTAGAAGACCTGGGTTCAGTTCCCAGCACCTGCATGACATTCACAACCATCTGCTTCCATGGGATACGAGTCTCCCTTCTGGCATCTATGGCACCAGGCCCTCATGTGGTGCCCATACATACATGTAGGCAAATGACTCATGAATTAAAAATAAATGCACACTTTTATAAAGGTGATATTCCATACATGAGACCAAGACAAATAATCGAGAGACAGAAAACATTTTAGTCTCACACATTTCAAATCGTATATATTGTCATTTTAAAATTAATCATTTTAGCTCTTTCTCGCTTGTTTTCTGCGTAGGTGGGTGGCAGACAGAGGCGGTGAGCTCCGGAGTCAGCTGCTTCGAGAGGAGGCCAGCGAGATTTCCAGCCAAAGGACCTGAGCCCTTTCATTGGTGGCGCGCAGGTCGGTGTGCAGAGGCCCAGATCGCAGAGAGACCAAAAAAAAAACGTGCCGCTCCCCGCCGCTTTGCTCTGGCCGCGGGAAGCTGTACCTCGCCCGCAGACTGAGCTGAACTCTTTTAGTGCAGCAAGCATCTGTTGGAGGAGTAACTCCCAAGGAATCAAAGATGAGTAAGAGCAAAGACGATGCGCCTCATGAACTGGAGAGCCAGTTTATCTTACGATTGCCCCCAGAATATGCCTCAACTGTGAGGAGGGCGGTGCAGTCTGGACACGTCGACCTGAAGGACAGACTGACCATTGAGTTACACCCTGACAGGCGGCATGGAATGGTCAGGGTGGATCGAGTGCCCTTGGCCGCCAAATTGGTAGATTTGCCTTGTGTTATGGAAAGCTTGAAAACCATCGATAAAAAAACCTTTTACAAGACAGCAGATATCTGTCAGATGCTTGTATCCACAGTAGATGGTGACCTATACCCTCCTGTGGAGGAGCCGGTTGCCGCCGCTGATCCCAAAGCAAGCAAGGAAAAAGATAAGGACAAAGAGAAAAAGTTTCTTTGGAACCATGGAATCACTCTACCTCTAAAAAATGTCAGAAAGAGAAGGTTCCGGAAGACAGCAAAGAAGAAGTATATTGAGTCTCCCGATGTGGAAAAAGAAGTGAAGCGGTTGCTGAGCACCGATGCTGAAGCTGTCAGCACTCGTTGGGAGATAATTGCTGAAGATGAAACAAAGGAGACCGAAAATCAAGGCCTCGATATCTCCTCTCCAGGAATGTCTGGCCACAGGCAGGGCCATGACTCACTAGAACTCGATGAGCTTCGAGAGATATTCAATGACCTCAGCAGCAGCAGTGAAGATGAGGAAGATGTCAACATCATTGACACCGAGGAAGATCTGGAGAGGCAGCTACAAGACAAGCTCAATGAGTCAGATGAACAGCACCAAGAAAATGAAGGAACCAACCGGTTGGTTATGGAAATTCAGAAACAGATTGATAACATGAAAGGCAAGCTCCAGGAGACCCAAGACAGGGCAAAGCGCCAGGAGGATCTCATCATGAAAGTAGAAAACTTGGCTCTCAAGAAGAGGTTTCAGGCTGTTCTGGATGAACTCAAACAAAAAGAAGACAGGGAGAAGGAGCAGCTTAGTTCTTTGCAGAGAGAACTAGAATTACTCCTAGAGAAGTGAGAATGTTGATTTCCGTTCTTTGACTGGTCAGCTGGAGAAAATTTTTATTTTCATAAAACGATCTCAGAATTATTCTCTATAGTGTTGGGAGTTTTGTTGAATTTTGTTGGCTGTTTTTAGAAATGTTACCAAGGTTTTCATTCATTAGGAAGTATGGTTACATGGGCAGGTGTAGGTGTAAGATTAGTGAACAGTTGAACTTTAATAGTTCAACATAGGACATGATTACATTTGTCTCTTTTCCAAAAGTTTTTATTTCTATTCTGTAATGCTAAGATCAGTAAGAAGCTAGCCTATGGGCAGTGAAGTTATTTTTATTTTTTTAATGTATGTATGCAGTAGTTATTTTATTAGCTACCCAGCAAGTTTCCATGTATAGAAATGTAAGTTTTTGCACAAGTTGTTTCTTGCACAATAAAATCTACCAGTTTTTGCATTATAAAAAAAAATAAAAAACAAAAAAATTCTTTTCAGTTTTAAAATCTCAAGGGTGGCAGCTGGTCATGGTGGCACATGTCTAGATACAGAGGCGGGCAGATTTCTGTGAGATCAAGATCAACCTGGTTTATTGTAATTGTAAAACTAAAATGCTGCACAGTTCCCTGAGGGTAGGCAGAGTGTCCCAGGCAGGGAGCCACACAACAGGTGAGAGACTTTGGCAGATAACCAGGTCCCAGAGGAGCTATGGTGGGTGAGAGACAGAGATGGATGGGCACAGCATGCAAGACTGAGGTTGGATATTTGTTTAGTGGATTATGGAAGGGAAGGGGACAGGGAGAGGAAGGGAGAAGGGGAACGAGGAGAAAGAGGCAGAGAGAGAGAAACAGAGAGAGGATGTAGGGGGGAGAGGAGAGGAGGAGGAGGAGAAACTACCTCTTAGGGAGGGAGGAAAGGGAGAGCTTGCGGGCAGGAAGCAGAGTGAAGATCCTCCTGCCTCTGTAGACTTGGGAGGGCGGGGCTTGTCTCTTGAAGGGACAGGACAGACATTACACTTACAAAGGGAGTTCCAGGTCAACCAGAACAGCTAAGCAGAGAAACCCTGTCTTGAAAAAAACCAACAACAAAAGCTCAGTGTGTGGAAGGATTGAACTCCAAGTTTTCTTCTCACCTCCACATGCTCACTATGGCTCAAGTACCTGATTCCTCTAACTAATGAATGCATGTTTTAATACAAAACAACCTTTCTTACATCCAACCCACGGTGAGTTTTATTTAAGTTGATATATTAAAAAAAGGATCTCGGGACTGAGTGTGGCTGTGCTGGTGTGTGGAGCCAGAAGCAGCCTCTGGGATGGACGTGTTTCTCATGATCTGGCGCCACAAGACCACCATCTTCACGGATGCCAAGGAGTCGAGTACCGTATTCGATCTGAAGCGCATCGTTGAGAGCATCCTTAAGCGGCCACCAGATGAGCAGCGGCTGTACAAGGACGACCAGCTCCTTGATGATGGGAAAACTCTGGGCGAGTGTGGCTTCACTAGGCTGACAGCAGAGCCACAGGCCCCAGCCACAGTGGACCTGGTCTTACGAGAGGATGATGCCTTCGAAGCCCTGCACATTGAGCCCTTCTCCATCCCTCCAGAGCATCCATATGCGATGAAGTCACAGGATTCTGGAGACAGTGACGAATAACAAGCTGTGTAGTGAAGGCCCCAGAGACTCATTCCCTTAATAAAGATGGGGCTGTCAAAAAGAAAAAACAAAAAACAGTCTAATTATGTGTACTTGGATGTTCTTGGAACTAATATTGTAGATCAGGCTGGTCTCAAACACAAGTCGATCTCTTCCTGCCTCTGTCTCTTGAGTGCTGGCTGGATTAAAGATACATGCGACTGTGCCTGGCAGCTTTAATTATTTCATTTATTATTTGTGTGCATCTATGTGTGTGGTAGCGTATGTCTCAAGGCTGCTCTAAAGTAGAGGTCAGAGAACAGCTTGCAGGAGTTGGTTCTCTCCCACCATCAGGTTAAAAAAAAAGAGGTGGGATTTGCCCCAGGGGTGGTGGCCTACGCCTTTAATCCCAGCACTCTGGGATTAAAGCATTAGAATTTCTGAGTTCAAGGTAAGACTGGTCTGGTCTACAAAGATAGTTCCAGAATGGATGGGACTGATAAACAGAGAAACCCTGTTTGGAAAAAAAATGGGATTCAGGTTGTCAGCAGGTGCCATTACTCCCTCTGCTGAGTCTATCACAGACCTTTGTGTTAGCTAGGGTTGTGTGCTTATTCATGCCTTCACTGCCTTTCATAGATAGTAAACATTTGTCAGAAAGCCAGGTGTGGTGGATTCATGCCTTTATCCCAGCACTTGGGAGGCAGAGACAGGTTTCTGAGTTCCAGGCCAGCCTGGTGTATGGAGCAAGTTCCAGGACAGCCAGGGCTACACAGAGAAAACCTTTTCTGAAAAAACAAGAACCAAACCAAAACAACAGTAAAAAGAGATGGAGGAACTGAAGAGAAGGGTCAGTAGTTAGAACACTTACTGCTCTTACAGAGGACCCGACCTTGACTCACAGCACCCAGGGATTGCAGCACACAACTGCCTGTAACTGTGGCTCCAGGGGAATTCATGCCTACACTCACGTGCACAGACACGTGCACATACAACTTCATACATGGACATGTACACACTACACCTTCACAAAGGTACATACATGTCATTCATACATATATAGTAATAATTAAAATGTAGTTGGTCATGGTTGGCCATGAGAACAGAAGCCACAGTCTGGGCCTTTTCCTTTTTCAGAATTTCTGTTTTCGGATTTTTCGAGACTGGGCTTCTCCGTAGCTCTTTGGTTCCTGTCCTGGAACTAGCTCTTGTAGACCAGGCTGGCCTCGAACTCATGGAGACCCGCCTGCCTTTGCCTTCCGATTGCTGGGATTAAAGGCATGTGCCACCACTGCCCGGATCTTTTTCAGAATTTCTAAAATGTATTAATGGAGTCCTTACTCACATGGAGAGGACTGTACATTCTCCCATTCATGTTAGCTGCCTGGTGACTAATGCTACTTTAGCATATAAAAGGGTCTCAAAACTAAATATATTTCCTATACATTCTTTTCTAATTTAAACCTATGATTTGTGTAAGTTAAACTCTTTAAAAAGTTCCCATAGTAATTTCGTGACGTTAGTGTGGGATAGAAATACTTTTTGGGGTGGAGGGTTTCAAGACAGGGTTTCTCTGTAGCTGTTGGTGCCTCTCTTGGAACTAGCTCTTGTAGACCATGCTAGCCTTGAACTCCCAAGATCCACCTGCCTCTGGGTCTTGAGTGCTGGGATTAAAGGTGTGCGGCACCACTGCCTGGCCAGAAATACTCTTTGGACTGAAAACTGGAGTGGAACAGCAGTGTTATGATGTTTTTAAAAATGTGGCAAGATACAGTGTGGCAGTAGGCAGCAGAAATGTTGTAGGTCCCCAAATGGTGGTGCAGGCCATGTGGCGGCAGGCAGCAGGCCCTGGGAGCAGCCAGTACCAGGCAGAGATGGCTCATGGTCCCCTAGCAGTGGCTGGCCCAGGCAGGAAGACATATGGCTGGCAGACAGAGACAGAAACATGCATAGACACGACATGTAGAATGAGGTAAATATTTATTCAGGGAGCTACGAAGGGAAAGGCAAAAGGGGAGAAGGGAGTTGAGGGGTAGAGAGAGAGAAAGAGGAAAAGAGAGACAGAAAAGGGAGGGAAGCAGAGAGTGGGTAGAGAGGCAGAAGCTAAGATGCCTCTCTGAGAGAAAGACTGGAAAAAGCTGGAAGCTGAAGATCAGCCTGCCTCAGTGGATGGGAGAGGGAGTGGGTGTGGCTTGTATGAATAATCATAACAAGCAGAATAGTCTGAGAATCTGCAGGCTTGGCTCTCGTATTGGTTTGCTGTTTATTTGCTGGACTGCTTTGTTTTAACTTGGCCCACACATGGCAAATAACTCTTATGTTAGCAGTAGACTTAAGAAAAAGATTGAAAACTTTTATTGTTTTTTTTTAAATATTTATTTATTATGTATGCAATATTCTGTCTGTATGCCTGAAGGCCAGAAGAGGGCGCCAGACCTCTTTACAGATGGTTGTGAGCCACCTTGTGGTTGTTGGGAATTGAACTCAGGACCTTTGGAAGAGCAGGCAATGCTTTTAACCACTGAGCCATCTCTCCAACCCGAAAACTTTTATTGTTTTAAAAAGTTTTAGGCCAGGTCTTGAGGGGTGAATACTTTTAATCCCAATATTTAGGAGGCAAAGACAGGGGTATCTCTGTGACTTGGAGGCCATCCTGGTCTACATAGAGACACCATTTCTCAAATAATGAAAAACATAACAAAATTTTAGATTGTAAGAAAATACAATACTCAGAAAAAGTATTTGTCAGATACCAAAGGAACCTGGCACCTGAGAATCTCATCATAAAGAATGATTTTAAAATTCAATTTATTCTTTTTGAGACAGGGTCTTTTATTATTTGCATTGCACTATAGTGAACTTTTATAAATTTGTACGGGTGCCCCTCCCCTCACCACTGCTATGGTGGCAGCTCTGCTGTTCTCCAAGGCTGAGTGAATTCCTGGAGAGTTACTTGTCTGCCCAGGACCAGCTGCTGCCCTACAGTGGACCTGACACTTCTAAGTCAACTAGCCTCCCCCCACCCCCCAAAAAAACAATAACACAAAATCCCCATGGGTCAGTCTTATCTAGGCAATTTCTCAGTTGGGGTTTCCTCTCCCAGGTGACAATGGTTTACTGTTGAGTTGACAGAAGTGAACAGTTTGCATGGTGTGGACAAAGTTCCCTGTGTTCTAAGCCTGCAGCCACATAAACGGTGTGGGATGCACCTGTAATCCCAGCACCAGAGAAGTGAAGGCAAAAGAAAGTATCGGCTGTGCGGAGAGAACTCCACTCTGCACTGCCCAGAACTCCAGCATGGCTAAGATTTCCTGAACAGGTGATTTGATGATCTTACTATTTGGCTCTTGGTCAGTACTCTTGGTGGCTACAGGGTTAATAAACTCATTTGTGATCACGTGTAGAACACACTGTGAACAGAACACAGTGCAAGCAAGTGGGTCTGAGTCCAGTCCCCAACTGTAGGGATAAGTCCCGCCCCTTGGGGGGCGTGTTCGCCTTGGGCTAATGTTTGCCTATAAATTTGGCAAGCGTGCTCCCAGCTGTCCCTTCTGCTTTCCTGGTCTCCATGGGCATGGTGGTTCTGTAAGTGTATTTCGCCATTAAAGCTGTATATATATTTTTACAATCTGTCAGCATTCGTTTACGCCGTTACATTTCGGCGCCCAACGTGGGGCTATTTTGCCCCCGACTCAAGCGGGTAGCCTGCTAGCTAACACAGCACCCTCTTAGGTGCTGTTTTTTAGTTCGTGACTCGGGCCCCAGTGCCGAGTCCGATACACACTAGGCCACACAGGCCCATTCTGCCCCGCCTGCTCGCCAGAGCAATTAGCCCTTCCCTGCCTGCCTTGGCTAAGTTTGGAGGGAACCCCACTGCCTGAATTAGCAGAAACTCAAGTACCTGTGGTTTTGCAACAAAAGCTTCCACAGGGGCAGATTTGGTTCGATACAAAGTGACTTGGCCGGGCGGTGGTGGCGCACGCCTTTGATACCAGCACTTGGGAGGCAGAGGCAGGCGGATCTCGGTGAGTTCAAGGCCGGCCAGGCGGTTAATCCCAGCACTTGGGAGGCAGAGACAGGCGGATCTCTGTGAGTTCGAGGCCAGCCTGGTCTACAAGATCTAGTTCTAGGACAAGCTCCAAAAACACAGAGACCACCACTGGTAGGAACCGATCATTGCAGGTAAAAAATTTTTCTTTTATAAATAAAATGTCTGAACACATTACTGTTCAAGAATTTAACAGTTTTTTTAATTGTACCATGGGGGAGATTTTACAAGAGGTATCTATCACCCCACATCTATCGATCCTTCTGGGATTCATAGTTTTCATTGGCACTAAATGGTTTGATAATAGAAATATGATAAAGTCTTTAAGAGATGAATCCAGGATTCTTAAGGCAGAGATTGAACGCTTAAAAACAATTGAGAATGACAACAATCTTCTCAAGAATCAGTTTGAAGTTCTCCAGGCTTATGTTAAGGAGAAATTCATTACTACGGAAGAGGGAACAGCTGATTTGGATCATAAGCTTCAGTCCGTTTCGGTAGGAACTGAAACATTAGTGGCTGATATTAAGGAGAAATTCATTACTATGGAAGAGGGAACAGCTGATTTGGATCGTAAGCTTCAGTCCCTTTCTGTAGGAAATGAAACATTAACTGAGAGAATCAAAACTGCTGAATGTGACAATCGGATTTTGTCTAAAGCTTATGACAGATTGACGGAAAGATTGTCAATACAAGAAGGCACGGTTTATGTCATAAAAATTATGTCCAAAGATGAGATGTTATCTCTAACGGACAAACTTCATACTTTAGAATCCTCAGTGAAGTCTTTGGAACATAATTCTTGACAGGAGATTCAGACATTGCAGAAGGCAATGGTGAATAGAATTGAAAAGATTGAGGAATTTCTAAATTCTGATGAAGAAGAGCAAAGGGTAGAAAGGCAAATTTTAACTACATCTGTGGGTAAATCTCTCCGGGACAATTTCCACAAAGCTCTACCTACAGCTCTACCTGCCTTTCCAGTAATAACAACAGAGAAGGTAATTGGTTCCAAAAACCCTAGGGTCATCAAGGAGGATACATGGGAGCCTGTCCGTATGAATGATCTCAAGGAAATAAAACAGGCTGTCATGACTTTTGGGATGCAAGCCTCTTTTGTTAAAGAGATGCTAAGAACTTGGGCCACGACAAGCAGAGCAACCCCCTCGGACTGGCTCCAGCTGAGCTCTGCGGTACTTGAGAGTGGACCGCAATTGAAATGGAAATGCTTATTCAGGCAAGAGGCTAGACTTTTAGAACAGCAGGAAAAGGTGAAGGGAATTGACATTTCCCTAGATAAAATTCTAGGTGAAGGGCTCTTTTCCGACCCTCAGGAACAAGCTAATTTGGATGAAAACATACTCTCCATGTGTACTACAGCAGCCTTAAGGGCTTGGGACAGAGTACAAGACCCAGGACAGAGAATGGAATCATTTGTCACAGTTAAACAGGGTCAGAGAGAACCCTTTAGTGACTTTTTACAAAGATTAACTAAGGCTGTACAAATAGGGATATCTGACCCAGAAGCAAGACGTATAATAATTGAGTCTTTGGCTTACGAAAATGCAAATGTGGAATGCAAAAAGATCTTGGGGCCTTTAAAGTTCAGATCAGTGTCCTTGGAAGAATGGGTCTTGCATACACTAAATGTTGACACATTTGACTATGGCACTGAGGCATGGGTAGAAGAAGCAATTTCCAATGGTAAAAGGAGACACCAGAATACCAAATGTTTTAATTGTGGCAAAATGGGTCATGTGAAAAGGAATTGTGAACAATGGATTTTCAGAAATAATAATAATGCATCTTCTAGAAATAACAGAAATAGAAGGACTCAGCCTTCAGGTTTATGTAGAAGATGTGGAAAAGACAGGCATTGGACAAATGAATGCAGGTCTACAAGGGATAGACAAGGCAATCTGATACAGATGGGAAACGTGAGAGGGGGGGCCTCACAGGCCCCCATGGCAAACATGGTTCAGTCATTTCCAATTTCTGCAGAGAACATGCCTCGTCAGGACAATTAGGAAGCCACATGCCTACTGTTACAAGCAATAGTAATCAGAAAGATGAGTTACGTGTGTTTTGGCAAACTTCTATAAATGATCAAAGACCTAAGCTGAGAGTGTGTGTAAATGGCATTTTTATTACTGGCCTGCTGGACACAGGTGCTGATGTAAGTATCATTACCCCAGAATCTTGGCATCCGTATTGGCCTCTTCAGAATGTAAATGTTCAGCTCCTGGGAATTGGAACCCTATCTCAAGTAAGGCAGAGCACGAGATGGGTTGAATGTTTAGGGCCAGAGGGACAAATAGGAAAATTAAGGCCATATGTAGCCAATATTGCAATGAATTTATGGGGTCGTGACCTATTACAACAATGGAATACCCAAATTAACATTCCTGCTACTTCTAGAGCCCATATTTCTGAAAATAATATTAAAAGTTATTACAAATGGAGAAAACCGGCCATTAGGGCTGTGCAAGAACAAGCAATTGATGTCCCTTCAGAGATACCAACAGCCTTGTCTCTAAAATGGTTGACTGAGAAACCAATATGGACAAAGCAATGGCCTTTAGCTGAGGAAAAGTTACAGGCTTTAGAACAGCTGGTACAAGAACAACTAGATGCTGGACATATAGAAGAATCTACCAGACCTTGGAATTCTCCTGTATTTGTGGTTAAGAAAAAATCAGGTAAATGGAGAATGGTGACAGATCTCAGGGCCATCAACAAGGTTATTCAACCTATGGGCCCTCTGCAATCTGGAATTCCTTTGCCCTCTTTATTACCAAAAGGATGGCCTCTCATAGTTATTGATTTAATGGATTGTTTTTTCACTATGCCTTTGCAAAAAGAAGATAGAGAAAAATTTGCCTTCACAGTGCCTACTTATAACAATTCTCAACCTTCGAGGAGGTACCACTGGACCATCCTCCCCCAGGGTATGTTAAATAGCCCCTCCCTGTGCCAATATTTTGTGAACCAACCATTGCAAATAATACGCAAGAAATTTCCCAAATCTATAGTATACCATTACATGGACGATATATTGTTATCTGATTCAAACATAGATACCTTGAACAGACTGTTTGAAGAAATACAGATACTGTTACCTAAATGGGGATTGAAAATTGCTCCTGAAAAGATTCAGAAGGGAGATTCTGTTAATTATTTAGGTTATAGAATAGGTTTGCAAAAAATTAAGACACAGAAGGCACAAATTCGGAGAGATCGCCTACGGACTCTTAATGACTTTCAAAGACTGTTAGGAGACATTTCCAGTCTACGACCAGCTATTGGAATAACACCTGATCTAATAATTCATTTGAACAAAACCTTGGATGTTGATAAAGATTTAAACAGTCCCAGAGAATTAACAGCTGAAGCAGAAAATGAACTGACAATGATTGAGGAGAAATTACAACAGGCACATGTGGACAGAGTGAATCCAGAGCTCGATTGTGTTCTCGTCATATTACCATCAAAAATTTCTCCTACAGGAATTTTAATGCAGAGAGATGATATTATTTTGGAATGGATCATTTTACCATATAAACCAAGTAAGAAACTGAAAACTTATGTGGAAAAAGTCTCTGAGTTAAGTATAAAAGGCAAGCTGAGACTTCGTCAACTAGCAGGCATAGACCCAGCAGAAATTATAGTGCCTTTCACTGCTGATGAACTAAAGAAATTATGGGAAGATAATGAACCATGGCAAAGAGCTTGTGCTAATTTTTTGGGAGACATTAATAACAACTATCCAAAAAGCAAGCAGCTTAACTTCATAAAGAGAACTTCTTGGATTCTTCCTCAAATCGTCCGTGATGCTCCAATAACTGGAGCCTGTACATTCTATACTGATGCCAATAAATGAGGGAAGGCAGGTTACAAATCAGAAGACTTGGGTAAGGTAGAACAAAGTCCTTATGATTCTGTCCAGAAGGCAGAATTATATGCCATTCTTATGGTACTAAGAGATTTTAAAGAACCTATTAATATAGTTACTGATTCACAATATGCAGAAAGAGTTATTTTACATATTGAAACTGCTGAATTTATACCTGATGATACAGAACTAACCTCATTGTTTCTCCAGGTTCAAGATTTGATCAAGAACAGGCTTTTCTCTATGTACATAACACACATCTGATCCCATACGGGTCTGCCAGGTCCTCTAGCACAAGGTAATGCAGAAATTGATCAATTATTGATTGGTAGAGTGCTACAAGCCTCTGAATTTCATAAAAAACATCACGTTAATAGCAAAGGTTTGAAGAAAGAGTTTTCTATTACATGGCAACAAGCTAAGGAGATTGTGAAGAAATGCCCTACCTGCTCTTTCTATAACCAAACGCCACTGCCAGCAGGGGCTAATCCGAAGGGCACCCATAGAAATGAAATCTGGCAGATGGATGTGTTCCACTTTGCAGAATTTGGAAAATTGAAGTATGTTCATCACACCATCGACACTTATTCAGGTTTTCAGTGGGCAACTGCTTTAAGTTCAGAAAAAGCTGATTCAGTAATCACTCATTTATTAGAAGTCATGGCTATCATGGGTATACCTACACAAATAAAGATGGATAATGGTCCTGCTTATGTCTCTAGGAAAATGAAACGGTTTTTTGATTATTACAATATCAAGCATGTTACAGGTATACTATACAATCCTACAGGTCAAGCAGTCATAGAAAGATCAAATCGAACTATAAAGGATATGTTGAACAAACAGAAAGGGGTGGAAAACACCCCTAGAAATAGGTTACATAATGCTTTGTTAACCTTGAATTTTCTCAACGCTAATGAGAAGGGAATGACGGCTGCAGAAAGACATTGGATAATGGAAAAGTCTGCTGAACTAAATCAACCAGTTTATTTCAAGGATGTGCTGACCTCACAATGGAAGCCAGGAGATGAGCTACGTTGGGGAAGGGGTTTTGCTCTTATCTCCACAGGTGTGGAAAAATTATGTATACTGTCAAAATTAATAAAGGTTTGGTTTGAAGAAGAGAAGCCACTTGGAAAAGATAAATAACAATTCATTCACAAGGATGACCGGCATTCTGATGGTAAGGATTACAGATAGGTTGGAGGCAGGGTTCTTTTCTTATCTCCACAGGAAAATACTCATCTTCAAAGAAATTAAGGGACCCTGAATATTTAATTACTGATGGATGGACAATAGTTACCACCCACTGAGTATCTATACATACTGTAAGTATTGATTTTTTATATATATTTATATGTTTTATTGAACACTTCCTTATAAATGTGTAGAGCTGGTTTTGGAGTTGGACTATGGCTCAGTCCCTCTTCAATTCCAAGCCTGTTGGTAAGAGATATTTCAGAGTTTCTGTCTCAGGTCAGGAGCCATGAAATGGGACAGAATAAGAATAATTTTATACCTGATAAACTTTCTTTGCCTTCCCTCACATCTGTGTCTTTCTTTATATGTCAGTATATGTCCTTGTTGTTAATGTTTAAATTTCCCATAACAAGCAACATATTTTCCTACAGTAATCTTTGAAGTTTCCAGCATGTAGATGGGGTCCCACAACCTCAACTCAATCTGGTTTTTATGACGTCATGAATTTTTTTTAAGCGCTAATTTTAGACCTGTTTTTTGGTACCAACTGCAAGAGACAATTTCGTATGATGCACATTTTTGACAACGCTCTGGCCGGACCTTCTTGACACTCAGAGACTAGTTATATATATATTTTTTTTGGTTTTCCGAGACAGGGTTTCTCTGTGGTTTTGGAGCCTGTCCTGGAAATAGCTCTTGTAGACCAGGCTGGTCTCGAACTCACAGAGATCCGCCTGCCTCTGCCTCCCGTGTGCTGGGATTAAAGGCGTGTGCCACCACCGCCCGGCTAGTTATAATTTTCTTAAGTCAAAGGTTAATTTGGGAATTTTACCATCATTTGCTTTCTCAGGGGCCCCTAAGAAGAACGTTGCCCCCATGTCAGCTAGAAGCAATCTAAGAGGACGACGTCCCCTCTCCCAACAGAGTTTGCCCACAGGGTTAGGGACATCTTTTAGTGGTTGGTTTAGGGTTGCGGGGATGGGGAGATATTGTATGGAATTAGGGGTATATTTCAAAAAAAATGAATAAATAAAAAGGGGGAATTAACTGGTTTGATGGGATGATTGGTATTTGTGACTTACTGTTTTTAGAAAATTATATTGATATATTGAATATTGAATGTGAGTGTTCCTACCTCTATTTTTGTATAAGAGTATGCTTATATTGTATGGATACATCTATCATATCACAATGTACATTTCTACCTCTGGTACTATTTATATAATAACATTGTTTACATTTGATAAGTAATGACATTGTTTACAGGTGAAGATCATTGTCTTCATATATTGCACAGTTGTTTATTCTCTTAGTTTCAAATTAGATAGGTATTGAGAATTATATGTTTGTCATATTTATTTTTAGGTTAATCAGGTCTTTTAGATACATAGAGATTCTTTTTAGTATAGATAGTATAATCTTCAGCCTCTTTGAAGAGCTGTAGAAAATGGCCTTTAATCTAACCTAGAATTCTGTGCCAACGAGACACAATTACTCCTGGCAACACCATTCTACCCCCGAGAGAACGTTGAGCACCAAAGACACTCCAATGGGAGCTGTCTTCTTGGCAGAACTGGCCTTTGGGTTAAGAAAAGCCCATACCTCAACTACTGACTAAGATATGAAACAGGATTGTCTTATCTTGCCAAGACAGGGTAGGATAATTCTAAGAAAGTTCCTTGCATTTGATAATTGTATGTCAGTTATGTTAGGCCTTAGCCAAAGTTGGTTGACTCAACATTGCAAACGAGACTTTGGGTGATTGCCCAGGTAGTCAGTTGTCTCTGTCATTTGTTGCACATTTTGGATATCTCTCATTTGTTAAGTAATATTTACTCCCTTCTCTGATCTTTGATGGAGTTGAAGATTATTTAATTGTAGTTACTCTCTAGCAAAACTTTTGTTCTCAATACTGTTTGTTATATTTATTATTTGTTATTATTGTTTATAGTTATATTTGGTTTAGTTCTGTCTTATTTAGACAAAAGGGGGAGATGTAGGGTTAAGACAGCCCCTTTAGGGGGCGGGGTTTGCCTCGGGCGAATGCCTGCCAATAAATGGGCGCGCGGGGAGGCGGCTTGGCCCTTTTTCCTTCCTACCTCCTGTACTACGCTGGAACTTCGGTTCTGTAAGTTTATCATTAAAGTGGTAAATATTCTTTAATATCTGCATTGCATTTATTTACGCCGATACATAGACCCAGCAGAAATTATAGTGCCTTTCACTGCTGATGAACTAAAGAAATTATGGGAAGATAATGAACCATGGCAAAGAGCTTGTGCTAATTTTTTGGGAGACATTAATAACAACTATCCAAAAAGCAAGCAGCTTAACTTCATAAAGAGAACTTCTTGGATTCTTCCTCAAATCGTCCGTGATGCTCCAATAACTGGAGCCTGTACATTCTATACTGATGCCAATAAATCAGGGAAGGCAGGTTACAAATCAGAAGACTTGGGTAAGGTAGAACAAAGTCCTTATGATTCTGTCCAGAAGGCAGAATTATATGCCATTCTTATGGTGCTAAGGGATTTTAAAGAACCTATTAATATAGTCACTGATTCACAATACGCAGAAAGAGTTATTTTACATATTGAAACTGCTGAATTTATACCTGATGATACAGAACTAACCTCATTGTTTCTCCAGGTTCAAGATTTGATCAAGAACAGGCTTTTCTCTATGTACATAACACACATCTGATCCCATACGGGTCTGCCAGGTCCTCTAGCACAAGGTAATGCGGAAATTGATCAATTATTGATTGGTAGTGTGCTACAAGCCTCTGAATTTTATAAAAAAACATCACGTTAATAGCAAAGGTTTGAAGAAAGAGTTTTCTATTACATGGCAACAAGCTAAGGAGATTGTGAAGAAATGCCCTACCTGCTCTTTCTATAACCAAACGCCACTGCCTGCAGGGGCTAATCCAAAGGGCACCCAAAGGAATAAAATCTGGCAGATGGATGTGTTCCACTTTGCAGAATTTGGAAAATTGAAGTATGTTCATCACACCATCGACACTTATTCAGGCTTTCAGTGGGCAACTGCTTTAAGTTCAGAAAAAGCTGATTCAGTAATCACTCATTTATTAGAAGTCATGGCTATCATGGGTATACCTACACAAATAAAGATGGATAATGGTCCTGCTTATGTCTCTAGGAAAATGAAACGGTTTTTTGATTATTACAATATCAAGCATGTTACAGGTATACTATACAATCCTACAGGTAAAGCATTCATAGAAAGATCAAATCGAACTATAAAGGATATGTTGAACAAACAGAAAGGGGTAGAAAACAGCCCCAGAAATAGGTTACATAATGCTTTGTTAACCTTGAATTTTCTCAACGCTAATGAGAAGGGAACAACAGCTGCAGAAAGACATTGGATAATAAAAAAAGTCTACTGAACTACATAAACCAGTTTATTTCAAGGATGTGCTGACCTCACAATGGAAGCCAGGAGATGAGCTACGTTGGGGAAGGGGTTTTGCTCTTATCTCCACAGGTGAGGAAAATTTGTGGATACCGTCAAAATTAATAAAGGTTTGGTTTGAAGAAGAGAAGCCACTTGGAAAAGATAAATAACAATTCTTTCATAAGGATAGCGAGCATACTGATGGTAAGAAATAGAGATAGGTTGGAGGCAGGGTTCTTTTCTTATCTCCACAGGAAAATACTCATCTTCAAAGAAATTAAGGGACCCTGAATATTTATTTACTGATGGATGGACACATTTTTGTAAGTATATATATATATATATATATATATATATATATATATATATATATATATATGTCTTATTAAACATTTCTTTATAAATATGTAGAGCTGGTTTTGAAGTTGGACTCTGGCTCAGTCCCTCTCCAATTCCAAGCCTGTTAGTAAGAGAAAAACCCAAAGTTTCTGGAGTTTCTGTCTCATGTCAAGAGCCATGATATGGGACAGAAAGAAATATGAGTTTAGAAAACATCTTTCCTTTTCTTCATATCTATCATACTTTTCATTGAATATATCTATCATGCCTTTCATTGAATATATATATATATATATGTATGTCTATATGATTAATGTTTAAGTTTTTCACAATGAACAATGAGTTTTTCCTGAAGTGACATTTGAAGTTTCCAGGAAGAATGGGGCCCCACAACAACAACTCTACCTGGTTGATATGACGTCATGATACTGATAGCGCTACTACAAGACCTGTTTTGGATACCAGCTGCAGAAGACGATCCCAACTTGGTTAGCTGAAATGGTGCACATCTTGTACAACATTCTGGCCAGACCTGCACAAAATACTCAGAGACTATTGGCAATTTTAAAAGACATTGATATTGAAATTTAACCATCATTTTACTTTCACAGGATCCCCCAGAAAGAACATCGCCCCCATGACAGCTGGAAGTAATTCTAGAGGACGACGTCCCCTCTCCCAGTAAAGTTTACCCCTGGGTTTAGGGACATCATTTAGGGGTTGGGAGGTTGTGGGAAGAATTTTATAAGCTCAGGGATCATTTTGAAAAAAAAAAAGAGGGATGATGGGATAATAGATTATAATTGTGAGTTACTGCTTTTAGACAAATATATTGGTATCCATTTTTGTATATTGATACAAAGTTAAATTATACTGACTATTGTATGCATGCATGTTTCTATCTCTGTTTAAAACATTTTTTATGTATTGACATATATTGTATTGATAAATATATATTGTATATATTTACCATATTGCAGTGTACATTTCTACCTCTGATTAAGATACTTATATAATGTTTGTGTATTGATATATATTTACCATATTGCAATGTATATTTGTACAGTGTTTATATTTGGAGGTCATTATCCTCATTTGTTACACAGTTGTTTATTGTCTTAGTCTTTAAGTTAGATAGATATTGAGAATTATATAGATAAATAGTCATCTAAGTTTGTCATTTATAATTAGACTAATCAGGTTCTCGAGATATATAGAGACTATACTCAGTATAGATAGATAATCTTCGACCTCTTCAAAGAGCTGTAGAAAATGACCTTTAATCTAACTCAGAGTTTCGTGATAGTGAGACACAATTGCTCCTGGCAACACCGCTCTATTCCCGAGAGAATGTTGAGCACCAAAGACACTCCACCTGGAGCCTTTCTTTTTGGCAGAACTGGCCTTTGGGCAAAGAAATGCCCATACCTCAACCACTGACAGAGATACAGAGCGTGCATCAGTGGATAAAACAGGACTGTCATATCCTACCAAGACAGGGTAAGATAGTTTTGAAAAGTTCCTTGCCTTTGAAAATGGTATGTCAGTGATGTTAGGCCTTAGCCAAAATTGGTTGACTCAACATTGCAAACGAGACTTTGGGTGATTGCCCAGGTAGTCGGTAGTCTCTGTCAATTGTTGCACATTTTGGATATATCTCGTTTGTTGAGTAGTGTTTATTCCCTTCTCAGATCTTTGACGGAGTTGAAGATTATATAATTGTAGTTACTCTCTACATTATTTGGACTCCTTGAGATAGAATGTTTAGCAAAGCTTTTGTTCTCAATATTGTTTGATATATTTATTATTTGTTGTTATTGTATATAGTTGTAATTGATTTGGTTCTGTCTTATTTAGACAAAAAGGGGAGATGTAGGGATAAGTCCCGCCCCTTGGGGGGCGTGTTCACCTCGGGCTAATGTTTGCCTATAAATTTGGCGAGCGTGCTCCCAGCCATTCCTTCTGCTTTCCTGGTCTCTTCGGGAACGGTGGTTCTGTAAGTCTATTTCGCCATTAAAGCTGTATATATATTTTTACAATCTGTCAGCATTCGTTTACGCCATTACACCCAACAACCACATAAAAATGCCAGGACCAAAGGTGTCTGTTTGTTATCTAAATGCAGGGGAGACAGGTAGATTGCTGGTTAGCAAACCTCAAATAAGCATCAAGTTCAGGGGCATTGTCTCAACACACAGCACATGGCTCCCAACTGCCTCTAAATTCCAGCCTCAAGAAGACTAAGGCATGCTTCTGGCCTACACACAAAGGCAAACAAACTTGCTGACCTTGGAGAGTGAGAGGGTCCCAGCCCCCTCTGAAGTACAGTCTTGCTGGAGGACGCAGCTTTAATACTCTTAGTTCTGGGCAGCTCCAAATCCGGGGAGTCATGACAGGCGCTCCTGAGTGGAAACGGATCTGGGGTGTCATGACGGGCCCTCCTGAGAGGAGATGGATCTGGGGTGTCATGACGGGCCCTCCTGAGAGGAGACGGATCTGGGGTGTCATGACGGGCCTTCCTGAAAGGCTGTGGGTCTGAAGTGTCAAAAGTCCTCCTATGTGTGGCTGTGTCAGGGGAGTGGTTATGGACCCTTAAGGGGGGAGAGACACCCAAGGAACCAGGATAGCCTCTCCTAGGGGATACACCTGAAGGCTTCCTGAGGAGAGAAGCATGTGAGTCATGGCAGACCCTTCTAGGAGGAGATGTGTCGGAGTCATGACGGAATCTCCTTGGGGGAAAGGGATCTGGAGTATAATGATGGGCTCTCCTGGGAGGAGATGGATCTGGGGTGTCATGACAGGGCCTCCTAGGAGAAGGTGGATCTCGTTCATCATGATGGTATGTCCATCTCCACTGTGGTCTCCCAGGAGTTCCATTTGGCATTGGAGCGGAAGGCCTCCATCTGCGTTACCTCTTCTGGACGCTCATCCACAAACTCAGCCACCACAGGCAAATCTCCGTCCTCGTCCTCCTCCTTTTCCGGCTTAGCAGTAGAGATAACTGCCCAGCCCACATCATCATCAACAATCCGCAATCCATTGCCAGTGGTGCCTCCCGGCTTTGGTCCTCTTTTGTACCTCTTCTGAAGGGACTCTGAGCCTCCTTCCTGGCTGGCATCTGCCCCAGACAAGTAACTTCAGATATTCAGCTTTGGAGAGCGGTGGAGCTGCCTCCATGACAGCAACGAGGGAGAGGCTGACCTACAAATTTTTAAAAGTTCAATACAGTGCAATGCAAATAATACAAGACACTGTCTCAAAAAGAATAAATTTACTTATTTTTATTTTTTTCACAGATCAAAAAGTATGTTTACTTAGAAAAGTAGATTCAACACCCCAAAAGCAAAAACAGGTTGGACTGAGCTTAGAGTTCCTGATATCCTACTGCTGACCCTAGGGAAGAAGTAATGTAGCATCCACTCGTAGGTCCACATATCTGATCCAGGCTAAGGTGCTGGAAAAATAAACTCAGAACAGTCCCAAGTCAATATGGGAAGCCATGGTAGAAACAGTTTTAAGTGGGAAGCCTCCAATCCTCCCTGGTTGGTGCTTCTCTGTGGGTTTCTCTGTTTGAGTCCAAACCCCTTACAAAGCACCTTCAGACACAAGTCACGGCAGGAAGTCCAGAAGGCTCTGTACAAGAACTATGTGAGTAATGCTTAAAGAGAACTGAGGACCAGATCCCCTGTCCCTCCGCTGAAATAAGCAGTTGAAGCTTAGGTGGTTTTCCTCTTCTTGGCAGATGGGCGCCTAAATACATCACGTACCCCAGTTGCCTTCTGTTTAAAGAACTTTGTGTTCTGGGCACTCTCTTGGCCCCATGCAGAGTCAAAGGAAGTGGTATCTTGATCCACAAGGTGGGTGTACTTGGTACGACCAGACCGTCCAAAATTCTTGACCTGCATGACTTTTGGAAGAATGGCTTTGTTGAAATGGTCCTCAAGAGTAGGTGCACTAAAATCCCTCTTGTAGACCTCTTCATCCTCATCCATGAAGAAGGCACCCCGGTGATAATACTTTTGCAAAAACTTGTATTTGCCTTTAACAGCTTTGTTGGTAATGACTTTGCCATTTGCCCGAAGTTCAGCCCGCCTTTCTTCCTCAGTCATGTTTCGCATGCGTTCAATTTCTGCTTTCTCCTTTTCAAGTGCTTCTCGGTCTTCTCTGTCCCTCTTGATTCTTTTGAGCTCTCGGACTTTCCATGCCTCGTATTCCTCCTCATCATTTTCATCGTCGGTATTGAGTGCGTCCAGGGCAGCGAGAGACCGCTTGTTCTCCTCCAGCTCTTTCTTGGTCTCTTCTTCTACAATCTTTAGTGTGTACCTGCGCCGCTCCTCAGCCATGCGTTTTGCTTCCTGTTCTAGTTCCTTCTGTTTCAATGCTTCAGCTTCTCGTTCTTGAATTGTCACTCGGTCCTTCTTTCTTATGAAGACAGGCTTAAGTCGAGGCTCCATTTCGTCTTCACTGTCCGTGTACTCCTCGTACTCAGACTCTGACTCCGACTCCTCCCCGGAGCGTCCTTCATCTTCCAATTCCATGACTTCCATCTCTTCGTTTTTCCTCTCCTGTGCTCGCTGACGCATCATGCCACGGTGCAGCTCTATTTCCTCATCATCAATTTCTTCCTCCTCTTCTTCACTGCTATCTTCTTGTTCCATTCGCCAGGCATCTCCTACTACTTCTTCTGAGTCACTTTCTCCTACCACTTCAGGTTCCACTATTTTCCGGTGTCGAGCCAATCTCTCTTCTACATCTACACTAATGCGGTTCTGTAAACGCCGAAGTCGGGGGTCACTGGACGAATCCTCTTCCTGTTTCTCAGGCTCTGCCTCTTGTTCCTTAGCTTTCTTAATGAATTGAAATTCTTCATCCTCTTCATCTGAGGGCTCCATAGGGGCATAATCTGGCCTCTTTCCGGACACATAACGTTTTACCTTTACTTTTTCCATTGAAATCTCACCTTTCTCATTGCGAACTGGGACGGCCCCAGCCGTAGACTGAATAGGTGGTTGCTTCATGAGTGTGCTTGGGACCGACATGGTAACGGCTGCGGTGGAGACTCCCAAAGCTTGATGAAATCCCAACAGCGAAGCCCAAGGAACACAGCACCACTTCCCACCTAGCTCCTCCAGATATGGCTAAAAATAAATTTAATTTTAAAATAAAATTATTATTTATGATGAGATTCTCATGTCTCAGGTTTCTTTGGTATTGGACAAATACTTTTTCTGAGTATTGTATTTTCTTACACTCTTAAGAAACTCTTTTTTTTGCTTTTTATTTTTTGAGTCAGGGGCTGGTCCATGAAGACCAGGATGCCCTCCAACTCACTGAGATACGCCTGCCTTGGCCTCCTAAATGTTGGGATTAAAGATGTTCACCTCTCAAGCCCAGGCTTAAAACTTTTCTAAATGAAAATGTTCAGTCTTTTTCTTAAGTCTGTTGCTAACATAAGAGTTATTTGGCATGTGTAAGCCAAGAAAACACAAAGCCGTCCGGCGAATAAACAGCAAACCAATATGCAAGCCAAGCCTGCAGATTCGCAGACTTTCTGCTGTTCCACTCCAAAGAATATTTCTGTCCTACACTAACGTCACAAAAGCACTATGGGAACTTTTAAAGGAGTTTAATTACACAAGTCATGGGTTTAAAGTAGAAAAGAATGTATAGGAAACATATTTACTTTATTTAAGAAAAAAGAAAGGCTGGAGGTGGTGGCACACACCTTTAATCCCAGCACTCAGGAGGCAGAGGCAGGCAGATCTCTGTGAATTTGATGCCTGCCTGGGCAACGAAATGAGTTCTAGAATAGCTAGGACTGTTACACAGAGAAATACTGTCTCAAAAACCAAAGAATAAAAAAAAGGAAAAAAGGTTTTGGGTTGTCTCTGTTTGTTTTTGAAGATGACTCAATTTCAGAGAAACTGAGAGCCTGCTGCAATCCTACAGGCTGGGCTGCTAAGGGTGAGGAGGTGTAGAGAATCTGGAGTAAGTCTCAATAAGCTGTAGCACAATTAACAAAAACACAGACACAGATATTGGGGTTCAACCTGAATACCAGAAAAGCAAAGCAGCCACACACTACCACATACCGCTCCTTCAGTCCGAGTATGTTGGCGATCCTGCCTCCAGGAATCCACAGAATGAGACTGGCTGAGAGCTGTCTTCTCCTGTCTTATATACCTCTCTAGGGCGGGGATTAAGGGCATGTACCACTCCCGCCCAGTCTCTATGAAAAACCAGTCTGCCTACTTGGATTAAAGGTGTGTGATGCCACTGTCTCGTCGGTGAGGTTGACCAGGGTGTTTTTTTTACTCTCTGATCTTCAGGCAAGCTTGATTTACTAAAATACAAATGAAATACCACTACACTAAGCAGTCTGACAGTGTGACCGCCTAGATCTAGTGCCCACTAGGGTACCACACGCTCCTCTGCGACCTCATCAATACTGCCTCAGACCAGCATCTGAACCCATTCTCCTCACCACAAGGGGGAAATCATTGCTTTCCAAGTTCACCTGAACTTGGAGTCAAACTTGTATCTATAAATGTCAGAAATCAGAGGCAGAGTTCACAGGAAGCAGTGAGGTGAGAAGGAAATGTCCAGCAGATTCGATCTCATGTGGGTGAAGACACGTAGAAAACACACCAGGGACACCAGCCACTTTATTTTAAATTAGCTGAGGCGCAGGAATGGATGGACAGGGAGATGCCTCGGGAAAGAGGGCACATAGCAGAGGGGATGAGAAGACTGCCTCGGGTGGACGCTTCATTTAGCTCATCGTTCTTACAAGTCCTTTCAGGTCACTCTGCTAGACCTTGGGGCCCTGAAGGAACAGATCCTCTCGCCCAAGGCTGTGGGCATGGGACTGAGAGTTGCTGGGTTCCAGGTTAGAAAGGGTGTTCTCAAGTTCTAAGAGAAGTAAAATGACAAACCAACCATTAGCGAGACTGTGATGTGCATAAAACCAGGCCCTGGATATCCTGGAAAGGACGCACAGGCCTGGTTTGTATGTGCCCATGCACAGGTGCTTCTCACTGACGACCTGTTTCTGCCCCCCAACTGCAATGAGTGATGTAATGGGGAATGTAGTGGGACCTGTCAAGGACCTAGCTCTTGTAGACCAGGCTGGCCTTAAACTCACAGAGATCCACCTGCCTCTGTCTCCGTCCTGAGTGCCGGAATCAAAGGAGTGTATTACCACTGCACAGGCCTTTCCCTCATTTTTAAGAAATTATTCCTGTGCATATATGAATGTACCTGTGGGGCTTATAGGACAGTTTCATGGATTTGGCTCTCTCTCCTTTACATGGGTCCGAGATATCAAACTCAGGTTGGTATGCTGGTGTGGCACACAGTGCCTTTACCCCCACCTCACTGTCCTGTCCTTCTCTTCACCACCTACTCAGAAACATTCTAGGGAATAAGGAAGGGCTCCCTTGAGCCCTGACTTGCATTACTCTGCCTCTGGATTTTCCCTCGACAGCCAGGAAACACAAAGTTTTAAGAACATAGGAGGCAAGGCTGGGCGGTTGTGGTGCATGCCTTTGATCAAAGCACTCAGGATGCAAAGGCAGGTGGATTTCTGTGAGTTTAGGTCAGCCTGTTCTACAAGAGCTAGTTCCCGGACATGTTCCAAAGCTACAGAGAAACCCTGTCTCAAAAAACCAATAGCCGGGCAGTGGTGGCACACGCCTTTAATCCCAGCACTCGGGAGGCAGAGGCAGGTAGATCTCTGTGAGTTGAGACCAGCCTGGTCTACAAGAGCTAGTTCCAGGACAGGCTCCAAAACCACAGAGAAACCCTGTCTTGAAAACACCAAAAAAAAAAAAACACCAACCCACAATAAATATATAAGTAAATAAATGAATAAAAAATAAATTAAATTACTGTGTTCTGTACGCCCTTATGGAGGCTAAAGAACAATTGCTAGAGTCAGGTCTCTCCTTCCACCATGTGGGTCCCAGGGGATGAACTGAGGTTGTCAGGCTTGGCTGCAAACAGTAAGTCACCTCACTCTTCCTGCTCTATTTCTTTTTGTTTTGGAGACAAGGTCTCTCTACACTTCTAGCTGGCCTTGAACTCACTGAGGTAGTACCTGCCTCTGCTCCCTGAATAGGTAAATTAAAGGCACCTGCAACCAAGCCTGGTCAGCCTCACAGACCACACAGTGACATCACACACCTTTAATCCAAGTAGCCAGACTAGTTTGCTATTGAACTGAGCAGTAGTGTCTCATGCCTTTAATTCCATCACTGGAGAGGAATATAATCCCCGCCCTAGAGAGGTATATAAGACGGGAGGAGACAGCTCTCAGCCAGTCTCATTCTGTGGATTCCTGGAGGCAGGATCTCCATACTCGAACTGACAGAGAGGTAAGTGGTAGTGGCTGGCTGCTTTGCATTTCTGGTCATCATGTTGAACCCCAATATTTGTGTCTGTGTTTTAATTAATTGTGCTACAGTTTATTGAGACTTACTCCAGATTCTCTACACCTCCTCATCCTTAGCAGCCCAGACTGGATGGTTGCAGCAGGCTTCTCAGTTTCTCTCAAATTGAGTCATCTTCAAAAACAAACAGAGACAACCCAAAACATTTCTTTTTCTCTTAAACTGTTTTTATTTTTGAGACAGTGTTTCTCTGTGTGACAGCCCTAGCTGTCCTAGAACTCGCTTTGGTGCCCAGGCAGGCACCAAATTCACAGAGATCCGCCTGCCTCTGCCTCCCTTGTGCTGGAATTAAGGGCGTGTGCCACCACCTCCAGCCTTTCTTTTTTCTTAAATAAAGTAAATATGTTTCCTATACATTCTTTTCTACTTTAAACCTATGACTTGTGTAATTTAAACTCTTTTAAAAGTTCCTAGAGTGCCAGACGGTGGTGGCGGATGCCTTTTATCCTAGCCCCCGGGAAGCAGAGGCAGGTGGATCTCTGTGAGCTTGAGACCAGCCTGGTCTACAAGAGCTAGTTCCAGGATAGGCTCCAAAACCACAGAGAAACCCTGTCTCAAAAAAACCAAAAAAATAAAATAAAATATAAGTTCCCGTAGTGCATTTTCAACGGTAGTGTAGGACAGAAATATTCTTTGGAACGAAATCTGGAGTGGAACAGCAGAATTGTCTGAGAAACTGCAGGCTTGGCTTGCGTATTGGTTTGCTGTTTATTTGCCAGATGGCTCTGTGTTTTCTTGGCTTACACATGCCAAATAACTCTTATGTTAGCAACAGACTTAAGAAAAGACTGAAAATTTTCATTTAAAAAAGTTTTAAGCCGGGGCTTTAGGGGTGAACATCTTTAATCCCAATATTTAGGAGGCCAAGACAGGCGTATCTCTGTGAGTTGGAGGGCATCCTGGTCTACATGGACCAGGAGACCCCGTCCCAAAAAATAAAAAGCAAAACAAAATTTAGAGTGTAAGAAAATACAATATTCAGAAAAAGTATTTGTCCAATACCAAAGAAACTTGAGACCTGAGAGTCTCATCATAAATAATGATTTTATTTTAAAATTAAATTTATTCTTTTTGAGACAGTGTCTTGTATTATTTACATTGCACTGTGTTGAACTTTTAAAATTTTGTAGGCCAGCCTGCTGCTGCTCGCGTTCATCACCTCTCGGTGGACACGGAATCCTGGCGGCCAGGCCCACGATGGCGACGTCGGGCTCCACGCGGAAACGGCTGCTCAAAGAGGAGGACATGACCAAAGTGGAGTTCGAGAGCAGCGAGGAGGTGGACGTGACCCCCACGTTCGACACCATGGGCCTGCGGGAGGACCTACTGCGCGGCCTCTACGCCTACGGCTTTGAGAAGCCTTCAGCAATCCAGCAGCGCGCTATGAAGCAGATAATTAAGGGGAGAGATGTCATAGCACAGTCTCAGTCTGGCACCGGCAAGACGGCCACCTTCAGCATTTCAGTCCTCCAGTGCTTGGATATCCAGGTTCGAGAAACCCAGGCTTTGATCTTGGCTCCAACAAGAGAGTTAGCTGTACAGATTCAGAAGGGTTTGCTGGCTCTGGGGGACTACATGAACGTACAGTGCCACGCTTGCATTGGGGGCACCAATGTTGGGGAGGACATCCGGAAGCTGGAATATGGGCAACATGTTGTGGCAGGCACCCCGGGACGTGTCTTTGATATGATTCGCCGTAGACGTTTAAGGACACGGGCTATCAAGATGTTGGTTTTGGATGAGGCTGATGAAATGCTGAACAAAGGTTTCAAGGAGCAGATCTACGATGTGTACAGGCACCTGCCGCCAGCCACACAGGTGGTTCTCATCAGTGCCACATTGCCTCACGAGATCCTGGAGATGACCAACAAGTTTATGACCGACCCCATCCGCATCTTGGTGAAGCGTGATGAACTGACTCTGGAAGGCATCAAGCAGTTCTTCGTGGCGGTGGAAAGAGAGGAGTGGAAATTTGACACTCTGTGTGACCTCTACGACACGCTGACCGTCACCCAGGCTGTCATCTTCTGCAACACCAAGAGGAAGGTTGACTGGCTGACAGAGAAGATGAGAGAAGCCAACTTCACTGTGTCATCCACGCACGGGGACATGCCCCAGAAGGAGCGCGAGTCCATCGTGAAGGAGTTCCGCTCAGGTGCCAGCCGAGTGCTCATTTCTACAGATGTCTGGGCTCGCGGCCTGGATGTCCCTCAGGTGTCCCTCGTCATTAACTACGACCTGCCCAACAACAGAGAACTGTACATTCACAGAATCGGGAGATCAGGGCGATTCGGCCGCAAAGGTGTGGCCATCAATTTTGTGAAGAACGATGACATCCGCATCCTCAGGGACATAGAACAGTACTACTCCACCCAGATAGACGAGATGCCCATGAATGTGGCTGACCTGATCTGAAGCTGGTGCTCGTGCATCAAGGGCCTGGATATGGCGCCTATCGTGAGCTTCTCCTCGGAACGGGAAGCCTCTATTAAATGGGGTTTAAATGAACTGTCTTCTCACAGCCCCTCAGGAAGACCCTTGGGCGCTGCCATCTTTTCTAACCCACATGTAAATAATCCAATGCTTTGAGCCTTTTACATTAAACATGGAAATTTTCCCATGAAAATAAAATTGTAGTTCAGCCTCTCCCTTGTTGCTTCCACGGTGGCAGCTCAACTTCTCTCCAAGGGTGGATGTCTGAAGCGTTACTTGTCTAGAGCAGATGCCAGCCAGGAAAGAGGTTCAGAATCCCTTCGGAAGAGGCACAAAAGAAGACCAAATGCACAATGCACTGATGGCAATGCATTGCGGATTGTTGATTAGGATGTGTGCTGGGCAGACATGAAGGAGTACTGTGTACTGGTTTGCTTCTTATGGCTTACCCAACCTCCTTCCTTATAAAACCCAGGACCACCAGCCCAAGGATGGAGCCACCCACAATGGGCTGGACACACCCCCATCAATAACTAGTTAAGAAAATGCCTTACAGCTGGATCTTATGGGGGTTTCTTCTCAGTTAAGCTTCCCTCCTTTCAGATAACTGGTTTGTGTATCAGGTTGATATACAACTAGCCAGTACACACAATTAGCTAGTTATAGGGGCACATATTCATAATCCCAGCACTAAAGAGGCTAAGAAAATGTGGGCCATGTATTCAAGGTTAGCCTGAGCTACGTAGCAAGCATGTCACAAACAGACAAACAAAAGAAGGCCTCCCTCAGTTAGGCAGGCATGGGCCATGTGAGATCTGTGTTTAAAATTAATAACGTAAAAAAGAGCCAGGTGTGTTTTGCATGCAGGCTAGTAATCTAAACTCTTAGGAGGGAGAGGCAGGAGAGTCAGAATTTCAAGGCCAGTTCCAGAGCACGTTTGATGCTAGTCAGTAGTAGAGGAGAACATGTCTTAAAGGTGGTTAAGGAGAAAATATACACACTATAATCTATATTTAACATAGTAATAAGCCTTATGGTCTTCAAAGAGTTCAACTTCAAATCCTTTCTCCCTACCTTGTAGTTATATGAAGCAAAATATATTTAACCTTGTTACATCTCCAGTTTTCATAGTAAAGTAGAAACAAAAACAGTGGTTAACTTACATTAAACATTCCATTCTTGTTACAATTGCCTATTTTCTATAGTGTTTATAGTGAATGTCTAGAATCTTGAGTCAGAAAGACACTGTGATGCTTAATTTTAATTGCCAAACTCGAATGGGTCATAAAATGCCCAGAGCACCAGGGGAGCACACTTTTGGGTGTCTGTAAATCTTCCAGAGTGGATTAACTGGTGGGTAGGAACACTGACTGGCCCTGAATATAGGCGGTACTGACATGTGAACGAGCATCCTTGTGTTTCTGCCACTGTGGAACCACTGGGCACCAAGCTTCCTGTGATGGTGGACAGTGTTCCCTTGAGCACAAGCCAAAATAGCCCTTCTTCCTTCAAGAGGCTTTAGTCAGGCACTTAATGAGAGCGCCTGGATAGGAAATAATACAGGGATGGGGAAGTGGGAGCACTGCCGTTATAAACTTGACCACACGACTTCTGGACTGGTGTGTGCGAGGGATGCTGAGGAGCCAGGAGCTATAGCGTGAGAGAAGCCCTAGCCCTCTCTCTCTCACTCTCTTTCTCACAGAGATCCACCTGTCTCTGCCTCCCACATGCTGGAATTAAAGGCATGCACCACTGCCCAGTGTAGCGAGCTTCATGGTGTCATACCTGATGGAGATGTATAATCAACTCCTGAGATGGCTAAGGCCTGACCAATGCTATGATCACACAATGATTATCAGCTGCCTGCATATGCGTGAACCTATGGGCAGTGCCCACCTGGCAGTTCGGGGTTGGCAGCCCATGCCTTCTTAAGGGCTGGGAGAGGGTTTGCCCAAGGAGAGAGAAGAAAGGGAGAAGAAAAAGAGAGAGAGGAGAGAGAGGAGAGAGAGGAGAGAGAGGGGGAGAGAGAGAATTGTAAAAGGTCCTGGAATAAACTGCCATGAGAAGAGCTCCGGTGGTCGTGTCTTCCTTGCTCGACAAGGGTGGCCACGACAGCCCGGCGATCTCTTTCTTCTTCTTTCTTTCTCTCTTTTTCTCTTCCACTCTCTTAGTCTCTCTCGTTCTATCTCTTCTCTCTCTTTTGTTTTTCTCTCTTTCTCTTTCCCTCCTTTACTCTCCAACACTCTATCCTTTTCTTGTTTTTCTCTCTTGTTCTTTCTCTTTTGCTCTCCCACGCTCTCTCTCTCTCCTTCTTGCTGTCCTTCCCTCTCTTTTCCTCTCTCTCGCCCTCTCTCTCTCTCTCTTTCTTTCTTTCTTTCTTTCTTTCTTTCTTTCTTTTTTTTGAGACAGCCCTTACTCTCCTGGAACTCACAGTGTAGAATAAGCTGACCTTGAAATCAGAGCTCCACCTGCCTCTGCCTTCCAAGAGCTGGATTCTAGGTATGCTCCATCATTGCCCAGCCCCAGCCTGGGTTTCTTAATGAGACACCTTTCCTTCAAAAAAGGAAGGAAAGTCCTGTGAGCAAAGATATGTTATTTTTTGAAAATAAAAATAAGAAATTGCGGGGCTGGAGAGAGGCTCAGTGGTTAAGAGCACTGTCTGCTCTTCCAGAGGTCCTGAGTTCAATTCCCAGCAACCATTTGGTGGCTCCAAACCATCTGTAAAGAGATCTGGCGCCCTCCTCTGGTGTGTGGGTATAAATGGAGGCAGAAAGTTGTATACATAATAAATAAATTTAAAAAAAAACAAGAAATTGTCAGTTTATTATGCTATGATTGTAAGAAGACTACTACAAACCAAGCCAGTTGGAATTTGAAATCCCTTATCTCTCCCTGTGTAGCTGAGAGTGTAAAATCAGACCTGTTGAGCGACAACAAGGAATTTTGAGAGAGATGTAGCAGCACACGCTGTAATCCCAGCATCTGTGAGGTGGAGGCTGGAGAATAAAGATTTCAAGGTCATATGGGACACACAGCAGAGTTAAGGACTCAACAAATCGAAACATGAAAGTAATTTTACTTTCTGTGCTTGAGTGTAACATCTAGGATCTGTCAACCCAGAAACTCTCTGGTGTTAACATAGTGGGTAAGGTCACTTCCTGCCAAGCCTGATGATCTGATTTCATCCCTAGGAGCCACAAGGTGAAAGGAGGGAACTGACTAATCCCTGTGCTGTGGCACATGCCTGTAAATAAGTTAATAAATATATGGCTATAAAAATGAGGACGGGGGCTGGAGAGATGGCTCATTGGTTAAGAGCATTGCCTGCTCTTCCAAAGGTCCTGAGTTCAATTCCCAGCAACCACATGGTGGCTCACAACCATCTGTAATGGGGTCTGCTAACCTCTTCTGGCCTGCAGGCGTATACACAGACAGAATATTGTATACATAATAAATAAATAAATATTTTTAAAAAAAAGATGGGCTGGAGAGATGGCTCAGTGGTTAATAGCATTGCCTGCTCTTCCAAAGGTCTTGAGTTCAATTCCCAGCAACCACATGGTGGCTCACAACCATCTGTAATGAGATCTGGTGCCCTCTTCTGGCATACAAACATACATGGAAGAAAAGTTTTATACATAATAAATAAATAAATCTAAAAAAAAATGAGGACGGACTTTTGGTCACACTGCATGTGTACTTTGCTACTATCCAGGCTGGCATCATCTCTTGTGCACTCAATAAACTTTTGGTTCTAAAATAAGGTTGTTGGCAACTCTTTACAGTATTTGAAATAAGTTTTAAATGGCAGATTGCTCAAGTTAGCTAACTCAGCAGGCAGTTACATCTAAGTGAGAAAATAATAGTAAACTTCCTAGTGCTTAAAAAGAACTATTTCCATTTCCTCTCTGATGGTTCAGCAGTTAAATGTACTTATTCTTCAGAGGACCCAGAATCAGTTCCCAGCACACGTGACAGCTTACAGCCATACAGCCACTGTTATGCCCAAGTTTATTATCCCCAAAAGGAAACCGGATTCTGACAGATTCTGATGTAAAGCACAAGAGGGATTTTAATATTCAAACTTGAGTTTGGACTATACCTCAACCACACCAATGCAGTGGGTGAGGGAAGTGCAGCCTGAACCCGGGAAGGGGGGAACTTTTAAAGGGGAAATGCCATAGTAAGGGGCGTTCATGTCCTGTCATCCTGGGATTGGGTAAGGAGGGCATAGGGCAAGGTAGTCTCTGAAACCATTGGTCAGTTTTGGGGCACGAAAACCCTAACAAAGCCCCATTAATAACTGACAAGGTATCTTCAAGGGCAGGCTGCCTCCTAGGAACATCTGAACCCCGCTAAGGTTTATATCCCTGCTCCCTAGCTCCTTAATTGGCTATTTTCAGGGTATCCATCCAAATAGCACTATCACAGCACATATCTGAGCTGAGATCCCCCCTCATTATGTGGCTTAAGATGATGCCCCCTCTTTAAAATAGAGTCTGCAGGGGGCTGGAGAGATGGCTCAGAGGTTAAGAGCATTGCCTGTTCTTCCAAAGGTCCTGAGTTCAATTCCCAGCAACCACATGGTGGCTCACAACCATCTGTAATGAGGTCTGGTGCCCTCTTCTGGCCAGCAGGCATACACACAGACAGAATATTGTATATATAATGAATAAATATTATTTTAACAAAAATAAAATAAAATAAAATAAAATAGAGTCTGCAGAGTCAGGTCCTCACACCAACATTAACTCCAGTTCAGGGGATCCAAAGCCCTGTTCTAGACTTCACAGACACCAGATGTGCAAGTAGTGCACAGACATACACCCAAGTGAAACACTCAAACACGTAAAGAAAACATCCTGAAACAAGATAGTTCCATTTTTCCTCCTGTTGAGGACTGCTTGCTTTTGGAATAAATAAGAATCACTGTGGAGCCTGTTAAAATCTCCAGGCCTCCTCCAAAGAGATTCTGATGCTCCAGGTCAAGTAGAAGATGAGACCTATGGATCTTTCTACTTCCCATGTAGATTAGATCTATGTAACATGTAAGTCCCTCTTACTGTCTACGTTGTTGTCTAAGTTCTCTGGTATTGTGGTTTGTAGACTGGCTTTCTTTGCTTTATATTTAATAACCACCTATGAGTAGTACATGTGATAATTGTCTTTCTGTATCCGGGTTACCTCACTCAAAATAATGTTTTCTAGCTCCATCCGTTTTCCTGCAATCTCAAGCTGTCATTATTATTTTTTTCTGTTGTGTAGTACTCCATTGTGTAAATGTACCACATTTTTTTATCTATTCTTTGGTTGAGGGGCATTTAGGTTGTTTCCAGGTTTTGGCTATGACAAACAAAGCTGCCATGAACATAGTTGAGCATATGTCCTTGTGGCACGATTGGGGGCATCCTTTGGATCTATACCAAAAAATGGTATTACTGGTTCTTGAGGAAGGTTGTTTACTAATTTTCTAAGAAATCGCAACACTGACATCCAAAACGGTTGTACCAGCTTGCATTCCCACCAGCATTCAGAAGTGTTCCCTTTTCCCCACAACCTCTCCAGCATGAGTTGTCATCAGTGTTTTTGATCTTGGCCATTCTTACAAATGTAAGATGGGATCTCAGAGTTGTTTTGATTTGCATTTCTCTGATGACTAAGGATGTTGAACTAAGATTGGGGCAGACACTGCAGTACCACAGTGCACATGTGGAGGTCAGAAGAATCTGGGCCTCGGTCCTCTCACTCTGCCATGTGGGTCCCAGAAATCAAACCCAGGTTTCTGGGCTTGACCACAAGCACCTTTACCTCTGAAGCAGCTCACCTGCCCAGTAAAAGCTATTTATTAACCAAGTGTGACATGGAGCCAACGAACTGAGGGAGTGTATTTTGTCTGTTATTGAATAAAAATCAGCTAGGGAGTCAGAGAGGAAAACAAAGCCTGATATCTCAGGGTTGGAGACAGGTAGACAGTCACAAATTCCAGGTCAACATGGTCTATACAGTGAATTATGGCCATCCAGGTCTACACCTGTCTCAGACACAAATAAACAAAAACACAAAAACGAAGAATCTCTTGAGTAAATTTTTTGCATGGGGACCTTGGGGGAGGATTGAAGGCAGGAGGGGAGAGGCAGGGAGGGTAGAGAGAGAAATGTAGAGCTCAACAGATATCAATAAAAATTTTTTAAATAAATCATAAAAAGGAGGGATTTATTTTTCTTTATGTGTAAGTGAACATACATATTTGTGAGAATATGGAAGCCAAAGGTGTACTTTGGATGTTGTTTACCTTCAGTTTTTTTCTCTCTCTCTTTTGTTTGTTTTTGTTTTTCAAGATGGGGTTTCTTCGTGTAACAACCCTAGCTGTCCTGGAACTAGCTGGAACCCACAGATCAACCTGTCTCTGACTCCAGAATGCTGGTATTAATGACCTTGTGGTATCACTGCCTGGCTTGTTTGTTTGTTTTAAAGAATTTATATGAAAAAAAATTTAAAAAAAAGAATTTATGTGGATGAATGTTTTTCCTGCATATGCACTATGTTGGATCCCTTGGAACTTGGGTTATCGATTGCTGTGAGTCACGCTGGGTGCTGGAAATTGAACCTGTATCGATTCCAAGAGCAATAAGTCCTATTGAGCCATTTCTTCAGTCCCTTAATCTTTCAGGCAGAATCTCTTAATGATCTGGAACTTGACATGTGGGTGTGACTAGCTAGCTCTCAGGATCTGCTTCTACAGGGCAGGTTTTATAAGCAAGGTCTGTCAGGCCTGACTTCTTTTTTAATAGAGGTTAAAGTTATGTTTTCCCTTGAAATATGGCTTTTACTGGAGAGTCCCGGCAGTAGGAAGGTAAAGGCAAGGTTATCGTCTTTGCAACATATAGCAGGTTCAAGGCCATTCTGACCTCTTCTCAAAAAACCAAACCATGGGCTTATGAGACATGACCAGGTTAATACACATCTTAGGCCTTCGTGGAACAGTCATGACTACCACCATGCTAACAGGAGCCCCTTATTCTGTTCCAGAAGTTTCCAGAACTGCAAATAGAAGTCATTGCTGACTATGAGGTCCGCCCCAACCGGTGCCCTAAGATTCTAGCCCAGACTGTAGCCCATGTGGCCGGGGCTGCTTACTACTACCAAGGAGAAGATGTGGATGCTGACCCGTGGGGGACCAAGGTTAGAGAATGAATACGTGTGAATGAATGAGTGGGGACTGAGAGAAAATTAGTGAAAGCCCCTCCAAGTATTTCTGTGAGGTTCCACATTACATCACCTTCCTTTCCTGACGTTGATACATAACCCAGGACAAAGTATCTGTGGTCCTGACAAATAGGCCGCCTGTTTTCTGGTTTACCTGAGGACATCACCGTCCAAAAGCTTGGGCACTTTTAATATTTTAAAACTCTCTTTTGCAGCCGGGTGGTGGTGACACACGCCTTTAATCCTAACACTCAGAAGGCAGAGGCAGGCAGATTTCTTTGAGTTTGAGGCCAGCCTGTTATACAAGGGCTACTTCCAGGACAGGCACCAAAGCTACAGAAAGAGCTTGTGTCCTAACAAAATAAAGCAAAACAAAAAAATCTCTCTGGAGAAATGGTTTAGCAGTTAAGAGCATTGACTGCTGCTCTTCCAGAGGTTCTGAGTTCAATTCCCAGCAACTGTATGGTGGCTCACAACTATCCCTAATGAGATCTGATGCCCTCTTCTGGCATGCAGGAATACATGGAAGTGGAACACTGTATACATTAAAAAAAATAAGTCGGGCTATGGTGGCACACACCTTTAATCCCAGCACTAGTGAGACAGATGCAGGGAGATCTCTGTGATTTTGAGGCCTGCCTGGTAGACAAAGTGAGTTTTAAGACAGGCTCCAAACTACAGAGAAACCCTATCTCAAAAAAAAAACTAACTAAATAAATAAATCTTAATTTTTTTTTTTACTGTGTTCTGCATGCCCTTATGGAGACCAAAGGACAACCGCTAGAGTCAGGTCTCTCCTTCCACCATGTGGGTCCCTGGGGATGAACTGAGGTTGTCAGGCTTGGCTGCAATCACCTTCCCTCACTGTGTCACCTCACCTCTTCCTGCTCTATTTTTGTTTTTCAGACAAGGTCTCTACACTTGAGGCTGTCTTAGAACTCACTGTGTAGGCTGGCCTTGAACTCCCTGAGATACTTTTGCCCTAGGAGTACTGGGATTTAAAGCACAGGCAGCCAAGCCAGACAGGATCTGTTTTGTTTGTTTGTTTTGGGGAGAGGATTTATCTGTGTGATAAATAACCTGGCTATTCTGGAAGTGTGTAGACCAGGTAGACCTCAAAGTCACAAAAACCTCCAGCCTTTGCCTCCCGAGAGCTGGGCATATGCAACCACTGCCCAGCCTGCCTGCTTTGTTCTTAAAACTTTGTGTTCCCTGGCTGTCTCTGGAAAATCCAGGGCAGGGTAATGCAAGTCAGGTCTCAAGGGAGCCCTTCCTTATTCCTTAGAATATTTCTGAGTAGGTGGTGAAGAGAAGACAGGCCAGTGAGGTGGGGGTAAAGGCACCAACCTGAGCATACCAACCTGAGTATGACCCCTGGGACCTGGATTTTCCAGGGGCCGTGAGGAGACACAAAATTTTAAGAACAAGGCAGGCAAACTGGGCTGTGGTTGCATAAGACCAGCACTTGAAAGGCCAAGGCTGGAGTTTTTTGTGAGTTTGAAGTCAACTTGGTCGACACAGTTCCAGAACAGGCAGATTTTTTAAGAAACCCTCCCTGCCAAAAAAATTAAATAGATCAGGCCAGGATTAGTTGCAAGCGCCTTTAATTTCCCTATTCAGGGAGCAGAGGCAGGTACTGTCTCAATCAGTTCAAGTAGAGCCTACACAATTAGTTCTTTTTTTTTTCTTTTCTTTTTTTTTTTGGTTTTTCGAGACAGGGTTTCTCTGTGGCTTTGGAGCCTGTCCTGGAACTAGCTCTGTAGACCAGGCTGGTCTCGAACTCACAGAGATCCGCCTGCCTCTGCCTCCCGAGTGCTGGGATTAAAGGGGTGCGCCACCATCGCCCGGCTACACAGTTAGTTCTAAGGTTAAGGCCTTTTGTTGCTCTTGCAGAAGAGTAGAGTTCATCACCCACAAGGTTGGCTGCTCACCCTCTGCTGGCCTCTGTAGGTACTGCTTGCACATAAAAATAAATTGAAGGATGGCCTCCTACTCACAGAGATACCCCTGTCTTTGCCTCCTAAATATTAGGATTAAAAGTATTCACCCCTCAGGACCTGGCCTAAAACTTTTTAAAACAATAAAAGTTTTCTAACTTTTTCTTAAGTCTCCTGCTAACATAAGAGTTATTTGGCATGTGTGGGCCAAGTAAACACAAAGCCGTACGCCAAATAAACAGCAAACCAATATGCAAGCCAAGCCTGCAGATTCTCAGACTATTCTGCTTGCTATGATTATTCATACAAGCCACTCCCACTCCCTCTCCCATCCACAGAGGCAGGCTGATTTTCAGCTTCAGCCTGAGCTCACTCTCTTTGTCTTTCTCTAGGAGAGGCATCTTAGCTTCTGCCTCTCTCCCCACTTCTCTGCTTCCCTCCCTTCTCTGTTTCTCTTTTCCTCTTTCTCTCTCTCTCTCTCCCCCTCAACTCCCTTCTCCCCTTTTGCCTTTCCCTCCGTAGCCCCCTGAATAAATATTTACCTCATTCTACATGTCGTGTCTATCCATGTTTCTGTCTCCTGCCTGCCGGCCACTTGTCTTCCTGCCTGGGCCAGCCACTGCTAGGGGACCGTCAGCCATCTCTGCCTGGTACTGGCTGCTCCCAGGGCCTGCTGCCTGCTGCCACTTTGCCTGCTACCACCATTTGGGGACCTACAACATTTCTGCTGCCTACTGTCGCACGGAATCTTGCCACCTTTTTAAAAACATCATAACACTGCTGTTCCACTCCAGTTTTCAGTCCAAAGAGTATTTCTGGCCAGGCGGATGTGCCGCACACCTTTAATCCCAGTACTCAGGACACAGAGGCAGGTGGATCTTTGGGAGTTCGAGGCCAGCCTGGTCTACAAGAGGTAGTTCCAAGTAGGCACGAACAGCTACAGAGAAACCCTGTCTTGAAACCTCCCTCCCCAAAAAAGTATTTCTATCCCACACTAATGTCACAAAAGCACTATGGGAACTTTTAAAAAAGTTCAACTTACTCAAATCATAGGTTTAAAGTAGGAAAGAATGTATAGGAAACATATTTAGTTTTGAGACCCTCTTATATGCTAAAGTAGCATTAGTCACCAGGCAGCTAAGATGACTGACTGGGAGAACGTACAGCCCCTCCATGTGAGTAAGGACTCCATTAATACATTTTAGAAATTCTGAAAAAAATGCGGGCAGTGGTGGCACACGCCTTTAATCCCAGCAATCGGGAGGCAGAGGCAGGCGGATCTCTGTGAGTTCGAGGTCAGCCTGGTGTACAAGAGCTAGTTCCAGGACAGCAACCAAGAAGCTACGGAGAAACCCTGTCTCGAAAAATCCAAAAAAAGAAATTCTGAAAAAGGAAAAGGCCCAGACTGTGGTTTCTGTTCTCATGGCCAACCATGATCAACTACATGTTAATTATTACTATATATGTATGAATGACATGTATGTACCTTTGTGAAGGTGTAGAGTGTACATGTCCATGCATGAAGTTGTATGTGCGCATGTCTGTGCATGTGAGTGTAGGCATGAATTCCCCTGGAGCCACAGTTACAGGCAGTTGTGTGACGCAATCCCTGGGTGCCACGAGTCAAGGTCGGGTCCTCTGTAAGAGCAGTAAGTGTTCTAACTACTGACCCTTCTCTTCAGTTCCTCCATCTCTTTTTACTGTTGTTTTGTTTTGGTTTGGTTCTTGTTTTTTCAGAAAAGGTTTTCTCTTTGTAGCCCTGGCTGTCCTGGAACTTGCTCCATACACCATGCTGGCCTTGAACTCAGAAACCTGTCTCTGCCTCCCAAATGCTGGGATAAAGGCATGCATCCACCACACCTGGCTTTCTGACAAATGTTTACTATCTATAAAAGGCAGTGAAGGCATGAATAAGCACACAACCCTACCAAACACAAAGGTCTGTGATAGACTCAGCAGAGGGAATAATGGCACCTGCTGACAACCTGAATCTCATTTTTTTTTTTGTTTTTGTTTTTTCAGACAGGGTTTCTCTGTTTATCAGTCCTATCTGTCCTGGAACTGGCTTTGTAGACCTGACCAGTCTTACCTTGAACTCAGAGATTCCAAGGCCTCTGCCTCCAGAGCGCTAGGATTAAAGGAGTAGGCCACCACCCCTGGGGCAAATCCCACCTCTTTTTTTTTTACATGATGATAGGAGAGAACCAACTCCTGCAAGCTGTTCTCTGACCTCTACCTTAGAGCAGCCTTGACACATACGCTACCACACACATAGATGCACACAAAATAATAAATGAAATAATTAAAGTTGCCAGGCACAGTCGCATGTATCTTTAATCCAGCACTCAAGAGACAGAGGCAGGAAGAGATCCACTTGCGTTTGAGACTAGCCTGATCTACATTGTGAGTTCCAAGAACAACCAAATACACATAATGAGATCCTGTTTTTTGTTTTTTCTTTTTGACAGCCAAATCCTTATTAAGGGAATTGGTGTCTGGGGGTAGAGGCTGGGCCTGTGGCCCTCACTACACAGCTTGTTAATTGTCACTGTCTCCAGAATCCAGTGGCTTCATCGCATATGGATGCTCTGGAGGGATGGAGAAGGGCTCAATGTGCAGGGCTTCGAAGGCACATGTAGACCAGGATGCCCTCCTACTCACAGAGATACGCCTGTCTTGGCCTCCTGAATATTGGGATTAAAGATGTTCACCCCTAAAGCCCCGGCTTAAAACTTTTTTTTTAGGTAGATTATTCAATCTACTTTTTTTAAATATTTTATTTATTTATTATGTATACAATATTCTGTCTGTGTGTATGTCGGCAGGCCAGAAGAGGGCACCAGACCTCATTACAGATGGTTGTGAGCCACCATGTGGTTGCTGGGAATTGAACTCAGGACCATTGGAAGAGCAGGCAATGCTCTTAACCACTGAGCCATCTCTCCAGCCCCCTTAAAACTTTTTTAAATGAAAATTTTCAGTCTTTTCTTAAGTCTGTTGCTAACATAAGAGTTATTTGCATGTGTAAGCCAAGAAAACACAGAGCTGTCTGACAAATAAACAGCAAACCAATACGCAAGCCACGCCTGCAGTTTCTCAGACTATTCTGCTGTTCCACTCCAGATTTCGGTCCAAAGAATATTTCTATCCTACACTATCGTCGAAAAAGCACTATGGGAACTTATATTATTTTATTTTTTTGGTTTTTTGAGACAGGGTTTCTCTGTGGTTTTGGAGCCTATCCTGGAACTAGCTATTGTAGACCAGGCTGGTCTCAGGCTCACAGAGATCTGCCTAGCCTGGTCTACAAGAGCTAGTTCCAGGACAGGTTCCACAACATTCCCCATTACATCACTCATTGCAGTTGGGGACAGAAACAGGTCCTCAGTGAGAAGCACCTGTGCATGGGCACATACAAACCAGGCCTGTGCGTCCTTTCCAGGATGTCCAGGGCCTGGTTTTATGCACATCACAGTCTCGCTAATGGTTGGTTTGTCATTTTACTTCTCTCATAACTTTGGAACACCCTTTCTAGCCTGGAACCCAGCAACTCTCAGTCCCATGCCCACAGCCTTGGGCGAGAGGATCTCTTCCTTCAGGGCCCCAAGGTTTTGCGGAGTGACCTGTAAGACCTGTAAGAAGGAAGAGCTAGATGAAGCGTCCATCCCCTCTGCTATGTGCCCTCTTCCCTGAGGCATCTCCCTGTCCAGCCATTCCTGCTCCTCAGCTAATTTAAAATAAAGTGGCTTGGCTCTCCCTGGTGTGTTTTCTACGTGTCTTCACCCACATGAGATCGAATCTGCTGGACATTTCCTTCTCACCTCACTGCTTCCTGTGAACTCTGCCTCTGATTTCTGACATTTATAGATACACGTTTGACTCCATGTTCAGGTGAATTTGGAAAGCAATGATTTCCCCTGTTGCGGAGAGTAGAATGGGTTCAGATGCTGGTCTGAGGCAGTATTGATGAGATCGCAGAGGAGCCTGTGGTACCCTGGTGTGCACTAGATCTAGGCGGTCACACTGTCAGACTGCTTATTGTAGTGGTATTTCATTTTTATTTTAGTATATCAAGCTTGCCTGATGATCGGAGAGTTAAAGAACCACCTGGTCAGCCTCACAGACCAGGCAGTGGCATCACACACCTTTAATCCAAGTAGCTACACTAGTTTGTCATAGAAACTGGGCGGTAGTGGTGCACGCCTTTAATCCCCGCCCTAGATAGGTATATAAGACAGGAGGAGACAGCTCTCAGCCAGTCTCATTCTGAGGATTGCTGGAGGCAGGATCACCACCATACTCGGACTGAAGGAGAGGTATGTGGTAGTGTCTGGCTGGTTTGCTTTTCTGGTCTTCATGTTGAACCCTAATATCTGTGTCTGTGTTTTGTTAATTGTGCTACAGCTTATTGAGACTTACTCCAGATTCTCTACACCTCCTCATCCTTAGCAGCCCAGCCTGTATGGTTGTAGCAGGCTTCTCAGTTTCTGTGAAATTGAGTCATTTTCAAAACAAACAGACACAACCTAAAACCTTTCTTTTTAGCTTGCTTTATTTTCATTTTTTGTTTTCTTGAGACAGTATTTCTCTGTGTGACAGCCCTAGCTATCCCAGAACTCCCTTTGTAGACCAGGCCGGCATCAAATTCACAGAGATCTGCGTGCCTCTGCCTCCCAAGTACTGGAATTAAAGGCGTGCACCACCACCACCCAGCCCTCCTTTTATTCTTATATAAGGTCTCATGTAACTCAGGATGCCCTCAAATTCACTATGTAATCGAGGATTCCTTGAATTTGTGATCCTCCTGCCTCCACTTCCCGGGTTCTGAGATTACAGGTTGTGCCACCACCTCTGATGGTATCAAGGGTTGAACCTAGGACTTTGTAAGTACTATGTAAGCACTACTAACTGGGCCATAACCAGGCCCCAAAATGCATGGTTGTTTTTGTTTGTATTTCGGGACAGGGTTTCTCTGTGTAACAGTCCTAGCTGTTCTGGAACTAGCTCTTGTAGACTAGGCTGGCATCTGCCTCCCGAGTGCTGGGATTTAAGGCGTGTGCCACCACTGCCTGGCCAAAATGCTTGTTTTTCTTTCATATCTTTCGGTAATTATAAGTCATTTTTGTGGTCTATTCCTCTAAAAACTTAAAATTTGCAGAAAGCCACACAGCGGGTGAGAGACTTTGGCAGATCACCAGGTGCCAGAGGAGCTATGGCGGGTGAGAGACAGAGATGGATAGGCACAGCGTGCAAGAGTGAGGTTGGATGTTTGTTTAGTGGATTATGGAAGGGAAGGAGATAGTGGAGAGGGAGGTGGAGGGGAATCAGGAGAAAGAGGCAGAGAGAGAGAGGGAGAGAGAGAGAGAGAGAGAGAGAGAGAGAGAGAGAGAGAGAGAGAGAGAGAGAGAGAAACAGAGAGAGGATGTAGGGGGAGAGGAGAGGGAGTAGAAACTACCTCTTAGGGAGGGAGGAAAGGGAGAGCTTGCAGGCAGGAAGCAGAAGGAAGATTCTGTTGCCTGTGCAGACTTGGGAGGGCGGGGCTTGTCTCTTGTAGGGACAGGACAGACATTACATTTACAAAGGGAGTTCCAGGTCAACCAGGACAGCTAAACAGAGAAGCCCTGTCTTGAAAAAAACCAACAACAAAAGCTCAGTGTGTGGAAGGATTGAACTCCAAGTTTTCTTCTCACCTCCACATGCTCACTATGGCTCCAGTACCTGATTCCTCTAACTAATGAATGCATGTTTTAATACAAAACAACCTTTCTTAAATCCAACCCAGGGTGAGTTTTATTTAATTTGATATTTTAAAAACAGGATCTCGGGACTGAGCGTGGCTGTGCTGGTGCGTGGAGCCAGAAGCAGTCTCCAGAATGGAAGTGTTTCTTATGATCCGGCGCCACAAGACCACCATCTTCACGGATGCCAAGGAGTCGAGTACCGTATTCGAGCTGAAGCGCATCGTTGAGAGCATCCTTAAGCGGCCACCAGATGAGCAGCGGCTGTACAAGGACGACCAGCTCCTTGATGATGGGAAAACTCTGGGCGAGTGTGGCTTCACTAGCCTGACAGCAGGACCACAGGCCCCAGCCACCGTGGGCCTGGTCTTACGAGAGGACGATGCCTTCGAAGCCTTGCACATTGAGCCCTTCTCCCGGCCTCCAAGGCGTCCATATGCGATGCAGCCACAGGATTCTGGAGACAGTGACCATTAAGAGACCAATTCCCTTAATAAAGATTTGGCTGTCAAAAAGAAGAAACAAAAAACATGATCTCATTATGTGTACTTGGTTGTTCTTGAAACTTACAATGTAGATCAGGCTGGTCTCAAACGCAAGTGGATCTCTTCCTGCCTCTGTCTCTTGAGTGCTGGATTAAGGATACATGCGACTGTGCCTGGCAACTTCAAGTATCTCATTTATTATTTTGTGTGCATCTATGTGTGTAGTAGTGTATGTGTCAAGGCTGCTTTAAGGTAGAGGTCAGAGAACAGCTTGCAGGAGTTGGTTCTCTCCTATCATCATGTAAAAAAAAAGAGGTGGTATTTACCCCAGCGGTGTTGGCCAATGCCTTTAATCCCAGGACTATGGAGGCAGAGGCCTTGGAATCCCTTCGTTCAAGGTAAGACTGGTCTGGTCTACAAAGATAGTTCCAGGACAGATAGGACTGATAAACAGAGAAACCTTGTCTGAAAAAACAAAAAAAATGGGATTCAGGTTGTCAGCAGGTGCCATTACTCCCTCTGCTGAGTCTATCACAGACCTTTGTGTTTGGTAGGGTTGTGTGCTTATTCATGCCTTCATTGCCTTTTATAGATAGTAAACATTTGTCAGAAAGTCAGGTGTGGTGGATGCATGCCTTTATCCCAGCTTTTGGGAGGCAGAGACAGGTTTCTGAGTTCAAGGCCAGCATGGTGTATGGAGCAAGTTCCAGGACAGCCAGGGCTACACAGAGAAACTCTTTTCTGAAAAAACAAGACCCAAACCAAAACAACAGTAAAAAGAGATGGAGGAATTGAAGAGAAGGGTCAGTAGTTAGAATACTTACTGCTCTTACAGAGAACCCGACCTTGACTCGCAGCACTAAGGCATTGCAACCCACAACTGCCTGTAACTGTGGCTCCAGGGGAATTCATGCCTACACTCACATGCACAGACACGTGTACATACAACTTAATACATGGACATGTACACTCTACACCTTCACAAAGGTACATACATGTCATTCTTACATATACAGTAATAATTAAAATGTAGTTGGTCATGGCTGGCCATGAGAACAGAAGCCACAGTCTGGGCCTTTTCCTTTCTCAGAATTTTTAAAATGTATCAATGGAGTCCTTACTCCCATGGAGGGGACTGTACGTTCTCCCAGTCAGTCATCTTAGCTGTCTGGTGACTAATGCTACTTTAGCATATAAGAGAGTCTCAAAACTAAATATGTTTCCTACACATTCTTTTCTACTTTAAACCTATGGCTTATGTAAGTTAAACTCTCTTAAAAGTTCCCATAGTGCTTTTGCAATGTTAGTGTGGGATAGAAATACTCTTTGGACTGAGAACTGGAGTAGAACAGAAGTGTTATGATTTTTTTAAAAATGCAACAAGATCCCGTGCGTCAGTAGGCAGCAGAAATGTTGTAGGTCCCCAAATGGTGGTAGCAGGCCATGTGGCGGCAGGCAGCAGGCCCTGGGAGCAGCCAGTACCAGGCAGAGATGGCTGACGGTCCCAAAGCAGTGGCTGGCCCAGGCAGGAGGACACATGGCCAGCAGACAGGAGACAGAAACATGGATAGACATGACATGTAGAATGAGGTAAATATTTATTCAGGGAGCTACGGAGGTGAAAGCAAAAGGGGAGAAGGGAGTTGAGGGAGAGAGAGAGAGAAAGAGGAAGAGAGACAGAGAAGGGAGGGAAGCAGAGGAGTAGGGAGAGAGGCAGAAGCTAAGATGCTTCTCTGAGAGAAAGACAAATAAGAGAGCAAGCTCAGGCTGGAAGCTGAAAATCAGCCTGCCTCAGTGGATGAGAGAGGGAGTGGACTTGGCTTGTACAAATAATCATAACAAGCCGAATAGCCTGAGAATCTGCAGGCTTGGCTTGCATAATAGTTTGCTGTTTATTTGCTGAACAACTTTGTGTTTTCTTGGCCCACAGAGGCCAAATAACTCTTTTGTTAGCAGTAGACTTAAGAAAAAGATAGGAAACTTTCATTGTTTTAAAAAATTTTAGGCCAGGGCTTGAGGGGTGAATACTTTTAATCCCAATATTTAGGAGGCAAAGACAGGGGTATCTCTGTGAGTTTGGAGATCATCCTGGTCTACATAAAGACACCCTGTCTCCAAAAATTAAAAACTAAACAAAATTTCAGAGTGTAAGGAAATATAATACTCAGTAAAAGTATTTTTTCAGATACCAAAGAAACCTGGCACCTGAGAATCTCATCATAAATAATGATTTTAAAATTCAATTTATTCTTTTTGAGACAAGGTCTTGTATTATTTGCATTGCACTATATTGAACTTTTAAAAATTTGTATGTTGGCCCCTCCCCTCGCCACTGCCATGGTGGCAGCTCTGCTGTTCTCCAAGGCTGAGTGAGTTCCTGGAGAGTTACTTGTCTGCCCAGGACCAGCTGCTGCCCTACAGTGGACTGGACCCTTCTAAGTCAACTAGTCTTCCCCCCACTAAAAACACAATCCCACAAAATCCCCACAGGCCAGTCTGATCTAGGCAGTTCCTCTGTTGTGGTTTCCTCTCCCAGGTGACAATAATTTACTGTCAAGTTGACAGAAGTGAACAGTTTGCATGGTGTGGACAAAGTCCCCTGTGTTCTAAGCCTGCTGCCACATAAACGGTGTGGGATACACCTGTAATCCCAGCACCAGAGAAGTGAAGGCAAAAGAAAGTATCGGCTGTGTGGAGAGAACTCCACTCTGCCCTGCCCAGAACTCCAGCATGGCTAAGATTTCCTGAACAGCTGATTTGATGATCTTACTATTTGGCTCTTGTTCCGTACCCGTGGTGGCTACAGGGTTAGTAAACTCATTTGTGACCAAGTATAGAACACACTGTGGGCAGAACACAATGCAAGCACGGGGGTCTGAGTACACTCCCCAACAACCACCTACAAATGCCAGGACCAAAGTTGTGTGTTTGTTATCTAAATGCAGGGGAGACAGGTAGATTGCTGGTTAGCAAACCTCAAATAAGCATCAGGTTCAGAGGCATTGTCTCAACACACAGCACATGGCTCCCAACTGCCTCTAAATTCCAGCCTCAACAAGACTAAGGCATGCTTCTGGCCTATACACAAATGCAGTCTTGCCTTGCAGCCTAGGTTGGCTTTAATCTTGCACTCATCTCAGAGTTCTGGGAGTAAAGAACTGATAGGCCTGACCATTAATTTTTAATTTTATTTTTAGGATTTTATTTATTATGTATGCAGTGTTCTCCCTGCAGATAGACATGCAGGCCAGAAGAGGGCACCAGATATCATTACAGATGGTTGTGAGCCACCATATGGCTGCTGGGAATTGAACTCAGGACCTCTGGAAGAGGTCTTACCAGTGCTCTTACCAATGAGCCAACTCTCCAGCCCTTGACCATTTCTCTTTTCTTCCTCTTAAATCACATGTTCATGGGGATAGGGGTACATCAGTGTATATGGGGTCAGAGTACAGCTTCCAGGAGTCAGTTCTCTCCTTCCATGAGGACGGATGGCAGGCTTGATGGTAAGATTCTTTAAGCCTTTAGTAATAACATCACTACTATAGGTCCTACAGTTTCAAAGTCGTTTATTTAAATAATTACTTGGCTTAGTCCTATGTGGTGGGTACCATTTAAAGGGTGTATGTATACCCCTAGGATCCTCTAAATCAACAATTCTCTGCCTGTGGGTGAAAACCCCTTTAGGGGTTGGAGGAGACTTTAACAGGGGTAGCCTAAGACCATTGGGAAAACATTTACATTATGATTCGTAACAACAAAATCAGTTACTTCAATAACAATAAAAGTGATTTCATTGTTGGGGATTACCACAACATAAGGAACTGCATTAGGAAGATTGAGAACCACACCTCTAAATAGTATCTCGCAGTACTGCCCAAAAATATAACGGGCTTGAGTCCAGTATTTGAAGGCAGCTACTGATTTTGTGTCTGTCTTGAATGTGTTTGTCTTGACCAATGTAAATTGAGTCTTGACTCTCTTTGACGAGCTTTGGGAAATATTTAAAATAAATGTGTTTCTTTCACACATCTTTAATCCCAACACTCGGGAGGCAGAGGCAGGCAGATCTTTGAGTTGGAGGCTAGCTTGGTCTACAGAGTGAGTTCTAGGACAGCCATAGCCACACAGAAAAACCTTGCTTTGAAAAACTAAAAAAAGTGCTTTTTCAAAACCCAAATTCTACCCCAAATAAATCTACCAAAGTGGGATTCCACAAGGGAAAGGTATCAAGGGTTCGGGGAGAGAGGTGGTGAGACACTGGGGCTAAGCCAGCTTCGTGCTCTGCTGGAATTCTGAGGCTTGGTAAACAGGGAACTGGGATGCTCAGATGTAGTGCTAGGGTGTTCGGAAGGCGGGGCTAAACCAAATAGGGCCAAACATTGTGCATGTGGGGTGTAAAAGTCGATCTTCTGCTCTTCTGAGTACCATTCTGTGGGAGTCATGGCATCCTGGTAGGTCCATTCAAGCCAATGGAAATTGAAGCCTTCAAGCAGAGTGATGTGGCCAGCTCTTGTAGGCACACAATCAGGGGGCTTTCTGGGTGGCAAATTTGGCACTTCAATCCCTGGCAGCAACTTTACCCTGGATAGCAAACCAGCCCCCAATTGGGGGTGTATGCACACACCTGCTATGTGCTGGGGAGAAGGGAAAAGAAAAGCATAGTTACAGAGGCCATTTTGACACTTAGTCCAGCTATCATTATTGCAAGCTTTTTTTTCCTTCAATTTATTTTTATGTGTAAGCAGTACCTACAGAGACCAGCAGAGGGTGAGCAGCCAGCCTTGTGGGTGATGAATGCCAGTCTGCAAGAGCAACAAATGACCCTAAATTTTGGCTAATCTTGCCAGCTCCTATTTTTGCTCACTTACTTCCCACTCAGACCAGGATGACCTTAAACTCACAGTGATCCCCCTGCCTCTGCCTCCCAAGTGCTAGGAGTGCCACCACTGCCTCGCTCTTTTCCTGATTTTAAAGAAATTATTCCTGTGCATATATGAATGTACCTATGCGGCTCAGAGGACAGTCTCATGGATTTGGCTCTCTCTCCTTTACATGGGTCCCAGGGGTCAAACTCAGGTTGGTATGTTGGTGTGGCACACAGTGCCTTTACCCCCCCTCCCCACTGTCCTGTCCTCATCTTCACCACCTACTCAGAAACATTCTATGGAATAAGGAAGGGCTCCCTTGAGCCGTGTCTTGGATTACTTTGCCCCTGGATTTTCCAGAGACAGGCAGGAAACACAAAGTTTCAAGAACAAAGCAGGCAAGCTGGGCAGTGGTTGTGTACACACAGCCCTCGGGAGGTAAAGGCTGCAGTTTTTTGTGAGTTTAATGTCAAACTGGTCTACACAGGTCCAGAATAGCCAGGTTCACACAGATATATCCTCTCCCCAAAACAAACAAAACAGATGCTGGGTGGCTTGGCTGCCTGTGCTTTAAATCCCAGTACTCCTAGGGCAAAGGTATCTCAAGGAGATCAAGGCCAGCTTAAACAGTGAGTTCTAAGAAAGCCAGAAGTGTAGAGACCTTGTCTCAAAAACAAAAAGAAATAGAGCAGGAAGAGGTGAGGTGACTGAGTGAGGGAAGGTGTTTGCAGCCAAGCCTGACAACCTCAGTTCATCCCCAGGGACCCACATGGTGGAAGGAGAGACCTGACTCTAGCGGTTGTCCTTTGGTCTCCATAAGGGCATGCAGAACACAGCAAAAAAAAAAAAAAAATAAGATTTATTTAGTTAGTTAGTTTTTTTTTTGAGATAGGGTTTCTCTGTAGTTTAAGCCTGTCCTGGAACTCATTTTGTCTACCAGGCTGGCCTCAAGCTCACAGAGATCTCCCTGTATCTGTCTCCCTAGTGCTGGGATTAAAGGCATGTGCCCCCAATTGCCCGACTTATTTTTTTTAATGTATACATTGTTCTGCTTCCATGTGTGCCTGCATGCCAGAAAAGGGCACCAGATCTCATTAGAGATTGTTTTGAGCCACCATACAGTTGCTGGGAATTGAACTCAGAACATCTGGAGGAGCAGCAGTCAGTGCTCTTAACTGCTAAACCATTTCTCCAGAGAGATTTTTGTTTTGTTTTGTTTTGTTTTGTTTTGTTTTGTTTTGTTAGGAGACAAGCTTTCTCTCTGTAGCTTTGGTGCCTGTCCTGGAAGTAGCCCTTGTATAACAGGCTGGCCTCGAACTCAAAGAAATCTGCCTGCTTCTGCCTACCAAGTACTGGGATTAAAGGCAAGTGTCGTCACCACCCGGCTGAAAGAGAGATTTTTAAAATATTAAAAGGACCCAGGTTTTTGCACTGTGATATCCTCAGGTAAACCAGAAAGCAGGAGGCCTATTTGTCAGGACCACAGATACTTTGTCCTGGGTTATGTATCAACGTCAGGAAAGGAAGGTGATGTAATGTGGAACCTCACAGTGATAGTTGGAGGGGCTTTCACTAATTTTCTCTCAGTCCCCACTCATTCATTCACATGTATTCTCTAACCTTGGTCCCTCACGGGTCAGCATCCACATCTTGTCGTTGGTAGTAGTAAGCAGCCCCGGCCACATGGGCTACAGTCTGGGCTAGAATCTTAGGGCACCGGTTGGGGCGGACCTCATAGTCAGCAATGACTTCTATTTGCAGTTCTGGAAACTTCTGGAACAGAATAAGGGACTCCTGTTAGCATGATGGGAGTCAGGACTGTTCCACGAAGGCCTAAGATGTGTATTAACATGATCCTGTCTCATAAGCCCATGGTTTGGTTTTTTGAGACGAGGTCAGAATGGCCTTGAACTGCTCTACATTGCCAAGATGATAATCTTGCCTGTACCTCCCTACTGCTGGGATTCTCCATTAAAAGCCATATTTCAAGGGAAAACATAACTTTAACCTCTATTAAAAAAGAAGTCAGGCCTGACAGACCTTGCTTATAAAACCTGCCCTGGAGAAGCAGATCCTGAGAGCTAGCTAGTCACATCCACATGTCAAGTTCCAGATCATTAAGAGATTCTGCCTCAAAGATTAAGGGACTGAAGAAATGGCTCAATAGCACTTATTGCTCTTGTAATCTATACAGGTTCAATTCCCAGCACCCAGCGTGGCTCTGAGCAATCGATAACCCAAGTTCCAAGGGATCCAACATAGTGCATATGCAGGAAAAACTTTCATCCACATAAATCCTTTAAAACAAATAGGCCAGGCAGTGATACCACAAGGCTTTTAATCCCAGCACTCTGGAGACAGAGGCAGATTGATCTGTGGGTTCCAGCTAGTTCCAGGACAGCTAGGGTTGTTACACAAAGAAACCCCATCTTGAAAAACAAAAACAAACAAAAGAGAGAGAGAGAGAAACTGAAGGTAAACAACACCCAAAGAACACCATTTGGCTTCCATATTCTCACAAATATGTATGTTCACTTACACATAAAGAAAAATAAATTTCTCCTTTTTATTATTTATTTAAAAAATTTTTATTGATATTTGTTGAGCTCTACATTTCTCTCTCTACCCTCCCTGCCTCTCCCCTCCTGCCTTTAATCCTCCCCCAAGGTCCCCATGCTCAAAATTTACCCAGGAGATCTTTTGATTTTATACTTTCTACTTCCCATGTAGATTAGATCTATGTAACGTGTAAGTCCCTCTTACTGTCTACATTGTTGTCTAAGTTCTCTCGGATTGTGGTTTGTAGGCTGGCTTCCTCTGCTTTATATTTAATAACCACTATGTGTGATAATTGTCTTTCCGTATCTGGGTAACCTCACTCAAAATAATATCTTCTAGCTCCATCTATTTTCCTGCAAAATTCAAGCTGTCATTATTTTATTCTGCTGTGTAAATGTACCACATTTTCTTTATCCATTCTTTGGTTGAGGGGCATTTAGGTTGTTTCCAGGTTCTGGCTATGACAAACAAAGCTGCTATGAACATAGTTGAGCACATGTTCTTGTGACACGTTTCAGCATCCTTTGAATATATACCCCAAAGTGGTATTACTGGGTCTTGAGGAAGATTGTTTCCTAATTTTCTAAGAAATCACCACACCGACACCCAAAGGGGTTGTACCAGCTTGCATTCCCACCAGCAATTCAGAAGTGTTCCCTTTTCCCCTTAACCTCTCCAACATGAGTTGTCATCAGTGTTTTTGATCTTGGCCATTCTTAGAGGTGTAAGATGGAATCTCAGAGTTGTTTTGATTTGCATTTCTCTGATGACAAAGGATGTTGAACTAAGGTGGGGGCAGACACTGCAGTACCACAGTGCACATGTGGAGGTCAGAAGAATCTGGGCCTCGGTCCTCTCACTCTGCCATGTGGGTCCCAGAAATCAAACCCAGGTTTCTGGGCTTGACCACAAAAACCTTTACCTCTGAAGCAGCTCACCTGCCCAGTAAAAGCTATTTATTAACCAAGTGTGACATGGAGCCCACAAACTGAGGGAGAGTATTTTGTCTGTTATTGAATAAAAACCAGATAGGAAGTCAGAGAGGAAAACAAAGCCTGATATCTCAGGGTTGGAGACAGGTAGACAGTCACAAATTCCAGGTCACCATGGTCTATACAGTGAATTAAGGCCAACCAGGTCTACACCTGTCTCAGACACAAATAAACAAAAACACAAAAACAAAGAATTACCCGAGAAGGCCAGGCAGTCATGGTGGTATACAAATGTACACTGAGCATTTTGGATGTTAAGCAAGAAGAAAGCCTTGTAGCAGGAGCCAGTCTATTAGCTATACAGAGAGAAAAAAAAAAAGCATAACCCTAAAATGACCAGAGATGTCTAAAACCCATAGTTCTCATCTTCTACTTGACCTGGAGCATCAGAATCTCTTTGGAGGAGGCCTGGAGATTTTAACAGGCTCCACAGTGATTCTTATTTATTCCAAAAGCAAGCAGTCCTCAACAGGAGGAAAAATGGAACTGTCTTGTTTCAGGATGTTTTCTTTACGTGTTTGAGTGTTTCGCTTGGATGTATGTCTGTGCACTACTTGCACGTCTGGTGTCTGTGAAGTCTAGAACAGGGCTTTGGATCCCCTGAACTGGAGTTAATGGTGGTGTGAGGACCTGACTTTGCAGACTTTATTTTAAAGAGGGGTCATCATCTTTTTTTTTTTAATTTATTTATTTATTAAGGATTTCTGCCTCCTCCCCGCCACCGCCTCCCCTTTCCTTCCCCCTCCCCCGGTCAAGTCCCCCTCCCTCATCTGCTCGAAGAGCAATCAGGGTTCCCTGACCTGTGGGAAGCCCAAGGACCGCCCACCTCTATCCAGGTCTAGTAAGGTGAGCATCCAAACTGCCTAGGCTCCTCCAAGCCAGTACGTGCAGTAGGATCAAAAACCTACTGCCAAGGGAGGAGGGGGCGAAGGGTGGGAGGAGGGGGAGGGAAATGGGAGGCTGAGAGGAGGTGGAAACTTGTTTTTTGTTTTTTTTTTTCTCCTTTTCTCAATAAAAATAAAAATTAAAAAAACAAAAACCAAAAAAAAACCTACTGCCATTGTTCTTGAGTTCTCAGTAGTCCTCATTGTCTGCTATGCTCAGCAAGTCTGGTTTTATCCCATGCTCTTTCAGACCCAGGCCAGCTGGCCTGGTGAGTTCCCAATAGAACATCCCCATTGTCTCAATGTGTGGGTGCACCCCTCGCGTTCCTGAGTTCCTTGCTCGTGCTCCCTCTCCTTCTGCTCCTGATTTGGACCTTGAGATTTATGTCCGGTGCTCCAATGTGGGTCTCTGTCTTTGTCTTCTTTCATCGCCTGATGAAGGTTAATATTCAGGAGAATGCCTATGTGTTTGTCTTTGGATTCACCTTCTTATTTAGCTTCTCTTGGAACATGAATTATAAGCTCAATGTCCTTTATTTATGGCTAGAAACCAAATATGAGTGAGTACATCCCATGTTCCTCTTTTTGGGTCTGGCTTACCTCACTCAGGATAGTGTTTTCTATTTCCATCCATTTGTATGCAAAATTCAAGAAGTCCTTGTTTTTTACTGCTGAGTAATACTCTAATATGTATATATTCCATACTTTCTTCATCCATTCTTCCGTTGAAGGACATCTAGGTTGTTTCCAGGTTCTGGCTATTACAAACAATGCTGCTATGAACATAGTTGAGCATATACTTTTGTTGTATGCTAGGGCCTCTCTTGGGTATATTCCCAAGAGTGGTATTGCTGGGTCCAGGGGTAGGTTGATCCCGAATTTCCTGAGAAACTGCCACACTGCTTTCCAGAGTGGTTGCACAAGTTTGCATTCCCACCAGCAATGGATCAGTGTCCCCCTTTCTCCACAACCTCTCCAGCAAAGGCTATCATTGGTGTTTTTGATTTTAGCCATTCTGACAGGTGTAAGATGGTATCTTAAAGTTGTCTTGATTTGCATTTCCCTGATTGCTAAGGAAGTTGAGCATGACCTTAAGTGTCTTTTGGCCGTTTAAACTTCTTCTGTTGAGAATTCTCTGTTCAGCTCAGTGCCCCATTTTATAATTGGGTTGATTAGATTTTTACGGTCTAGTTTCTTGAGTTCTTTATATATTTTGGAGATCAGACCTTTGTCAGTTGCGGGGTTGTTGAAGATCTTCTCCCAGTAAGTGGGTTGCCTTTTTGTCTTAGTGACAGTGTCCTTTGCTTTACAGAAGCTTCTCAGTCTCAGGAGGTCCCATTTATTCAATGAGGCCCTTAGTGTCTGTGCTGCTGGGGTTATATGTAGGAAGTGGTCTCCTGTGCCCATGTGTTGTAGAGTACTTCCCACTTTCTCTTCTATCAGGTTCAGTGTGTTCGGACTGATATTGAGGTCTTTGATCCATTTGGACTTGAGTTTTGTGCATGGTGATAGATATGGATCTATTTTCATTCTTCTACAGATTGACATCCGTTTTGCCAGCACAATTTGTTGAAGATGCTCTCTTTTTTCCATTGTATACTTTTAGCTCCTTTATCGAAAATCAGGTGTTCATAGGTTTGTGGGTTAAAATCAGGGTCTTCTATTCGATTCCATTGGTCAAAGGGGGCATCATCTTAAGCCATATAATGAGGGGGGATCTCAGCTCAGATATGTGCTGCAATAGCGCAATTTGGATGGATACCCTGAAAATAGCCAATTAAGGAGCTAGGGAGCAGGAACATAAACCTTAATGGGGTTCAGATATTCCTAGGAGGCAGCCTGCCCTTGAAGATACCTTGTCAGATATTAATGGCTCTTTGTTAGGGTTTTCGTGCCCCAAAACTGACCAATGGTTTCAGAGACTACCTTGCCCTATGCCCTCCTTACCCAATCCCAGGATGACAGGACATGAACTCCCCTTACTATGGCATTTCCCCTTTAAAAGTTCCCCCCCTTCCCGGGTTCAGGCTGCACTTCCCTCACCCACTGCATTGGTGTGGTTGAGGTATAGTCCAAACTCAAGTTTGAATATTAAAAACCCTCTTGTGCTTTACATCAGAATCTGTCAGAATCCGGTTTCCTTTTGGGGATAATAAACTTGCGCATAACAGTGGCTGTATGGCTGTAAGCTGTCACGTGTGCTGGGAACTGAACTTGGGTCCTCTGTATAATAAGTACATTTAACTGCTGAACCATCAGAGAGGAAATGGAAATAGTTCTTTTTAAGCACTAGGAAGTTTACTACTATTTTCTCACTTAGATGTAACTGCCTGCTGAGTTAGCTAACTTGAGCAATCTGCCATTTAAAACTTATTTCAAATACTGTAAGGGGTTGACAACAAACTTATTTTAGAACCAAAAGTTTATTGAGTGCACAAGAGATGATGCCAGCCTGGATAGTAGCAAAGTACACATGCAGTGTGACCAAAAGTCCGTCCTCATTTTTATAGCCATATATTTATTAACTTATTTTCGGGCATGTGCCACAGCACAGGGATCAGTCAGTTCCCTCCTTTCATCATGTGGCTCCTAAGGATAAAATCAGATCATCAGGCTTGGCAGGAAATAACCTTACCCACTGTGCCATTATTGAACTATCCAACAGCCAGAGAGTTCCTGGGGGTGACAGATCCTAGATGCTACACTCAATCGCAGAAAGTATAATTAAAAACAATAAAATAAAAAAGTAAATTAATTTCTTGTTTCGATTTCTTGAGACCTTAACCCTGCTGTGTGGCCAATATGACCTTGAAAAATATTTTCCAGCCACTACCTCACAGGTGCTGGGATTCGAGCGTGTGCTGCTACATCTCTCTCAAAATTCCTTGTGTCAGCTCAACAGGTCTGATTTTACACTCTCAACTACTTGGGGAGAGATAAGGGATTTCAAATTCCAACTGGCTTGGTTGGTAGTAGTCTTCTTACAAGCATAGCATAATAAACTGACAATTTTTTATTTTTATTTTCAAAAAATAACGTATTATTGCTCACAGGACTTTCCTTCCTTTTTTGAAGGGAAGGTGTCTCATTAAGAAGCCCAGGCTGGGGCTGGGCAATGATGGCGCACACCTTGAATCCCAACTCTTGGAAGGCAGAGGAGGTGGAGCTCTGAGTTCGAGGTCAGCTTAGTCTACAAAGTGAGTTGCAGGACAGCAAGGGCTCTCTCTAAAAAAAAAATACCAAAAGAAATAAAGAGTACGAGAGAGAGAAAAAGACAGGGAAGGAGAGAAAGAAGGTGAGAGAGAGAGCATGGGAGAGCCAAAGAGAAAAATAGAGAACAAGAGAGAAAAACAAGAAAAGGAGAGAGTGTGAGAGAGTAAAAGAGGGAAAAAGAGAGAGAGAAACAAGAGAGAGAGAAGAGATAGAACGAGAGAGATTAAGAGAATGAAAGAAAAAGGGAGAGAAAGAAAGAAGAAGAAAGAGAGCACCGGGCAGTGGCGCATGCCTTCAATTCCAGCATGTGGGAGGCAGAGACAGGTGGATCTCTGTGAGAGAGAGTGAGAGAGAGAGGGCTAGGGCTTCTCTCATGCTATAGCTCCAGGCTCCTCAGCATCCCTGGCACACACCAGTCCAGAAGGCGTGTGGTCAAGTTTATTACGGCAGTGCTCCCACTTCCCCATCCCTGTATTATTTCCTTTCCAGACGCTCTCATTAAGTGCCTGACTAAAGCCTCTTGAAGGAAGAAGGGCTATTTTGGCTTGTGCTCAAGGGAACACTGTCCACCATCACAGGAAGGCGTGGTGCCCAGTGGTTCCACAGTGGCGGGAATACGAGGCTGCTCGTTCACATGTCAGTACCGCCTATATTCAGGGCCAGTCAGTGTTCCTACCCACCAGTTAATCCACTCTGGAATATTTACACACACCCAAAAGAGTGCTCCCCTGGTGCTCTGTGCATTTTATGACCCTTTTGAGTTTGGCAATTAAAATTAAGCATCACAGTGTCTTTCTGACTGTTGCTTCTAGACATTCACTATAAACACTATAAAAAAAATAGGCAATTGTTGTAACAAGAATGGAATGTTTAATGTTTGTCTAATCAATAATCGTATGACTTAAGTTAACTAATGGCTATATGCTATGTGTATAGTATAATATAGCCACCGTTTTTTTTTTTTCCTACTTTACAGATGAGGACTGGAGATGTAACAAGGTTAAATATATTTTGGTTCGTATAACTACAATTTAGGGAGCAAGGATTTGAACTTGAATTCTTTGAAGACCATAAGGCTTATTATTATGTTAAGTAATATAAGGAATACTGTGTATATTTCCTTTGTTACCCCTTTTAAGACATGTTCTCCTGTACTACTGGACTGGCATCAAACGTGCTCTGGAACCGGCCTTGAAATTCTGACCCTCCTCCCTCTCCCTCCTAAGAGTTTAGATTACTAGCCTGCATGCAAAACACACCTGGCTCTTTTTTACCTTATTAATTTTAAACACAGATCTCACATGGCCCATGCCTGCCTAACTGAGGGAGGCCTTGTTTTGTTTGTCTGTTTGTGACATGCTTGCTACGTAGCTCAGGCTAACCTTGAATACATGGCCCACATTTTCTTAGCCTCTTTAGTGCTGGGATTATGAATATGTGCCCCTATAACTGGCTAATTGTGTGTACTGGCTAGTCGTATATCAACCTGATACACAAACCACAGTTATCTGAATGGAGGGAAGCTTAACTGAGAAGAAACCTCCATAAGATCCAGCTGTAAGGCATTTTCATAATTAGTTATTGATGGGGGTGGGTCCAGCCCATTGTGGGTGGCTCCATCCATGGGCTGGTGGTCCTGGGTTTCATAAGAAAAGAAGTTGAGTAAGCCATAAGGAGCAAACCAGTACGCAGCACTCCTCCATGGCCTCTTCCTCAGCTTCTACCTCCAGGTGCCTGAACCTGCTCGAGTTCCTTCCCGTCCTAGCTTCTTTTCTTGATGAACAAAGCAATGTGGAAACATAAGCTGAAAACCCATTCTGCCCCAACTTGGTTTTTGCTTCTGGCATTTCGCTGAAAGCAATGGAAACCCTAAGACATTTTCTTACTGAAAACAAACCAAAACTTTTCTCCTCCCTCTTGAAAAATGTTTGAGCTGGGTGTGGTGAAACACAGATATTATTTCAGCACTCCAGAGGCTGAGGCAGGAAAATCTGAAGTCTGAGATCAGCCTGGGTCTCTTTCTTTCTTTCTTTCTTTCTTTCTTTCTTTCTTTCTTTCTTTCTTTCTTTCTCTTCTCTTTTTCTCTCTCTCACTCTCTCCTCTCTCACTCTCTTCCCTGTTTCTCTCTTCTTTTTGTCTCTCTTTCTCTTCCTCTTCCCTTCCTCTTTGTGAGGATTCAGAGAGGACTGTGCTGAGAATTGAGGAGAGGCCATTCCCATTCTATTCTGGCAAAGAATCTGGTTCTTGCTTTTGACCATATCCTGAAAGCTGATGTGAGAGTGAATTTAAAAATCAGTGGGCTAACAGTCAGCAGTGGGAGCACACGCCTTTAATCCCAGCACTGTGGAAGCAGAGGCAGGTGATATCGATGAGTTTGAAGCCCACCTGGTCTATAATTTCAATTCCAGGACAGCCAAGCCTGTGCAGAGATACCCAGGCCCCTAGGGACTATCTTTGCAGAGGATCTGTGTGTATCCTTTGTGGCTGAACATGAGAAAAGAGCTTCCCAGTCAGCCATTTTCCTGCATGCTACCCCGATGGCTGTGTTCTCAGATACTCCCATATGGAATTGAAATTATAGACCAGGCTGGCCTCGAACTCACAGAGATACATCTGCCTCTGCCTCCTCAGCGCTGGGATTAAAGGCATGCGCTACCACGAACATCTTAGACATAAATTTTATTTATTACTTATTTTTTTACAAAAAATAAATATGTGTTTATTTTTTTCAAGGCATTAAAAAATGTGTTAAAACACTAGTAACTTTGATGTCTTTCCGCAGAGTTGCTGTAATTGCTCTATGTATCCCATAGTCTACCCAGGAGTCATCGGTATCGACACTGACCACTGCTTCTGGGATACACATGTAGAGTACTGGTGACAGGTTCATGGGATTGCTTCAGACGTTTGAGAGGGGGCTCCAGTAGACTACATTGAGCAGAAGCCAGGGAGCCGTATGCTTCAGCCACCAAGTGAGGGCATGAATCCACCATTAACTTCCAGCTTGCGGTCTGAGAGACCTCGGAAGCATGAGCTGTAATAAAATTCAGCACCTGTGTTTTCAGCTGCCCTGTGCTGTGGAGGTCAGCCAGGAAGAGTGTGGGCAGCATTCTTCGCAGAGAGGTCACCGCAGCGGGCACTCTCGCACATGACCTTCAAATGCTCCAGGCCGTACTTGTCAGCAGCTGCCAGCACAGCATCTGCCATGCTGTGGAGGACTTGTTCCTTCCCAGTGTAAATGAAGTCCATCATTGCCTTGAAGACTTCAGGTTTCAGGTCATGAATCTCAACGCGATTCTTTCTGCTCTCCTCCATGTCATGTTCAAACGTGGCTCTGAAAACTGGAGAGCGAGAAGCTAAGACGGCCTTGTGAGCCTGGAATTCCTGGCCAGCTACCACCAAGCAGCAGTCTGTGAAGCTCGAATTCTTCCACAGCGCTCCTAGATCATCTCCTAATCGGTCTTCGGGAACCTGGATTCTCGGCTCCGTGCTGTCGTCAGGATCACCCTAGGAGTACGGGACCAGGATCTCAATGCAGAGGAGGGTGAACTGGTCTTCAGGGAGAAATCCATGAGAATGGTCTAAGAGGAAATCTCGAAGGATGAACATTTTGTAACCCCTTGGGTAGCCTGGTAGGAAACTAAAGACTATCTGGCTTGTCTTATGTTCTTTTATTTCTCCTTTGGCGTTTAGGATCCAAAACTTGAACTGTGCCATAATGGGACTCTTTGGAGAGCTGAGCAACTCTATGTTAACTGACAGGTAATCTGAGCTTTCTTCATCGATCCCCTTAGGGTGAACTCTCAAACACCATTTGTTATCGTCTCCTGTTGAGAAAGTTGGGCTTCTAATACTGTCCCTCGTTTCCTCCAGAGTAAAACGGAAGTTGCGGATGGTCCACCTGCAGGAGAAATTCTGCATGTTCAACAGTTCATAGTCCCAGCTCTGGTCTATGGTGTCCTGTGACATTTCTCCTGGAGGCAGTTTGCAGGTTAAACTGGATCCAAATTTTAAAAGCTAGGATTTGTCTTCTCTTGGCTCAGTCCAGGAGGTTAGACGTGCCGACTGCTCTTCAATCTATGCAGGAAATGGGGAGAAGAATTCTCTAATGCCAGTGAGGAAATGGTCTTGCTGCAAGGTGAGGGCAAGCAGGCAATCTGTGTTTATTTTTAAAAATAAAATGGAAAGAACTGGCAAAGAAGAAGCCCTGGGATAGAGAAGTCACTCACTGTCAGTCAGTCAACAGACAACAAGGACACAGCCGAGGATAGGTGCCTAGTCCAAAGGGCAGAACTGACAGCGAGTTGCTGGTCTGTGTCTAGCAAGACAAGCATTAGAGCTGGATGTCGGGCTGTCCTGGGCCACCACCACCACAGCACCGCACAGCCTCGGAGAAGCTACATGTCCTCCACACTCCACTTGTAGGCAAGCTCCTCCACAGCCTTCTTGCTGGCGAGCCTGGCAAAGCGCTTCTGTTCGAAGCCATTGGATCTGTCCACTCCATCCCAGCGGTAGCCAGGCCAGATACTGAATCTATTGGGAGGAGGTGCAGGACCATTATAGCGAGGCCTTGCTTTCTTGTGCTTGTTCTCCTCAGCCTTATTCTTCTTAATGAAGTTGGCAATCGGGTCCCCCTCTCTTTCTTGTTCTCTCAGCATCTGATCCAGATCTTCATCATCGATATAGCGGGCCAGAGGCTTCTACATCTCCTTCATGGCATCTTCTACATTCTGCTGCTGTTGCCGGCTCTGAGCAAGCCCTTTGCCCCACTGGGCATAGAGCTCATCTCGTTCTGAGTCCTTCTCTGCTTTTCTCCTCTGCTCCAGGCGTTCCAGCTTTAAATTCCTCTTCCGACCAGACTTGTCTTGAAATACAGTTTCAGCGAAATCAAACTGAGCTCCAAGGGCTGTGGTGTCTCGGTCCTGTTTTTGGAGTTCCTGCTGCTCCCGCTGGACATCGGGCACCAGCCCAGTTTTTTTTTTTTTTTTTATTTTTATTTTTCGAGACAGGGTTTCTCTGTAGCTTTTGGTTCCTGTCCTGGAACTAGCTCTTGTAGACCAGGCTGGCCTCAAACTCACAGAGATCCGCCTGCCCCTGCCTCCCGAGTGCTGGGATTAAAGGCGTGCACCATCACCACCCGGCTACCAGCCCAGTTTTTGCTCCAGAATACATGCGTGCAGTCTTCCTCCCGGGACGGGGACTCCTTCGAGGAGGAGAGAGATCCGAATCAGAAGATTTGGTCCTCTGTCTTCTCCGGGGTGGAGAGAGGTCAGAATCAGAGCTCCTGCGCCTCTGTCTCCTCCGTGGCAGTGACAGATCTGAGTCAGAATCCTGGGGTCCTGGAGTTTGTGTTTGCCATGGAGGACAAAGGTCTGAATCAGGGGCTTTTTGGCAGACACCTTGAGTATCAAGCTGCCATTTCCGCTGAGAAAGGTCATCAGAGTCCTGCCCACCTTTGCTGACCTTGGAGAGTGACAAGTGAGAGGGTCCCAGTCCCCTCTGAAGTACAGTCTTGCTGGGGGACGCAGCTTTACTACTCTCAGTTCTGGGAAGCTCCAAATCCAGGGAGTCATGACGGGCCCTCCTGAGAGGAGACGGATCTGGGGTGTCATGACGGGCCCTCCTGAGAGGAGATGGATCTGGGGTGTCATGACGGGCCCTCCTGAGAGGCTGTGGGTCTGAAGTGTCAAAAGTCCTCCTATGTGTGGCTGTGTCAGGGGAGTGGTTATGGACCCTTCTGGGGGGTGAGACACCCGAGGAACCAGGATAGCCTCTCTTAGGGGATACACTTGAAGACTTCCTGAGGAGAGAAGCATGTGAGTCATGGCAGACCCTTCTAGGAGGAGATGTGTCGGAGTCATGATGGAATCTCCTTGGGGGAAAGGGATCTGGGGTATAATGATGGGCCCTCCTGGGAGGAGATGGATCTGGGGTGTCATGACAAGCCCTCCTGGGAGGAGATGGATCTGGGGTGTCATGACAGGACCTCCTAGGAGATGTTGGATCTGGTTCATCATGATGGAAATGTCCATCTCCACTGTGGTCTCCCAGGAGCTTCCATTTGGCACTGGAGCGGAAGGCCTCCATCTGCGTTACCTCTTCTGGACGCTCATCCACAAACTCAGCCACCACAGGCAAATCTCCATCCTCATCCTCCTCCTTTTCCGGCTTAGCAGTAGAGATAACTGCCCAGCCCACATCATCATCAACAATCCGCAATCCATTGCCAGTGGTGCCTCCCGGCTTTGGTTCTTTTTTGTACCTCTTCCGAAGGGACTCTGAACCTCCTTCCTGGCAGGCATCTGCCCCAGACAAGTAACGCTTCAGATACTCAGCTTTGGAGAGTGAGTGGTGAGGCTGCCACCATGACAGCAATGAGGGAGAGGCTGACCTACAAATTTTTTTTTTATAACCTGCATTTATTTCAAAAGAAACAAATTTTAAGTAATGCTAATTTAACCAATAGAGAAAAAGCTTCTATCAAAATATACAATTTCCATTACAGACTAGAAGGCTAATATAAAAAAAATAGTTGTAAGTCAAAAAAGTTGGCTTGTATGGATGGGATGAAATGCCCCTTTGAAGCACACAGCATCAAACAAGATCTTATAAAAGACTGCTCTGTGGTCTTCTTCATTTGTAAGTTCTTGATGAATTCATAAAGCTTGGGTTTCAGTCTGTAGATCAAGCTATATCCATGCTTCTTAAACCAAGTTTTCAGAAAAGGAGGAATCAAATGATTCAGAATCTCAAGTGGGATTTATGCTTTACCATGTATCTATCCAATGTTTCCCAGAAACGTAAGAAAACTGGTCGATCCAAATGACGCTTATAATAGCTGAGTTCTAATACTGTTACATCCCATTTTTGAACATTTGTATCTAGACGAACTTCATCATACTTGAGGTGGAAGGCTTTAATTTTAGCAAATATGTCAACTGGTGATCCATCGGGTAGAAGCCATGGCCAACTTTTGAACTGCCAAGCAGGACCTTGAACAAAAACAGCTACAACCCGATCCCAGTCTTGAGGCATAAGTTTCAGGGGCTGGTCTACTATTCTATAAGGTACCGTGACACTAATTGCTGTGCCCCCTGGTTGCATCTGATCTTTTCTTCTCTGTATTAGTGTTTCATTTTCTCGTTGACAACCTTGTTTCTTCTTTTCATCTGATGGGACAAACTTTAGATCCTGTAGAAGGTCTTTTGCATTAAGCATGGTTATTAAAGAAGTGGTAGCTGCAGGGATAATAATAATGGGTGTTCGTGATCCTTTCTTCTGATTTGGGGGCGGTCTTGCTTGAGAAACTGGTCTAGGTACAGGCCGGGCTGCAGGAGTTTGAGTCTTAAGGGCTGATGCACCTTTCGTTACAGATTTCAGTGTCATGCCATGGTATGTGCCCATAGTATCAATCTTAAAGCCTTCCGTTTCTTCTTTGCCTTTGAATCTCTCCTGGTCATATCTGTTGTAGGCCGCTGGGATAGACTGCTTTGTACGCAAAGTAGGATCCACAGGGGCTGTATTTGGAGCAGGCCGCTGTTCAGGGGCACGCCCTTCTTCTCTGGCTTTTACAGATTGAAGAATTGCAAAAATGTTCTTGGAAAAAGTTTTTCCTGTGCTTTGTAAGATAGTTGCTCTTGTTCTCCACACTCTCTCTCTGCTGACAATATCTCTGGTCACATCTACCTCAGCAGCCACAAAACTCCTCTGTTTAAGGGCAGTTATATCACCATCTAGATCAGTCTTGATAGTAGATCTTTTCTTAGCCATAATTTTGGCTTTGATTGCAGCAATTTTTTCCACTGACATGGCTTCAGACAAAGACCTAATCTGTTCAGTCTGTACAATCCCTTCTTTATGGCCTTCCAAACGAGCTGCCAATCTCTCTTTATCAAGACGCACACACTCTTCATCCTCAATTCGTGGTTTCTTTGCTTCTGCTAAAACTTCATCTGCAGCTCTTTTGACTTGAGTGGACCGCTGAAGACCTATTTCCAAGGGTGCACTCCTATCGATGCTGGCTGATGTTGATGCTTCCCCATTGAGATATCCAAGTAGATCTTTTCGGTCAGGTCTTCTAACCACAGGAATATTTTCAGTAACTGCACGTCGGACATAAACAGGATGAGAAAGGTGTACATTATTAAGTAGAAATAAGATAGAATCCAATGTGTAGTATTCTCTGGGTTGGCCTTCCTTTCCAGTCCCCCAAACGACATAGTTGGTCTTCACGTTCTTGGGCCAGGAGAAGAACTCCCCGAAGATGACTTCGTCTCCCTTGACCACGATCTCCTTCTTCTGGATGTTGTACTGTCGCAGGACGCTGAGCACGTCCGCCATCTTCGCCCCCCTTCGCTGCCGCTGCGGGCCCGGGGCACCACCTTTACTGTCGCGCACCGCTGCCGCTTCTCTCCTTTGCTTCAGCCTCTGCCTCAGCCGCAGCTGCCGCGAACCAACAGCCGCCCTCGTCTACGACAGCAGCACGGGCAGGAGCCACTGACCTGCAAATTTTTAAAAGTTCAATATAGTGCAGTGCAAATAATACAAGACCCTGTCTCAAAAAGAATAAATTGAATTTTAAAATAAAATCATTATTTATGATGAGATTCTCATGTCTCAGGTTTCTTTGGTATTTGACAAATACTTTTTCTGAGTATTGTATTTTCATGCACTCCTAAATATTGTTTTGCTTTTTATATTTTGAGTCAGCGCCTGGTCCATGAAGACCAGGATGCCCTCCAACTCATAGAGATATGCCTGTCTTGGCCTCCTAAATGTTGGGATTAAAGATGTTCACCCCTCAAGCCCAGGCTTAAAACTTTTCTAAATGAAAAATTTCAGTCTTTTTCTTAAGTCTGTTGCTAACATAAGAGTTATTTGCCATGTGTAAGCCAAGAAAACACAAAGCCGTCTGGCGAATAAACAACAAACCAATATGCAAGCCAAGCCTGCAGATTCGCAGACTTTCTGCTGTTCCACTCCAAAGAATATTTCTATCCTACACTAGCGTCGCAAAAGCACTATGGGAACTTTTAAAAGAGTTTAATTACACAAGTCATGGGTTTAAAGTAGAAAAGAATGTATAGGAAACATATTTACTTTATTTAAGAAAAAAGAAAGGCTGGAGATGGTGGCACACACCTTTAATCCCAGCACTCCGGAGGCCGAGGCAGGCGGATCTCTGTGAATTAGATGCCTGCCTGGGCAAGAAAGTGAATTCTAGGATAGCTAGGACTGTTACACAGAGAAATACTGTACCAAAAAACAAACAATAAAAAAAAAGGAAAAAAGGTTTTTGGTGTTGTCTGTTTGTTTTTGAAGATGACTCAATTTCAGAGAAACTGAGAAGCCTGCTGCAACCGTACAGGCTGGGCTGCTAAGGATGAGGAGGTGTAGAGAATCTGGAGTAAGTCTCAATAAGCTGTAGCACAATGAACAAAACACACAGACATTGGGGTTCAACATGACGACCAGAAAAGCAAAGCAGCTAGCCACTACCACATACCTCTCCTTCAGTCCGAGTATGGTGGCGATCCTGCCTCCAGCAATCCTCAGAATGAGACTGGCTGAGAGCTGTCTCCTCCTGTCTTATATTCCTCTCTAGGGCGGGGACTAAAGGCGTGTCCCACTCCCGCCCAGTTTCTATGACCAACTAGACTGGCTACTTGGATTAAAGGTGTGTGATGCCACTGTCTGGTCGGTGAGGATGACCAGGGTGTTTGTTTTACACTCTGATCTTCAGGCAAGCTTGATTTACTAATATATAAATGAAATATCATTAAATTAAGCAGTCTGACAGTGTGACTACCTAGATCTAGTGCCCACCAGGGTACCACACGCTCCTCTGCGATCTCATCAATACTGCCTCAGACCAACATCTGAACCCATTTACTCACCATAAAAGGGGAAATCATTGCTTTCCAAGTTCACCTGAACATGGAGTCAAATGTGTATCTATAAATGTCAGAAATCAGAGGCAGAGGTCACAGGAAGCAGTTAGGTGAGAAGGAAATGTCCAGCAGATTCGATCTCATGGGGGTGAAGACACGTAGAAAACACACCAGGGAGAGCCAAGCCACTTTATTTTAAATTAGCTGAGGAGCAGGAATGGCTGGAGAGGGAGATGCCTCGGGAAAGAGGGCACATAGCAGAGGGGATGAGAAGACTGCCTCGGGTGGACGCTTCATTTAGCTCATCCTTCTTACAAGTCCTTACAGGTCACTCTGCAAGACCTTGGGGCCCTGTAGGAACAGATCCTCTCGCCCAAGGCTGTGGGCATGGGACCGAGAGCTGCTGGGTTCTAGGCTAAAAAGGGTGTTCTGAAGTTCTGAGAGGAAGTAAAAAGACAAACCAACCATTAGCGAGACTGTGATGTGCATAAAACCAGGCCCTGGATATCCTGGAAAGGACGCGCAGGCCTGGTTTGTATGTGCCCATGCACAGGTGCTTCTCACTGAGGACCTGTTTCTGTCCCCAACTGCAATGAATGATGTAATGGCGAATGTAGTGGTACCTGTCAAGGACCTAGCTCTTGTAGACCAGGCTGGCCTTAAACTCACAGAGATCCACTTGACTCTGCCCCCCTCTTGAGTGCTGGTTTCAAAGGCATGCGCCATCACTGCCTGGCCCCACTTACTATCCACAGCTAGGAAACACAAAGTTTTAAGAACATAGTAAGCGGGGCCCCAAGGTCTTGTGGAGTGACCTGTAAGGACTGTAATAAGGATGAGCTAGATGAACCGTCCATCCGAGGCACCCTACTCTTCCTCTGATTTCTGACATTTATACATACACGTTTGACTCCAAGTTCAGGTGAACTTGGAAAGCAATGATTTATTTCCCCGTTGTGGTGAGGAGAATGGGTTCAGATGCTGGTCTGAGGCAGTATTGATGAGATCGCAGAGGAGCCTGTGGTACCCTGGTGGGCACTAGATCTAGGCGGTCACACTGTCAGACTGCTTATTGTAGTGGTATTTCATTTGTGTTTTAGTAAATCAAGCTTGCCTGAAGATCAGAGTGTAAAACAAACACCCTGGTCAACCTCACCGACCAGACAGTAGCATCACACTCCTTTAATCCAAGTAGCCAGACTAGTTTGTCACAGAAACAGGGCGGGAGTGGTACACGCCCTTAATCCCCGCCCTAGAGAGGAATATAAGACAGGAGGAGACAGCTCTCAGCCAGTCTCATTCTGAGGATTCCTGGAGGCAGGATTGCCACCATACTCGGACTAAAAATTTTCATTTTAAAAAAGTTTAAGGTAGATAGTGGCGGCAATTTCTGTGTCGAGTTAGTTGGCTGCTGGAGGAGCGGGCTGAGCCACAGTGACTATGGTGGAGGAGGTCCAGAAGCATTCTGTACACACACTGGTGTTCAGGTCACTAAAGAGGACCCATGACGTGTTTATAGCTGATAATGGAAAGCTTGTGCCATTGGATGAAGACAGTCACATGCGGAAGATGGCAATCAAGCTTCGTAATGAGTATGGTCCTGTCTTGCATATGCCCACTTCTATAGAGAACCTTAAGGAGAAGGAACATCAGAACAAGGCAGAGTCATATCCCCATAAACAGTATCCTGCCAATCAAAAAGAAGATGTTGAATACCTGGTGACAGGTACACATCCATACCCGCCAGGACCTGGTGTTGCCCTGACCACTGACACTAAGGTCCAGAGAATGCCCAGTGAGTCAGCCACACAGTCCTTAGCTGTGGCGCTGCCGAATCAGGCCAGAGCTGATGCAAATCGTACTGGACCTGCTGGGAGTGAGTACCGACACCCAGGAGCTTCTGACCGTTCCCAGCCCACAGCGGTGAACTCTATGATCATGGAGGCCGGCAATACCAAGAACTCTGCATTAATGGCTAAAAAAGCCCGTACAATGCCCAAACCCCAGTGGCACCCACCGTGGAAACTCTATAGGGTTATCAGTGGGCATCTTGGCTGGGTTCGGTGCATTGCTGTGGAGCCTGGCAATCAGTGGTTTGTTACTGGCTCTGCCGACAGAACTATCAAGATTTGGGACTTGGCTAGTGGCAAATTGAAGCTGTCCTTGACTGGGCACATCAGCACGGTGCGTGGTGTGATTGTGAGCACGAGGAGCCCCTACTTGTTCTCTTGTGGAGAAGACAAGCAAGTGAAGTGCTGGGATCTTGAGTATAACAAGGTTATACGGCACTATCATGGCCATCTAAGTGCAGTGTACGGTCTGGATTTGCATCCAACAATCGACGTCCTGGCGACTTGTAGTCGAGATTCAACTGCACGCATCTGGGACGCGAGGACTAAAGCCAGTGTGCACACGTTGTCCGGACACACAAATGCAGTTGCTACCGTGAGATGCCAGGCTGCAGAACCACAGATTATCACCGGGAGTCACGATACCACAATACGATTATGGGATCTGGTGGCTGGAAAGACAAGAGTGACATTGACGAATCATAAGAAGTCTGTCAGGGCTGTGGTCTTGCATCCACGACATTACACATTTGCGTCTGGGTCTCCAGATAACATAAAGCAGTGGAAGTTCCCTGACGGAGGCTTCCTTCAGAATCTCTCCGGTCACAACGCCATCATCAACACGCTGGCAGTCAATGCCGACGGAGTGCTTGTGTCTGGAGCTGACAATGGCACCATGCACCTTTGGGACTGGAGAACTGGCTACAATTTTCAGCGGGTCCATGCTCCTGTCCAGCCTGGGTCTTTGGACAGTGACTCGGGAATATTTGCTTCTGCTTTTGATCAGTCGCAAAGCCGGTTGCTAACAGCAGAAGCTGATAAAACCATCAAAGTTTACAGAGAGGACGAGACCGCCACGGAAGAAACTCACCCAGTCAGCTGGAAACCAGAGATTATCAAGAGGATAATCTGAGTCAATTGGGAGCATGGGGACCTTGGGGGGCAGTTGAAGGGAGGAGGGGAGAGGCAAGGAGGGGAGCAGAGAAAAATGCAGAGCTCAACAAATATCAATAAAAAATTTAAAAAAATAAAAAATAAACGGAGAAATTTATTCTTTTTTATGTGTAGGTGAACATACATGTCTGTGAGAATATGGAACCCAAAGGGTGTTCTTTGGGTGCTGTTTACCTTCAGTTTTTTATCTCTCTCTTTTTGTTTTGTTTGTTTTTGTTTCTCAAGATGGGGGTTCTCTGTGTAACAACCCTAGCTGTCCTGGAACTAGCTCAAACCCACAGAGATCCACCTACCTCTGTCTCCAGAGTGCTGGGATTAAAGGCCTTGTGGTATCACTGCCTGGCCTGTTTGTTTTAAAGGATATATGTGGATGAATGTTTTCCCTGCATATGCACTATGTTGGATCCCTTGGAACTTGGGTTATGAATTGCTGTGAGCCACGCTGGGTGCTGGGAATTGAACCTGTATCAATTACAACAGCAGTAAGTGCTATTGAGCCATTTCTTCAGTCCCTTACTTATTCTTTGAGGCAGGATCTCTTATTGATCCGGAACTTGACATGTGGGTGTGGCTGCAAGCTCTCAGAATCTGCCTCTCCAGAGCTGGTTTAAAAAGCATGGTCTGTCCGGCCTGACTTCTTCTCTAATAGAGGCTCCATGAACCCAATTCATTTCCTCACAAGAGCACTTTGTGGCTGAGCCATCTCCATAGCTCCCACTATTCATACATATAAGGTTTAAGAGCTGCCTCAGGGCTGGAGGTGTAGCTCTTGGTAGAGTGCTTGCCTGGTGTCTGCTTTGCTTCTCCTTTCTGTGTTATCTTGTGATTGAAAGCAACTTGGGGTAAGTGAAGTTAAAACAGCCCAAGACCATCGGCTGCCTAGGAATGGTACAGTGTACAGTGGACTGGGCCCCTCTAAGTCAATGAGCCACCACACCTTATAAAAAAAAATTTACCACAAAATCCCCACAGGCCAACCTTTTTTGTTTTTTGTTTTTTTTTTTTTTTTTTTTTTTGAGACAGGATTTCTCCATAGCTTTAAAGCCTGTCCTGAAGCTAGCTCTTGTTTTTTTTTTTTACATTTTTTTTTTACATTTTTTTGTATTGAGAAAAGGAAAAATAAAGAAAAAAGTTTCTGCCTCCTCCCAGCCTCCCATTTCCCTCCCCCTCCTCCGAGCCTTTTCCCCTTCCCCCCACTCCTCTCCCCCTCCCTTTCCAGTCCAAAGAGCAGTTAGGGTTCCCTGCCCTGTCGAAGTCCAAGGTCCTCCCCCCTCCACCCATGTCTAGGAAGGTGAACATCCAAACTGGCTAGGCTCCCACAAAGCAAGAACATGTAGTAGGATCAAAACCCCGCGCCATTGTCCTTGGCAAAAAGCATGGGATAAAACCAGAATCTCTGAACATGGCAAACAATGGAGCTAGCTCTTGTAGAACAGGCTCGCCTCGAACTCACAGGGATCCGATGGCCTCTGCTCCCGAGTGCTGGGATTAAAGGCATGCACCACCACCGCCCAGCAATGATGGAGGAAGGTCATTGATTAAAAAATAAAGAAACTGCTTGGCTGACCCTCATAGGTTAAAACATAGGTGGGAGGAGTAAACAGAACAGAATGCTGGGAAGAAGAGGAAGTGAGCTCAGAGGCCATGCTCCCCTCTCCCAGGCAGACACCATGGAGCAAGCTGCCAGGTCAGACATGCTGAATCTTTCCCGGTAAGACTGATGCTACACAGATTATTAGAGATGGGTTTATCGGGATAAGAGAATTAGCCTGTAAGGGCTAGAGTTAATGGGCCAAGCAGTGTTTAAAAGAATACAGTTTGTGTGTTGTTATTTCGGGTAAAGCTAGCCAGTGGCGGGAGGTGGGTGGCGGAATGCAGCCCTGCAGCTCCCACAACACAGCAAGGCCCATCTGATTTAGGCAATCCCACAGTTGTGGTTTCCTATCCCAGGTGACAATAGTTTACTGTTAAGTTGACAGAAATTATTACTGTGTATATATGAATGCACCTATGGGACTCAGAGGCCAGTTTCATGGATTTTCCTCTCTCTCCTTTACATGGGTCCGAGATATCAAACTCAGGTTGGTAGCTGGTGTGGCACACAGTGCCTTTACCCCCACCTCACTGTCCTGTCCTCATCTTGACCACCTACTCAGAAACATTCTAAGGTATAAGGGAGGGCTCCCTTGACCTGTGACCTTGGATTACTTGGCCTTTGGATTTTCCAGCGACAGCCAGGAAACACAAAGTTTTAAGAAGACAGTAAGCGAGGCCAGGCGGTGGTGGCACATGGCTTTGAAACAAGCACTCAAGAGGGGGGCAGAAGTAGGAGGATCTCTGTGAGTTTAAGGAGAGCCTGGTCTACAAGAGCTAGTTCCAGGACAGGTTCCACTACATTCCTCATTACATCACTCATTGCAGTAGGGGACAGAAACAGGTCGCCAGGCCTAGCGATGGTGGCACACGCCTTTAATCCCAGCACTCGGGAGGCAGAGGCAGGCGGATCTCTGTGAGTTCGAGACCAGCCTGGTCTACAGAGCTAGTTCCAGGACAGGCTCCAAAGCCACAGAGAAACCCTGTCTTGAAAAACCAAAAAAAAAAAAAAAGAAAGAAAAAGAAAAGAAAAAGGTCGTCAGTGAGAAGCACCTGTGCATGGGCACATACAAACCAGGCCTGTGCATCCTTCCAGGATGTCCAGGGCCTGGTTTTATGCACATCACAGTCTCGCTAATGGTTGGTTTGTCATTTTACTTCCTCTCAGAACTTCGGAACACCCTTTCTAGCCTGGAACCCAGCAGCTCTCAGTCTCATGACCACAACCTTGGGCAAGAGGATCTGTTCCTTGTGTGGAGTGAACTATAAGGACTTTAAGAAGGCTGATCTAAACCAAGTGTCCACCCGAGGAAGTCTTCTCATCCCCTCTGGTATGTGCCCTCTTTCCCGAGGCATCTCCCTGTCCAGCCATTCCTGCTCCTCAGCTAATTTAAAATAAAGTGACTTGGCTCTCCCTGGCGTGTTTTCTACGTGTCTTCACCCCCATGAGATCGAATCTGCTGGACATTTCCTTCTCACCTCACTGCTTCCTGTGACCTCTGCCTCTGATTTCTGACATTTATAGATACTCGTTTGACTCCAAGTTCAGGTGAACTTGGAAAGCAATGATTTCCTGTGTTCCGGTGAGTAAATGGGTTCAGATGTTGGTCTGAGGCAGTATTGATGAGATCGCAGAGGAGCCTGTGGTACCCTGGTGGGCACTAGATCTAGGCGGTCACACCGTCAGACTGCTTATTGTAGTGGTATTTCATTTGTATTTTAGTAAATCAAGCTTGCCTGAAGATCAGAGTGTAAAACAAACACCCTGGTCAACCTCACCGACCAGACAGTAGCATCACACACCTTTAATCCAAGTAGCCAGACTAGTTTGTCATAGAAACAGGGCGGGAGTGGTACACGCCCTTAATCCCCGCCCTAGAGAGGTATATAAGACAGGAGGAGACAGCTCTCAGCCAGTCTCATTCTGAGGATTGCTGGAGGCAGGATCGCCACCATACTCGGACTGAAGGAGAGGTATGTGGTAGTGTCTGGCTGGTTTGCTTTTCTGGTCTTCAGGTTGAACCCCAATATCTGTGTCTGTGTTTTTGTTAATTGTGCTACAGCTTATTGAGACTTACTCCAGATTCTCTACACCTCCTCACCCATAGAAGCCCAGCCTATATGGTTGCAGCAGGCTTATCAATTTCTCTGAAATTGAGTCATCTTCAAAAACAGAGACAACCCAAAACCTCCCTATTTATCTTTGTTTTATTTTCATTTTTTGTTTTTTTGAGACAGTATTTCTCTGCGTGACAGCCCTAGCTATCCCAGAACTCCCTTTGTAGACCAGGTCGGCATCAAATTCACAGAGATCTTCCTGCCTCTGCCTCTGGAGTACTGGAATTAAATGTGTGTGCCACCACCACCCGGCCCTCCTTTTATTCTTATATAAGGTCTTATGTAACTCAGGATGCCCTCAAATTCACTATGTAACCGAGGATTCCTTGAATTTGTGATCCTCCTGCCTCCACGTCCCGGGTTCTGGGATTACAGGTTGTGTGCCACCACCTCTGATGGTATCAAGGGTTGAACCTAGGACTTTGTAAGTACTATGTAAACACTACTACCTGGGCCATAACCAGGCCCCAAAATGCATGGTTGTTTTTGTTTGTATTTCGGGACAGGGTTTCTCTGTGTCCTAGCTGTCCTGGAAGTAGCTCTTGTAGACTAGGCTGGCGTCTGCCTCCTGAGTGCTGGGATTAAAGGCGTGTGCCACCACTGCCTGGCCAACATGCTTGTTTTTCTATCATATCTTTTGGTAAATGTAAGTTATTTTTGTGGTCTGTTCCTATAAAAACTTAAATTTTGAGGGGTACTATAACTATCGAAAGGTAATATTCCTGAGCTGGAGAGATGGTTCAGTCGTTAAGAGCACTGATTGCTCTTGTAGAAGACCTGGGTTCAGTTCCCAGCACCTGCATGACAGTTCACAACCATCTGCTTCCATGGGATACGATTCTCCCTTCTGGCATCTATGGCACCAGGCCCTCATGTGGTGCCCATACATACATGTAGGCAAATGACTCATGAATTAAAAATAAATGCACACTTTTATAAAGGTGATATTCCATACATGAGACCAAGACAAATAATCGAGAGACAGAAAACATTTTAGTCTCACACATTTCAAATAGTATACATTGTCATTTTAAAATAAATCATTTTTGCTCTTTCTCGCTTGTTTTCTGTGTAGGTCGGTGGCAAAAGGAGGCGGTTAGCTCTGGAGTCAGCTGCTTCGAGCGGAGGCCAGTGAGATTTCCAGCCAAAGGACCTGAGCCCTTTCATCGGTGGCGCGCAGGTCGGTGTGCTGAGGCCCAGAGCCCGGAGAGACCAAAAGGAGGACGCGCCGCTCCCCGCCGCTTTGCTCTGGCCGCGGGAAGCTGTACCTCGCCCGCAGACTGAGCTGAACTCTTTTAGTGCAGCAAGCATCTGTTGGAGGAGTAACTCCCAAGGAATCAAAGATGAGTAAGAGCAAAGACGATGCGCCTCATGAACTGGAGAGCCAGTTTATCTTACGATTGCCCCCAGAATATGCCTCAACTGTGAGGAGGGCGGTGCAGTCTGGACACGTCGACCTGAAGGACAGACTGACCATTGAGTTACACCCTGACGGGCGGCATGGAATCGTCAGGGTGGATCGAGTGCCCTTGGCCGCCAAATTGGTAGATTTGCCTTGTGTTATGGAAAGCTTGAAAACCATCGACAAAAAAACCTTTTACAAGACAGCAGATATCTGTCAGATGCTTGTATCCACAGTAGATGGTGACCTATACCCTCCTGTGGAGGAGCCGGTTGCCGCCGCTGATCCCAAAGCAAGCAAGGAAAAAGATAAGGACAAAGAGAAAAAGTTTCTTTGGAACCATGGAATCACTCTGCCTCTAAAAAATGTCAGAAAGAGAAGGTTCCGGAAGACAGCAAAGAAGAAGTGTATTGAGTCTCCTGATGTGGAAAAAGAAGTGAAGCGGTTGCTGAGCACCGATGCTAAAGCTGTCAGCACTCGTTGGGAGATAATTGCTGAAGATGAAACAAAGGAGACCGAAAATCAAGGCCTCGATATCTCCTCTCCAGGAATGTCTGGCCACAGGCAGGGCCATGACTCACTAGAACTCGATGAGCTTCGAGAGATATTCAATGACCTCAGCAGCAGCAGTGAAGATGAGGAAGATGTCAACATCATTGACACCGAGGAAGATCTGGAGAGGCAGCTACAAGACAAGCTCAATGAGTCAGATGAACAGCACCAAGAAAATGAAGGAACCAACCGGTTGGTTATGGGAATTCAGAAACAGATTGATAACATGAAAGGCAAGCTCCAGGAGACCCAAGACAGGGCAAAGCGCCAGGAGGATCTCATCATGAAAGTAGAAAACTTGGCTCTCAAGAAGAGGTTTCAGGCTGTTCTGGATGAACTCAAACAAAAAGAACACAGGGAGAAGGAGCAGCTTAGTTCTTTGCAGAGAGAACTAGAATTACTCCTAGAGAAGGGAGAATGTTGATTTCTGTTCTTTGACTGGTCAGCTGGAGAAAATTTTTATTTTTATAAAATGATCTCAGAATTATTCTCTATAGTGTTAGGAGTTTTGTTGAATTTTGTTGGCTGTTTTTAGAAATGTTACCAAGGTTTGCATTCTTTAGGAAGTATGGTTACATGGGCAGGTGTAGGTTTAAGATAAGTGAACAGTTGAACTTTAATTGTTCACCATAAGACATGATTACATTTGTCTCTTTTCCAGAAGTTTTTATTTCTATTCTGTGATGCTAAGATCAGTAAGAAGCTAGCCTATGGGCAGTGAAGTTATTTTTATTTTTTTAATGTATGTATACAGTAACTATGTTATTAGCTACCCAGCAAGTTTCCATGTATAGAAATGTAAGTTTTTGCACAAGTTTTTTTTGCACAATAAAAGCTACCTGTTTTTGCATTATAAAAAAGATAAAAAACAAAAAAATTATTTTCAGATTTAAAATCTGAAGGGTGGCAGCTGGGCATGGTGGCACATGTCTATACACAGAGGCCGGCAGATTTCTGTGAGATCAAGATCAACCTGGTCTATTGTAATTGTAAAAATAAAACGCTGCACAGTTCCATGAGGTAGGCAGAGTGTCCCAGGCAGGGAGCCACACAACAGGTGAGAGACTATGGAAGATAACCAGGTCCCAGAGGAGCTATGGCGGGTGAGAGACACACATGCAAGAGTGATGTTGGATATTTGTTTAGTGGATTATGAAAGGGAAGGGGACAGGGAGAGGGAGGGAGTAGGGGAACGAAGAGAAAGAGGCAGAGAGAAAGAAACAGAGAGAGGATGTAGGGGGAAGTGGAGGGGAGAAGGAGGAGAAACTACCTCTTAGGGAGGGAGGAATGGGAGAGCTTGCAGGCAGGAGGCAGAAGGAAGATCCTCCAGCCTCTGTAGACTTGGGAGAGTGGGGCTTGTCTCTTGAAGGGACAGGACAGACATTACATTTACAAAGGGAGTTCCAGGTCAACCAGGACAGTTAAACAGAGAAACCCTGTCTTGAAAAAAAACCAACAACAAAAGCTCAGTGTATGGAAGGATTGTACTCCAAGTTTTCTTCTCACCTCCACATTGTCACTATGGCTCAAGTACCTGATTCCTCTAACTAATAAATGCATGTTTTAATACAAAACAACCTTTCTTAAATCCAACCCAGGGTGAGTTTTATTTAATTTGATATTTTAAAAAAAGGATCTCGGGACTGAGTGTGGCTGTGCCGGCGTGTGGAGCCAGAAGCAGCCTCTGGGATGGATGTGTTTCTTATTAGCTGGTGCCACAAGGCCACCATCTTCATGGATGCCAAGGAGTCGAGTATCGTATTCGATCTGAAGTGCATCGTTGAGAGCATCCCTAAGCGGCCACCAGATGAGCAGCGGCTGTACAAGGACGACCAGCTCCTTGATGATGGGAAAACTCTGGGCGAGTGTGGCTTCACTAGCCTGACAGCAGGACCACAGGCCCTAGCCACAGTGGACCTGGCCTTCTGAGAGGACGATGCCTTCGAAGCCCTGCACATTGAGCCCTTCTCCATCCCTCCAGAGCATCCATATGCGATGAAGCCACAGGATTCTGGAGACAGTGACGAATAACAAGCTCTGTAGTGAAGGTCCCAGAGACTCATTCCCTTAATAAAGATTTGGCTGTCAAAAAGAAAAAAACAAAAAACAGGATCTCATTATGTGTACTTGGCTGTCTTGGAACTCACAATGTAGATCAGGCTGGTCTCAAAACGCAAGTGGATCTCTTCCTGCCTCTGTCTCTTGAGTGCTGGATTAAAGATACATGTGACTGAGCCTGGCAACTTCAAGTATCTCATTTATTATTTTGTGTGCATCTATGTGTGTGGTAGCGTGTGTGTCAAGGCTGCTCTTAGGTAGAGGTCAGAGAACAGCTTGCAGGAGTTGGTTTTCTCCTACCACCCTGTAAAAAAAAAAAAAAGAGGTGGGATTTGACCCAGGGGTGGTGGCCTATGCCTTTAATCCCAGCACTCTGGGATTAAAGCATTAGAATTTCTGAGTTCAAGGTAAGACTGGTCTGGTCTACAAAGATAGTTCCAAGACAGATAGGACTGATAAACAGAGAAACCTTGTCTGGAAAAAAAAATGGGATTCAGGTTGTCAGCAGGTGCCATTACTCCCTCTGCTGAGTCTATCACAGACCTTTGTGTTAGGTAGGGTTGTTGCTTATTCATGCCTTCACTGCCTTTTATAGATAGTAAACATTTGTCAGAAAGCCAGGTGTGGTGGATTCATGCCTTTATCCCAGCACTTGGGAGGCAGAGACAGGTTTCTGATTTCAAGGCCAGCCTGGTGTATGGAGCAAGTTCCAGGACAGCCAGGGCTACACAGAGAAACCCTTTCTTGAAACAAACAAAAAACCCAAGAACCAAACCAAAACAACAGTAAAAAGAGACGGAGGAACTGAAGAGAAGGGTCAGTAGTTAGAACACTTACTGCTCTTACAGAGGACCCGACCTTGACTCACAGCACCCAGGGATTGCAGCACACAACTGCCTGTAACTGTGGATCCAGGGGAATTTATGCCTACACTCACGTGCACAGACATGTGCACATACAACTTCATACATGGACATGTACACACTATACCTTCACAAAGGTACATACATGTCATTCATACATATATAGTAATAATTAAAAATGTAGTTGATCATGGCTGGCCATGAGAACAGAAGCCACAGTCTGGGCCTTTTCCTTTTTTAGAATTTCTTTTTGCTTTTTTTGGATTTTTCGAGACAGGGTTTCTCCGTAGCTTTTTGGTTCCTGTCCTGGAACCAAACTAGCTCTTGTAGACCAGGCTGGCCTCGAACTCACAGATATCCGCCTGCCTCTGCCTCCCGATTGCTGGGATTAAAGGCGTGTGCCACCACCGCCCGGCTCTTTTTCAGAATTTCTAAAATGTATTAATGGAGTCCTTACTCACATGGAGGGGCTGTAAGTTCTCCCATTCATGTTAGCTGCCTGGTGACTAATGCTACTTTAGCATATAAGAGGGTTTCAAAACTAAATACGTTTCCTAAACATTCTTTTCTACATTACACCTATGATTTGTGTAAGTTAAACTCTTTAAAAAGTTTCCATAGTGCTTTTGTGATGTTAGTGTGGGATAGAAATACTTTTATTGGGGAGGGGGGTTTCAAGACAGGGTTTCTCTGTAGCTGTTGGTGCCTATCTTGGAACTAGCTCTTGTAGACCAGGCTGGCCTCGAACTCCCAGAGATCCACCCGCCTCTGCGTCCTGAGTGCTGGGATTAAAGGTGTGCGGCACCACCGCCTGGCCAGAAATACTCTTTGGACTGAAAACTGGAGTGGAACAGCAGTGTTATGATGTTTTTTAAAATGTGGCAAGATTCCGTGCGGCAGTAGGCAGCAGAAATGTTGTAGGTCCCCAAATGGTGGTGCAGGCCATGTGGCGGCAGGCAGCAGGCCCTGGGAGCAGCCAGTACCAGGCAGAGATGGCTCACGGTCCCCTAGCAGTGGCTGGCCCAGGCAGGAAGATACATGGCTGGCAGACAGAGACAGAAACATGGATAGACACGACATGTAGAATGAGGTAAATATTTATTCAGGGAGCTACTGAGGGAAAGGCAAAAGGGGAGAAGGGATTTGAGGGGGAAAGAGAGAGAAAGAGGAAAAGAGAGACAGAGAAGGGAGGGAAGCAGAGAGTGGGTAGAGAGGCAGAAGCTAAGATGCCTCTCCTAGAGAAAGACAAAGAGAGTGAGCTCAGGCTGGAAGCTGAAAATCAGCCTGCCTCAGTGGATGGGAGAGGGAGTGGGTGTGGCTTGTGTGAATAACCATAACAAGCAGAATAGACTGAGAATCTGCAGGCTTGGCTTGCGTATTGGTTTGCTGTTTGTTTGCCAGACGGCTTTATGTTTACTTGGCCCACACATGCCAATTAACTCTTATGTTAGCAGTAGACTTAAGAAAAAGATTGAAAACTTTTATTGTTTTAAAAAGTTTTAGGCCAGGTTGTGGGGTGAATACTTTTAATTCTAATATTTAGGAAGGAAAGACGGGGGTATCTCTGTGAGTTGGAGGCCATCCTGTTCTACATAGAGACACCCTGTCTCAAATAATGAAAAAAAAACAAAATTTTAGAGTGTAAGAAAATACAATACTCAGAAAAAGTATTTGTCAGATACCAAAGGAACCTGGCTCCTGAGAATCTCATCATAAATAATGATTTTAAAAATCAATTTATTCTTTTTGAGACAGGGTCTTGTATTATTTGCATTGCACTATAGTGAACTTTTAAAAATTTGTATGTTGGCCCCTCCCCTCGCCACTGCCATGGTGGCAGCTCTGCTGTTCTCCAAGGCTGAGTGAGTTCCTGGAGAGTTACTTGTCTGCCCAGGACCAGCTGCTGCCCTACAGTGGACTGGACCCTTCTAAGTCAACTAGCCTTCCCCCACCCCTCCCAAAAAAAACAATCCCACAAAATCCCCACAGGCCACTCTGATCTAGGCAGTTCCTCTGTTGTGGTTTCCTCTCCCAGGTGACAATAGTTTACTGTCAAGTTGACAGAAGTGAACAGTTTGCATGGTGTGGACAAAGCCCTTGTGTTCTAAGCCTGCTGCCACATAAACGGTGTGGGATACACCTGTAATCCCAGCACCAGAGAAGTGAGGCAAAAGAAAGCATCGGCTGTGCGGAGAGAACTCTACTCTGCACTGCCCAGAACTCCAGCATGGCTAAGATTTCCTGAACAGCTGATTTGATGATCTTACTATTTGGCTCTTGTTCAGTACCCTTGGTGGCTACAGGGTTAGTAAACTCATTGTGACTAAGTGTAGAACACACTGTGAGCAGAACACAGTGCAAGCACGGGGGTCTGAGTCCAGTCCCCAACAACCACCTAAAAATGCCAGGACCAAAGGTGTGTGTTTGTTATCTAAATGCAGGGGAGACAGGTAGATTGCTGGTTAGCAAACCTCAAATAAGCATCAAGGTCAGGGGCATTGTTGTTGCGGGAGGTCCTTCTGCTCCTCCAGCCTATAGCTGCTGAGATACCAGCCCATTAGGGCATGGTCTCTCTCCATTTAAAAAAGCAGCCACTTCCCTCTCCTTGCTCTCTTCACTTCCTGCTTCGCCGGTGACTAGACTCCCTTCCTGGTTGCGCAGAGGGCTATTGTCTGGGACGGTGATCTGTAAGTTTTTTTCCCCTTTATATAAATACCACCCTATTAATCATAATTCCAAACTGCTGTGGCATTGTTTGTGACTTACGCCTTCAGTTGGCACCCAAAGTTTGGTGTTAGGACCTCTCCTTCCCCTGCTCGGCTGCCAGCTGCAAGTTCGGCTTGGTGCAAGCCTCCCTTCCTCAGCCATGGCCTGTGCCTTGCGGCAGCGGCAGAGGCCACGGCCTGTGGCGGCGGCCGCCTTGTGGCGGTGGCCTTGTAGGCGGCGGCCTTGTGGCCTGTGTCTTGTGCGTGGAGCCAGCAGCTTAATATAAATCATCACGCACTGGCTTTTCTTGCTGCAGTTCTTTATATTTTCTCTTTAGACACCTCAGATTGACTTCCAGTCCCCACGAACCCTATCGTCTGCCTCACCACGTGGATTTAGACTCCACAGGCCTGCTTAGTCTCTGCCCGCATGGTTTGCTCTTTTCTGAGTCGTTTTTAAATCTCCCTTGCAAGCACAGTTCTTAAGTGGCGTGAACCAGAGCACACGGTTGCTGAAAGCTGCAACCCCTCAGGGTGACTCTGTCACATGGAGGCATAAGCAGCTTCCAGGTTGCTCTTCTCTACCCCTAGATTCTGGGTTTCTGGTTCCGTCTCTGGAATTGATTTAATTACATTTACTTTGTTGAGAAACTTGCACTTTCCAGTTTTTAACATCTACTAAGGCACTGAAACAGGACCCCAGTTTCATCGCGACTCAGCTACAGCGCCACCTGCTGGATAATAGGTAATATGGCAGTTTTCGTTTCTAACGCAAAGTTTACTGCTTTGTTTTCACTAATACAATGGATTAGTAAATTTATATTTACTAATACAATGGATTACGTCATACAAGGTTTATATGATTATGGGGATAACTTAATTTGCTTGTTACTAGGTTTCAGTTTTCTTTTCCATATTCTATCATTAAGGAAGAATATGGCACTCCTAAGAACGATAGAATCTTTACGTACTAATAATGAACAGAAGAATATGGCACTCTTAAGAATGATAGAATCTTTACAAACTAATAATGAACAGAAGAATATGGCACTCCTAAGAATGATAGAATCTTTACAAACTAATAATGAACAACTAATTGACAGGATTAAAATTATTGAAAATCAGAGGTTATCTGAACAAGTGGATACTATGACAGACAAAACTGACTCCATATCCAAGGGTATTAGAAAGTTACCTGAAAGGGTTCAGGCTGTTGAATTTGACCTTCAGACTTTATCACAAAGTTTTGATAAGGTAACATACAGAATGTACCTCCAAGATGGGAATCTACATGATATAAAAGAAAAGTTTCAGGAGGACATGTTATCTTTGAAGGAAAAAATTAAAGCTTTGTAATCACAGGTGCAGAATGGGGACCAAAAAATTGATACCTCAGTGAAATCACTGGAAATACATACAGGTCAGGAGATTCAGGATTTAAGAGAGACCATGATAAAAAGATTTGAAAAGATTGGAGAAATTATTGCAGCTGGTGAACAGAGTAAGGAGGCACAAGGACAGAATACAATGCCTCCAGCAGCTATTAGAACTGGCTTACCCAGGGTTCTAGTGACATACCTTATACTTCATTCTGACAAAGCGCCAACTTCTAAAGGCTCAAAGGGAGTCAGAGAAGCTAAATGGACGCCAATAGCAATGAATGATCTAAAAGAAATTAAGCAAGCTGTTGTTAATTTTGGCTTGCACAATGCATATGTAAAGGAAATGATAAAGACTTGGGCTTCTAATGCTAGAGCTACCCCCCATGATTTCCATCAGTTAGTGTCTGCAGTTTTAGATAATGGACCTTCCTTGATGTTTGGAATTTATTTCAGAGAAGAATCCAAACATATGGAACAGCAAGGAAGAGCAAAAGGTGTTGAGGTTTCCCAAGATCAAATTCTTGGTGCAGGAGAATATGCTGATCAACAGGTACAAGCTCTTTATGATGATGAAGTACTGTGTCTATGTCACCAAGCAGCTTTAAATGCTTGGAATAGGATACACGATCCAGTAAAAAGGGTTGAATCATATACCAGAATTAGGCAGGGACAGAGAGAACCCTTTATTGACTTTTTGCAAAGATTAATTAAGGCTCTGGACATAGGGGTAACAGACCCAGAAGCTAGACGAATACTTCTTGAATCTCTAGCTTTTGAGAATGCAAACATATAACGCAAAAAGATAATTGGGCCTTTAAAGTCTAGATCAGCACCTATGGATGAATGGATTCAGCATACAATGAATGTTGAGACGTTTAGCTATAATGATGAATCTTGGGTAGGAGAAGCAATTTCCAAAGCAATAAGGAGACATCAAACTGCCATGTTTTTTAATTGTAGTAAATTAGGACATTTGCAAAGGGATTGCAGGCAAAGAATTCCTAGGAATAATATCTCTTCTGGGAATGACAAAAATAGGAGACCTCGGCCTTCAGGTATATGTAGGAGATGTGGTAAAGGCCGGCATTGATCCAACAAATGCAGGTCAACAACAGACAGACAGGGCAATCTGATATCATGGGGAAACTCCTTGGGGGGCCTCTCGCAGGCCCCCAAGCCAACAGTGGCCCAGTCATTCCCAGTCACAGTGGAGAACGTGCCTCACCAAGAAAATTAAAAGCTCCAATTTCTGCTGTAAAAAGTAATACTGGTCTAAATGATGAATTACGCGTGGAGGATGAGTCAAAAAACCCAGTAGGACAGAGTAAACGTATATTTTGGCAGACTTCTATTAATGATCAAAGACCAAAGCTAAGAGTCTGTATAAGTGGCACTTTTATTGAAGGCTTATTAGATACAGGTGCGGATGTAAGTATCATTACCCCAGAATCTTGGCATCCGAATTGGCCTCTTCAAGAGGTAGATGTTCAGTTCCTGGGAATTGGAACCCTATCTCGTGTAAAACAAAGCACAAGATGGGTTGAATGCATAGGGCCCGAAGGGCAAATAGGAAGACTAAGGCCATATATAGCCAATATTGCCATAAATTTATGGTGCCATGACCTGCTATAGCAATGGAATACCCAGATTAACATTCCTGTATTTCCAGGAACTCATAATTCTGGGAAGGATATGATGAGGTATTATGGAAAAAGGTCACCAGCCATTCAGGCTGTACAAGAACATACAGCAAATACCAAACCTTTAGAGGTACCAACAGCCCTACCTTTAAAATGGCTAACTGAGAAGCCAATATGGATCAAACAGTGGCCTGTAGCTGAAGATAAACTACAGGCATTGGAGCAGCTGGTGCAAGAGCAACTAGATGCTCACCATATTGAAGAATCAACCAGCCCTTGGAATTCTCCTGTGTTTGTTGTAAAAAAGAAATCTGGTAAATGGAGAATGGTGACAGATCTAAGAGCTGTCAACAAAGTAATTCAACCTATGGGCCCGCTACAATCTGGAATTACTTTACCTTCTCTTTTACCAAAAGGATGGCCTCTTATAGTTATTGATTTGAAAGATTGTTTTTTCACTATACCGTTACAAGAAAAGGATAGAGAAAAAATTGCCTTCACAGTGCCTACTTATAATAATTCTCAGCCTAATAGGAGATATCAATGGACTATCCTCCCACAGGATATGCTCAATAGTCCTACATTGTGCCAATATTTTGTAAGTAAGCCATTGGAAATAATTCGTAAACAATTCCCCAAGTCCATAATTTATCATTTCATGGATGACATCTTGTTATCTGATTCAAATAAAGATACTTTAAAAAGGATGTTTGAAGAAGTAAAGAAAGTCTTGCCTAGTTGGGGATTACAAGTTGCCCCTGAAAAGATTCAAAGAGGAAATTCTATTAATTACCTAAGTTACAGAATAGGGTTAGAGAAAATTAAAACGCAAAAGGCACAAATTAGGAGACACCGGTTAAAGACTCTTAATGACTTCCAAAGATTGTTAGGAGACATTTCCAGTCTACGACCAGCTGTTGGGATAACACCTGATCTAATAGTTCATTTAAACAAAACCTTAGATGGTGATAAAGATTTGAATAGTCCAAGAAAACTGACAGCTGAAGCAGAAAAGGAACTGACAATGATTGAGGAAAAATTACAGGAGGCACATGTGGATAGGGTGAACCCAAATCTTAGCTGCATCCTAGTCATATTGCCTTCCAGAATTTCTCCTACAGGGATTCTAATGCAGAGGGAAGATATTATTTTAGAGTGGATATTTATACCTAATAAACGAAGTAAAAAATTAAAAACTTATGTGGAAAAAGTCTCTGAATTAATTATAAAAGGTAAGCTGAGACTTCGTCAACTAGCAGGTATAGACCCAGCAGAAATTATAGTGCCTTTTACTACTGAAGAAATAAAAAAGTTATGGGAAGACAATGAACCGTGGCAAAGAGCTTGTGCTAATTTTTTGGGAGAAATTAATAGCAACTATCCCAAAAGTGGTAGACTTAACCTCATAAAAAGAACTTCTTGGATTCTTCCTAGAATTGTACGTGATGTTCCAATAACTGGAGCCCGTACGTTCTATACTGATGCAAATAAATCAGGGAAAGCAGGTTACAAGTCAGATGAATTGAGTAAGGTGGAACAAAGCCCTTATAATTCTGTCCAGAAGGCAGAATTATATGCCATTCTTATGGTGCTAAGGGATTTTAAAGAACCTCTTAATATAGTTACAGATTCACAATATGCAGAAAGAGTTATCTTGCATATTGAAACTGCTGAATTTATACCAGATGACACAGAGTTGACTTCATTGTTTATCCAGGTACAAGACATAATCAGGAACAGGCTTTGTCCGATGTACATAACACACATCCGGTCCCATACAGGTCTGCCTGTTCCTCTATCCCAATGCAACGCTGAGATTGATCAATTACTGATTGGAAGTGTATTGCAGGCCTCAGAATTTCATAAGAAGCATCATGTCAATAGTAAAGGCCTAAAGAAAGAATTTTCCATTACTTGGCAACAAGCTAAGGACATTATAAAGAGATGTCCTACTTGTTCTTTCTATAATCAAACACCGTTGCCTGCAGGGAGTAACCCAAAGGGCACTAAGAGAAATGAAATCTGGCAGATGGATGTGTTCCATTTTATGGAATTTGGTAAATTAAAATATGTACACCACACCATAAACACGTATTCAGGTTTTCAATGGGCTACTGCCATGAGCTCAGAAAAGGCTGATTCAGTAATCACACATTTATTGGAAGTTATGGCCATCATGGCCAAATGCACAAATAAAGAAAGATTTATTTCAAAGATGTGCTGACTTCTCAATGAAGCCAGGAGATGTGCTACGTTGGGGAAGGGGTTTTGCTCTTGTTTCCACAGGAGAAGAAAAATTGTGGATACCATCAAAATTAATAAAGTTTCTATTTGAAGAGGAGAAACCTCTTGGAAAGGAGAAATGACAACTCATCCACAATGATGATATTCATACAGGTGGTAAGAAAAACATATAAAATGGGGACAGGGTTCTGTTCTTATCACCACAGGAAAACACTCATCTTTGAAAAATTCATGGGACCCAGGATGTTTGGATACTGACAGATGGAAAAATACCTGCCCAATAGGAAATATCAAGAAAACTGAATGAGTTGTGTAAGTAAAATATATTAAACCATATTTCTAAATTTATAAAGCTGGTTTTGAAGTTGGACTCTGGCTCAGTCCCTCTCCAATTCCAAGCTTGTTAGTAAGAGAAAAACCCAGAGTTTCTGGAGTTTCTGTCTCATGTCAAGAGCCATGATATGGGACAGAAAGAAATATGAGTTTAGAAAACATCTTTGCTTTTCTTCATATCTATCATACTTTTCATTGAATATATCTATCATGCCTTTCAGTTAATATATATAAATATATGTCTATATGATTAATGTTTAAATTTTTCACAATGAACAATGAGTTTTTATTGAAGTGACATTTGAAGTTTCCAGGAAGAAGATGGGGCCCCACAACAACAACTCCACCTGGTTGATATGACGTCATGATACTAATAGCGCTACTACAAGACCTGCTTTGGGTACCAGCTGCACAAGACAGTTCCAACTTGGTTAGCTGAAATGGTGCACATCTTATACAACATTTTGGTCAGACCTGCACAAAATACTCAGAGACTATTGGCAATTTTAAAAGACATTGATCTTGAAATTTAAGCATCATTTTACTTTCACAGGATCCCCCAGAAAGAACATCGCCCCATGACAGCTGGAAGTAATTCTAGAGGACGATGTCCCCTCTCCCAGTAAAGTTTGCCCTTGGGTTTAGGGACATCATTTAGGGGTTGATTATAATTAGTATACGATTGAGGGTTGGGGGAGGAATTTTATAAGCTCAGGGATCATTTTGAAAAAAAAAGAGGGATGATGGGATAATAGATTTGTAATTGTGAGTTACTGTTTTTAGACAAATATATTGGTATAGATTCTTATATATTGATACAAAGTTAAATTATATTGACTATTGTATGCATGCATGTTTCTACCTCTGTTTAAAACATTTTTATGTATTGACATATATTGTATTTATATATATTTTGTATATATTTACCATATTGCAGTGTACATTTCTACCTCTGATTAAGATACTTATATAATGTTTGTGTATTGATATATATTTACCTACTGCAATGTATATTTGTACATTGTTTATATTTGGAGGTCATTGTCCTCATTTGTTTCACAGTCGTTTATTTTCTTAGTCTTTAAGTTAGATAGATATTGAGAATTACATAGATTAATAGTCATCTAAGTTTGTCATTTATAATTAGACTAATCAGGTTCTTTAGATATATAGAGATTATACTCAGTATAGATAGATAATCTTCAACGTCTTCAAAGAGCTGTAGAAAATGGCCTTTAATCTAACTCAGAGTTTTGTGGCAGTGAGACACAATTGCTCCTGGCAACACCGCTCTATTCCCGAGAGAATGTTGAGCACCAAAGACACTCCACCTGGAGCCTTTCTTTTTGGCAGAACTGGCCTTTGGGCAAAGAAATGCCCATAACTCAACCACTGACAGAGATACAGAGCATGCATCAATGGATAAAACAGGACTGTCATATCCTGCCAAGACAGGGTAAGATAGTTTTGAAAAGTTGCTTGCCTTTGAAAATGGTATGTCAGTTATGTTAGGCCTTAGCCAAAGTTGGTTGCTTCAATGCTGCTAACGTGACTTTGGGTGATTGCCCAGGTAGCTAGTTGTCTCTGTGATTTGTTGCATGTTTTGGAAGTTGTTTTACTGAACTTCCCAATTACCCAGGTAACATTATTTCCCTTCTCAGATCTTCGATGGGGTTGAAGACTATATAAATGTAGTTACTTTCTCTCATGACTTAGCCAAGTTATTTATTACACAAGACCTAAGCTAGTTAGAATAGGATATTTGTACTTATTGTATATAATTTCATACTAGGTTTAGAACGCTCTTATTTAAACAAAAGGAGGAGGTGTTGCGGGAGGTCCTCCCGCTCCTCCAGCCTATAGCCGCTAGGATACCAGCCCATTGGGGCGTGGTCTCTCTCCATTTAAAAAAGGGGCCACTTCCCTCTCCTCTCTCTCTTCACTTCCTGCTCCACCGGCGACTAGATTCCCTTCCTGGTTGCACAGAGGGCTGTTGTCTGGGACAGTGATCTGTAAGTTTTTTCCCCTTTAAATAAATACCACCCTATTAATCATAATTCCAAACTGGTGTGGCACTGTTTGTGATTTACACCTTAACATTGTCGCAACACACAGCACATGGCTCCCAACTGCCTCAAAATTCCAGCCTCAAGAAGACTAAGACATGCTTCTGGCCTACACACAAATGCAGTCTTGCCTTGCAGCCTAGGTTAGCTTTAATATTGCACTCATCTCAGAGTTCTGGGAGTAAAGAACTGATAGGTCTAACCATTAATTTTTAATTTTATTTTTAGGATTTTATTTATTATGTATGCAGTGTTCTGCCTACAGATAGACATGGAGGCCAGAAGAGGGCACCAGATATCATTACAGAGGGTTGTGAGCCACAATATGGTTGCTGGGAATTGAACTCAGGACCTCTGGAAGAGATTCTTACCATTGAGCGAACTCTCCACACATTGACCATTTCTCTTTTCTTCCTCTTAAATCACATGTTAATGGGGAGAGGGGTACATCAGTGTATATTGGGTCAGAGTACAGCTTCCAGGACTCAGTTCTCTCCTTCCATGAGGACGGATGGCAAGCTTGATGGTAAGATTCTTTAAGCCTTTAGTAGTAACATCACTACTATAGGTCCTACAGTTTCAAAGTCGTTTATTTAAATAATTACTTGGCTTAGCCCTATGTGGTGGGGACCATTTAAAGGGTATATGTATACCCCTAGGATCCTCTAAATCGCAATTCTCTACTTGTGGGTCAAAACCCAATTAGGAGTTGGAGGAGACCTCACAGGGGATAGCCTCAGACCATGGGGACAACATTTACATTATGATTCAAAACAAAATCACTCATTTCAATACCAATGAAAGTGATTTTATTGTTGGGAGTTACCACAACATAAGGAACTGCATTAGGAAGATTGAGAACCACACCTCTAAATAGTATCTTGCAGTACTACACAAAAATATAACAGGCATGAGTCCAATATTTGAAGGCAGCTACTGATTTTGAGTCTGTGTTGAATGCGTTTGTCTTGACCAATGTAAATTGAGTCTTGACTCTCTTTGACGAGCTTTGGGAAATAGTCAATATAAATGTGTTTCTTTCACACATCTTTAATCCCAACACTCAGGAGGCAGAAGCAGGCAGATCTCCAAATTGGAGGCTAGCTTGGTCTACAGAGTGAGTTCCAGGAGAGCCATTGCCACGCAGAAAAACCTTGTTTTGAAAAACTAAAAAAAAAGGGCTTTTTCAAAACCCAAATTCTACTCTACCCCAAATAAATCTACCGAAGTGGGATTCCACAAGGGAAAGGTATCAAAAGCCCGGGGAGAGAGGTGGTGAGACACTGGGGCTAAGTCAGCTTCGTGCTCTGCTGGAATTCTGAGGCTTGGTAAGCATGGAACTGGGACGCTCAGATGTAGTGCTAGGGTGTTCCGAAGGCGGGGCTAAGCCTAATAGGGCCAAACGTTGTGCAGGTGGGGTGGAAAAGTAGATCTTCTGTTCTTCTGAGTACCGTTCTGCAGGAGTCACGGCATCCTGGGAGGTCCAGTCACACCAATGGAAATTGAAGCCTTCAAGCAGAGTGATGCGGCCAGCTCTTGTAGGAACACAATCAGGGGGCTTTCTGGGTGGCAAATTTGTCACTTCAATCCCTGGCAGAACATTACCCCTCTGATAGCAAACCAGCCCAAATTGGGGGTGTATGCACACACCTGCTGTATACTGAAGAGAAGGGAAAAGAAAGGCAGAGTTACAGAGGCCATTTTGATACTAAGTCCAGCTATCATTATTGAAGCTTTTTTTTCCTTCAATTTATTTTTATGTGCAAGCAGTACCTACAGAGGCCAGCAGAGGGTGAGCAGCCAGCCTTGTGGGTGATGAACTCTACTCTTCTGCAAGAGCAACAAAAGGCTTTTAACCTTAGAACTAATTGTGTAGGCTCTACTTGAACTGATTTTGATAGTACCTGCCTCTGCTCCCTGAATAGGGGAATTAAAGGCGCCAGCAACTAATCCTTGCCTGATCTATTTAATTTTTTTTGGGCGGGGGGGGGGGGGGTTCTTAATAAATCTGCCTGTTCTGGAACTCTGTCAACCAAGTTGACTTCAAACTCACAAAAAACTTTAGCCTTTGCCTTTCAAGTGCTGGTCTTATGCAACCACAGCCCAGTTTGCCTGCCTTGTTCTTAAAATTTTGTGTTTCTTCACGGCCTCTGGAAAATCCAGGTCCCAGGAGTCATACTCAGGTTGGTAAGCTCAGGTTGGTGCCTTTACCCCTACCTAACTGTCCTGTCTTCTCTTCACCACCTACTCAGAAACATTCTAAGGAATAAGGAAGGGCTCTCTTGAGACCTGACTTGCATTACCCTGCCCTGGATTTTGAGAGACAGCCAGGGAACACAAAGTTTTAAGAACAAAGCAGGCAAGCTGGGCAGTGGTTGCATATGCCCAGCTCTCGGGAGGCAAAGGCTGGAGGTTTTTGTGACTTTGAGGTCAACCTGGTCTACACAATTCCAGAATAGCCAGGTTATTTATCACACAGATAAATCCTCTCCCCAAAACAATCAAAACAGATCCTGTCTGGCTTGGCTGCCTGTGCTTTAAATCCCAGTACTCCTAGGGCAAAAGTATCTCAGGGAGTTCAAGGCCAGCCTACACAGTGAGTTCTAAGACAGCCTCAAGTGTAGAGACCTTGTCTGAAAAACAAAAATAGAGCAGGTAGAGGTGAGGTGACTCAGTGAGGGAAGGTGTTTGCAGCCAAGCCTGACAACCTCAGTTCATCCCCAGGGACCCACATGGTGGAAGGAGAGACCTGACTCTAGCGGTTGTCCATTGGTCTCCATAGAGCATGCAGAACACAGTTAAAAAAAAATTAAGACTTATTTATTTAGTTAGGTTTTTTTTTGAGATAGGATTTCTCTGTAGTTTGAAGCCTGTCCTGGAACTCACTTTGTCTACCAGGCTGGCCTCAAGCTCACAGAGCTCTCCCTGTATCTGTCTCCCTAGTGCTGGGATTAAAGGCGTGTGCCACCATTGCCCGACTTATTTTTTTTTAATGTATACAGTGTTCCACTTCCATGTATTCCTGCATGCCAGAAGAGGGCACCAGATCACATTAGGGATGGTTGTGAGCCACCATACAGTTGCTGGGAATTGAACTCAGAACCTCTGGAAGAGCAGCAGTCAGTGCTCTTAACTGCTAAACCATTTCTCCAGAGAGATTTTTTTGTTTTGCTTTATTTTGTTAGGACACAAGCTCTTTCTGTAGCTTTGGTGCCTATCCTGGAAGTAGCCCTTGTATAACAGGCTGGCCTCAAACTCAAAGAAATCTGCCTGCCTCTGCCTTCTGAGTGCTAGGATTAAAGGAGTGTGCCACCACAACCTGGGTACAAGAGAGATTTTTAAAATATTAAAAGTGCCCAAGCTTTTGAACTGTGATGTCCTCAGGTAAACCAGAAAGCAGGCGGCCTATTTGTCAGGACCACAGATACTTTGTCCTGGGTTATTTATCAACGTCAGGAAAGGAAGGTGATGTAATGTGGAACCTCACAGGGATACTTGGAGGGGCTTTCACTAATTTTCTCTCAGTCCCCACTCATTCATTCACATGTATTCTCTAACCTTGGTCCCCCACGGGTCAGCATCCACATCTTCTCCTTGGTAGTAGTAAGCAGCCCCGGCCACATGGGCTACAGTCTGGGCTAGAATCTTAGGGCACCGGTTGGGGTGGACCTCATAGTCAGCAATCACATCTATTTGCAGTTCTGGAAACTTCTGGAACAGAATAAGGGGCTCCTGTTAGCATGGTGGGAGTCACGACTGTTCCACGAAGGCCTAAGATGTGTATTAACCTGGTCATGTCTCATAAGCCCATTGTTTGGTTTTTTGAGACAAGGTCAGAATGGCCTTGAACCTGCTATACATTGCAAAGACGATAACCTTGCCTTTACCTTCCTACTGCCGGGACTCTCCAGTAAAAGCCATATTTCAAGGGAAAACATAACTTTAACCTCTATTAAAAAAGAAGTCAGGCCTGACAGACCTTGCTTATAAAACCTGCCCTGGAGAAGCAGATCCTGAGAGCTAGCTAGTCACACCCACATGTCAAGTTCCAGATCATTAAGAGATTCTGCCTCAAAGATTAAGGGACTGAAGAAATGGCTCAATAGCACTTATTGCTCTTGGAATCGATACAGGTTCAATTTCCAGCAACCAGCGTGGCTCACAGCAATCGATAACCCAAGTTCCAAGGGATCCAACATAGTGCATATGCAGAAAAAATATTCATCCACATAAATTCTTTTTTTTTAATTTTTTTTTCATATAAATTCTTTAAACAAACAAACAAGCCAGGAGTCATACCACAAGGTCATTAATCCCAGCATTCTGGAGACAGAGGCAGGGTGATCTGTGGGTTCCAGCTCGTTCCAGGACAGCTAGGGTTGTTACAGGAGAAACCCTATCTTGAAAAATGAAAACAAACAAAAGAGAGAGAGTGAGAGAGAGAGAGAGAGAGAGAGAGAGAGAGAGAGAAACTGAAGGTAAACAACACCCAAAGAACACCATTTGGCTTCCATATTCTCACAAATATGTATGTTCACTTACACATAAAGAAAAATAAATTCCTCCTTTTTATTATTTATTTTAAAAAAATTTTTTATTGATATCTGTTGAGCTCTAAATTTCTCTCTCTACCCTGCCTGCCTCTCCCCTCCTGCCTTCAATCCTCCCCCAAAGGTCCCCATGCAAAAAATTTACTCAAGAGATTCTTCGTTTTTGTATTTTTGTTTATTTGTGTCTGAGACAGGTGTAGACCTGGATGGCCGTAATTCACTGTATAGACCATGTTGACGTGGAATTTGTGACTGTCTACCTGTCTCCAACCCTGAGATATCAGGCTTTGTTTTCCTCTCTGACTCCCTAGCTGATTTTTATTCAATAACAGACAAAATACACTCCCTCAGTTCGTTGGCTCCATGTCACACTTGGTTAATAAATAGCTTTTACTGGGCAGGTGAGCTGCTTCAGAGGTAAAGGTGCTTGTGGTCAAGCCCAGAAACCTGGGTTTGATTTCTGGGACCCACATGGCAGAGTGAGAGGACCGAGGCCCAGATTCTTCTGACCTCCACATGTGCACTGTGGTACTGCAGTGTCTGCCCCCACCTTAGTTCAACATCCTTTGTCATCAGAGAAATGCAAATCAAAACAACTCTGAGATTCCATCTTACATTTGTAAGAATGGCCAAGATCAAAAACACTGATGACAACTCATGCTGGAGAGGTTGTGGGGAAAAGGGAACACTTCTGAATGCTGGTGGGAATGCAAGCTGGTACAACCGTTTTGGATGTCAGTGTTGCGATTTCTTAGAAAATTAGGGAACAACCTTCCTCAAGAACCAGTAATACCATTTTTTGGTATATATCCAAAGGATGCCCAATCGTGCCACAAGGACATGTGTTCAACTATGTTCATGGCAGCTTTGTCTGTCATAGCCAAAACCTGGAAACAACCTAAATGCCCCTCAACCAAAGAATGGATTAAAAAAATGTGGTACATTTACACAATGGAGTACTACACAACAGAAAAAAATAATAATGACAGCTTGAGTTTGCAGGAAAACGGATGGAGCTAGAAAACATTATTTTGAGTGAGGTAACCCGGATACAGAAAGACAATTATCACATGTACTACTCATAGGTGGTTATTAAATATAAAGCAAAGAAAGCCAGTCTACAAACCACAATCCCAGAGAACTTAGACAACAACGTAGACAGTAAGAGGGACTTACATGTTACATAGATCTAATCTACATGGGAAGTAGAAAGATCCATAGGTCTCATCTTCTACTTGACCTGGAGCATCAGAATCTCTTTGGAGGAGGCCTGGAGATTTTAACAGGCTCCACAGTGATTCTTATTTATTCCAAAAGCAAGCAGTCCTCAACAGGAGGAAAAATGGAACTATCTTGTTTCAGGATGTTTTCTTTACGTGTTTGAGTGTTTCGCTTGGATGTATGTCTGTGCACTACTTGCACATGTGGTGTCTGTGAAGTCTAGAACAGGGCTTTGGATGCCCTGAACTGGAGTTAATGTTGGTGTGAGGACCTGACTCTGCAGACTCCATTTTAAAGAGGGGGCATCATCTTAAGCCACATAATGAGGGGGGATCTCAGCTCAGATATGTGCTGCGATAGCGCAATTTGGATGGATACCCTGAAAATAGCCAATTAAGGAGGTAGGGAGCAGGGACATAAACCTTAACGGGGTTCAGATGTTCCTAGGAGGCAGCCTGCCCTTGAAGATACCTTGTCAGTTATTAATGGGGCTTTTTTAGGGTTTTCTTGCCCCAAAACTGACCAATGGTTTCAGAGACTACCTTGCCCTATGCCCTCCTTACCCAGTCCCAGGATGACAGGACATGAACGCCCCTTACTATGGCATTTCCCCTTTAAAAGTTCCCCCCCTTCCCGGGTTCAGGCTGCACTTCCCTCACCCACTGCATTGGTGTGGTTGAGGTATAGTCCAAACTCAAGTTTGAATATAAAAAACCCTCTTGTGCTTTACATCAGAATCTGTCAGAATCCGGTTTCCTTTTGGGGATAATAAACTTGGGCATAACAGTGGCTGTATGGCTGTAAGCTGTCACGTGTGCTGGGAACTGATCCTGGGTCCTCTGAAGAATAAGTTCATTTAACTGCTGAATCATCAGAGAGGAAATGGAAATAGTTCTTTTTAAGCACTAGGAAGTTTAATATTATTTTCTCACTTAGATGTAACTGCCTGCTGAGTTAGCTAACTTGAGCAATCTGCCATTTAAAACTTATTTCAAATACTGTAAGGGGTTGACAACAACCTTATTTTAGAACCAAAAGTTTATTGAGTGCACAAGAGATGATGCCAGCCTGGATAGCAGCAAAGTACACATGCAGTGTGACCAAAAGTCCGTCCTCATTTTTATAGCCATATATTTATTAACTTATTTACGGGCATGTGCCACAGCACAGGGATCAGTCAGTTCCCTCCTTTCACCATGTGGCTCCTAAGGATGAAATCAGATCATCAGGCTTGGCAGGAAGTGACCTTACCCACTATGTTAACACCAGAGAGTTCCTGGGTTGACAGATCCTAGATGTTACACTCAAGCACAGAAAGTAAAATTACTTTCATGTTTTGATTTGTTGAGTCCTTAACTCTGCTGTGTGTCCCATATGACCTTGAAATCTTTATTCTCCAGCCTCTACCTCACAGATGCTGGGATTACAGTGTGTGCTGCTACATCTCTCTCAAAATTCCTTGTTGTAGCTCAACAGGTCTGATTTTACACACTCGGCTACACAGGGAGAGATAAGGGATTTCAAATTCCAACTGGCTTGGTTTGAGGTAGTCTTCTTACAATCATAGCATAATAAACTGACAATTTCTTGTTTTTTTTTTAAAAATTTATTTATTATGTATACAACTTTCTGCCTCCATTTATACCCACACACCAGAGGAGGGCGCCAGATCTCTTTACAGATGGTTTGGAGCCACCATATGGTTGCTGGGAATTGAACTCAGGACCTCTGGAAGAGCAGACAGTGCTCTTAACCACTGAGCCTCTCCAGCCCCGCAATTTCTTATTTTTATTTTCAAAAAATAGCATATCTTTGCTCACAGGACTTTCCTTCCTTTTTTGAAGGAAAGGTGTCTCATTAAGAAACCCAGGCTGGGGCTGGGCAATGATGGAGCATACCTAGAATCCAGCTCTTGGAAGGCAGAAGCAGGTGGAGCTCTGATTTCAAGGTCAGCTTATTCTACACTGTGAGTTCCAGGAGAGTAAGGGCTGTCTCAAAAAAAAATAATAATAATAATGAGGGCGAGAGAGAGGAAAAGAGAGGGAAGGACAGCAAGAAGGAGAGAGAGAGAGCGTGGGAGAGCAAAAGAGAAAGAACAAGAGAGAAAAACAAGAAAATGAGAGAGTGTTGGAGAGTAACGGAGGGAAAGAGAAAGAGAGAAAAACAAAAGAGAGAGAAGAGATAGAACGAGAGAGACTAAGAGAGTGGAAGAGAAAAAGAGAGAAAGAAAGAAGAAGAAAGAGATCGCCGGGCTGTCGTGGCCACCCTTGTCCAGCAAGGAAGACATGACCACCAGAGCTCTTCTCATGGCAGTTTATTCCAGGACCTTTTACAATTCTCTCTCTCCCCCTCTCTCTCCTCTCTCTCCTCTCTCTCTTTTTCTTCTCCCTTTCTTCTCTCTCCTTGGGCAAACCCTCTCCCAGCCCTTAAGAAGGCATGGGCTGCCAACCCCGAACTGCCAGGTGGGCACTGCCCATAGGTTCACGCATATGCAGGCAGCTGATAATCATTGCGTGATCACAGCATAGGTCAGGCCTTAGCCATCTCAGGAGTTGATTATACATCTCCATCAGGTATGACACCATGAAGCTCGCTACACTGGGCAGTCGTGCATGCCTTTAATTCCAGCATGTGGGAGGCAGAGACAGGTGGATCTCTGTGAGAAAGAGAGTGAGAGAGAGAGGGCTAGGGCTTCTCTCACGCTATAGCTCCAGGCCAATCAACACACCAGTCCAGAAGGCGTGTGGTCAAGTTCATTACGGCAGTGCTCCCACTTCCCCATCCCTGTATTATTTCCTTTCCAGGCGCTCTCATTAAGTGCCTGACTAAAGCCTCTTGAAGGAAGAAGGGCTATTTTGGCTTGTGCTCAAGGGAACACTGTCCACCATCACAGGAAGACGTGGTGCCCAGTGGTTCCACAGTGGCAGAAACGCGAGGATGCTCGTTCACATGTCAGTACCGCCTATATTCAGGGCCAGTCAGTGTTCCTACCCACCAGTTAATCCACTCTGGAAGATTTACAGACACCCAAAAGTGTGCTCCCCTGGTGCTCTGGGCATTTTATGACCCATTCGAGTTTGGCAATTAAAATTAAGCATCACAGTGTCTTTCTGACTCAAGATTCTAGACATTCACTATAAACACTATAGAAAATAGGCAATTGCTAGCCGGGCGATGGTGGCGCACGCCTTTAATCCCAGCACTCGGGAGGCAGAGGCAGGCGGATCTCTGTGAGTTCGAGACCAGCCTGGTCTACAGAGCTAGTTCCAGGACAGGCTCCAAAGCCACAGAGAAACCCTGTCTCGAAAAACCAAAAAAAAAAAAAAAAAAAAAAAAAAAGAAAATAGGCAATTGTTGTAACAAGAATGGAATGTTTAATGTAAGTTAGCCACTGTTTTTGTTTCTACTTTACTATGAAAACTGGAGATGTAACAAGGTTAAATATATTTTGCTTCATATAACTACAAGGTAGGGAGCAAGGATTTGAAGTTGAACTGTTTGAAGACCATAAGGCTTATTACTATGTTAAATATAGATTATAGTGTGTATATTTTCTCCTTAACCCCCTTTAAGACATGTTCTCCTGTACTACTGACTAGCATCAAACATGCTCTGGCACTGGCCTTAAAATTCGGACCCTCCTGCCTCTACCTCCTAAGAGTTTAGATTACTAGCCTGCATGCAAAACACACCTGGCTCTTTTTTACGTTATTAATTTTAAACACAGATCTCACATGGCCCATGCCTGCCCAAGTGAGGGAGGCCTTGTTTTGTTTGTCTGTTTGTGACATGCTTGCTACGTAGCTCAGGCTAACCTTGAATACATGGCCTACATTTTCTTAGCCTCTTTAGTGCTGGGATTATGAATATGTGCCCCTATAACTAGCTAATTGTGTGTACTGGCTAGTTGTATATCAACCTGATACACAAACCACAGTTATCTGAAAGGAGGGAAGCTTAACTGAGAAGAAACCCCCGTAAGATCCAGCTGTAAGGCATTTTCTTAACTAGTTATTGATGGGGGTGTGTCCAGCCCATTGTGGGTGGCTCCATCCTTGGGCTGGTGGTCCTGGGTTTTATAAGGAAGGAGGTTGGGTAAGCCATAAGAAGCAAACCAGTACACAGTACTCCTTCATGTCTGCCCAGCACACATCCTAATCAACAATCCGCAATGCATTGCCATCAGTGCATTGTGCATTTGGTCTTTTTTTGTGCCTCTTCCGAAGGGATTCTGAACCTCCTTCCTGGCTGGCATCTGCTCTAGACAAGTAACGCTTCAGACATCCACCCTTGGAGAGAAGTTGAGCTGCCACCGTGGAAGCAACAAGGGAGAGGCTGAACTATAATTTTATTTTCATGGGAAAATTTCCATGTTTAATGTAAAAGGCTCAAAGCATTGGATTATTTACATGTGGGTTAGAAAAGATGGCAGCGCCCAAGGGTCTTCCTGAGGGGCTGTGAGAAGACAGTTCATTTAAACCCCATTTAATAGAGGCTTCCCGTTCCGAGGAGGAGCTCACGATAGGCGCCATATCCAGGCCCTTGATGCACGAGCACCAGCTTCAGATCAGATCAGCCACATTCATGGGCATCTCGTCTATCTGGGTGGAGTAGTACTGTTCTATGTCCCTGAGGATGCGGATGTCATCGTTCTTCACAAAATTGATGGCCACACCTTTGCGGCCGAATCGCCCTGATCTCCCGATTCTGTGAATGTACAGTTCTCTGTTGTTGGGCAGGTCGTAGTTAATGACGAGGGACACCTGAGGGACATCCAGGCCGCGAGCCCAGACATCTGTAGAAATGAGCACTCGGCTGGCACCTGAGCGGAACTCCTTCACGATGGACTCGCGCTCCTTCTGGGGCATGTCCCCGTGCGTGGATGACACAGTGAAGTTGGCTTCTCTCATCTTCTCTGTCAGCCAGTCAACCTTCCTCTTGGTGTTGCAGAAGATGACAGCCTGGGTGACGGTCAGCGTGTCGTAGAGGTCACACAGAGTGTCAAATTTCCACTCCTCTCTTTCCACCGCCACGAAGAACTGCTTGATGCCTTCCAGAGTCAGTTCATCACGCTTCACCAAGATGCGGATGGGGTCGGTCATAAACTTGTTGGTCATCTCCAGGATCTCGTGAGGCAATGTGGCACTGATGAGAACCACCTGCGTGGCTGGTGGCAGGTGCCTGTACACATCGTAGATCTGCTCCTTGAAACCTTTGTTCAGCATTTCATCAGCCTCATCCAAAACCAACATCTTGATAGCCCGTGTCCTTAAACGTCTACGGCGAATCATATCAAAGACACGTCCCGGGGTGCCTGCCACAACATGTTGCCCATATTCCAGCTTCCGGATGTCCTCCCCAACATTGGTGCCCCCAATGCAAGCGTGGCACTGTACGTTCATGTAGTCCCCCAGAGCCAGCAAACCCTTCTGAATCTGTACAGCTAACTCTCTTGTTGGAGCCAAGATCAAAGCCTGGGTTTCTCGAACCTGGACATCCAAGCACTGAAGGACTGAAATGCTGAAGGTGGCCGTCTTGCCGGTGCCAGACTGAGACTGTGCTATGACATCTCTCCCCTTAATTATCTGCTTCATAGCGCGCTGCTGGATTGCTGAAGGCTTCTCAAAGCCGTAGGCGTAGAGGCCGCGCAGTAGGTCCTCCCGCAGGCCCATGGTGTCGAACGTGGGGGTCACGTCCACCTCCTCGCTGCTCTCGAACTCCACTTTGGTCATGTCCTCCTCTTTGAGCAGCAGCCGCTTCCGCGTGGAGCCCGACGTCGCCATCGTGGCCGTGGCCGCCAGGATTACGAGTCCACCGAGAGGTGAGGAGCGTGAGCGGCAGAGGGCTGACCTACAAATTTTTAAAAGTTCAACACAGTGCAATGTAAATAATACAAGACACTGTCTCAAAAAGAATAAATTTAATTTTAAAATAAAATCATTATTTATTATGAGACTCTCAGGTCTCAGGTGTCTTTGGTATTGGACAAATACTTTTTCTGAATATTGTATTTTCTTACACTCTAAATTTTGTTTTGCTTTTTATTTTTTGGGACAGGGTCTCCTGGTCCATGTAGACCAGGATGTCCTCCAACTCACAGAGATACGCCTGTCTTGGCCTCCTAAATATTGGGATTAAAGATGTTCACCCCTAAAGCCCCGGCTTAAAACTTTTTTAAATGAAAATTTTCAGTCTTTTCTTAAGTCTGTTGCTAACATAAGAGTTATTTGGCATGTGTAAGCCAAGAAAACACAGAGCCATCTGGCAAATAAACAGCAAACCAATATGCAAGCCAAGCCTGCAGTTTCTCAGACAATTCTGCTGTTCTACTCCAGATTTCAGTCCAAAGAATATTTCTATCCTACACTACCATCGAAAAAGCACTACGGGAACTTATATTTTATTTTTTTGGTTTTTTTGAGACAGGGTTTCTCTGTGGTTTTGGAGCCTATCCTGGAACTAGCTCTTGTAGACCAGGCTGGTCTCAAGCTCACAGGGATCCACCTGCCTCTGCTTCCCGGGGGCTGGGATAAAAGGCATCCGCCACCACCGTCTGGCACTATAGGAACTTTTAAAAGAGTTTAAATTACCCAAGTCATAGGTTTAAAGTAGAAAAGAATGTATAGGAAACATATTTACTTTATTTAAGAAAAAAGAAAGGCTGGAGGTGGTGGCACACGCCCTTAATTCCAGCACTCGGGAGGCAGAGGCAGGCGGATCTCTGTGAATTTGGTCCCTGCCTGGGCAACAAAGCGAGTTCTAGGACAGCTAGGGCTGTCACACAGAGAAACACTGTCTCAAAAATAAAAACAGTTTAAGAGAAAAAGAAATGTTTTGGGTTGTCTCTGTTTTTGAAGATGACTCAATTTCAAGAAACTGAGAAGCCTGCTGCAACCATACAGTCTGGGCTGCTAAGGATGAGGAGGTGTAGAGAATCTGGAGTAAGTCTCAATAAACTGTAGCACAATTAATTAAAACACAGACAAAATATTGGGGTTCAACATGACGACCAGAAATGCAAAGCAGCCAGCCACTACCACTTACCTCTATGTCAGTTCGAGTATGGAGATCCTGCCTCCAGGAATCCACAGAATGAGACTGGCTGAGAGCTGTCTCCTCCCGTCTAATATACCTCTCTAGGGCGGGGATTATATTCCTCTCCAGTGATGGAATTAAAGGCATGAGACACCACTGCTCAGTTCAATAGCAAACTAGTCTGGCTACTTGGATTAAAGGTGTGTGATGTCACTGTGTGGTCTGTGAGGCTGACCAGGCTTGGTTGCAGGTGCCTTTAATTTACCTATTCAGGGAGCAGAGGCAGGTACTACCTCAATGAGTTCTAAGCCAGCTAGAAGTGTAGAGAGACCTTGTCCCCAAAACAAAAAGAAATAGAGCAGGAAGAGTGAGGTGACTTACTGTTTGCAGCCAAGCCTGACAGCCTCAGTTCATCTCCTGGGACCCACATGGCAGAAGAAGAGACCTGACTCTAGCAATTGTTCTTTAGCCTCCATAAGGGCGTACAGAACACAGTAATTTAATTTATTTTTTATTCATTTATTTACTTATATATTTATTGGGGGTTGGTTTTTTTTTATGTGTTTTCAAGACAGGGTTTCTCTGTGGTTTTGGAGCCTGTCCTGGAACTAGCTCTTGTAGACCAGGCTGGTCTCAACTCACAGAGATCTGCCTGCCTCTGCCTCCCGACTGCTGGGATTAAAGGCGTGTGCCACCACTGCCCGGCTATTGGTTTTTTGAGACAGGGTTTCTCTGTAGCTTTGGAACATGTCCGGGAACTAGCTCTTGTAGACCAGGCTGACCTCAAACTCACAGAAATCCACCTGCCTTTGCCTCCTGAGTGCTTTGATCAAAGGCATGTACCACCACCGCCCAGCCTTGCCTCCTATGTTCTTAAAACTTTGTGTTTCCTGGCTGTCGAGGGAAAATCCAGAGGCAGAGTAATGCAAGTCAGGGCTCAAGGGAGCCCTTCCTTATTCCCTAGAATGTTTCTGAGTAGGTGGTGAAGAGAAGGACAGGACAGTGAGGTGGGGGTAAAGGCACTGTGTGCCACACCAGCATACCAACCTGAGTTTGATATCTCAGACCCATGTAAAGGAGAGAGAGCCAAATACATGAAACTGTCCTATAAGCCCCATAGGTACATTCATATATGCACAGGAATAATTTCTTAAAAATGAGGGAAAGGCCTGTGCAGTGGTAATACACTCCTTTGATTCCGGCACTCAGGACGGAGACAGAGGCATGTGGATCTCTGTGAGTTTAAGGCCAGCATGGTCTACAAGAGCTAGGTCCTTGACAGGTACCACTACATTCCCCATTACATCACTCATTGCAGTTGGGGACAGAAACAGGTCCTCAGTGAGAAGCACCTGTGCATGGGCACATACAAACCAGGCCTGCGCATCCTTTCCAGGATGTCCAGGGCCTGGTTTTATGCACATCACAGTCTCGCTAATGGTTGGTTTTTCATTTTACTTCCTCTTAGAACTTGAGAACACCCTTTCTAACCTGGACCCAGCAACTCTCAGTCCCATGCCCACAGCCTTGGGCGAGAGGATCTGTTCCTTCAGGGCCCCAAGGTCTTGCAAAGTGACCTGAAAGGACTTGAAAGAACGATGAGCTAAATGAAGCGTCCACCCGAGGCAGTCTTCTCATCCCCTCTGCTATGTGCCCTCTTTCCTGAGGAATCTCCCTGTCCAGCCATTCCTGCTCCTCAGCTAATTTAAAATAAAGTGGCTTGGCTCTCCCTGGTGTGTTTTCTACGTGTCTTCACCCACATGAGATCGAATCTGCTGGACATTTCCTTCTCACCTCACTGCTTCCTGTGACCTCTGCCTCTGATTTCTGACATTTATAGATACACGTTTGACTCCAAGTTCAGGTGAACTTGGAAAGCAATGATTTCCCCGTTGAGGTGAGGAGAATGGGTTCAGATGCTGGTCTGAGGCAGTATGAAGAGGTCGCAGAGGAGCGTGTGGTACCCTGGTGGGCACTAGATCTAGGCGGTCACACTGTCAGACTGCTTAGTGTAGTGGTATTTCATTTGTATTTTAGTAAATCAAGCTTGCGTGAAGATCAGAGAGTAAAAAAATCACCCTGGTCAACCTCACCGACGAGAGAGTGGCATCACACACCTTTAATCCAAGTAGGCAGACTGGTTTTTCATAGAAACTGGGCGGGAGTGGTACATGCCCTTAATCCCCGCCCTAGAGAGGTATATAAGACAGGAGAAGACAGCTCTCAGCCAGTCTCATTCTGAGGATTGCTGGAGGCAGGATTGCCACCATACTCGGACTGAAGGAGAGGTATGTGGTAGTGTCTGGCTGCTTTGCTTTTCTGGTCTTCAGGTTGAACCCCAATATCTGTGTCTGTGTTTTTGTTAATTGTGCTACAGCTTATTGAGACTTACTCCAGATTCTCTACACCTCCTCACCCTTAGCAGCCCAGCCTGTAGGATTGCAGCAGGCTTCTCAGTTTCTCTGAAATTGAGTCATCTTCAAAAACAAACAGAGACAACCCAAAACCTTTTTTCCTTTTTTTTTATTCTTTGTTTTTTGAGACAGTATTTCTCTGTGTAACAGTCCTAGCTATTCTAGAACTCATTTTGTTGCCCAGGCAGGCATCAAATTCACAGAGATCCGCCTGCCTCTGCCTCCTGAGTGCTGGGATTAAAGGTGTGTGCCACCACCTCCAGCCTTTCTTTTTTCTTAAATAAAGTAAATATGTTTCCTATACATTCTTTTCTACTTTAAACCCATGACTTGTGTAATTAAACTCCTTTAAAAGTTCCCATAGTGCTTTTGTGACGTTAGTGTAGGACAGAAATATTCTTTGGAGTGGAACAGCAGAAAGTCTGTGAATCTGCAGGCTTGGCTTGCATATTGGTTTGCTGTTTATTCGCCGGACGGCTTTGTGTTTTCTTCGCTTACACATGCCAAATAACTCTTATGTTAGCAACTGACTTAAGAAAAAGACTGAAAATTTTCATTTAGAGAAGTTTTAAGCCTGGGCTTGAGGGGTGAACATCTTTAATCCCAACATTTAGGAGGCCAAGGCAGGCGTATCTCAGTGAGTTGGAGGGCATCCTGGTCTTCATTGACCAGCCCCTGACTCAAGAAATAAAAAGCAAAACAAAAGAGTTTCTTAAGAGTGTAAGAAAATACAATACTCAGAAAAAGTATTTGTCAAATACCAAAGAAACCTCAGACATGAGAATCTCATCATAAATAATAATTTTATTTTAAAATTAAATTTATTTTTAGCCATATCTGGAGGAGCTAGGTGGGAAGTGGTGCTGTGTTCCTTGGGCTTCGCTGTTGGGATTTCATCAAGCTTTGGGAGTCTCCACCGCAGCCGTTACCATGTCGGTCCCAAGCACACTCATGAAGCAACCACCTATTCAGTCTACGGCTGGGGCCGTCCCAGTTCGCAATGAGAAAGGTGAGATTTCAATGGAAAAAGTAAAGGTAAAACGTTATGTGTCCGGAAAGAGGCCAGATTATGCCCCTATGGAGCCCTCAGATGAAGAGGATGAAGAATTTCAATTCATTAAGAAAGCTAAGGAACAAGAGGCAGAGCCTGAGAAACAGGAAGAGGATTCGTCCAGTGACCCCCGACTTCGGCGTTTACAGAACCGCATCAGTGAAGATGTAGAAGAGAGATTGGCTCGACACCGGAAAATAGTGGAACCTGAAGTGGTAGGAGAAAGTGACTCAGAAGAAGTAGTAGGAGATGCCTGGCGAATGGAACAAGAAGATAGCAGTGAAGAAGAGGAGGAAGAAATTGATGATGAGGAAATAGAGCTGCACCGTGGCATGATGCGTCAGCGAGCACAGGAGAGGAAAAACGAAGAGATGGAAGTCATGGAATTGGAAGATGAAGGACGCTCTGGGGAGGAGTCGGAGTCAGAGTCTGAGTACGAGGAGTACACGGACAGTGAAGACGAAATGGAGCCTCGACTTAAGCCTGTCTTCATAAGAAAGAAGGACCGAGTGACAATTCAAGAACGAGAAGCTGAAGCATTGAAACAGAAGGAACTAGAACAGGAAGCAAAGCGCATGGCTGAGGAGCGGCGCAGGTACACACTAAAGATTGTAGAAGAAGAGACCAAGAAAGAGCTGGAGGAGAACAAGCGGTCTCTTGCTGCCCTGGACGCACTCAATACCGACGATGAAAATGATGAGGAGGAATACGAGGCATGGAAAGTCCGAGAGCTCAAAAGAATCAAGAGGGACAGAGAAGACCGAGAAGCACTTGAAAAGGAGAAAGCAGAAATTGAACGCATGCAAAACCTGACTGAGGAAGAAAGGCGGGCTGAACTTCGGGCAAATGGCAAAGTCATTACCACCAAAGCTGTTAAGGGTAAATACAAGTTTTTGCAAAAGTATTATCACCGGGGTGCCTTCTTCATGGATGAGGATGAAGAGGTCTACAAGAGGGATTTTAGTGCACCTACTCTTGAGGACCATTTCAACAAAGCCATTCTTCCAAAAGTCATGCAGGTCAAGAATTTTGGACGGTCTGGTCGTACCAAGTACACCCACCTTGTGGATCAAGATACCACTTCCTTTGACTCTGCATGGGGCCAAGAGAGTGCCCAGAACACAAAGTTCTTTAAACAGAAGGCAACTGGGGTACGTGATGTATTTGAGCGCCCATCTGCCAAGAAGAGGAAAACCACCTAAGCTTCAACTGCTTATTCCAGCGGCGGGACAGGGGATCTGGTCCTCAGTTTTCTTTAAGCATTACTCACATAGTTCTTGTACAGAGCCTTCTGGACTTCCTGCCGTGACTTGTGTCTGAAGGTGCTTTGTAAGGGGTTTGGACTCAAACAGAGAAACCCACAGAGAAGCACCAACCAGGGAGGATTGGAGGCTTCCCACTTAAAACTGTTTCTACCATGGCTTCCCATATTGACTTGGGACTGTTCTGAGTTTATTTTTCCAGCACCTTAGCCTGGATCAGATATGTGGACCTACGAGTGGATGCTACATTACTTCTTCCCTAGGGTCAGCAGTAGGATATCAGGAACTCTAAGCTCAGTCCAACCTGTTTTTGCTTTTGGGGTGTTGAATCTACTTTTCTAAGTAAACATACTTTTTGATCTGTGAAAAAAAATAAAAATAAGTAAATTTATTCTTTTTGAGACAGTGTCTTGTATTATTTGCATTGCACTATATTGAACTTTTAAAATTTGTAGGTCAGCCTCTCCCTCGTTGCTGTCATGGTGACAGCTCCACCGCTCTCCAGAGCTGAGTATCTGAAGTTACTTGTCTGGGGCGGATGCCTGCCAGGAAGGAGGTTCAGAGTCCCTTCGGAAGAGGTACAAAAGAGGACCAAAGCCGGGAGGCACCACTGGCAATGGATTGCGGATTGTTGATGATGATGTGGGCTGGGCAGTTATCTCTACTGCTAAGCCGGAAAAGGAGGAGGTCGAGGACGGAGATTTGCCTGTGGTGGCTGAGTTTGTGGATGAGCGTCCAGAAGAGGTAACGCAGATGGAGGCCTTCCACTCCAGTGCCAAATGGAAGCTCCTGGGAGACCACAGTGGAGATGGACATTTCCATCATGATGGACGAGATCCATCTCCTCCCAGGAGGGCCCGTCACGACACCCCAGATCCATCTCCTCCCAGTAGGGCCTGTCATGACATTCCAGATCCATCTCCTCCCAGGGGGGCCCGTCTCTCTCCTCCTGAAAGGAGTCCCCATTCCGGAAAGAAGACTGTATTTTGAGACAAGTCTGGTCAGAAGATGAATTTGAAGCTGGAACGCCTGGAGCAGAGGAGAAAAGCAGAGAAGGACTCAGAACGAGATGAGCTCTATGCCCAGTGGGGCAAAGGGCTTGCTCAGAGCCGGCAACAGCAGCAGAATGTAGAAGATGCCATGAAGGAGATGCAGAAGCCTCTGGCCCGCTATATCGATGATGAAGATCTGGATCGATTGCTAAGAGAACAAGAAAGAGAGGGGGACCCGATTGCCAACTTCATTAAGAAGAATAAGGCTGAGGAGAACAAGCACAAGAAAGCAAGGCCTCGCTATAATGGTCCTGCACCTCCTCCCAATAGATTCAGTATCTGGCCTGGCTACCGCTGGGATGGAGTGGACAGATCCAATGGCTTCGAACAGAAGCACTTTGCCAGGCTCGCCAGCAAGAAGGCTGTGGAGGAGCTTGCCTACAAGTGGAGTGTGGAGGACATGCAGCTTCTCCGAGGCTGTGCGGTGCTGTGGTGGTGGTGGCCCAGGACAGCCCGACATCCAGCTCTAATGCTTGTCTTGCTAGACACAGACCAGCAACTCGCAGTCAGTTCCGCCCTTTGGACTAGGCACCTACCCTTGGCTGTGTCCATGTTGTCTGTTGACTGACTGACAGCGACTTCTCTATCCCAGGGCTTGTTCTTAGCCAGTGCTTACCTTCTTATTTTAAAAATAAACATATATTTATTTTTTGTAAAAAATAAATAAGTAAACAAATAAAATTTGTATGTCTAAGATGTGCATGGTAGCACACTCCTTTAATCCCAGTACTGAGGAGGCAGAGGCTGGTTATCTATGTGAGTTCGAGGCCAGCCTGGTCTATAATTTCAATTCCAGGACAGCCAAGGCTATGCAGAGAAATCCAGGCCCCCTAGAGACTATCTTTGCAGAGGATCTGTGTGTATCCTTTATGGCTGATCGTGAGAAAAGAGCTTCTCAGTCAGCCATTTTCTAGCAGGGTACCCTAAAGGCTGTCTTCTCAGATACTCACTTTTGAAACTTGCTCTCTTATACCTTGGCACTCTCAGTGGGTGGTGTCTTGTTTTCTGTTGTGCTAGTGCAAAGTCTGAAGTGTCTCCATAATGGTGCTAGCCTTTAACTTACCGCTGCTTTGTCTCCACCTGCCCATTCTCATGTGAACTGGGTTCAGGTTCCTTTCCTTACTAAGATGCACAGTCTGTCCATAACTTTGACAGGGTTCACAGCCTTTATTTCTTTATTTATTTTTGCTATTGTGCTCATTTTTTATGTCTTTCTGTTTTCTCTCTCTCTCTGTTTTTCTGGGTAAATACTGTAAGCAAGGGGCTTGGAGAGATGGCTCAGAGGTTAAGAACATTGCCTGCTCTTTCAAAGGTCCTGAGTTCAATTCCCAGCAACCACATGGTGGCTCACAATCATCTATAATGAGATCTGGTGCCCTCTTCTGGCATGCAGGCAGGCATGGAAGGAATGTTGTATACATAATAAATAAATAAATATTAAAAAAATACTGTAAGCAATAACCAAGGTATAGCTCCTTTTTGTATTGTCTTGAAATTTCCTCCTTCAACTTAGCCGCCCCCACTTTTCCCCCTCGAAACAGGGTTTCTCAGTGTAGCCTTTTATGTCCTGGAACTCACTTATAGACCAGGCTGGCCTCAAACTCAAAGATCCTCCTGATACTGCCTTCCAAGGGCTGGGATTAAAAGTGTGCGCCACCTCCGCTGACTATTAGCCCATTGATTTTCTTCTTTTCTTTTTCATTTTTTGGTTTTTCGAGACAGGGTATCTCTGTATAGCTTTTGGAGCCTGATGTGGCACTAGCTAGCTCCTATAAACCAGGCTGAGCTCTGCCTCTGAGTGCTGGGATGAAAGGCGTGTGCTCCCACCGCTGACTGTTAGCCCACTGATTTTTAAATTCACTCTCACATCAGCTTTCAGGATATGGTCAAAAGCAAGACCCAGATTCTTTGCCAGAATAGAATGGGAATGGCCTCCAGGTCAATTCTCAATAGAGTCTATCTCTCTGAATCCTCACAGAGAGGTGGGGGGAGGAAGAGAAAAAGAGATAGTAAAGAGAGAAGAGAAAGAATGAAAGAGAGAGAAGAGAAGGGAGAGAAAGAGATAGAAACATAGAAAGAAAGAACCCCAGGCTGATCTTGAACTTCAGATTTTCCTGCCTCAGCCTCTAGAGTACTGAAAAAATATCTGTCTACCACTACACCCAGATCAAACATTTTTCAAGAGAGAAGAGAAAAGTTTTGGGGTTTGTTTTCAGTAACGCAATGTCTTAGGGTTTCCATTGCTTTCAGCGAAATGCCAGGAGAAAAACCAAGTTGGGGCAAAATGGGTTTTTCTTCTTCTTTTTTTTTATATTTATTTATTTATTATGTATACAATATTCTGTATGTATGTATGTCTGCAGGCCAAAAGAGGGCACCAGAACTCATTACAGATGGTTGTGAGCCACCATGTGGTTTTTGGGGATTGAATTGAGGACCTTTGGAAGAGCAGGCAATGCTCTTAACCACTGAGCCATCCCTCCAGCCCCCAGAATGGGTTTTTAAGCTTACGTTTCAACATTGCTTTGTTCAACATGAAAAGAAGCCAGAACTGGAAGGAAATCGAGCAGGACAGGAACCTGGAGGTAGAAGCTGAGGAAGAAGCTATGAAGGAGTGCTGTGTACTGGTTTGCACCTTATGGCTTACCCAACCTCCTTTCTTATAAAACCCAGGACCACCATGGATGAACCCACCCACAATGAACTAGACCCACCCCCATCAATAACTAGTTATGAAAATGCCTTACAGCTGGATCTTATGGAGGTTTCTTCTCAGTTAAGCTTCCCTCCTTTCAGATAACTGTGGTTTGTGTATCAGGTTGATATAATACTAGCCAGTACACATAATTAGCCAGTTATAGGGACACATATTCATAATCTCAGCACTAAAGAGGCTAAGAAAAATGTGGGCCATGTATTCAAGGTTAGCCTGAGCTACATAGCAAGCATGTCACAAACAGACAAACAAAACAAGGCCTCCCTCAGTTGGACAGGCATGGGCCATGTGAGATCTGTGTTTAAAATTAATAACGTAAAAAAGAGCCAGGTGTGTTTTGCATGCAGGCTAGTAATCTAAACTCTTAGGAGGGAGAGGCAGGAGGGTCAGAATTTCAAGGCCGGTTCCAGAGCACGTTTGATGCCAGTCCAGTAGTACAGGAGAACATGTCTTAAAAGGGGTAACAAAGGAAATATACACAGTATTCCCTATATTACTTAACATAATAATAAGCCTTATGGTCTTCAAATAATTCAAGTTCAAATCCTTGCTCCCTAAATTGTAGTTATATGAACCAAAATATATTTAACCTTGTTACATCTCCAGTCCTCATCTGTAAAGTAGGAAAAAAAACGGTGGCTATATTATACTATACACATAGCATATAGCCATTAGTTAACTTAAGTCATACGATTATTGATTAGACAAACATTAAACATTCCATTCTTGTTACAACAATTGCCTATTTTTTATAGTGTTTATAGTGAATGTCTAGAAGCAAGAGTCAGAAAGACACTGTGATGCTTAATTTTAATTGCCAAACTCAAAAGGGTCATAAAATGCACAGAGCACCAGGGGAGCACACTTTTGGGTGTGTGTAAATATTCCAGAGGGGATTAACTGGTGGGTAGGAACACTGACTGGCCCTGAATATAGGCGGTACTGACATGTGAACGAGCAGCCTCGCGTTTCTGCCACCGTGGAACCACTGGGCACCACGCCTTCCTGTGATGGTGGACAGTGTTCCCTTGAGCACAAGCCAAAATAGCCCTTCTTCCTTCAAGAGGCTTTAGTCAGGCACTTAATGAGAGCGTCTGGATAGGAAATAATACAGGGATGGGGAAGTGGGAGCACTGCCATAATAAACTTGACCACACGCCTTCTGGACTGGTGTGTGTGAGGGATGCTGAGGAGCCTGGAGCTATAGGGTGAGAGAAGCCCTAGCCCTCTCTCTCTCACTCTCTCTCACAGAGATCCACCTGTCTCTGCCTCCCACATGCTGGAATTGAAGGCATGAACCACTGCCCGGTGCTCTCTTTCTTCTTCTTTCTTTCTCTCCCTTTTTCTTTCATTCTCTTAATCTCTCTCGTTCTATCTCTTCTCTCTCTCTTGTTTCTCTCTCTCTTTTTCCCCTCTTTTACTCTCCCACACTCTCTCCTTTCCTTGTTTTTCTTTCTTGTTCTCTATTTTTCTCTTTTGCTCTCCCATGCTCTCTCTCTCACCTTCTTTCTCTCCCTCCCTCTCTTTTCCTCTCTCTCGTACTCTTTATTTCTTTTGGTATTTTTTTTTTTAGAGAGAGCCCTTGCTGTCCTGGAACTCACTCTGTAGACTAAGCTGACCTCGAACTCAGAGCTCCACCTCCTCTGCCTTCCAAGAGTTGGGATTCAAGGTGTGCGCCATCATTGCCCAGCCCCAGCCTGGGCTTCTTAATGAGACACCTTCCCTTCAAAAAAGGAAGGAAAGTCCTGTGAGCAATGATACGTTATTTTTTGAAAATAAAAATAAAAAATTGTCAGTTTATTATGCTATGCTTGTAAGAAGACTACTACCAACCAAGCCAGTTGGAATTTGAAATCCCTTATCTCTCCCCATGTAGTTGAGAGTGTAAAATCAGACCTGTTGAGCTACAACAAGGAATTTTGAGAGAGATGTAGCAGCACACACTGTAATCCCAGCATCTGTGAGGTAGAGGCTGGAAAATAGATTTCAAGGTCATATTGGCCACACAGCAGGGTTAAGGTCTCAACAAATCGAAACAAGAAATTAATTTACTTTTTTATTTTATTTTTTTTAATTATACTTTCTGCGATTGAGTGTAGCATCTAGGATCTGTCACCCCCAGGAACTCTCTGGCTGTTGGATAGTTCAATAATGGCACAGTGGGTAAGGTTATTTCCTGCCAAGTCTGATGATCTGATTTCATCCTTAGGAGCCACATGGTGAAAGGAGGGAACTGACTGATCCCTGTGCTGTAGCACATGCCCGTAAATAAGTTAATAAATATATGGCTATAAAAATGAGGACGGACTTTTGGTCACACTGCATGTGTACTTTGCTACTATCCAGGCTGGCATCATCTCTTGTGCACTCAATAAACTTTTGGTTCTAAAATAAGGTTGTTGTCAACCCCTTACAGTATTTGAAATAAGTTTTAAATGGCAGATTGCTCAAGTTAGATAACTCAGCAGGCAGTTACATCCAGAGCACGTTTGATGCCAGTCCAGTAGTACAGGAGATGTCTTAAAATGGGTAGCAAAGGAAATATACACAGTATTCCTTATATTACTTAACATAGTAATAAGCCTTATGTTCTGACTTCCTTGCTCATGTTCTCCCTCCTTCTGCTCTTCATCTGGCCCTTGGGAGCTCCCTTGTGGGTCTCTGTCTCTATCTCTGTACATCGCTAGATGAAGGTTCTTTATCAATGACTTCTCAACAAGCCCCCCCGCCCCCCATTTCAGCCATATTCAGAGAGTCTGGTTTGGTCACATGCTCATTCAGTCCCGGTCCAGCTGGATTTGGTGAGCTCCCATTAGAACAGGCACACTGTCTCAGTGAGTGGACCAAACCCTCTTGGTCCAGATTTCCTTGCTCATCTTCTCCCTCCTTCTGCTCTTCAATTGGACCTTGGGAGCTCAGTCTGTTGCTCTGATGAGGGACTTTTGTTGGACTAGAAGTCCAAACATCAGGGAGGACTTGCTCCAGACACCATTCACAAAGCCTCAATTGATGCAAAAGTAAGAGAATTTTATTCTGTCACGGCAGGGCCCTTAAGGTTCAGGATATGAAGGACATCTGATAGCTGTTACAGCCCATCTTTTAAAGCAAAAAGCCACAGACAAAAGGGGGGAACCTACAGGTTGTTTTCCTACTTATTGGATTGGCTTATTCAAAGGGTTATTAGCAGTGATTGGTCTGTTCCAGGGCCGGAGAATGGCTGTGTGATTGGGTAAGATAAGAGAGCATCTGTGGTCTTCCTGACCTTGTTTCAGTGACTAAAGAAATATATCAGGAACTGAGGCGACATCTGGGAATTGCCTCAATTCCCGGAATGGAATTATGTTTGAAGATTATTCACAAGGACACAGGAGGATGAGCAGTCCAGAATGTGTGTGGGGGGGGGGGGTGTCTGTCCCGTTTCCAAGAGAGAGTGAGTGTAAGGTTTTAGAAAAATGTCTTAGGGTTGAGGGGGCTTAGAAATGCATTTAGAGGGCTGGAGAGATGGCTCAGAGGTTAAGAGCTCTTCCAAAGGTCCTGAGTTCAATTCCCAGCAACCACATGGTGGCTCACAACCATCTGTAATGGGGTCTGGTACCCTCTTCTGGCCTTCAGGCATACACACAGACAGAATATTGTATACATAATAAATAAATAAATATTTTTAAAAAAAGAAAAAAGAAATGCAATTAGAGTCTTTCACTTTCTCTCTATCTCCACCATCGCCGCAGTTCCTTACTCTTTGAGGCAGAATCCCTTATTGATCTGGAACTTGACATGTGGGTGTGGCTGCGGCTCTCACAATCTGCTTCTCCGGGGCTGGTTTTATAAGCATGGTCTGTCTGGCCTGACTTCTTTTTTAATAGAGGCTCCATGAACCTAATTGATTTCCTCACAAGAGCACTTTGTGGCTGAGCCATCTCCATAGCTCCCACTATTCATACATATTAGGTTTAAGAGCTGCCTCAGGGCTGGAGGTGTAGCTCTTGGTAGAGTGCTTGCCTGGTGTCTGCTTTGCTTCTCCTTTCTGTGTTATCTTGTGATTGAAAGCAACTTGGGGTAAGAGAAGTTAAAACAGCCCAAGACCATCGGCTGCCTAGGAATGGTACAGTGTACAGTGGACTGGGCCCCTCTAAATCAATGAGCCTCCCCACATTAAAAAAAAATCCCACAAAATCCCCAGAGGCCAACGTTTTTTTTGTTTTTAGTTTTGTTGAGACAGGGATTCTCCATAGCTTTGGAGCCTGTCCTGGAGCTAGCCCTTGTAGACCAGGCTGGCCTGGAACTCACAGAGATCCGCCTGCCTCTGCCTCCCAAGAGCTGGGATTAAAGGTGTGTGCCACCACCGCCCAACAAGTCCCATCTGATTAAGGCAATTCCACAGTTGGGGTTTCCTATCCCAGGTGACTATAGTTTACTGTCAAGTTGACAGAAATTATTACTGTGTATAAATGAATGCACCTATGGCACTCAGAGGCCAGTTTCATGGATTTTGCTCTCTCTCCTTTACATGGGTCCGAGATATCAAACTCAGGTTGGTATGCTGGTGTGGCACACAGTGCCTTTACCCCCATCTCACTGTTTTGTCCTTATCTTGAGCACCTATTCAGAAAAACTCTAAGGAACAAGGCATGGCTCCCTTGAGCTGTGACCTTGGTTTACTTGGCCTTTGGATTTTCCATTGATAGCCAGGAAACACAGTTTTAAGAACATAGCAGGCAGGGCCAGGCAGTGGTGGCCCACACCTTTGATCCCAGCTCTCAGGAGGCAGAGGCAGGTGGATCTCTGTGAGTTCGAGGTCAGCCTGGTCTACAATAGCTAGTTCTAGGACAGGTTCAAAACCTAAAGAGAAACCCTCTCTCGAAAAACCAAATAAATAAATTAATAATGATATGGGAGTCTTCTGTTTTGTGTTGATTTCATTGGTTAAATAAAGAAACTGCCTTGGCCCTTTAATAGGACAGAAAATTAGGTAGGCGGAGTAGACAGAACGAAGGCTGGGAGAAAAAAGTCGAGTCAGGCAGTCGCCATGATTCTCTCACTCCAGACAGATCCAGGTTGAGATCTTTCCTGGTAAGCCAGCTTGTGGTGCTACACACAATATTAGAAATGGGTTAGATCAATATGTAAGAGCTAGCCAATAAGAGGTTAAAACTAATGGGCCAAGCAGTGTTTAAAAGAATACAGTTTCCGTGTAATTATTTCAGGGCATAAGCTAGCTGTGCGGGAGCCAGGCTGGCCAGAACGCAGTCCTGCAGCTCCTCTCAACAGAGTGGCGCACAATGTGATTAACTAATGCCACATAAAACCTGGGAGGGCTTGAAAAGGAGAGAGAGAGAATTTAAGACAACTTTTTGCTGTTTGTGGTTTGCATGCCGCAAAGAAATTGTCCTGACTCAGCAGCAGGAAAAAACTGGCTGTTTTAAAATGCCGGCTTTCTGGGCTGTGCTACCATTGCGATCTCTGTCTGGCCCCTGCGGTAGACAGAGCTTTTGAATGGAGCATTTGGAGTAAAATGCTATGGCTTGCTTGATTGCAATGTGGACTGCTGCTTCCCTGGAACTGTGTGGCTCAGGGGCACCAAATGGCTCTGAGGCAGGAGCGGCTCAACGCCACCATGCTGACTGTGCTGGTATCAGGCAGGAACTACCGTAATTACCATAATAACAGTGCAGTAAAGGTTTAGACTGGGCAGGACACAGGCGGTACCGTATTACTTGTACATGGTGCAACTTAAGTTTTTAAGAACTGCTTAACATTTTAAGAAATGCTCCTGGATAGTAAAAAAACATTACAGATTCACAATAAAACAGACTCAGACATAACAGACCTCAATGGATCACAGTGTTGGATGAATGTACATAGGCCTGAGAGAGAGAGAAAAAATATAGAGAATAAAGTTAATGCCTTTTAAAAAAAAAAGGGTAAAGTCTTTAAAGAGACGGAATAAAGTAAAGTGATAGAGTAAAAATAAGCCACGTAAAAATGGAAAATTCACAGAGTCTGGATTTTTGTATTATTGTGTTTTCTTTAAAATTTTTGACTGTGAAGGAGCTAAGTACAGAGAGACATTTCATTATATGGGCTGCCAAGCTAAACCAGAATGGATATCATAAGGGTATTATGACTTCAGAATTTGGGTCTAAGGATATGATGCTTTGGAGAGGGTCTTCTTTTGTTTTCACAGAAGATGAGACCCTGTGGATTGTTTCTATCCCAATATGGTATGATAGACCTCGCCCTCCTGAAAGGTTGCTGTGAACACCCTCAAAAAATTACTTCACTCAACTGCCAATTGAGATGACCCTGGCACACAGATTACACCATAAAAGATCTAATTAACAACGCCCCCATTCAGCAGGAAGCAGTTTGGAGAGAAAAAAACTGTGCCCATGTTCCCAAAATATTGTTTATAAATGTTCTTTTACATTTAAAGGGGAAAATGATATAGGTATGAATAATTTGCATTGGTATGGATTTTAAGGTCAGTTTTGTTATATGTATACGCATATTTATAATCTCGATTAAGGTATTGTGATTGTGTGGTTCACTTAAAATGTAATGTATAATAGGAAATATAGGTTGCTAATGGATAATCATCAATAATAGTCAAGTTTGTAGTCATGTTAGTTAGATTTTCTAAATATATAGAGGTATATTTCAGTTGGATAGGCATTCTTCATATCTTTCAAAGACTACAGAATATGGCATTTAATGTTTTAATAACTTAGGCTTTTCATGACAATGAAACACTCTGCTCCTGGCAGTACCAATCTACTTCAAGAGGAAGATGAGCATCGAAGAGGCTCCTTATGGAGTTTGATAGCCATTTGGGCAAGCAACTGCTCTTGCCTGGACTGTTGCATAAACTGGACACAGAGAACCCACAGAGTGAGGACTACTGAACTTGCCTAAAAGTGAGATGGTCTTTCGGGGCTCCTGATTCATGAAAGAGTCTATGAGACATTCTTCAGGACACAGCAGAAAGTGACTGAACTGCCTTTGAAATTTCCTGCTTCATGGAAATGTCCGCTGGAAACTATGGGCCTGTAGGCTGAAGATGGATGCCCCAATGGTACAGAGGAACTTTGGGTGACTGTACAGGCAGCAAGATGTCTCTGTCATTTCTAGAGTTTTGGAATTCTTGTTTGCTCAGGTAATATTATATCCTTCTGGAGTCTTTGATGGAGTTGAAGAATGGATAGGTAGTTATAGTTTTCCATTATTATGATAAATATAAAATAGATATAAATATTGTAACTAATTCTTGCTTGATAACTGTTTTGTTATACGTAATATTTCTATGTTAAAGTTAAAGCTTTCCTTTTTGTTTAAACAAAAAAGGGGAAATGATATGGGAGTCTTCTGTTTTGTGTTGATTTCATTGGTTAAATAAAGAAACTGCCTTTGCCCTTTAATAGGACAGAAAATTAGGTAGGCGGAGTAGACAGAACAGAAGGCTGGGAGAAAGAAGCCGAGTCAGGCAGTTACCATGATTCTCCCACTCCAGACAGACGCAGGTTAAGATCTTTCCTGGTAAGCCAGCTTGTGGTGCTACACACAATAGTAGAAATGGGTTAGATCAATATGTAAGAGCTAGCCAATAAGAGGTTAAAACTAATGGGCCAAGCAGTGTTTAAAAGAATACAGTTTCCTTGTAATTATTTTGGGTAAAGCTAGCCAGGTGGCGGGAAGCAGCCTGCCGCACCTTCAATACTACATAATAATGAATAAATCAATACATACATAAATAAATAAATAATTTTAAAATGAATTAAATTACTGTGTTCTGTATGCCCTTATGAAGGCCAAAGGATAATTGCTAGAGTCAGGTCTTTCTTTCTGCCATGTGGGTCCCAGGGGATGAACTGAGGTTGTCAGGCTTGGCTGCAAACACCTTTCCTCACTGAGTCACCTCACCAACTTCCTGCTCTATTTCATTTTGTTTTTAAGACAAGGTCTCTCTACACTTCTAGCTGGCTTAGAACTCCCTGTGTAGGCTGGCCTTGAACTCATTGAGACAGTACCTGCCTCTGCTCCTTGAATAGGGGAATTAAAGGAGCCTGCAACCAAGCCTGACCTGATCTATATAATTTATTTGGTTTGGGGAGAGGATTTTTCTTAATAAATCTGCCTGTCCTAAAACTATGTAGACCAGGTTCACTTCAAACTCACAAAAAAACTCCAGCCTCTGCCTCCTGAGGCCTGGGTGTACGCAACCACTGCCCACATTGCCTTCTTCATTCTTTGTTTTTCTTTTTTTTTTCCTTCAGCCAACAGCTGTTGAGATACCATGCCTTCTTTATTCTTAAAACTTTGTGTTCCCTGGCTGTCTCTGGAAAATCTAGGGGCAGAGAAATACAAGGTCAGGGCTCAAGGGAGCCCTCTGTTGTTCTTTAGGAGTTTCCATGAGTAGGTGGTGAAGACGAGGACAGGACAGTGAGGTGGGGGAAAAGGCACTGTGTGCCACACCAGCATACCAACCTGAGTTTGACCCCTGGGACCCATGTAAAGGAGAGAGAGCCAAACCCATGAAACTGTCCTACGAGCCCCATGGGTACATTCATATATACACAGGAATAATTTCTTAAAAATGAGGGAAAGGCCGGTGGAGTTGTAATACACTCCTTTAATTCCAGCACTCAAGAGGGAGGCAAACGCAGGTGGATCTCTGTGAGTTCAAGGAGAGCCTGGTCTACAAGAGCTAGTTCCAGGATAGGAACCACTACATTCCCCATTACATCACTCATTGCAGTTGGGGGGCAGAAACAGGTCCTCAGTGAGAAGCACCTGTGCATGGGCACATACAAACCAGGCCTGCGCGTCCTTTCCAGGATGTCCAGGGCCTGGTTTTATGCACATCACAGTCTCGCTAATGGTTGGTTTTTCATTTTACTTCCTCTTAGAACTTGAGAACACCCTTTCTAGCCTGGAACCCAGCAGCTCTCAGTCCCATTCCCACAGCCTTGGGCGAGAGGATCTGTTCCTTCAGTGCCCCAATGTTTTGCGGAGTGACCTGTAAGGACTTGTAAGAAGGACGAGCTAAATGAAGCGTCCACCCGAGGCAGTCTTCTCATCCCCTCTGCTATGTGCCCTCTTTCCCGAGGCATCTCCCTGTCCAGCCATTCCTGCTCCTCAGCTAATTTAAAATAAAGTGGCTTGGCTCTCCCTGGTGTGTTTTCTACGTGTCTTCACCCCCATGAGATCGAATCTGCTGGACATTTCCTTCTCACCTCACTGCTTCCTGTGACCTCCACCTCTGATTTCTGACATTTATAGATACACGTTTGACTCCAAGTTCAGGTGAACTTGGAAAGCAATGATTTCCCCGTTGTGGTGAGTAGAATGGGTTCAGTAGTTGGTCTGAGGCAGTATTGATGAGATCGCAGAGGAGCCTGTGGTACCCTGGTGTGCACTAGATCTAGGCGGTCACACTGTCAGACTGCTTATTGTAGTGGTATTTCATTTTTATTTTAGTATATCAAGCTTGCCTAAAGATCAGAGAGTAAAAGAACCACCCTGGTCAGCCTCACAGACCAGGCAGTGGCACCACACACCTTTAATCCAAGTAGCCACACTAGTTGGTCATAGAAACTGGGCGGGGGTGTTGCACACCTTTAATCCCAGCCCTAGAGAGGAATATAAGACAGGAGGAGACAGCTCTCAGCCAGTCTCATTCTGAAGATTCGTGGAGGCAGAATCGCCCTGTTTGGACTCTGGTAGAGGTAAGTGGTAGTGTCTGGCTGCTTTGCTTTTCTGGTCGTCTTGTTAAACCCCAATTTCTGTATCTGTGTTTTTCTTTATTGTGCTACGGTTTATTGAGACTTACTCCAGATTCTCTACACCTCCTCACCCTTAGCAGCCCAGCCTGTATGGTTGCAACAGGCTTCTCAGTTTCTCTGAAATTGAGTATCTTCTTCTTCTTCTTCTTCTTCTTCTTCTTCTTCTTCTTCTTCTTCTTCTTCTTCTTCTTCTTCTTCTTTTCTTCTTCATTTTTCGAGACAGGGTTTTTCCGTAAATTTTTTTTAATTCTTTTATTTATTTATTATGTATACAATATTCTGTCTGTGTGTATGTCTGCAGGCCAGAAGAGGGCACCAGACCTCATTACAGATAGATGGTTGTGAGCTACCATGTGGTTGCCAGGAATTGAACTCAGGACCTTTGAAAGAGCAGGCAATGCTCTTAACCACTGAGCCATCTCTCCAGTCCTCTCAGTAGCTTTTGGTTCCTGTCCTGCCACTAGCTCTTGTAGAGCAGGCTGTCCTCGAACTCACAGAGATCCGCCTGCCTCTGCCTCCTGAGTGCTGGGATTAAGGCGTGTGCCACCACATCCTAGCCTGAAATAGAGTATCTTCAAAAGCAAACAGACACAACCTGAAACCTTTCTTTTTATCTTTGTTTTATTTTCATTTTTTGTTTTATTAAGACAGTATTTCTCTGTGTGACAGCCCTAGCTACCTAGAACTCCCTTTGTAGACCAGGCTGGCATCAAATTCACAGAGATCTGTCTGCCTCTGACTCCTAAGTACTGTAATGAGATCTGGTGCCCTCTTCTGGCCTGCATGTCTAGCTGCAGGCAGAACACTGCGTACATAATAAATAAAATTTTAAAAATAAAATTAAAAATTAATGGTTAGGCCTATCTGTTCTTTACTCCCAGAACTCTGAGATGAGTGCAAGATTAAAGCCAACCTAGGCTGCAAGGCAAGACTGCATTTGTGTGTAGGCCAGAAGCATGCCTTAGTCTTGTTGAGGCTGGAATTTAGAGGCAGTTGGGAACCATGTGCTGTGGATTGAGACAATGCCCCTGAACCTGATGCTTATTTGAGGTTTGCTAACCAGCAATCTATCTGTCTTCCCTGCATTTAGATAACAAACACACACCTTTGGTCCTGGCATTTGTAGGTGGTTGTTGGGGAGTGGACTCAGACCCACATGCTTGCACTGTGTTCTGCTCACAGTATGTTCTACACTTGGTCACAAATGAGTTTACTAACCCTGTAGCCACCACGGGTACTGAACAAGAGCCAAATAGTAAGATCATCAAATCAGCTGTTCAGGAAACCTTAGCCATGCTGGAGTTCTGGGCAGTGCAGAGTGGAGTTCTCTCCGCACAGCCGATGCTTTCTTTTGCCTTCACTTCTCTGGTGCTGGGATTACAGGTGTATCCCACACCGTTTATGTGGCAGCAGGCTTAGAACAGAGGGGCTTTGTCCACACCATGCAAACTGTTCGTTTCTGTCAACTTGACAGTAAACTATTGTCACCTGGGAGAGGAAACCACAACTGAGGAACTTCCTAGATGCGACTGGCCTGTGGGGATTTTGTGGGATTGGGTTTTTTTTTTGGTGGGGGGAGGAGAGGCTAATCGACTTAGAAGGGTCCAGTCCACTGTAGGGCAGCAGCTGGTCCTAGGCAGACAAGTAACTCTCCAGGAACTCACTCAGCCTTGGAGAACAGCAGAGCTGCCACCATGGCAGTGGCAAGGGGATTGGCACCCGTATAAACTTTTAAAAGTTCACTATAGTGCCATGCAAATAATACAAGACCCTGTCTCATAGCAGACAATGAGGACTACTGAGAACTCAAGAACAATGGCAATGGGTTTTTGATCCTACTGCACGTACTGGCTTTGTGGGAGCCTAGGCAGTTTGGATGCTCACCTACTATACCTGCATGAAGGTTGGTGGTCCTTTGACTTGCCACAGGGCAGGGAACCCTGATTGCTCTTTGGGATGATGAGGGAGGGGGACTTGACCGGAAGAGGGTGAGCGAAAGGGGAGGCGGTGGCGGGGAGGAGGCAGAAACCTTTAATAATAGTTAATAATGAAAAAAAAGAATAAATTGCATTTTAAAATCATTATTTATGATGAGATTCTCAGGTGCCAGGTTTCTTTGGTATCTGACAAATACTTTTTCTGAGTATTGTATTTTTTTACACTCTAAAATTTTGTTTTGTTTTTCATTTTTGGGACAGGGTATATCTATGTAGACCAAGATGCCCTCCAAGTCACAGAGATACCCCTGTCTTTGCCTCCTAAACATTGGGATCAAAAGTATTCACCCCTCAAGCTCTGGATTAAAACTTTTTAGAAAATAAAAGTTTTCAATCCTTTTTCTTAAGTCTATTGCTAACATAAGATTTATTTGGCATGTGTGGGCCAAGAAAACACAAGGCTGTCCAGCGAATAAACAGCAAACCAATACGCAAGCCAAGCCCACAGATTCTCAGACTATTCTGCTGTTCCACTCCAGATTTCGGTCCAAAGAATATTTCTATCCCACACTAACATCACAAAAGCACTACAGGAACTTTTAAAAGAGTTTAACTTACACAGGTCATAGGTCTAAAGTAGAAAAGAATGTATAGGAAACATATTAATTTTGAGATTCTCTTATATGCTAAAGTAGCATTAGTCACCAGGCAGCTAACATGAATGGGAGAACGTACAGTCCAATCCATGTAAGGACTCCATTAATACATTTTAGAAATTCTGAAAAAGGAAAAGACTCAAGCTTGGATTCTGTTCTCATGACCAGCCACTAAATAACTACATTTTAATTATTACTATATATGTATGAATGACATGTATGTATGTGTGTGAGGTGTACAGGGGTGTACATGTCCATGTATGAAGTTGTATGTGCACATGTCTGTGCACGTGAGTGTAGGCATGAATTCCCCTGGAGCCAGAGTTACAGGCAGTTGTGTGCTGCAATCCCAGGCTGTTACGAATCAAGGTCGGGTCCTCTGTAGGAGCAGTAAGTGTTCTAACTACTGACTCTTCTTTCAGTTCCTCCGTCTCTTTTTACTGTTGTTGTGGTTTGGTTCTTGGGTTTTTTGTTTGTTTCAAGAAATAGATTCTCTGTGTAGCCCTGGCTGTCCTGGTACTTGCTCCACACACAAGGCTGGCCTTGAACTCAGAAACCTGTCTCTGCCTCCCAAATGCTGGGATTAAAGGCTTGCGCCACCACACCTGGCTTTCTGACAAATTTTTACTATCTATAAAAGGCAGTAAAGGCATGAATAAGCACCCAACCCTACCTAACACGAAGATCGGTGATAGACTCAGCTGAGGGAATAATGGCACCTGCTGACAACCTGAATCCCATTTTTTTTTTTTTTGGTTTCTCCAGACAGGGTTTCTCTGTTTGTCAGTCCTATCTGTCCTGGAACTAGATTTGTAGAACAGTCTGGCCTCAAACTCACAAAGATTCGACAGTCTCTGCCTGCAGTTGCTGGTATTAAAGGCCTAGGCCACCACCACTGGGGCAAATCACACCTCTTTTTTTTTTTTTTTACATGGTGGAGGGGGGTGAAAGAGAAAGTGAGAAAAAGAAAGAAGAAAGAGAGCACCGGGCAGTGGTGCATGCCTTCAATTCCAGCATGTGGGAGGCAGAGACAGGTGGATCTCTGTGAGAAAGAGAGTGAGAGAGAGAGGGCTAGGGCTTCTCTCACCCTTTAGCTCCAGGCTCCTCAGCATCCCTCACACACACCAGTCCAGAAGGCGTGTGGTCAAGTTTATTACGGCAGTGCTCCCTCTTTCTCATCCCTGTATTACTTCCTTTCCAGACGCTCTCATTAAGTGCCTGACTAAAGCCTCTTGAAGGAAGAAGGGCTATTTTGGCTTGAGGCTCGAGGAGACACTGTCCACCATCACAGGAAGCTTGGTGCCCAGTGGTTCCACCGTGGCGGGAATACGAGGATGCTCGTTCACATGTCAGTACCGCCTATATTCAGGGCCAGTCAGTGTTCCTACCCACCAGTTAATCTGCTCTAGAAGATTTACAGACACCCAAAAGTGTGCTCACCTGGTGCTCTGGGCATTTTATGACCCATTTGAGTTTGGCAATTAAAATTAAGCATCACAGTGTCTTTCTGACTCTTTCTTCTATTCACTATAAACACTATAAAAAATAGGCAATTGTTGTAACAAGAATGGAATGTTTAATTTTTGTCTAATCAATAATCGTATGACTTAAGTTAACTAATGGCTATATGCTATGTGTATAGTATAATATAGCCACCGTTTTTTTTTTCCTACTTTACAGTGGAGTACTGGAGATATAACAAGGTTAAATATATTTTGGTACATATAACTACAATTTAGGGAGTAAGGATTTGAACTCGAATTCTTTGAAGACCGTAAGGCTTATTAATATGTTAAGTAATATAAGGAATACTGTGTATATTTCCTTTGTTACCCCTTTTAAGACATGTTCTCCTGTACTACTGGACTGGCATCAAACATGCCCTGGAACCGGCCTTGAAATTCTGACCCTCCTGCCTCTCCCTCCTAAGAGTTTAGATTACTAGCCTGCATACAAAACACACCTGGCTCTTTTTTACTTTATTAATTTTGAACACAGATCTCACATGGCCCATGCCTGCCCAAATGAGGGAGGCCTTGTTTTGTTTGTCTGTTTGTGACACGCTTGCTATTAGCTCAGGCTAACCTTGAATACATGGCCCACATTTTCTTAGCCTCTTTAGTGCTGGGATTATGAATAGTGCCCCTATAACTGGCTAATTGTGTATACTGGCTAGTCGTATATCAACCTGATACACAAACCACAGTTATCTGAAAGGAGGGAAGCTTAACTGAGAAGAAACCCCCATAAGATCCAGCTGTAAGGCATTTTCTTAACTAGTTATTGATGGGGGTGTGTCCAGCCCATTGTGGGTGGCTCCATCCTTGGGCTGGTGGTCCTGGGTTTTATAAGAAAGGAGGTTGGGTAAGCCATAAGGAGCAAACCAGTATGCAGTACTCCTCCATGGCCTCTTCCTCAGCTTCTACCTCCAGGTGCCTGACCTGCTCGAGTTCCTTCCCGTCCTAGCTTCTTTTCTTGATGAACAAAGCAATGTGGAAACATAAGCTGAAAACCCATTCTGCCCCAACTTGGTTTTTGCTTCTGGCATTTCGCTGAAAGCAATGGAAACCCTAAGACATTTTCTTACTGAAAACAAACCAAAAACTTTTCTCCTCCCTCTTGAAAAATGTTTGAGCTGGGTGTGGTGAAACACAGATATTATTTCAGCACTCCAGAGGCTGGGGCAGGAGAATATGAAGTCTGAGATCAGCCTGGGTCTCTTTCTTTCTTTCTTTCTTTCTTTCTTTCTTTCTTTCTTTCTCTCTCTTCTCTTTTTCTCCCTCTCACTCTCTCCTCTCTCTCTCTCTCTTCCCTGTTTCTCTCTTCTCTTTGTCTCTCTTTCTCTTCCACTTCCCTTCCTCTTTGTGAGGATTCAGAGAGGACTGTGCTGAGAATTGAGGAGAGGCCATTCCCATTCTATTCTGGCAAAGAATCTGGTTCTTGCTTTTGACCATATCCTGAAAGCTGATGTGAGAGTGAATTTAAAAATCAGTGGGCTAACGGTCAGCGGTGGGAGCACACGCCTTTAATCCCAGCACTGTGGAAGCAGAGGCAGGTGATATCGATGAGTTTGAAGCCAGCAGGTCTATAATTTCAATTCCAGGACAGCCAAGGCTGTGCAGGGAAACTCAGGGCCCCTAAGGACTATCTTTGCAGAGGATCTGTGTGTATCCTTTGTGGCTGAACATGAGAAAAGAGCTTCCCAGTCAGCCATTTTCCAGCATGCTACCCCAATGGCTGTGTTCTCAGATACTCTCATATGGAATTGAAATTATAGACCAGGCTGGCCTCGAACTCACAGAGATACACCTGCCTCTGCCTCCTCAGCGCTGGGATTAAAGGCATGCGCTACCACACACATCTTAGACATAAATTTTTTTTATTACTTATTTTTTTACAAAAAATAAATATGTGTTTATTTTTTCAAGGCATTAATAAATGTATTAAAACACTACTAACTTTGATGTCTTTCCGCAGAGTTGCAGTAATTGCTCTATGTATCCCATAGTCTACCCAGGAGTCATCGGTATCAACACTGACCACTGCTTCTGGGATACACATGTAGGGTACCGGTGAGAGGTTCATGGGATTGCTTCAGACGTTTGAGAGGGGGCTCTCCTGAGAGGAGATGGATCTGGGGTGTCATGACGGGCTCTCCCGAGAGGAGATGGATTTGGGGTGTCATGACGGGCTCTCCCGAGAGGAGACGGATCTGGGGTGTCATGACAGGCCCTCCTGGGAGGAGACTGATCTGGGGTGTCATGACGGGCCCTCCTGGGAGGAGATGGGTCTGGAGTGTCATGACAGGGCCTCCTAGGAGGAGACGGATTTGGGGTGTCATGACGGGCCCTTCTAGAAGAAGTTAGATCTGGTTCATCATGATGGAAATGTCCATCTCCACTGTGGTCTCCCAGGAGCTTCCATTTGGCACTGGAGTAGAAGGCCTCCATCTGCTTTACCTCTTCTGGACGCTCATCCACAAACTCAGCCACCACAGGCAAATCTCCATCCTCGTCCTCCTCCTTTTCTGGCTTAGCAGTAGAGATAACTGCCCAGCCCACATCATCATCAACAATCCGCAATCCATTGCCAGTGGTGCCTCCCGGCTTTGGTCCTCTTTTGTACCTCTTCCGAAGGGAGTCTGAACCTCCTTCCTGGCAGGCATCTGCCCCAGACAAGTAACTTCAGATATTCAGCTCTGGAGAGCGGTAGAGCTGCCACCATGACAGCAACGAGGGAGAGGCTGACCTACAAATTTTTAAAAGTTCAATACAGTGCAATGCAAATAATACAAGACACTGTCTCAAAAAGAATAAATTTAATTTTAAAATAAAATCATTATTTATGATGAGACTCTCATGTCTCAGGTTTCTTTGGTATTTGACAAATACTTTTTCTGAGTATTGTATTTTCTTACACTCTTAAATTTTGTTTTGCTTTTTATACTTTGAGTCAGGGCCTGGTCCATGAAGACCAGGATGCCCTCCAACTCACAGAGATACCCCTGTCTTGACCTCCTAAATATTGTGATTAAAGATGTTCACCCCTCAAGCCGTGGCTTAAAACTTTTCTAAATGAAAATTTTCAGTCTTTTTCTTAAGTCTGTTGCTAACATAAGAGTTATTTGGCATGTGTAAGCCAAGAAAACACAAAGCTGCCGGGCGGTGGTGGCGCACGCCTTTAATCCCAGCACTCGGGAGGCAGAGGCAGGTGGATCTCTGGGAGTTCGAGGCCAGCCTGGTCTACAAGAGCTAGTTCTAGGACAGCACCAAAGCTACAGAGAAACCCTGTCTCGAAAAAAAAAAAGAAAGAAAAGAAAAGAAAACACAAAGCCGTCCGGCAAATAAACAGCAAACCAATATGCAAGCCAAGCCTGCAGATTCGCAGACTTTCTGCTGTTCCACTCCAAAGAATATTTCTATCCTACACTAACGTCGCAAAAACACTATAATTACACAAGTCATGGGTTTAATGTAGAAAAGAATGTATAGGAAACATATTTACTTTATCTAAGAAAAAAGAAAGGCTGGAGATGGTGGCACACACCTTTAATCCCAGCACTCAGGAGGCAAAGGCAGGCGGATCTCTGTGAATTTGATGCCTGCCTGGGCAACAAAGTGAGTTCTAGGATAGCTAGGACTTACACAGAGAAATAATGTCTCAAAAACCAAAGAATAAAAACAAAAGGAAAAAAAATTTGGGTTGTGTCTGTTTTCGAAGATGACTCAATTTCAGAGAAACTGAGAAGCCTGCTGCAACCGTACAGGCTGGGCTGCTAAGGATTAGGAGGTGTAGAGAATCTGGAGTAAGTCTCAATAAGCTGTAGCACAATTAACAAAAACACAGACACAGATATTGGGGTTCAACCTGAAGACCAGAAAAGCAAAGCAGCCAGACACTACCACTTAGCTCTCTTTCAGTCCGAGTATGGTGGCAATCCTGCCTCCAGCAATCCTCAGAATGAGACTGGCTGAGAGCTGTCTATTCCTGTCTTATATCCCTCTCTAGGGCTGGGATTAAAGGCATGTAATACTTTCTCCCAGTTTCTATGGCAAACTAGTCTGGCTACTTGGATTAAAGGTGTGTGATGCCACTATCTGGTCAGTGAGGCTAACAGGGTGATTGTTTTACACTCTGATCTTTAAGCAAGCTTTATTTACTAAAATAAAAATGAAATATCATTACACTAAGCAGTCTGACAATGTGACTGCCTAGATCTAGTGCCCACCAGGGTACCACAGGCTCCTCTGCGATCTCATCAATACTGCCTCAGACCAACTACTGAACCCATTTACTCACCACAACAGGGGAAATCATTGCTTTCCAAGTTCACTTGAACTTGGAGTCAAACGTGTATCTATAAATGTCAGAAATCAGAGGCAGAGTTCACAGGAAGCAGTGAGGTGAGAAGGAAATGTCCAGCAGATTCGATCTCATGTGGGTGAAGACACGTAGAAAACACACCAGGGAGAGCCAAGCCACTTTATTTTAAATTAGCTGAGGAGCAGGAACGGCTGGACAGAGAGATGCCTCGGGAAAGAGGGCACATAGCAGAGGGGATGAGAAGACTGCCTCGGGTGGATGCTTCATCTAGCTCTTCCTTCTTACAGGTCTTACAGGTCACTCCGCAAGACCTTGGGGCCCTGAAGGAACAGATCCTCTCGCCCAAGGCTGTGGGCATGGGACTGAGAGCTGCTGGGTTCCAGGCTAGAAAGGGTGTTCCGAAGTTCTGAGAGGAAGTAAAATGACAAACCAACCGTTAGCGAGACTGTGATGTGCAAAAAACCAGGCCCTGGACCATCCTTCGAAGGACGCACAGGCATGGCTTGTATGTTTCCATTCACAGGTGACTTCTCACTGAGGACCTGTTTCTGTCCCCAACTGCAATGAGTGATGTAATGGGGAATATATTGGAACCTGTCCTGGAACTAGCTCTTGTAGACCAGGCTGGCCTTGAACTCACAGAGATCCGCTTGCCTCTGCCTCCGTCCTGAAGGCTGTAATTAAAGGAGTGTGTTACCACTGCCCAGGCCTTTCCCTCATTTTTAAGAAATTATTACTGTCTTTATGTCAATGTACCTATGGGGGGCCGGGCGGTGGTGGCACATGCCTTTAATCCCAGCAGGAGGCAGAGGCAGGCGGATCTCTGTGAGTTCGAGGCCAGCCTGGTCTACAAGAGGTGGTTCCAGGACAGGCACCAAAGCTACAGAGGAACCCTGTCTCGAAAAAACAAAAAAAAAAAAAAAAGTACCTATGGGGCTCAGACGGTAATTTCATGGTTTTGGCTCTCTCATCTTTACATGGGTGCCAGCGGTCAAACTCAGGTTGGTAGCTGGTGTGGCCCACAGTGCCTTTACCCCCACCTCACTGTTCTGTCCTTCTCTTCACCACCTACTCAGAAAGATTCTAAGAAATAAGGAAGGGCACCCTTGAGCCCTGACTTGTATTACTCTGCCCCTGATTTTCCATCGACAGCCAGGAAACACAAAGTTTTAAGAACAACGCAGGCAAGCTGGGCATTGGTTGCATAAGGCCACCACTCGGGAAGCAAAGGCTGGAGTTTTTTTGTGAGTTTGAGGTCAACCTGGTCTACACATTTCCAGAATAGGCAGATTTATTTTCAAAAAAATCCTCTTCAGAAAATAAACAAATTAAATAGATCAGGCCAGGCTCAGATGCAGGCGCCTTTAATTCCCCTATTCAGGGAGCAGAGGCAGTTACTGTCTCAATGAGTTCAAGGCCAGCCTACACAGTGAGTACTAAGATTAAGACCATTTGTTGCTCTTGCAGAAGAGTAGAATTCATCACCCACAAGGTTGGCTGCTCACCCTCTGCTGGCCTCTGTAGGTACAGCTTGCTTGCACATAAAAATAAATTGAAGGGAAAAAAAAGCTTACAATAATGATAGCTGGACTTAGTGTCAAAATGGCCTCTGTAACTCTGCCTTTCTTTTCCCTTCTCTTCAGTATATAGCAGGTGTGTGCATACACCCCCAATTTGGGCTGGTTTGCTATCCGAGGAGTAATGTTGCTGCCAGGGATTGAAGTGCCAAATTTGCCACCCAGAAAGTCCCGATTGTGTGCCTACAAGAGCTGGCCGCATCACTCTGCTTGAAGGCTTCAATTTCCATTGGCACGACTGGACCTACCAGGATGCCGTGACTCCTGCAGAACGGTACTCAGAAGAGCAGTCTACTCCACCCCACCTGCACGACGTTTGGCCCTATTTGGCTTAGTCCAGCCCTCAGAACACCCTAGCACTACATCTGAGAATTCTAGCAGAGCAAGAAGCTGGCTTGGCCCCATGTCTCTCCACCTCTCTCCAGGCCCTTGAGAACCTTTCCCCTGTGAGCTCCCACTTTGGTAGATTTATTTGGGGTAGAATTTGGGTTTTGAAAAAGCACTTTTTTAAAGTTTTTCAAAACAAGGTTTTTCTGTATGGCTATGGCTGTCCTAGAACTCACTCTGTAGACCAGGCTAGCCTCCAGCTCAAGGATCTGCCTGCCTCTGTCTCCCGAGTGTTGGGATTAAAGATGTGTAAAAGAAACACATTTATTTTAAATATTTCCCGAAGCTCGTCAAAGAGAGTCAAGACTGCCAGGCGATGGTGGCGCACGCCTTTAATCCCAGCACTCGGGAGGCAGAGGCAGGCGGATCTCTGTGAGTTCGAGACCAGCCTGGTCTACAGAGCTAGTTCCAGGACAGGCTCCAAAGCCACAGCGAAACCCTGTCTCAAAAAAACCAAAAAAAAAAAAAAAAAAGAATCAAGACTCAATTTACATTGGTCAAGACAAACACATTCAAGACAGACTCAAAATCAGCAGCTGCCTTCAAATATTGGACTCATGCCTGTTACATTTTTCTGTAATACTGCAAGATACTATTTAGAGGTGTGGTTTCAATCTTCCTAATGTAATTCCTCATGTTTTAACCCCCAACAGTAAAATCACTTTCATTGTTATTGAAATAACTGATTTTGTCGTTTTGAATCATAATGTAAATGTTTTCCCAACGGTCGTAGGCTACCCCTGTGAAGTCTCCTCCAACCACCTAAATGGGTCTTCCCCCACAGGCAGAGAATTGTTGATTTAGAGCATCCTAGCGGTATGCACCCTTTAAATGGTACCCACCACATAGGGCTAAGCCAAGTAATTATTTAAATAAACTACTTTGAAACTAACCTATAGTAGTGATGTTATTACTAAAGGCTTAAAGAATCTTACCATCAAGCCTGCCATCTCTCCTCATGGAAGGAGAGAACTGACTCCTGGAAGCTGTACTCTGACCCAATATACACTGATGTACCCCTCTCACCATGCACATGTGATTTAAGAAAAATGAAATGGTCAAGGGCTGGAGAGTTGGCTCAATGGTAAGAGCACTGGTAAGACCTCTTCCAGAGGTCCTGAGTTCAAATCCCAGCAACCATATGGTGACTCACAACCCTCTGTAATATCTGGTGCCCTGGGGCTGGAGAGATGGCTCAGTGGTTAAGAGCATTGCCTGCTCTTCCAAAGGTCCTGAGTTCAATTCCTAGCAACCACATGGTGGCTCACAACCATCTGGAATGAGGTCTGGTGCCCTCTTCTGGCCTGCAGACATACACACAGACAGAATATTGTATACATAATAAATTAATAAATATAAAAAAAAATATCTGGTGCCCTCATCTGGCCTGCATGTCTATCTGCAGGCAGAACACTGCATACATAATAAATAAAATAAATAAAATCCTAAAAATAAAAGTAAGAAAAAAAAGTCAGGCCTATCAGTTCTTTACTCCCAGAACTCTGAGATGAGTGCAAGATTAAAGCCAACCTAGGCTGCAAGGCAAGACTGCATTTGTGTGTAGGCCAGAAGCATGTCAGAGTCTTCTTGAGGCTGGAATTTTGAGGCAGTTGGGAGCCATATGCTGTGTGGAGACAATCCCCATGAACTTGATGTTTATTTGAGGTTTGCTCACCAGCAATCTACCTGTCTCCCCTGCATTTAGGTAACAAACACACAGCTTTGGTCCTGGCATTTTTGTGGTTGTTTTATGTGCTTGCACTGTGTTCTGCTCACAGTATGTCCTACACTTGGTCACAAATGTGTTTAACCCTGTAGCCACCAAGGTTACTCAACAAGAGCCAAATAGTAAGATCATCAAATCAGTTGTTCAGGAAATCTTAGCCATGCTGAAGTTCTGGGCAGTGCAGAGTGGAGTTCTCTCCGCACAGCCAATTTAGAACAGAGGGGCTTTTTGCACACCATGCAAACTGTTCAGTTCTGTCAACTCTACAGTAAACCACTGTCTCCTTGGAGAGGAAACCCAAACTGAGGATTTTGTGGGATTTAAGGTGGGGCAGCTCATTGACTTAGAGGGGCCCAGTCCACTGTACACAGTAAGTACCATTCCTAGGCAGCCGATGGTCTTGGGCTGTTTTAAATTCACTTACCCCAAGTTGCTTTCAATCACAAGATAACACAGAAAGGAGAAGCAAAGCAGACACCAGGCAAGCACTCTACCAAGAGCTACACCTCCAGCCCTGAGGCAGCTCTTATGTATGTATGAATAGTGGGAGCTATGGAGATGGCTCAGCCACAAAGTGCTCTTGTGAGGAAATCAGGTTCATGGAGCCTCTATTAAAGAAGTCAGGCCTGATAGACCATGCTTATAATACCTGCCCTGGAGAAGCAGATCCTCAGAGCTAGCTAGTCACACCCACATGTCAAGTTCCAGATCATTAAGAGATTCTGCCTCAAAGAGTAAGGGACTGAAGAAATGGCTCAATAGCACTTAGTGCTCTTGTAATCGATACAGGTTCAATTCCCAGCACCCAGCGTGGCTCTGAGCAATCCATAACCCAAGTTCCAAGGGATCCAACATAGTGCATATGCAGGGAAAACATTCATCCACATAAATTCTTTAAAACAAACAGAAACAGGCCAGGCGGTGGAGCCACAAGGCCTTTAATTACAGCACTCTGGAGACAGAGGCAGGTGGATCTCTGTGGGTCCAGCTAGTTCCAGGACAGCTAGGATTGTTACACAGAGAAACCCGTCTTGGAAAAACAAAAATAAACAAAAAAAAAAGAGAGGAAAAAAATCCCAAGATAAATAGCAACCTTTGGCTTCCATATTCTCACACACATGTATGTTTACCTACACATAAAAAAATAAAATAAATTCCTCTTAAATGAAGCTCACCAAGTCCTCACATTTTCAAGTTTAATAGATACTACAAAAAGAACAGGCTGATTTCTGCAACAGGTGTATCATATAGTCTACCCACAACACAGCTCAGGCCATTCCCAACAGTGGAAGAAAGGCCAACCAACCCCCAACCCCCAGCACTGTAGGAAAGGCATGTCTTGGATGACACCAAGTTTTGTTTTTAAGCATGAATAGAGTACAAGAGATTTTCTTCTGGCTGCCCAATGGAGCCTGTCAGAAAAATGGTCCAGTGCTCACTTCTGCTTAGAGAAATATTCTTTGCTCTTTTGGACATCAGGCTTGATGGTATCACTGCCAGGTTTCCAGCCGGCTGGGCACACTGCAAGAGAAAGGTATGATTAATTATTAACCTGCTCAGTAGTATATATCTCCTATCTCCTTCTCCTTGAACCAAGGGCTGTCATATTGGTGGCACACACTGGCAGATACGCTGAAGAAACGGAGGCAGGAGGATTATAAATTCAAGGCCAGACTAGACTACAAATTTTCGTGGCACATCCCTTTATTCCAACATTGAAAAAGCAGAGGCAGCAGATCTCTGGAACTTAAGGACCACTTGGTCTACATAGTACATTCCAGACAAGGTAGCCCCCGAGTTGGCATGGGCACAGGAGTTGCCCCCATCCCTCACCAGCTGCCACATGGTTCTCCACAGTACATGGCTTCTGGCAGGGGTGCAGATGGGAAAAAGATACACTTTTCCTCCCATGGGGGAAGGTGGTGGGACAGGCCACTAGGGGTTTGAGCATGCTCCAATGAGTATATGGACAACACAAAATAAACTTGACTGTTTTTTTTCCTTCTTTGTTTTTTTTTGGGGGGGGGTTGGACTGGGGTCCATGATGTGATATTTCCAAATAATCAAAAAAACCAAACCAAATACAAAGCTAAGAATGACTCATGCAGGGGGCTAGAGAGATGGCTCAGAGGTTAAGAGCACTGGCTGCTCTTCCAGAGGTCCTGAGTTCAATTCCCATCTCATAACCATCTGTAATGGGGTCTGGTGCCCTCTTTTGGCCTGCAGGCACACATGGAGGCTGAACACTATGTACATAATAAATAAATCTTAAAAAAAAAAGAAAAATATATTTCTTTAAGAAAAGAATGACTCATGCCTATTAATCCCAGCACTCAAGTAACTGCCACAGTGGAGGCCAGTCTAGGCCAAATTCCAGGCTAGCCTTGATGAGAGTGAAACTGTCTCAAAATACATTAGAAGCTGGCTGGTGATGGCACATTAATTCCAGAGGCAAGCAGATCTCAGGCCAGCCTGGTCTAAAGTGAGTTCTAGGAAAGCCAGCACTGTTACACAGAGAATGCCTGCCTCAAAAAACAACAAAAACAAAAAAGCAAACTTAAAATAGCTTGACAACCTCTAGATGCTCATACTGAAGCAGCAGAATAAATTCCATTTTATTTATTCTTTATTTATTTATTTAGGTTTTTCGAGACAGAGTTTCTCTGTAGCTTTGAGTCTATCCTGTAACTAGCTCTTGTAGACCAGGCTGGCCTTAAACTCACAGAGATCCCCTGCCTCTACCTCCCGAGTGCTGGGATTAAACGAGTATGCCACCACCACCAGGCTAAACTCCATTTTAGAGGGGATCCAATTTTGGGGGGGGCGTTAAATACAGCCCAGCAAAGTCATAAAGTTCCCAAGAAACTGTGCCAGCCCTGGTCAAAGTACATGACCTCAACAGGGTGCCCAAACAATATCTGTTTACATATGTTTTCTTCAAATGTCCTTGTAGGTATCTGATTAACTGCTGTTTTGAAATTCTCCTATACCCCAACCTACAATTCAAAAATTGATACTTTTATCCAATCCTGAAACATCAAGGCTTGATGCTACCCTGTCTTGTGGTTTTCTCCTTTAAAATCTCCTTACCCTGAAGACTTAGGGCCATTCTCCCACACCAGCTCTGTTGGAGGGAAGGATTATGGTCTGAGTTAGCTAACTTGTAATCAAACCCCAGTGTGTATCCATTGGATACTGGCTCTGTGGTGGTCTTGTTTGTGGGTCCCGTGACAGAGCATTACCCACTCACATACACACAATTTTAATAAACAATACATCTTTGTTAAAAAGTCTGGAAAAAACCCTGTCTCAAAAAACAAAAATTTCCCTTTCTGACACAGGGCTCTACCTGTAATTCACTAGGTAGACCAGGCTGGTACCAAACTTACAGAGATCCACTTGTCTCGCAGGTACTAACAGCGAGATCAGCCAGGCGGTGTTGTGCACGCCTTTAATCCCAGCACTTGGGAGGCAGAGGCAGGTGGATCTCTGTGAGTTCGAGGCCAGCCTGGTCTACAAGAGCTAGTTCCAGGACAGGCTCCAAAACCAGAGAAACCCTATCTCAAAAAACCTAAAAAACAGTGAGATTCTCCTCAAATCTGCATCAGTCATTGATTCCAAATTAGCAGATCAGAGGTGAAGAATATGAAAATTGAACAAAAAGCCTTTGTTTTTTCTCCAGGCTTGTCTATTACCCTACCCCCACAGACCACTCTAATCCAGATTTTCATTTCTTGCAAAGACACAATTGCCCTTTTACCCAATAGCCTTTGCACCCGACCATACTGCTATCTCATTAGCGGGCAGATGACTTACCTTCACCATGTTTGTCAGTGAACTGGAAGGCCTGAACTAGTCTCAGAGTCTCGTCCACAGAGCGGCCAACAGGAAGATCATTTACAGTGATCTGTCGAAGGATACCTTTATCATCAATAATAAAGAGGCCCCTGGGTAGAAGAGAGTGAAGGATTGAGAAAGAGGCATTACAAGTCAAATTTTTGCATTGTTGTAAGTCCTAAGAAAATGGACTCGCTGGGCGATGGTGGCGCACGCCTTTAATCCCAGCACTCGGGAGGCAGAGGCAGGCGTATCTCTGTGAGTTCGAGACCAGCCTGATCTACAGAGCTAGTTCCAGGATAGGTTCCAAAGCCACAGAGAAACCCTGTCCCGAAAAACCAAAAAAAAAAAGAAAAAAAAAAGAAAATGGACTGCTCTACAAAGTTACACCAGCCTACTATTAGTGAGACCACACTGAACAATGCAATGAGATAGATACAGCTCAGTCAGCAGTGAATACAGGAAACCCTGTGCTTGATCCCAGGACCACATAAACCAGAAAGAGTAGTGCACAAAAGGCAAAAGGAAAGTGGAGACAGCAGATCAGAATTCAAAATCATCCTCAGACAACCTGTCCAAAATAAAACACCGAGGCTAGACATAGCAGTACAAGCAGTACATACCTATAAATTCTAGTACCCAGGAGGCTGAAAAGAGGATCACTAGAACGAGGCCAACCTGAACTATACAGCAAACTCAAGGCTAACTTGAGATATAGTATAACCAAGTTTCTCAAAAGTAAAAACAAAGAGGCTAGAGAAAGAAGACTCAGTAAAGTGAGGCTCTTGAAAGTACGAGCACCTGAATTTGAACCCCAGAACCCATTAAAAAATATATTACAAAAAAAATAAAATCTCACCTTTAAAAAAATTCAAGGGGCTAGAGAGATTGCTTAGAAATTAAGAGCACGGGGCTGGAGAGATGGCTCAGTGGTTAAAAGCACTGACTGCTCTTCCAAAGGTCCTGAGTTCAATTCCCAGCAACCACATGGTGGATCACAACCATCTGTAATGAGATCTGCTGCCTTCCTCTGGCATGTGGGCATACATGGAGGCAGAATGTTGTATACATAATAAATAAATAAATCTTTTAAAAAAAAAAAAGAAATTAAGAGCACTGGCTGCCCTCTCCAGTGGACCTGGGTTTGATTCTCAGCCCTGAAATGGTGCCTCATAACCAGTTGGGGTTTTGTTGTTATTGTTTTGTCTTTTTAGTTTTTTCGAGACAGGGTTTCTCTGTAGCTTTGAAGCTTCTCATGGAACTCACTTTGTATATCAAGCTGGCCTCAAAAACTCATGGATAAGCACCTGCTTCTGCCTCCTGAGTGATGGGATTAAAGGTGTGTGCCATCGGCTAGCGAAATTGCAACCATTATAAACTCTAGTTCCAGATGATCCAGTGGACACAGGTGGCACACACAGACACAAATATGCACACATTATTTCCTTTTGGGAGGGAGGTGTTGTTATAGGGGAGGGTTCAAGATAGAATTTCTCTATATAGCCCTGACTGACCTGCACTCACTTTGGAGAGCAGGTTGGCCTCAAACTCAGAGATCTGCCTGCCTCTGCTTCCCAAAGTCTGGGGGCTGGAGATATGGCTCAGTGGCCAAACAAGTTTGATTCCAGCATCCCTGTCAGGTTGTTTACAACTAACTGCCTATAACTCCAGCTCCAGGGGATCTGACACACTCTCCTGTCCTCCTTAGGGTATCCACACGTGTGGTATCCACTTACACACAAAAAATTTTTTTTAAAAAAATGGAAGTATAACTACTTACAAGATTTTTGTAAATATTAAACAAGATAATGTATAAAAGTTAACGTAGTATCTGGCACGAAGAATTGAATAGCTCTTAGGTATATAACAGAGAAACCCTGTCTCGAAAAACCAAAAAGGAAAAAAAATAAAATAAAGTACATACCTGAAAGAGATACCTTCATCAGCCTTTAAGACTCCATAATCCTGAGCAATACTGCGCTTGGGATCTGATACCAAAGGAATGTTCATAGGTCCCAATCCTCCTTGTTTCTTGGGTGTATTAACCCTATAGCAAGAGACATTCTTAGAATCCATTCATTCAAACCTTGTGAAAGCAAGAATATTAACTGGACCTATCCTTCCCCTTTCAGATACCTTTCCCACAAAACTTTTCCAACAGTAAATGAATGGCTTGACAACACTTAAGAGTGTATATCAGACAACAGCAACTCAAGCTGCTTTGCCTCTGCTGCTAGACAGTAGAAAGGAATTGGAGCCCAGAAGCTGACACTTAACTCTACTGCCAAACCTCTAAATTTGTTCAAGAAATCCACAACATGTTGTGGTCTACTCCTGTAATCCCACCTACTCATGAGGCTAAGGCTGGAGATACTACAAACTAAAAAAAAGCCAGCCTGAGTTACGTATTAACCCTGACTCAAAAACAGAAACAGAAAACAAAAAATTCCAAACATGCCAAATGGGACAAAAACTTTACCATGCCAGATGACAGAAGTGAGAATCCACAGAAGCTCCAATCACTTGGCAGTTCAGTTTCTTAAATTCTTCTGCCCTATCACTGAAAGCAATGATCTCAGTGGGGCACACAAAAGTAAAATCCAGAGGGTAAAAGAAGAATACAACATATTTTCCTGGGGAGGAAAAAAAAAGTAATCAAGAGATTAGCTTTGAAACTGTGTTTTTTTTCCTCTCTCTGTCTCTCTCTCACACAGGGTTTCTCTGTGTAGCTTTGGAGCCTGTCATGGAACTTGCTCTATATACCAGGCTTGTCTTGAACTCACAGGGATTCATTTTTCCTCCAGATTGCTGGGATTAAAGGCATGTGACATCACCACCAGGCAATTGTTTTATTTTTGACATAGGGTCTCCTTCTGTAGTCCGCCTTATCTTGAAACTTATTAAAGCAGGATTACAGGAAGAGGTAGCTACCACACCCAGTGTGTGTGTGTGTGTGTGTGTGTGTGTGTGTGTGTTTTGGGGTACGTGGTTGTTTTTGAGACTGACTTACTATGTATCCTGGAGCTCACCTGACACTTCAAAAAAAAAAAAATCATCTCAAAAAGCAAAATCAAAACAACAACAAAAGTTGGGAGTGAAAATTGAAGGACAGGAGAATTAGGAATTTGCGGTCATCTAGCAGTTAAGAGCTGGCTGCTCTTCAAGAGGTCCCAGACTTAATTCCCAGCGCACAAATGCCTGTAATATCATTACCAGGGGATCCAAGACACTCATCTGGCCTCTTCTAGCACCAGACATACATGTATGATATAAACATATATGCAGATAAAACACCCACACACATAATTTAATAAAAAAAAAAAGATAAGGAAAGGCAAGCCAACAACACAGACACAAAGTAAAGTCAGAGCCTTCATGCAATAATGGAAGGATAGGGGCTGGAGAGATGGCTCAGCGGTTAGGAGCATTGCCTGCTCTTCCAAAGGTCCTGAGTTCAATTCCCGGCAACCACATGGTAGCTCACAACCATTTGTAATGAGGTCTGGTGCCCTCTTCTGGCCTGCAGGCATACATGTAGAAAGAATATTGTATACATAATAAATAAATAAATATTTAAAAAAAAATAAAATAATGGAAGGATAATTAAGCAATACCATGGGTAATTTTCTCCCTTTCCATCCTGTTATGGGCAAGGTTTCTTGTTTCTGCTGTGGTACTATAGACCATCTACCTTGAATAGGACTAGTGGGATTATAGAATCCAATCAATGAATCCCTTTTTTTTTTTAATTGGTTTTTGGAGACAGGGTTTCTCTGTGTAACAGCCCTGGCTATCCTGGAACTAGCTCTGCAGACCAGGCTGACCTTGAACACACAGAGAGATCTGCTGCCTCTGCCTTTAGAATGCTGGGATTAAAGACGTGCACCACCACTCAGCAAACCCCATTTTTTATGTAGGCTCCATGGATTAAAATAAATTTGAGTCCTCAGGTTTGTACAGCAAGCACTTTTACCTGGTGAATATGTTCCCAGCCTTCATGGGTAATGTTTAAGTAATTTCATGAATTAAAACAAATGTGTTCCTAACAAGCCCAAGAGGACATGACTAGAAAAATTTTACAACCAAAAGTGCCCACGCCTTTAATCCCAGCACTCGGGAGGCAGAGGCAGGCGGATCTCTGTGAGTTCGAAACCAGCCTGGTCTACAAGAGCTAGTTCCAGGACAGGCTCCAAAACCACAGAGAAACCCTGTCTCAAAAAAACCAAAAAAAAAAATGTACCCACAGTACTGGTAGATAACAGGATTTCTAGCTCCAATTCTACTTTAGTAACTCAGATTCTCACTAAAGTAAATCTTCTAATGGGCCAGAAGCCTCTCATCATTCCTAATGGCTGAACAACTGGAACATTTCCACATATCCTCATTATTTTCTGGTAGCAACTATGTCTGAAAGTCAAAACAAGCAGTCCCTGACTCATCTACGCAATCTCTCTGTGGCTTTGCTTAACAAGCACTTTGAAGCCTCAGTAGACCAAGCCCTACAGGGCAGAGAGCAACTACTCCCTAGACCATGTGCCAGGGTCACCTCCCTAGAGGTGCGTTTTAGACTGTTTGCTGTAAATTTTTTTCATAGGGCCCACAGTAACTGTTCACATATCAACAACAAAGAAAGATAGCAGTAGATTTAACTGGATATTTTACCCAAAAGCTATCTCCAGAAACTCATAAACCACTAAGAAGGTACATTTAACACCAGTTTGGAGCTTACACCTAAGGAATCAAATGCTCTCAATGGTCCCAAAAGACTTAGCTACTGAGATTGCAAGCAGGAGAGGAAGAATGGGGACTAGAAAGCTCAGCAGTTTTCGGTATTCATGCTGTTCTTGCAAATGACTTTGGTTGGGACCCAAGTAGCGACACGGCAACCATCTGTAACTACAGTTCTAGGAGTTCCAAAACCTATGCACACAAGCAGAGTACATAAATACATACAGGCAAAACATTCACGCACATAAAAATATATACACCTTTAAAAAATAATTAAGGTGGTCAATTTATGCTTTACTTTTTTAATTTTTTGAGACGGGGTCTCACTATGCATCTTTGGCTGGCCTGAAATCCAGAGATCCACTTGATGCACCACTACACCCAGCTAGGAGGTCAATTTTTTGAAAAGGGAGAGAAGGTAGAACATTAGCAGAACCTGCTGTATGAAAGTATGAAAGTTTGGCAAAGAACCTGCTGTATGCTGTATGAAAGTATGGCAAAACAAAATTAATTGCAGCTATCAACTTTTTTCTGTGAGCAGAAGCAAAGCCACAGCTCCAAAGACTTGAATTTAAGACTAAATATACTCAAGTTTTCTTAAAACAAGAGATGAGTGGGACTATAATATGAGTTCAAGGCTAGCCTGTTCATAAGAGCTAGTTCCAGGACAGGTTCCAAAGCCACAGAGAAAGGGAAGGGGGGGAGGGGCACTACTTAGCTGTTATCACATGACTGTTCTTCCAGAGGCTCTAGTACAGATGTGGGGGCTCACAAACATCCAGCCCCAAGGGATCCAACACATTCCTATTTGTAAGCACATGGTGCATAGAAAAACTATTCACCCATACACATAAAAATAAAACACATCCTAAAAGTTTACCAATTTAAAAGAAGAGGAAGGGGAGAAGGCCAAGGCCAAGCATTGATGCCAGACACTTTTAATGGACGCAGAGGCTGGCAGATCTCTAGAATTTTGATACCACCCTCGTCTACATATCAAGGTCCAGGACAGCCAGGGGATAGTAAGACCCTGTCTCAAACAAGCAAACAAAAAGAATCAAAGGAGGGCACGGTGGTGCTTGCCTTCTATCCTAGTAGAAAGGAGACAGAAACAGGAGGATCCCTGTGAGTTCAAGGCCAGCCTGATCTATGTAGTGAGTTCCAGGACAGAGAGCTACATATAGATTCTATCTCAAAAGAAAAAAAAAATCCGATAATAGAAGCACCACTTAAAAGATAATCAAGCAAATATTAAGAGGCTTACGCCTAGGAGAACTACCTAATAAATCACTGTCCCAGCCATGACTTCACTTCAGCATGGAGACACGTGAAGCGGCTTCTTACCCAAAGTAATCAATTCTTACCTTTGTAATCACTTAGGCTGATATCTTTGAATTGGCCATCTGGCATAACAGCTGTGGCTTTGAAGTTGGGGGCAGGATGCCCAATTTTTGCATTTCCTGAAGACATCTTGCTATCAGCTGAAAAAGGCAACAACAACAAAAAAAATTGAAATAAGTTTGGTTTTTCTAAATAACCAACAGCTTTCATCACCTAGGCACTTAACTGTAGTTCAACCAAGGGACTGTCCCATGGCCTTGTATATATTGTTTTATGTTAGTCACAACCCAAAAGCTCCAACTGCAGGGTAAAACAAGACTGAATGTTAGCCTTTGTTTTCCATTACAAAAAGCTCCAGTGTCTAAATAAGTCAGTTCTAACACCCTTTCTGAACCAGTTTTTGCATATGCATTAGGAAGAAGCAAGAAAGAATGGGAACAGACACAAGAATCCAAGCAAGACAATCCCAGGACATTGGTATTTATTTCAAAACATTAGGTGTTGTGTTTATTAAGCAGTTCTTTCTGCCTAACTTATTTGAGGACAACCTAGGTTAATTGAGACCTTATCTTAAGTTTTTTTTTTAGGTTTCTACCAGGGACAGTGGGAATAATTCCAGCACTCTGGATGCTGAGGCAGGAGGATACTGAGAAAAGACTGATAAAAACTTGCCTTAAAAAGTTTCTAGATCAGTGAGATTATGTTAAGGCACTTGCTACCTCATGACCTTAGTTTAATGCCCTCAATCTGCATAAAATGGAACAAGAACTCACTTCTACAGGTTGTCTTAACACCAGAGCCCACACACATACATGTTTCGGGATAGTAAGTGTAATCCCCAACACTTGGGTAGTAAAACCTGAAGGATCAGAGAGTTCAAGGCTAGCCACATTAGAGGACAGACCTATAAAGAAAACCCTATCTTTAAAAAAAAATCCAAGTATTGTTAGAAAATTATTTCTGCTATGTACCCAGATCAATACCAGGATAGATTCTTAAGATTTACACCGTTAGGCGATTTGGAGAGATGGCTCAACGGTTAAGAGCCTGCACTGCTCTTTGCAGAGAACCCTGATTCGGTTTCCAGCACCCACGTCGGGTGGTGGACAGCCACCTGTAACTAGCTTCAGAGAGGGTCCCACACATCTACCCTCGAGCACCTGCGCTCACACGCACGTACCAAAGACGGCCACACATAATGAAAACAGCAATCTAAAACAAAACTTAAAACACTCAAGTCTGAATGCTGCAAGTTCCAAAGTTCTTGGTTCATAACTCCAATAACCAAAATAAAGGCTAGGAGCGTCGTCCATCGCAAACTTTTAAACAAAACTTTTTTTCTTATCAAAGTTCTTTTCAAGGGCATGCAGCAACTAGTGCGCTATATCATCTTATCAAACTTGCTTTGCAAGATGGCCTGGCACTCCAAAGACCAACCAATCCCAGAAAATTGAATTCTGGCCGCTGCGAAGCCTCCGTAGAGGAATCGGCCCAGAACGCCCGAGACGGTCACGCCCCAACCTCACCTGAGGTTCCTGCCACTCACGCCATCTCACCCACCCCAGAACTTCAGGAAACAGCGCGGCACAACCGCAGCGCGCGAAGGGAGCTTAGTCGAGAAGACTCCAGCACTACCCGTCCCACCGCGTCAATCTACGCTATCAGAAAGCCCGGAGAGGCGGAAAAATCAACGTTAGCCTCAGGTTCCAACAGGTCCGGAAACTAAGGGCCACGTGAAGAATGCGAGCAGCGTAGCGTCCGAGCACTCGTGGCACCAGGCCTCACCCGGCTGCCTCAGCCCGTGACCGCCTCTGCAGAGCCCGGACCGGCCTGGGGCAGAAAGAACCGGTGCTGTGAGGCGCGAGCCTCGTTTCGCGGCCGCGATACCCGTACACTCACCAGGGCCGAGTCACAGGTCTCAGAGAAACAAACAGCTAAGCAAAGGAAGGAAGACGACGCCCGAGACGCGCGCGGGGCGCAGCTTTTATAGCCCACAAAGTTATCGCGAGACTCGGAGCGGGCCGGGGGTGCGGGAGGAGGGGGAATCTGGCTGAGCCCCGCCCCGCCCTGGCGGAATGACTCAGCGCTTTCCCTGGAAGTTGGGGGGGTCTCAATTCGAGCTTTTCGCGGCAGCTGTTCATGGAGGTGGGAAAGGACTTCCCTTTGAGGCATCGCTTTTTATCGAGGGTATCTGAGAAACCTCGCCGCTCTTTATTCCCAGGGCCCCTATGTGTTGTGCATAAGGGTCTCCCAATCTGCTCACGGAAGCCCACGTCTAATCACACCGTATTCGGGGAACGGTGCACCACAGTAGTTCCCAATTGCTTCCCGGCCTCGAAAACCCTGATCTAGGACTGGAGAGATGGCTCAGCAGTTAAGAGCACTGGCTGCTCTTCCAGAGGACCGGCGTTCAATTTCCCAGCACCCACATGGCAGCTCACAACTGTCAGTTAAGTCCAGTTCCAGTGGATCCAACATCTTCACACAAACATGCAATACACATGAAATAAAAAGAAAGAAATCATTAAAAAAAAAAAAAAAAACCTTGTCTGGTTCTCAGTGACCCACACCACCTAAGGAGGCAGACTACTCTATTGGTCTCTGATGACTTCGCTGCTGCTCTGTCTTGCATACCCTTTTTTCCACCCTCTTAAATCTTTCTAAATCTGATCTTGTCACTAATCTGATTTGTGGTTTTAAAAATTGGGGCTCTGTGGTCAATTTCCTGAGTTAGAAGTCACTGTTCCAGTGATTGTTCCTCTGGGGAGCCAGAGGCAGGTGGATCTCTGAGATCCAGATCAGTCTAGTCTACAGAGAGAATTCCAGGACAGCTAGAAACCCTATCTCAAAAAAAAAAAAAAAATTAAAAAGTCACTTCCTTGTATGTGATCTTTCATAGGAAATGTAATCCCATTAAGCCTTGTCTTTTCTTGCCTATAAAATGGAATAATTCTAATATATTTTTGGAGGGGGGCAGTTCAAGGCAGGGTTTCCCTCTGTAGCCTGGCTGTCCTAGAACTTACACTGTAATCAAGGCTGGCCTCGAACTCCGAGATCCATTCACCTGCCTCTGCATCCTGAGTGCTGGGATTAAAAGTGTGTGCCACTATGTCCGGTTAATTCTAGTATCTTAGTGGAAATAATTAATGTTCATTAGAACAATACCTAAGTTTGCTATGGTGGTAGGTTTTAGTTTTTGAGACAAGTATCTCCTTTAGTAGTCCAGGCTGGACTCATAATCCTCCTGCCTCCACCTCCTGAGTGCTAGCATCATTGGGAAACCTGGCTGGTATTACTTAGTTCTTACTATTACTAGTTTCTAGAGATGTTAACTGTTACTTCTACTGAACCTTCTCCATCTTCCTTGCTGAAAACCCAGAACCACCTGGTCTGTTTGTGCACACCAGGAAACTAATTCCCCTTCACAACAGATAAGCATTACTTCCTGTAAAGCTGCCCCTGACTCTGGCAATCCCTCTAACAGTGTTACTAACTCTCATTTGCCCCTTGAACTGACCATTGTACCTAAACAATAACCTGGACAGCCACGAAAAAAATACAGCCCTTCAGTTTTGTTTGCACATTTGCCTCCCCTGCTAGCATGACTTTCTAGAGCAGTGGTTCTCAACCTTCCTAGCTGCCACGCTTTCCTGCAGTTCCTCATGCTGTGCTGACCCCAGCCATAAAGCGATCTTCATTGTGACTTCACCTCTGTAAGTTTGCTACTGTTATGACTCATAATGTAAATATCTGTATTCTCTGACGGTCTTAGGGGACCCCTGTGAAAAGGGTCCTTTAACTCAACTGGTCTCGACCCACAGGTTGAGATTTGTGTCTCTAAAATGTGATATAAAATGGGAACTCTGAGCTCTTAATAAATAGTATTGGGGTATTGGGTCCCTCTTCTACTCTTTCTTTTTCTTTTCCTTTTTTTTTTTTATTTGAGACAAGGTCTCTCATTGTTGTCCTTGTACCCTGCCCTTGCCCTGCCTCTGCCCCCCACCGCTGGCATTAAAGGCATGCACCCCTATACCTGGCCCCTCTCTTGACTCTTATTATTAACATAATAGGGCAAGAAGTAAGAGAAATGCTATATCATGCTAGCTGAATATTTCCACTTTGAGGTATTTATCATCACTTATAACAGCAGTGATTTTCTTTTTCCTTCTCAGCATGAGGTTGACCAGCTATTTCGCATTATCCATTTCCAGTTAGTGGAGGCGGTAACCCCCATTAGTTCCCAGGGCCCTGGGACCAGTGTAGAAATGGGGAAGTGCTGTGTCATGCTGCCTGAGCTTCTGGCTTAGACATTTTTTTTTTTGACATTTTTCATTTGTCTTAACAATAGTTTTAGTTGCTTTTTAGTGTGTCGTGTGTGTGTGTGTGTGTGTGTGTGTGTGTGTGTTTGCAGGTACATGTACCGGTGGTACACTCCAACAGAGACGGTGGAAGAGGTTGGGTGTTATGTCTTTATAAAAAAAAAAAGCACAGGACCTGAAACAGAGCTGGTGGAGATGCTCTGGTCTCTGCCCACACAGCACTGGCTTATAGACATACCCATGCAGCTATCTCAGACTCCTCCCTTGGCCCTCACCAGTGGTGCTGGAATCCAAACTCATCTTCATGTTAATACAGCAAGCACCTTTACCCATTGGAACGTCTCTCCTGACCCTGGCTACCTTGTTTTCCCTTCTCACCCTGAAGAGGAGCAGTTGCCACTGCTCATTTCTCTCTTATGAGAGCGAGCAGAGTGAGCCAGCAGACTGTCTTTAGGCTTCAGTGTTCTCCCTCCGCCTTGTGGTTCCTAGGCATGGAAGTCAGGTCATCAGGCTTGACGTCGGTTCCTTTACCTGCTGAATATCTACTAACCATTGCTTTTGAAACTGAGTCTCACTGTAGAGCCTAGACTGACTGGAACTCAGGCAGTTCCCCTGACTCAGCCTCCAAAGTGGTAAGATTACTGCTGAGTTATCATGACAGGCTTCACACTTCTTCTAGTTTAATATTTTGATGCTACAGATCAGACCTTGGACCTTCCCTGAGCTAGGCAGAAGCTATAGAACAAGCTCCACCCACAGCCCATACTTCAGTTCCAGAGGCCTTGACAGTCTCTGGTCTGTCACACAAGGGCACTAGGCTTGTGGTGCAAGGAAAACACTCATACACATAAAATAATTTTAAAAAATATATTAAAAAAGAAAGAAAGAAAGAAAGAAAGAAAGAAAGAAAGAAAGAAAGAAAGAAAGAAAGATCACCATCTGGGTCAGCAAGAAAGCTCAGTGGACAAGTGCACTTGCTGCCAAGCCTATAGCTTCAGTCTAAGTCCCAGAACCTAGGAGGTAGATGGATAGAACTCGCTCCCTTAAGCTATCCTCTGATCTCCACATGCATGCCATAGCAGACAGGCAGGCAAACACGACTGAGGCCCTGTCTAAAAACAAACTTTTTTAAAAAGAAGCTAAAATAAAATCCTAAATTAAAGAACATCTAGATAAGTAAAGATGTATCGTGTTCATGAATGGAAAGAATTAATGTGGGGGCTGGCAAGTTGACTCAGTAGTTAAGAGCACTTACTGTTCTTGCACAGAACCTGAGTTCTATTCCCAGCTCCAGGTCATGCAATGCCTCTGGCCTCCACAGGCGCATATACACGTGCACACATTGATACACATAATTAAAATTAATAATGACTAAAAAGTGTTTTTTCTTAGCCCAATTTAAGTAAATATGGCCTTTTTGTAATTGACTGTTTTTGTCTTGTTCTTTTTGTTTTGTTTTGTTTTGTTTTGTTTTTTCTTTTTGGAAACAAGGTTTCTCTGTGTAGATCTGGATGCCCTGGAACTTGCTCTGTAGACCAGGCTAACCTCAAACTCAGATATCCTTCTGCCTCTGCCTTCTCAGTGTTGGGACTAAAGGTGTGCAACACCACAGCTCGGCCAGCTTTTTTCAGAAAACTTTTTAAAAGATTTATTTAGTTTTATTTAACTGTATACGCGAGTATTGCTTACATGTATGTATGTGTGCCACGAAAATGCTAGGTGCTCGAGGAGGCCAGAAGTTTTGAGTCTACAGGAAGTGGAGTTATAGACAGTTAGTTGTGAGCCATCTTGTGGTTACTTGGAACTGAATTCAGGTCCTCTGGAAGAATGAGTGCCCTTAACTACTGAACCATCTTTCCAGCCCCTGAATATGGCTTCTTTAAAAACAAAACAAAACAAAACCACATGGTGGGTGTGGTGGCGCATGCCTTTAATCCCAGCACTTAGGAGTCAGAGGCAGGTGAATCTCTGTGAGTTGAGGCCAGGCTGGTCTACAAAGCTAGTCCCAGGACAGCCAAGGCTGTTACACAGAGAAAACCTATTTCAAGAAAACAAAATAAATAAAATAAAAAATAAAAAACAAACCCACAAAATTCAGGGTAGAAATACAAGTGGAAACATACAAGTTAAGCTTCCTGGAAGCAAGGCTCTATATGGAGATGGTCCTGACTTCTGGAGTAGGGCTACTTGGAATTGCATGTGCCTGTCTTGACTACACCCTTGGATGGTGACTCAATTCTACCATTTTTTCCTCCATAAAGAAGCATAGAATCTTTGATCATAGTGTTCTTTGTCAGTAGTTGCCTTGGGCCTAATTTGTTATGAGAGACAGTTATCTGACTCATGAAAAGTCATTGTTCCTTCTTCATAGTTAACTAAGTATAACAGGCAAGGCAGCTCCATTAATGTTCGACAAATCAGTATAAAGCAAAAGTCAAATCAACAATCATCTTTTATATTAAGCTTTGCTAACCTAATGACAACCTACCCCAAACATATAAAATATTAAAATTAAGCTTATAGGCTATTAAAGTTAAATGCTTTATTTAATTGCAATAACACATACAAAAGAAAAGCATGGAAACCATACCACATGATTTCCAAATCATGGAAACCAGATCTCTGTTATGAGGTCATTATGGTGATTCAGAATACGTTTATGTTAAAGCTGGGCATGCAGCACATCCAGGATCCCAGCACTCAGGGGCAGGGGTGAAACAGAGCAGGATGAAGACTCCGAGTTTGAGACCAACTGGCTTATGTAGCGAACTCCAGGTTAGCCAAGACTACTATGAGGTCTCCTTTTTTTTCTCTTTTTTTAAAAACTTTTATTTATTTATTTATTTATTTAACTTTATTATGTTTGTTGGTGTGAAGGTGTCAGATCTCATGGAACTGCATTTTCAGACAGTTGTGAGCTGCCATGTGGGTGCTGGGAATCGAACCCAGGTCCTCTGGAAGAGCAGTCAGTGCTCTTAACCGCTGAGCCATCTCTCCAGCCCCTGAGGTCTCCTTTTTATAGCTGAGGACCGAACCCCAGACCTTGTTCTTGCTAGGCAAGTGCTCTACCACTGAGTTAAATCTCCAATCAGGAATCTAATTTTAAAAATGATATTAAATTTCATCTGTGATCTCAGGTTTCAAAACCATATCTTTATTTTAAAAAAAAAGATAGAAAAAAGTTTTTTCTCTTATTTCTCAATCTAGGACACTTATGTCTAAATAACTCCTTATTATCGGGTTGGAGCCTATCCTGTGCATAATAAGACATTTAGTAACACTTGGCCTCTGCCCTCTAAATTCTCCTAGCATACCTGCTCGCCCCTTGCTGCTTGCACATAGCCCTGCGTACCTTGCCAGCTGTCCTGTAGGTGACAGAATCATCTTAGCGGAGAACCACTGAACTGGAGAAAGTGAAATAAGTGGCTGGTGACTCCTAGCCTGTCCTATCTCCAATTCATTTGACCTCATTGGAAGGCTTAGTTTTGTCATCAAGAAGCAGGGGGAAGATGTCCTTTTATGCACCTGTCTTTCTAGCCTTTTGTCTTGGACAAAACTTCCTGGGAAAGGGGGCCTTTCTTGCCAAAACATTGCAATTAAGAGAGTGGTGATAGCCTGGTAGTGGTGCACACCTTTAGTCCCAGCACTCGGGAGGCAGAGGTAGGTGGATCTCTGTGAGTTTGAGGCCAGCCTGGTCTACAGAATTTTCTCTCAAACAAACTAGCAAAACAAAATCGTAGCTGCTTTGCCATTTGACAGATGTGTCTGGAGGTGGGGGGAGGGGAGTCACAAAAGACTGAGAAAGCCTCTGGTTGGGAAAGGAGGCTTTTTACCTCTGAATAAGAAGCCCCAGTGATTCATTATTAGCCCCACCACACCTCTAACCACAAGCAGGATCTCACCTCCCTTAAAGCACTTAGTCATGTTCGCTTGGCAGACTGCAGGTGGTAGTTCTAGAGGCTTTTATACATCCTCTCCTTCCACTTTCCCCTAGGGATGGACAAGGCTGAGTAATGGACAATGATCTGAGACCTGCAAAACCAGAAAGGGTTTGTAGCAGAGTCAGCTCATATGGGTCACCAGCTGGAACACCTGACAAGAGAGGGCAGGAAAGGTCTGGTAATCTGCCCCTAAACCTCATCATCACCCAGGCATTGTGGTGTACATCTTTAATCCCAGCACTCAGGAGGCAGAGGATGGCCCATCTCTGTGAGTTCCGGGCCAGTCTGGCTGAAACAGCAAGTTCTAGGCCAGCCAAGGCTCATCATACATGGTTCATGGCCCAGGAAATGCTGGCCCTCTCTAGTTGTGAAGTAACAACAGTAGCAACAACAACACATACACACACACACACACAAAACCACTTCATATCAATAAAGATGAATTTAAACATACTATTACCCCATCTACAGACCTGTGACATGGTTTTCAAATCCCTGCTGCCGCCTCTGACTTGGCCTTGGCATCAAGTTCAGCCTCCTTCCTAACAGGATACACAAGACCCTTTACCTTCTGACCCCCCACGCTCCTCCCTCATGCATACCTTATGCTACTCTCCGCTATAAAGTGTTCTTGCAATTCTCTGCAACTGAGAAGTTTCCTAACAGTTCCTCCTTTCCCAGTCATTTTTTATTTTTTGGGTGCCTTTTCCGCATTCATTGTTCCTGTGTATATTTCCATCATGGACAGAGCACTTATCACATATTCCGATAACTGTTAATTACTTCCTTTTCTCTTTCTCCAGTGTATTGTTCTCTGATTAAACCAAGGTCACCGGGGTTGTAAGTACCCCACGGCATAGAAAAGAAACTTGTTGGAGGCCCGAGAGAAGGCTCAAGGGAAGACACCTGCAGCCAAGTTTGACAACCTGAGTTCAACCCTTGGAGCCTGTGTGATAGGAAAAGAAAACTGACTCCCAAAAGTTGTCCTTGGGCCTCCATGTGTGCACCATGCCCCCTGACACAAACACACACAAATAAATAAATGCAATAATAAAAAATTTAAACAGGAGCTGGAGAGATGGCTCAGTGGTTAAGAGTACTGGCTGCTCTTCCAGAGGCCCAGGGTTCAATTCCCAACACCCACATGGCAGTTCACAACTGCCTGTAACTCCTGTTTCAATGGATCTGACACCCTCACACAGACATATATGTGGGCAGAATGCCAATGTACATAACATACAAATAAATAAATTATTAAAAGGCGGTGGTGGCGCACGCCCTTAATCTCAGCACTTGGGAGGCAGAGGCAAGCGGATCTCTGTGAGTTCGAGGCCAGCCTGGTCTACAAGAGCTAGTTCCAGGACAGCCTCCAAAGCTACAGAGAAACCCTGTCTTGAAAAAAGCAGAAAAATAAATTAATTAATTAAAAAAAGAAGAAGAAGCCAGGCGGTGGTATTGGTGCTCACCTTTAATTCCAGCACTCAGGAGGCAGAAGCAGGCAGATCTTTGTGAGTTCAGGGTCAGCCTAGTCTACAAAGTAAGTTCCAAGACAGGCTCCAAAGATACCCTGTTTCGAAAAATCAAAAACAAAAAAGGTAAGATAGGGCAACAACTGTACCTCTGCATCTCAACATCCAGCACATGGTCTATAAGCAACTAGTACTCAGTAAATGTGGAATACACAGATTCTTCAGGTGGAAGGAGATTGTGGCTGGGATGGTGGCAAATGCCTTTAAACCCAGCACTCAGGAAGCAGAAGCAGGTGGATCTCTATGAGTTCAAGGCTGGCCTAGTCTATATGGTGAGTTCTAGGCTTGCCAGAGTTACACAGTGAAACCGTATCTCAAAAGAAAAAAAAAAATGAAATTGCTCTCGGGGTATATCAGAAGCAGGTTAAAACTGTAAAGAAAAGGGTACAGCTTTGGTGCACATACCTGCAAGAGTCTCCCCTTGATGGAGCGCTTCACAGAAGATGGCAGTCCCGTGGTGGCATAGAGCATGACTCGGCATGCGGTCCTTGCTACTGTCCTCTTATAAAGTCACCAAGACTCAGTACTCCACCCTAATGAACTTACAGAAGCTTAGTCATTTCTAAGCAGTTTACCTCTAAATAAAAGAGGTCAGACTGACTCATTAACATACACTTTAGGTTCGAGCAGGCTAACTGTATTTAATCACAGCAGATAGCTAACTATGTATTTGGTAATCTAATTTCTTTTTTTTTAATATTATTTATTTATTACGTATACAATATTCTGTCTGTGTATATGTCTGCAGGCCAGAAGAGGGCACCAGACCTCATTACAGATGGTTGTGAGCCACCATGTGGTTGCTGGGAATTGAACTCAGAACCTTTGGAAGAGCAGGCAGTGCTCTTAACCACTGAGCCATCTCTCCAGCCCCTGGTAATCTAATTTCTAAGACTGATAGCATTCTATCCTCATCCCATTCAACTGTATTTCTTAGAAGACCATACACTATTACTACTGACGTACCTTCACCGGCCCCACTGTGGGGATTTTCAGTGAAGCATTTCTTTGATAAATAGGAGTTACAAACTAGATTTTCTTTGCCTCCCTTCTTTTCTTGCTTTAGACATAGGCTTACTACAAAGCCAAGGCTGCAGTCAGACTCATGTTTGTTCTACCTGGGCCTGCCTAGGGCTGGGTTTCTGGTTGTGCCACCATAAGCCACCCCCACTGCTTGGATTTACTGTTTCATTCTCAAGAGGGTTTCTAGGCAGCACCTGACCAGGGAGTTCCAGTGTTCTAATTAGCTACTAATTGGCCATTCAAGTAATAATATCTGTCCAATACTCGGTCCCTAAAGATTAAGACTAATGAAGAAGCTATGTGGGTTCCTAAGATCTCACTGTAAGCCCAGGCTTATGTGAAATTTAATTAATGTTTATCAAATGCTCACTGCCTAAGTTCTTGGGTATCTGAAATTTCGTGAAGTGAATTCAAATATCTCTTCTGCAATTGGATAAGAACACAGCAAAGCTAAGCAACTTGCTTGTCATTGGCCTTTAACTGAAAGACTAGCTTTGTCACTACAGTTTATCTGCTAGATTTCCTTGGAAAGAAAGAAGGAAGGAAGGAAGCAAGCAAGCAAGCTTGGAAAAGCCTCAAAGCCCAGCTCCAGCAGTGCTCAGAGAAGTCACCTTCTCACCCTAGTGAGGTAGGTAGAAAACGTTATTAATATAACTGGGACTTTAACTTTCACCCACAGTCTGTCTAGATAAGGAAATGCAGGCTGCTGGGCTCAGTCCAGATTGAGGCAGACCTGAAGAAGAAATCCCCACACCCACCCAGGCTAGGGCCAGCCTCCTCCCTCAGCTTGCACAACCTCTATCCGGGGCCAGGAACTACCACGCCGGCCTTCTGAAGTCCTCGGACTTTGATCGCCTCTGCCTCCCGAGTGCTAGGATTAAAGGCATGCATCACCGCCACCCAGCTCTGTATGGCTTTTATAGGATAGATGCATAATACTTTATTTGCCAGTTCCCTCCTTAGGAACATTTAGGTATTTTCCTTTCTTCTAAACAATGTGGTCTCTAGGCCTGGTAAAGGTCTGTAATCCTAACTATTAGAGATACTAAGCTGGGACATTACAGCTGAAGCAATTTGGAGAAACTGTCTCAAAACAGAAAGTAAGAGAAAAATAAATAAAGCCCTGTTAGTAAACCCAGTGTGCTGGTGCACGCCTTTAATCCCCTGGAGGCAAAGGCAGGCAGATCTCTCTGAGTTTGAGGCCAGCCTGGTCTACAGATCAAGTCTCAGGACAGCCAGAGCTATTTGTCACACAAAGGAACTCTGTCTCGAGAAAACAAACAAACAAAAAAAGGCACGATAGTGCTTGCCTAACAATCCACTATGGCCCCTATTTCAGCCACTAGAACTACAAGCAAACACAGTAAATCCCTTTTATTTTTCTATTGTTCCTTTATATTAAATTTTTTTTTTTGAGACAGGGTTTCTCTATGTATCTTTGGCTGTCTTGGAACTCACTCTGTAGACCAGGCTGGCCTCAAACTCAGAGAGATCCACCTGCCTCTGCATCCCGAGTGCGGGGTTTTTTTGGGGGTGAGGGGGGTTCGAGACAGGGTTTCTCTGTAGCTTTGTAGCTCTGTAGCCTGTCCTGGAACTAGCTCTTGTAGCCCAGGCTGGCCTCGAACTCACAGAGATCCTCCTGTCTCTGCCTCCCGAGTGCTGGGATTAAAGGTGTGTGCCATCATGCCTGGCGTATATTCTTAACAATTGCTGGATGAGAAGGGTTACATATTTAGCATGTTAATAACTATTACTAAATTGCCTGAGAGATGGGACTCTTTCCTTTTCTCTCTCTCTCTCTCTCTCTCTCTCTCTCTCTCTCTCTCTCTCTCTCTCTCTCATCTTCCCAGTCTGTCCTAGAACTGGTTTGAACTCAGAGATTCACTTGCCTGTGTCTCCCAAGGGCTGGGATTAAAGGTGTGCGCCACCATGCCCAACTCCTAGCTTGTTTGGTTTATTTTATCTTATTTTATTTTATTTTTATTTGTATGTGTGTGAATGCAGAAGTCAGAAAACAACTCTCATGGCTCAATTCTCTTCTGCCACCTCGTGGGATCCAGGGATCCAGCAAGATCATCTGGTCTGTGTACAAGCACCCCTACCCGATAAGCCATCTCTTTGGCTCTTTCTCTCTCTGTCAACAGCTTTATTGAGGAGGGAGAGATGACTCAGTGGGTGAGAACACCTACTGCTCTTTCAGAGGACTTAAATTTGGATCTCACATTAGGTGGCTCACAACCATTCATAATTCCACTCCGAAAGATCCGATTCCTTCTGGCCTCCAAGCCATAAACATACACATGCACCTACTCACATGCATACACATAATTCAAAAATAAAAATAGTGACTGGAGAGAAGGCTCTGCAGTAAAGAGCACTTGCTGCTCTTGCAGAGGACTCAGGTTTGGGTCTCAGCACCCACATAGTAGCTCACAAACTCCTGTTCCAAGGGATCGGACACCTCAGACACCCTTTTGTGGTCTCCTTGGGTACTTACACTCAAATGGTATACATACATACACGCAAAATACTCAAACACATAATTCTTTTCAGTTAAAAATCATCTTTTAGCCAGGTAGTGGCGCACGCCTTTAATCCCAGCCTTTAGGAGGCAGAAACAGGCGGATCTCTGAGTTGAAGGCCAGTCTGGTCTACAAAATGAGTTCTAAGATATCCAGGGCTACACAGAAAAACCCTGTCTTGAAAAACAAAACAAAACAAAAGACTGAGTGTAGTGGCACATGCCTTCAGTTCATCACTCAGAAGGCAGAGGCAGGGTGTGTCTCTATGAACTGGAAGTCAGCCTGATCTACACAGTAAGCTCCAGACTAGCCAGAACTACATAGTGAGATCCTGTCTCAAAAAAGCCAAAGAACAAATTAAATATTTTTTAAAAGAAGAGCCCTATTGAGCTATAATGGTTTGCATTAAACTGCCCATTTTCACTTCCCCTCGTCCCCTTATTTTGAAACAGCCTAGCTTGCCTGTTTGTATATATGTGAACCACATGCATGCCTGGTGCTCTCAGAAGTCAGAAGAGGGCTTTGGATCCCTTGGGATTGGAGTTACAGATGGTTGTGAGCCACCACATGAGTGTTGGGAATCACACTTGGAGCCACTGGAAAAGCTTAGAGCGTTTTTAGCCACTAAGCCAACTATTGAGGGGGGGGTGTCTGTTGTCAAATTTTCCTTTGGGCCACCAGCTCACAAATAAGAACACAGAAACTTATTATTAATTATGAAAGCATGGCCTTAACTTAGGATTTTCCCACTAGCTCTTTTTTTTAAATATTTATTTTTGTGTTTTCTTTTAAAAGACTTATTTATTGGGGGCTGGAGAGATGGCTCAGCGGTTAAGGGCATTGCCTGCTCTTCCAAAGGTCCTGAGTTCAATTCCCGGCAACCACATGGTGGCTGACAACCATCTGTAATGAGGTCTGGTGCCCTCTTCTGACCTGAAGGCATACATGTAGACATAATATTGTATATATAATAAATAAATTTAAAAAAGGACTTATTTATTGTGTATACAATATTCTGCACCAGACCTCATTACAGATGGTTGTGAGCCACCATGTGGTTGCTGGGAATTGAACTCAGGATCTTTAGAAGAGCAGGCAGTGCTCTTAACCACTGAGCCTTCTCTCTGGCCCCCACTAGCTCTTATAATTTAAATTAATCTGCTTTTATTTATCCACATGTAACTTTTTACTTTCTTTCATTCTGTATGTCTTCCTCCATGTCTCATTGGTGACGCTTCTGCAGCCCCTCTTCCCCTCTCTCCCCAGAAATCCTGCCTACCTATTGGCCATTCAGCTTTTTATCACACCAATTACAGCAACACATTTTCACACAGTGTACAGATATCCCACAACACGTGTGCGTTGGAACACATAGGTGAGCTGCTATTGGGGTCAGAATGGAATGCTGGGAATCCTCCTTTATCACAGAGTGTCTTGATGAACTGGAAACTTACCTTTTCCTCTCAGCTGACTGGCCCGCAAACGCTCACAATTCACCTCCCACCCCCAGTGGCTGGACCTGTAGGCATGTACAGCCATGCCCAGGTTTATGTGAGCACTGGGGATTTGAACTCACACTCACAGGTTTGCAGAGCAAGCAGTCTTGCCCACTGAACCAGCTTCCCAACCTTTCCTTTATTTTCTACTGGATTTACTTTATTTTTTCCCTCAGGTCCTTGAGTCTCAATCCCCTTATTAGTGAAAATCATGAGTGAGCTATGCTAGTCACCTATGTTCCCCTTTTTAAATGATGCATTTGTATTTATATATTTTATTCATATGGGCGTCTGTTTTGCCTACATGCATGTCTCTACACCATGTACATGCATGCAATGCCCCTGAAGGCCAGAAGAGGGCATCGAATACTATAGGATGGAGTTACAGTGGCTGGCCTTTAGCCCCCGTATAGATTCTGAGGATTAAACTTGGATCCTCTGTCAACCGGAAGAATAAATCATGCTTTTATGTACATGATACTGATGATTGAACTCAGGGTCTTTTGTTTTGTTTTGTTCTTTGTTGTTTTTCGAGATGGGGTTTCTCTCTGTCACCCTGACTATCCCGGAACTCGCTTTGTAGACCAGCCTGGCCTCCAACTCACAGATATCTATCTGTCTTTCTCTGCTTCCTGAGTGCTGGGACTAAAGGCACAGGCCACCATGTCCAGCAAACTCAGGATCCTGTACATGCAAGGCAAGCATTCTACGACTAAGTTACAAAAAGCATTTCTTTTAAGAGAGATAGGATCTTGCTATGTATCCCAGGCCGGTCTTGAATTTACAATGCCGCAATGCCTGACTAACCCAATCACTTCCACCCACTTTTAACAGAGCACTGTTTGTGGGTGACATATGCAATAGAAGTCTGTAAAATCAGGAAATGAAGTTAACAGGAAATCAGTACTGCCCCATGACTTAGGCGGTCTGCTTCCTTCTGTGGCTTTTCCCCTTGCCTCGCAGTTCTGCCCATAGCACTCCCTCTCCTTCCTTCCCACTGTCCAGCGCAGTCCAGTGGTTTTAGCTGACTGCAGTCTTCTTCCCACTGCCTCACTCAAGCATTGGTCTTTCTGACCGATTCCTGCCCTAATAGAACTATATCTGCTCTGCCAGCAGCTATGGCGCTACGTAAAGGTGTGTGCATGTTTACATGTGTGGATGTCCCTGCGCGCGCGCGCGCGTGCGTGCGTGCGTGTGTGTGTGTGTGTGTGTGTGTGTGTGTGTAGAAGGAGGGAAAATGGACAACCTAGTTATAGAGTCCTGCATTTCTGAACCAGCCTGACTCGGTTAGGCGAAGATGCACTTTAAAGGGGGAAGAGGGTAGGAGAGAGGAGGTGACAGTTCTGCCCCAGGCTGCTTTGTAGCAGTCTACTCCATATTAACAAATAATAACGAATAATAATGACTACCATTCAATTCCTACTAGTGAGTGCTCTTGATTGTTTCATTTGATCCCAAAATATTTTTTCAAACTTCGAGAGATCTTGCCCTTCCATGATGACCGTGTAAGCTGCGTCTGATTATTCCTCGTGACTCCGTTCCAGTCCAGTCAGGGAATCTGTGTTGGACCCACATGGGCTTCAACACTTTATCATTTATTTTGGGTTTTGGAGACAGGCTTTCAATATGTAGCCCAGGCTGGTTTTGAACTTGTGCTGATCCCTCTGCTTCTGCTTCATATAATATTTTTCTAAGTTTATTTATTTTATATATAGGGGCGTTTAGCCTGAATGTTTGTCTGTGTTCCACATGTGTGTAATGCCCTCAGAAAAGAGCATTAGCGCCTCTGAAACTAGAGTTACAAATGATTGTCAGCTGTCGTGTGGATGCTGGGAACCAAAGCTGGGTCCTCTGCAAGAGCAGCCAGTGCTTTTAGCCACCGACCCATCTCTCCAGCTTCTTATTTTTTAATAACTCACTGAGCTCAATTTGTGCTCCATTTAAAAAAAAGAAAATTGACTCCCCTTCCCCCAAAGCCATCAACTGTCAACGGTTCCTCAGTTAGAGGTGAGTGCTTATGGGTCTCTTTTTCCTGCATGCTGGATATCAATTGCCTTGATTGTCTGCAGACAACCACAGCTGATGTGCATTCATGAGTTCAGTGGTCCCTTCCGGAAGATACTGCTCTATTCCAGTCCTCCCTGACTTGTAGTTCTTTTTTTTTTAAACTTTCTTTATATATATATATATATATATATATATATATATATATATATACACTTTATTTATTTATTTATTTATTATGTACACAGTGTTCTGTCTGTGTGTATGCCTGCAGGCCAGAAGAGGGCACCAGACCCCATTACGGATGGTTGTGAGCCACCATGTGGTTGCTGGGAATTGAACTTAGGACCTTCGTAGAGCAGGCAATGCTCTTAACCACTGAGCCATCTCTCCAGCCCCCTGGCTTGTAGTTCTAAACCATCTTCCCACCTGTTGCTCCGGCTCCAGGGGATCTGACACCTTCTTCTGATCTCCACGGGTACTGTACTCATTCACACATATCCACATGTCGGCACATATATGGGTAGACAAAAACCAGCTTTTTAGTCAGGTGGTGATTTCACACACCTTTAATCCAGCACTTGGGAGGCAGAGGCAGGTAGATCTCTGTGAGTTCGAGGCCAGTAGGCTCACAGAGCAACCTCCATAACAGCCAGGGCCACAGAGAGAAACCCTGTTTCAAAAAAGAACAAAGAAATGGGGCAGTGATGGCCCACGCCTGCAATTCCAGCACTTGGGAGGTAGAGGCTGGTGAATTAGAGGACAGCCTGCTCCACAAAACAAAATTCAGGACAGCCAGGGCTGTTATATGGAGAAACATTGTCTCAAACAAAACAAGACAACAACAAAAGGGTATCTGTCTGTGGTGGAGCTGCCAGACATGGCGGTGTTAGGCGTCCTCTCAGTTCTTGAATGACAGCTAGGCTAGCCAATCCGGTGAGCTCCAAATCAAGTGAGAGACTCTCAAAAGCGGTAAGGTGGAAATGCTGACTTTACCCCCACCCCCACGCATATATCGGCAAAGGATCACACACCTCACCTACACACCAAACAAACACGAAACTGCCTTCCATTTCCACTCCTGCCAGCAGAGGCTACAGGGGAAAGAGGTGGGGGGGAGAAAGAGCAGCCAGCCATGGTGGAGCGGGAGCGCAGCCTTGTTTCTCTGTTGTGGGCTATTTCTTCACTGTGTGAAGAGATTATTAATGAACAGAACTTCTCTAGTCAGCGAGTCAGCCGCCTGACTTGTGACAGTCAGCATGTCTGGCAATCATCTCTTCTGGGTGGATTTGGGAATGAGACACTTCTTTTTTAACTTTTCGGTGTTTATTTATTATCATTGTGAAGGTGTATGTGTTTGGGAGATGCACTTTTTTTTTTCTTTTCTAAACAAGGTTTCTCCGTGGAGCTTTGGAGCCTGTCCTGGAACTCACTCTATATACCAGGCTGGCCTAGAACTGTCAGAGATCCACATGCCTCCGGGTGCTGTGCCACCACCGCCTGGCAGGAGGTGCACCTTTGTGCAGGTGGGTCTCCCCTTCCACCTTCACATAAGCTCTAGGAAATCAAGCTCAGGTCTTCAGGCTCACACAGAAAGCACTGTTGCCCACTCGGAGCCATCACCAGCCTCTCAGGCACTTAGAAACAATTTCATACATGCATCCACGATCATGTTCATTCTCATTCCCTCCCAACATCCCCAACATGTCTTCTTCCGGGCATGTCCTCTCCTTTGTTGTGTGTGGAACCCACTAGTGCTGCCTGGCAGAATGTTGAGTAAGCTCCTTGGCTCGATCTTGCCCTCAGGCACGTCTTGAACCACTGAGTGTGCTTAACGTCTGACGATTTCAACCTTGTACTCCTCCAGGAGCACCTGGGCTGACTTAGAACAAAGAAACCACTAATGGTGTGTACTTACTAAGCTATTAATAAAAATGTACATACAGATTCCCTTTATAGTTTGTAGCACAAATGTATCTTTATAATGCAGAATATAAAAGTACCCTTCGATCAGGGGATCAGGGGCTAGGAGGTCCTTGCAATCCAGAAAGCATCACGTCCTGGCAGCTCATTTCAGGTTTAAGTCTTAGATCCTGGCTTTCTTTTTGTCTCTGCGTTCCCCCTCCCCCCCATTCCTTCTTCCAGCCTCACCCTCTGATTGGGGGAGAATTGCTGTCTGTTTGTTGGGACTTCTAGATCCAGGCCATAGTGAAACTCTACAAACACCCCTAATCAACTACCCACCTCCCTCTGGGTGGCTGAGGCCTCTCTCAGTGGGTGGAACACCCGTTAGCCTCAACATGGTTTGTCTGAGACTACCCAATCCCCAGAGCCTGTGCCAGGAGACCTTGGCTAATTCTCAGTTTGAAACTGCTGCTTCATGCCACCAGCCCAGCCCTGTTTTGAGTGGCTTTTAAAAGCTGGACTTCCTTTCAGTAGGTTAATCAATCTACAGACTTCTCTGGCCTGCAGGGACGTCTTTTAGCCACAGCCTTGCCTTCCTGTAATACAGCTATAAGTCAAGCCCCAAAAGATAAGGAGCTCTTGGAGGCTTGGTTAAATGACCAAAAATAACTCCCCATCACCCCCACTCCTTTACAGGGAGACTCTTGCTAAAGGCTGAGACTATCTGCCTATATATATACAATTCTCATCCTGTCTTTTTCCTCATCAACGGTTTAATACAATCATGTGGGGCTGGAGAGATGGCTCAGAGGTTAAGAGCATTGCCTGCTCTTCCAAAGGTCCTGAGTTCAATTCCCAGCAACCACATGGTGGCTCACAACCATCTGTAATGGGGTCTGGTGCCCTCTTCTGGCCTGTAGGCATACACACAGACAGAATATTGTATACATAATAAATAAATAAATAAATAATATAATCGTGCTCTTTCAACGTCTTACAGTGCTGCTACCCACTGAGCCACCGCACACAGCCTTGCTATGCCCTGCTTGTACATTTAATAGATGCACCGGGGACAAGTGGCTGGGCTTGAAGAGTTCAAGAATAAGAATATAAAAAAGTAGATTCCAAAAATAAGGATGTAAAAATAAAGAAATATAAAGTTGTAGGTCTAGGAGAATGAGAACAGACTGTCAGCAGCTCGAGGATTAACTATTAACAGTGGGTTACTATGCTTTAAAACCCTATTAAAAGCTCTATTTACAAGGCCAAAGCATCTCTCTGCAAACTGAGAGCTAGCCTATGGATATGAGCTGAGTGCATTATCCCTGCTGTGTGAAACTGGCAGCATCAAAGGGGGGGACCACAAGGCTTCAGTAAACACTGCCTGGAAAGACAATCGATTACTAGTTTAACTGAAAAACTCTGTTAATGGAGATTGTAAAGTAAGACAATCTGTATCTGAGTTTTATCTTTTTTTAAAAAAATATTTATTTATTTATTTATTTATTATGTATACAATATTCTGTCTGTGTGTATGTCTGCAGGTCAGAAGAGGGCACCAGACCTCATTACTGATGGTTGTGAGCCACCATGTGGTTGCCAGGAATTGAACTCAGGACCTTTGGAAGAGCAGGCAATGCCCTTAACCACTGAGCCATCTCTCCAGCCCTGAGTTTTATCTTGAGATTGTAAAAATTCCTTTGTTCAGAACTAATGCTTGGAATCCCTGCTATAAAAAGATGGGTTCAGAAACCAGCCTTTTGCCACAGCCTAACAAACACCATCTCTGGCTGTGGTCTCAGCTAGCTGATAAGCTTCTGTGTCCTGCAGTGTTTTTTTTTTTATTTTTATATTTAAGTTTGTTTCTGATTTTCCTGAAATCTTGTTTCTGGAATAGAGTTTGTTTCTGGTTTATTAGACTTTGGTGGTCTGTCCCCATCTTTGCACAACCCCCCAGGACCCAACAGGCTTAGCTCATTGGGGCTGTCAGGGCCCAGGCTTTTACCTAAAATCTCTGCTAACACTAGGAGGACAGAAATAGAGCTTTGTTAAAGCAATGGCAATTGTTTTAAGCCCACGAGTGTAGCAAGCTTTGTCAGACTATCTTTGAACAGCCAGTCCGCAAATAATGACCCAGACAGAGACTTATTGTGAATTATGAAATCTTGGCCTTAGCTTAGGCTTTTTCCCAACTAGCTCTAATTAACCCATGTTTTTAAAATATACATTCTACCATGTCGCTTGTTTAACTCTTCTCATTTTGTTTTGTTTTTTGAAACAGGATTTCTCTGTGTAGCCCTGGCTGTCCTGGAACTCACTCTCTAGACCAGGCTGGCCTCGAACTCACCCAAATGCTGGAATTAAAGGCAGGCGCCATCACTGCCTGGCTGTTTACCTCTTCTTAGTAAGGCCATCTGACTTGCTCTTGAGTCTGCTGGTGAAATCTCAGACCTCGATTCCTCCTCCTAGTTTTTCCCTCTCTGCCCGGAAGTCCAGCCTATTCTCTCCTGCATTGTTACTGACCATTAACCTCTTTATTAATTCAATCAGAAAGTGCCTTAGGCAGAGACTCCTCTTTATAGTATAAACCAATATCCCTGCAAGAGGATATTTTTTTCTTGACAGAAATACGAGTTGCCTGGGAAGAGGGACCCTCACAGTTGAGGGATTGCCTGTGGGCATGTCTGGGGGGGTGCTTTCTTGATTACAGACTGGTGCGAGAGTCTGCAGCCCACTGTGCATGGCACCAACACTGGCCAGGTGTTCCTGGGTTGTATCTGTAACCCAGATTGTATCTGTAAGTCTGTGTTCTCCACGGTCTCTACCTCAGGTTCCTGCTTGAGTTGCTGTTCTGACTTCACTCAGTGATAGACTATGACATGGAAGTGTAAGGTGAAAAAGGCCTTTTCCTCCCCAAGTTGGTGTTGATCAGTGTTTTTTCACAGGAATAGAAAGTAGACTAGGGTAATGCCCCAAATAATAAACTATATCATTCAAAATTACGATTTTTATTTATTTTATGGCAGGGTCTCATGTAGCCCAGATTTGCCTATTACTTGTTATATAGCCAAGGCTGAGCTTGAGTTACTGACCTTGCCTCCTCCAACTTCCAGGTGCTAGGATTAGAGACCTGATCCCCCACACTCCTCAGCAAACAGATTAGTTTTGGAAAATAATACTCATCTGACCTGACTAGGAAAATGCTTGGTGGGCTAAGGTTACAGTTTAAATGGACACTTGAGTCTCAGAGTTGGGAAAAAGGCCTCTGGGTTACAGCAATGACTCAGCAGTTCACTAACTGGCAAGGTCACTACTGACTGTTGGACTTGAGACCTTTCAGAAGACAGATTCAGCAGGAAAAAGAATGGAGAGTCCATTAGACCTTGCAGAAGATGGTGGAAGTACTACCCTGGGGTTTGGGGGGAGTAAAGGTCTTTGTACTCACAGAGAAGCACTAAGAGAACCAGGAATGTTAATTAGGTAGGGTGTCTCCTCAGTGGAGGAGATGCAAATCAAATACCAGCATTCTATCCTGAAAGCCGACTGGATTCTTGAACGACCTGGTGACCCTTTTCCTTCTGAGGAGGCAGACCTCGCCCATCTCTTGCTGTGAGGCAGAAACTCCGCAGCAAGCTCGTCCCAGACTCTTCCCTCCCTAGACAGTTGTCCACTTTTAGGGGAGATGTCACAAGTACTTTATGGCCCTCTGATCTGTGCTAATGACCACACTAGATTCCAGGCCTTTAAGCTAGGACCCACCCTCATGGTGTAGCGACACCTACGCTTCTTTGTGCACCAGGAGTGGACTGACTGTTGCCTGGAAACCTTTCCCCAAGTTGTACTGTGTTTAGATCTGCTGACGGGGAACCGCCTGGCAGTAGACTCCCTGCATCTGATCCAGGTTGATAAAGTCAGGCTGTGCTGGGTTTTTATTCTTATCTCTTCTCAAGGCTCGCTTCCCTGTTTGACAACTGCAAGGATTCGTTCAAAAGGGAATATAGTATGTGTCTCTTCACGGTAAATCTGCTGGGCTAAGATGTGTTTGAGGGATTCTAAATTTTGATATAATGAAGTTCAATCTGAATTTACTTCTTTTGTTTTGTTTTGTTTTTCAAGACAGTTTCTCTGTGTGTAGCCTTGGCTATCCTGGAACTTGCTCTGTAGACCAGACCATGACGGCCTCAAACTCACAGAATCTGTCTGCCACTGCTTCCTGAGTGCTGGGGTTAAATGTGTGAGCAAACATTGCCTGGCAAATTTATTTATTTTTTGAGACAAATTTTCACTCTATCTAGTTCAGGCAGGCCTGGATGCTTTGTAGCTCAGATTGGCCTTAAATTCAGGTCAATTCTCCTGCCTGCCTCAGTCTTTATCCAGAGTGTTGGGATTATAAGCATAAATACATTTGTATTTTGCCTGCATATATATCTGTGTGAGGGTGTCAGATCTTTGAGTTATAGACAGTTGTGAGCTGCCATGTGGGTACTGGGAATTGAATTCAGGTCCTCTGGAACAGCAGCCAGTGTTCTTAACCACTGAGCCGTCTCTCCTGTCCCAATCAAATAATGTTTTTTTTCTGTTTGTTTTTTTGAGACAGGGTTTCTCTGTATAGCCCTGGCTGTCCGGGAACTAGCTCTTGTAAACCAGGTGGCCTCAAACTCACAGAGATCCGCCTGCCTCTACCTCCCAAATGCTGGAAATAATTTGTTTTAAATAGAAAAGAAAAAGGTCTAGGTGTGATGGTGCATGTCTTTAATCTCAGCACTTGGGAGTCAGAGCTAGGCAGATCTCTGTGATTTGGAGGTCAGCCTGATTTATATAGTGAGTTCCAGGACAGCCAGAGCCACATAGTGAGACCCTGTTTCATAAACAACACCACCAAAAAAAAAAAAACAAAAAACCAAATCCGACAAACATAAATCAATCCCCAGGCAAATAAAATGTCTAGAGTTGTATATCATGATTCAATAAAATTCTATTTCTAAATTATTTGTGTTTATCTATATGTGTGTCACCTATATGCAGGTGTTCATGGAGGCCAGAAGAGTGTTAACCCCCTTAGAGCTGGAGTCACAGACTGTTATGAATCTTCTGACATGAGTGCTGGGAACTGAACTTGGGTTTTCCGAAAAAGCTGCAAGAGTTCTACACCCTCCCCGCACCCTTGGCCATCTCTCCAGTTCCAAGTATTTCCATTTAGATAGGGAATCATGAGTCTCAGGCTGGCCTCAAACTCACTGTGCAGGAGGCAAGAAACTTTGAACCTTCTGATTCTGCTCACCTCCATCCCCCCAGTGTAGCAGAGGATGGCTTCTTTGCATTCCTAATTGTTTTTTAGTTTTTGTTTTTTGGTTTTTTTGTTCTTTTTTTAAACAAGCGTCTTACGTATCCCAGGTTGGCCTCAAATTCATTAGGTAGGTAGGAGAGGATGGCCTTGAAGTCTTAATCTTCCTGCCCTCGCATCCCGAGAGACCAGATGGAAATACGTGCCACCACGCAGAGCTGACGTTTGAACCCAGGGACTCTACCAACTGAACTACATTCTCAGCAACTTAAACTTCTGATCCTCCTTGCCTCCACCTCCCAAGTGCTGGGATCAACAACCAGTTTTATGCAGTGCTAGGATTTGAACCCAGGACTTTATACTAAGCAAGCACTGTAGTAATTTAGCTACATCCCCAGCGCATATTTACGAAGTCTTTAGCAGAGTGCCAGTGCAAGATATTGACTGGGAGATCAATAACTTTCTAGAATGGCGTCTGGAGAGGCCAGATTGTCAGTGTTCTGGTCAAATTTAGTGTTAGGGCAGCTCTGAGAAGCCGGCCATCCTTGGAGGGATGGGAGGACCGCAGAATCCACCAGGTACCACAGAGGCGCTTATTCTCCAGTAAATACCGGAATCCAGGCCTAGAGAGGCGCCTACGCAGTGCGTTGTGGGACGGTTGGAGGCGTGGCCAGCGCCGAGGACCGTCCACGTCGCCAGTGCGCAGGCACATTTTGAGGACCCCGGCCCTTCTAGCAGCTCGCTTTCGAGTGAGCTCTTCCTGGGGAGGGATGTGTAAAGTCCCTGGTTTGGCTTCTACCGCCTCTTCTTCGCAGGACAGCGGGGGTCTCCGTCCTGCGCGTGATTCTGGAAACCGGGGCCTTGCTCCTCCTTGGGGTGGGGCTTCCTCTTCACTTCCAGACTTAAGCCGAAGCCTGCCGGCTTATTACTTGAGTGCTGAGCTCAATTCTAGCCACATTGTCTTCTCCGCAGCCTGCGCTCACTGCCAAGGTGAGTTCTACCTACTGCGGGCCCCTTCCTTCCCTTCCTCCCCCAAGCGCCCTTCCCCCAAGGAAGAAGCTGGGCCTTTCAGTGCCGCGGCGTCCGCCCCGGGATTGAGCGGAGAGCGTCGACGTTGAGACAATGAGGTTTCGTTTCGGATTTGAGCTCTTCCTCCTATTCTGTGTGTTCTCAGATAACGTCTGTTTCTCTCAACCTCTGTTTCCCTAGAGGTGGAATGAGCAGAAACATCGGTACTATAGCGAGAACTGGGGTAAATCTTTGAATTTGTACATTTTAGTTGCCCCCTCTCTGTTTTTTCATCTGCGCGACATTTCTGGAGCCTCGGCCTTTCCTAATGGAGGTGCAGGCGTGTTTCTAGCAAGTGGCGGAAGTGGGGGCGAGAAATTAGCTTGATTAAGCCATCGCCTTAGGTTTGAGAAAACTTGGACGTTATATATCCTGTTGCTGCCGAGCTTTTTTTTTTTTTATGTGAAAATACCCGAACCTTCACATCACCGAGCCTACTACTAATGGACTCTACCATTTAGACTGTGCATAGTCAGCACTGCAGGATCTCCCCAGGTTCTGATCAGGCCTGTTCCTTTTCCAAGGTTCCACTTTTTCCATTTGTATTACAGGTTTAATTTCCGCATGATCCTTTCTGGCTCGGTGGAATTGTTTATTATTTATATGTATTTTTTTTCAGAGTCTCAAGAATGTTTTCTAAAGATTGATTTATTTTATGCCTATTAATGATTTTGTCTGCATATATGTATGCTCCGTGTGGGTCCCTCGTGCCCATGGAGGTCAGAAGGAGGCAATGGATCCCCTGGAACTGAAGTTGATAGCTGATATTTGGGTTCTGGGAATCAAACCCAGATGATCTGTGAGAGAAACAAGAGTTACGCAGCCTAGCCACCTCTCCAACCCCCAAGACAGGGTTTCTTGTTCTTAGTCTTGCCTTGAACTTGTGATACGTAGCCGAAGTTGACCTTGGCTCCCTGGTCTTAATGCCTCCTCTGCCTTGTGATTGCTGGAATTGTTGGAGTTTGTTACCTTAATGAAGTGCTGGGATCAAACCCCGGGATTAGCACTTTACCAGCCAAACTACACCTCCAGCCCAGAATTTATTTTTTTTCAAATACTTGCCAAATTAGTATGATACTAGCAGGTGGCTGGGCGGTGGTTGTACACAGCTTTAATCCCAATACTCGGGAGGTAGAGGCAGGCCGATCTCTGAGTTTGAGACCAGCCTGGTCTGCAAATTGAGTTCCAGGATAGCAGGGCTATACAGAGAAACCCTGTTTCAAAATTTAAAAAAAAAACAACAAAAAAACGAAACAAAACCAAACCCATGGGTATAGTTTAGAGGTAGAATTGTAGAATTGATCAGTGTAAGACCTTGAATTCATTCTCTACACACACACACACACACACACACACACACACACACACACACACACACACGACTTCTCTTGGTTTTTCCAAGGAGAAATGAAGATAATGGACTTAGTGATTTCCTTAGATGCCTCTCCAGTAAGCTGAGCTGTCTGGCTTGCAGGGCGTGGTTTCTCAGGCCTATGAAAACAGCACTTGGAATGAAAATCAGAACTCAGGGTCATTCTTCTCTACAGAGAATTTAAGACTATCCTGGGCCGCTTGAGGTTGCATCTGGAAAAACCAAACTGAATCAAAAAGAAAAGCCCCAGTGTTGAAGATCTCTCCTCCTTTAGCTGTGTGTGCATGGTAAGGGACTCAGATAAATGGCCCAGGTCGGGAGACCTCTCGATGTGGACAAAAGGATGCAGTGAGGTGTACAGTCCATAAGTACACACACATTGTCTCTTTCTCTTTTCTCTCACAAAACAATCGTGCAAAGGTGATGAGAAGCTTCAGGGGTGCTAGGTCAATGGTGAGTAACAGCTAGGCAGGTGTGAAGTTTGGGGAAAGAGTGTGCAGAGGCCAGGAGTCCTGTTGTGCTTGTTTCACAGGGTCTGAAATGAGGAGTTGGGGGAATGAGGAATGTGGGAGCCAGTTTTCAAGGACTCTGGACTTTAGTCTGGGGAGAATTGCTGAACAGTATGAGCTAAGGCCTCACGTGATTGGATTGGGTTTATGGATTTTGAACAAGTCCAAATTAAAAGTAGTGCCCGGTTTAGGCAAGGGAAGGTAGTGGTCACAGCTAGGGCAGGGACAGTGGAGGCTGGTGTAAATACACTAGGAAAGAGTTCGTTCAGGAAATGTAGATGTTTATTTTATATTTATTTACTTTTGGTGTTTTTGAGACAGGGCCTTAGTATGTTACGTGAACTTGTGGAATCATCTTGCCTTTCGTAGGCTCAGATGTGCACCCACACACCTAGGGAGTTTGTCACCTGCACACCTAACTCAGCAAGTAGATATCTTTAGAGAGTTAGAGGTTTTGGGCTTGTGTTTTTATTATTATTTTTTTTAATTTATTTTTGTTTTGTGTCAGTCCATGCCCCTCCTCTGCCTCACCAGCTTTTAACAGGATTTTTTGTTTGTTTGTTTTTCAAGACAGGGTTTCTTTGTGTCTCTCTGTCTGCCCTTGGACTCACTCTCTAGACCAGGCTGGCCCTGAACTCAGAGATCTGCCTCTTCCTCCCAAGTGCTGTGAGTAAAGGCACTGCCAGGCAGTGACCTAATAGAATGCCGCAAATAGAAAAAATCAGATAACTTTTTAAAGAGTTCCATAAATAATACTGTGAACATGTTGTTTGGTTTGTTTTATTCCTTGCTATCCCGGGCTTGGGTCTTTGGTGAGTTAGAGTACACAGAAGGAGAGAACGAGCAAGCATTGTGCGTGCTGCTTTAGATGTAGTATCTCGACATAGTGCAGCTGAGATTCAAACTCAGGCTTGTGCAACTCTAGATCCTGGACTGTTCCGCATCCCCAGGCACCTGTGGATTGTGCAGGCAGAAAGGCCCAGAAGAAGTAAACACATTCAACTGGTGTAGGGAAAGTCGGGCTTTTAGATGGTCACAGAAATCGCAAATTTGACCAAAGGAAAGAAAGAGGATGGGGACAAAGTTAAAGGACTCTGGCATTCGGGGACTCAGGGGAAATGTCCTCGGAGTCAAGAAACACTTTCTGTCTTGTCAACAACTCTACTAGGCTATTCTAGAAAGCTGTTGTGCCTAAAGCAGACTGCTGGAAAACCACAGGCCCGTGGAGGATTACTTCTGTACTGATGGAAATCTGTCTTCTACCGTGGCCCTTCCGTCCCCTTCTCGGAAGTTCTTTTTTTTTTTTTTTTTGGCTCCTTGTCGGGGAATCGTGGAAGTTCTTATTCTTTACAGACCTTTGTTCTTCTGCCCTTTATTCCACTCCTTTGGTGTTTAGTTTCTCCTGCAAAAAGAATGAAAAAGCAAGATTAAAGTTTCTTCCATGTTCCCTATAAACTAGGCTTTGTTCAGTCTCCACCCTCGTAATTTCAGAGCCTTCTCACGTGGTGGGAGAAACCTGGAGAAAGTAAACAGGTTATTGTTTAATATGAAGCCCCTGCAGGAACTTAGCCATAGAGCCCCTTGCTTGATCCCCACGAAGTCCGTGGTTACAAAGATCATTGCACTCGACAGTTTGGGTTGCTGCCTGGATTGACTGGTTTTGTTGTCGATTTAGCAGAAAGAATGGCTTTTATATTCAGGTTTTACTAGGTTATAAAATTCTTTCAGCCAGATACTAGGAAAGACAATTTTGGTGTGTCTGTTTGCTTGTATTATTACCTGCCTTCCATGCATCTTTCAAAACTTGGGAACAAAGTTCATATTTCTAGGGATGTTATTGGCAGGTACTGCTAAGATCAAGGGGAAAGGTTATTTCTACTTCATTGGAGTAAATATTCCCTCTCCCTTCTCTTTTTGATAACTCCTGTTCACTCTCCTCACTTACTGAACACTGAATTCAGGGTCCCAAGCATGTCAGGTCTGTATTCCACCACTGAGGTGTTGTTAATTCTGAAGATGTGAGGCAAAAGACCATCAACCCAAATCATCATGGCCAAATTAATTATAGCAATCAATTTATTTATATTTTAATTAATTAATACACTAATAATTTATTTGTATACACAGGCTACCTCCCCATAAGGTGAAGTTCAAGAGATCAGCATTGGATATGGGGAAGATTTCTATAGCTCAGGGGTAGGGGGTTTCCAGATGGGGAATTTGGCAGGGAAATCGGTGGGGTTTCAGAAACAGAACATAACAAGGTGATCATAACAAGGTAGTTATAACAACCTTTGGAAATAAAGACATGGTTGCCATTTCCTGAAATAGGTAGTATAGTACCATCTGTAGGTAAGGTGGGGTATAGCCCAGTCCTGAGGAACAGAATTAATTATGACCAGGAGTGAATCTAGTTTGTCTTTACTGTAAGGTGACTTTCAAATCTAAGGAGGCAGTGGCTGGTTTATCATTTTGTCCCCAGCCTTTTTTTCCTTTTTTTTTTTTAAATAGTTTATTTTTATTTTATTTGCCTTGGTATTTTGCCTGCTTGTGTCTGTGTGAAGGTGTCAGATCTTGGAGTTACAAACAGTTGTGAGCTGCCTTGTAGGTTCTGGGAATTGAACCTCAAGTCCTCTGGAAGAGCATTTAATACTCTTAACTGCTGAACCTGCAATCCTCCTGCCTCATCCTCCAAATGGCTAGGATTACAGGTTTGCTCCACCTGTTTACTTGTTTTGTTTGAAGCAGGGTCTCTCTATGTTGTCCTCGCTGTCCTAATACTTACTATGTAGACCAGCCTGGCCTCAAACTCAGAGATTTTCCTTCCTCTCCCTCCTGAGTACTGGGACTAACCACACCTATTCTTTTTTCATAGTAAGCAGGGTCTCCTGTGGCCCAAGCTGGCTTCAAATTTAATATGTAGTGGGGGACACATATAAATCAGCTCCTGATCCTCCTGTCCCTACCTCCCAAATGTTTGGGTTACAGGCTTGCTCTGCTTTGCTTGGCTTCCCTTGCCTCAGCTGGGCTCCAGTATCACCTACAGTCCTGGGTGGGTCAGTCTCTGCCACTATCCATGTGTGCCTTGATGCAGATTTTGGCCAAAGCTCATCACATTGTAATGCTATCTGATTCTCCCACCATACCATACTGACAAGGGTATTAGGACGCCTGTTTAAACATGTTGCTCAACACCTGGAATATCCACATTGGCTGACTGAACAGTTTTGTGCTTTTGCCCTTTTCCTTTTTTTTTTTAGCCTATTTATTTATTTATTTATTTTGAGTCTCGCTGTTTCTGGTTGTACTGTAACTCACTATGTAGATCAGACTGGCATCAAACTCAGAGATCCTTCTGCTTCAGCTTCCCAAGTACTAGGATCAAAGGCCACAACCAGCCTTTTCTCTCTCTTTGTAGATAAGGTCTCATATAACCCATGCTGGCCTCCAACTTGCTACGTAGCAAAGGATAACCTTGAATTTTTCATCCCTTTGCTTTTACTCCAGAGTTCTGGGATTACAAATTTATACAACTATGGTTTATATGGTTCTGGGAGCTACACTCCTAGCTTGTGGACACATGCCCTAATCTAATTGCCTGTTTTTGATCTGTTGAAAATTCTTAGATTTATGCTTCACTACTTTTGTGCTGTGTTGAAGTTGTTTGTTTAGTTTCTTCTTGTAGGAAAGCCTTTGACTCTTGGGAAAGACCAGCACATTTCTCTGTTTTTGTTTCTTTTTTTTTTTTTGTGGTAAACATAGGGTCCTGAGCAGCCAGGTGTGCACTTTTATCATAGGGCCACAGTTTTAGCCCCCTTTCAATCTTTTTTTTTTTTAAAGAGATTTATTTAGGGGCTGGAGAGACGGCTCAGCAGTTAGGAGCACTGCCTGCTCTTCTAGAGGTCCTGAATTCAATTCTCAGCAACCACATGGTGGCTCACAACCATCTGTAGTAAGATAGTAAGATCTGGTGCCCTCTTCTGCCCTGCAGGCATACATGCAGACAGAATATTGTATATATAATGAATAAATAAATCTTTAAAAAAAAGAGAGAGGGAGAGATTTATTTACCAGCCTGGTCTACAAAGTGAGTTTCAGGACAGGCCCCCAAGAGAGAGATTTATTGATTAATTTTAATTTTATTTATTGTTTATTTTGGTTTTTCAAAACAGTGTTTCTTTGTAGCTTTGGAGCCTGTCCTGGAACTAGCTCTTGTAGATCAGGCTGGCCTCGAACTCACAGAGATCCACCTGCCTCTGCCTCCCGAGTGCTGGAATTAAAGGTGTTATTTTATTTTTTATTATTGTTTTTGTTTTCTCTGTGTAACACCCCTAGCTGTCATGGAACTAGCTCTTATATAGACCAGGCTTATTGATTGATTTTATATACTTGTTTGTGTTAAACATGTATATAAAATATGTTTACAAATGTGAATGGAGGTGACATCATGCCTGCCTTCCCCCCCCCCCCCCCAAACACACACACAGGGTCTCTCTGGTTGTCCTGAAACTCATTCTGTAGACCAGACTGGCTTTGAATTCATGGAGATCCACCTGTCTCTGCCTCCCAGGTGCTGGGATTAAAAGCATGTGCCACCACCATGTAGTGAGCCGGACAGGATCGCCATTACAAGATGGCGCCGACATCCTGTCTTGTTGGAAATAAACAACTCCATATTTGGCTCTGCCTTTGGGAGCTGCGCGTCCCCCGCTTCCCGCGTGCGCTGTGGATGAGGATCCTTGAGCCTATCCCGATGCAGTCTGGTGTCAGCTGTTGGTGGCAGCTAATCACAGGACAACCCGTGTGCCAATTCCCTATTTAAGCAGCTGCCTAAGTGCCCTTCACCCCCTTCGCTTCATGCTCTCTCTCCCCTCCGCTTCCTGCCCCTCGTTTTCCTGCCTCTCGTTTCCTGCTCCCCGTCAATCAAGGGTACTCCAGTAAAGCGTGTTCTGAGTGGAATCCTGATGTGGTGGTAGTTCCTTCTCGCTGGTCGAGAAGTCCACCACACCACCGCCCTGGCCATACCTGGCTTTTATGTGGTGCTAGGCTTGAATTACGGTTCTCGTGTTTGAGTGGCAAGTACTCCACAAACTGAGTCATCTCTCCAGCTTCCCCTTTTCAGTTTTATTTTGAGACAGAGTCTTGCCAGGTCTCTCAGTCTGGTCTTGAACTCACAGTGATCCTGCTGTCTCAGCTTCTTTAATTCTGTGATTGCATGAGTGTCAGAGGACCACTTGTGGGTCAGCACTCTTCCACTGCCTTGTGCATCCTTGATCAGACTCGGTCATCAGGTCATTCATCTGCTCAACCCTCCAGTACATTTTGGTTTTGTTTTCTTTTTTTTGTTTTTTTTTTTTTTTTTTTTTTGGTTTTTCGAGACAGGGTTTCTCTGTGGCTTTGGAGCCTGTCCTGGAACTAGCTCTTGTAGACCAGGCTGGCCTCGAACTCACAGAGATCCGCCTGCCTCTGCCTCCTGAATGCTGGGATTAAAGGCATGCGCCACCACCTCCCGGCTTTGGTTTTGGGTGTTTTTTTTTTTTAATATTTATTTATTTACTGTGTATACAATATTCTTTCTGTGTGTATGCCTGCAGGCCAGAAGAGGGCACCCGATCTCATTACAGATGGTTGTGAGCCACCATGTGGTTGCTGGGAATTGAACTCAGGACCTTTGGAAGAGCAGACAATGCTCTTAACCTCTGAGCCATCTCTCCAGCCCTGGTTTTGGTTTTTTAACAGCCTGGCTGGCCTAGAAGTCACTGAGTATTGGGAAAAGGTTTTGATTTCTTGAGACAAGTTAGCTTGGAACTTTTGATCCTCTACCCTCAGTTTCCTGAGTGCTGGGATTACAGGCCATATCTCTAGGCTGGGTTTGTGTTAGGTGGGTGTTGCTAGGTGCTATACCACTGAGCTACTCTCTCACTCTCAGAAACTGGAGCCTTTGAATGCTGTGTGAAGGCCAGCCAAGTTAGTAGCGTGGTTAGTGTCTGTCCAGGAGCTACTGGGTTTGGTTGATTTCAGGTACCTTGTCTCTGTCTATGCTCATAGGCCCTTATATCACAAAGTATTTGCTCCCCGCACTGCACCACTCCTATCTCTACCCCTTTTCTGAACCATGTTTTGCAGCAATGGGTGGCTAGGCTCAAGGCAGCATTAACTTCCTCACCGTTTATTTTCCCCTATGTTTTAGGAGACGATGGCTTCCTGTGTCCTCCTGCACACTGGACAGAAGATGCCTCTGATTGGGCTGGGGACATGGAAGAGTGAGCCTGGCCAGGTGAGGGATGGGGAAGAGGAGGGAATCTTCTTGAGTCTCAGTCAGAGGATCGGAGAGATTTGCAAGAGAGGTCCTGTATTTTCCCTAGTAAACCCCTATTATGGGTCTTGTAAGGCTAAGGGTAGTGGGAAGAGATGAGAAAAGAAGGGACAACCATGAATCCTAAGTTTCCCCAGCTAACTCAGGAGGAACTGAAGCCTGTAGAGCATCTCTGCATCTCTACACATTGTTATGGTAGAGTTGGAGTCTTGCTCTGATTCCCCATATATTACTTCCCACCCTGTATTGTGATTATGTCTCCTGTCCTACACACTTAGCTTTTGAGAACTGGCTCTTTCCCAAGTGCGTATTTTGGAATTGGGAGCATAGTCAAAAGCTTGGGAAGTTACTTGGTCAACTGTATAGACAAGAGTTAGGGAAGATTTTTAGCTGAATTTTTGTTTTTTGTTTTTCAAGACAAAGTTTCTCTGTATAGCCCTGGCTGTCCTGGAATTAGCTCTGTTGACCAGGCTGGCCTCAAACTCACAGAAATCTGCCTGCTTCTGCGTCCTGAGTTCTGGGATAAAAGGCACTGAGGCGAACTTTCTTTTCTTTTTTTTTTTTTTTGAAATTTTAGATTTTATTTATTTATTTTTTGTTTGTTTATGAATATGTTGCCTTTGTGCATGTTTGTATACCATGTGTGTACCTGATGCTCACAGAGGTCAGAAGACTACATTTCATCCCCTGAACAAGAGTTACCAAATACTGTGTTTCACCTTGTATATGCTGGGAACTGTACCCAGGTACTCTGGAAGAGCAGCCAGTGCTCCTAACTGCCAAGCCATCTTTCCAGACTTGAACTTCTGTTCCTCCTGTCTTTATCTTCTGAGTGCCGATTTATAGGCATAAGCCAGCACACTCTGTTCATTCAAGAGCTCAAATTTAGGACTTCATACATGTTACACAAGCACTCTACCACATGAGCTATATCCCTAGCCTAGAATCACTTTTCATCTTCTCCGCTCTGACCGCATGGGCGGCCTTAATATAGTTCTTCCCCCTTCCCCTCTCCGACTAGTAGAACTGAAATCTCCTTTCCCTCCGGCAGGTGAAAGCAGCTATCAAGCACGCCCTTAGTGTAGGCTACCGTCATATTGATTGTGCTGCTGTCTATGGCAACGAGACCGAGATTGGGGAGGCCCTGAAGGAGAATGTGGGACCAGGCAAGGTGAGAATTGGGGGACACAAAGAAATGGGATATGAGAACCAAAGCTGAAGCTGGAACTTGGTCTTGGATGAGGGAAGCTGGCATCAGCTCCCAGCATGTTCAGCGTTTTGACATTGTCATCTGTAGACTTCATACTTGAGAATTATGATGGCATTCAAAAGAAAACCTCATGTTTTAAGTTTATGATTTTGTATTGGGTCACATTCTGGGGCATACTTCTGTTCCTCTCCCATAGGTGTGGGTAGGTAAGACTGGGTGCCCAGGGTTCTTCTCACAGCGGGCTCTGCCTCTGTCACAGGCAGTGCCTCGAGAGGAGCTGTTTGTGACATCCAAGCTGTGGAACACTAAGCACCACCCTGAGGATGTAGAAGGTGCCCTTCGGAAGACACTGGCTGACCTCCAGTTGGAGTATCTGGACCTCTATTTGATACATTGGCCTCACGCCTTCGAGTAAGCCTTGCCTCTGCAACTTTTTCTGGAATTTGGGGATTGGGTGTGTAGTGTTAGTAATTTATCATATTCACAGCTGCCGAATAGGGTAAGAACACTAGCTGTGCAACAAGCAGATGAGCTTATGTACCATGGGATCTTTGCGTTTTCTGCAGCCAAGAGTTTAGGTATATAATAAGGAACACTTAGTGTATACCGTGTATTTATATGAGTGGTCTCTATCTAGTACTCTATTGTTCAATCAGGAAACATGCTGCTCTTTTATAGTAGGTCCCCCAAGAATTTGGCTGTGAATGTCTCTCAACAGAGGGTGTGAGATGTCTTGCATCAGCATTGTGCCCTTGTCAGGTGTACAGAACTCCCCCTGAGGAAGATGGCATTAAGGAAGTGTACTAGAGAAAAGGAGATAGACTCTTGGCCCCTGAACCAGGCATGGTGTCGAATGTCTTTAATCCCAGTACTTGGGAAGCAGAGGCATGCGGATCTCTGACTTTGAGGCCAGCCTGGTCTACAGATTTAGTTCTGGGACAGAAGTGCTACACAGAATCCTTGTCTTTAAAAACCAAACCAAACAAAGACCCAAAAATAAAAAAAAAAGAGAGAGAGAGGAAGGATGGGCTTTCCATGTAGATGTCATACCTGAGTTGTAAACTGGAAGGGTGAGAAAGCATTGCTGTTTCTGATTGTTGTCACGTCATCCCTTGGTCTTAAAGTGGAGCACATAGAATAGCTGGATGAGCAGGAAGGGCAGAAGTCTGACATCTTTGCTGACACTTGGGGGGGGGGCTCTGTTTCACTCAGGCGGGGAGACAATCCCTTTCCCAAGAATGCCGATGGGACCATGCGATATGACTCCATCCACTATAAGGACACCTGGAAGGCTCTGGAGGCACTGGTGGCAAAGGGGCTGGTGAAAGCACTGGGCTTGTCCAACTTCAACAGTCGGCAGATTGATGATATCCTCAGTGTGGCCTCTGTGCGCCCAGCTGTCTTGCAGGTGAGCACTACAAACAGATGGATGGAAGGTGGGTTGTGTGTGCAGAGCATGGGTAATCAGGTGATGGATCTCCTCAGTGGAGACTGCAAGTTGTCCGAAGTGTTGTTGAAGGATTTCAAGTCCTGGAAGAGCATGAACTCACCAGTGCAAACAGTGGGCCTAGAGGTCCACAGTGGAGGCCGCGGTGCCAGAATTTGCTCACCGTTTCAGGTGGAATGCCATCCATACCTGGCCCAGAATGAGCTCATTGCCCACTGTCAAGCACGAGGCTTGGAGGTGACTGCATATAGCCCCTTGGGATCCTCTGATCGTGCTTGGCGCCATCCCAATGAGCCAGTCCTGCTTGAGGATCCAGTGGTCTTGGCACTTGCTGAAAAACATGGCCGGTCTCCAGCTCAGATCTTGCTCAGGTATGGGACATTTTTAAGGTAGGGGAAAGGCCTGATTGGGTGGCAAGGAGTGAGGAAATTATTCTTCTTGAGACAGGCTGGCCTGGAACTGTCTAGACCAGTGTAGTGATGAGGCAAGCAGGCCTGCTTTTCGTCCCGCCTGGCTACCACGTGGCTAGCTTTACACACAAAATAACAACACACAAACTGTATTCGTTTAAACACTACCTGGCCCATTATATCTGGCCTCTTCTTGGCTAACTCTCATATCTTGCTTAACCCATTTCTAATAATCTGTGTAGCACCACGAGGTGGTGGCTTACCGGGAAAGATTCTAGCCCACACCCATCTCGGGTTGGAGAATCATGGCAACTGCCTCACTTCCCTTCTTCCCAGCATTCTGTTCTGTCTACCCCGCCTACCTAATTTTCTGCCCTATCAAAAGGCCAAGGCAGTCTCTTTATTAACCAATGAAAGTAACACATAGACAGATGACCCTCCTCCATCAGACCAGGTTGGCCAAGAACTTACAGATCCACTTGCCTCTGCCTCCAGAGTGCTAAGATTAAAGGTATGTGCTACCATACCCAGCTCAAAGGGCTCTTTTTTTTTTCCCCCTTAATTTGCCTGAGTAGGACTGAGGATTTTCCATATGGGCTGGAATGAGGCCACCGAGAGGCAGTCATTTATTCTAATGCAGCTCAGGTGGTCTAGGAATTAGGGAGGGACGGAGGGCTGCATTATGGTTAAAATGTTTCTGAATGCTAATTCATTTTCTTTATTTTCATTCCCCACCCAGATGGCAGGTTCAGCGGAAAGTAATCTGCGTCCCCAAAAGCGTCACTCCTTCGCGTATCCTTCAGAACATTCAGGTATTTGATCATTAGGTTCTGTTTTCTTTAATCTCACACCTTGAATCCCAGCCCTCAAGGAGGCAGAGGCAGGCAGAACTATATGAGTTCAAGGCCAGCCTGGTCCATCTAGAGTGAATTCCTGGTCCATCTACAGCCAGAGATACACAGAAAAACCCTTTCTTGAAAAAAATCAAAGAGAGATGGAGATCTCGCCCTGATTCTACCTGCTAAGAGGCCGGTATTGAGATACTCAGGCTACCACTCACAAGGCTGACTTTTCTGTCCCCTCCAGGTGTTTGATTTCACCTTTAGCCCCGAGGAGATGAAGCAATTAGATGCTCTGAACAAAAATTGGCGGTATATTGTGCCCATGATTACGGTAATGATGTGTAACCATCTTGAGTCAGGGAACAGGGAAGAGTTTTGGGGTGTGGTGACCCAGGTGTGACCTCAGGCCTGCTGACTGGAGAAGGGGCAGAATGTTGGTGGGATTGCTACTCAAGGTGCATTGCTTGTTTCTTCTCTTTGCTTCCTCCTTTCCTGTCTTCCTTTCCTCTTTTTTAAAAAAAATTTATTTTGAGACAGGGTCTCACTATATTGCCCTGACTGGCCTGGAACTCAGAGGTCTGCCTGCCTCTGCCTAAAGGTGTGAGCCACCACCAGGCCTATCCCCACACACCTTTTTTTTTTTTTTTTGAGACAGGGACTTACACTGTCATTCTTGCTTTTGTGCAGCTCACTGTGTGGCTCAGGCTGGCTTTGAACTCCTGCCATTCTTCCTGCCTGATTTCTCTTTCTTTCTCTTTGCCTTTCTGTTTCCCTTTCTTTCCTTTCAGGCAGATTTTACACTCCATTCTCTTGCCTCAGCCTACCAAGTTCTGGGCTACACCAAGCTCTGCTTCAGTGGTCCCATTCTCTTGAAGTTGGGGAAAATTAGTATGACTCAGGTATAATGGACATAACGTGTGAGTCTCAGTCCTGCTTCCTGATGATCTTGTGACCTATTTAATTTCTCCAGTTAAATAATAAGAGAGGAGCTCAGGGGGCTGGAGAGATGGCTCAGTGGTTAAGAGCATTGCCTGCTCTTCCAAAGGTTCTGAGTTCAATTCCCGGCAACCACATGGTGGCTCACAACCATCTGGAATGAGGTCTGGTGCCCTCTTCTGGCCTGCAGACATACACACAGACAGAATATTGTATACATAATAAATAAATAAATAAAAATAAAAAAAGAGAGAGGAGCTCAGGGGGCTGGAGAGATGGCTCAGTGGTTAAGAGCACTGACTACTCTTCCAGAGGACCCAGGTTCAATTCCCAGTACCGACATGGCAGCTCACAACTGTGTCTGTAATGCCAGGGTCAAACACTCTCATATAGACATACATACAGGCAAAACACGGATAAAGTAAAAATAAATAATTAAAAAAAACTTGCCCTCATGCCACATTAAATTAAAAAAAAAATAGAGAGGAGCTCAGGAAACATTGTCGACTTTGTTGAAGTTTGCTACATATAAGGAAGTAAACAGATTCTAGCTACATTATCCCAGTTGATACTACCAAGTCTTAAGGGCAAGGTTAACAATGTACCAGGCTGTGGGTTTGATGCTGGAGTCACTGTCGATGTAACATTAACTGATGCTTGGGTCCTGCTGATGTCAGCTGTTGTAGTGCTATAGATAGGTAAAATTCTTCAGAAGAACTGGAGGTAATGCCATGGGTCTTGGGAATGTCATTGTTTGCTAATGCATTCATCTGTTCGTCTCTCTTTTTAGGTGGATGGGAAGATGGTCCCCAGAGATGCTGGACACCCTCTGTATCCCTTTAATGACCCATACTGAGGCCATTGTTTCCCAGCTTCCCTTTCAGCTCCCCTGCTAAGTGTTGCCTGCTACGCCTGAGAAAATAAAGCCCTTGGAGCATATGCTTTGTTTGACTTGACTTGTTCTGTTAAGCTTGGGAGGGAAGTTGTTGTCCTCAGGGACAGCTCAGATTCAGGATTGCTGCGTGGGACTTGTTTGTTTGAGATAGGGTTTCTCTGTCTATCTTTAACTGTACCTGGAACTCATTCTGTAGACCAGGCTGGCCTCGAACTCACAGCCTTCTGCTTATCTCTGCTTCCTGAGTGCTGGGATTAAAGGCGTGTGCCACCACGCCTGGGTAATATTAATATATTGGTTTAAAAGGCAAAACTTGAATTTTTATCATTCCCTGCCCCAGTCTGTATCTAAATTTAGGATTAGGAAGAACTCCCAAAATGTTTAGGGATCTCAGTTTACAGAATTCTGAAAGATGGGGGTCTGCTTTTTTTCTCTTGGGTACAATAGTGAGTGTGCAGAGGCTATCCAAAGGAAGCAGGTGTTAGGTCCAAAGCTTGTCACCTAAGACAATAAGTATCTTATCATTCCATCAAAGGTCATCAATAGATTTAGGAAGGATTTTGGTGACTCAAAGTGGCTCTAAAGTCTATCCATATGGTGCCTCAAAGCATTTTTCTTCCTTCACTGATAGTATAAGTGCATGTGGATTAAGAATAGTGCTCCTCCCTGGGGATATAATATAACTAAGGTATGGAGGTCCCTGTGGTCTACCTGAGACAGACTTTAAGTAATTGCATAATTAGTTTAATTATAGTTGGAAGAAGTGCATCATGAGAAACCTACTTATTTAATCAGCCAAGATCTTAAGGATGAATAGAGATTAATTAGTTAAAGGAGGTGAGAGTAGGAACAGCATTCCAAATTGGACAGCGTAGGAAGGAAACAGCTTTGGAATTGGAAGGCATGGGAAAAGCCTGAAAAAGATGCGACAGAAACAAAGTGGATACAGAGGTGGGAGGAGGCAAAGGACAGTGCCAGGCTGGGAGGAACCGATTGACGAAGCTGTGTTAGAGGAGCTGGGAGTCTGGTCAGATGGTAGAATGCTTGCTTAGCAAGTTTGAAACCCTGAGTTTGATCTTCACTACCAAATAAAGTGAGTGTGTGGTTGAACACCTGTAGTCTTAGCACCAGGCGGATAGAGCCAGGAAGATCAGAAGTTCATGGTCATTTGTGGCTAAGTAGTCAAGTTTGAGACCAGTCTGAGATTCCATAAGACCTCCCAAAAAATTTTAAAGGATCAGACTGTCCGAATGCTCAGTGAGGGCCAGAGAGAGATTTTAACAGTTAAGAGTACATACTGGCCGGGCAGTGGTGGCGCACGCCTTTAATCCCAGCACTCGGGAGGCAGAGGCAGGCAGATCTTTGTGAGTTCGAGACCAGCCTGGTCTACAGAGCTAGTTCCAAGATGGGCTCCAAAACCACAGAGAAACCCTGTCTCGAAAAACAAAAAAAAAAAACAAAACAAAACAAAAAAAAGAGTACATACTGCTCTCAGAGGACCAGAGTTCTAGTTTCAACTCACATACCAGGTAGCTCACAATTACCTGTAACTCTTCAGGTCCAGGGGGATCTGATGCCTCTGGCTTCTGTGGCCATCTACACTTACAAGCTCATACACAGATATATACACATAGTTGAAAATAAAATAATTATTTTTTAAAAATGCTCCAGCTGGGCGATAGTGATGCGCGCCTTTAACCCCAGCGCTCAGGAGACAGAGACAAATGGATCTCTGTGAATTCGAGACCAGCATGGTCTACAGAGCAAGTTCCAGGAACATTCCAAAGCTACGGAGAACTGTCTCTAACAAAGCACTCCAAAGGATGGTTCAGTGAGACGAGGTGCCTGCTGCATCCTGAGTTTTATCCTTTGAACTCGTGTGGAGGTGGAAGGAGAGAACCATCTTCTATCACTGCCTGGCCTACACTTATTTTATTGAAGAGGAAACTTGCACCCAGATGGAAAGCAGCAAAGTAACATGAAGAAATAGAGAAGATATGCATCTGTCTTGGTTTCTTTTCTGCTGTGAAGAGACACTATAACAAAGCAACTTACAAAAATAAACTTTTAATTGGTGGCCTATAGTCTCGGTGAATCCAAAGTCATCCTGGTGGGAGCAGGCAGACAGTGCTGGAGCAGTAGTAGAGTTGGAAGCAGAGAGAGAGAGAGGCTGGGCCTGGTCTGGGCTTTTGAAACCTCAAAGGCTGCTACTAGTGACAGACCTCCAAATACTTTCCAAAAGTCCCATCAACAAGAAACTTAAGCATTCAAATACCTGAGCCTATACGGGCTGTTGCCGCTCAAACCACCACATCACTTGTATTAGTTCCTCTTCACTGTGCTCAAATACCTGACCAAAGTAACTTATGGAAGGAGGGGTGTGTTTTGGCTCCCGTGTTTGGGGACACAGTTCATGGCAGCAGGGAAGACATGGTGGCAGGCGTGGTGATGGGAGAATGAGGCAGCTTGCTCACATCTGAAAGATTAGGAATTGCTAATCAGACATCAAATGGAGCTGGCTGTAAAGCTCAAGGTCCTCCCCCAGTGACCCACTTCCTCCAGAGAGGCACCACTTCTAAAGATCCCAGGACCTTCCACACCGGCACCAATAGCTAGGAACCAAGTGTTCAAACAAGGCTGTTGGAACTGTCTTCAGTTCTGATGCTGTCATAACACACCATGACCAAAAGCAGCTTGGGGAGGAAAGGGTTTATTTCAGGTTAACAACTTTCAGGTCATGCTCCATTTCTGAGGAAAGTCAGGGCAAGAAGCAAGGCAGAAACCTAGAAGCAGGAAATGAATAAGAAGACAAGGAGAGGTATGGCTTACTAGGGTCTCTCATGGCTTGCTCAGCTTGCTTTCTCTGTAGACCTGCTGGCCTCAAGCTCCCAGAGAAGGGCTTGCCTCCACCTCCCCAGTACCAGGATTTAGAACACATCCTAATGAGTTTGTTTTAACTTTTTTTTTCTTTTTGAGGCAGGATCTCATTGTATCTTATACTGGCTGTGTCAGACCCTGTCTCAAAAACTCCAGAAACGTTGGGTGTGGTGACATTCAGAAATAACCCTAGCTCTTGGGAGGTGGAAGCAGGAGGATCTGGAATTCAGGATTATCCTTGACTATGTAAAATTGGAGGCTAGCATCATATGAGACTGTCTCAAAAATAAAAGTCATGGTGGTTCACATTTTCAGTTCCGGCACTCAGGAGGCAAGAGGCAGGCAGATCTTCGAGTATGAGGCCAGCCTGGTCTACAGAGCAAGTTCCAGGATAACCAGGGCTCTACTGAGAAACCCTGACTTAAAAAAGAAAACAAAAACAACATATCCATCACCCCCCCACACACAGTGTTTCTCTGTGTAACACACCTGGCTGTTCTGGAACTAGCTCTGTAGACCAGGCTGGCTCAAACTCACAGAGATCCGCCTGCCTCTGCCTCACAAGTGCTGGGATTAAAGGCGTGCGCCACCACTGCCCAGCTAAAAGTTTTTGATTCAGCTATCTCATCTTGTTTAACACGAAAAAGAATTTAAAAAGCTAGGTGGTGGTGGCATGCCAGGGCTGTTACACAGAGAAATTCTGTCTCGAAAAATCAGAAACAAACAAACCAAAACCAGAACAAATTTTAAAAATGGAAAGGAAAAGTAAGATCTAACAGTTAACTAGAAAGGGGAAAGTCAATTAGTGGGAAGGAGGATCATTCCTTTAAAATGATTGCCGCTCTTCTAGAGGTCTGGAGTTTGGATCCTAGCACCTACATTCTGGTCATAACTATCTCTAATTCCAGCTCTAGGGGATCCAAATCCATACTTAGACACACATTCATATACATAATTTTAAAAATGAAAAATAGTTGAGACAGGATTTCACTACTTAGCCTTGGTGTCTTGGAATCCATTATATAAATCAGACTCCTTTGAACTCACAGAGATCCCAACACTCTGGAGTGCTGAGACTAAAGGTGTTTGTGACCACACCTGGCCTTTTAAACAAATTATTGTTATTATCATTATTTTTTTAAAGATTTATTTATTTATTATATATACAACATTCTGCCTCCATGTATGCCCACATGCCAGAGGAGGGTGCCAGATCTCAGTACAGATGGTTGTGAGCCGGGAATTGAACTCAGGACCTCTGGAAGAGCAGCCAGTGCTCTTAACCGCTGAGCCATCTCTCCAGCCCTATTATCATTATTTTTGATAAGTAAAAACATCCTCTGGTAGTGGGTAACTCCACCAATGCAATAAATCAGACCAGTCCAAATCGAACCGAATTAAAGTCCAGGTTTTATTCTGAAAAAAGGATTCCTAGGTGGTCCCAGGAAAGAGGGGAACATGGCCTTTCCTTAGAAGGTCCTTTAAATACCTTGTAGGTTAAAAAAAATACGCTGTAGGTATGGTCTTGAGCATTTCTGTGGGAGGAGCCACCACTTGGCAGGCTTTCTGAGACTGGGCAAGTTTTAAGAGGAGGGGGGTGAGGCAGAGCTCCACCTGAACAATTATTATCATTATCACTTGGTTTTTCAAGACATGATTTCTCTGTGTACCTGACTGTCCTGAATCTAGCTCTAGAGACAAGACTGGCCTCGAACTCAGGGAAACCCACCTGCCCCTGACTCCTCACTGGCTTAAAAAAGTTATTTTTAAAAGATTCCGCTTAGGGGCTGGAGAGATGGCTCAGAGGTTAAGAGCACTGGCTGCTTTTCCAGAGGTCCTGAGTTCAATTCCCAGCAACCACATGGTGGCTCACAACCATCTGTACTGACATCTGGCGCCCTCCTCTGGCATGCGGGCAGAGGCAGAATGTTGTATACATAATAAATAAATAAATCTTTAAAAAAAAAAGATTCCGCTTACTTTTATGTTTATGTTTGTTTGCATGCATACATGTGTACCATGAGTGTGCTAAGTGCCTCTGGAGGCCTGAGGAGGGCACTGGATATACTGGAACTGGAGTTACTGAGAGTTGTAAAACAAGATGGATATGGTGTTGCTCATCTGTACCCCAGAACTTGGGGACAGGCTGGTCTCTGTGAGTCCTTGTCCCTTTCATATGAAAGAAATAATTATGGCCGGGCGATGGTGGCGCATGCCTTTAATCCCAGTACTCGGGAGATGCGGAGGCAGGTGGATCTCTGTGAGTTCGAGGCCAGCCTGGTCTACAAGAGCTAGTTCCAGGACAGGCTCCAAAGCTACAGAGAAACCCTGTCTCGGGGAAAAAGGAAAAAATTAAGTAAGATAGCTAAAAGGTTTAAAGTGTGTTAAATGCAGAGGGATTCAGCTCAACAACTCAGTCCTGGAATATGGGAGGCATCCCTGGATTGGGCCAGCCAAAAGGGGTGGATCTAGAGGGAGGAGGAAACAGCCGAGTGCGTTTTCCCCTCGCAGTTTTGAATCTAGCGCGATAGATTCGTCTGTAGCCAATCCTAGACCAGCATCCTCTTTCGTCAGTAGTTGCTGAGGCTCCGAGCCACGAGTCTCTCTGGTCAGTTCTAGCCGTTGCTGTTGTACTCGTGCTCGGCTCTTGCGTTTCCATCCGTTAAGAGTGAGAGGGCACCGAGAAGACCCGTAACCTCCTCGGGTATCCCCGTCAGACGGAAACCCTCGGCTACTCTTTCCACACCCGCAGACTCACTGCCTCCACGTAATGTGGGAGCTCTCTAGGCTGACTCCGTCAGAAGTTGTAGTGCCAAGATTCTGGGGCTTTTAACACGACTAGCTACAGGCACAGGAAGTTTTTGTTGTTTGTCTTCCATTCGTTCTTTCTTTCTTTTACTTTCCTTTTTTTTTTTTTTAGGAAAGCCGACCTGGGCGGGGAAGTGTCCTTGTGACGGAAGGGTTTTGAGTCCTGGCCCTTTAAACCCGAGGGGGAGGATCCGGAAGTGGATGGGCGGGGCAAGAGGCCCTGCTATATAAGAGGGCCCCAACCGCGCGGGGTCTCCAATCTGCCATTTTCTGTCCCCGAGTGAGTCTTCGCTGCCCTGAGTCCGCTGCTGTCTTCACAGGCAGTGTTCTGCCCACCGGCCCGCCACCTCAGGGGAACGATGGCCACAGAGTCGACAGCTACTGCTGCCATCGCCGGGGAGCTGGTTTCCGCTGACAAGTAAGCCGGACTGTGGCGAGCTGGAGGCACTGGCCAGTCGGCGGGGAGAGCCGGGACTGGGCTTGGCGGGCGGGACAGACGCCGTCCCCGCAACACCCTCGGGTCGGTGCGGGAGCCCCGCGTCCGAGGAGCTGGCGGCCGGCGGGGACGGCGGGCGACTGGCGCCCCCTGCCCGGCTTTCCTCGGCCGCCATCTTGCCGGGGGCAGCGGCGGGTGGCTCCATCGCCTGCCCCTTTTCTTCCTCCCCCGGCCCGGGGCTGCGGGTGGGGAGGCGGGGCCCTCCGCCGCCGCTCGACTCTTGAGCCCTTGCTTTCCGCGCACGCCTTGCAGAGGCTGGGTAGAGAGTCGGCAGAGGAACCTAGAAAATGACCAACAGATTTGGCGCCAAAAAAAAAAAAAATCCCACACACGAGGATTGAGGCTTGGACCGGAGCGCCCTGGTGGGCGGGGCCTAGGGAGGGCGGGGATTTGCACGCGTGCGTTCCGTGCCCCGAGCTCCCGAGGAGGGGGCGGAGCCTCGAGGAGGCGGGAAAACTCCATTGTTTGGGGTTTGAGCGGCTCTTGCCTCAGCTGGTGCGCAGTGAAGTTTATCCGGGACTTGGGCCACAGGGCCGCAGTCCGAGGGTCGCCATGGGGCTGACGCTCCGCCACCCTCCGCCTCGGCTGAGAAGCGTTGTGATTTTTTAGGTTTTCCGTTGCGGGTCGGAGATTTGCTTGCTTCAGGGTACATTTTCATACTCTTAAGGTCTTAGGTAGAAGCTACGTGGAGCTTTCCGCCTTCGCAGTGTTAACTTGGTAGATGGGTCTGCTAAGGGGTAAGGACCCCAAAGAAGGAATAATGGCTTTGAGAGCTTCACAGTGCTGATAAACGTGAGCCCTTCTCTGGTTAGTGCCCAGAAACACCCGTCATTTGGAGGAAGATGTTTTCCACGCAGTAGGTCCTATTTGCCAACCTACCCTTGTCTTCTTTTAGGAGCCTGCCACTATGTTTTCGTCCCTGTATATTTTAGAAGTTTTGCTTCTCGCAAAAATAAAGGTGGCTGTGAGATTTTTGAGTGGTTTTGCTATAGGTTAGGTATTTTAGTTGACATTTTAATTAGTACATTTGTACCAGAGATTAACGATAACTTTGCACAACCTACCTATCACCCTTTGGTTCTTTTCATAGTGGGTTCTTGAAAAGCAGTGTTTTTCAGACCACTCACTCAGTAATTTGGGAACTACAGTTTCAATTTTAGATTCCCATTTCCTGCTTCTTTATTGATTGCTTATGACCAGAGTAGATTGATTTGCTAATTCTGTAGAATTTATTACAAGAGCAACCTCTCTTTATGGTGCTTCCTGAACAGCTGTTATTACATTGGGGATCCTCATCCTTCCAATACTTTACAGTTTGGGGGATGTAGCTCGGTTTCTTTGCCTAGCATGTATGAAGTTTCAGTTGAATCTCATCACGGATTTTTTTTTTTAAAATATTTATTTATTTATTATTTATACAGTATTCTGTCTGCTTGTATGCCTGCAGGCCAGAAGAGGGCACCAGACCTCATTACAGATGGTTGTGAGCCACCATGTGGTTGCTGGGAATTGAACTCAGGACCTTTGGAAGAGCAGGCAGTGCTCTTAACCGCTGAGCCATTTCTCCAGCCCCCTCATCACAGAATTTTTCATGTCATTTGTATCCAGTCAAACTTTGGTCACTGGTAATTTTCAACTTCCTGACAGGCTATACATAAAAAATTACATGCTCACTTATTTTTAAAAAGCCTCAAACTTTTATTTATGTTTGTTTTTCGAGACAAGGTTTTTAGGTCAGACATTCCTGACTACCCTGGAACTTGCTCTGTAGATCAGGATGGCCTTGAACTCAGAGTTCTGCCTGCCTCTGCCACCCAAGTGCTCTAATTAAAGGCCTGCACCATGCCACAACCCCCACTTTCCCGCCACATGTTTTTGTTGTTTTTTGAGATAGGGTTTTACCTCTCTTTGCCTCACAAGTGCTGGGATTAAAGGCATGCACCACCACTGCTGCCCTGCCACAAACTGAGGTATTGAACCATGAATTGCATACTACAGTATAGCAATGTTATGTATTGGGTGTGCTGTAGGTTTTTTTTTTTTTCCTTCTGAGACAGGGTTTATCTGTGATCAACTCTGACTATTCTAGAACTCTATTTGTAGACCAGGCTGGCCTTGAACTCAGAGATCTGTCTGCTTCTGTCTTCCAAGTGCTGGGATTAAAGGTGTGCCCTACCATTCATTGCCCCACGAGTTCATAGTGTTTTATGAACTTTTAATAGCATACATGTACAAAGCTTTAGGGTATTTAGAAATACAGCACAATCTGACATCACCCTGTGACATGTCTTCTATTTCATGAAAAAAAATTATTTTTACATATTGGAAATAATGAAAAAACCTAGTCCTTTAACCATGGTAGTTAACAAATTTTTACCTGAGCAGGGTGGTGGTTTTGCACGCCTTTAATCCCAGCACTTGGGAGGGGAGGTAGAGGCAGGCAGTTCTGTTCTGTCAGTTCTGTTCTGTAGGGAAACTCTTATCTTCAAAAACCAGAAAACTTTATCCCTGTACCATTGGATCAACATAATCAAGTAATCCTTAGTGTTGGAGGATGTTGGTAGGTCAGTGGTTGAGCACTTATTTCAAGCCTAGCATGTGTAAGAATTTGCCTAGTATAACTAGCTGTTGCAGAGTTTGTACATAAAAATCAAAAAGGTCATTCCAGGATCTGGCAGATAGCCTTTTTTTTTATTCTTTTTTTTTTTTTTTTTTTTTTTTTGGTTTTTAAGCTATGTTATTGTTTTGTGTAACATTAAGGGGAGCACATGTCAATAGAGGTCAACTTGAGTGAACCATTCTACCGTGTAGATTCCAGTGATGAAACTATGTTGTCAGGCTTGGGAGCAAGTGTGACTTTAGCCACTAAGCCATCTTATTTATTGACCCAAGAATTGAATTTAATAATGCATTTGAATCAGTAATACTTGCTTTTTATTGGTTGTTTAAAACAAAAACTTTTATATTTTTTCTATTCTTCTGACTTTACATTCAAGCTTAAAGTATCTTCTGTTTTTTTTTTCTTTTTATTCTTCATTGCAGAATTGAAGATGCCCCTGCTCCTTCTACCTCTGCAGATAAAATGGAGAGGTGAGATAATATGGTACAATTATGATCATAATTATAGTGAGGTAATAAAACTAAGGATAGTTGCTGACTACCTTAACTCACAGTAGTCATATACTATATTACTGGAACTGTACCTTTGGCCCTTCAAGTTTTCTTCTTGGATGCCTCTAAGGTTCCTTTTTAGGGATTCATTTAGATTTTTTTTTTCTCTTTCCCTTCCCTCCCTTCCTTATTTCCTTCCTTCCTTCCTAGTGGTTTTTTTGAAACAGGGTTTTTTTGTGCAACAACTCTAGCAGTCCTGGAACTCTAGACCAGGCTGGCCTCGATCTCCCAGACATCCGCCTGCCTCTGCTGAGATTAAAGGCATGCATTACCACTGCTGGGTTCATTTAGATCATTTTTATAAAATCTGCTGCTTTCATCATTCAAACCATTGGTGCTAATGTTAACGGTGGTAGGTAAACTTGTATCCTTCTGACATAAAGACTTGTGCCACCAGACCACTATGAATTGTTAGCAGATTATTGAAAAATACATAGATATTTGGAAGACATTTTGTTCAAAATGAGAACATTCCTTATGGGAATCAACTGACAGTATCTGTTGCCAGTGATAGATTTTGAGGTAAATGAAAATTAAGATTTTTGAGGATTGGTTATATGATTATTATAAAACGTTGGCCAAAAGATATCTGGGGAAGAAAGGATTTGACTTAATACTTCAAGGTCCATCAATAAGGGGAATCAGAGAGGGAACCATGGCAAGACTGCTAGTGTTTTCTTTGGTTTGCCCACAGACGCATGGTAAGCTAGTTTTGTTTTTGTTTTTCCCCTCGACAGGGTTTCTTTGGGTACCCTATCCTGGAACTTGATCTTGATCTGTAAACCGGGCTGATCTCGAATTCATAGAGATCTGTGCCTCTGCCACCCAAAAGCTGGGATTAAAGGTGTGCTCAGTTTGTTTGTTTGTTTGTTTGTTTGGTTTGATTTGGTTTTTCAAGGCATGGTTTCTCAAGTAGCTAGGATACCCAGCATATGGAATCCTGGGACAGGAGTTATCTTGGGCTAAAAGAGACACTATCTCAGAAGCAACAGCAGTAAGACTTAGAAATAATTTAAGATTTTGGAAAGTATTTTTGACCACAGTGAATTTGACAGTATCCCAATATTTTAAAAAAACGTTCTGATGAAGCTGGAGGTGACTTTAAAAAAAAATGTGGTTTGAGCTGTATTTCTAGTTATTCTAGGGATTGAAACAGGAAGATTAATTGCTTTAGCTTTAGTTTATAGCCTTTCTGTGCATTTGGTGAGACCCATTCCTCATTCTTTTTTACTAAGCCCTGAAATTACAAGTATGGATCTATCTTTTTTTTTTTTAATCCTTTTTAATGAGTATCTTGTAACTATCCTAAGGTGGTCTTTGCTTTGTAGCTGAGGATGACCTTCCAAGTGCTGGGATTAAGGGCACGTGCCACTGCCAATCAGCTCAGCCTTCTATTTATTTAGGGTTTTTGTTTGTTTTTGAGAGAGGGTTTCATGTAACATAGGTTTGCCTCAGTCTCCCATTATTTCCTGTGATGACATTGAATTTACAATTCTCTTGCCTCTGTTTTTCAACTCCTGAGACATATGCTTTTATGTACTTACTGCTGGAGATCAAATGCAGGACTTTTTGTGTTTGCTTATTAGGCAACTATTATCAACTGAGGTATATCCGTCCTTCATCTTTTATTTTTTAAGATAAGACTCACTAGACTTGGCTAGCTTTGAATTTTTAGAGATCCATCTGCCTCCACCAAACTTGGCTTCTACTTGTTTTTTTTTAACGTTATATATGTGTACATATGAATTTGTAAACGCCACAGCATGGATGGTGGAGTCTGGTGGAGGTCCCATAACAGCTTGAGTTTCTCATTTTTTGTATATGAATGCCAGGGATTGATTGAATTCAAGTTTCCAGGCATGGAGGCAAGCACTTTTTTACCTGCTGAGCCACCCCTAAAATTAATTTCTGTATTATGATGTGAGATATGAATTTTGGTTTATTTATTTTTGGATTATTTATTTAAGATTTGGTTTTTATTTATTTTTTAATTATCTTTTTAGTGTATGTTTGAGTAGCTATGCGAGCTTATGCCCTACATACATCAGGATTCTGCAGGGTGGAAGAAAGCACTAATTTTGCTGGATTGGAATTACAGTTAGGGCTACCATGTGGGTGCTGGGAATTAACCTGGGTCTTATCGAAGAACAATCTGTTCTCTTAACCCCTAAGCTACCTCTCCAGACCCCTACTTTTTTTTTTAAACTATCAGTTGTTTTTTTGCTTTTTCGAGACAGGGTTTCTCTTAGACCAGGCTGGTCTCGAACTCACAGAGATCCGCCTGCCTCTGCCTCCCAAGTGCTGGGATTAAAGGTGTGCGCCACCACCACCCGGCTAAACTATCAGTTTTATTTATTTATTTATTTATTTATTTATTTATTTATTTATTTATTTATTTATTTATTTATTTATTTTTGGTTTTTCGAGACAGGGTTTCTCTGTGGCTTTGGAGCCCATCCTGGAACTAGCTCTTGTAGACTAGGCTGGCGTCGAACTCACAGAGATCCGCCTGCCTCTGCCTCCCAAGTGCTGGGATTAAAGGCGTGCGCCACCACCGCCCGGCTAAACTATCAGTTTTATTCTAGGATTGTTATACAGATTATAGATTACACATTTCCTATTAATTGTTTGGTACCGGCCGGGCGGTGGTACCTTTGTCAAGATTTTTTTAAGGACTTATTAGTGTTCTACCTACACGTACACCTCCATGCCAGAAGAGGGCTCCTGATCTCATTACAGATGGTTGTGAGCCACCATGTGGTTGCTGGGAATGAGCAGCCAGTGCTTTCAACCTCTGAGCCATTTCTCCAGCCCTCTGTCGAGATTTTAATTGCCTATATTGTGTGGATCTATTTTGTATTCTGATCTGTTCTTTTTATTTTATGCTTTATACCATAATGTCCTACTTTTTCCCCTATAATGTCTTACCTTAATCACCGTCTCCTACCTAAGTTTTTCTTTTGTGGTATAAGGGACTTGATTGAATCTAGGTTCTCACGCATGCTAAGAAAAGGTTTTAACTGAGTCACTCAGTTGTATTTCCAAGTCAAACTACATGCTTTGTCCTTCCTTCCTCTTTTTTTTTTTTTTTTCGTTTTTTGAGACAGGGTTTCGCTGTGGCTTTGGAGCCTGTCCTGGAACTAGCTCCGTAGACCGCCTGGCCTTCCTTCCTCTTTTTAATTTAAATTGTTTTGCTGCTGAATGGTGGTGGTTTATGCCTTTAATCCCAGCACTCCCAGAGACAGAGACAGGCGGATCTCTTGAGTTCGAGGCCAGCTTGGTCTACAGAGTGAGTTCCAGGCTTCAAAGCTATAGAGAAACCCTGTCTCAAGAAACCAAAAAAGAGCCGGGCGGTGGTGGCGCACGCCTTTAATCCCAGCACTCGGGAGGCAGAGGCAGGCGGATCTCTGTGAGTTCGAGACCAGCCTGGTCTACAAGAGCTAGTTCCAGGACAGGCTCCAAAACCACAGAGAAACCCTGTCTCGAAAAAACCAAAAAAAAAAAAAAAAAAAAAAAAAAGAAACCCCCCCAAAAAAAGTTTTGCCTTTGTATATTACATGTACCATGTGCTAGCACAGTCAGAAAAGGGCATTGCATTCCCTGGAACTGGAGTTAGTGATGGTTGTAAACTTCCATGTAGGTACTAGGAACTGAATCTGGGACTTCTGCAAGATTAGGCACTTAACTGCTGAGCCTTCTTTCTGCCCCACTTTTTTAAGACAAAGACTTACTTTATAGCTTTGGCTCCCCTGAACTATGTAGTAGACCAATCTGGCCTCCAATCATAGAAATAGGCCGCCTCTGCCATGTGATTTTAGTGGGATTAAAGTTGTGTGCCACCATACCATCTTTCTGTTTTTATTTGTTTCATTTTTTTTTTTTTTTGATTTTTCGAGACAGGGTTTCTCCATAGCTTTTGGTTCCTGTCCTGGAACTAGCTCTTGTAGACCAGGCTGGCCTCGAACTCACAGAGATCCGCCTGCCTCTGCCTCCCGAGTGCTGGAATTAAAAGGCGTGAGCCACCACCGCCCGGCCATCTTTCTGTTTTTAGATGAGGTCTGTTAACTAGGTTTATCTCTATATTCTGAGTTCTGATACTATAGATATCTATGACCATGTCTTGTTTATATAGTTGTAGAGATGGAACCTAGAGCTTTGCACATATTAGGAAAGCATAGTTAACATCTCTATCCTCAGCCTTGTCTGTTTTGTTGTTTTGGTTGGTTGATCTCCCCCCTCCCCCCGATGATTACTCTGTGTAACCCTGGTTGTTTTGGAACTCTGGTCTCAAAATCAGAGATCCACCTGTCTGCCTCCTGAGTGTACCAGTGTACCACCACTACCATTTCTCTTCTTCCTTCCTTCCTTCCTTCCTTCCTTCCTTCCTTCCTTCCTTCCTTCCTTCCTTCCTTCCTTCTTTCTCTTTCTGTCTTTCTTTCTGGTTAATTTTTTCTTTAGCTAGTAAACTTGTATGACTTTGGGGTTCCCTAGTGGTTCCTTTTTTATTATATATAATAATATGTATTGTAACATTGGTAAAGCATTTGTGAATGTATTGTATATAATAACACATTGTAACATTGGTAAAGCATTTGCGAATGCTGCATTTCTAATCTCTTGTGTCTGTTTTGATTTATTGAGTCAAGGCAAGGTTTCACTGGTAACCTTGGCTGTTCAGTAACTAGCTCTGTAGAACAGGCTGACCTTAAACTCACAGAGAGATCTGTGATTAAAGTATGCCACTTGCCACCCTTCACATACACAACCTAGCCTTTTCAGTCAATCCTGCCTTTGCCTTTAGAATGCTGGGATTATCTATCATCATGCCCAATTAATTTGCTAGGTCTTCCATAGCAGTCCAAAATTAAAAATTTACATTGTTATGGTTTAAATGTAAAATTGTATTCAGTGAGTATTGGTTTAAACAATATTTGTTACTGAATAAAATATTTTTCTTGCAGTTTGGATGTGGATAGTGAAGCTAAGAAACTATTGGGATTAGGACAGAAACATCTGGTAATGGGGGACATTCCATCGGCGGTTAATGCATTCCAGGAAGCAGCTAGTCTTTTGTAAGTATATGTTTATTATAAAACAGTATTATATTGCCAACCAACCTTTAAAAGTTTTTCTATGGGGAGAAAGAATGAAGACTAAGGATATAGTTAAATGGTAGAGTACTTGTCTAATATATATGTCTAATCCTCTGAACCACAACTCTGGCTCTTTACATCCCATAGAGGAGTTTTTCTTGTAATTCTAAGCCTAAGTATCACTTCGTAATTTCAGTAATTTTTCTGAGTAAGGTGATTTTTTCCAGTCATTACTGATTAAGAAGACAATTAAAACCAGACAATAGTGGTGCATGCCTTTAATCCCAGCACTCTGGAGGCCGAGGCAGGTGGATCCTCTGAATTTGAGACCAGCCTGGTCTACAGAGTGAGTTCCAGGACAGCCTGGGTTACATAGAAACCCTGTCTTGAAAACCAATAAAAGAAAAAAGACAGTTTATTTTTACTCTTTATTATTTAAAATATGATTGGGTTCAGTTAAAATATGATTGGTTCTACAGAACTTATTCTGTAGACCACGCTGGCTTGCCTCTCAAGTGCTGGAATTAAAGGTGTGTACCACCATCGCTTGGCTAAGAGATCTTGTTTGATTACTTTTTTTTTTTAAAGAAACTATTTGTTGTGTTTGCAGGCAAAACACCAATGAATATAAAATAAAAGTAAATTATAGGGAAAAAAAAACAAACCCAAAAACAATAGTCTTTATTTCAGTATAACTTTTCATGATTCTTTTTTTATCAAGCAAGTTCCAATCAAAGGTCTTGTAACTGTTCTGGTCCACAGTGATATTTGTAGTGTGGCAGGAGGAATACCTATTATAAAATACCTCGTTGGGAGTACTTAAAATATATATTATGTATGTGTGAAGAACATGTAACATTAACATCATGTGTTAACTAGCAATGAACAATGTTCAGACTAGATATTTACTTTCTTTATAGAGGCAAGAAATATGGAGAAACAGCTAATGAATGTGGAGAAGCCTTCTTTTTTTATGGGAAGTCACTTTTGGAGTTGGCCAGGTATGTCTTGGAAAGCCTCATTTTGTAAATAGGATATTTTATATTACTTTGGTCTGTTTAAAAATTGAAGCTTTCTTGTTGGCTAAAATTATTTATGCAAAAAAATGAAATTTTAGGGTTTTGAATTAGTGGAAGCTATTTTCAGTAATAGATAATGATTGATCAGAGTTTAAGACAGGGTTGTGAACATTCAGAAGTATTCTGAGCTAGCTCAAAACTCAATGACTGTATGGAGGACAATAAGGAGTACATTAAAGTGTCTAGTAAGGAGAAATTTCTGCTTGTTATGATTCCACATTTGTGAATTTCCCCACACCTGGGGAGGCTAAAACAGGAGGATCAAGTTTAAGGGGAGCCTAAGCAAGCCTAAGAGTGACCCTGTTCCAAGCCCATATTCTTCTCCATAGTTAAAAGGACTTACTATTAATGTTCTTGGAAACCACTCAAGAAATTTATTAACATGTCTGAAATATTTGAAACCATATAAAATGACAAACGATCAGTCTTTACATATAGTTCTCTTCTTATGTTCTTAATTTTGTGATTATTCAAAACACTTAATGACTTGGTTTGAAAATGTTGACAGAGCACTGGCCCTTTAGAGAAATGGGACTGGATGTGATGTTTGGGAAATAGTATGTTCCTGCTATACAAGGAAATTAATATTTTAATTCTTCATAATAATGGGTTTCATTAGTACTTTTCTTACATAATCATCATATAGTTCAATTATTTTTACCCCCGTTTACCCTCTCATGCCCTTCCCACTTGTGTTAATACTCTTTTTCCCAGCTGTGACCCTGCTTCCTGTACTTTGATGTGTGCTACCAGTGAGTTTCGTTAGGTTCATTCATAGGCAAGAGGGTAGTTTATCAGTGGTTGCACACTGAAGGAAATGTCTTTGGCTTCCTACCAGTTGTTGTCAGTGTATATAAAAATTTTCAAGTAAGGCTGAAGCCTCATGAGCCCCTTCCATTTTCCCTGGCCAGTTGCTCGCAGGCCTATTCCTGTGGCGATCTTGCATAGGCGATCACGGTTGCTGGAGAGCAGAAGAGTGTTCTTGTCTTATCATATCTGGAAATTAGTATCCTCACCCTTCATTTCCAATCACACATTCCTTGTGCCTCTTCTTGGTGTCCCCTGAGCCTTGGGAGTATAATACAGATGTCCCAGGGTGAGTCCATGACTATCATGGAAGGGAGCATCACAGCAAATCAGTAGGCATGGCACTAGAGAATTATCTGAGAGCTTAGAACTGAGGCAGCAAACTTGATGTGGAGAGAGTAAATTGAGAATGTTATCCCTAGTAACAGTCCTCTTCCAACAAGCCAAACCTCCACTAACTGGGGATCAAGCTATGACCCTAACATGAGCCTATGGGGGGTAGGTTTCATTCAAACCACTACCAGGTGTTCACTGTGTAAACCAGGCTGGTCTTGGATTCAGAGAATTGCCTGATACTGACTCCTGAGTGTTGGGATTAAAGGCATGTGACAAAGATTCTTTTTTTTATTTTAATTTGATGTAAGTGTGGGTATGTGCATATGTGAGCAAGTGTTCTTCCAGGCTAGAGTCCTCAGATCCCCTTGGGCTGGAGTTAGATTTGTGAGCCATCTGATGTGAGTGCTAGCAACTGAACTCAGAAGTGCAGCACTGCTTCCCCATCTCCCCTGGCCTCTCATCCCCTTATTTTTAAAGACTAGTCTCGGGCTGGAGAGATGGCTCAGAGGATTGCCTGCTCTTCCAAAGGTCCTGAGTTCAATTCCCAGCAACCACATCTGTAATGGGGTCTGGTGCCCTCTTCTGGTCTTCAGGCATACACACAGACAGAATATTGTATACATAATAAATAAATAAATATTTAAAATAAATAAAGACTAGTCTCATTTTTGTGGACCTGGCTAGCCTGGCACTTGTAGAACTACTACTCCTGGTTTGAATATGTAGCTTTGTTTTCTTTTTACTTTATTTCTTTTTGTTGCCTTTTTTCCATGTTGAAATACATTGTTAGGGACTAGTTATACTTTTGTGCTTTTTCTTGTAGAATGGAGAATGGAGTGCTGGGAAATGCCTTGGAAGGAGTGCATGTAGAAGAGGAAGAAGAAAAAACAGAAGACGAATCTTTGGTTGAAAATAATGATAATGTAGATGGTATGTAGAGTTGCATGCTGCATTCAAGAGATGCGATGACCTATGGTTCCTTTAAATAAGTTATAGAAATAGGGTCCTTATGTTGGTGGTTTCTCCAAAGGTACTTGGGCTGATACAATAGATGTAGGCTATTATTAAAGTGACAGCCTCTCTAAGAGAGTAACTAAATTTATCTAATAACCATCATTTAAGTTGTATATTTAAATATTAAGAACATTACTTTTCTGATGCATATTTATTTTTAAAACCATGTTGCATAGCCCAGTTATTTTAATGTAGGAGTCCTTGGAGCACTTTTTTTGTGTTTTATGCATCTTAGAAAATTAAATATTTTCTGAGTTTGGCTGTTAGAGTTTTACAGATCAAATAAATATAATGTTGAAGAGAGTAAGGAAAGGTTGACACATGTCTTCTCTGACTGGTAATCAGATTACTTGAAGTGAATATATGCAGTTTCTAGTCTAAAGAGGTTTGATTTCTTTTGCAGTATGTTGCTTTGCTAGCTTGGATTCTCTCTGCTTTTCTCACCGGGGCACCTGCTAGCTAAATCTTAGCCAGGCTATTTGAGGACTTAAAGGGAATGTATTTCTAGTTTCCATTTATGCTTTTATCATTAAACTCGAAGACATGTTTATGCTTCATGTTCTTTAACCATGTAGAGGAAGCAAGGGAAGAGTTGAGAGAACAGGTTTATGACGCCATGGGAGAAAAAGAAGCCAAAAAAGCAGAAGGCAAGTCTCTGTCAAAGCCTGAAACTGATACAGAACAGGAAAGTGAAGTGGAGAAGGGTGGAAGAGAAGATATGGATATAAGTGAGCCTGCAGAGAAGCTACAGGAAAAAGTTGAATCAACTTCAAAGCAGTTAACTGAATCCTCTGGAGAGGCAAAAGAAGCAGCAATACCAGGACTGAATGAAGCTGAGGTCACTTCTGGGAAGACAGAACAGGCATCATTGTGTGCTGAGGAAGGAAAATCAATTTCTGGAGCTTATGTTCAAAATAAAGAATGCAGAGAAACAGTGCCTCAGGAGAAGGAGGGAGAGGAAATAATGAGCATAGAAAAAAAGCCGAAAGAAACTTCAGAAGATCAGCCTATTGGGGCTCCAGAAAAGCAGGGCACTGCCATGAAGGTAGAAGCTGAAACAGTAGATGCAGCAGTCAATGTGGGTGTGGACATGGGTGGGGAGGAACCAAAGGATCAGGTAGCTTCCTCTGAGAGTGAAGTAGGAACGGCTGTTCTTGAGCAACTGTCAGGGCAAGATGCAGTGTCACCAGCGGTGCCTGCAGAGGCTGGGTCAGATGTCTCTGAGAAGCCAGGGCAGGAGATTACAGTTCTTCTCAACAATGGTTCAGTTGATGGACCATCAGCTGCAGAAGATCAGACTCCTAGTGAACCACAGACTTCTGCAGAAAGACTGACAGAGACTAAAGATGGTTCAAGTGTAGAGGAGGTCAAGGCAGAGCTGGTTCCTGAACAGGAGGAAGCTATGCTACCTGTAGAAGAGTCTGAGGCAGCTGGAGATGAGGTTGAGACCAAAGTAGCCCAGAGGGCCACGGAGAAAGCACCTGAAGACAAATTTAAGATAGCTGCTAATGAAGAGACACAAGAGAGAGACGAACAGATGAAAGAGGGTGAAGGTAACCGGGATACACTAGAGCTGCAATGGGTGGAGTCCATTCTAGATTTGACTCACTAATCATTGGTAAAAGTCAGCCTTCCATTCAGAATTTTCAGTCTGCCTTTGGATTAGGAAAGGATTACTTTAGGAAAGGTCTAAATGAAATGGGGTTAATTTAAGAACATGGTGATAGGTTAAAGTTAAATCAAGAACACCAAGTCTTTAGCTGGTGGTAGCTAATATTTTTACTAATTAAAAAGTAGATCTTCTGATTTCTGAAATTTGGCTAGCTATCAGTAACTTGTGCCATACTAGCCAATGAGGTGATATGAAGGGTGGATTAAAAATGGATTGTGGGATAGGTAGGGAAATAATAGGATAGGCTGGCAGAGAATGCTGAATGGATGTTAACTTGCATGCCTTTGGGTTTTTTAACTTACTGTTCACATAGTTTCTCTTATGTGCTGTAGGAAGTAGGAACCCAACAGTAGAATCCACTGAATTGGTACACTTAAGCAGGCATGCCATTTAAATAAATGAAGGCAGTTAGCATTCTTGTGTCCTTTCCACATTTTGATTTATAGATGCTTAGAGGTTATTCACAATAATGTTAGTAGTGTGTCCCACCCCTTTTTCAGGGAAAAGAGATAGCAAAGTACTTAGCTATTTATTATCTCTTGTTGCTTTCCTTCCTCATTTCATGCTTGCTTTGGCTGCTAAACAACTTAGTGTTAGTGGCTTAATCCTGTTTCAATTTTATCAGAATTTTTTAGCCTCTAATTACTAATTGGCACGTCTGACTTGAGTTGTGCTCAGTTGGGGATTCTACTGTATATGTAAATTTCATCTAACATGGGCATTAATGACTACAGGTCTTATTTCAATTAATATCTTGTGTAATTGCTAGACTGTTTCAAGAGTTATCTATTTACAGGTATATTTCAATTAATATTTTTTGTGTAATTGCTAGACTATTTTGAGAGTTGTCTTAAGTTGTAGATTTTCAATGATCCATCTTTAATACTTGACCTTTTTGGCAAGCATCTACCTATAATGTAGATCCTTCCCTGCTCTCCAGCCAGCATGGACACAACCAGAGGTGAACTTGTCAAGTGTTAGTACTGGTGGGCTTCTTAAGTTTCAGGACTTCTTTAGTAGAAAGCACAGAATTGAATTCCTGTTTTTTTTTTTTGAAACAGGTTTTTTTAAAATGCTGATGTCTTGTTTCCTCCTCTTCTCTTCCTAGTGTTGAGGATTGAACCCAGGGCAGCATGTGTATTAGACAAGCACTCCACTATTGAACCAAATCCATAGCCTATGAGTGTTATTTGACTGATAAAATTTTCTGTATTTTCCAAATAAGGCATGGGGGGGGCAGGAAGTCTTTCATCACACCTAATAAAGAAATGGGTAAGTCAGGCTTTAAGGCTTAAATGCTAGTTCACCCCTTCCCCTAGACAGGGCTTCTCTTTGTAACAGCCCTAGCTCTGTAAACAAGGCTGTCCTGCCTCTGTCTCCTAGGTATTGGGATTAAAGGTGTGGGTGTGCAGTGCTAGTCCTCATCTTACATGTGAGAACCTGAGTTTGAATCCCCAGAACCCACATAAAAGTGGGAATGGACTCACATCTATACCAGTGCTCTTAAGAGGAGATAAGGAACCACAGACAGAACTCCCAGATGCTTGTGAAACAACTAATTTGGAACATAGGACAGACACCCTATCTGATCTCTGACCCAACCCAAGGCTATCCTCTGCCCTATATAATTAATGTACCCACATTCCCATATATACATCTCTACACACAGTTAAAGCACTGGTGCCTGAAATTACACTGAGTGGTAGAATACTTGTCTGGCATGAGTAAAGTTCTGTGTTTGATCCCAGCAGCATAAGAAAATAGGAATCCATTTCATGGTACTTGACTTTTTATGGCTTGTAGGATATGAATATTGCTCATAAATCAATGTGTTCTTTACTTTTTCCTGTTCCATTCTCTGTCTTCTTGGTGTGTTTTAATTTTCATGTTAGATATGGTTGGTAAGTGAACAAAAATTTAAATTGCTCTGCTCAGGTTGTTTGTGCTAAGTGGGTATTTGATTTATGTATAGGAATTCCACATCATTTATTTGTTTTTGAGGGAGGAGCTCATGAGATTACATGAGGCACCATGCCTGGGTTTGGTTAAATATTTTTTTTGTTGTTGGTATTTTTCTTTTGAAACAGGGTTTCTGTCTGGAACTCATTTTAGACCAGGCTGTACTCAAACTCAGATCTGCTTGCCTCTGCCTTTTGAGTGCTGGGATTAAAAGGTGTGTGCTGCCATTATACTTTTTATTAAAATAAAAAGACATCACAGCTTTTCATTAAATCTTTAGGTAGTAAAAATAAATATATGAAATTTTAAGCAGTATTGTGAGAGTACATGTATCTACTTCTGTACTCTGATTATTGTAGGAGGATGTGTGGAGTCATTAAAATGAATCTAGTCTAAACTTCAGGGCACTACATTACATGAAAAAGGTAACGCTGGAGCTGGATTAGTTGTTAAGAGCACATACTGCTCTTGAAAAGGACCAGTTTGGTTCTCAGCCCCATAGTAGACAGCTCACAACTGCCTGTAACTCCACTTCCAGGGCATCTTTCTGGGCCTCCACGTGTGTATGTGTGTATGTATGTATATATATATATATACATACATACACACATACATACATGATTAAAAATCTAAATTAAAAAATGCTTTGGTAGCTCTACTTCAGAAGCCCTAAATTGCATAGTCAGAGACAAATAAAAGAGCCTTTTTGTATTCTGGGAACTTAATAACTAGCTAGTTGTGGAGCTCCAGTCTCAGAGACCTTGTCTCAGAAAATAAGGTGGAAAGAGATAGAGGAAGCACCTGACACTGACTTTTTGTCTCTGTGGATATATGCTACACACAATTATGAGACTTGGTTAGTTATGGTTTAACTATAGTTGTTAACTAGGTCCTTATTTGCAAATGTTCAGGTACTGTTGGTTTGTGCTACCAATTGGAAATATACAAGAATGTTCTATGCCTGTTGTCATTATGAATCAGTGTTGATTTGCAGATAAATTGCTGAGACCGGCACTATGGCCAGGTGTTTAGTAAGCACTTGAGAAGGAGAGGCAGCCAGGTCTCTCTTGGCTTGAAGCCAGCCTGGTATATACGTCAAGTTTAAGAATGGCTGAAGTTAGACCTTGTCTCAAACAACAACATTTTATAATCTTTGAGTTGGAGTTAAAAATGTTGAACATGCCTGGTGGTGGTTCATGCCTTTAATTCCAGTACTCTCGGGTGGAAGCAGGAGGATCTGGATCTCTGAGTTGTAGACCAGCCTGGTCTACAGAGTGAGTTTCAGAACAGGTTCCAAAGCTACAGAGAAACCTTGTCTTGGGAGGAAAAAAAAAACCCAAAAAAGTTGAGCATGCTGCCAGCTATATATTCCCAGCTACTAGGGAGATGCAGAAGGATTGCAATCTTTGGTCTTTGGGGCTAGTTTGGGCTATATAGTAAGAGTTTGTTTCTTTAAGAAGTGGAAGGGGCTGGAGAGATGGATGGCTCAGCAGCTAAGAACAGCCATTAGCTACTCTTCCAGAGGTCCTAAATTCAATCCCAGCAACCACATGGTTGCCCACAGCCATTTGTATTGACATCTGTTTCCCTCCTCTGGCCTGAAGGCAGAACACTACATAATATATAATATAATAATAAAATATATAAATAAATGAGTGAATAAATAAATTTTAGAAAAAACAGCAACAAAAACAGAAGCCTGGGCAGTAGAGTCACACACACGCCTTTAAACCTAGCATTCAGGAGATAGAGACAGGCAGATTTCTGTGAGTTCAAGGCCAGCCTGATGTACAAGAGCTATTTCCAGGACAGCTAGGGCTGTTACACAGAGAAACCCTGTCTCAAAAACCAAACCATACAAACAACACCCAGAAAAAAATAAAACAACAAAAAGCCCAACTAGCATAATACATACTTAATTTAAGTGATGATTGTGTCAACTGAAACAGCTGGTGTTTTGGGTTTTAAATCTTATGAAAGCTTGTTTCTGACTTGTGACTGTGTATCAAAATAGGTGTAGGTATGGTTACATATTTAAATGAAAATTGTTTTTTGAATCAGGGTTTCTCTGCCCTGGCTGTCCTGGAACTCATTCTTGGGCTGACCTCAAATTCAGAAATTCACCTGCCTCTGACTCTTGAGTGCTAGGATTAAAGACATTTGCCACCAACACTTGGTTTATGTTGAAATCTTAAGAAACTGGCTTGTTTATTCCTAATTTTTTTTGTTGTTGTTGTTTCTAGAGTCTATCTGACATGCTCTTGTCATTTTCTTTGTCTTCTTCCTCTTCCCCATAGCTTCTTGTCCCTTGGCTAATGGGATTATTTAGGTTTTGGTACTTTCAGTGTACTGTTTATTTAATGAATGACTAAAACTTGTCTGCCGCGTAGATGCAAGATTCTTGGAAGGCTTTATTTCCTTAGTCCTTAAACGTTGACATTTTGATGAATAGACTAGATTTGAATTAGATGTTAACCTCTGATTTTAACTTCAGATGCTAACTGATGTGGGTTAGCCTCTTTCCTGTTCTGTCTTAGAATGTAGGTTGACAGATAATTTATCAGAATCTGACCAAATAGAAAATACCTTTAGTTACATCTCAATACTGATGAATTTTTGCTTGTAGACACTGAAGGCTCAGAGGAAGAAGACAAAGAAAATGACAAGGCTGAAGAAAACACAAATGAATCAGTTCTTGAAAACAAGGTAAGTTGTTATTCCTTCAGTAACTTTGTTACTGTAGACCCATGGCTTACTAGAATAGAAAGGTAGATAGCTGGTTCTTGGTTAGGGCACAGAGGTCCTTTATTCATCATAAAATGAAATGCAGCATCACAATTACGTTTCACTTTACATAGAGACATATACTAGGGGCCCATTTGGTAGGTTTTATAGAGAAGGCCTGCATTTTGAGTTGCAACCAACTTTCCTTTTTAAAATGATAGTAAATTATATGTTTAGATATATTTTCAAAGGATGTCTTGTACTTCTGCCTAATGCCAATGATTTGGATATACTTCAGTCTCTTCAAGAAAACGAAGAGGAGGAGATTGGGAACTTAGAGCTTGCCTGGGATATGCTGGATTTAGCAAAGATCATTTTTAAAAGGTAAAAACTCTTGGTGCTTTTAAGTAGATTGGTGGTTGAAAATGCAAAAACACTTTAGGATTAGAGTTATTTTTAAGGCTTTTCTAATTACCTTTCTTTTTAGGCAAGAAACAAAAGAAGCTCAGCTTTATGCTGCACAAGCCCATCTTAAACTTGGAGAAGTTAGTGTTGAATCTGGTAATGCATTTTCCAATTTTGCTGTCTCCTAACTTCTTTCATGTCCTCATTCTCTTGTTTCTATAGACAGAAGAATAGGTCTGAGTTCCTTATAGTGCCTAGAGCAGTGAAACATCCTTATAAATGGTTTATCTGACAGTTAAACCAAACTTAGCAGGGGAAACAGAGATAGGAAGATCTTTGAGCTCAAGAGCAGTATGGTCTATGTAGCAAATTCTAGGCCACCCAGAGCTATAGCGAGACCCTGTTTGAAAAGTTAGGAGGGAGGGAGAAATTGGAATGTAAAATGAGACTATTCCTGAACTGAATTCTGAAAGTGCTTTAAATTAAATGTTGTACAATTCTCGATGTTTTGTCTTCATTAGAGAATTATATCCAAGCTGTGGAGGAGTTCCAGGCTTGCTTAAGCCTCCAGGAACAATATTTGGAAGCCCATGACCGTCTCCTTGCAGAGACTCACTACCAGTTGGGTTTGGCCTACGGTTACAACTCTCAGTATGATGAGGCAGTGGCACAGTATGGCAAATCTATTGAAGTCATTGAGAAGAGAATGGGTGAGTGAACAGCGGCTACTTTATGCTTAGATGATGCAGCAATTTACTGTGGGGGGGAAACAAGGTCCTTTTGGTACTAATGATTTAAGCCTGTTCTTTGTAGCTGTACTAAATGAGCAGATGAAGGAGGCTGAAGGATCATTTACTGAATATGAGAAAGAAATTGAGGAGCTGAAAGAACTGCTACCTGAAATTAGAGAAAAGATAGAAGATGCAAAGGAGTCTCAGCGTAGTGGGAATGTAGCTGAACTGGCCTTGAAAGCTACTCTGGTTTGTTGAGTTTTTTCTTAAAATTTTCTAAATAACATGGTACCTGGGCTGCCCTGGACCTCACTCTGTAGACCAGGCTGGCCTCGAACTCAGAGATATGCCTGCCTATGCCTCCCAAGTGCTGGGATTAAAGGTGTGCGCCAGCACTGCCGGACTGTCCATGAGGGAGTTGATCAGAATGAGAGGTCATCTCACTTGTTCCAAACAGTACAGTTGGTAGAAAGTATGCCATGTGCAGACACACTTGTTTAAAAGCTCTCACTGTTACTTTGTGTGGCCATCGGTTTTTCTTTGCTTTTCAGCATAAATACTATATTAAACTATTGTAGAATGTTTTTGGCAATACCATATAGAAAAGGCTGAAGTCATGGAATCTCTTAAACCTAAATTACCTGGCTCCATTCCTGGCCATAGACATGCTTGCTGGGGAATGTTCTGTCAGAAATAGGACATGAAGGGTTTAGTTTCTTGTTTGTCTTTGTGTGGAAGACCTTGCCAGTGATGCTGAAACCTTTTAATCGATTGCTTGGTGGGTAACGTAAGCCTGGGTGGCTGGGGTTCTATGCTATAACTTACTGTGTCTGTGTCTCACAGGTAGAGAGTTCCTCTTCAGGTTTCACTGCTAGTGGAGCAGGCACCTCAGTCTCCATGGTGTGTATTGTGTGTGTGTTTCCTTCAATAAGCCTACCTTGAGTCAAATAAGGTTTTTGTAAATTGCTAATAACAAAGACTTATTTTTGCCAGATTGCCAATAGAAAGCCAACAGATGGTGCTTCCTCGTCAAATTGTGTGACTGATATTTCCCATCTTGTCAGAAAGAAGGTAAAATTTACATGTATTTATTTTTTAACCTTTTCTCCAGTCTACATTTGCGGGTAGGAAGTCTGAAATAATACACTAGCAATAATTGATTCACCCTCTTAGTGGCACAGTGTAACACTCATTTTCAAAAGAGTGAATTCTTTTTTTTTTTTTTTTTTTTTTGTTTTTTCTAGACAGGGTTTCTCTGTAGCTTTGGAGCCTGTCCTGGAACTTGCTTTGTAGACCAGGCTGGCCTCGATCCCCCTGCCTCTACCTCCCGAGTGCTGGGATTAAAGGCGTGAGCCACCACCGCCCTGGGCCAAGAGAGTGAATTTATGTGAACCATTTCACTTAGCATACCTTACATAGCAAACTCATGGCTTCTTAGCCTGGGGCTACTTGGAAAGCTAAACAGGATTGATTAAGATGAGTACATTTTAAAATCTGACTGGTTTATTAGCATGGCTGTTGACACTCTTGCCAATAGTCCCAATCAATAATTCTTTCCCTGAGGGGTAAATCTTGGCTTCTGTCTCTACTGACTGAAAGTAGGTAACCTATTTGTACTCTTCAGATCTCTACCCCTCACTCTCCCCAATTCCACGTGTCCCAACTAGGGAAATGTTAAGATAAAATACACTGGGACATAGCAGTTTATTCCACTGTGTAGTGGTCAGCATTGCCCTGTGCTAGAGAGCAGAGCTAGTGAACTGTGAGTCAGGATGTTCAGGATATTGGCACCATGGGGATTACGGGATTATTTTGCAGTTTGTGTTTTTAAGATAAATATGAGGCCTTCATAATTGTATCTTTAGAGGAAACCAGAAGAAGAGAGCCCCCGGAAAGATGATGCAAAGAAAGCCAAGCAGGAGCCAGAGCTGAATGGAGGCAGTGGGGATGCTGGCCCCAGTGGACAGGAAGTTTCAGAAAACATGGAGGCTGAGGTGGGTAGTTTTAAGACTTGGCCACTTGGCCTAACCTGCTGCTTTCAGGGCTGGGAAGCCAGGCCTTCCAAGTGCATATGATATAATAACAGAATGGTTGTCCTGAATATAGTTTGCTTATGAATGCCTGATAGATTTTATGATTTCTTTCATGAATTATGGAAAGGTGAGACTATTTGATCCTCCCATGTAATGTGTGAACTGCTAGCTTTTTCAGCCTTAGCATCTTGTAATTTTGTTTCATAGAAAAGTGCAAGCTTCCCTGTGTTTACTTGTGACTGAAGCCTGCTACGTTATACATTATGGGATGGCTTACGTCATACCTAAGTTATACCTAGGCTCTTTGTCTTTTAGGCTGAGAATCAGGCTAAAAGCCCAGCAGCAGCAGAGGGGACAGTGGAGTCTGCAGCTACAGTTGAAGGCACTGCATGTTAAGAGGGAACAGAACCTTTCTCCCAAGGGAAAGTGGTTTTGTACATAATGTATTTTTTCACTTTTGGGGATTCTTTTTGTATAACTTCAATAAAGATTGTAGGCAACAGCTAAGGCTTTTATGGCTTTTTCTTAAATATATGCCTTGGGGCACTAGGTTGTTTTGGTGTATGTGTTTACTGTGTATGTTGCTGTTGGACAACCCACTTCCTGTCTAATGCAGAGGTGATCAAATATGGCTAGATGTCCATCTTCTTCTGGTGCTAAGTTTCTACTTCCAAATACTTGGCTGAATTTTATTGTCTTGCACTTTCAGTGGTGCTGTTCCTGGATTGGGGGAGGTCTGCCAAACAAGAACTGGTAGGAATGTACTTGGTGCTGAAAATGGATGATTGGATATGAGCCAGGTCTTGGGTTGTACCGATTTTCTTTCACCTGGTTTCCAATTAAGACTATAATCCTATGCTGGAAAACTGATAAAAACATGGGAAGTGATCCCTGAGGAAAACAGTTGGTATGTTAAATCAGAGACACAAGCTCTGACTGGAAAGGCTCAGATTGAGGTGGGGATAACTGGTGGAAGAATATGGAGGAGAAAGTCTGATCTGTACATAGTAAGGTTGCAGTATGTCAATAATTGGAATTGTTCTATTGTCTGCAGTTTTGCTTTAGAAAAAATAAATATGCTAATTAAAATCTTTCTTCTGGAATTATACTTTTTTACAAGAAGGGTTCTGGATTACCTGGAGTACCTCACTGGGATATGGGGTTGAGTGACAAGCTGTTCTGTCAGTTCTGGGTATTTAGTTGAGGTGCTAAAGGCCATCCCATTGAATGCAGGAAGTGGGAGCTGCCTTACACTGGCTCACTGGCTCTTTTGTTTTGTTTTTCCAAGACAGGGTTTCCCAGTAGTTTTAGAGTCTGTCCTTGAACTAGCTCTTGTAGACCAGGCGAACTCACAGAGATCTGCCTGCCTCTGCCTCCAGAGTGCTGGGATTAAAGTCATGCGCCATCACCACCCGGCTCCACTGGCTCTTTCAAAGGCCAGTGTTGAAACAGATCCCCCTCATTGCTGCCGGAGAAGCATAGAGCCTGGGGGCAAAGTAGTGTTGAGTGCGGATGGCATGTGCTGAAATGACAGTTTTTGTGTTGTTTGTTTTTTTTTCCTCTCACAAATTATTTCTCTGGGCTGGTCACTAAGGCTTGGGCTCATCCTGACTTTGAACATTGTATTGTTCTGAGTCCTAAAGTTTCTCCATCTTTCCAGTTGGAATTGACTTGATATGACCAGTACAAGATCTTTGCTGATTGGATTTGTAGTTGTTCAGAATGCTATTCCAGTACATGATCTACTTGGCTGAAACCTAAATCTTCAGGAAGCTTTGGATTGTGGATGGATAGATTTCTGTCTAGAAGTACTGACGAAGCTGGGACTGTAGTGAAATCTGACAATAAAGCTAGCTTTAGTAAAAACTAGCTATTTTCAAAGATTTGGATGCCAGGCAGTTACTGTGGATATCTGAAATCATTTACTCCTCAATCTGTTTTGCGAAAGGAAAATGTACAGAATAAAACCTAGTTGGCTTGGTTGGAATTTATCTAAGGCTTTATTAAAAAAAAAAAAAACAAAAAAACTGCAGGTCAGGCTGGGTGGCGGGGTCGCACACCTTTATTCCCAGCACTCGGGAGGCAGAAGCAGGTTGATTATTGAGTTTGTGGCCAGTGTGGTCTACAAGAGTAAGTTCCAGGACAGCCAGGACTATTATATAGAAAAATTCAGTCTTGAAAAACCAAAAGAAAAAAAAAGCTACAAGTCTAGAACTAGGCCTTCTGTCTCAAAAACTTGGTGGGTTTGGGTCAAAACTGGTGGGATCTCAAATGCTTATCTTCATCTGTGACACTGACGAAAGCCTCTTCTGTGGAAGGCTGGGGGTCTACAAAGCCAGGATTGTGGGAGAAGGAACTGGTTTCCAGTGAAGATGGATTGGATACCTGTAGAACATGAAAGATAGTTTTGTTGTTGTTCTTGTTTTAATTTAAGCAGAACTAGTAAAAAGATTGTGGACAAAGTCACAGAGAAGTAGGTCCTGCTACACAGTAGTTTAATGGGTAAACTTTAAGGATCAAATGGGTTAATAATAGTCACTGATGCATACTAGCTAATAGAAGCTGATCAGTCATACTTTCTAGCTGCAGTGGATTCTTACCAGTGGTGGGTACTGGAACTGGTACTCATGGGCACTTGCTGGATTGATCTCTGCCAATGTCTGGACATCTGCGTCTCTTGCATTCACCAGTCTCAGAAAGAGCTCAGCTTGACCTGCCTGGGAAAAGGAAGAGTGGTACTCCATCTGAATCTTGGAGTAGACCCAGTCCCTACCCTCCACACGTACCTGGGGAATTTCATTCTGGCCAAGACTGAGGTTGGAGTTAGGAGGAAGGACCTGAAGTGGGAGGCGCCAACGCCCACTAAGCATCTGCTTATCTTGGTCAAATAGCAATAGTGAGGCCCAAGCCTTTGGTTGTGGTGCCCATGTAACACTCTGCCAGGCATGTAGTTCACAGATCAAAGATACCAGTGGTGATGGAGGCAATCTGTAGAACAACCAATGCCATGTAATACTAAGCCAAAATACCTTCTTAGGGCTTTTGTCATTCTGAGCCCCCAGGAGCACCTGTGTACAGATTTAACAATGAGGTGAGGCCTTCATTACTGACAGTGACTGACCTGGGTACAGGCTGCCTGCTTGCAAGGATAGCACAGTTGCCCATAGGTCCAGGAGCTGACGGTGGTGGTAAGCAAAGGGCTGGAGGCAATGCTGTGGTCTCTCCTGTATTCTGTCCATCCTGGACCAATCTTGTCAATAGCTGCACCCAAACCCAAGAAGCCTCAAGGCCCCATAGGAAGTCATAGAAAATGACAAGGCCAGCCCTGAAGAATACAAGCACACAAATCAAATCCTCCCGTTCCCCACCCCCAGTATTCCCGTGTGTCTACTTAAAAGTGGCTGAGTTAAAGAGGCTGTGAAGGAGAGAGCTGCCCTCACCCAGGATCATACGGTGCAGGGCCTAGAGCATCGGATGCTGGTAGGAAGAAGTGGCGATCCAGACCTAAGGTCCTTGTCATGGTTCCATTAACTATCTGCTGTGGACAAGAGTTTAACCATACAGAACTGCAAATTGCCCATACTCCCCAAACTGCATGCCAGGATTGCCAGTTTCCTCACAGATGTTGAAGTGTCATGGAAATTCCGGACATTTGTTGAACTGGGCATTGGTGGAAGGAGGAAGGATTTATCACCCCTTCTACTCAGGTGCGGCCAGGGATCAGCTAGGAGCTGAGGCTCCCTGGGTCCTAGAAACAGAAAAGGTTGGTTTGAGCTAGAGGAACTGAAGTGAGAAATCGGTAAAATAGAGTTATATACAAAAGGCACAAGGATAGGTACATAGACACAAAACGATGATACACACATGGGCCTCATTCTGCAGGCATGGACCCTTCACCCCTTCTCCTTTGTTGAGTATCTTGGTATGGGCAAGGAAGGAGTTGGGTTTTCACTTACCCCAGGGCGCCAGACTCAGGCCCTTCTTCTGCAAGGCCTGTATTTCTGCCTCCAAGAGCCGGTTTTCGGCTTCCACCACTAGAAGCTCCTCAGAGATGGCAGTTACTTTTTCTGAGATGAATTAAAGTGACGTGTCATCCTTTACTCTATGTAGTTCTCCAACATTAAGGTTTTCTGTGCAAGTCCGAATTTATCAGCTGACAAAAGGTTTTCCTACCTTGACCTCAGGCGGCTCCCATGCTAGTGGTGACTTCCCTCACACCCTTTTCTCCTCCCAAGCCTAGGACCTCAATGTGCAAAGGTTCTCTTCTAGGCTTGCCCTCCTCCTGCTCACCCTTGCGATTCTGCCACCGCCTCAACTCCAGGGCTGATGCCTCCACTTGCAGCTGCCATATTTTGTCCAAAACTCCGGGGTCCCGGCCACCACCGCTCACGTAGGCCTCACGTAGGGCCCTAGCAAGGAGGCAGCAGAAAACAGTCTCCCCAGCCTGAACAGCCTCCCGCCCCTACACCCCACCCCCCGAGCTCGGGACCTCACTGGATCTCTGTAGGCAGTGTTCCTGGCTTGACCAGCGCGGGCGGACAACATCTCTCTGCCTCCTTAAAAGAGTCCCTCTGGATGCTGACGCAGGGAGGTGATGTCACGGACCCGCGACCAATCCCGAGCCCAAGGCCCCGCCCCACTCGCGCCCCGCAAGGTTCCGCGGGAGTCTCACCGGGGCTGTGACTGTAGCGCTAATATGCGCGCCCCCAGCCTTTGCAGCGCGCCCCGTGTCCGGCCGGCCTCTGCCTTGAGTTCTCGGAGCTCGCGCTGCAGGCCGAATGGCGCGGGTAGTCCTCCCATGGGTCCCGCTACGCCAAGGAGGCGCCGTTTTAACTCTGAGGGAGACGGGCCGAGTCAGGTGAGTCTAGCACAGCGGCAAGGCCCCGCGGCGACGCCTCCCTACCTCTCACCCTCTCCGCGGCGCTCCAGGGCCTGGCTTTGCGCTTCTGTCTCTGCCACGCGCCTAGCGCGGGTTCCCTGCAATGTACGCAGCCTCTCGCCAGGGCTCCCTGCAGTCTGCGAGGTGGCACCCTCAGTCGCCCAGGGGCGCATTTCCTTTAGGGACAGTCTCAGCAACTGCACCTGCAGGTAATGGGACCCGCTAGCTGTGAACTGGGTGATCTCCCTCAAGTGTTACCTACAGGTATGAAGTTTGTATCTATGTTGGGTGTAGGTGGGTGTGTACCTCCTCTGTCAACCTCTTTAGAGCAGATTTACTGGCCTCTTCCTGCTCTGGATGGCTCTGTTGCTCTTGTGCCACAATCTGGGGGCAGGGAGAAGACTCCTGAGAATCCTGCTTGCTGGAAAACCTACCCCAACCATTGACGACCCTTACCGTTGTGCCCCGTTGTTCCATGGCTACTGAAGGCTGTGTTCCATGTGTCACCTCCGGAGTCAGCCGACCAATGCAGAATCGCTGGGTGTGGGTGGCCAACAAAGGCCAGGAGCGGAAAACCATGTCACAGGACTTGCAAGGCAGAAATCCGGACTCCCCAGAGTAATCGGCCATGGGATGGGATCCCTTAATGACACCAGTGGAGTCCTATAGAGGGTATGGCAAAAGGGAAAGAACAGAGAGAAAAGGCCAACTCTTAAATCTCCAAGATCTTCAAATTTATGTTTATGTTTGGGGAGGAGCCCTAGCTCCCTGGGCAGCAAGTACAGGCCTAGACAGGCCAGAACAATGTCCCTTGCCACCTTTGGGAGGAGCCCCAATTGAGAAAGTCTGTTCCATCCATTGTATGAGTTTGGCCAAGTTTGGCAGCAACTTCGATTTCTTTCCTTACAGAAAAGGCCTAACTAGGCCATATCACTTTGATTACTTCATAGCCTGTGGCAGGCAAGTGTTGTCTGTATCACTGATGTTCTCTGAAGTGGACAGGATTCAAGTTAGTGCTCTTCTCCACTGCAGGGAACGCCAGAAGCTGCAATCTGTGTGCCTCTAAGCAAACACAGAATTACCGGGCTCCAGCTGTAGTCAGAATCAAAGACTGGTCAAATCATCTGTGCATCTATCAGGATTGTAAGCAGCTACCAAAGCACTCTTTTCTAAACAAGATAGGGTTCTGAAGGTGTTTGCTGCAAATACCCCAAATGAGGAACAAGTTATGAAGTGTATAAAAAAATACTCTCAATTTAGCTGAATTCCAAAAGAAAAAAAAATCAATTTAGATTTGTTATGAAGACAAACTGGTAAATGGCTAAGCCTTAATCTTTGTCTACTTCTCAACCCCAAGTTTGATGTTTTTTTTTTCCCCAACAACATTCTTTTTTTTTAAATATTTATTTTTTATGTATACAATATTCTGTCTGTATGCCTGCAGGCCAGAAGAGGGCACCAGACCCCATTACAGATGGTTGTGAGCCACCAAGTGGTTGCTGGGAATTGAACTCAGGACCTTTGGAAGAGCAGGCAATGCTCTTTACCACTGAGCCATCTCTCCAGCCCCCAACAACATTCTTTTTTTTTTTTTTTTTTTTCTTTTTCATTTCTCTTTGGTGGCCATTTTTGAACAGATGAGCCAAATTACCCCAACAACATTCTTAACTCATTGTTCTAAAGGTGCTTTTTGTTGTTGTTTTGTGTATTGTTATTTTGTATGTTTGTGCACCAAACACATGCAGTTCCTGAGGAGGCTAGAAGAGGGAACCCCTGGATGTTGTATAATTTTAAGATGTGCTAATTTGTTTACACTGTGGAAAATTAAACGATGCAAAGATATATTGCATTCGTTTAACTCTGTGAAGCTGTGTTATTTTGCCTGTCTAAAACACCTGATGGTCTAATAAAGAGTTGAACGGCCAATAGCTAGGCAGGAGAAAGGGTAAGGCAGGCCAGGTGGGCAGAGAATAGGAGAGGAGGAGCAAGACAGAACCAGGAGAGGAGGACATCAGGGACCAGCTGCCCAGCTTCACAGCAAGCCAGAGAAAGAAGTAAAGAAAGGTATACATACAGAAATAGAGAAAGGTAAAAGGTAGATGGGATAACTTAAGATAAGCTAGCTAAAAATAAGCCAAGCTAAGGCTTATTGTAAGACTAAGACTCAATGTGTGTAGTTTATTTGGGAACTGGGTGTCGGGACCCCAATGTCCTCTTCTTGTTTTCTTTTAAAGACTTATTTATTTATTGTGTATACAACATTCTGCCTCCATGTATGCCCACATGCCAGAAAAGGGCACCAGATCTCATTATAGATGGCTGTGAGCCACCATGTGGTTGCTGGGAATTGAACTCAGGACCTTTGGAAGAGCAGGCAATGTTCTTAACCTCTGAGCCATCTCTCCAGCCCCAACACATCTTAAAATAATATTCTGCAACACATGCTGTAGGCACATGTACAACTCAGAGAACAACTTGTGGGAATCAGTTCTAGCCTTCTACCACCTCGTGATCCCAGGGATTGAATGCTAGTTGTCAGACACAGGGCAAGAAGTACCTTAATCCATCTCGATGGTCATCTTTAAGATTTGCACATGGCTCCCTTAATGATACTGCACTAAAGCAGCACAGGCTGCCGCATGCTCTTCGCCAGTCTACCTTCCGGGTCCTGCTACGTTCACCTCTCTCCTTTCCTCTGGTTTGGCCAACCGTTTCTTTTAAATACGGCACTCCAGCTTATATATCGTTCATCCCTGTCTCATCAATACGATATTGCTTTGCATCTACTAGGGACAGCAAAAGGATGCTATGACGGATACCTGGCTCTTAGCACACAGAACTTTGTTCTAAGTTTTCATCTTTTCTAAAAGAACTTCATTGGCCACTGGCCAGACATGGCTCAATCATGCCCCATGCACCCAGTTTTTTTCTTTTTTGTTTTTTTTGAGACAGAGTTTCTCTGTGTAGCCTTAACTGTCCTGGAACTCTTGTCACAGAGAAACTCTTGCCTCTGCCTCCCAAATGCTGGAATTAAAGATGAGCACCACCACCACCTGGCTCCCAGTTCTTATGAAGTAGGAAACCGAGTCAGAACTCCTTTAAAACATGCAGAAAGCACCCAAACCCATGCACACTGGTGAATCCTTGGCACTAAAACATTCTTTCAGGAAAGAAAATGTAGTTTATTATGAATAATTTATTGCACAGGTTCTTCTGCATCGAAGTTTTTGCTAAAAGGAACAGGAATTTAAGTGGGGCTGAATTCAGTTTTCTCCCAGACTTCTAAAAATATTTCCCCTAAAAAAAGAATCCACTCTAATTTTAAAAGAAAATATATTTCTTACACAAGACAATCCAAACTGATGCAAAATATTTATTCCACGTTAGTTATTTTATGCAGTAGTTCCCCTCAACAGACTTGTGACAACCACATCTTTTAAATCTGTAAATAATGTTATCAAAATAATCTTAATCTTTGAAATCTCACAAAAATTCATATTTTACAATCCACCCTGAATATCAAGGCTGCAAGAATAACATTTCCTATATCCAAATATTTTACAGCTGTACCCAAAAAGAAAAAAAACAACAAAAAAACAAAAACAACCACATATGCCTGGTTAAGGGCTAAGTTGCCCGAGCAGCCAAAAATAAAATAAAATATCCAAATTATTAGCATTAATTTAATACAATTATAACTTCAATAGTCACTTTGTCATTGACAATGATTGCTTGAGCACAGGGGTGAGTGCCCAAGGGCTGGTAGTGGGCGCTGTGGTCAGAGCAGCATCTCCCTGCATCTCTGCACTGCCAGCTCCCACTTGTGCACGGCCCCACAGGTACTGTGTGTGTGCTTAAAAAATTCCACCACACAGATGTCTCTCTATTAAGCAGATAACAAAGAATAACAACAAAAGTTAAGCAAGACAATTGTTCTCTCTTTGGGATATGATTATTTCCCTTGTGCATGAAGTATTCAACAACGTAAGAAAAGGAAAAGAACACTTTTTATATTCTCTAAACACAAAGCTGAGCTCAGTGGGGCAGGTCAACGGTGAGCACTTCTATTTCTACTTCCAGGCATCGTCATCTGACGTCTCACTGCTGCTTGTGTCTGTGCCGGAACCCTCATCCTCTGCATTCAGAGTGCTTCTCCACGGGGAGAACAGGCTGGAACTGCGGCTCAGCAACAAGCCGTTCTTTCCAAACCCATTTCTTCGTAGCTATGGAACATAGGAGAGAAAGAAAACATTTCTAACATCTCTTGAAGAACTTTTCAAACTTAAATGCAAAGATGAACCTTACAAGGATTTCATCTGTCTTATTTCCAGCACTTGGGAGGCAGAGGCAGGCGGATCTCTGTGAGTTCGAGACCAGCCTGGTCTACAAGAGCTAGTTCCAGGACAGGCTCCAAAACCACAGAGAAACCCTGTCTTGAAAAACCAAAAAAAAAAAAAAAAGAAAAAAAAAAAAGAAACAGGGTCTTAACTATGTAGCCCTGGATCTCCCTAAGTAGACCATGCTGGCCTCTGCCTCAAGTGCTGGGCTGAGCCTGAAGATGTATGCTACTACACCTGGGTCATCCAATCAAGTCACAGTCTAAGCAGGGCAGTGGTGGCGCATTCCTTTAAATGTAACACTTGGGAGGCAGAGACAGGTGGATCTCGGTGAGTTCGAGGCTAACCCAATCTACAAAGTGGGTTCCAAGACAGCTAAAGTTCTTACACAAAGAAATGTGGTCTCCGAAAACCAAAACTAACAAAACTAAAACCAAAGCCAAACAAAACAAACCCACCACCACAAAACCACAGTCTAAGCATGTACGGTCTGTGGGGTTTTAGAGCCCTACTTCAAACAGTTGTAAGTGGTAAAATCTTATGTCAGCCTGTACACTGGCTCCATTATGAGATTTCCTAGGTATCACTTATGCTTTAAATATTATCATTATTACCCCCCGCCCCTCCCACACAGAGTTTCTCTGTGTATCCACACTGGCTGACCTGGAACTCTGTAGTTCAGGATGGCATCAAACTCAAGAGACCTGCCTACTTCTGCCTCCTGAGTGCTGGGGACTAAAGGTATGTGCCACCACTGCTCAGCAAAGATTTATTTTTCTCATCTTTTATTTATTTTACATGCCAACCACAGCTCCGTCCCTCCTCCCACCTCCTTTCTATTCACCCCCCCACCATCCACTCCTCAGAAAGAGCAGATAACAAACCCTGGCATATCAAGCTGAGGCAGGACTAGGTTCCTCGCCCCTGCATCAAGGCTGAGCAAGGTATCTCACCATAGGGAATAGGTTCCAAAAAGCCATCTCATGCACCAGTGACAGATCCTGGTCCGACTTCAGCCAAGATTTTTATTTTTAATTATGTGTGTGGTATCTATGGAAGCTAGACACCTCAAATCCTTTTGAGCTTGCGTTACAGGTGGTTGTGAGCCAATATGGCTGCCAAGAATCAAACTCAGGTCTTAGTCAAGTACTGGATGCCCTCTTAACTACCTGGACATCTCTCTCTAGCCCACTGTCTATGCTGCAGAGAGAAACAAATGAGGTCTGTAGAGATGTTATTTCTTTTGTTAATTTTTGTATTATAAACCTTGGATCTGGTAATGTTTTACTGTGTTAGAATCCAAGCATTAACCAAGTCAATTTACATAAGCTTTTTGGTTCCTTAGCTCTGGTAAGGAGTTAAGAGCTGTGAGCATGGAACCTGTTACTTTCCAAATCTGCTCACGGGCCTGGCCTGTGAGATTCCTACTGTACAGGCAGTTTGACACCCAATACCCTATTTCTACAGTGGTAATTTAAGTCTTTCAATTTTAGGGTTTCCTGTCAGCTTCAGTAGCACATGGCTGTGAGCTTGCAGCTATGAGGCAGGTAGGAGGACTGCTGTAGGCTCAAAGTAGCTTGGTTTACACAGTGTGCTTCAAACTACCAGGACTATATAAGAAGATCCTGTTTTTTGTTTCAATAATTTATTTTTATGTTCATTAGTGTTTTGTCTACATGCACACCTGAGTGAGGGTGTCAGAAGCCCTGCAACAGAAGTTACAGTTGAGCTGCCATGTGGGTGCTGGGAACTGAACCCAGTACTCTGGGAGAGTAGTCAGTGTTCTTAACCGCTGAGCCAATCTCTCCTGCCCCTCTATTTTTTGAGACAGGGTTTCCCTGGGTAGATCTGGCTGTCCTGGAACTCAATGCAGACCAGGCTGGGATTAAAGTCATGTATCACCACCACAACTGGTGAGAACCTGTCTAAAGACAATTGGGGAAGGCTCAGGGATGGTGCGTACCTGCTCTGTTCTCATGTGGAACTCCTTGAGCTCATCTTCTGTGAGTGGAAGGCAACTCTCATCGTTTTCCGGATATTCCTGCCATCCCATTGCTTTTAATAACCTGGAGGAGGCAAAACAACAGCGAAGAGAACATGATGCTGGTAAGCTTGACCACGAAGCCTACAAGCAACCATGGGAAATGCCTGCCCAAGTCCAACAGATGTTACAGAAGGAATTTTGATTCTTCATAGTAGGACAATTTACTCAGTTGCCCATAATTAAATGGACACGCTTCCTGGTTAACAAGTGTTTTCAATCTCATGGCTTTGTGGCCTCTCTCATAACCTCAGGAACCTCTCAAGTTCCTCTAGACCAATGGTTCTCAACTGTGGGGCATAACCCCTTTGTGGGTCAAAAGATCCTTTCACAGGGGTCATATACCAGATATCCTGCACATCAGATATTTACATTATGATTCGTAACAGTAGCAAAATTACAGTTATGAAGTAGTAACAAGGCAGACTATTCAATATATAAGGCCTTCGGTTAAAACAGTTGCTTGCATATATAGGATTCCCAGGCTTCTCAAAGCCCTTTAAAGAGATTTTACAGTAATTGCTCAACTAACACATCTGTGGAAGGTCTTCTCTGCCCTGACTATATTCCCAAAACAAAGTCTGAAATTAAACTCAGAGAATGCCCAGTGGGCAATAGGGCTAACCTAGGCTAACAAGAGTAAGCCAGGAGTATCTCATGGTCACACCTCTCAAGTTTTAAAAGTATGTTTAAGGTCACCACTCATCTTCTCCGCACCTGTGCTCTGCTTCCAGAGAGTGGGACAGGACCTCCCCTTCTTCCACAATGGGTAGAGAAAGTCCATTCTGAAGACAATCTTGTTCTCCATTTTCCTTTGGTTCGGGTGTGTGGCTGCCCTCCAACTGTAATAAGAAAAGGATGGACAGACTTGCTTCAATGATCGTTTGTGGCAAGATAAGCAACCAGAATATTTCCCAGACCACACCTCACTCTTGACCTATGCAGGTTTTGTCCATTTATTTTATTTTATTTTATTTTTTATTTTTTTTGTTTTTCGAGGCAGGATTTCTCTGTAGCTTTGGAGCCTGTCCTGGAACTCCCTTTGTAGACCAGGCTGGCCTTGAACTCACAGAGATCCTTCTGCCTCTGCCTCCCAAGTGCTGGGATTAAAGGCATGCACCACCACCGCCCGGCGGTTTTGTCCATTTAAGAATCGAGATCTGCTGTGCCAATAAACTAACTGGAGTCAAACGATCCTGAACATGCAATGCTAAGCGTGTGTGTGCGTGGACTTCATCACAAGGTCACTGATCTAAATCTACAGTGTACAGAACAACTGAAGATGTGCAGGAGAGAGCACAGGCTGAGCATGGCAATGACTCAGATAAAGCACCACACGAACAATCCACACAATACTTAACAACTTCATTAAAAGCAAGTTTTGCTCTGTTGAAGACACTGTTTAGAGAACGATACAGCATGATAGCACATGCCTGTAATCCTAGTATTGAGGAGGTGGAGGAACCAAAATCAAGAATTCAAAGCCAATACAGGTTATAATATAGCGAGACCCAGCACTCCTTATCTGTTAAAAACCTTATTCTCTATGATATACAAAAAAACACTTAAAAATTCAACATTCAGATAATTAACAATGTAATTAAGGGACTGAAAGTGGTGACACACATTTTTAACCCCAGTACAATTATTCTTAAATACTACATGTTAATGTAAAATAGTTCACATTCAAATGCTCCTTCCAATAAAACTATAGAGGAAAGTTATCAAGGTCAGGCCGGGTGAGGTGGTGCGCGCCTTTGAGCCCAGCGCTTAGAGGGCGAGGCAGATGCAGTGAGAGGACAGCCATGAGTACATAGTGATACCCTGTCTTAAGAGAAAGAAAACAAAAAGGACTTGTAAGATGGTTCACTGGGTAAAGGCATTTGCAACCAAACCTGATGGTTTGAGTTTGATGCCTGAAACCTCCAAGTAGTATCTGGCCCCAATAGTGGATTTTTGTGGTACACGGACATACCACCTGCACTTAAGGAAAAAAAAGTTAAAAAAAAAAAAAACTAGCTGGTGGTGGTGCACGCCTTTAAACCTAGCACTCAGGGGGCAGAGGCAGGCGGATCTCTAAGGACAGCCCGATCTACAGAGTTAAGTTCTGGGGCAATAAGGAGTACACATAGAAACCTGTCTTAAACCAAAGCCATAAAAAACAGAAACGAGAATAAACAATAAAAAAAACTTCACATATAACAACAATACAGAGTACAGCAAACAATTTCACATTCTTACCCTCTCCAGCTTGTCACAGTCTCTGTTTTCTGAGCAGTCTCCATTCCGTTCATCCTTCAGAGTCTTCAGGAACTCACTCTTCCTATCCGTGGTTCGGCGGGTCAGCTTGGTCAAGCGGGAGGAGCTGATCTCAATGGGAGGGGTGATACTGGAGGGACTCTGGACAAACACCACAAACAGATTGCTCCTAACAGTAAACGGCAAAAACTAGGAGTCCCCGAGCTACTTTGTATACCATACTGATTTTTGTCTTTTGTGTAAAAAACAGGGCTGGAGATAAGCTCAATGGTTAAGAGCTCTGGCTATTCTTCCAAAGGACCCAGGTTCAAGTCCCAGAACCCCATGGGAAAGCTTACAACATTCTGTAACTAGGGGGATCTGAGATATACATGCAGGCAAAACACCCATAAACATGAAACAATAAAACCTCCCCACAAACCAATTTACTGTCAAAACACTAGTTTTGTAGGACACTGATTACACAGACTTTTTTTTCCTTGTTGGATTTTAGCAGAGGCAGGAGGATCAGATGCTGAAGGGCACTCATTCTCAATTAGCATGGGCAATATAAAATTCTCTCTTTAAAAAAGAGGAGCTAGAAAGATGGCTCAGTGGTTAAGAGCACTGACTGCTCTTCCAGAGGACCTGGGTTGAATTCTCAGCACCCACATGGTGGCTCACAACTATAATTCCAGTTTCATGGGACCCAATACCAATGGCAAAACACCAATAGTCACAAACAAATACATAAAAGGCTGCCCTACAGTTATCCTTACCTCTTTGGGAGAGTTTAGAACTACACCAGCAGCTAGTACCACTGGTTTAATAACAGAAATTGGATTGGTAAAAGCAGACTCCCGGCTAGAGGAAAGGGATCCTGATTTGTGCTCCATTCTGTTAGCTTTCCATGCATTGGGCTATAAGGGAACAAAGAAAAAAAATCAGTCAAAAGCAGCACACAAATGGGAGCATAGATTGCAAAACCAAAAATAGAATGTGAGATGTTATGCGGGAATATAAATTCTCTGAGCTTACCTGTCAACATGTGTGAAGCCTTTCTGAGTTAAGCAGATGGGGTACAGAAAGGTCATGAGGTGTGTGAGGGCAGATTTAGCAGCTTTCTTTACCAGGCTAGTCCACAAAGTATTTAATTGCACAGAAAGGAGAATTTCCACTCATTCACAACCCCCTACATCTTTCTAATTTTGTGTGATTGTTAATTTCCACAAAGCACACCAAGAAAAAAAAAAATGGAGTTTTCTAGAGATTTTGATAGTGATAGGCTAGTTCTATGCAAGGATGTATATTGTAAATGGCATACAGTCCTTGTGTGAGACCAGAGGCCGTTTTTTGGCTCAGTTTTGTGGGGTCTGGCCATGGCGCCAACTATTAACAGCACAGTTAACAACTATTAACAGACTAAAATATGGAATAACCCATTATTTTAGTCAATCACACTGTCTAAAGAGATCAAAGAAGATGATACAGGTCAACAGAGTGGGATAGAAGTAAGTGCAAAAGTACTTATTCTCAAGAATGAAAAAGAACCAAGAGACCAACATGAAAGAGGAAGGGTCGGCATGAGCACTGTTCCCTCCTGTGATGCACTCTAGGATGTGGGCTGTCGAGACGGCACAACAGCTTCAGGAATGAAAACACATTGTACGGCATGTCTAGCACCTACCTGGGGGTTGCCTTAATATTTCAGTTTTCTTTTTTGAGACAGGGTTTCTGTGTATCCTTGGCTGTCCTGGAGCTCACTTTGTAGATCAGGTTGGCTTCAAACTCAAGAGATCTGCAGGCTTCTGCCTCCTGTGCTAGGATTAAAGGTTTGAGCCACCACCACCCAGCTCTGCCACCATGTATGTGGTTGCTGGGAACTGAACTAAGGACCTCTGGAATAGTAGCCAGTTTCTTAACTGCTGAGCCTTCTCTTCAGCCCCATTGCCTGGCTCTTTTTTAAAAAAATTATTACTTTTATTTTTGTGTTTATGCACACGGGTGTTGGATCGACTGGAACTGGAGGAAGTCAGAAACTGTGAACCACAGGTAAGGGTGACAGCAGCAGAACTTGGGTCTTCTGCAAGAGCAGTATGTGCTCTTAATCACTGAGCCTTCTTGCCAACTCCCATATTCTTTAATTCTTAAGACAACCATGAGTGATTATTATGTTTATTTTTTAGAGAATACTACTGAGGATAACACAGGCAGTTTGTTCATTAATTAGTATGTGTTACTGCTTTTTTACTATCTGAAAGTCTCCAAAAAGATGTTTAAGAAGCTGGAGACACTGACCTAACAGAACTTTGGATCCCCTGAATCTGGAATTACAGATGACTGTGATTCACCATGCAAATGTATGGAACTGAACACAGGTCCTGTGCAAGTACAATTACTCCTAAGTACTTAACTGTCTCTCCAGCTGCAGACTCTTTTTCTTACACTTACGAAAAAACTAAGATGCCTGTGTTCCGTTACCCATCACAGGTTACCTGTGTGCCAGCAGAAATCCTGTCTTTTGGGCTGGAAAGATGGCTCAGTGATTAACACTGCTGGCTGCTCTTCCACAGGACCCAGAGTCCCATTCTCAGCACTCACAAGGATTGTCTATAACTCCATTCCTGGAATCTGAAACCATCTGGCCTCTACAGGCACCAGGCGATGTACAGAAATATGTACAGTTAAAGCATTCATACAAACATTCAAAAAATAAACCAAAAACATTTTCACTAGATAGATAGTTGCCCTATGACTGGTTCAACCATGCCTCCAGACAGCATCTGGAACTTGTCATCTTCCAGCCATAGCTACCGAGTACCACTGTTCCTAATGTCTCCTACTTTTTATTATATGATCAAGTAAAAGCTCACTAAAGTAAGCTAACTTTCATTAACAACTATGGTTTTCAGCTTTCTTTCTAAGATCTACTTATTTATTATGTATATAGTGTTCTGCCAGCATGTATGCCTGCCATGGAATCCAGAAGAAGGCACCAGAATGCATTATAGATGGCTGTGAGTCACCATGTGGTTGCTGGATATTGAACTTAAGGATGGGTAAAATGTAAAGTGTGATTGTTATGCTGGTAATAGGCATTATTTATGTTGGCATTTATGTACTTCATAAAATGGCAGTTACTTCTCACTGAAAAGTTCGAAGTTGAAGATTACCACCTCTACTGTGTATCTGCACCTCTGTGTATTGGAAGAAAGAGAACGAAAACCTAGGAAACCTCCCCCAGAGCAAAGAGCAAAATGACATTTGTCTGCTGTTAGCATTGCAGCTAGATGGCTTAATTTTTTTTCACAATTTTTTTTTTTGTTTTTTGTTTTTTGGGGTTTTTCGAGACAGGGTTTCTCTGTGGTTTTGGAGCTTGTCCTGGAACTAGCTCTTGTAGACCAGGCTGGTCTCGAACTCACAGAGATCCGCCTGCCTCTGCCTCCCGAGTGCTGGGATTAAAGGCGTGCGCCACCACCGCCCGGCTTTTTTCACAATTTTTAAATTTTATTTATGCATATGGTATCTTTGCCCATCTGTATGTCTGTGTAACACACTGCATGCCTAGTGCCTGCAGATGTCAGAAGATGCTGGATCTCCTGGAACTGAAGCTACAGGTGGTTGAGAGTCACCTCAGTGGAGAACAAGGTTGTTCTAGAAGATCAACAAGCGCTCTTAACTGCTGACCATCTCTTTAGTTCCTAGACTGTCTCATTATAACATCTGCTCTTCTCGTTTGATTGTATTCTTTTCCTTGTACAGCAGAAGACTAAATGTCCTAAATACCTTACAAAGATAACTACTGTAGGGTGGATGAGATGGCTCAGCAGGTGAAGGCCCTTACAGACAAGCCTGACAACCCGAGTTCAAATTCCAGGATCCACGTGGTGGAAGGAAGGAACTGACTCATGACAAGTTGGCATTGCACCTTCCCAAGTGCCATGGAATGAAAGCTCGCACACACATATGCGGGTGCAAACACATAATAAACAAAAAAAAAACAAGTAAATAAATGAAGTAACTATACCGGGCGGTGGTGGTACAGGCCTTTAATCCCAGCACTCTGGAGGCAGAGGCAGGCCAGACAGCCAGAGCTGTTACAGAGAGAAACCCTGTCTCAAAAAAACCAAGAGGGGAGGATGGTAACTATCACAGTTTATATTAAAAATAAGCCCTAAAAGCCCACATGTAGATGACTCGGTCCCTAAGCAACAGGAAAGTGTTAAGAATTTTAGTAGCTTGAGGCAGCCAGTAGAAGTAGTTAGATAATCAGTGGTAAGCTCTTGAAGAGGTCATCAGTTTCCTGTCTTCTTCTTCTTCTTCCATCATCTCCTTCTGACCACCACAGGTAAACAGACTTTTTCTACAACTTTGAAAAACTGTACCATGATGTACTCAGCTAAAACAGACCACTATCCTTGAACAGCTTCTCTTTGTAGGGCTGGGAATTAAATTTAGAGTCCTGAATATAAGAGTCGAGGACTAGCACTGATCAGCACTCCCAGTCCTTCATAATCATTTAAAGTTGTCCCAATGGCTGCTGCCTAAAGATTTCTTTTCTGCTTCATTTATCTTTACTACCAAGCTACATTGCAGGGTCTTATCATATAGCTTAGGTTGGTCTCAAATCCACAATCTTTCTGGCTCAAATGTAGGTATGTGCCATTATACCTGCCACTTTCTATCTCTTTAAGACCTCAAGTCACCAAAAGTTTTCTAGCTGCAAACAGGAAAAACTGTTTGAAGACAAGGCCCACCTGTCTGGCCCAAACTCACTATATAGACCTGCCCTTAAATTCATAAGCTGTACTTTAACTCAGCATCTGCCTGCCTATGCTTCTAAAATGCTGGGGTAAAAGGAGTGCAACATAACAAATGGTCTGATCCAAGTGAATTCCTCAACTTGCCAGCAAGTGACAAGTACTGATGAGCATTACTGCTACTGTAAACAGCTCAGGGTTTCTGTGATAAAATTAATGCATTTTTTTCTATGTATGATTTATAATTTTCTGGTCTGTCTTAGATGTGTCAACTAAAGTTCTTTTTCAATTCCTTACTATCTATCATCTTGTCGAGATAATCTGATCTTCATTTTTACTGTAATAATGAATGTCATGGGACTAGGTAGAGATTTACTGGATAAGCTGTTAGCTGCTAAAGTAGTGTCAACACCAGAGTAGGCACCCAAGAAAACATCTATGCAAATGCATTGCAGATCTGGTAGCCCTTGTAATTCAAGCTCCCAGAAGGAAGACACAGGGAATCCTGAGATAGACTAACTGATAGACTAGTTAGATAGATAACTGATAGACTAAATCAGCAACTTCATGTCCCTACATACAAACATATTCATATGCATACATAATATACAAAATACACATTAAGAAAACAAAACAAACAAGCAAAAAAACAAAAAAATTATGTTCCAATGCTGAGGGTAATTAAAATGGCCCAGTCTAGTGTTTGTTGGTCTTAGAACTTCTGTAATCACCAATTCTTTAATGTCAAACACTTCCAAACTCTGGCTATCTACCTACCATTCTCCAAAGGTCCGTGAAATTTCTCTCTCTCTCTAGTAAAACCTTGATGGATGATCACAGTCTCCACCAATCTTGCGCTTATGAATTGTATTTAGTATTTAATTTATTTGAAATGTACTTAAGGGTCTTAAAAATTTGCTGTTTAATTTCAAACCTGTACTACTATATCCAGCAATTACAACAGAAAGAGCCCAACAGTTACGCCTTTGTACTGCTCTTAAGGAGCAAGAAGATTCAATTGTGCAGGATGGGAAGTGAACTGCTGCTCACTAGGGCTTGCTCTTTGTAAGCAAGACATTTCACTTGAATCAATGCAGAGTGAAACTCATCCAAGCAATTATGTGTTTTAGTTAAGTGTGCTAGAAATAAGAGTATTTTCAGCCTTAAGGCTCCATATAAAGGAGGAAAATGAACTGATGTGATGAGTGCTGCAACTGAAGGGACCCAGTGCCGTGCAATGATGGAGATGGAAGGACACACACAGAAATTCTGCCTTGAAAACCAAACACATATAAAAACAAAGAGGAGGGCTGGAGAGATGGCACAGTAGTTAACAGAACAAGGGGGTCTTCAAGAGAAGCTCAGTTCCCAGAACCATTTAGGTGGCTCACAATCATCTTTATTTTCAGCTGTAGGCGAGGTGTTCAGCTGACTGATAGGACAGATTTCATGCTATTAAAGGGACAAGCTTACAAAATGAAACTGGTGAGTTGGCACTGGCAGAGTCTGGTGATGAGAGTATAATTATATACATGTAACAGGCACTGACTGGGTATCTAATGAATAATTTTGTCAGAAAATATAAATATATATAATGGTATATGATTTATTATCAAACCTGTTTTTCAAAGCTCATACCTTAGAGGGAGGTGGTGCAGGTTTAGGAACCAAGTTCTTATAGACACTTGGGACCATGGTTGACACTTTGTTCCCATTTGCATGGTGGGATCCTGATGAGGTGAATGCAGCAGAGAAGGCAGCAGCAGGATCCTCTTTGGAAACTTTTTTGATGACTAGCATCTTTGAGGGTTGCTTGGCACTAGGTGGATTTTCTGTGAAATATAAGAGTGGGGACACACAAAATTCACATTTGTAAGTAACACAGAAAAGTTTAAGTAATAGCCTTTCCTGCAACATAGGCAGGTGATGAAGTTGAGACCAAGGGACAAACATTACCTTGCGTTCATTTAACAAATACCTTGAAAAATAACAGTATGGGTAGGTAGAGAAGCAGCCCAGTCGGTGAAATATTTATCAAGCAAGTGTTGAGTATATGAGTTAATCTCCAGAACATGAGTTTAAAAACAAAACAAAACAAAAAAACAGATGCATATTCTTGTAAACTTATCATTGGAGGGGAGAGATAGGTGAATCCCTGGGATTCTCTGGCCTGCCAGCCTAGCATACTAGGCCAATGAGACAGTGTTTCTAAAACAAGGTAGATGGTTCGTGAAGACCACCACCCAAAGTTGACCAAGTCTTGCCTTTGTACATGCCCGCATATGTTCATGTCCCTTAGGAAAAAATAATAAAATTTTTCAAAATTTAAAAAATTTGTTTACTTAATGTGCATGAGTGTTTTGTCTGCATACTTTCTACATACCTAGTACCCGTGAAGGTCAGAGGAGGATATCAGATATCCTGGAGTTACAGATGACTTCGAGCTGCCATGTAGGTGCTGGGAATCAAACCCTGGTCCTCTAGAAGAGCAGCCAGTACTCTTAAAAACTGAACCGAACCATCTCTCTAGTCCCTTAATTTGTTTTTAATAGTCTCACTATGTAGCTTTGGCTAGCCTGGAAACTCACTATGGAGCCCAAGCTGTCTCCAAACTCAGAGATCCTAAATACATACGCAGACACACGGGCACACCCCTCTCTTCTAAAAATAAACAAATCTTTAGGGCTAGAGATGTCTCACTATTAAGAGCACTGGCTGCTCTTCCAGAGGACCCAGGTTCAATTCACAGCAAGTACATGGCAGCTCCTAACTCTGTAACTCCAGTTCCCTGGGATCTGACATCTTCACACCAATGCACATAAAGCAAAAAAAAAAGAAAAAAAGAAAAAACAAAAACAAATAATTCAAGTTAAAACCACCAACAAAAACCCAAGTCTTAATCAGGACCCAGCAAGGTTCCAATGGTCTATTCTGTCTCCACTACAATTATTACGCCTGGATGGTTTTAAGGAGACAGACTATTCTCTATCTTTGTGGATGCTTCGTGAAGAGCTAACAGGTGTTAGCTACCCTAGGCAAGAGGATGAGAAACAAAAACTAACTTAAGAACAAACAAACTAAAATAATATTTTTCTCCCTCTACTCAGTAATAAGAATTTCAGGATTAGAAGAAAGATGGCCCAGAGGTTAAGAGCACTGGCTGTTCTTCCATAAGTCCTGAGTTCAATCCCCAGCAACCACATGGTGGCTCACAAGACATGCATGTGGACAGAACACTATATACACAATAAATAAATCTGTAAAAAAAAATAAATAAAAATCAAACAGTCTTTTAAAATAGCAAAATCTACCTACCCCATACTCCAGAAGGGGTCCCAAAAGGTCTGCATGGCTGATTCTGTTTGCCAGCTTCTGGATTCAAAGAAGGCTACAATAAAAAAGGAAGGGGGTATTAATGATTGACAGATACAGAAAGCTCATCACTTTGGAATTTTTCACAAAGTAGCCATCACTAAATGGGTGTACAACTAACAAATACAGCTACCAAAAAGTTATAAATTATCAGAACCAACAAATTTAAAAGTATTTTAAAAATGTAAATTACGTTAAAATCTAAAATCAATAGACACTATGGTATTTTTAGCTTGTATTTCCTTTGTCATAGGATTTCTTTTTCTTTTTCTTTAAGTTTTGTTGAGACGGTTTCTCTGTAGCTTTGAAGCCTGCCCTAGAACTTGCTCTGTAGACCAGGCTGGCCTTGAACTCACAGAGATCCCCATGCCTCTGTCTCCCGAATGCTAGGTTCAAAGACATGCGCCACCACCGCCTGGCTTGTCATGGGATTTCTTTTTTTTTTTTATTTTTCAAGACAGGGTTTCTCCGTAGCTTGGTTCCTGTCCTGGAACTAGCTCTTGTAGACCAGGCTGGCCTCGAACTCACAGAGATCCACCTGCCTCTGCTGGGATTAAAGGCGTGCGCCACCACCGCCTGGCTGTCATGGGATTTCTTATACACACACACACACACACTACAAATATGCACCCTATCTTTCAATAGAGTAAATATGCAAAAGGAGGCATAGAAACAAGAATGTTAGTATTTTCCTCATATTCAAGGAGAGTAACATCGTCAGTGAAATGTGTGCATAGTATTCACTGAAGTTATAAGACTGCACTAGAACAGAAACTATATTCCAGGATTATATAAGGGACACAAAGGCAATTAAAATAGCCCCAGTCCTCACAGGTTCATTCATCATTAAAAAGATAAAACTAATAACCAAGTAAGTATCATTAAAGGTTCTACTATAATAAAAATTCACATTGGGCAAGGACTACTGAAAGGGGCTGGATAAATCCTTAGCAGAGAAATGAGAAGTTCAATTACAGGTGATGACAGTATGATTCCAAGAACTGAAAGCTCAATAAATACATCAAACCAAGTTTAGCTTGGACTTAACTAATTTTATAGAGGATAGAAAGGATTAAACACAATGGTGTCCAGAGTAGAAACTGTTCTAAATCAGGGTCACACCACTATCTCCTGGGCCTATGTTCTTAAATTATATTCTATCTATAGTTCTAAGATACGGTCCCTATTTATGCAGTATCTGTAATCTCATCACATCTATTTAACTTAAATTGTGTGTGTGTGTTTGTACCTGAGTGCAGTGTCTGATGAGGCCAGAAGAGGGCACCAAGTTCTTTGGACTAGAAGCCAATGTGGGTGCTGAGAGTCAAACGTGGGCCCTCTGCAAGAGCACTAAGCACTTTTAAACCTTTAACTACCTATCTAGCACATTGATTGGTTTGTTTCTTTTGTTGTTGTTTTTGGTTTTTTTGAGACAGGGTTTCTCTGTGTAGCCCTGATTGTACTGGAACTCACTCTGTAGACCAGGCTAGCCTTGAACTCTGAAATCTGCCTACCTTTGCCTTTGAAGTGCTAGGATTAGGGGTTTGGGTCACCACCTTGAGACTGACACTGATTGCTTTTTTTATTTTTAAAGCAGTTTAAAAATGAGATTACCCAAGTATAAAATCCCATTATCCCACAATGGAAAGAAATTACTATAAGCAGCCTTCTGACTTCACATGCTGGCCCTGGCACACCACTCACACACACAAAAATAAATAAACAAGCAAAAAGCTCTTTCAACTACCACTCATTAACAAATACATTACTGACTAAACCAGCAATACTTAGTAAGTCTTACCTCTCTACCCAAATCCTTCCTTTCTAAAAATACTAGCTAAACTTAAGGAATCATTTCTTCTCTTTTACTTCCCAGGTGTGCATCTATAAACACTTTCTATAAGTTAAAATTTACATTATCGTTCCTATGGTGAAAGAAGTACAATTATGAACTCATGGATCTAACTATGTTTGATGTAATATAAACTGTTATCTTTAAATAATTTCAAATAAGCATCCCATTTCTGATCAGTAAAAATCTCTTTGCTCTTTTATTTATGTATGTATTTTGTTTTTTTCTGAGACAGGGTTTCTCTGTGTAGCCCTGGCTGTCCTGGAACTCACTCCATAGACCAGACTAGCATTCAACTGAAGAGATCCATCTGTTTCTGTGCCCTAAGTGTTGGGATTAATGGTGTGCACCACCAGGTCCAGTTTTGAATTTTTTTTAAGTTTATTTTTATTATACGTATGCTTGTGTGTCTGTGTTGGCCAGATGCCTTAGATTCTCCTGGAGTTGAACTTATGGGTCATTGTGAATCATTTGATGTGGGTTTTAGAAACTGAACTCAGGTCGTCTCCAAGAGCTTAAATGCTAAGGCCACCCCTCTCCAAACACCTTTTTACATTCTTATCTTGTATGTGAGTGTCTATGTATGTATGTAAGGACATGTGCCACTCAGTGTATGTGCAGTTCCGAAAACAACTTGATAGTCACTTCTCTTCTTTGGCATAGGTCCTAGGCATTGAACTCAGGTAGTCAGGCTTGGTGGCAGAGAACTTTATCCATGGACCCAGCAAACTGGCCCATGAATCTTTTTGACAGACCCTAAGTAGCCTTTAATTCTTTCATATGTAGAATGAAAAAATACTTTATCTTTTAATACACTGTTCACAAATGTATTTCAAGACCACAATCTAGGTACCAGGTTGTCCACTGATATGGGGATTTGATTTGTTTTTATAGGAACAACCAAATTTAAAGACAAATAACTAATAATTTATTGAAATTTCCAATCTTGTTAAAGTTGGGTTCAAGTTTGGGTTTTGTGTTTATTTTAAAGGGTATTTTTGTCTGCATGTATGTCCATGTACCACATGCATGCCTGGTGCCTGTGGAAGCAAGGAAAGTATGTTAGATCTCCTGGAACTACAGTCACAGATGGATGTGAGCTGCCCGGTGAGTGCCGGGAACTGAACAGAGTCCTCAGCAGTAGCTGCCAGTGCTTTCAATTATGGAGCCATCTCTCCAGCTCAAACCTGAAGGCCAGATAGCTTCGATCCTCCTGCAGCAGGAGCCTCTCTATCTTATTATACTCACCTACTTTAGACTATGTATGATATATACAATAGTCTCTGAGTAGCAATGCCAGTACTTCACAGAAAACATTAGAACCTTCAGAAATGTTTTTTCTTCTTTCTTTCTCTCTCTCTCTCTCCCTCTCTCCCTCCCTCCCTCCCTCCCTCCCTCCCTCCCTCCCTCCCTCCCTCCTTCCTTCCTTCCTTCCTTCCTTCCTTCCTTCCTTCCTTTTTTTTCTGAGACAGGATTTCTCTGTAGCTTTGGAGCCTGTCCTGGAACTCACTCTGTAGGCCAAGCTGGCCTCAAACTCATGGAGATCTGCTTCTCTCTGCCTCCCGAGTACTGGGATTAAAGGCATGAGCCACTGCCCAGCTCAGACACGTTTTTCTTATTTTCTCCTCAAAACTAATTATACAGTATCTCCACTTTAGGAACTATAGTTTTTATATGTTGTATTCTGTTAATTCATAGACATACACACATATACATTTATCAAAGACAGTGTGTGCATGCTAGAAAAGTACTCTGTCTTTAATCTAAGTATTACCAGTTCAGGAATCAGCTGGAACCAGGAGAGACCACTCACATATGACAATATGAACTCTATTACTGAGTCCTAACCACAGACACTGACCTCACAGTGAACATTTGTCTTTTGTTGACATCTTTCTGATTGTCTGAAGCTTATTCTCTAGTAATATTGTCATGAAGTTAAGAAACAATATCCCGAGACTTTGGTTTGTTTCTGTCTTTGGTATACACGTGTGCATGCATCCTTGTGTACAGGTTTGAATGTCAGAGGCTGATGTTGGGTTCTCTGTTGCTCTCAAACAGGGTCTCTTTCATTTAACTTGGCACCTATGTTTAAGTTACACTAGCTGGCTAGTCAACCACTGGAGCTGTTTTCCTCACCTATCACCAAACAGAGGGTGCCGCTATGCCTCTTCTGTGGCTTGATGGAAAGCTAAACTGACCTTCTCTTGACTATATACCACCCTCAGCCCTAGCTGTCTCCTCTGCATATCTTTATTAAATACTTATGCAGACCTGTGACCATTTAACAGAGAATACACTTAATAGTGTGTAAAACTGTTGGCTCCTATTTTCTTTCCTTGAGTATTTTCTTTACTAATTTTACTTCTCTGTTGCACAAAGGGCTATTGTCTAAATGTATCTGATTTTCCTTCTTACAAACCAAAATCTTAGATATATAAAAGGTATTTTTCTTTTCTGTTTATGCCTACTACTTGACAATATGGCTCAATTTTTTTCAATTTATAGCCTCAAATTTTATTCTATTTCCAAAAAAACCTTAAATTACACTTTTCAGCATTTAAGCTATTATTTTGCCTTCATTTTCTAAATTGTTTCCTATTATATATGCTCTTAATCTTTTGTCAAACTTGTTTTACTTTCTCTAAATTTTCATGTCTAATTTCATTATTAAAGAAATTCTTTTTTCCTAATTACTGAAAAAATTAGCATTCATTCTTGTTTTTCTCATTTTACGTTGTTTTCTGAAATCTCCATTTTTAATTTTTTGTTGTTGTTGTTTTTGCTTTTTTTCATGCAGGGTTTCTCTGTGTATCTTTGGATTCTGTCCTGGAACTCACTCTGTAGACCAGACTGTCCTCAAACTCACCTGCCTCTGCCTCCCAAGTACTGGGATTAAAGGCATGCACCACCACCGCTGGGTTAAATCTTCCATTTTTTAAAGTATCATTAATTTTTTTTAAGTTCTCGTCTTAAAAAATTTATTTTACGCCGGGCTGTAGTGGCACACACCTTTAATCCCAGCACTCGGGAGGCAGAGGCAGGCTGATCTCTGTGAGTTCGAGGCCAGCCTGGTCTAACAGAGCTAGTTCCAGGACAGGAACCAAAAGCTACAGAGAAACCCTGTCTCAAAAATCAAATAAATAAGTAAATAAATAAATAAATAAAAATAAAAAAAATTTTATTTACTTATGTGTATGTTTCCACCAGCGTAAACGAGCCAGAAGGCATTGAATTATCTATTGTTTCTGTGTAGATCTCTGCTGTCCTGGAAAGCATGCTGTAGATCAGATTGGCCTTAAACTCAGAGATCTGCCTTCCTCTGCCTCCTGGGTGCTGGGATTAAAGGAGTGTATCACCATGCCCAGTAGATGAATACTTTGCCTGCATATATATGGTTACCTTGTGTCCAAGAAAGTCATAGAGGGTACTTATCTCCTGAACTAGGGGTTAGGATAAATTTGAGCCACCATGTAGGTGCTAAACCTAGATCTTCTGTGAGAGCAAGTTTTCTTTTTTTTCTTCTGGTTTTTTGAGACAGGGTTTTTCTTTGTAGTCCTGGCTGTCCAGGAACTCATTCTGTAGACTAGTCTGGTCTTGAATTCAGAGATCCGACTGTTTCTGACTCCTAAGTGCTGGGATTAAAGGTGGACACCACAACATCTGGCTTTAGTTTCTTTAATGCCTACCTCTAACTCTTTATTTTTTAATTTATTTGATTTTTTACCTCTAACCTTTTATCTAAACTTCATCTATTATTTCAGTCTGTGTGCAATTATATTGCCAACAGTTGTTCTCAGTAGGAGCTTTGTTCTAGAACAGAATACTAGGGATTTTATGTAGATCAGGCAGGCCTCTAAATCGTAGAGATTTGCTTGCCTCTGCCTTCTAGTGTTGGGATCAGAGGCTTGTGTCACTATGCCTGGTTTGTATTTTAATCCCCACCCACCCACTCAAAATGGTGTAAATTATTGAATAAAGATGACAGTGATAATATGCTAAAAAGGTAATATACTGGACATATTTGCTTAAATCTGATCTATTTTTAAAGTTCTTAGAAGGGAACCAGAAAGGAAACTCAGTGGGTAAAGATACTTGGCTGCTGTTGAGTTCAATCCCTGGATCTCAAGCGAAGATAGAAGAACTCTATAAATTTGTACTATTGCATGCATGCCCACACACATACATCATAGGATCACATGAAAATATATCAATTTTAAAGAATGCTCTTGTGACTAACCAATATGGCTCTGTAGCTAAGGGTGCCTGTCATCAAGCCCAATGACTTAGTTCAATCCCCAGGATCTACACAGTGGAAAAATCAGCTCTTCCAAGCTGTCCTCTGACCTCAATACATGTATGTGCACGGCATATGTGCATTTATACATCTATAACAAATAAATGGAATAAATAAAATTAACATATAGTCTTAGCATCAAATTTCACTGACTATAATTAACGGCCAAAATATAATTACTTTACAAAATAAAGAACAAAATTCACAGAAAAACAAACATTTATGATAAAGACATAATAAACAGAAATAAATTCAAATGGGTCCTGTGGTGATGGCAACAACGCACACCTTCAATCCCAAAACTCTGGAGGCAGAGGCAGATGAATCTCTGTGAGTTTAAAGTCAGCCTGGTCTACTAAGTAAGACCCTGACAAAAGAAAATAGAGTCCTATATTTTTACAAGACATTATTTGTTTTTAACTATGCATTAAAAGCTTCATACTTACAAAGTCTTCTTCTTCGAACTGCAACTTTTCTATCTTATCCTCTTTTTTTTCTTCCCTAATCTCTGTTGGTGGTTTTTCTTGAAAGGTGCAGCCTTTCCGGGAGTGGAAGCTACCATTCCAGTGTCGATGGTTTCCTGTGCTACCTCCACTCCGTTGGCTCATGCCATCATGACCTCGGGAAGAGCCATGCCAACCAGATGGATTCCCTGTGTTTCCAGCATATGTTCCCTTAGAGACACCAGAGTCCACAGAATCATGGCGGAATAGAGAGGGTTGGTGCCAAGAATCTAAAATAGCAAGGAAAAGTAAGGTATTAGTTGTCTTGTTTCTTATAAATTCAGAAATAACTTGGCCAGATGCTTCCTGCTTTGGTCAAAGTTACTTTCAAAAGGCCTTCAGGAAACCTCTTAAATACCTTTTGATAGGGCAGAAACTTAGGTAGGTGGGAAAGACAGAGCTGGATGCTGGGAAAAAGAGCAGAGTCAGGCAGATGCCATGATTCTCCTGTCCAAGACGGACGCTGGTTAGACTCATGCTGATAAGCCACAGTTAAGTGGCGATACACATTAATGGAAATGGGTTAATCAGGGCTGGAGAGATGGCTCAGAGGTTAAGAGCATTGCCTGCTCTTCCAAAGGTCCTGAGTTCAATTCCTAGCAACCACATGGTGGCTCACAACCATCTGTAAAGAGGTCTGGCGCCCTCTTCTGGCCTTCAGGCAAAACAGACAGAATATTGTATACATAATAAATATAAAAAAAGGGAATTTAAAAAAAAAAAAAAAGAAATGGGTTAATCAAGATGTGAGAGTTAGCCAATGAGAGGCTAGAGTTAATGGGCCAGTTTCTGTGTGATTATTTCAGGAGGAGCCCACTGCTCGTCCTACAACATCACAGAGATCCACTTGCCTCTGTCCCTTGATTGTCTGGATTACCAGGGATTACCATGCCTGGTTCTAAGCAGTAGTTTAAATATATGGTCACAACAGCTGGAAATGACTCACCTCCTGTAGTACGTAGAGGTCCATTGTTAAAAAAACCATCAGAAGAATTATGTCGACGACGGCTTACTCCAAATCTACCTTCTCCACGGGATAGGTGCTCTCCGTGTTTGTCAAAGGTGGCTATAGATGACTAACATAAAAGATAGAGAGGCAAAGACTTAGTTTCTTTCAGTATCTTATTGGGTTCTAAATCAGGGGTTCAAAAACAAAAAAACCGTTGTGGTAGTACAGTATCATCGCTAAGAAGACCGTGAGGTGACTGCCACAAGTTTCAGCTCAGCTATACAGGAAAACCTTGACTCAAAAGTAAACAAATAAACAAAAGCTAATATTATAGATGTGAGCCATTATAACCAGTTTATTACAATTTCTGTTTTTGAGTCAGGGCCTCATTCTCTAATTCCAGAGGCCTAGAATATACTATGTAGCCCAGGTTCACATCAGACTTGTGGCAATCCTCCTACTTTAACTTCTAGAGTACTGGATTATAGTCATGATCTACCATTCCTGTATTACCATGGTCTTAAAAACTTATTTCTAAACATTACCTCATATTTATAGCAATTCTATAATTTTAGTATCAGTTTCATTTTATTTATACATGAGGAAAAAAAATCAAGCAGATTAAGTCTTTGAATATACACAAAAGAAAGAAGCTTTTGAAAGATCACAGATTAACTTTAGTATTCGTATTCCAAGAGCACCTACTTTATTTACCAAAGCAAGGACTCTCAGTCACACTCGCCTAAGAGATCCTGTTTCCATCTCCCCAGTACTGGGATTAACACTAGAATCACTGGAGGTTGCTATCCTGCCCAGGCTTTAAATTGAGTGCTGAGGATCCCATGCTTGTGCACCACTCTATAGACTGAGCTTTCTCCCTAGCTTCCTATATATCCTCCACCTGTGACAGTGATGGTGGACTGAAATTGTCAGCTTCACTAGGATATGGGATGTCTAAAAAAAGCCTATCTTGAATATAATTAAGAGTGTTTTCCAGAGGAGCGTTAGTGAACTGAGCTGGAAAGAGCCTCCCTGAGTTGTTGGTATTATGTAATGTGAGGAAAAGACAGATGAGCAAAGCACTCACCGTCCAGCATTTCACCCTATTTAAACAGGGACCTTTTTGGTTTTTTGCCCTGCTACCAGTAAGGGAGAGATTCTATTTCTTAGCCTTTAAATACAGACTTGCTTCAGCCATGTTTCAAAGACCTTTGAGGGCACTTGCACATATGTTTACACACACATTTGGAAAAAAAAGAGGTATTGGCTTTAAGGTAGACATTGATGTGAATAACGCAAATAATGCATAATTACTCAAACTCAAGTTTTTTATTTTTTTTAGATTTTACAAGTGTGTCTTGCCCAAATGTATGTATCTAAGTATACCACATGCACATTAGGTGCCCAAAAAGATTAGAAGAGGGAATGAGATCCCTTATGGATGGTTGAGCCACTGTATGGGTTTTGGGTGTGAAATCCAGGTCCCTTCAAAATAAAACAAGAACAGCAATACAGCCTGAACCTGAAACAGAAGTCACAAACCAGTCAGGATGAAAAGAACTGGTATATTTGGGTAGTTACTGCAGGAATGGAAGACAGTACCTTAGCTGACTGTGGCGTTGAGAAATTTAGCCAAGCAGGAACAAAGTCATGCTGCGCCATTTAGGTCCAGTGTCTTTTCAGCAAGATGAGGCATCCAACCTCATGGCCAGGATCTAAAAAGAGACAACACAAATCACTCAAGTATGACATAGAGTCTGTGATTAATCTACAATCTTCCTTTAGAAGACTGAACCCCTGAATTTATCTACAGATTACTTCCAAGATTCCAAATCTCAAGAATTCTAAGAAAAGCAGTGTTTTATATGACTATGAAAACACACACGAGATGAAAACATGAAGGGTTATATGAAGGAAGCAAATGTGTTCTTGAGTTTTAATACCTTTTTAAAAAAATTACAGTAGAAGCTGGGCCTGGTGGTGTACCCCTTTAATCCCAGCATTTGGGAGGCAGAGGCAGGTGGATCTTTGTGAGTTCAAGGCCAACTGGTCTACAAAGCAGGTTGCAGGACAATCAAGACTGCTACACAGAGAAACCCTGCCATGAAAAAAACCCAACCCCTGCCAAAACAAACAATAACAACAGCAACAACAACAAAACAAACAAATAGATACCTATAGAACATTGGTTCTCAACCTGTGTGTTGCAACCCCTATGGGGGAGGACCATTCATGAAGGTTGTATATCAGATATCTGTCATATGAGATATTTTACATTATGATTCCTAACAACCAAAATTAGTTATGAAGCAGCAAAGAAAATAAGTTATGGTTGGGGGCACTGTATTAAAGGGTTATTAGGAAGACTGAGAACCACTGTTCCAGAAGCTCAAGCACTTTTCCGTTTACCTGACAGACATTTCTTCACACACCAACTTAGAGATTCACTGATGTACCCAAATCACCGATATTCTCCAAAATTAAATACTTCATAGTATAACACATATTTTTCATGGCATATACTCCATGTTATGTTTTTCCTAAAGACAAATGGATGATACTTACCCTCAGAGTGTCACCTCTGTGGTCCTGTTTCCAAAGCTGCCGGCTGTGTCCCCCACGAGGTTGTCTTGTAGAAAGGGTGCTGAAGTAGCCTGGCCAGCGGCACGCCTTGTGACGAAGCACAAAGAAGCCCAGCTCTGTGCGGCTCACTCTCTAACCTCTCAATTACTCATCCTCAACTACCTAGTTCCTGACGTTTCCAAAGGGGGAAGGGGAAGGGGAAGGGGGAAGGGGAACATAAAAAAGTTATTTGTTACATTTAAAAAAGGGGGGAAAGGGGGAAAAGCTATGTCTACGTTCACCTCATTCAACTTCCCTGAGTAATGGCACTATGATGTTGCTTAAAAGGGCAAAACTTGGACATTTGCACAGTGAGTGCAAATACTGTTCATAACAAGGTCATAACTAGAAAGACAGGTGGTCTCAAGTGTGTGCAAGAAATGTCATCAAGGTGATAGATCAAAAATGTAATAGTAAAGCAGTATAAGAGATCTTCTGAACAATCAATTCCAATGGCACAATATCCACGACAAAAGCCTTTAAAACACAAATCTTATCTGCTTAAAACAGTGTGCGGATATATTCTTTCTTTTATCTGTCTTAGACTTCAAAATCTAAAGATATAAGAAATCTTGTTTTGGTGGGGTTTTTGTTTAGTTGATTTTTGAAAGGAATCAGACAGAAACTTGATTTATCTTTCCTGCCACTGAATAGCAGCTTGTTTCAAGGCAAATTTCTTGGTATAAAGCTACTAAATATGTATCCTACTTCTTTGGTCTTTACTATATATAAATTCAAAGCAAAATTGTAAGTAGAAAAGATAAAGGTCAAGGAGAAAGAGAATTTCAAAATGGGGGTTTCTTCTTATCAATTTTCTGTATTTCACTTGTATTCCTCCTTCCCAAAAACTGAACTGAGCTTCCAAAAGTGATACGAAGAATCTTCTATTGCTTTATTGAAGAAATCACTTTTTAATTTGGGTCCATCTCCATTATTACTCAATCATTAAAAAGGCCACTTGAGTCTACCAATCTATAAATGAGAAACAAAACAAAACACATAATTAGAAGAGGCAAAACCAGTCACATCTCACTGCAGTGAATATATCAAACCATAATCTCAACAGTAAAATCCTTAAATTCAACTTAGATACTAATTTGTCACGGCCTAAAATGTGGCTACAAGCCTTCTTGTTGTTGAGACAAGGAATTACTATACTGCTCAGGTTTCCCCTGACCTCAGCAGCCTCCTGTATCAGTCTTCTAAGCACCCAGACTACAGGCATGTCCCACCACACCTAATCTTTGTTAAGTCCTTTAAAGATTTTATGTGTCCTTAACATAGATTTTTTTTTTAAAAATACAACCATTTCTCCAAGAAGCCATCAAAGGTAATTCAGAAATGCCAATTACTGATTCTTCTCATATCTATATTTTCAGCTTACCTAATTGGTCAAAAGCATATACAGTGTATAGAAATACTACCTACCACATCACTATCTAATTATCAAGTATTATTCAAAGGTAGATCATTAAGAAAAACTATTTGCCTTATATATTTACATTGTACATATTTTAGATAATTATCAATTTAGAGACAAATAAAATCTCTTCTGATCTAAATTGATATGTACTAAGAAACTGCAAATATTTCTTTGCCAATTCCCAATGTTCTTCCAGGGGCTATAAACATCTTTGACAGAAGAACTTTGGTATCTTTGGGGAAATTCTAGTAGGCCGACAGATCCTAGGCATTATTGCGTTAAGTTCATGGAATGCAAAATACCAAGTCCAAGAGGTATTGAATCACTGTTTCTCAGGCTGAGTGCTGAATAAAAACATTTACTCAGTCTCTATTCTCTTTGTGTGCTTCTAGTATTTAAGTATTAAAAACAAGTATATACAAAGCTTAAGTAAAAGATATATGCCCTTCACCTATATTCCTTGAAAGTTTGTGGAACTGTGATAAAAAAATTTACTATATTGTTGGGCATGGTGGTGTACACTATGAATATCAACACCTGGGAGGCAGATGGATCTCTGTGAGGTGCAGGCCAGGTACAGTTATGTAATAGAACCTTGTCTGTCTGTGGAACAATATTTTTGTACACTGTGAAGATGTATTTGCCAGGGCTCCTTCTGATAAAGAGCTGAATGGCCAATAGCTAAGCAGGAAAAAGTTAGGTGGGAATTCCAGACAGAGAGAACAAGAGAAGATGAATCTAGGCATGGGATAGATGCCAAAGGATAAAGAAACAGGAGGTGCAAGATGGAAGAGAGGTAAAAAGCCATGAGACTATAAATGGTTTAATTTAAGTTATAAGAGCTAATTGAGACAAGCCTACACTATAGGCCAAACCTTCATAATTAATAATAAAGCTTTGTATCATGATTTGGGGGCTGGTGGTACAAGAAAATCCGCCTACTCTATCTCAAAAACAAACAAACAACAATTACTGAGCCAGGTGGTGGCAGCCGCAGCACATGCTCTTAATTAAAACACTTAGGAAGAAGAGGCAGTCCAGAGTACCAGGACAGACAGGTCCTCTCAAAAAACCATCTCTCCAGCCCCCGGGGTTTTTGGTTTTTCAAGACAAGGTTTCTTTGTGTAGACCTGTCTACACAAAGTTAAACCTTCCCTTTTTATTTTGACAATACCTGATAATTGTTTTATTGTACATAGTTTTATTGTGTTAAGAGTTAAAACCTTTCTTTTTAATTTAGAGAAAAAGGAGGAAATGTGGAATAATCTTTTTGTACACTGTGAAGATGTGTCTTAGCCAAGGCACCTTCTGATTGGTTCAATAAAGAGCTGAATGGCCAATAATTAGTCAGAAAGAGGTTATGCAGGACTTCTTGACAGAGAGGGAGAAGAGAGGAGATGAATCTAGGCATGGCAGAGATGCCAGAGGACATGAAGAGGGAGAAGGAAGTGCAAGATGGAAGAGAGGTAAAAAGCCACAAGGCAAAACGCAGATTAATATATATGGGTTAATTTAAGTTATAAGACTAGTGGGGCAAGCATAAGCTACAGGCCAAGCTTTCATAATTTATAAGTCTACATCTCTCTCTTTCTCTGGTGAGTAGGCTCTCTCCCCAATCCATCTCCAGGCCTGGAAGAGAGGAGAATGAAGTAAGGCAGTGGTGGTGCATGCCTTTAATCCCAGCACTCAGGAGGCAGAGGCTGGTGGATTTCTGTGAGTTCGAGGCCAACTTAGTCTAGGGCTGTTACACAGAGAAACCCGATCTCGAAAAAAGAAAGAAAGAAAGAAAGAACGAGAAAGGCCAAGACAGTAAAAGGTTCTTGTTGCAAAGTTCAAGCCACTTTCCCCAATGTTGATATGCCTAAGTTTCTAAGTCCCATTTTCTGGCCACAATCAAGTTTATATTGTGACCACACAACACTGCGAAAGAAAAATCAAAAACTGGCCTTTTGTTTGTCTGTTGGGTTTGTTTTCTGGCTTGATATCACTTTCCCCTAAATAATTTTCAGGTTCTGAATAAGACAGCTCAGTGGGGAGTCCACAGGTAGTTTAACATCACTGGAATGTTTAGTGACTTCAATAACTCTGAGAAAGGGAAAGAAAAATTCAGACATCTCTGTGGTCTTTTATATTTACCTTTATGTGGTCTTTTATATTTTTACCTTTAAAATTAAGATCAGAAATGATAGATTATGAAGATGAGTTCTGAAAATAATGGATCTGTGTTTAAGGAAAGAAAACTTTTTAAAAAACTATTTATTTATTTATTATGTATACAATATTCTGTCTGTGTGTATGCCTGAAGGCCAGAAGAGGCGCCAGACCACTTTACAGATGGTTGTGAGCCACCATGTGGTTGCTGGGAATTGAACTCAGGACCTGTGGAAGAGCAGGCAATGCTCTTAACCATCTCTCCAGCTCCCAAGGAAAGAAAACTTTTAAGAGTTTTCTAGGCTATACTGTCTTTACAAGTTCACATAGAAACCATGAACAGGGTTTCTAAAAACCTCAGAGTAACAATTCAGAAGTTTGGGGATGGGCAGGCAGAAATGAGGCCCTCCCTACTGCACACATATGTGCATGTACATACAAATAAATTAGGTGGTATGGGCAAAGTACAGGGGTCACTGTTAGTGGTTGGTGCTGAATGACTTCACTGAGTTTCCCCCGACAAATTTGGGTCAGTATACCTTCCATGTACCAGGATTCAGTATTACATGTTTCCTTTTTTTAATTATTTATTTTATGTGCATTGGTATTTTGCTTGCATGTGTATCTGTGTGAGGGTGTCAGATCTTTGAGTAAAGCAGTTGTTAGCTGCCACGTGTGTGCTGGCAACTGAACCCAGGTCCCTGGTAGAACAGTCTTAATTGCTGAGCCATCTCTCTAGTGCCCCCCCTCCCCGTCTGTTTTAAATATTCTTTCCAGGAGAGAATTGGAACATTTCAGTTCACCAGGCACTCACTGCAGAATAAACACGAATATGGTAGAGACTTAGCAACAACTCACAGGAAACAAGTAAAATCCTTACATTTGTAAGATTTCAGAGGTAGAGAATCTTTGTTTTTTTAGATAGGGTCTATATTTAGTCCCGGGATTAAAAGCATATTCTGCCTTACCTTGCCTAGAGGTGGGGAAGGGGCGTGTAAAGGGAAATGATCTTAGAGTTTAGCAGATTAGTGAGAATACAAATAAGACACAGTAATTTAGACGTGAGGCAGTTAATAAAAAGCAGTAATTTAAGAAGTTAATCCTATTGTCCCACCCTACCTTGGGACAGTCACCTACTAGAAACTTAGAGAAGCTATAAGTATATATGAAATAGTAACAACAACAACAAAAAAAAACTGGCATGCTAATATGTCCTTATAAACCTAGGACTGGGGCTGCTAGAGGCAAAGCACACCCTCCGCTCCTCATGGGGTGTCGGGGAGGCAACTGACCTACCAGAGTAGCCTGTTTGGCCAGTTCCAAATTAGTGAGAGACTCTTTTCTTAAAAAAAAAAAAAAAAAAAAAAAAAAGAGGAAGGGAGAAAGGCAAAGGGAGAAGAAAGAGCAAAAAACGAGAAGGGGTTCCTTAGTGCCTGAGGAACAACATCCAAAGTTGTGCTCTGACCTTAGCACATACAAAGTTATGTGTGTGTAAGCCCCCCTCCAAAAAGCACCAGCGCAAGGCTAGGGAGTGATGTGGGAGTCTGCTGTTTTGTGATTTCATTGGTTAAATAAAGAGACTGCCTTGGCCCTTTAAGAGGACAGAAAATTAGGTAGGCGGAGAAGACTGAACAGAATGCTGGTTCTCCTACCGGACACAGACGCAGGTTAAGATCTTCCCTGGTAAGACACCTCGTGGTGTTACAGGGATATTAGAAATGGGTTAGATCAATATGTAAGAGCTAGCCAATAAGAGGCTGGAACTAATGGGCCAGGCAGTGTTTAAAAGAATACAGTTTCTGTGTAATTATTTCGGGGCATAAGCTAGCCATGCGGGCGGCCGGGTGCTGGGGATGCAGCCTCGCTGCTATTACTACAACAAGGGAGTGTTGTTAATGAACATAACTCTACATATTAAACAAATGTTCCTCAAATAATCTGCATTTGTAGTATATGTATACAATTACAGCAAGAACATCAGAAGTAAGGCCAAGCTGGGTTACAGTATGAGAACTTAACTCAAAATCAATATAAGGGCTGATGACATGATTCAGCCTATAAAGGTACTTGATGTTGGACAATACATATATAAGCCTGATGATTGATCCGAGTTTAATACTGTGAACCCATTTAAAGGAAGAAAAAGCACATCAACGCCAGGTATTTCATCACCTCTATAGAATTAATATGGCATGTGTGCCACCTCTTCCAACAATCACATACGCAGTAATGAAATTAAATTTTAAAAAAGAGCTGGGCATGGTGGCACATGGGCCTTAGATCCCGGCACTTGGGAGGCAGAGGCAGGCAGATCTGAGTTCCAGACCAGCCTGGACTACACAGTGAAATCTAGAATAGCCAGAGCTACAGACTGAGACCCTTCCTGTTTTAAAAAACAGAAACCATAATAATATAATAACCATCATTACCTTTTAAAAATGAAAATAAAACCCATTTTTCCCAAATGCAATCTAGAAACACAATGCCTCATACTTTAAAACATCCTTCACTTAGGCCAGGTAGTGGTGGCCTGCACCTTTAACCCCATCCTTTGTATAATGTGCATTATACAGAATTGAAAAGGGGTATATTTTTAAGTCTCAGCTAAACTAACCTGTTGAACAGCTAACTGAACTGTTTTAACTCTACAATATAGCACTTCCTCTACAGCTCTTCTCACCTCTCTCATTTTAAAATAAGATGTAGAACACAGCTTGTATGTGATCCTTTAGCAGCACATACACTAAAAATGGAATGAACTATTTAATTTTAAGACAGGTTCTCACTGGGATTACTTGGCTGATCTGAAACTTGATATGTAGACCAGGCTGGCCTGGAACTCAGATACTCAGCTGCCTCTGTCTCTTTAGTACTATGGTTAACAGTATGAGCCACCACGCTCAACTATTTAATTTTATCTGGTCTTCCATTTATCCCAAGCACAAAACAAACAAACAAAAACAACAACAAAAACCCCACTAGTTGGCACACTGTAGATACTAAAGAAAGATTTGCTGAATAACTGTATAAATCACTGAAGATACTAATACCAACTTTACAAAGCAATGTCACATTGGTTTTCAACCAGGTGTTATGTCCCCCACAGTGATGCAGACTGTCAGACTGGAAGCTACCTTCTGCTGTTTGTGGACATAAAACAGCGTCCTTCTATGAGGTCTTAATGTGCATCCCTAGACTATGCGTTCACTGCATTCACTATGTTTATTTTGTTTTAGAATGTACTTTACTTTTTTTGAGTCAGTCTTACTATGTTGTCTAGGCTGGCTTTGAACTCCTGGGTTCAAGTCATCACCCTGCTTTGGTCTCCTTACTTGATGGAATAAAGAAGTGCATACTACCATTCCTATTTTTACTTACGTATTTTTTGATTATGCGTCTTGGGTATGGGTTTGTGTATGTGTGTCTGTTGAGGCCTAAGTAGGGTGTCAAATCCGCTGAACTGAGGTTACAGACAGCTGTGAGTTGTCTGACACAGGCACAGGAAACCAAGCTCAAAATTTCAATATGTGCTCTTAATCAGTGAGCAATCTCTGCACCTCCTCTAAGTTCTGCTTTTGTTAATTTATTTATTTATATATTTTATGTATATTAAGTGCTGTCTGCATGCACGACTGCACACCGAAAGAGAGCAGCGGATCTCATTATAAATAGTTTGAGATGTCATCTGGTTGCTGGCAAGTGAACTCAGGACCTCTCTTAACCACTGAGACATCTTTCCAGGCTCTTGCTTTGTTCTAAATACTCCTTTGCTCTAAAATATTTGTTCTTAGCATTTGACACAGAGCTAAAATATATACTGATTCTAATGATCAGAGTTGCAAATACTCTCTATCCTCTCATTACACTATGCCCCTTAATGAAATATACTTTAGTCAAAAACCTTTAGCCAAAGTTGTATATCATTTCCTTTAAGATACGTATTTCCAGGGCTGGAGAGATGGCTCAGAGGTTAAGAGCATTGCCTGCTCTTCCAAAAGTCCTGAGTTCAATTCCCAGCAACCACATGGTGGCTCACAACCATTTGTAATGGGGTCTGGTGCCCTCTTATGGCCTGCAGGCATACACGCAGACAGACTATTGTATACATAATAAATAAATAAAAATTAAAAAAAAAGAATCATTCAGTTAGTATTTTGAAAAGATATGTATTTCCATGTCTTATTTCTTGGTTTTTATTTTTTGAGAGTCTCGTTATGGCTATGGCTCACCTGGAATTTATAATGAAGACCAGGCTAGCCTCAAACTCATGGGTGTTGCTACTGCTTCTGTCTCCTTTGTAATGGAATTCCAGAACAGCACCATCTATAAATATGTTACAGTGTTTTGAATGGAAACATCCCCTAGAGGTTCATGTATTTGAACATTTGGCCCCCAGTTGGCAGTGCTATTTGGAAATTAAGGAACCTTCAGGAGGTAGAATCTTGCTGGAAGTTATGTACTGGTGCAGTGGGGTAAGAGGGTAGAGGTATGAGCTTTGAAATATTATAGACTGCCCTTGCTTCCAGTGTGTGGATGAAAATGTAACTTACCTACCATGCCTTCTCCATTGTTAGGAACCATAAACCAAACAATTCTTCTGTAAGGTGCTTTTTGTGAATATGGTTTTTCGAGACAGGGTTTCTCTGTGTAACAGTTCTAGCTGTCCTAGAACTCTGTAGACCAGTCTGGCTTCGAACTCATAGATTCACCTGCCTCTGTCTCCCAAGCATTGGGATCAAAGGTACATATCACCACCACCTGGCCTCTATGTTGCTTTTGATTTTGGTATTTTATCATTAACAACAAAAAAGTCTAATACAGAGAGAAAAGTTGAAGGAGAAGGTAACGAAGAGACAAATATTGCATACTTTCACTCATACGGGGAACCTACATTTAAACACAGAGGTCATGCTGGGCAGTGGTAGGCAGATCTGTGAGTTTGAGGCCAGCCTGTGCTACAAGAGCTAGATCCAGGACATGCTCCAAAGTTACAGAGAAACCCTGTCTTGAAAAACAAAAAACAAACAAACAAACAAAAAAAACCACCACAGAGGTCATAAAAGAAAAAGAGAAATAAATAAATAAAAGAAAAAGAGGACTTTTTGGGAAGGGATGATTAGTCGGCGGGGATAAAGGAGGATAATAAGGCCAAATATAACCAAAGTACAATGATAAACATGAAAACGTCATCATGCTTTAAAAAAATGAACAGCTGGGCAGTGCTGGCCCTTGTCTTTAATCCCAGCCCTTGGAGGCAGAGGCAGGTATACACAGAAACCATGTCTCAAAACAACTAAAAACTAAATCTAAAATCAAACACTTCCAAATAAGAATGACATACTTAAATAAAACAAAGATAAGAAAATTTCTACCAGAGCCAAGAATACAAAACAAAGAAGCATATATTTATTACCAGATGCAATCTGACCATTACTTCTGGCTTTTAAGATTCTGATAATTAAGGGGCCTATATTTATGCAGGATTATGAAACTTTTTTTGATGGCAGCTGCTATTTTTAAATTATTCTATTTTTATTTATGTGTGTGAGTGTGTGTATGTGTACTATGTGGGTGTGTGGTGTCTATGGAGGTCAGCAGACAATTCCAAGTCACCATATGGATGCTGGGAACCAAACCTGGGTCCTGGGCAAATGCAACAAGTGTTCTTAAGAGCTGAGTCCCAGCCCTGCTTGTTTTAGTCCAAGCTGGCCTCAATCTAACTGAGAAATGTGTGTCAGAGGAAGATGTGAGCTCTATCCTGCTCATCCCTGTGAGTTAGGAACCTATCACGCTGTTTATGAAATTTTAAGATTATTCAAATTTCTTTTTACAATATTAGAAAATGAACCCAGGATCAGGAACTCTAATAATATGCTAAATTCCCAACATTTAAATATTACAACTCCAATTTGTTGTTGTTGTACACAGAGAAACCCTGCCTTGAAAAACAAAAAACAAAGAATTTCATCTCAAGAAGAGATGTAGCTCAGTTCACAGAGTGCTTGTCTATTATTTACAAAGCCCTGAGACTGGAAAAGACTGTGAGTTACCACATGGATGCTGGGTATTGAAAACTGGGTCCTCTTCAAAAGCAGTAAGTGTTCTTAATTTCTGAGTCAACTCTCCACCCCCTCATAGGCTTTTTATGTGCAGTAAGATTTGGGTGCAAAGCCAGGAAGATGGCTCAGAAGGCAAACCCAACAGTCTGAGTTCCATCCCTGGACCCATATACTGGAAGGAAAGAACTAACTCTCAAAAAGTTGTCCTCAAGCCGGGCGGTGGTGGCGCATGGCTTTAATCCAAGCAATGAGGAGGCGGAGACACGTGGATCTCTGTGACGGGTCTACAGCGTGAGCTCCAAGACAGGCTTCCAAAGTGACAGAGAAAACTTGTCCCAAAAAAACAAAACAAAAAAGGAAAAAAAAAAAGTTGTTCTCTTGCCTCAATATGTGCCAAAGCATGCATATGCTCATACAAATATAAAAAAGAATTTTAAAAGTCCAATTTGCAAGGTTTAATGGAGCATGCCTTTAATAGCAGCACTTGGGAGGCAGAGGCAGGTGGATCTCTATGAGTTTGAGGCCAGCCTGGAACCTACAGATCCCAAAAAAAGTAAATGAAAATTTAAACCTTTAAGTACAAATAAGGGATTTCAAGCCAAATTTAAAGTACAGTCAACCTCAGGAGGAAAAAAAAAATTACAGCCAATCTTAATCAGTTTTTTTTTTCATTCCAGTGATTTGGCCTTTATAGTCCCCCCCCCCCCACTCTCCCCAGACAGGGTTTCTCTATGAACAGTCCTGGCATTAACTCTATAGACCAGGCTGGCCTTGAAAATAAAACAAAGTAAATGAGGCTGGCTGTTCACAGAAAAGTAAATTTAATGAGCAGTTTAAAATTAAATTTCTTTAAGAAAGACCACTGAAGGCTGAGCAGTGTTGGCGCACGCCTTTAATCCCAACACCTGGGAGGGAGATACAGTCAGATCTCTGTGAATCTGAGGCCAGCCTGGTCTTCTGAGTTCCAGAACAGGACAGGACAGGCTCCAAAGGCTAGAGAAACCTTGTCTCAACAAAACAAAACCAACCCCCCCCCCAAAAAAACACAAAAAAACAAAAACAAAAACCCAATCAACAACCAAAAAGACTACTGGTGTAATCTATTTACAGTGTGTCTGATCCCCAGAACTGCTACCACTACACTCCCTCATCCCAACTCCCCCAAAACAGAAAGAAAAAGGATGTTGTGATCTTGTACTTCTGTACAACAGCTGGCAAACTCTAAAGTTCTCTGGTTGTGGAATAATGCTTTATGACCTGCCACCAGCGCACTAAAACTAGCACTAACAGTGCGCCTCTAGTGTCTGTTCTGCTGAAAAATTAAGTTTGCCAAACAAATCAGAAAAGGGCTGATTGATTGCTTTAGTAAAGGAAAATAAAGTAATATCATTCCCTTTCTATATCTTTTAATGTATTTGAAGTCATCCATAAAACTCAATTTATATTACAATAGGTAATGAACCTTACAATTAAAGAAGTTCAGCGTTTCTTATAGAACTCCCTGCTTTTTTTTTTTTGTTTTGATTTTTCGAGACAGGGTTTCTCTATGTGACAATCCTAGTTGTCTTGAACTTGCTTTGTAGACCAGGTTGGTCTTGAACTCCCAGAGATCTACCTGTCTCTGCCTTCCAAAGTTGCCCTTCTAAGAACCATTTTTTTTTTAATTCTTTGACTGTGGCTAGTTTTGTTTGAGGCAGACTTCAGTAGCAAACAGAAATCATTGGGTTTGATTTAGAAGTAACCTGGGGTTTTAGATCTCCAGCACAAACAGCTACGTGCTAAACAAATGCCAAATAGTACCAACTACAATGACTTATAAATATTATCTTATCTGTGTACTAAAAGCCTCCCTCCCATTTGTATAAAAAGACACAAAATCAAATGTGCCCTAAGAAAAAAAAGAAAAATATGTCTGTGAATGCGGTTTGTGTATGTGTGTTCTTGTGAACGCAGGTGGATATATGCCACTGCACACTAGAAGTTGAAGACAATCTCCAGTGTCAGTCCATGTCTTCTACTTTGTCTGAGACAGGGTCTCATTTGCTGTTACATTTGCCAGGCTACTAGGTCCATGTACTTCCAGGGATTCTCCTGTCTGTTCCCCATTTCCTTGTAGGAACACTGGACAGCAGACTAGAAATGGTTTCATGAGTTCTGGCTTTATAAATGCAAATCCCCAAGCTTGTAAGGCAAATACTTCATGCCCTGAGCCATCTCCCCAGCTTAAATTTGTCTTTTCTCTTTTTGTATTATATAGCAAGTATGTGGAAATCAAAGTACAATTACTAGAGATGGTTTTCCTAACATCCACACAGATTCCAGGGATCAAGTTCAGGTCCTCTCAAGCGTGATAGCTACCCAACTGAGCTATTTTGTCCACCGTAAATTTTGTCTCATCTCAGGATGCTTTAAAATGGTTCATGACCCTTAATATTACAACAGTCTGACTTTCATGTTTAAAGGCAAGCAGCCCAACCTCCATCAATGCAAAAACTAAGCAAACAAAAAGACCTACTAAGGTCAAATGTACTTTAACTCAAGCACTAGAGGCAGAAGCAGGCAGATCTCTGGAGTTTGATGCCAACTAATGCCTACACAGCAAATTCCAAGCCAACCAGGACTACAGAGTGAGACCAGGTCTCAAAACAAAACACAACAGAACAAAAACCCTCAACCAACTAACAAGATCACAACACACACACACACACACACACAGATGCAGCAAGTCAAGCACCATGACAGTCCACTTAGGTTTTTGTGGCCTCAACTGGCTAATAGACAAATGAGTCTTAGCCTCATTTTTCTCAACTGCAAAGTAAAGAATAAAACATCTGCTTAACATGGCATGATGTTGTACACATGAAATCATAGCTACTTAGGAGGAGGCAAAGCAGGAGGTTCACAGTCCAAGACCTGCTATAGCAACTTAATGAGACCTAGTCTCAAATAATATTAAGGATACAATTAAGAATAAGAGTGCTTGGTTATCATCCAAAAAGCACTCAGTTCAATCAATCTTCAGTATCAGAAAAGAAAAAAAAAAAGAAAAAAAAACCAAACCCACATTACCATCACAAAGTAAGTAAGCCAATAAATAGAAAGCACTTTGAGCTAGACATGGTGGCACACGCCTTTAATCCAAGCCCTTGGGAGGCAGAGGCAGGTAGATCTCTGTGAGACCAGCCTGGTCTTCAAAATGAGTTTCAGGGCAGCCAAAACTAAAAAGAGAAATCCTTGCCTAAAACAAACAAAAAAACACTTGGGCAGCAGCCTCTCCGAGACACATTGGTCTTAATCCATAAAATTAAGATAAGCTATCTTCTGAAAGAAGATTGAGAATTGTTTTAAAACTACACAGAACTGAGTGGCGGTGGCACATGACTTTAATCCTAGCATTTGGAAGGCAAAGGCAAGTGGACGTCTGAGTTCTGAGTTCGAGGTCAGTGGTCTAAAGAAGTAGTTCCAGAACTGTCAGGATTATACAGAGAAACCCAGCCTTGAAAAAATGATAGATTAGTAAATAAATTATAGGGGTTAGTGACTTGGCTCAGTAGTTAAGAGCACTTGCTCTTGCAGAGGAACCTGGGTTCAATTACAAGAACCTACATTGTAGCTCACAACCAACTGTAACTCCAGTCCTAGGGGATCTAAGACCTTCCTCAGACATTCAAGGATATCATACATACATGTGGTGCACATACATACATACAGGCAAAACATTTTTAAGGTTAAATAATAAAATAATAAAAATAAATTGGTGGTATATAGAACAGTGATAAGTATGCTTGTAGCATGCACTGAATTCAATGCCCCACATTGAAAACAAAAAGTAGCCGGGTGTGGTGGTGCATACTCTTAATTCCAGCATTGGAAAGGTAGAAGAAGCAGATGGATCTCTGTGAGTTCCAGGCCAGCATGGCTCTACATCAGTGCCTCTCAACCTGGAGCTCATGAATTCCATAAGGGTCGCACATCAGATATTTACATAATGATTCATAACAGCAGAAAAAAATTAGCTATGAAGCAGCAGTAAAATTTTGTTGGGGCTCACCACAACATGAGGAACTGTATTGGGAAGTACTGTACAAATTCAGAAATTAGTAATTACTGAAGCATTAGGAAAGTTGAGAACCAATGCTTTACATAGTGAGACTCTGTCCCCCCCAAAAATGTATATACTTATACATGTATACACACAGAGAGAAATATATTTCAAGATTTCTTATCACATGCATGCATTGAAATGGTTGAATGTACCCTTCTCTTCAACTAAGACTTTAAATAATCAAAGATAAGAATTGTTAAATTAGGAGCCAGAGAGATGGCTCAGATTAAGAGCACTGGCTGCTCTTCTAGAGGACCTGAGTTCAATTCTCAGCAATCTCAAGTGGCTCACAATCATCTGTAATGAGATCTGGTGCCCTCTTCTGGTCTGTAGGATACATGCAGGCAGACACTGTACACATAAAATCTTTAAAAAATTTGTTAAATTAATTCAAAATAAAGGCTTCCCATTCCCTTTCCCCAATTTCAAGAACTCTGAAAGTACACCATAATCAACTGAAAGAATGTGGAGAAGGACAAAGGACCCCTCAGAAGTAGAGTTCAGGTGAATTTCAAGTGAGGCCTCTCCCGAGGGCTGTAAGAAATACTGTCAAAACAGAACGCAAGAACTTATCACTTCTGGAAAGAACTTAACATGATTTTCTTGGAAGAACAACACAATAAAAATAAAAAACCCAGGAGCTCTTCCAGAGCTCCCAGGGTTGAGTCCAAGTACCCACATGGGACTCACAACTGCCCGACTCCATAGCTAAGGGATCCAATGCCCTCTTCTGACCTCAGTAGGACCTGCACATACCTGTACACAGTACTCAGACATACATGCAGGCACAATACCCATACCCATAAAATAATAAAACTCCTAGGAAGCCGGGCGGTGGTGGCGCACACCTTTAATCCCAGCACTTGGGAGGCAGAGGCAGGCGGATCTCTGGGAGTTCGAGACCAGCCTGGTCTACAAGAGCTAGTTCCAGGACAGGCTCCAAAACCACAGAGAAACTCTGTCTCGAAAAAGCAAAAAAAAAAAAAATTAATTAAAAAAAAAAAACTCCTAGGAAAAAAGACAAAAACCTTCCTGTTTGAAAGAATGCATGAAAGTAATTGAAACCAACTCTCTGGAAGATCAGATTATCTTGTGAATGGATTTTATCGATCCATTCACAATTAGCATTCGATTTTATTTTTTATAGGTTAACAGCTTCAATTCAATCACATCTTTCCAAAAACTAAAATTTGCTGTTGTTTCTGTTTTGAGCCAACAGAAAGAGGACTTTTTTTAAACGTACAACCACCTGGCATTCCACTCCTGAAGGTTTTCATTTGCAAAATCATTTTTCTATTTTATTTCATTTGCAAAATTGTTATTTTATACACACCTCATACCCTTCATGGAATGAGGTGAAAACGACCTTTAAAAAACAGGAGATCTCCAACAAACTACAAATTTCAGTCTGCTGATATCAAACACGCAGTTTCTATATGAGATTTACAGAGGAAAACGGATTATTACTAAGCAAAATAACCCATGAACTAACTTCAGGTTTTCCAAGTAAGCAATAGATATCAAAGTTAAACTACTCAACACATTATACAAACTAACCTCAGATCACAAAATGGGCACACAAAACTGGTACCACAGCACAATTTCAGTAGTATTCGCTACTACCAAAAAAACAAAAACAAAAAACCGCACCCTTTCTTATGTAAACTTTAGAAGTAAACTTCCTAAACCTCACCTTTGTTTTCACCTACCCGCTCCGTAGAGGCCAACTGCAACAAGGGCCATAGTGAAAAAACGACCGAAATGTTATTGTATTTAAGCATTTAAACAGGGTACTTCCCCAGGCTACAGCCATTTTAGATTCAGTATTTTTTTTAATTTTATAGGCTGGGGAGATTTATCATGGAATAAAAATGGCTATTCAAGCTACTTCAAAACCAATCAGTCCTCCTTCCCAATGGGACGGAGTTTGGTAGCGGGCTGGTAAGACAATCTGAAGGAAAAGGTCTCACTAACCCGGAGAACCCGAACTCAGGGCGTGAAAGTTCCCTTTCCCCTAGATATCCCACATTTGACTTACACGACTTTTCCCTCGTTAAGTTTCTCTTAACTGGAAAACAGAAGCCTTCGGCTCTTATTTTAAGGAAAGGGAAGGAAAGGAGTTAACGAAGTCACACCACCACCACCTAGCCGGAACTCTTGGAAAGGAGCCGGAGCCGCAGGTGAGCGTTTCCGACCCAGAACCGAAGTTGAAGTCGGAGCGCTCTGGAACCGCCGCGGCGACGCTAGTGTGCAAGGCTCCTCCCGTTGGGGGGAGGGGGACGTTCCAACGAGACGACTCCCACTTCCTCTCGCCCACCCCGGGCGGACCTACACCAACCACCTGTGCAAGACCTTCTTCCAACTAGTTTTCCTAGACGGCCAGCCGGGCGGCCGGCAGAGCCCGTGCCGGGGCGACTCGAGGGCCACTTCTGCTCGATGTGCAGAACTCGCACTCACCCGGCAGCGGCGGGGCTACGGTCAAGGGCGAGTCGCGACGTCTAAGAAGGCGTCCCCGGCTTCTCCAACCAGCAGAGGTGACTAGCCCACAACCATAACAAAGCTCTTCCCAAAATGGCTGCCCGGCCCACAAGGCTCAGGAGGGGGCAGAGCGGGCGGAGGAGGAGCGGCGACCAGCTGGGCCCGCCCCCTGCCGCTCCGGCCCGCCTCCCACACGCCCACTAGCAAAGGCGCACGCGCAGGCGCACCACCATGCCTCGGTGACCCTGCGAGGGCGCCCGCCGCTCGCTCAGGAAACGTTGGTCCGCTCCCGCAGCGGTTATGCCCCGCCCCGCCCCGCCCCGCCCCGCCCCGCCCCGGCGCCCTTCAGCGCGACAGCGGGGTGGCCGGCTCGCCCTTCCGCAAAGCCTTTCGCCTTTCTCGCGCCGCTCCTAAGGCGGGGACCAGCCGTGCTCAGCACTTCCCCTTAAAGCTCCCCGCCGGGACTCCGGCCTGGGAGCACGTGAACACGGGCGGGTCTATTTGTACCAGTTCTTCCCCGCCCATTCTTTCTTCGCTGTCTCACACCGCACGCGTAAGCCAGAGGTAACTAGCAAAGCAGTTACGGAAGGGCGTGTTTTCCGACCCCTGCACACCTCTCGCTCTGCCTTTCACGTGCGCGCGTCGTTGAGACTCTGGCCCTTGGCGTGCCAAAGACCCCCAGCACTAGAAGCATGCGCAGCGCTACCCGCCGGGAGTTGTAGTTCTTGGGCATTGCAGGCGTCAAGGAACCACCCGTGCGCAGGTTGGAATTCTGTTCCAGCCAGGTCTTTGCTAATAGACTCCTGGGCCTATTAACACTCCATTGGGTATTGAACGACAGGAAAAGGCGGTGCAACCAGACCAGAGAAGTGAATAAATGTGAAGGCCTCGGTAGCCAGCCGCGTCTCTCACTTCTACAATCTAAAACTTCTGCATGTTGTAGTACCTAGAGGAGTGGAGGAATTGGCCACATTGGGCCCCTAAGTAAGTGAGCTCCGATTTTTTTTCAGCTTTTTGCACAAAGATCCAAGATCGCTCAAATTGCTTGGTGCCTGTTCTTTTGGCTGGCTGACGGCAGATGGGAGGCACGAAATCGCACAGTGGATAAGTTTAAAAAAAAATGACTTCCTGGATGACATCCAAGGCCCTTAACGCCACACCTTAATTCAGCGTGCATTTTGTGCCTAGGCCTCTCTTCTTAGTAATACTAAAGAGAGTAGAAGTAAACACAGCAAGTAATAAAGGACTCAAATGCAAAAAAGGAAGACGTTTTTTTCATTTCTGCAAAGCCCCGTTGTTTTTCGCAAAGTTAAGCGTTCCAAGCCAGCAGAGTAACACACTAATATCTTGTCTTTAAAAAAAAAAAAATCCGTGGATACTAATTGGTCTAACTCGAAGTCTCCTCCTACCTCCTTCCGCTACCATTAATGGGATTGTTTCAGAAATTGTACCCTACCTTCCTGAACTGCTAGATATATTACGAATCCTGGAATAGAGACTAGTAAAGTACCTTGAAGTCAACACCAATTAGAATTAAACTTTAAACTAATCCCCGGGGCTGCAGGCTGCTCAGTGATTAAAGGCGTTTACTGATCTTACAGAGAATTCCAGTTGAGCTTCCAGCAACTATACCGTAGGAGATCCCCACCTCTGATCTTAGTGGGCACATGCACTCAAGTACCCGAACACACCCAAATATAAAAATAATATAAAATAATTGAGGGAGGGAAGCGCCCCCAAACGGAAAGAGGAGAGTTGGAACTTGCTGTAGTAAGTTCCCACCCGGACACATTTTTCTGATCTCAGGAAGTGGGGATGTGTGATTCCAGTGGCCGGAAGTTCTCTTTCTGGTTGAATTTGTTGTTCAGATCTTCCGCCGCGTGATGGTGGCAAGTATGTATTAAGGACTGTGAAGGGTACGCTTTGGGCAGGCGGTGGGGGCGGGGTCACTAAGGGCTGGTAAATAGGAGATGTATTGTCATCCTACGTGTCTCAAGAATCCTTGCTCCTAAATTCCGCTACTATCTCAAAAATGGCTTGAGACGCTCAGTGTGGTTTTTGCATTGACATGAAAACATTTGATCGTTTTCACGCAGATTGGGCTTTCTGTCCTTAATTCGCATGACCTGACGACTCTAGGCTTCAGCCTAACACTTTCTTTAAATATTTCCCAATTGGAAAACAACGTGGTACAGCTGTTACGGAGTTCTAAAAGGTATACAGTTAATATATGTAAAACATGTAGTTACCTTACCTGGTTCACAACTAAGCTATATTTGTGGCTGCTATCATTATTGTAAGTGTAATAATTCCTAAGCTCTGAAGTAGACAATAATTAAAGACGATAATTAATGGGAACAAAAGTTATGACTGTGAGTTTTAAAGATAAGACTAGCACCTAAGGAAGTGGTAAAGATGTTTACTAAATCCAGATATTCAGTTTCTGCACATTGGTCTTTTTGGACAGCCAAAACTAAAACTGGCGGGGGGGGGGGGATCGTATTTCCTTAATGTTACTCTTTGAGAATTTTTTTCAAAAGAAATCATGTTCTATTGAAGAGATTCTTATGATTTATTACTTTTGTAAAATTAATGCATAAAATGAGGACAACAAAGTGATACGTTGTTTTCTGTATAAGCTAACCTTTGCTTCAAATTGAGCTATCCCACTCAGCTGCAAACTATATTAATCAGCACTGCATCTTCTGGAACAAGACTGAATAGAGACCAGTATGCTTCACTTCATCCAGAAATTTTCTGGAGCCTCTTCAAAGGTTAGTTGAGCACTATTTGTCAATAACTGTCTGACTAGGGCAAATATATACACACACACACCTCATGTATTCTAGTGAGGAAGGAGAACAATGAGGAAATTATGCATAAGTAAAATATTTGCTATGTCAAGTAGAAACTGTTGTGGAGAACTATACATTATGGAAGAAGAACAGGGAATGTCGACAACAAACAGGAACAGGAGAGATAGCTCAGCCTTGCCTGCTGGGGCCTTAGTTTGATCCCAGCACCCATGTTGGATGGTTTTACAACCAGTTACTCCAGCTCTAAAAGATTTGAAGTCTAAGGGCACCCACCCACACACAAGTAAGAATAAGTCCTACCAGAAAATAATAGACAGGATTTTATAACATAAATAGAAGGGTCAGAAATGAAGGAATGGCCTTGTAGGTAGCTGAAAGAAAAGCATTCTCCTTTTGGAGACAAAAGGAATAAAGGCCAACATGAGATCATTCTTAGCAAGGCTTACCAAGACTCTTAAATAACTGTTCCTTTTTAATTTTTAAATAATTCTTAAAAAAAAATTCTTTATAGATTTTTTTTGATGGTTATAAGTTTGCTTTATTGTATGTGATGAAAATAACAGGCCAAAAAAAAAGGTCATTTTTTTTTTTTGGTTTTTTTTTTTCGAGACAGGGTTTCTCTGTGGTTTTGGAGCCTGTCCTGGAACTAGCTCTTGTAGACCAGGCTGGTCTCGAACTCCCAGAGATCCGCCTGCCTCTGCCTCCCGAGTGCTGGGATTAAAGGCGTGCGCCACCACCGCCCTGCAAAAGGTCATTTTTATATTTGAATAGTTCTACAAATTGTTACTTGTAGAAATGAAAACAGGCATCCACAAAGGCAAGAAAGAAAACAAATGGGAAGATTTTAAGAATCTGTTTCTCTTTACCTTCACGGGCTGAAAACAGGTCTGCCTGTCGGTCAGCAAGTGCCTCTTGCCTCGGTCTTGAGGGTGGTTTGAGTTTGGGGAACGGTTCGTCAAGAATTCCTCAAGTTCTTTCATTGTCCAAGCTCTTATGGTTTGCTTCCATGTGAAAGTGAACATTTTTCATTCGACGCTTTAGAGAGGGTTCTCCATATATGCTGATTTCAGCTATGTTCCCAGAGTCGACAGTGTCCACTGTCAACCAAATCTTGCCATTGAACCGCTCTAATGGGACTGAGGGTTGTGTTGGGCCAAAGATCCTTTTTGCCACCCAGGTCTCCATGTGGAGCACGATAGGTTCACAGATTTCACTCTGAGGCCGCGGGGACACAGGTAGAGCGCTAAGCTTCTCCGAGGGAGGGTCCCCCATTGGTCTATTCGGCTTGTGGTGGGCGTCACTAATGTGGGCCTCCATACTGGAACTCTCCATGAGCAAGGCCGAGGAGCTGCTAGAATTTTTTTTTTTTTTGGTTTTTTGAGACAAGATTTCTCTGTGGCTTTGGAGCCTGTTCTGGAACTTGCTCTTGTAGACCAGGCTAGCCTCGAACTCACAGAGATCCACCTGCCTCTGTCTGGGATTAAAGGCATGTGCCACCACCGCCTGGCTAGATTTTTTTTTTAAATGTGTATATATGTGCCATTGTATACAGTGCATGTTGAAGCAAGGAAAGGGTGTCCGATCTCCTTGGAACTAGAATTACGGCTGGTTGTGAGCCACCATGTAGAATGGGGATCAAACCTGGGTACTCTGGAAGAACAGTCAGTGCTCTAAATCATCAAGACATCTCTCCAACCCCCAAATTATATGTGTATGGGGTTTTGCCTGTATGTATGTCAGTGTACATGTTCTTATTTTTAAACTTTGTCTCCTGGTTGTTTTTCCTTTACAGCTGCTGAAGTACCCTTTTACAGTGAGACTCAGAGCCAGCAGAATAGATGAACTTTCTCCCAAGACATCGTTTCAGCAGAACCTTTCCCCTTTGTCGCCAAGGACTTGGCTTTCGACATCATTTCAAGTGTGTATGAACAACATACAATGCTATCATACATCACCATGCAACTTTAAAAGACAGCAGAAGGAAGCAGTTGTTCCCTCCAGGACACCAAGCAGCATCACTTACCTACCTGATAGCCCAAAGCCAGCATTATACATAAGTCTGGTGGGGTTAGTCCCCTTTATTGCTCCACCACTCACCATGGTCATAACAAAGTCTTATATCCCCATATTAGCGTTTACTCAGGTGGCTTATGGAGCCGGTTTCCTAGCTTTCTTGGGAGGGGTTAGATGGGGCTTTGCCCTGCCAGAAAGCAGTCCAGCCAAACCAGATTACATTAACTTAGCTAGTAGTATGAGTCCTCTTCTGTTTTCATGGGTAGCTGTCCTCTTTTCTGAAAGACTCAGTGAAGCCACTGTCACAGTAATAATGGGTTTAGGTATAGCATTACACAATGAACTTTTCCTTTTGCCACATTATCCCAACTGGTTCAAAGCCTTGAGGATAGTAAGTACTTTAGTGGCTTTTTTCTCATTTGTAGTCACTTTAATACTTAAAAGTATTTATCCAGAAAAAGGGCCCAAAAGTTTTGGTGAAGTAGAAAAATAAAACCACTTTGCTGTGGAATAATCCTTCTGTTCTGTGCACTGTGAAGACATGTTGCTCTCCTTGTTAATAAAGAGCTAATTGGCTGATGGCTAGGCAGGATTTTTGGGACTGAGAATGCTGGGCAGAAGGGTGGAGTCAGGAAGCAGGATGGGAAGTAAGTACATGAAGTAAATGAGCCTGGAGCACATAGATTAATAGAAATGGCTATTTTATAAGAGCTAACTAAGAAGCAAGCTTAAGCTATCAGCTGAGCATTTATAATATTAACTCTTTGTGTGATTATTTGGGGAGTGGCTGGTGGGACTGAAAAGTCCACCTAAACTACATTATTGATATTATTTGCTACTTGGCTGTAAGTCTTGGAAACTTGCAGGTTTTTTTCAGTTATGTCATGGGACATATGTTCACAGAGTACACTGCCTATGGGACATGTGTTCACAGGGAATACTGCCTTCAGAGACCAGAAGAGGGTATTGGAGTCCCTGGAGTTGGAGTTACAGACAGGCAGTTCTGAGCCTCTCAGCGTCTGGCTGGGAATTAAACTTGAGTCCATAACAATACATGTTCTTGACCACTGAGCCTGAACCCTTTATCTCTCGCTTGTATAGTTGCATGTTAGCATCACACTTGGGTTCCTTGTTTGGCTCTTTTTTTCCTCCCACTGGTGGGAATTTATTCTTCATGGCCATTTTTTTTTTCATTTCTAAAAATTACTTCTTTTAGTCAAGTGATGTTGGCCCATGTGTTTAATTACAGCACTCGGGAGGCAATAGCAGGTGGATCTCTGAATTCAAGGTCCGACTGGCCTACAGAGCAAGTGCCAGAACAGCCAGGGCCACACAGAGAAACCTGTCTGGAAAAACAACACACACAAAAAATGTTTGTTTGTTCATCTCACTAACAACTCTGGCTGTCCTGGAACTTGATATGTAGGCAAGGCTGGTCTAAAACTCGCAGAGATCTGCTTGCCTCTGCCTCCCAAGTGCTGGGATTCGAAATACTATTTTCTAAGTAATTCATCTTGAAAAACCTAATCTTTTATTGTGTCATATGAGGTTAGTTTACATCATCTTTTTGTGAATTGTATAGTCATCTACTTAAACATTTCAGTGTTTGAATTATATTGAGAACAACAAAAGACAAATTGAAAAATCTTCTATTATAGTCTTGGAAGTATGAAGTCACATTTCATGAAAAGAATACTCCTACTTCATTAGGAAGTCCATGACACCCTGAAAATAAAGGTATTTCTGTCAATTTGTATAGCACTTACCATTGGAAATTGCATGTGTAAGCCTTTTTTTTTTTTTAAAGAGTTCCAGGACAGTCAAGGTTACACATGGAGACCCTGTCTAAAAAACAACACAACAAAAAAAAAAAAAAAATTTAAAATACAACCAGGCATTTTGGACTACACCCTTAATCCAGAGGCAGGAGGATCTATTAACAAGTTATAGGACAGCCAATGCTACATAGAGAGGCCCTGTCTCAAACATAAAATAATGACAAAAGTATTGCTTTGCTTTGTTTGTTTGATTTTCTTTTCCTCCTAGAAATTGAACCTGTGCTTCATAAATGCTATAAAAGCACTGCTACTGAGCAATACATCCCTAACCTAACACCCTGGATTTTAACTTAAAAACCTGGGCTGGGGGCTGGGAAATAATACACAATTAATTAACTGTTCAGGTAACTTCTGAGCTGATCACACATAAATACCAAATACTGAATGTCTTGATATTTCATTTCTGCTACAGGCATATGTGTGTTGTGTGTGTGATCATATCCCTTGCCATTTTTGTCTGGTACTGGGCAATAATGAGAATTGAACTAGCATTTTGTGAATCTGTTTTAGCACGTTCTCTAAAGAATAGGAGCATATGAGTTAGCTTAACTAGACTTGAATACTCTTGGTATTCATTCTCTGACATCTAGATCCTAACTTTAAACTTTCAGGCTATTTCACAGAAGGAGGCATTGTTTTCTGTCTGTGTTGTATAGCAGGTTTAATGCTGATCAAAGGTTTTCTATCTAATAAGGTGTTGATGTGTCTAACAATATACTGAAAGACCTTAAATGAGAAATCATAACCTTGAGGCAGCCAGTTAAACCGAAAGCACGCAAACCCTTAATAATGTGGCTCTTAACTCGCTAGCAAAAATAAAAGCAGTGATCACAGCCTTCAGAATTCAGTATAAAACATTCTTAAGAATGATATCAGGGGAAACAAGTTTCAGAAGCAGTTTTAGATCCAAGGTAGTTATAACTCACAATATTTGTCTATAAAAATTCCACATGTACAGGTTAAATCCCTGATAAAGATCTGAAATGATTGGGATTGGAAGTGTTTTGGACTTCAGAATACACCAGGTTTTAGACTATGTAGCATTTATCAGCTGAGCATCCCTATTCTGAAAATCAGAAATAAAAAATGAAACAAATTCAAAGTATTTTTTTTGCATTGGGTGTCAGCATTCAAAAGTTCTCTGATTTCAGATTAAAGATGCTCAAAGGTGTACCTACTGAGCCAAGAACGATGGCTCATACCTGTTACCCAGCACTCACAAGGCTGAAGCAGGAAGACTGTTGAGAGTTCAAGGATAACTTGGGCTGCATAGTGAGACTATCCCCAAAACAAAAAACAATCAAGACCAACAAAAAACAAAACATAAAGTTGTAACTACAATTCATCTTTCTCCAAGCCACCAGGCAGTAGCACTATACTAAGCTATTACATAGGCTTATCCAAGTACAAGTAAATTAAACAAAGTTTAATAATCTAACAAAAGCACCTCTTCCTAAAACTAAATAGATAATCTTGGTGACTAGAAAATAAAGAAGAAACTTCTAAGCACATAATAATGCCAGGGGAACTCTTATCCCCATTGCACACTATTTTAATCAAGAATTTACCAAAAAAAAAAAAAAAAACCGAGCGGTGGTGGCGCACGCCTTTAATCCCAGCACTCAGGAGGCAGAGGCAGGCGGATCTCTGTGAGTTCGAGACCAGCCTGGTCTACAAGAGCTAGTTCCAGGACAGGCTCCAAAAACCACAGAGTGGGGGCTGGAGAGATGGCTCAGTGGTTAAGAGCATTGCCTGCTCTTCCAAAGGTCCTGAGTTCAATTCCCAGCAACCACATGGTGCCTCACAACCATCTGTAATGAGGTCTGGTGCCCTCTTCTGGCCTGCAGGCATACATGTAGACAGAATCTTATATACATAATAAACAAAAAAAAAAAAAACCACAGAGAAACCCTGTCTCGAAAAAAACCAAAAAAAAAAAAAAAAAAAAAAAAGAACTTATCTGAAGATTGGAGAGATGGCTCAGCAGTTAGGAACACTGGCTGCTCTTCCAGAAGACCTCAGCAACCACAACCACATGGCAGTTTAAAACCATCTATAATGCCAAATGCCAGACAAAACTTCAGGTAAAACACTCATATATATATATATATATATATATATATATATATATATATATATACTGTGTAAAATGTTTTTATTTAATTTTATTTTATGTGCATTGGTGTGAAGGTGTCAGATCCCCTGCAACTGGATCTTCAGACAGTTGTGAGCTGCCATGTGGGTGCTGGGAATTGAACCCGGGTCCTCTGGAAGAACAGTCAGTGCTCTTAACCACAGAGCCATCTCTCCAGCCCCAACTCATACATATTTTTAAAAACTCAACTGTCATCATGGGGGACTAGAGAGATGGCTCAAAGCTTGCTGCTCTTTCAGAGGACCTAAGGTTCAGTACCCTGCACCCACATCAGACAGCACCTTAACTCCAGTTCCAGGGGACACTACATCCTCTTCTGGCCTCAGCAGGCATCTATATACACATGGTGCACACAGACAAGTAGACACACACACACATACATAGAAATTTAAAAAAAATAAAACTTTATAATCAAAACAAAAAATAGGAGTTGGTAAAAATCTCTCAGACTATCAAAAGCAGAAGCTTACCTATCTAAATAGCTAGATATGCTGGGCATAGTGGCATAGACCTTTAATCCCAGCACTTGGGAGGCAGGGGCAAGCAAATCTCTGTGACTTTGAGGCAGGCTTGGTCTATGCAGAAAGTTTTGGGACAGCCAGAGCTATGTAGAGATACCCTGTCTCAAAAACAAAAAATCCAAATGGATATTTACTATATGCCCTTCCTAATAGTCTAATGCTTTTTATTTGGGGATGGTAAAAAGTCCTGCCATTGAAGTACTGTTTCACTAGCTTTTCTCTATAGGTTTCACATCATGGAAACTATGTTCTGGACTAAATTGTGAATTAAAATAGAAATCTTTAAACTGTCTCAGAGATGATCATTTATTGTATACAGGCTATATTACAATTTGAACTGCACTAGAGAAGTAGCCAAAGGCACTATTTCCCAGAAGTTTCTAAACAAACAATTTTTACAATTAGGATTATATTGATAACTGAATAACTGTAAGGCATAAACACCATTTCTATTGTTGTTAAGCTTTGCAAAATTATGAGTTCTTTATTAAGATATATTCCATATCTATTCACATTTAAACTTTAGGAAAAAAATCACTCTTATCTATCTATTCAATACATATCCTCAAAAGAATCAGAGGGCCATATCACAAATACAAGTTTGGTTTACAACAGGTCAGAACCTACATTTCCAAATGCTACTTGTACTTTTATGCTTTCTGTGTCATAGTACAGCAACACCACCTTCACAGCGACTCGTGATCATGTTACCAATTTCTGTCCATGTATCTGAATGAGGGTTATAAACTTCAACTGAGTCCAAGGTACCTGGGGCCAAGAAATCATGGCTTGAAGAGCGGCCTCCAGAAACATACAGGAGACCATTGACCGCCACAACGCACATGCCTGCTCTGGGCACTTTCATTGAAGCAACTTCAACCCACTTTTCCTAGTAAAGTGAGAAAAGATTTAACATTAGTACTGTCACAAAATGATAAGAAAATCTTGAAATCATATATCCTAGTCGTTATATGTCTAAATTCAAACCAAGAAAGTAAGTAAAAAGGCAGGGGATCCCAATGAGTTGGAGACCAGCCTGATCTGGACAGCAACTTTCCAGGCAGCCAACAATACATGGTGAGACTCTGTCTCAAAGAAGAATGTAATAGTAAGAAGAGAGGCTGGAGAGATGGATCATTAGTTAAGAGTACTTGCTACTTCCAGAGGACCTGAATTTAAATCTCAGCACTCACATCTGATGGCTCACTACCATCTATACCTCTAACTCCTGGGGGCTGATATCCTCATCTGACCTCTGCAGATATCTGAACACACATGGAAGCCACAGACACACACATATAAAAAAAATAAACCAGGCGATGGTGGCGCACGCCTTTAATCCCAGCACTCGGGAGGCAGAGGTAGGTGGATCTCTGTGAGTTCGAGACCAGCCTGGTCTACAGAGCTAGTTCCAGGACAGGCTCCAATGTTTGAAACCCTGTCTCAACAAACAAACAAAAAAAAAAAACAAAAAAAAGCTTTCTTTAAAAGGAAAGGAATATGCTAAAAGAAGAGATTGTATATGGACAGCAGTAAACCACTGATGTGGGAGTGTCATATATCAATCTGTTGATTTCATTGGTTAAGTAATAAACAAACTGCTTGGGCTCATAGCTTAGAACATAGATGGGTGGAGTAAACAGAACAGAATGCTGGGAGGAAGAGGAAGTGAGCTCAGACTCTACAGCTCTCCTCTCCGGAGTAGACGCAGACGCCTCAGAGAGACGCCATGCCCCAGGTCAGACCCAGGATGGACTTAGGCTAGAATCTTCCCGGTAAGACTGGTGCTCACAGATTATTAGAGATGGGTTGATCGAAATATCAGAATTAGCCAGTAAGGGCTAGAGCTAAAGGGCCAAGCAGTGATTAAAAGAATACAGTGTCCGTGTAATTATTTCGGGGCATAAGCTAGCCGAGCAGGCAGCCGGGGTGCTGCGAACACAGCCCCGCCGCTCTTATCACTACAAACCACCATGCAGGTGCTGGAAACTGACCCTAGGTCACCCCCCTGCAAGAGCAGCCAAGGCTCTTCACCACTGAACAATCTTTACAGTCCCCACCCCACACCAAAATTTAAAAAATAAAAAAATGAAGATTTATAATCTGTCATCTCAATTTCTCATTTAATGATCTAGAAAAAGGCAAAAACCCAAAATACACAAGAAAAAAAAGGTAAAAATGAAATAATTCAATAGAAAATGAACAGCAACTAAAAGAAAATTAAAAATAGTGATATTTAAAATTGGTTCTTTTAAAAGAGTAAGAAAGATTGGCAGTGGTGGTGCACACCTTTAATCCCAGCATTTGAAATCATCCAACCTACCTCTTCAAAGGAGTACTTTTCTACAGTGTGAAGAGCGTCTTGTGTCTCATTCCACCCTCCAATAGAATAGATGCAGTCATTGAGCGCTGCCACCCCGAGATATGCTCTTCTGGTCCCCATAGGAGGAAGTGGAGACCAACGCTTAGAAAGAGGATCATAAACTTCAAAAGAACGAAGCTCCAGTCCCTCGTTGCTGATTCCTCCAATAACATAAATTAAACCTGAAAAACGGAAGATTTGGGCTCAGTTTCTATTCAAAAGATAAAGGCCAACCATGGTGACAATGCCTTTGGTCCCAGCACTCAAGAGGCAGAGTCAGTCACATCTTTCTGAGTTCAAGGCCAACCTGGTCTACATAGTGAGTTCCAAGACATCAGCTATAGCTACATAGTGAGACCCTGTCTTTAAAAAAATAAAACAAACAAACAAACTGATTTTGGTACTTTCTCACTACTTTGGAAAAATAACTTAGATCTTGTTTCGAGAGAAAATGACAATAATGGAACACACTCAAATATATATTTTACTAAATAGCTACTTCTAAATAACTGATTTTTCCTATTTTTTAATAAAACACACAAAAAAATTGTGTGTTTGTCTATGGATATCTAAACCAAAGATGGTACAAAACCAATTTGGATTCTTACTAATGGCTACAATGTTGTTAGAATAATAATTTAAGATGTGTAGCATTTGTCTATGCTGTGGAATATTTGTTTCATGATACAAAGATGTGTTGCATTATTTAATGTTGTATTTGTTTAACACTAGGAAGCTGTGTTACTTTGCCTGTCTAAAGCACCTTGTTGGTCTAATAAAAAACTGAAGAGCCAATAGGAGAAAGATAGGTGGTGCTGGCATGCAGAGAGAATAAACGGGAGAAAAAAATCTGGGAAGAAAAGATCAAGGAGTGAGAAAAGAAGGGGCCAGCCACTCAGCTACACAGCCAGTCATGGAGTAAGAAGTAAAGAAAGGTATACGGGGTAAAGGTAAAAGCCCAGAGTCTGAAGATAGACAGGATAATTTAAGGTAAAAGCTGGCTAGAAACAAGCCAAGCGAGTTGTGAGCCTGCCACAGAAGAAGCAAGATGTGACTGCCTCACTAAAAAAGATACTGAGCCATGTGGCTAACATAGATAAGAATAATGGGCTAATTTAAGTTGTAAGAGTTAATAAGAAGCCTGAGATACTACGCCAATCAGTTTATAACTAATGTTAAAAAAGAAAGAAAGAAAGAAACAAGTCAAGCTAAGGCTGGGCATTCATAAGAAAATAATAAACCTCCATATGTATTTATTTGGGAACTTAGTGGCACACCCCCAAAACGCAAAGAGCCAAAGAGTAAAAATAAAACAACAACAACAACAAAAAAAAACCCACAAAATTTTGGCTTCCAACGTGGTTCCATTATTCCATGTAGAATCAGAGGAAACTGAAAAATAAAAGGAAACTGGGTGTGGCTCCTTTAAGAGGTGCTGCTGTTCAGTTGGCAGGGCAAGCTAAGTAAAAAAAAATGCTTGTGGCAGCACAGGTACCAGCTTCCTACAGCTAGGAAGGTTGAATGCAGTGTCTAGTCATGCACCTCCAACCCACATGCAAATTTTAGTCTTGGCGCTCACAAAATGAATAGGCAGGCAGAGCCAGCTGGTACAGCAGCATAAGAGGACGCAGGTGTAGGTTGGCAGCTTAAAGTTTTTTGACTGGATTAAAAAAAAAAAAAGGCTAGAAGGTACACAGTAAAGAAGTCCAAACATAAAAATCTCTAAGTAGATTCCGGTATGTTTTACAGTGTGTGTAGGCTTAAGAAACAAAGACAGAAAAGGGGTATGGATAGTATAGAAAGACATAAATAGCTTGAAAATAAAATAGTGTTTAAAAGAGAGAGTAAAAAAGCCATGTGAGATGAGAAATAAATAGGGAGGCTGAATCCTCTGCTATTGTACTGATTTTGATGCATTTCTTTGGAGAAGCAGTTTTACTTTTGTTTCCAAAGGAAACAAGAGGCTGTGAATTAGTTCCAGGTTAATATGGATCAGGTTTAATAAAGGGAGACCTCCTGAAACTTGACAGGTGATAACTATCAAGAAAGGTTCTGGGGGGCTGGAGAGATGGCTCAGAGGTTAAGAGTACTGGCTGCTCTTCCAGAGGTCCTGAGTTTGATTCCCAGCAACCACATGGTGGCTCACAACCATCTGTAATGAGATCTGGCACCCTCTTCTGGCATGTGGGCATACATGGAGTCAGAATGTTGTATGCATAATAAATAAATAAATCTTAAAAAAAAATACAAGATAAAGGCCGGGTGGTGGTGGCGCACACCTTTAATCCCAGCACTCAGGAGGCAGAGGCAGGCAGATCTCTGTGAGTTCGAGGCCAACCTGGGCTACAAGAGCTAGTTCCAGGACAGGAACCAAAAGCAAGCTATGGAGAAACCCTGTCTCGAAAATCAAAAAACAAAAAACAAACAAACAAACAAAAAGAATACAAGATAAAAAGACAACTATTAATCTCAGATATTTTGCTTTGGCTTTTTGAGACAGGATTTCTCTGTACCTTTGGAGCCTGTCTTGGAACTAGCTCTTGTAAACCAGGATGGCCTCGAACTCACAGAGATCCACATGCCTCTGCCTCCCAAGTGCTGGGATTAAAGGCGTGTGCCACCACTGCCCAGCGAATTTCACTTTAATAAGCATGTTTGGATTTAAAGAAGGAGAGCCACACTCCAACTCCAAAGCCAGCTTTAGTCTTTAACTGGACTAGGACCACAGAAAGACCATTTGTGTCATATGTCTGTAGAGAACAGCAGAAACAAACATTTGGGAAGATTTATGAAATTCTATCCTGTTGGAAATGTGATATAACAATAGGCCAATTTACTTTTTCTTGAGACTTTTTTCTGGATGATTTGTCCATTTCTTTAGATGTCTCATTTGTCCAGTAACCTTTGGATTCCTTAGCTGGATGCCTTTATTCTCCTGAAAAGACAGAAAAAAACCCTTCCCAACCCTAATTTTGGGGCTATTCACTTTTGGCAAGTTATACCTGATCAAATGAAAAGCATTTGTTAAAGCCGGGCGATGGTGGCGCACGCCTTTAATCCCAGCACTTGGGAGGCAGAGGTGGGCGGATCTCTGTGAGTTCGAGACCAGCCTGGTCTACAAGAGCTAGTTCCAGGACAGGCTCCAAAACCACAGAGAAACCCTGTCTCGAAAAACCAAAAAAAAAAAAGAAAAAGAAAAGCACTTGTTAGTGTTATAGGTTAGTTTAGATTAGACGGCCATGCTGTTTGATGAACTATCATCTCTTTTAATTAAGGTGTTTCTTGGTCAAATCAAATCTTTATCAATTTTGATGGTACCCATAGCTTTTCTTCTCCTGGACAAACAAAAGCAAAACCCCTTTCTTAATTAACACATTTACTGATTTCCATTTTGAGGTCAGTACATCTTTAAAGTATACCAGCTGATTTAATTCTGTAGTTTTTTTCTATTATCCAATGTCTTTCCACAGCTGTTGTTCCTTTCTCTTTAGAATTTAGAAATTCAAAGTTAATAAAGCATTATGCAATATATTTCTGGGGGGTCTTTATTATCCCTTTCTGTTTATTTAACACTATTTATTTAACTTTAAAATTTGATGTGATCTTTCTATAACTCCCTGCCCTGTAGGATTGTGTGGTATACCTGTAATATGTTTTATATTATAATAAGCAAAAAATTGTTTCATTTTCTTAGAGACATATGGTGGAACACTGTCTTTATTTGTGCAGGTTTACATACCCATGATGGCCATAACTTCTAGCAAATGTATGATTACTGATTCAGCCTTTTCTGAACTCAAAGTAGTTTCCCATTGATAATCTAAATAGATATCAATGGTGTGGTATACATATTTTAGTTTTCCAAATTCTACAAAACGGAACACATTCAGATGCCAGATTTCATTTCTTTGAGAACCCTTTGGGTTTCTTCTTGCAGGTAGTGGTGTCTGGTTGTACAAAGAACAAGTAGGACATTTCCTTATACTCTCCTTAGCGTGTTGCCATTTGATGGAAAAATTTTTTTAAACCTTTGTTATTGACATGATATTTTTTGGTTTTTTAAAATATTTATTATGTATACAATATTCCGTCACTGTGTGTGCCTGCAGGCCAGAAGAGGGCACCAGACCTCATTACAGATGGTTGTGAGCCACCATGTGGATGCCGGGAATTGAACTCAGGACCTTTGCAAAAGCAGACAGTACTCTCAACCACTGAGCCATCTCTCCAGCCCTGATATGATGTTTTTTATGAAATTCTAAGGTCTTCAGCACACATCCAATCAATAATTGATTGATTCTGCATTACCTTGTGCTAGAGGGTCTGGCAGACAAGTATGGGATAGGATGCATTATGTAAATGGGATGATGCCTGTTCCTGGTTATATCCTGTAACTGAATAAATAATGAAGTCAATTCTGTATCATCTGGTATAAATTCAGTGGTTCCAATATGCAAAACAACTCTGCATATTGCGAATTGGTAACTGTGTTGAGAAGTTCTTTAAACTCCCTTAGCACCATGAGAATAGCATATAATTCTGACTTTTGTACAGAATCAAAAGGGCTTTGTTCCACTTTACTTAAAGATTCTTTTTTGTAACCTGCCTTGCCTGACTTATTTGCATCAATATAGATTGTAGGAGCTCCAATTATTGGTATGTCCCAGAAAGTGCAAGGAAGAATCCAGTTAGTTTTCTTTATAAGCCCCACTCAGAGCTGCCTTTCTGTCACCTCACAGTATAGATCTTGGGAAAGGCTGAAATCTGCCAGCCGGTCAGCTGAGACGGTGCTTGTGACAAACACAGGAAAGCCACGTAGTTTTACGGTTGTATATGAATTTTCTTCTTCCTTAGCAGGAGATAGCAGAATACAGTTTATATATGCTTTTTGAGAGATTAGTTGTTGCTAATCTCTCCCCAAAAATTACTATAAGACCTTTTCTAGGGTTCACTTTCTACTCATAATTTATCAATTTCACCATTATTTAAAGGTACTATAATTTCTGCTGGGCCAATTTCTGCTACTTGACAAAGTCTCAATTTTCCTTTTAGAATTAACTCAAAGACCTTTTTCTGCATAAGTTTTTAATTTTTTTTAACTTGGTTTATGTGGCAAAAAGATCCATTCTAAGATAACATCTTCCCTTTGCATTAAAATTCCTGTAGAGGAATGTTTGGAGGGTAATATGACCAGAGTGCAGTTAAGATTCAGATTTACATAGATCTACATGTACCTTATGTAATTTTTCTTCAACCAAAGTCAGTTCTCTCTCAGCTGATAATTCCCTGGAACAATTTAAATCCTTGTCATCATCTAAGGTTTTGTTCAAATTAATCAGATCATCAGGATCTATCCCAACAGTCGGCCATTGATGAGAAATGTCTTCTAGCAATCTTTGGAAGTCATTCAGATGACTACAATCTATATCTCCTAATTTGCTCCTTTTGGGGTGTAATTTTTTGTAACCCTAATTATAACCTAAATAATTAATAGAATCTCCTCTTTGAATTTTTTTCAGGAGTAATTTGTAATCCCCAACAAGATAAAATTTCCTTTACTTCTTCAAACGTTTTTTTCTAAAGTATATATATTTGAATTAGATAGAAAAATGTTGTCCATGTAATGGTAAGCTATAGATTCAGGAAATTGCTTATATATCATTCCCAAAGGCTGACTTACAAAATACTAGCACAGAGTGAGACTATTTAACATTTCCTGTGGGAGAACCTTCCATTGGTATCTTTTAGCAGGCTCAGAATTATTATAAGCAGGCACTGTGAAGGCAAATTTTTCTGTCTTTTTCTTGTATAGGTATAGTGAAGAAACAATCTTTTAAACTATAAGTGGCCATCCTTTGGGCAATAAAGAAGGCAAAGGAATGCCAGACAGTAGACAGCCCATTGACTGAATCACCTTGTAAAGAGTTCTTTGGCCGGGCAGTTGGTGGCGCATGTCTTTAATCCCAGCACTTGGGAGGCAGAGGCAGGTGGATCTTTGTGAGTTCGAGGTCAGCCTGGTCTACAAGAGATAGTTCCAGGACAGGAACCAAAAAGCTACAGAGAAGCCCTGTCTCAAAAATACAAAAAAAAAAAAAAAAAAAAAAAAAAAGAGTTCTTTGATCTTCATTTTCCAGATTTCTTTTTAACAAAAAATACAGGAGAATTCCAAGGGTTGGTTGATTCTTCAATATGCGAGCATCTAGTTGCTCCTATATCACCTGTTCTAAAGCCTGCAATTTCCCTATTGTTAAAGGTCATTGCTCAACCCATATAGGTTTGTCTGTCAACCATTTTAAAGGTTGGGCTGTTGGTGCCTTTGAAATATCAGCAGCTGTTGTGCCGTTTTTGTTGTACAAACTGAACAGTTGGTGACTGTTCTTTATAATATCTTGTAATATTTTTCCCAGAAACATACATTAATTTATGGTTTGATTCTAAGATTGGGGGAATGTTAATCTGAGTATTCCATTGCTGTAACAAATCATGCCCCCACAAATTCATTGTTATGTTAGCTACATACAGTTTTATTATTCCTCTCTGTTCTTCTGGTCCTATACATTCAAGCCATCTTGTACTCTGCTTTACCTGAGATAAAGTTCCAGTCCCTAAAAACTGAACATTTACATCCTAAAGAGACCAATTTGGATGCCAAGATTCTGATGGAATTATTATTATATCTGCACCTGTGTCTAACAGACTTCAATAATATGTCATTTATTCATATTTTAAATTTTGGTCTTTGTTCATTTAGAGAAGTTTGCTAAAATACTCCCTTTATGGTTTCTCCTGAATTTTTTGTTATTTCTTCTATAGTTGTTCTATTATCCAGAGCACTATGGTTTCTTATAATAGATATTAGGTTTTTTTAATGGAAAGGAGTTTCCTTTATGATGGCAGGAAATGACTGAACTGGATTAGGCATAGGGGCCTGCGAGAGACTGTTCATGGAGTTTCCTGATGACAAAGGACTACCTTGAATATTCCTCCTTGACCTACATTCATTAGTCCAATGCCTACATTTGCCACATCTTCTGCATAATCCAGAAGGGAGGGGTGTTCTGAATAGATTATTCCTAGAAAAAAATTGTTTCTAGGAATGCCCTATCTACAATCCCTTTTAAGGTGACCTTGTTTGCCACATTTATAACATTTGATATTTCATTTTTTTCCTCAAACCTCTGGAAACCATCTCTCCTATTCATGCATCATCATGTCCATGAGATTCAATATTAATTATATCTCAAAACCATTCCTCCAAAGGTGCTGACCTTGCCTTTAATAGCCTAATTATCCTTTTGCATAGAGAACTGGCATTTTCAAAAGCCAGAGATTTAATTATGATTTGTCTAGTTTCTGAATTTGGTATCATTCTATTTACTGCTGAAGTCAATCTTCGTAAGAAATCGGTAAAGGCTTCTTTGGACCTGTATAACTTTAGTAAATCACTCAATTTTCTTTCCTATTTCTCCAATTGTGTCCCAAGCATTCAAAGCTGCTGCACAGCATAAATCCAGGGTGTGGTCATCATATACAGCCTGCCTTTCTATAATAGTGTAGTCTCTTTCTCCATGAATTTGATCTTGGGAAATATCCCTATCTTTAGCTTTACTCTGTTGTTCAATAATCTTAGCCTCTTATCTGAACCAGGTACTCCACTGTAATTGTGGATCAGGCTCTAAAACATTTTTTCCATATCTATTTAGTCGTTAGGAATAACTCTATTACAAACTGACCCCAAGTCATTTTCTTCACCAAAGGTGAATGCATGCCATGTGAGACTATTGCTTCCTAGAATATCCTTAAATCTAACGCTGGCACAGGAGTCTAATTAGCTGTGATAGAGCCGCTGCCATTTGGCAATTCCTGTAAGCTTACTGGATATATTAAGGTTGGTTGTCTGAAGACATTAGGCTGATTCTCTCTGTTCTTATAATGCAATGCTAAAATTGGCTCTCCGTTAAATTAGATTTGAATATCTATGATCTGTTTTATTAGGTTTTTCTATATCTTAGCACTCGATTAGTTAACTTTTTTAGTGATAAGAAAAAAACGATAAAGCTGATAATGTTTATAATCGACATTACATAAATCCCACCTAAATTAGATATCCTCTCATTTAATCACTCCATTTTTAATCTGTCTAGCATATCATCATACAGAGACCCAAATCCCTTCATTATAATGGTTTTTCCCATTTTTTAATGTGGTTTAAAAAAAAACCTCTCTCTTTTAACTAATTCCTCCCTTTAAGAATTCCCAAGTGTCTTACCAAATCTACTAAGGATGTTGATGAAGATGTGAGGTTTATTGCTGCTGTGTAGAAAGTCCTGACTGGATTTCAAGGCAGCTACTTAGTTTGGCAGGAGACCAAGAAGGGGTTAAGGGAGAGCCAGCAATGCATGGTGGAGAGAGGGAGAAAGAGAGAGAGGGGAAGAAAGAGAGAGAGGGAGGGAGGGAGGGGAGGAGAGAGAGAGCTGGTTGTCTGAAAAACCACACAGGGGACTGAGAGGCTTGGGGAATAAAAGAAAAAAAAGTCCTGGTCAGGTGGGGCTAGAGTCCCAAGTGCAGCCGGGGGGGGGGGGGGGGGCACATGCAGTTCAGCCTGTACCACTGGCTAAAAAGCACCAGGCAAATGGCTTTTTCATGAGTTCATACCCCAAACATTGAGCTCCAAATGTAGCATGAATTATAAAAACCCAGAGACAGACATTAGAGTTCAATCTGAAGATAAGAAAAGCAAAACAGCCGGGCGGTGGTGGCGCACGCCTTTAATCCCAGCACTCGGGAGGCAGAGGCAGGCGGATCTCTGTGAGTTCGAGACCAGCCTGGTCTACAAGAGCTAGTGCCAGGACAGGCTCCAAAACCACAAAGAAATCCTGTCTCGAAAAACCAAAAAAAAAAAAAAAAAAAAAAAAAAAAGAAAAGCAAAACATCCAAGCCACTAGAGAGCACTTGCCTCTAAGAAACCCTCAAACTGAGATAGAACTGTCTCATCCCACCTTATATTCATTCCTCTCTAGTGCTGGTATTAAAGGCATGTGACTCCCTAGGGAAAAGATCCCCAAAGAAGAAAAAAAACCAATTACAGCCCACCATTTGGGTCATGGGTATCAAACTCAGGTTGTTAGACTTGTCAGCAGACATATTTACCCACTAAGCCATTTCTCTAGCACCTATCTGAAGATTTTTTTTTTTTTGGAACAGGGTTTGTCTGTGTAGACAAGGCTGGCCTCCAACTCAGAGAGATCCACGCGCTTCTACCTCCCAAGTATTGGACTTGAAGGCATGCACCATCATACCCATTCTCTATCTGAAGTTTTAACTTAGTTTTCTTCATTACAGCAACATTATTTTAGCAATACAGAAACAAAATGTCAGCAATATAAGAAGTAAAAGTCATAACTTCTATATTACTATTATTAACTAAGTATATTAACTAACATTAATCCTTCAATAACATATCTTATAATATATTGTGAAAATAGGGCCTCAATTAGTTTTTTAATTTACACCTATTTAGTTAGTGTGCTCGTGTGTACCTGTGTGTGCATGCCATAGCCCATGTGTGGAGCTCAGTAGACAATTTGCAGGAGGTGGTTTTCTCCTTCTACCATGTGGGTTCCAGTCAGACATTGTGGAAGCTCCTTTAACTGCTGAGCCATCTTGTCCGCCCCTCAAACTATTTTTACACACAGAATTTTATACAAATATATATATATATATATATATATATACACATACAGAGATCTGCTTGCCTCTGCCCCCAAGTGCTGGGACTAAAGGTGTGCACCACCATGCCTGGCTCCACAAAACTATTTTTTTCTCATATTTTCTTTTGATTCTTTGGGAATTTCACAATATGCACTCCAATCCCACTCATTTAGCAGTCCTTCTAAGTCTGCCTCCTCCACAACATAAAAATATTTTCTACTTCTCCATATTTCCCTCCTCTCCATCACATATTCATTTGTTCTAGTGGCCTTGAGAGCTACAATGTATTAAGCAGTATATTCTTTTGCCCAAACAGCTTTATTTGCAAATGTTTATTGCAATGAGTTGTTGGTCTAGTTGAAGACCATTAGCTTCTGGTACACCATCAACACTGGACCCTCACCGAAACTTCTTTTGGATATCTTGCTGTTGCCCTGAGTCATGGAGATCCTGTGGCTATGGTTCTGCAGCTCCTGTCCCTTTGTACACTCTAGCAGATCTTAGAGTAGATGGGGTGGACTAACTCAAAGCCTTGGATGTGAGCCTGGGTGGTAGATGAGGTAGTCAGTTCAGGCCTCCATCAGGACCAACTCCTCAAGGAAGGGTCAGGGCCAGCTCTCCCATGGTTCCTGGTGGTAACAAACCCTCAGACATCAACACAGACCAAGGAAGGATGATAGGGCCATGGACCCAGCCCTTGCTGCAGCTCAGGCCTGGAAATCACCATGGCCATGACCGGCAGCACAGGTCATTCAGATTAGTATGCCCCCAGTGGCAACATGGCCCTTGGACATCAATATGGCCTCAGGCCAAGGCCACAGGTATCTGTAGGCCTTCTCAGGTAACGTGGGTCACGAACACCAACACAGATCCCAGCTGAGGTTGGGGCCATAGACCTAGGCAAGGCCTTGGGCTGCTGCAGCACAGGTCAGACGTGACTGGACCCCAAGTGGTAGCATCAGCCACCCAGAGTAGCCTGTTCCTCACCACCTTGGTGTCTTCAGTTTTGCTTTTCTCCGCATTGGACAACCCACTCTGATTCTCCTTCTCTTCCATTTACCAACTACATGCCTGTTGATCATAGCAGTGCTACCCGCCCATGGCCTGGATGACAGGCTGGCCTGGCTCAAAACTATTTTATTTTATTTTATGGGGGGGAGCATTCTCTGTCTTGCTTTGTTGCCTGTCCTGGAACTAGCTCTTGTAGACCAGGTTGGCCTCAAACTCAGAGATCCGCCTGCCTCTGCCTTCCAAGTGCTGGGATAAAAGGCATGGGCCACCACAGCCCAGCCCAAATCTATTTTTTAACATGACTTCCGTATTTTCAAAATTATTATACTAATCAAGGTCAATTCTAAGCCAACACACACATACATACATATATACCAAATGTAAATGCTGAATGTAACTGAACAGAAAAAGTATCTTATAAAGGCATTACCTTGCATTTCACAGCACCCAAAATAGTAGCGAGGCACAGCCATGTTGCCAACAACTTCCCATTTATTTTCATCAGGATCAAATCGTTCAATGGTGTTGCCAATCTCAGCTCCAACCCACCCACCTGGAACAAAACAAAAAATAATCATTTCTGAGATAAAAAAATTTTATTTATGACAAAGATTTTAGACACCACCTAATCCAACTATTTCATATTACAGATAAGTCCCCAGAAACCAGAGTGATCTATCTATCCAAACTGACATGAAAAATCAGGATGTAATCATAAGTAAAGTTCAGATTTGCTCATTACAGAGTAAAACAAACAGAAAAATTTAGTATAGTATGAGAAACATGAATTTTCCAAAATTTTTTTAAAATTTTTGTAATTTTCACTACATAACCCTGGCTATTCTGGAACCCACACAGACCTGCCTGCATCTGCCTCCAGAGTGCTAGGATTAAAGATATAAATAACAGCCAAGAGATGATGGCTCACACTTTTAATCCCAGCATTTAGGAGGCAGAGGCAGAAGTAAATATCTATGAGTTCAAGGCTAGCCTGATCTACAAAGGAAGTTGTAGGACAGTCAGTGCTATACAGAGAAATCTTGTCTCCAAAAACCTTTAAAAAAAAAAAGATATGCACTAATACACCTGACCCCAAAACTATTTTTTTCTTTTCTTTTGTTCTTTCATTCATTCTTTCCTTATTATTTTAACTTTAATTTTTTTTTTAATACAAGGTCTCACCATGTAGCTCCAGCTGTCCTGGAACTCACTATGTAGACCAGACTGGCCTTAAACTCACAGAGATCTGCCTGTCTCTGCCTCCTGGGTGCTCGGTTCAGGCATGGTCTACCACACCCTGCTCACCCAAATTAGTTTTTAACATGACTTCTATGCCTTCAAAATTGTTAATACTTATGAAGGTCAATTCTTAGTCAAACCACAGTATATTGCTTATTTAGTATGAATTTAGAGACTTCAAAAAGGCTTTTCATTTTTCTAAATATTCTACAGGTTTGTTTGAGACAGGGTATCACTGTGTACCCCTCGCTGCCTAGAGCTCACTATATACACCAGGCTGGCCTTGAACGCAGAGAGATCTGCCTGCCTCTGCGCCATTTATTTTTGTGTTGTGCTTATTTTTTAAGTTAATTTTTTATTATTTGTTAGTTATTATTATTATTTTCTTGGGGGGGGGTTTCGAGACAGGGTTTCTCTGTGGTTTTGGAGCCTGTCCTGAAACTAGCTCTTGTAGACCAGGCTGGTCTTGAACTCACAGAGATCCACCTGCCTCTGCCTCTCAAGTGCTGGGATTAAAGGCATGCGCCACCACCGCCTGGCGTTAGTTATTATTTTATTTTTTGAAATTATATTTACATTATTTCTTCTTTCTCTTTCCTCCCTTCAAACTCTCCTATATACTCTTTCTTGATTTCTTTAAATTCATGGCCTCTTTTTTTATTAGTTATATATGTATATATATTCCTAAAAATATAAGTACAACCTGTTAAATCTACATGTTACTTGTATGTATCTTTTCAAGGTTGACCATTTGGTACTGGGGGAGGTTATTTCTCCTCTCTCAGCATCTCTTTGTTAGCGTTGAGGCCCTGTGGGCTGCCCTGCATCCATGTTAGCACTTCTGCTGCCGCCCTTCTTCAGCTCATGTGTCAACAGCCATTTGTGAGACATCACGGTGTATCCGACATTCCTAGAAGATAGTCTCAGCAACCTGACCTACACTCTTTCCATCCCCTCTTTGGCAATGACCCCTGAGCGTTAGATGCTAGTGTTTTGTATTTTGAGGGCGGTACTATGTATCTCAGGCTGGCCTGGAACTCGCTGTGTAGGGTGTTTGCAGGAATCCGCGAGAGTGCCAGCTCCAGAGTAATGGCCCCTCTCCATGTATCACAGCTAACATCTTAGTTATGGTTATAGCACTCAAGAAGGAGAAGCAAGAGAACGGCAAGTTCAGTGTTTCTAGGGCAGCCTGAGCTACAAAGTAAGATCTTGTCTTAAAAAACAAAACAAACAAACAAACAAACAAACAAAAACTTACCAAGCTAAAAAGATATACTTTTTTTTCCCCCCAAGACATGGTCTCACTACAGCCTGGAACTACATAAACCAGGCTGGTCTTGAACTACCAGAGATACACCTTGACTCTTCCAGCCCTAAATCTAAATGCAAATTTCTTATGCCAGTAAGGAACGCCTCTAAAGTTGTAGTTGTTCTTAGATCAAACAGCATAATTACCCAAAGCATAGATAGCCCCGTAGCACACACATACTCCCAAGCCACAGCGGGGGTGATTCATTGAAGCAACAGTTGTCCATTGTTTAGTAACTGGGTCATAGCATTCAGTACAGTCAAAAATCATTGAATCCTTTTCACCTGATTAAAAAAGAAACAGACACACATCAGGTTTAGTGATGCTAAGAGAATAGAATTAGAATACAATATTCATCAGCATTAACATTCTCTGTTTTCAGAAATCAACCATTAGGTCTAATTTTAAAACAGCCATTAAAAGTCTTTGCCTAGCAAGCAATATTTTTAATTCAAAACACTGCCATTTATTAAAGACCATTACTGTTGCGGAATACTATTTTCAGGTGTGTGACTTTTGTTTACACTGCATTTGTTGAACTCTGTGAAGCTGTGTTACTGTGCCTGTCTAAAACACCTGATGGTCTAATAAAGAGATGAATGGCCAATAGCAAGGCAGAAGCAAGGATAGGCGTGGCTGGCAGTCAGTATAAACAGAAGGAGAAATTAGGAAGAAGGGGAGGAAACTAGGGGCCAGCCACCAGGCCAGCCACCAGGCCAGCCATGGAGTAAGGAGGAAAGTAAGATATACAGAAGCTAGAAAGATAAAAGTCCAGAGGCAAAATTTAGACGGGATAATTTAAGAAAAGTGGACAAGAAACAAACTAAGCTAAGACCGGGCATTTATCACTAAGAATAAGCATCTATGTAAGATTTATTTAGGAGCTGGGTAGTGGCCCCTCAAAAAGCAAAAATAGAAAAAAAAAAACCACAAAAATTTATGGAACAAAGGCACAGGATTTTCTAATTACTTCTAACTCTACCACTTAAACAATTCATGTAAATTTTAAGGAAACAATTTTCATTTTAACACTCCCATTTCTTTTCAGGTAATAATTTAGGTTTACAATCTGGCACAATTTGATTTTAAAGTAATTATAATCCAAATGTAGCAACAACAAAATTAAAGAAACTATTTTTTTTTTTTTTAGTATAAGTCCCATTTTATTTTTCCCAGGTGTCCTTTTCTTCTGTCTTTATGAAGCCGCCTCTATGCAGGAGCTTTGGTGGATCTAGGTGGAGCAGGCCTAGATCGTGGTGGGGGTGTTCAGTCCTTCCAGGCTTCACAAGATCGATTCCTGACTACCTTGCTATGAATAGCACAGCTCATGCAGTAATGCAGCTTGACATAGAGTTTAGGAAGCACATAAACATAGAAACACTTCCTGCACCCATTTGTCTGACAGCAGCAGCCTCTGCACTGTTCCCAATGTCGAACTGCTTAACGGCCTTGTCCTGGGGCACACACTGGGCGCAGTTTGTGCAGTGAATGGACCGTACACAGCCACAGGCCTTTTTGGCAAGACCATCATTTCTTCTTTTTTTCCGTCATCTTGGAGCCAAGACCCGAAAGAGGAAGAAACTATGTTCTTAAAATAGAATTTTAAAATACACTATACTTAATAGTTTAGGGTAGGTAGGAGAAAGTCATTTTCTTCCATAGTTTAAGCACTGGGATGTCTACACTCTGGTAAATAATCTGTACCTATGAACATGCAAGCAGCTAATAAAACCCGGTAGCAACCTCACACACACCAAAAGATTAAAGTAAGTGGGGTGTTGGGAGCAGTGAACCCCCAGATCCTGAATTTCTTGTAAACAACTTGTTTTCCTCTGCTCTGAGACAGCCTGCAGCTGCTCTGAGCACACACCAGACCCTCGGGAGTTCCTGATGGCAGGGGAGTGATTTCTGGTGGGTTTGGCTGGGGCGTGGCTATCCCTATATAAGCTGCCCCTGGACACAATAAAGGGGGCATTCTGGCTTCAAGGATGGCCCGTATCTCTATCTGTGCGTCTTTGTGTGTTTCCATCTCCAGCCCCTTTTCCGGTTCACAAACTGTATGGTAGTGCATAGAGCGAAGACGGGCATGGTGCGCTACAGTGGGGGACTGGCTGGGAAGAAGGAATATGCTTAACATTCATCCATGAAGCCGGGCGGTGGTGGCGCACGCCTTTAATCCCAGCACTCGGGAGGCAGAGGCAGGTGGATCTCTGTGAGTTCGAGGCCAGCCTGGTCTACAAGAGCTAGTGCCAGGACAGGCTCCAAAGCTACAGAGAAACCCTGTCTTGAAAAAAAACTAAAAAAAAAAAAAAATCATCCATGAAGCCTTAGGTTCAATCTGCATAACACACACGCACACACGCATGCATGCACACATACATGCACGCACATGAACACCATAAATCTAACCATAAATTAGAAAAGTACCAATAGACAAAATTTATATACTGAGATACTGGGGCATGGTGGTGCGCTGCTTTATTCCCAATACTCAGGAGGCAGAGGCAAAGGGATTTCTGTGACTTCAAAGACAGCCTATAGTGAGACCCTGTCTCAAAATAAAATTCTTAAAATGAACTAGATAAAATTCTAAAATAAGGAACATTTAGAAAAATGAAGGTGTATCATGTTCATAAACTGTTAGAGATAGAATGGGGACTGGAGGGTTGGCTCAGCATTTAAAAGCATGTGCTGCTTTTGCAGAAGACCAGGATTCAGTTCCCAGCACCCACATGATGGCTCCAAACCATCCATAATCCCATTCCAATGGATCAGTCCTCTTTTGATCTCCTCAGGCATTGCACATATGTAAACAAAACACTCATATATACAAAATAACATAAATAAATCGTTTAAGAAATGTCAGCCTAACTCCAATAGGGAGAAAAAGACCTTAAACAGGGAGAAGGAAAAAAGCCATGAAGGGTAATGGAATACACATGAAATAAAAGCAAAAGGGAGGACTATTGGAGATGATGAGGATCAGCAAGAAGGAGAAGGAAGAGGACAGTAGGGGAGGAAGACAAATGCCATAATGAAACAGATGACTGTGGGTCAACCTAAAAACTCAATTGGAAAAAGTTTATGTAAAGATGATAACTATCCACAAACTAATATACATTTTTATTTTATTTTATTGGTTTTATGAGACAAGGTTTCTCTAAATAACAGTCCTGGCTATCATGGAACTAGTTTTGTAGACCGAGCTGGCCTTGAACTCACAAAGATCTATCTGCTTCTAACTCTTTTTTTTTTTTAAACATTTATTTACTTTATTATGTATACAATATTCTGTCTGTGTGTATACCTGCAGGCCAGAAGAGGGCATCAGACCTCATTACAGATGGTTGTGAGCCACCATGTGGTTGCTGGGAATTGAACTCAGGACCTTTGGAAGAGCAGTAAGTGCTCTTAACCGCTGAGCCATCTCTCCAGCCCTGCTTCTGACTCTTGAGTGCTGGGATTAAAGGCATGCACCACCACTGTCTTGCTCAATCCAATTCCTAAAGTGTATTTAAAAGCAATTCCAAAACTGGTATAGCCACCCCTCCAAAAACTTAGTTTGTCACTGCTTTGAAAATTTCTTAAAGTTGAATTTCAATGTGTTATAATTTATATTTTATGATTTACCATGACATATATCAATTTAAATAAAAGCATATGGAAATTGTGGGGAAAATTGACATAGAAGTATGTGGTGGTTTAAATAGGAATGGTCCCGATAGGCTCATATATTTGAATGCCTGGTCAATGGGAAGTGGCACTACTTGATAGGGATTAGGAGGTGTGGCCTTTTGGAGGAAGTAAGTCATGGGGGCGGGGCTTGGGGATTTCAAATGATCAAGCCAGGCCAGTGTCTCTTACAGTGGCCAGAGGAGACAGATCTCAGCATCTCCAGCACCGTGTCTGCCTGTGTGCTCTCATGTGTCCCACCATGCTGATTATGGATTAAACCTCTGACAATGTAAGCCAGCCCCAATTAAATGCTTTCCTTTATAAGAATTGTCATGGCCAGCCGGGCGATGGTGGCGCACGCCTTTAATCCCAGCACTCGGGAGGCAGAGGCAGGCGGATCTCTGTGAGTTCGAGACCAGCCTGGTCTACAGAGCTAGTTCCAGGACAGGCTCCAAAGCCACAGAGAAACCCTGTCTCGAAAAACCAAAAAAAAAAAAAAAGAATTGTCATGGCCATTGTGTCTCTTCACAACAGTGAAACTCACTAAGACAAAGTACAACCAACCAAGAACAGTCAGACCTTAACAGAAAAGAATTATGAGAGAAAAACAACTCTGGCACATGTTAATTTTTTTTGATTTGTTTTCTTTAGGAGGGTAGGGGTGGGAATGTGTATATACATGAAGATAATAAGACAACTTGCATGGTTTGGTTGTCTCTGTCAACAATGTGGGTTACACAGTGTTACAGGTAGGGTTTCTATTGCTATAATAAAACACCATGACCATAAGCAACATGGGGAGGAAAGGGTTTATTTAGTTCATTTTACAGTTTGTAGTCCATCACTTAGGGAAGTCAGCACAGCAGCTCAAGGCAGGAACCTGGAGGCAGGAGTTGATGCAGAAGTCATGAGGGAATGTCGCTTATTGACTTGCTATTCATGGCTTGCTCAACCTGCTTTCTTATAGCACCCAGGATCACCTGCCCAGAGGTGGCACCACCCACAGTATGATGGGTCCTCCCACATCACCCATCAATTAAGAAAATACCCAACAAACTAGAGTGTAAGCCAACACAATGAGGGCATTTTCTCTACTGAGATTCTTTCTACTGGTGGTGGTGGCGTACGCCTTTAATCCCAGCACTTAGGAGGCAGAGGCAGACAGAGCTCTGTGAGTTCAAGGCCAGCCTGGTCTATAGAGCAAGTTTCAAGACACGCTCCAAAGTTATACAGAGAAACCCTGTTTAAAAAACAAAACAAAACAAAACAAAACAAAACAAAAAGATTCTTTCTTCCCCAATGACTTTATCTTATGTCAAGTTGACTAAACATTAACCAGCACACAGAAAACTCAGGTCCTTAGGTGAGGTGGCAATCACCCTTATCTCGCAGGCCCTAAACTAAGATTGTTTTTAATAGAGCAAAAGTAATTAAGATTGGGACAGATAAAAAACTAAAGAAACGTGACATTCCAGGAATGTCAAAGTTAGTACAGGACAACGGGGAGTAAGTCTTTTATGCCAGCCGTGATAACTGGTTATTTATGTAGAGAAAATAACCCTTTCCTTATTGCATATTATCCATAAAAATTCAATTTCAAATTTATTATATACATAAATGTAACAATAAAACAATAAAATTTTATTTAAAAAAAGGTATATAAGACCATGAGTTTTGAATAAACATTTCTTAAGATAGATGAACTTAAAAGCGGGAAAAAAATAGATAGGATTACACTAAACCTGAAAATATCTGTTTATCAGAAAAAGATCATGAAAAGAAGAAAAAATGTAGGGTAGAAGGGTTGGGCTCTAATCCTGCTGATAGAACTCTTGTCTGTTGCACTAAGCACTTGACTGGTCTCCATCATGTAACACCTTGACCCTAGCATTTGGAAGGTGGAGGCAGGTTCACCTGCAAGTACAAAAGGAGATTGAGGCAAGTCTGGAATACACAAGTCAGCCAAGGCTACATAGCAAGACCCTCTATGAAAAAAAAAATTAAAGCAGTAGAGGGTTATCTCCAGCATACATCTGGACAGATAGAATTAACACAACAGGTTTAAGACTACCCATTCTTAGAGAGCTACTTGCAAAGTTGACCCCTGGAATCTGTTGGCTGGAATATGGAAATATGGCAGAAAACCAGTGATATAAAAAATGTCCCGAAACAATGAGTGGCTGGCTGCTCCTAAACTGATTATAAACAGAATCATTAGAAAGAAAAAGAAAAAAAGATAAACAGTATGATTTATGCTGAACACATGCTTTCCTTCTCTGGTCCTGAGATCCAGTATTTATTTGTTTATTTGTTATTTGTTTTGTTTTTAAACAAGATCTATTTAGTTCTGGCTATCCTGGCTCTCTCTATGTAGACCAGGCCAGCCTCAAACTCCAGAGACCCTGCCTCTGCCTTCTTAGTGCTGGGATTAAAGGCGTGCGCCACCATGCCCAGCCTATTTATTTAATTTTGTTGTTTCTTTGAAACAGGGTCTCTCTATGTAACCCTAGCTGTCCTGGAACTCACTAGGTAAGATGTGGTCTTAGATTTACCTGAGTCCAGTTTTTAGTGAGCATGTTTATTTCTTTTAATTGAAAGTGAGGGAAAAGTCCAGAAACTCTGAAAATTTTTCTTGAAAAACAAAAATATCATATATAAACCATGAAGTATATAATGAGAACTGGATTTTTCTATTTCTTTCTTTTTTCTTTGTTTGTTTTGAGACAGAGTTTCTCTGTGTAGCTCTGGCTGTAGACCAGGCTGGCAACAAGGCTGGCCTTCAACCCAGAGATCTGCTTCACACGTGCTGGGAATAAAAGCAAGCACCACTCCACCCAGTCCTGGATTTTTCTTTTAGATTTTATTTTCATTTTATATATATATATGGGTGTTTTGCTTGTGTGAACATCTTGTACTACATGTGTTCAGGGTCTGCGGAGGCCAGAAGAAGGTGTCAGATCCTCTGGAACTGGAATTACAGGAGGTTGTTAGCCACCAAGTGGATGCTAGGAACAGAACCTGGGACCCCTGGAAGGGCAGCCAGTTCTTTTAGCTGCCAAGCCATCTCGCTGGCCCTTCCCTATTTTTTTTTTTTTTTTTGAGCTGGGTTCCATGTAGGCTTGGCTGACCTCAAACTAGCTATACTGCTAAGAATGACTTTGAACTTCTGACCTCCTACCTCAGCCTCCTGATGTTGTGATTATAGTCAAGTACTACCATTTGTGATTTATTTGGGCCTCCTGCATGCTAAAACTCATTCTTTTTTTTTTTTTTTAAACTTTATTATGTTCGTTGGTGTGAAGGTGTCAGATCTCATGGAACTGCATTTTCAGACAGTTGTGAGCTGCCATGTGGGTGCTGGGAATCGAACCCGGGTCCTCTGGAAGAGCAGTCAGTGCTCTTAACCACTGAGCCATCTCTCCAGCCCCCTCCTGCATGCTAAACAAGCATCATACCAACTGAGCTATATCTTCAGCCCCAAAACTGGAGTTTCTTTTCAGCAGTAAACCGGGCGCTGCTCTAGGGTTGAGAGTAGGATAACACGGGTGGTGGTGGCGGCGCACGTCTTTAATCCCAGCACTTGGGAAGCCGAGGCAGGAGAATCTCTGTGAGCAATACCAGCCTGATCTACAGAGTTAGTTCCAAGATAGCTAGGGCTACACAGGGAAACCCTGCCTCAAACACAAACAACAACAAAAAGAGAATAGGGCAATAACATGATTAGATTCATAATGTAAGAGCAGACAGCAGATAAAAGAAAAAAATCAAGAATAGGGTATTACAATGTTGAAGCAGATATACAGGCATAAATGCCAATGACCTGGCTATAGACGTGGAAGACAACACAGATGATGACTGAAGTTTGCGGGGGCTTTAGCTCAGTGGTAGTGATCGTCTTACATACACGAGGGCCTAAGATCAATCATTCCGTACTGAAGGAACAAAAAAGGATGTTTAATTTTTTTTTTTTTTTGGTTTTTCGAGACAGGGTTTCTCTGTGGTTTTGGAGCCTGTCCTGGAACTAGCTCTTGTAGACCAGGCTGGTGAACTCACAGAGATCCGCCTGCCTCTGCCTCCCGAGTGCTGGGATTAAAGGCGTGCACCACCACCGCCCGGCAAGGATGTTTAATGCTTTGTTCTGACCCTGTAAGCAAATCATTACCATCCAGAATATGGCAAATCATGGGAGGAAAATACAGATTTGAGAGACAATACAGGCATGTTAAATATGAAGTACATACTGGCATATAGGTCAAGTTCAAAGAGATGGTTATATTTTAAAAGTAAATAATTTTTCATTAAAAACACCTAATGAATTCGAGGCCAGCCTCGTCTACAAGTGCTAGTTCCAGGACAGGCTCCAAAGCCACAGAGAAACCCTGTCTCAGAAAACCAAAAAAGCAAAACAAAACAAACAAAAATACCTAATGAAGAGGGGGAGGAAACAAAAAATAGTTAAGATGATCAAAGTACATGTACAATGTACATTGCCAAGTAGATTAATGAGAGAAATGGGATATTTTTATTGTTACCTCCAATAGCGTAGACCATCCCTCCCAAAACGGCTACTCCAAGTCCACATCGAGCCTGGTGGAGTGAAGATACAGTGGTCCAGTATTGACTAAACGTATCAAAGCGTTCTACACAGCTGAGGGCTCTGCTATCACTCCAACGGCCCCCCTGCAAGCGTGTATATCCACCTAAGCAGAAAATGAAAAAATACACAGCAAACCACTTATGCTCAATATGAAAACAGAAGTAATAAAAATATTCAGGCCCCTATATCTAAAGATTTATACAACTTAGAGCTTGTCACCTCTATAAAAATAGTACATAAAGGGCTGGAGAGATGGCTCAGCGGTTAAGAGCACTGGCTGCTCTTCCAGAGGTCCTGAGTTCAATTCCCAGCAACCACATGGTGGCTCACAACCATCTGTACTGAGATCTGGCACCCTCCTCTGGCATGTGGGCATACATGGAGGCAGAATGTTGTATATATAATAAATAAATAAATCTTTAAAAAATAGTACATAAAATGTGTAACTCTTAATTATGCCAAGTCTTGGCTTACACACAATAAGAAAGTTAACCTCAGTGTTTTACCATATGATCTCAGTTATAATAGAAGGCTGTATAAAATATACATCTAGGCAATATTCTTCGTCTAATTATAAAGTCTCATTATGATTTTTATATGTCTCAATTAAAAAATTAAAAATAGGGGCGGTGGTGGCACATGCCTTTAATCCCAGTACTGGGGAGGCAGAGGCTGGCGGATCTCTGTGAATTCGAGGTCAACCTGGTCTACAAGAGCTAGTTCCAGGACAGGCTCCAAACCTACAGAGAAACAGTGCCTTGAAAACCAAACAAACAAAAAAAACCCAAACAAACAAAATTTAATTAATTCACTTATTTAGATTTTTTTGGTTTGCTTGTTTTTGTTTTTTAAGATAGGGTTTCTCTGTGTAACAGTCCTGGCTGTCCTAGAACTCACTTTGTAGACCAGGCTGGCCTCAATCTCACAGACATCTGCCTACTTCTGCCTCCCAAGTGCTGGGAATTAAAGGCATGTGCCACCACCACCAGCTTATTAACTTTTTTTTAAAGATAGTATCACACTGTAGCCTAGGTTGACCCAGAACTCATTATGTAATCCAAGCTGGCTTTCACTTTACTACACTCCTGCCTCAGCCTCAGAATGCTGGAATTGCATGCATTATACCTGGCAAAATTTTAACTTTTACAGAAATATTTCTTGTGTTGGTGAGGTAACTCATCAGGTAAAAGCAAATGGCTGTGCAGCCTGGTGACCTGAATTCAGTCCCTACAAAGTGGAATGAGAAAACCAATTCCCATAAGGTATAATTTCATATCCACTCACATACCATGATGCACATATGTGCGCACACACAGTAAATACATAAATCTGTAGACAGTCATTTGATGGTAACTAGGTAATCAGAGACCAAAGATTTAGAACATCAAATGAAATGTTAAATGAGAAACTATTAAGTTCTAAATGTGTTCACGCTATTATGCAAATTTAATTTACTAACCTTAAGCCTAAACATGAAATGTTTCTGATAGATTTACATATGAGTAATAACTACATAGTAATAACAACAAACTATTAAAAAGCTCTTATCTTAAAATAATTTCTATTATTTTTCAGAGTTTCTTACCTACTGCATACAGGTATTTTCTTGCTTTCTTCCGAGGTCGAACTTTGGATGTCTGCAGAAAACTACAAAACTTGTTCTCTTTGGGAGACTTGCAGACCTCACAATATTCTTTCAGAAGTGTTTGCAATGCAACTCGAAGATTAAAATCCGATACTCCTAAACAGTATTTAAAAAGACAGTGTTTTAAAAGACTTTCAGAGAGTACTGAAAAGACACACTTCCTGGCCAGTCAGAGCAGCACAAGCTGTTAATCACTGCACTCAGGAGGCAGAGGCATGAGGATCTCTTCAAGTTCCAGACTAGCTTGGTATAAATAGTGAGACACAGTCTCAAAAAAGAAAAACAAACAAAACAAAACAGCAACTAAAAACAAGGAAAATACCGTCATCATCGGTGTTGGAGAGAGGGTTAAGGGAGTATTCTGCTCTTGCAGAGGATCTGTTCCCAGTTTATAATTTTAGCTCAAATAGATCCATATCCATGGGCACCCACACCCTGGAGGCACCCACACTTATATGTACATACACACATACAGTCATAACATTACTTAAGATAAAAATCCTTAAAGGGGGGCTGGAGGGATGGTTCAGCGGTTAAGAGCCTGGTTGCTCTTCTAGAGGACCTGGGTTCAATTTCTAACACCCACATGGCAGCTCACAATTCTCTATAACTCTAGTTCTAAGGAATCCAACACCTTCACACAGACATACATGTAACCAAAACACCAATGCACACAAAATAAATAAATTTTTAAAATATAAATCCTTAAAAAACAAAAACCCAAACTTATTTATCAAGCAACAGATTGTTTATTACAATAAAAAATATTGTTTTTAGCACTGCTGCTAAGGGATATACTTTCCTTAAATCTATCCAAATGTTTTAAAGAGGACAGTGAGATGACTCACCAGGTAAAGGCATCTGCTGCCAAGTCTGAAGACCTCATTTGTCTATAGAAACCTACATCGTGAAAGAAGAGAACCAACTCCTCAGATTGTCTGCCGACCTCCACTCATAATGAGGTATGTATGCTCGAGCTCCCACACACACACACACAAACACACACCAAAAATGTGATTTAGAGGCTTTTAAAAAATATTTTAAAAAACAATGCCGGGCAGGGGAGGCAGAGGCAGGTGGATTTCTGTGAGTTTGAGGTCAGCCTGGACTACAGAGTGAGTTCCAGGACAGCCAAGGTTACAGAGAAACCCTGTAAAAAAAAAAAAAAAAAAGAGCCAGGCAGTGGTGGTACACACCTTCAATCCCAGAACTCAGGAGGTAAAAGCAGAAAGATTTCTGTGACTTGGAGGCCAGCCTGATCTACATAGTGAGTTCCAGGTCAGCAAGGGCTATCTAGAAAAACCCCTCTTGAAAAACAACAAAAAATTGCACTCGTGTATAATTTTTTCATTAAGATGAAAAAATGAACTAAGTACACACTTATCAGGGCCAGGTTCAGTGGGAAGGCACTTGCCTTGTGAGTACCTGGGTTCAAGCTGCCTGGCGGTGGTGGCGCACACCTTTGATCCCAGCACTCTGGAGGCAGAGGCAGGCGGGTCTCTGTGAATTCAAGGCCAGCCTGGTCTACCAGAGCTAGTTCTAGGACAGACTCCAAAGCTACAGAGAAACCCTGTCTTGAAAAAACAAAAAACAAACAAAAAAACCTGGGTTCAAGCCTCAACACTAAAAAACACCACTATCTAAGAAAATGCTGATTAGTCAAGGGTTATTTATAAAATCAAATAACAAAAAGAAAATATATTTTTTTGTTATAAATGTTCAAAAATGATAAGACGGGGTTGGAGAGATGGCTCAGAAGTTAAGAACACTGGCTGTTCTTCCCATGAGTTCAAAGAACACTGGCTGTTCTACCCATGAGTTCAATTCCCAGCAACAACATGGTGGCTCATAACTACCTATAATGAGATCTGGTGCCCTCTGTCATGCAAGCAGAACACTGTGTACACAATAAACAAATAAATTAAAAAATGATAAGACAAAGCAAGAAACAAATTAAAAATCTTTTTTCTTTTCTTTTCTTTTTTGTTTGTTTTGGTTTTGGTTTTTCAAACACAGGGTTTCTCTGTGTAGCTTTGGATGTCCTGGAACTCATTCTGTAGGCCAAGGCTATCCTCAAACTCACTCACAGAGATCTGCTTGCCTCTGCTGGTATTAAAGGTATGTGCACACATACACACAAATGTAAGAAAAAGTGTAAGAGAAAACATTTATTTAAAAAAAATACAAAAATACAAGTTGGGGCTGGAGAGATGGCTCAGAGGTTAAGAGCTCTTCCTGAGATCCTGAGTTCCCAACAACCACATGGTGGCTCACAGCCATCTGTAATGATATCTGGTGCCCTCTTCTGGCCTGCAGGCATACATGGAGGCTGAACACAGTGTACATAATAAACAAATAAATCGTTAAAAAAAAAAGGCATGTGCCACCATCGCCCAGCAAAAATCTTTTAAATTTTACAAATAATTTTATTTACGTATCTGGGTACTTTGTGTGCACGCGTATCTGTGCACCATGTGTGCTTGTCTACCGACTGGTGTTTCTTTTTTCTTTTTTTAAAAATATTTATTTATTTATTATGTATACAATATTCTGTCTGTGTGTATGCCTTCAGGCCCGAAGAGGATACCAGACCCCATTCCAGATGGTTGTGAGCCACCATGTGGTTGCTGGGAATTGAACTCAGGACCTTTGGAAGAGCAGGCAATGCTCTTAACCACTGAACCATCTCTCCAGCCCCCAAAATTTATATTTTTCAAGTAACTCTATTGTCTTGAGTTTCAAGAGGAATGCGTTTCTGTAAATGGCTAATCTCCCCCTCTCCCGCCTAACTTCCCACCCAGGCTGAATTCTTCAATTTTTTTTCTTCTTTTCCTTGGAATCTACTTCAATAGATGTAATTTTTTTTTATCTTGTTTACATGGCCTCCCTGCTCTGACAAAGAGCTAATTCTCCCTCTCACTCTTTTTATGTTAGTACAAGTACTTTGTACTCTGCAGTATAAAGTTTGAGCTAGACAAGTTGTATTCTCACTGTCCTTCTAGCCTGAAACATGAGGACAGTGAAATAAGTCCTGCTAGGGCTGATGTCCTTACTCTGCATAAACCTAGTGCCACACTTATGAGGAGCAAACCTCCACTGAGCTCTACCCCAACCACGATACTGTACTGATTATTTTTTTCCTCAATTTTCTCTGCTTTGCGTTTCAGGTTTTTTTTTTTTTTTTTTTTTTTTTTTGGTTTTATTTTGGTTTTTTGAGACAGGGTTTCTCTGTAGCTTTGGAGCCTGTCCTGGAACTAGCTCTTGTAGACCAGGCTGGTCTCGAACTCACAGAGATCCGCCTGCCTCTGCCTCCTGAGTGCTGGGATTAAAGGCGTGCGCCACCACCGCCCGGCACCCTCCAAATTTTTCATTGATTAGCTGGGCATGGTGGCACACACACATACACACACACACACACACACACACACGTGTGGCAGGTTCAAAAAAGATGACTCCCAAATGATATTTAAAAGTACTAAGAAATTGCACACAAAATACTTCCCCAAAGTGAAGGAAAATTAAACTTATTTTGTTTGTTTTTGAAGAAGTTTCTGTTTGAGACAGGACCATACTTCTTAGTTCAGGCTGGCTAGAACTCACTAAGTAGTCTAGACTGGCCTCAAATTGGCAGTTGATTGTTTTGTCTTTGCCACCTGTGTACTGGGGTTACACAATGCACCCCCACACTCACAAGAACTTTAAAAAAGAAAGAAAATATGGTAGAATCTAATAAAAAAACAACAAAGTTCAAAACAAAACAACAATAATACCAGCAAGAACAGTGCAAGAATTCTTAAGGCATTCAACCAGAAAAAAAAGAAATCACTGAAAACAAAAACAAACTATGTCTTACAGGTTGGCGAGAAGGCTCAGTGCGTCACAGCATTTACCACCAAGTCTGAAAAACCCAAGTTCAATCCTTGAGACCCACAAGGTAGAAGAAAAGAATCCACACCTACAAGTTGTCCTCTGACCTTCACATGCGTTCTCATAACCCAAGGCCAACCCTACAAAATAACATAACCCCCCCCCCCAAAAAAACCCTATGCCTTACCAAATTCAAAAAGAACAGAAATATCATCATAACTAAGTAATATTATACTAACCTAAATTTAATTTTAAGAAGCAACACCCAGGAATTTTCAAATTGAAAGAATTCAGGAACTAAAAAAGTCATGTTTGCCGGGCAGTGGTGGCACACACACTTAATCCTAGCACTTGGGAGGCAGAGGTAGGCAGATCTTGGAGTTTGAGGCCAGCCTGACCTACAGCACAAGTTCCAGGATAGGCTCTGATGCTATACAGAAAAACCCTGTCTTGAAACAAAAAACCAACCATGTTCTTCTAGAAAAAAAGGTGTAGTGGTGTATGCTTTTAATTCAAGCGTTCAGGAGGCTGAGGCAGGTGGATCTCTGAGTTAGAGGCCAGCCTGGTCTACAAAGAAAATTCCAGGACAATCAAAGTTCCATAGAGAGACCCTATCTCAAAAAAACAAGCTAAAACAAAAGAAAGAAGTACGTGATAAAATTCGATCAAAAGACAAAGTAAAACATATATAAGAAAGTCCAGCCAACTCATGGAGCTCAACAGTTAAGAATACTTCAAGTTTTTGCAAAAGACTAAGTTCAGTTCTTAGACTCCAGAGGGGGGCTCATCTGTAACTCCAGTTTCAGAGAATCTGACCCCTCCTCCTCTTTTTGCCTCCTTAGGCACCAGGCATACACATGATACACAGACAAAATACCCATACACAAAAATTTAAATAATAAAAAGTAATGTTTAATCTGGCCAACCCAAACAATGAATAAAAAAGGAAAATATGGTAATGGAAATACCATACTAGAAGCTGAATATGGTGTTATGTGCCTGTAATCCAGCACCTGAGAGATGGGAGTCAGGAGGAACAGAGTGTGAGATCATTCTTCACTATATATTGAGTTAATGACCAACGTGAGCTACATGTGATCCTGTCTTAAACACACAAACCATAACTGATAATGGTCAGCATCAAAATCATCTGAATAATGAGATAAAGGCAAAGAGCCAAGGGACTCAGGATTACAAACATAAAAATAAATGATGCCTATAAACCTTGAGCGCCTTGACAGAAAAGTAGATGGAAAGAAAAACAAAAATGCTAAGTGCCCAATTTTTCTTAGCAGAGAGTTGTTATTGTTTAAAACTAAAACTATAATTTTTGTTTGTTTGTTTTTCGAGACAGGATTTCTCTGTGTTGCCCTGGCTGTTCTGGAACTCACTCTGTAGTCTGGACTGGCCCCAATGATCCATCTACCTCTGCCTCCCAAGAGCTGAAATTAAAAGTATGTGCCAAACCTAAAGTGTTGTTATTGTTTTAAGACAGTCTTGCATTATATCCCATTCCAGACTGTAACTTGCTATGTCACTCAGTCTGACCTCAAATGGCAATCCTGTGTCAGCCCAAGTGCTAGGTGTCAAACTGGTTATTCATGTGTGACTGACTCTATCATTAGGTGGTGATCTTTGCTATACTATGGACTGAACCCTTGCTTTTTCATATACTCCATCACTGAACTACAGTCAAAGACCAGCTGTTAAGTTATTGCGGTTTTTAAAGATTTATTTCATTTTAATCATGTGTGTGTTACCTTCCTACTCCTGTACTTCAGAACCAGAAACCCCACCAGGAAAAGTGGGAGTTTCAGCCAGCCTAGACTACACATTAAAATGAAAAATCCCCAACAACTAAAAAACAAAGAAGAAAATACAACCTGAAAATGATTCAAGGTTTACACAAAAGTCATAATATAATATCAATATAAAACTCAAGTTAAGCCGGGTGGTGGTGGGGCAGACCTTTAATCCCAGCACTCAGGAGGCAGAGGCAGGCAGATCTCTGCGAGTTAGAGGCCAGCCTGGTCTACAGAGTGAGTTCCAGGACAGCCAGGGTTTCATAATGAGACCCTGTTTTGAGAAAACAACAAAAAAAAATCAAACAAACCTCAAGTTATAGCTATAGGACTTGCAGCCATGTATCAACTTTTGATTTTGTTTGTGGTATATAAAAGGATGGCTTCTTTGTTGATGTATTATCTATTAATTAATTAATTAATTTATTGGAGTCACGAACTTGCCAGATAGCCCAAGTTAGGCTGGAACTTGCTATGTAAACCAGTCTGGCTTCAAACACAATCTCTCAGCTTCCCAAGAGGAGGGTATGGGGTGAGTGGGTGTGCTACAAGCCTGTGACACCACACAAGATTATATATTTTTATGTAGCATGTATGTACGTATTTATTTAATGTGCACGGATTCTTTTCCTGCATATATATCTGTGCACCACTTCCATGCCTGGTGCCCAAGGATGCCAGATGAGATTCTCTGGAACTAGAGTTACAGATGGTTTGTGAGTCACACCATTTGTGTTCTGGGAATCAAATCTGCTCTTAACCACTGAACCAGCTCTCTAAGGAGCCCCAGCCTCATCACTAACCTCTATAGCTACAGATACTAAGTTTTGGTGAATATTTTAAAATTATAATAGGAAACTTCTTTTAAGGAAGGAAGGATTTATTTTGGCTCACAATTTGAGGGTGCAGAGAGGCGTGGCACTGAGGCATAGTGGCAGCAGTGTGAGGGTGGTCATTCTGCCTCTTCAATCATTAAGCAAAGAATGCTGGGCAGTGGTGGCACAAGCCTTTAATCCCAGCACTCGAAAGGCAGAGGCAGGGGATCTCTGTGTCTATAGAGCTAGTTCCAGGAAAGGTTCCAAAGATATAGAGAAATCCTGTCTTGAAGAAACCAAACAACAGAAACAAAAAAAACAAAAATTAAACAAACATACAAAAAAAAGAAAAGAAGCCAGGTGGTGGTGGCGCACGCCTTTAATCCCAGCACTCGGGAGGCAGAGGCAGGCGGATCTCTGTGAGTTTGAGACCAGCCTGGTCTACAGGAGCTAGTTCCAGGACAGGCTCCAAAGCTACAGAGAAACCCTGTCTCGAAAAACCAAAACGAAACAAAAAAAAAAAAAAGAAGAAGCAAAGAATGATCAGAAATCATACACTGAAAAAATTGGTACTCTCTCTCATAGTAGTGCTAGCTCTATCAGTCATTTTTCTCTACAGTATTATTATATTTTATTAATAATAAATTTCAAGAACAACATATAAGGATTTAAATGTTGTACAACATAAAAAAAAGAGCCAAGCCGGGCGATGGTGGCGCACGCCTTTAATCCCAGCACTTGGGAGGCAGAGGCAGGCGGATCTCTGTGAGTTCGAGACCAGCTTGGTCTACAGAGCTAGTTCCAGGACAGGCTCCAAAGCCACAGGGAAACCCTGTCTCGAAAAACCAAAAAAAAAAAAAAAAAAAAAAAAAGACAGGTGGTGGTGGCACACACCTTGAATCCCAGCATTTTCAAGGCAGAGACAAGAAGATCTGCATGAGCTTGAGGCCAATCTGGTTTACAATCAAGGCTACACAGAGAGACCCTGTCTTAAAAACATACACACACACACAAACACAAAGAAAATTTTAGAAATCAACAAATCTTACATATAGTAAAAGAGTTACCTTCTATGTACTTTAAAAGCCTCTGAGATGGTAATAAAGGGAATCGAATTGGATCTAACACTTCTACCACATGTTTTCTTCTCTTTCCCAGGTCTTTCAGAATCCACTGCATTGCAGCTAAGAAGACTTGGTATTCATCTTCAATGCTAAGTTCCTCACTTCGTAAAATTTTGATTAGCTGATCTTTTGTAAGTGCCAGGAACTCTTCTCCACTATGAACCTCCAAGAAATGGACATGAATATAGTTTTCTGTAAATTCCAAAAGATCATGGCAGGCAATTTGCTCAGAGAACTGGAAGAGTCCAATGCAGTTCTGTGGATCAATTTGTCCTTTTAGAAAGTCACAGCAAAGATTGACAACTTCAGTCAACTGTAGCATGTCTGCTGCAACAATCAACTCCTGAACATTATTCACAGCTATGTTCACTAGTCCTAAGGAAATAGGAAGATAAAATAGTCAATAAGTCAAAACAAGCATTTGGCTTAATATTTTACTTCACTTCAATAATAGTTTAATTTTCACAGAGTAGAAATTAAGTAAACAGGATATATGGGAAAAATACAAAATTTAAATGCCAATGATATTTAACATTCATGGAACAACTAGGTCAGTGTGGTAGTTCATGTCTTTAATCTACCAGCACTTGAGAGGCAGAGACGGAGATCTCAGTGAGTTCAAGGCCAGCTTGATACTACAAAGTGAGTTCTAGGACAGTCAGTGTTACAAAATGAGACCCCATATCAAACAAAACAAAACACAATCCAACAATATTTATGGAACATCTATACTAAACCATTCACAGTTTTAGTCGCTTTATATTCATTTAACCTTCACTATAATCCTAGCTAGTAGACATAAATTTTATTACTGGATTAAGTAAACAGACTTAGGAAGTTTAAATCGCTCTTCTCCAAATTGTATGACAGAAAGGCTGGAGAGGTGGCTAAGCAGAAGAGCATTTGCTGGTCTTGTAGAAGACTCGGGGTTCGGTTCCTAGCACCTACAGGACAACTCACGGTGGCCTGTAACTCCAGTGCCCACAGCCAAATCTCTGTCTGGCTACTAAAGGTGCTGCATACATGTGATGCACACACATACATGCAGGAAAAACGCATACACAGAACAGAAAAACAAATAACTCTTCAAAAATTTTTTGAAAAAAGTATATGACTAAGCAGATATGACTGACATTAAAACCAATCCTTTGTTTGTTTGCTGAGACTAAGTCTCACTATATGGAGCAAACTGGCTTCCAACTTCCAATCTTTTCTCTGCACCCAGGGTGCTGGGTTTAAAAAAGTTCATGCTACATCCAGGTAAAATTCATACTTTCAACACAGATTATATGCAATTAACAAACTTACTGAGGTACTGCGGAGAGGGAAGAAAGCAGGTTTACTATACTCACTTATGATAAAATGTCATACAATGTTAAGTTTTTAAATATAAGGCATAATAAAGACTCTATAACACGTGAGAAGCTACTAAATATTTGGATTTCTTCCCCTAAAGACTCCATGTTAAGTTGGGGGCATAGTCCCCAGCCCCTAGCATCTGTCCCAGCCTCCCTGACCTGGGAGTTGCTTTGGTCTGGACTCCAAATCCCAGCATGCCAGGTCCTGACCCTCCAGGACCACTCCCACAGAATATTTATGTGAACTCCCAAAAGAGGAACTTATCCCTTTTATAACAGTCACTGCATTGAACTATCTGTCCCAGCACTTGGGAGGCCATTCTGGTCTACAAATCGAGTTTCAGTACAGCTAGGCTGTTACACAGAGAAACCTTGTCTTGGGCGGGAGGGAGATTATATATATTAAAGTTTGTGTAGGCATGACTTGCCTTCTCTATGCCCAATGATCTAATCAAACCAGATGTTCGAAAAGTTATTTATAAGTAAAAAGCCAGTGATTAAAGTAACAGGAAAAATAATGAAGACAAATTGAGATTTAAAAGTATAGGATCATATGATTAGCAGGGGGAGACACACACACACACATAATGGCTGCAGAAGAAATTTTATTACTGATTTCTGAAAATTTCCAAGAAATTTTTTTTTTTTTTGATTTTCGAGACAGGGTTTCTCCATAGCTTTGGTTCCTGTCCTGGAACTAGCTCTTGTAGACCAGGCTGGCCTTGAACTCACAGAGATCCGCCTGCCTCTGCCTCCTGAGTGCTGAGATTAAAGGTGTGCGCCACCACCGCCTGGCATAATTTTGTATTTTCTCAAATATAAATAGTATGCATTTAAAAATGTTTATTTTATTTTATTTAATTTATTTTTTTGTTTTTGTTTTTCGAGACAGGGTTTCTCTGTGGCTTTGGAGCCTGTCCTGGAACTAGCTCTGTAGACCAGGCTGGTCTCGAACTCACAGAGATCCGCCTACCTCTGCCTCCCAAGTGCTGGGATTAAAGGCGTGCGCCACCATCGCCCGGCTAAAATGTTTATTTTATGTATATGTCTGTTAGTATATGTTTTACACCATGAACATACAGGAGCTAAAACTACAGTGGGTGCTGGGAACCAAACCTGGATCTTCTGAAAGAAGAGTCAGTACTCCGAACCACAGAGCCATTTCCAGCCTCAAATATCATGCACTTAAAAACCAAAACACTTGGGGCTGGAGAGATGGAGAATGGTTAGGAGCATTGCCTGCTCTTCCAAAGGTCCTGAGTTCAATTCCCAGCAACCATATGGTGGCTCACAACCATCTGTAATGAGGTCTGGTGCCCTCTTCTGGCCTGCAGACATACATGCAAACAGAATATTGTATACATAATAAATAAATAAATAAAGTATTGATTTAAAAAAAACCACTTTATTGGGTCATGTAAATATTTCTCCCAAGTAGTTTCTTTTTTAATTTTTTTTAAACTATCCTTCACCTCTTCCGTGTGTGTGTGTTTAAGACTGAACTCAGGTCAAGAGGCTTGGTAGTAAGGTAGCAAGCACCTTTACCCACTGAGCCATCTCACTTGAGTCTTCTACATAATTTCTTAAAGAGAACTAGTATATTCTCAAAACTAGAACAAATAAAGTAATTGTTTCCATTTTTTTCTAACTATAAAAGTAATTAAGGGCTAGAGAGATGACTCAAAAGTTAAATGCTCCTGCACTTCCTGAGGACACGTCTCCAGTTCCCAGAACACACAGTGGCTCATAACCTTCTGTAATTCCAATTCTAGGAGATCCAATGCCCTCTTCTGATCTTCACACAGATAATTCCATGCAAGTAGTTTACTTACACACAGGTAGGCAAAACATTCACATAAAATAAAAGTTAATACACTTTAAGCTGGGTGGTGGTGGTGCTCACCTTTAATCCCAGCACCCAGGAGGTAGCAACAGGCAGATTTGGGTGAGTTTGAGGACAGACTGGTCTACAAAATGAGTTCCAGGGCAGCCAGGGCTATACAAAGAAACCCTGTCTTGAACACCAAAAACAAAAACAATATTTACAAATAAAGAAACATCTACAAGTTACTTTGGTCATGGTATTTTATCACAGCAAGAGAAAAGTGCTACATAGATATACCTGTGTAAATGAAGTCTAGAAGTAACTGAAAGATTCCAGCTTCAACTCCTAGAATCTGTACAACGTCTCTTGAGGACTCTTTCATTCCTCCAGCGAACAAAGCTGCGAAGTATGGACTGCTCGCAGCCAGAACCAGCCGGTGAACGTGAAAGGTTTCCTTCCCGACCTGCAGCTGTACATCACAGAAACGCTGGCCATTTCTCATTTTGTTGATTTGGGCCAAGATGAGCTGGGCATGTTTATCAGAGGAAAATGAGCTATCGCCAGCCTTGGCACACTCGTCCTTAGACATGATGACCACAGGTTAATTAAAGAGACTCTTGCCCATTATTTGCTTCTACCCTGAGAAATAAAACACAAAGATCAAACATATCTTTTTGTTAATATATTTTCTATTCCCATATAGATGAAACATTCTCTATCATTTAATTAGGATCGTAAAACACATACCAAACAAATAAGAGCTATACCGTATGGTATGACTTCTTTTTTGTTTGTTTGTTTTTTGGTTTTTTTGAGACAGGGTTTCTCTGTGGTTTTGGAGCCTGTCCTGGAACTAGCTCTTGTAGACCAGGCTGGTCTCGAACTCACAGAGATCCGCCTGCCTCTGCCTCCCGAGTGCTGGGATTAAAGGCGTGCGCCACCACCGCCTGGATGGTATGACTTCTAAGATGCTTTTTGGTAATGGAATGTGTACACCAAAGGATGCTTCACAGAAGAAAGAAGCACTAAATTGGGTACTAAAAGATAAATAGAAGTAAGGTATGAAGAACAGTCATAAACCCCTCCTTGGGTAAAGAAAGGAAGGTGCAAAGGCAAAACTTTTATCACGACAGTCAGGAAGTAGACATCCTAGGCAGGATGAACTTCTAAAAATCAACTGTGACCAGCCCAAATGTCTGCTTAAAATCTTTCAGTCTGCATGCTTCCCTCAACATAGAAAGCCTTTGGGGATCCTTGTTATAACCCAAGACTGTTCAAATATAACTTTTCCAGACAACATTTTTCTGTTTCTGTCCTCTAGACTTGGTGATCATCCTAACCTACCTATGTTATAGCTTATATTACACTCAACCTAATTAGATATCCCTGCCATCTTAATCCCAGCTTACACACATTCACAAATACACCAATTTCTTGAAAGATAGTCCCTTCAGGACAGGAACTGGCTTCTATCGCTATAGGATCAGTCTCCAACATATATCAGCATTTCAAATGTTTGTGAAATAAGAAAAAACAAAAGGCTTGGGTTTTTGTTTTGTGAGACAAGGGTCGCAAACTTGTATTGACCCTCCTTCCCTGACACCCTAGTGCTGGGATTGCAGGCATGTGCTGTGATATGTGACTCAATTGTTAGCTTCTGCACAAATTATGGCAACTGTAGTTTTGGTTTTGTTTCTCTAAGACAGGATCTCACCATATAGCCTTGGCCAGACTGGAACTCACTATGTAGACTTCCCTCAAACTCAAAACAATCCATCTGCTTCTGCCTTCTGAGTGCTGGGAGTAAAGGTCTATGCCACCATACCTTATCCTCAATTGTAATTATTATAATATCTAAGAGATGAAAAGAAAAAGATAATCTGCCGGGCGGTGGTGGCGCACGCCTTTAATCCCAGCACTCGGGAGGCAGAGGCAGGCGGATCTCTGTGAGTTCGAGGCCAGCCTGGTCTACAAGAGCTAGTTCCAGGACAGGCACCAAAAACTTCAGAGAAACCCTGTCTCGAAAATCCAAAAAAATTAGCCTAGAAGAGGCTAGGTAGAAATGAGCCAAGCTGTGTTTAAATGAAAAAAAAAAAAAAAAGATAATCTCTGAGGTCACAGAAAAGGAACTATCAGACTTTCCCCAGCATCAGTATATCGGCAGTCTCATGTTTATTTATTCTAAGCCTAGGGTTGTTCCTACCATATCATACTGCATAGAAATTATCAGACCAAGTTGTAGAGAATGGAACCCAAGTACAGAAACTTGAACCTAAATCTTTATAGGTTTAACAAAATAAACATGTCAATAGTCATTTCAGAACTCTTGGGTTCTTCAAGTAGGTATGAAGTAGGAGATAACAAAAATACAATTCTATTATTATTATTATTTTTTTTTTTGGTTTTTCGAGATAGAGTTTCTCTGCGGTTTTGGAGCCTGTCCTGGAACTAGCTCTTGTAGACCAGGCTGGTCTCGAGCTCACAGAGATCCACCTGCCTCCCGAGTGCTGGGATTAAAGGCGTGCGCCACCACCACCCGGCTTCTTATTATTTTTTATGTCACCAACAAAAATTGCAGATAAGCAACATTATAGACTGCAATGAGAATCAAAGGGATAAATTTAAGTTACTGAATAAATCATGAATTCTTACAACATAAGAGGGGCAGATATAGCAGAGGAACTGTTAAGGTGATCAAGGTCTTGTATGAAGAAAAATTAGTAATAAAATTGACAGAACTGTTGTAAGCTAGCATTTAAAAAAATTGTTCATGGAGCTGGAGAGATGGCTCAGAGGCTGAAAGCACTGGCTGCTCTTCCAGAGGACCTGGGTTCAATTCCCAGTAACCACATGGCAGCTCACAACTGTCTGTAACTCCAGTTCCAGGGCTTCTGACACCCTCACACAGACATACATGTAGGCAAAACACCAATGACACAGAATAAAGCAAACGAAAAACTAGTTCAGAATATAGAACTCTGTCAAAATTATCAGTAAAAACAGGCTGGGGCTGGGTGTGGTGCAGAGGCCGGCAGATCTTAGTTCCAGGCCAGCCAAGACTAGTGAGACTTTGTCTTAATAATAATAAAACTGATACTCATGGCTATCTAGAAACTTTGAGAGGCTTGAAGGGAGTCACTAAAATTTCACTTCAGCATGTACTCGATGCCAACGTCTTACAAGCAAGTCTATTTCCCTCCACGTAGAAATTCGACCTGTATGGATCTCTGTGAATTCAAGGCTCCAAAGCTACAGAAAAACCCTGTCTCGAAAAACCAAAAAGAAAAAGAAATTCGACCCGTAGATGTTACCAAACATAGTTTGGCTATCAGGCTTGTTTGTGCTTTGTTTTTTTCCCCTGGTAGAAGATTTTTAACCCCTGAGGTGTGATGCCAGGTTTCCTACGTTTCTCTCTTACTGAAGGTATCAAAACACAGCCACTAAGTCAAAATAGCTCCTGTTACAAGAAACAGTTTACTAAATAGCACTCTGGCAGTAGAGCCGAATGTTTGGGGCCACCCTCCTGAGTAAATGCTGATTCCATCCCACTGCCAGTGAAGTGCCTCATCCCAAAATGTGGCAGAGAAATGATTGTACATAACAGGAAAGGCATAGTTCTGAGATAGTGCCTAGGGATCTAAGGCCTATGTCTCAACAGGTCCAACTTGAAAAGCCGTTTATTAGCCAACGATGGACAGGACACGATCAGGGTAACCAAAGAGGACTTATGTTTTGGTGGCCTTGATTTCCCTCTCAACAGCATCTGAAAGTTGATTCAGTAAGGAGGCCAGAACTCCAGCTGAGCATCAAAACTGATGACTCTTTGCTGTGACTGAGTTGGAGGCTGTAGCTAGCTTTCTCCCTCAGCTGATCGACACTAAAGGCAGAAAATCAACTCGATGCTATCGACGGCGCAGGCAAGTAAGGAACTCAGGCCACAAAGCCGGCAGAAAATCAGGGACCGGGCCGGCTTTGGGTTTCCCAGTGGGGGTGGGGAGAGCAGAGAACGCTGCGGCGACGGCGACTTCACTTGGGCGGTCAGAGGGCCTCCGGAGGTGGCAGGAGAAAAGCCGAGGAAAAGTGCGTTCCAAAGCACCAGTCACTGGCATCTTCCCTGTCCGGGGAGCCGGACACGAGGACGCTCCCAAACCCGTGAGAAACACACACCGGACGCAGGCCCCGCTTACCCGCCGCGTCCCTTCCCGCAGGCGCCCTCAGAGCCTCTGCGCGCAGTCGCGGGTGGCAGCGGAGGGGGCGGGGACAGTTCGCAGTGACCGGCGGCCGTGACCGCTGAAGGCGCAGCCTCTCTGCGCGGGGCGGGGCCTTCTACTGCGCGTGCTCCGCTTCTGGGCCCGCCTCCTCACAGCCGCGGGCGCTGGAGCCCTGGGAAGTCGCTCGCTGGCTGCAGTCGGGACTTCTGGAAGCCCCCCTCCATCCTTGGGTTCTCAGGGTGCGCTCCCCTGGGCCGCTTTATGTACATTTTCTGTTCTTGATGTGTCCCGGGCCAGCCACCGATGTCAGCGTTGAGGATTCTCTACCCGTTTATTGGCTCTTCTGGAATTTGTTTTGTAGACCAGGCCGGCCTCGAACTCACAGAAATCCACCCGAATGCTGGAACTAAAGGCGTGCGCCACCACTGCCAGGCCCCGAACTATTTTTTAAGATTTTAATTTTAAATGTGTGTCTTAACTGTAGGTTTGTGCATGTAAATGCAATACCCATGGAGGTCAGAAGAGGGCCGCAGATCCCCTGATGCTGGAGTTACAAGCTGGGAACAACTCAATTTAAGTGAAGTGGACTCTTTGTCTGTAGTTGTGGCACAGGCATATAATCCCAGCACTCAGGAGGGTTTCTGTGAATTGGAGGCTAGTCCAGTCTACATAGTGAGTTCCAGGACAACTAGGACTATGTGGAGAGACCCTTTCTCAAAAATAACAGGTATAACAGAGAGAGAGAGATGCTTTCTTAGACATTGTGCCATCTTCTCTCCAACCCTCAAACTTCTTGTTTTTAAGTCCTGACCTACCGCACAAATATTTTACACCAAACACATACCATGTGTTTGTATATACAGATGTATAAGCTAAAACAAATTGTTCACAAAACTATGTTTACATTTATCCCACAGGTTTTCAATTTCTGCTTTACATTTCATTATGAAAAATGCAAAAAAAAAAAATCTGCAAAAAGTTGCAAAAATCTTGTTGAGGACATAAAAAAAGTAAAAGGAGCCGGGCGGTGGTGGCGCATGCCTTTTATCATTGTCCTCTGGAGGCAGGGGAAGGCGGATCTCTTGAGTTCGAAGCCAGCTTGGTCTACAGAGCAAGTTCCAAGACAGCCAGGAATATAAAAGGAAATCCTGTCTCGAAACCTGTCCCCCCAAACTCGAAATTACAAAATTTTCAGGAAAATGGGTAGACTTAAATATATAATAGTAAGGAAAGTCACACAATCTCAGAAAGGAAAGGCCCATGTTTTCCCTCATATGCAGGATCTAGTCAGTAATATACCTCAGATGCAAACCGCTGTACATATGGTACAGTGTAAATAGAACATAGAAAGGAGAACAAGAAAGGCTACATATGAAAGAGGATATAAAACTAGGTTTTTTTTTCTGATTCTAATTTGTGTTGGATTTTTTTTCATTTTTGGTGGTTGCTGAAAGCAGAAAAATATATTCTATAGAGAAAGTGTAGAATCCAATATGAAATTCCACAGCTGCAGAATAGCTCTTCTAACTGTATAGAAGTCGCTGAGATGTTAGACTTTGGGTCTGGCTAATTTTAATGTATGATATTTATTCTATTTAGAAAGCTTGTTTTTATAATAAAGTTTATAATTTTTTAAAAAACAATGGACTGGAATATGCTATAATAGGCATGAAGATTGTACACTACGTGATAAGCCCATCATAAAAAATACATTGTATAATTACATTAATATGAAATATTTAGAATAGGCAAATAGACAGAAACATACTAAATCAGCAGTTACAAGAGACTGAGGGAAGAAGCGACTGGTAAAGAGTACGGCATTTCTTTTGGTACAATGAAAATATCTTGGAGTTAGGTAGTGTTGACATTTGCACGACCGTGGAAACAGACTAAAAGATTGGCCCGTATGCCGTAAGGGAGTAAATGTTATGGCATGTGAGTTATAGCTCAATAAAAGCTGCCGTGCCTGTTTAATGGTAGACTGCGTTATTTCTGTGCTCAGGGATCGCCAGTGACTTTCCATTTCTTCTAGAGCCAAAGTCAATTTCTCCCAATGGATAGAGTCTGTAGAGGGGAGCCGAAGGATAAGAGCTATCGTGCAGCCCATCCTGTGATGGTGCTTTCCTTTCACCCCAGCGCTCAGGAGGCAGAGCTAGGTGATCTCTGTGCTTTGGAGGCCAACATCGTCTACAAAGTGTGTTCCAGGACAGCCAGGGCTCTTTACCCAGAGAAAGCATATCTCAAAAACCTTAAAAAAATAGTAATAGTAATAAATAATAATATTAATCATAGAGCTATCTTGCAGAGGATCCAGTTTCACTTTGTAGCACCCACATGGTAACTCACCACCATCTGTGACCCCAGGGACTCCAACAAGGACACACATGGTGCACATACATGCATACAGGCAAAGGAGTCATACCAAACAAACAAACAAACAAATAGTTTGTTTTCTTATTGGTGTATTCTCCAGACCTTATGCACACTTCTGTTTGGCATTTTGCACTCTAGATTGTTCTTTTATAAGCTATTCTTTTTTGTTCCCTTCACATCTGTTTCTTCAGATTTTACCTTTTCAAGTGAGACCATAATGGTATTCTCATTTTAAAGTATAACATCTCTCCCCATATTCTCTTCTATATTTGTCATCATAAATGTATTGTCTTAGGGTAACTTTTGATGCAATGAAACACCATGGGAAGGAAAGGATTTATTTCACTCACAGTTCCATATAACAGCTCATCAAAGTCAGTGAGGGCAGGAACTCACGCGGAGCAGGAACCTGGAGGCAGGAACTGATGCAGAGGCCGTGGAGGAGTTCTATTTACTATTTACTTGCTCCCCATGGCTTGCTCAGCCTAATTAGCCTGCTCAGCCTGGGTTTTTATAGAACCCAGGACTACCAGCCTAAGGTTTCTTCACCCACAGTGGACTGGGCTCTCTCCCATGAATCACTAAATAAGAGAATGCCCTACAGGTTTGTCCACAGCCCGTCTCATGGAGACATTTCCTCAGTTGAGGCCCCCTCCTCTCTGATGACTCTAGCTTATGTCAAGTTGACATAGCTAGTACACTTATGGTCATTTCACATACTAGTTATTTTTTATTTATTATATACAATATTCTGTCTGTGTGTATTCCTGCAGGCCGGAAGAGGGCACCAGACCTCTTTACAGATGGTTGTGAGCCACCATGTGGTTGCCGGGAATTGAACTCAGGACCTTTGGAAGAGCAGGCAATGCTCTTAACCACTGAGCCATCTCTCCAGCCCCCATATACTAGTTTTTTAAAAAAGATTTAATCTTTAATCTCTTTGTAGCTCTGGCTGTCCTGGAACTTGCTCTGTAGACCAGACTGGGCTCAAATTCAGAGATCTGGCTGCTTCTGCCTCCTGAGTGCTAGGATTAAAGGTGTATACCACCACTGCTTTGCAAGATTTTCAGTTATTTGTATGTGTGTCTCTGTGTGGTTATGTGCACATGAGTGCAGATGCCTGCAGAGGCCTCAGGCATTGGAGCTGCTAGAGATGGAGTTATAGCCTGAAGTAGGTGTTAGAATTTGAACTCTGGTCCTCAGGAACAGCAGTATATGCCCTTAACCACTGAGACATCGCTTCAGTCCAGGTATTTCTTGTTAATATATTTATTGACAATCTTCCCATATCCAAGCATGGACTCCCCATCATTCCTGTAATCTGTATTACTATATCCTTGCTGCCTAGGATGAGCACATGGAAGATGCTCAATAGCCCTTAAGTGAATGAACATTTGACTTTTTTTGCCTCATCTTCTATCACTTAGTTAGAGGCATCCTCGCACAAGTCGAATTATATTAGCTTCTTGCTTAAAATTCTTCAGCAGATGCCCTTTATCTTCAGAAAGAAAGGCAAAGAGACTTTTAAAAGTAGAAGACAGAGCCAGCGATGGTGGCATATGCCTTTAATTACAGCACCCTGGAGGCAGAGGCAGGTCAATCTTTGTGAGTTGAAGGCCAGCCTGGGCTACAGATCAAGTTCCAAGACAGCCAGGACTACACAAAGAACTCTGTCTCGACAAAAACAGAAAAAAACAAAAGTAGAAGCTAGAGTTAGAGTGTTTTTGGTTCAAATATTGCTATACCACTGCATGCCTTTGGACAATTAAAACAAATTTTGTTTAATTCATTTTATTGTTTGTTTGAGACAAGTTCTCACTATGTATCTCTGGCTATCCTAGAACTTACTCTGTAGACCAGGCTGGACTTGAACTCATAGAAATGTCCCTGCCTCTGCCTCCCAAGTGCTGAGATTAGAGGTGTACACCACCATGCCTATAAAAAAAGTTGAAGATTTTATTTTTATATATGTGTATGTGACTGTGTATTTGGGCACCTGTGTAGATCAGAAAACGATGTTGGATTTCCTTGGAATTCAAGCTACAGGGTATGATGAGTCCTGTGTTATAGGAGCTAGGAACTCTATAAGAGCAGCAAGTGCTCTAATCCGCTGAGCCATCTCTCCAATCCCTTGGTCAAGCTGGTTAAATTTATTGATAAAATAGAAACAGAGTACATGCTTTAAAGTTGTTGTGGTAATCAAATAGCTTATTTTTATTTTGATGTTCGTATGTGAGTTGCCTACATGTAAGTCAGATATCTTGGGACTAGAGTTACAGATGGTTATGAGCTGCCATGTGGGCACACACTCACACATACCCATATACTCACAAAATAAAAAAGAAATAAGTGAAAATAAATAAAAATGAAGGTCTGGAGAGATGGCTCAGCAGTTGAGAGCACTTACTTCTGCTGAGAACCAAGTTTGGTTCCCAGCACCCATATGGTAGCTCACATCATCTATAACTTCAGTTCCAGGGGACCCAACACCCTCTTCTTAACGCCAGGGGCCCCAGGCTTTCATGTGGTACACATGCATGGAAACAGGCAAGACACTCATAAATATAGAATTAAATAATAAACGTAAAAGAACAAATTTTAAAATTTAAAAACTGAATGAAAACTAATAATTAAAAATATTTCAGGTTCGCCTTGTGGTTTCTTCTCTCACACCTGACATCATCCATTGCTCAGACATCTTTTCTAATGGAAAATGGCGTTTAGAGTTGGGCACCACAGAGGACTGCTACATAGAGTTAGAATATGTATTATCTTCAGAAGATTCTGGGTTAGTAATGCCCACTTTTTGGATAATAACATTTTCTTGGGCTGAGTGTGGTGGCATATACCTATAATGCTTACTGGCAAGAGAATGCTAAATCCAATGCTAACCTGGGATACACAGAAATACCCTGTCTCAAAAGTAAACAAATAAAACAATCCTTGGTTTTAGAAAACCATATTAATAAGTAAGGGAGTGCAGACTTCCTAATTATTCTACTTCACAAAAGCTACTCTAAAAATGCTTCAATCAAAAGTGAAGTTCTCTCTTTCTTACATTGATGTGGAATTTCCCTCTGTATGCTGTGATTGCCATTGATTAATAAAGAAACTGCTTTGGACCTATAGCAGGGCAGAACTTAGATAGTCGGAGAAAACTAAACTGAATGCTGGGAGAAAGGAGGTAGAGTCAGAAGCCATGGAGCCGCGGCCAGAGACAAACATGGTGAAACCTTGCCAGTAGCCCATGAACCTCATCGTGAAATATAAAATAATGGAGATGGGTTAATTCTAGATGTAAGAGCTAGCTAGCCATATGATTAAGTAATTGGTCAAGCAGTGATTTAAATAATATAGTTTCTGTGTGATTATTTCAGGGCTGAGCAGCCCTGAAACAAACAAACAGAGGGCAGCCAGGAACCAACAAACGGCCTCCCTACAACGTTACATTTTTCCTGAAAACGTAATAGTTTGAGGGAGAAGTGGCGAGTCTGTAAGAAAATTTAATAAGAAAAAAATAAAACTTGCTTAACCCAGGGCATGGTGATGCATATTTGTAACCTCAGCACTTGAGAGGCTCAAGAGCAGGAAGTGCGCTTAACTGATGAGCTACTGCTCCAAGAACATTAAAATAATAATGTCTTTAAAAAATTTTAAAAACCAAAACCAAAATAAGTATAAATAAAAGAGCTTGTTTTCAAGTTTGGATGCAAAAATTGCTGTAAAACTATCAGAGGCAGAGGTGGAGGCAAAGCAAAATCGTTTGAATTAACCAAAGAAATGTATAACTCTGAAATGCAAAGAAGAAAGAAAATAATGTGGTGGTTTCCCAGAGAAGATTAAGAAAAGGAACAGTCCACAAGCTATTATACACAGTGCCTTCTGCTTGGTTTTAGTTCTCAGCCCAGAAGGGCTCATTCATTTTGCAGAGTCATTGTATATATTCCTTCGAGAAGTAAATCAATAGCAAAGCCAAGGATAAGTAGTTTATTTGCACAAGAACAGAACTGAACTCAAAGTTCATAGTCGGCCATTGTCTTTACTTCCCTCATACCTCAGACCTCCTTGAATCCTGGCTAAAGAGGACGCTTGGTTTTCACTGTTATCTCGCATTCATGGTTTTCTTTCGGTTGAACAGGGGAGAAGTGAATGCAGCCTGGATACCTTGTGATCTGGATTATATCTCCTCTAGAGGTCAGTTCCAGTGCTTCCGGGAGCTGGGTTTAGCCAGAAAATCATTCCCTAACGCTATATTTTTCCAAATGAGCCTTTTCTCCCACAAAGTGCTTTCCAAAGACAATTAAGTGTCTGTTTCATGGGTATTTGTTCTCAACCTGGCTGCCTTTCAGAATCACCCAGGGTTTTTAATTACACTGTACTTAATCTCCAGAACTACTGATTACATTTGTATAGAGCAGAACACAGCTTTCTCTCTTTCTTATTTGTTTTGTTTTTTTCTTGACAGGATTTCTCTGTGTAGCCCTAACTGTCCTGGAAATCTTTTTGTGGAGCAGGCTAGCCCTAAACTCACTGAGATCTGCCTACTTCTGCCTCCTGAGTGCTGGGATTAAAGACACAGGTCACCACAGCCCCATAAATTTAAATTTTTGTCCATTATTTTATGTGTATGGTTGTTTGACTGCATATTTATTGTTATACCAGTGCATGTCTTTTGCCCTTAAAGCCACTGGAATCCCTGGGAGTTACAGAAAACTGAAAACCACCATGTGGGTGCCAGGAATTGAACCTGGGTCCTCTGGAAAAGTAGCCACTGCTCTTAACCACTGAGTCATCTCTGCAGACCCACCCTGGTTTCTTTAGGTCAGTTGTCTCAGCTCATTCGTACTGTATTCAGAGATCTAGACCTTTCTATTGCTCTGATAACTGGCTAGGGTCACACGACACTCTGGAACTTTCTGTAATCACTCGATATATTTCCATGTTACTCTAGGGAACAGCAGAATCTTGTTACTTCCTCCCTGACTACCCTGGGAATAGGGTATAGAGGCCACAGACTTGTTTACCTAAGAACACCACCAAAACATCTCTATTTGGACTTGCTGCCTTTGGTATCCTCTATCTAAAAGGATGCCAAGGTTCACGTTGTAATTGGATTCTCTCCAGGACTGAAGTTTCTGCCATAACCACGCCCCGTCAATCAAGCCTGGACTCAATCCAACCTCCTTGCTTCCCCTCAACTCTTTTCTACTTCCTGTACCCCAAGCTAGTTGTAGGCACAGGAAGCTTGCTCTTCTCCATCATGTGTTCTTTCAGTCAAACTTTTAACTCTGAAAACCAAGATCCATATTTTTGGGTTTGTCATTTTTTTTTCTGAACATAGGAAGTGAAGCCATGAGTTCACTGAAATGTAAGAGAAAAAAGGAAGGCCTGGAATGTAAAGAGAAAGTCTAATTCACTTATTCTCCTATAAATTTGGATCAATAATTTTAGTATCTAAGTGTCTTCTAGAAAAAATATTGATATTTTCATACCCAGGAACTGAGGACATCCAGGTCTCTTGCTGGGCTGAGGAACTTAATACTTGAGTCTGATGGGGAGGGAGTCCTAGAGTTACTTTTGCCTTCTCTCTATCTGAGCTGAACCAGGACTTACTGCATATACATAGCAAGGTTTCTCACTTACCTGAAATTTTCTGCTTACAAATATTTATTTCCCCAGCTCATACAAGTTTTCTTGGGTAAATTTCCAGGAAGAGAGAGAATTGTGTGTGAGGATAGCTAAATTCTTGGACTCTGCTGAAAGAGAAGCTTGTTTTCTGCCAGGCAGTGGTGGTGCACGCCTTTAATCCCAGCACTCGGGGGGCAGAGACTCTGTGAGTTCAAAGCCAGCCTGGTCTATAGAGCAAGTTCCAGGAAAGCTACAGAGAAACCCTGTCCTTTTTTTTTTTTTTTTTTTGTCTGATCCCCTGGAACTGAAGTTACAGACAGTTGTGAGCTGCCAAGTAGTTGCTGGGAATTGAACCTGGGTCCTCTGGAAGAGCAGCCAATGCTCCCAATCACTGAACTATCTCTCCAGTCCCCCCATTTTTGCTTTTTTCTTTTCTTTTTTTTTTTACCACCAGGGAGAGAAACCCTGTCTTGAAAAACCAAGAAATAAAAAGAAAGAGAAACATATTTTTCTAGAGGAGTCCATGTGTTTTCACAAAGGGAGCAATGAAAAGATCAGTGTGGGGAAGGAAACAAAAGAAACAGATCTTTCTTGTTTTGGACACACATCTAAATTCCAGTTTAAGCTTGTCCTCAACCAGTTACATAAACACAGGAAACCACTTAACCTTTACGCATTATTTTATCTATGTGCAGATAGGGCATTGTCCCCAAGGAACCTACATGAGGTTCAGAAGTGATAATAAGGCTGCCAAGATGACTTAGTGGGTAAAGGTACCTACCACCAAGTTCGATGACCTGAGTTTGAAACCATACAACGGAAAGAGAGAACTTACTCCTGGAAGCTGTTCTCTGACCTCCAACGGGCCCTCTATGACACACATGTGACCCCACATAAACAAATACATGTTTAAAAAAGTTAGAAAGGAAAACATGATAAGGCAGTCAAAGGACCTCATGCTCTGCTTGTCCCTGTGTAAACACACAGCATTGTTCCTTTGAGTGTGATTGTTTCCTGTATGGCCAAATAGGCTAATGGATTTCCTGCACATGGAGCATGTGTCTGTTCAGGCCCTAACTACTGCGGGGGTTCTGTGTAGCCAAGCTCAGCTTCCTCCTTCATGCAAATGGTTTATTTTGTGATTTGGCGTTGCTTCAGCTTGGGCTGGCATTGGACATATTCCATCCAGGAAGTGCCGGCTGGTCGATCTGGGTGTCCTGAGATAAGCAGTTGGAAAATCATTCTCTGGATCCTGTACATCACAGATAAGGGCTTCATTGCTCTTGGCCTTTACCTCCAGTTTTTATGCTGCCTCATTCTGTTTCTGTCCTTACCTATCACTGCTTTCCCTGTTTTCTGTTTCTGCTTCCCTGCTGATGCTTATAAATGTGCTCTTATGCTCTGGCCCAGGGCCTCCATAGACCACAAATCAATTTAACCCAGTCACCTAGACATTTAGCTAGTCACTATTTAGCTGGTCATAAAAGGAAGGCCTGTCAGGTAACTTGCCTCTGTAACTTCATCCCAATATAAAACCATTGGAAAACCTTAAAGGAGAAACCACTGGAATTGGTAGAAACTATGGAGTAAAACAAGGTAATATTGGCATCATGCCCATCTCCCATGGACTGACATTCATGCCCTTAACATTCACATTACTCACACACATTACACACATGCAGCAAAGATATACACAGATGTACATCGACACGGTCACAGACACTGATATTCAAACATGTGTACATCGGTGTACACACCTTTGATCAGAAAGTCTCACTCAGTGTATAATCAAAGTGATTGCCTCTGATTCATTTCTTAAAAAGATTTACATATATATATGAGTGCTCTGATTTCCTGTACATCTGCATGACAAAAGAGGGCATCAGATCCCATTATAGGTGGCTGTGAGCTACCATATGGGTGCTGGGAGTTGAACACAGGACCTCACCGAAAGAGCAACCAGTGCTCTTAACAGCTGAACCATCTCTCCATGTTGTAGGAGGCTGCTTGTTTGTTTCCAGGCTGCCCAGACTCCCAAAATAACCACACAGAAACTGTATTAATTAAATCACTGCTTGGCTAATCACTATAGCATATTCCTAGGAAGCTCTTACATATTAAATTAAACCATTTCTATTGTTTTATATTTTACCATGAGGCTTGTGGCCCACTGCCAACATTCCAACTGGCAGCTTGCATCTTTCCCCTCTGGTAAATACATGGTGTCTCACTGACTCCACCTTCTTTCTCCCAGAATTCAGTTTAGTTTTCCCCACCTAGCTGTACTCTACCCTATCACAGGCCAAGCAGATTCTTTATTCATTCACCAATAAAAGCAACACATATACAGAAGGACTTCCCACATCATTTCTACCCTTTAATTTATTTTTTATTCCCAAAGTCTGAGACAGACCTCAGGAAAGATTTGGCAATTTGAGGGATATATACCCTCTGTTGTTGTTGATCCCTTGACTAGTCTGAGACCACAAAAGTAAAACCAATGCCCTATATTGCCCTATATTGCCTTATCCCCTTGGTATATGCTACCTCCTTCAAGCCTTCTCCAAGCTCTGTCTTTACCAAACTGCAAGACCACCCTAATATGAAAATCCAGTCACTGGGATGTGTAGTCCCCACCCAGTCATCTAGGACCCCAGTCTTTCTCAGCTAGTCCAAAATATACTCAGAAGTATCTCTCGGTTCTTACTCACCATTGTGTCCCTGTGACTAAATTCCTGACAGAAACATGGTGGGGGAAGAATTTATTTTATATCACAGTTTTAGAGGTGGCAGCCTGTTATAGAGTGAAGGCCGTGATGGAGTAGAGCAGTTCACATCATTGCAGCCATGCAGTTAGGAAAAGGCATGTAGAGAGGGGCCCAGATAAGAGGCAGTTCTCCAGGCCATGCCCCCAGGGCCTTACTTCCTCCAACAAGGACCTGCTCCTAAGTTGTACCATCTTCCTCTTGCAGAAGTTTAAGGCCACATTGGGAAAAGGAATAAATATGGAGGCCCAGTGACCTCGAGTCCATCTTCATGGTTTGGGCTTTAAGATTAGGCTTAAATAGAGGGCAGGAGGTATGCCTATCCAAGGCCCTGGTCAAGGTGTGGTTCTACTCTCATCATTGACACGTCCCTGTTTCAACTCCAGCCTGTCCTGCAAAGAGAGCTCCTAAGTAGTCAAAAAACAGTGAAATCGCTTCCTGGAAGACAAGTTCCTCCTCTGGCTAGCACCTGGACTTTCAGATTTTCTCTGGCCACAGCATGAGATTCCTATAGAAATTCCAGTTCTTTGGGGTCCACTGTTTGAACAACCTGATAGGCAAAGGGAAGGGCATGTCTCTTTAGAATATCTTTGCTCCTGCCAAGACCATTACAGTTAACATCCTTATAATGGCTGGGTAGTGGTGCCATATACCCTTAATCCCAGCACTCAGGAGGCAGAGGCAGGTGGATCTCAGTGAATCCGAGGCTGGCCTGGTCTACAGAGCAAGTTCTAGGACAGACTCCAAAGCTACAGAGAAACCCTGTCTTGAAAAACAAAACAAAACAAAACAAATCCTTATATATCACAGTATTAGAAGTCTGTCAAGGGGGTTAATCTGCTTGCTAAGTTAGAATCTTCATGATTTAATTGTTTCTGGAAATGTCCTCACAGATCTACTCAGAGGTCTGCTTTAATAATCTCCCAGGCATTTCTCTCTTCAGTCAGGCTGACAGTTGAGGCTAACCATCATATCTAGTAATAAGGGGACATGTGCCTATTCCTATGCTCTAGGCATTTCTTCTAGGAGCTTTCTCTTTACCTGGCATGCTTCATCAGAACTTTCCAGCAGGCACAGGCACAGGCACCCTCCTGCTGGCCACAGCATTATATATATACATATACATATATATACATATATATAAAAGGGAAAGAGAACAATCAATTAACAGCTCCCCAACTCTGTCACTGGACCCCAATGTTTCCCCAAGTATGCCATAAACCACACAAATATTTATTTTTTTCTTTCTTCCTATCAGCCTCTCTCTCTCTCTCTCTCTCTCTCTCTCTCTCTCTCTCTCCATGCTTTTTGAGAGAAGGTCTCACATAGCCCATTATGTAGCTGAGGATGACTTTGGACTTCTGGTCTTCCTGTTTCTACCTCCTGAGTGGTGGGATTACAGATATGCACTACCCTGTCTGTTTTATTTTGTGCTAGAACTCAAACCCAGGGTTTCACACACATTAGAAACGTTGTATACCAGGCTATCTCTTGGGCCACTAACCAAACTCTCAAATTATGACACAGAGACTTCTTATTAGTTTTGAATGTTCGCTCTTATCTTATGCTTGTCCCACTGGCTCTTATAACTTAATCTGCTTCTCTTCTTCCCCATTTTGCCTTGGGCCTTTTTATCTTTCTTTCCTTCTGCATATCTTACTTTCGCTGCTTCTCCTGCCTGTCTGGTGACTGGCTGGCATCTGCTTGGCTTCTTGGTCTGGGTATGTCCCTCTCTTTCTTTATTGGGTTCTTCTCCTTGTTCTCGTCTTTTGAGCCTAGGTTTCTCCTCCTAGTTATTCTCTCTGCCCACCAGCTGTGCCTATCCCTCTTCTGCCTAGTTATTAGTCATTCAGTTTTTTACTAAACCAATCATGTGTCTTAGGCAGGCAAGGTGAAAGAGCAACACATCTTTTCATAATTAAACAAATGTAACACGTCTTTAAAAGATACTTTAAAGTAATATTCTGAAGCATAAACAACTGCAGCACATCTTTGCCTAGTTAAAATAAGATTCCACAACTATGTTGTCTACCAACTGAGCTATGAAGAGACACCATGACCACAATGACTCTTACAAGGAAAACACTTAATGGGGTGGCTCACTTACAGTTTCAGAGATTCAGTCCCTTATCATGGTGGGCAGCATGGCAGCGTTCAGGCAGACATGGCGCTGCTACATCGTCTTTCTTTCTTTCTTTTTTTTAAAAAGATTTATTTATTTACTATGTATATAGAGTTCTGTCTGCATGTAGCCTTCAGTCAAGCTAGAAGAGCCTTCCTTCCTTTCCTTCCTTTCCTTTCTTCCCCTTCCTTCCTTCTTTCCTTCCTTCCTTCCTTCCTTCCTTCCTTCCTCCCTCCCTCCCTCCCTCCCTCCCTCCCTCCTTTTCTTCCTTCCTTCCTTCCTTCCTTCCTTCCTTCCTTCCTTCCTTCCTTCCTTCCAGACTCAACCCTCTTACTAAACTACTTGCTTTTGAATTCTTGTTTCAGGGTCTATTTCTAGGGAATCCAAATGAAAGTATACACTTTCCAGAGAAAAAAATGATCCTGGGACATACATAGGACTGAGCTCATGATACTCCCTCTCCCATTTAGCACTCTGTCTCCTTCCAGGAATATCCTCCTATGTATTAACTTAAACACGAAGAGCACACATCAGCTCACTGATGTAGCCATAATTTAGATTCAAATTTAGCTCAGCTTTATCTAAGACATCCTGTTACATCTAGCAGAGGAAGGAACTGAGGGGTGAGAAGGAAATTGTCTATCTATGTTGAGGTTTGGTGCATGTGATCTTGGTTAGGATCTAAGGGGCTGTCTACATAGTTGTTCCTGGATAGTTATTTACATGTGGATGCTACATGGGTTATGGTGTTAAAATGTTGTCATGGATACCAGTAACATGCTGACATGAGACTGGGGCTTTAAGAAGACTTCTTTCTTTCTTTCTTTTTTAATTTTTTAAAAGGATTTTTATTTTTATTACTTTTTATTTTATGTGTACTGCTGTTTTGCCTGCATGTGTGTCTGTGTGAGGATGCTGGATCCTCTGGAACTGAAGTTACAGACAGGTGTAAGCTGCCATGTGGGTGCTGGGAATTAAACCTCGATCTTCTGAAAGAGCAGTCAGTGCTCTTAACCTCTGAGCCATCTCTCCAGCCCCAAAAGACTTTTCTGACCAGGGATTCCTAACATTTTCACTGGCAAACTCTTTTAGTCACAGAAATTTTACATGACCTGAGTATATAGCTATATAAAATAAACATGCAAATCAAACATTTACTGATAATAAATCACAAAGAATTTTATTTAAAATTTTTATTTGGAAATGCAGAGGTAGCTTAACACTTACTTCTCTTCCAAAAGACCCAAGTTCAGTTGCCAGCATACATGGCCTGTAACTCTTGCTCCAGGGGATCCTACCCTCTTGTCGGGCCTGCACAGGTATAGTAGTTTGAATAGGGATGGCACCCATAGGCTTTTGAATATTTGAATGCCTGGCCATTAGGGAATGGCACTACGAGAGGGATTAGGAAGTGTGGCCTTGTTGGAGTAGATGTGACATTGTTAGAGTGAGTGTGTCCCTGGGGGTCGGCTTTGGGATTTCAAAAGCCCACGCCGGGTCCAGTGGTTCTGTCTTTTCTCCTGCTGCCTGCAGATCCAGATGTAGAACGCTCAGCTACTTGTCGTGAACCATGTCTGCCTGCCTGCCACCATGCTTCCTGCCATGATGAAAATGGACTAAATCTCTGAAACTATAAGCAATTCCCAGTTAAGTGCTTTCTTTGGTAAGAGGTGCCATGGTCATGATGTCTCTTCACAGCAATAGAACACTAAGACTACAGGCATATACACATATGGCATTCACTCACACAGATACGTACATATGTACATAGATAAGAATGATAAAAATATGTTTTGTTTTTTCCTCTTGATTTATGGTTTCTCTATGTAGCCCTGGCTGTTCTGGAACTCACTCTATAGACCAGGCTGGCCTTAAATCCAGAGAGCTGCTTGCCTCTGCCTCCCAAGTGCTGGGAATAAAGGCATGTGCCAACACTGCCATGATTAAAATAAGTTTTAAAAAAAGTTTGACAAGCAGGGTGGTGGTGGCATATGCCTTTAATCCCAAAACTCGGGCGGTAGAGGCAGGTGAATCTCTGTGAGTTTGAGGCCACCCTGGTCAATGAAGCAAGTTCCAGGACAGCCAGAACTGTTACACAGAGAAACCCTGTCTTAAAAAAGCAAAGCAAAACAAAATGTTTGACATAATTTTACCATTTATTTGAAGTGAAAACAAATGTGCATAAAATGAATGTGTTTATTTATTTATTTTAGGATTGAGTGTTCCAAGTTTTTTGTTTATATATATAAAAATTAAAAATTATCTGAATAATTCATATTACAGAATCTAAACAATCTTCAAAATGTTTAACACTGATCACTATGCACGGTGTGGAGGCACATACCTTTATTTACAGCACTCAGAAGGCAGAGGCAGGTAAATCTCTGAGTTTAAGGTAAGCCTGGTCTACAGAGTAAGTTCCAGGACAGCCAGGGCTACACAGAGAAACAAAACAAAACAAAAACGAGCGGGAGGCAGAGACAGGTGGATCTCCATGAGTTTGAGACTAGCCTAATCTACCAAGTGAGTTCTAGGACAGCCTCTAAAAATACAGAGAACCCTGACTGGGAAAGAAAGAAAGAAAGAAAGAAAGAAAGAAAGAAAGAAAGAAAGAAAGAAAGAAAGAAAGAAAGAAAGAAGGAAGAAAGGAGAAAGGAAGAAAGAAGAAAGGAAGAAAGACAAAAGAAAAAAGGAAAGGAAGGAATGAAGAAAAAATAAAGAAAAGAAAAAAGGAAGGAAGAAAAAAGAAAACAAAACAAAAAGAAAAGAGGAATTAATTAATTAATACAGTTTCTCTGTGATTATTTCAGGTCTGGGCAGCAGGAAATGAAAAAGCAATCTCCACCTACACAGGTGGATCTCTGAGTTTGAGGCTAGACTGGCATATAGAGAAAGTTCCAGGAAAGTCAAGGCTACACAGAAACTCTGTCTCAAAACCCACCCTCCCAAAATGTTTATTGCATTTATCTTGTAAATACAAGATAGGATTATGGTCAATTGGAGGTCAGTGAGCTACTTACAGAAGTTTGTTCTCTTCTTCTCCCATGTGGATGTTAGGGATTAGACTCCAGTTATCAGGGCAAGTATCTTAACCCAGGGTGCCATCTAGCAAGCCCAGTTGTTTTTTTCTTTTGTGTGTGTATGTATGTGTGATTTCGTCTCCTTCCACCCCCATTTGGAGCTAGAGACTGAACCCAGGACCTTGTGTTTGCCAGGCGAGTGTTCTATCATGGAGATAAACTCCTAAATCCTTTGTCTATTCTTATAAGGTTTTAGATGGGTTGAAGGCTTTCCACTTTTTGTTTTGTTTTGCTATGCTTTGTGTTTCTTTTTTTTTGTTTGCTTTTTTTTTTAAAAAAAATTTGTTTATTAATTTATTTTATGTCTATGAGTACGCTGCATACACACCTTTATTCCAGAAGAGGGCACCAGATCCCATTATAAATGGATGTACACCATTATGTGGTTGCTGGGAATTGAACTCAGGACCTCTGGAAGAGCCATCAGTGCTCTTAACTGCTGAGTCACCAACCCCCAACTATGTTTTTTAAGACAGGGTTTCTCTGTGTTGCCCTGGCTGTTGTGGAACTCACTCTGTAAACCAGGCTTGAACTCAGAGTTCCATCTATCTCTGCCTCCCAAGTGCTGGGAATAAAGGTGTGTGCCACCACTGCCTGGCTGAAGGCTTTAATTTTGAAGACTGGTCAGTTACCCAGTTACATATGTATATTGTAACACAGGTCAGGCTTGAGAATTCACCCTGAGTTCTAGGAGAGCCTAGAGAGTATTGTACTTCTCTTTCAAAGCAGCCAAGACCCCCTAACTCTCATCAGCTTTTCTAATTCATATAGTACCATAGCAGCTAGGGAGGAGACTACTCTATCCAGGAGGAATCTATTTTATGACTTTGTCTGGAAACAGAACAGAGATAAAGAAGCCCTCGGGTCCTATTTGGCTTTACGAAGAAGCATAGTTGTCAGAGGTACCCTTTAGCAGCTGGCTTGGGGCCTACCTTGTTATTACTGCTGTTGCTAAGTTATAGAGAGAAACTGTCAACCATAGAGACAGCTACTGAAGTCAGAATCATTCAGCCTTGGGCCGAAGTGGAGGCTAAATCCATATACGCATGTGTTAAATTAGACGTAGAGAATACTCAGAAAAATACTTCTTTTCCAAGCTCCTAGTTGTTATGCAGGTCTATTTGTTGATTGAAAGAAGTATTCTGTATTTCTCATGTGGCTGAATTAAAAAAGGATTAGAACAGGACAGTAGGACACTATGTCATGTGGTATAATGTCAACATTCTCCAGAGGGACAGAGGGACTTACTAACCAAGCCTGATAACCGGAGAGTCATCCTTACATTTCATGGTAGGAGAAAACTGACTTCTGAAAGTTATCCTTTGACCTCCACAAGTGCATCTACAGTCTCTTGTTTATACAGCATCTATCTATCTATCTATCTATCTATCTATCTATCTATCTATCTATCTATCTATCTATCTATATCTTATTATTTATTTACATCAAGACAGGGTCTCACTGTGTGGCTCTGGCTGGCTTGGAACTTATTAACCAGGCTGCCTTCAAACTCACAAACCTCCACGTGCCTCTGTTTGCTGAGTGATGAGTTTAAATTCTTGTGCCATCTCAATTGGCAGTAATTCTGATTTTGAAAGTAAGTGGGGGAGCCGGGTGGTGGTGGCGCACACCTTTAATCCCAGGACTTGGGAGGCAGAGGCAGGCAGATCTTTGTGGAGTTCGGGGCCAGCCTGGTCTACAAGAGCTAGTTCCACGACAGGCTCCAAAGCTACTACAGAGAAACCCTGTCTCAAAAAAACAAAACAAGCCGGGCTAAGGTGGCGCACGCCTTTAATCCCAGCACTCGGGAGGCAGAGGCAGGCGGATCTCTGTGAGTTCGAGACCAGCCTGGTCTACAGAGCTAGTTTCAGGACAGGCTCCAAAGCCACAGAGAAACCCTGTCTCGAAAAACCAAAAAACAAACAAACAAAAAAGTAAGTGAGGAGCAAGAGAGATTGACCAGTGGTAAAGAACACTTGCTGGTCTTTCAGAGGACTCAGGTTCAGTTCCTAGCACCCACACTATGGCTCATATATACTATGACATTTGGGCCACCACTGCCCACCCCACATTCTCTCTCATACACAAGAAATGAATGTTTTTTAAAAAATGAGTAAAGTGACAGGTGGTAGTAGTGCACGCCTTTAATCACAGCATTCGGGAAACAGACACGGCCTGATCTCTGTAAGTTCAAGGCCAGCCTGGTCTACAGAGGAAGTTCCAGGACAACCAGAGCTACACCGAAAAACCCTGTCTTGAAGAAAACCAAAAAAAAAAAAAAAAAAACAAACCAAAAAACCTCAAAACAAAACGAGAAAACAGTTAGAGGAAGAATCAGTTTGAAGGACCAAGCAATCATTTGTGTGTGTGTGTGTGTGTGTGTGTGTGTGAGGAGAAGTGAGAAGGAAGTAGGTCACATAAATGGAGTGTGACTGTGTTTTGTCTCAAAACAATCCTAGTTGCTTGGGGACTGATGATTCTGTCTGGGCCTGACACTTCCTGTCTATCCTAACATCAGTTCTGAAGATCTAGTAACAGAAGCAGATCTACCTAGGTTTGCTATCTTTCCTTTCTACTACTCTTTCTCTTTTCTTTTTGTTTTGAGACAGGGGTCTCTCTGTTACATGCATTGGCCTAAAACTTGGTCTCAAGGGATCTTCCTACTTCAGTCTCCCAAGGGACTGGGATCACAAGAGTATGCAATCAAACTCAGAAGCATTATTAGTGTTGTTATTATTGGCTTGTACAGTCCAAAGACCTGAACCCAGGGTGGCAAGCATAGTAGATAAATGCTCTTCCCTTCGCCTGAGAGTGGCTGCTTCTCCCCCTGTTCCTCCTCATTCTCCTCCTCCTTCTACATTTATTTTCCAGGAGGTGAGCCATGAGCCATGAGCCATGAGTAAACACACAGAGTCAGAAGTCAGCTTTCAGCCTTCAGTTGTCTTCCACCATTCTTTGTTCTGGAGACTGAACTCAGGGTGTCAGGCTTGGGGTCTGTAGCTGTTGATCTGGTTCACAGGTAGGAGAGTGTCCATTCTAACTGTCGTTTCTGAGTGAGTGTAAGCCGGGGGATCCTGACCGCTCTGTTGCGGAATATACTTGAACTGTGTAAAGGTGTGTTGCATTTGTTTATGCTGCATTTGTTTAATGATGTAAGGATGTGTGTTTAATTGTGTAAAGATGTGTTGCATTTGTTTCATCTTGCCTGCCTAAGGTACCTGATTAGTCTAATACAAAGCTGACTGATCAGTAGCTAGGCAGATGAGAAATAGGCGAGGCAGGCAGGCAGAGAGAATAAATAGGAGGAGAAATCTAGGTTCGAGAATAATGAGAGGAAAAGAAGTACTTACAGGGAAAAAAATTAAAGCCCAGGATCAAAAGATAGAGAAACAGGTTAATTTAAGTTAAAAGTGCTAGCCAGAAATGAGCCTATGTTAGGCTGAACATTCATAGTTAATAAGAAGTCTCTATGTCAAGATTTGAGAGTTGATTGGTGGGTCAAAAGAAAAAGCCTGGTACACTGCTCCCTTTCCTATATGCAGAGAAAAAAAAACCCACAAAAAACAAACACACAAGGGAGAGGAAGAGTAAGGAATAGCATAAATGCCTAGCTCTTTGCAGGTACTTAGAAAATGTTAATTTTTCCTTACTTGTTCTTTGGTGTTTTGGAAAACAAATGGTCTTTCTTAGGCTCCTCTTCTCTACCAGGAGATAGCCTGGAGAGTTATCTAAGGGGCCTGAGTGGTGCTGGCTGTAAAAGCTTTGTAGAACAGTATCCCAACACTGAGCACAGGAGATAAGCAGGGCAGATAGAGTGTCTGTCCTCAGAATGTTGATACTTTGCTGTGGAGGGGTGGGGTTTAAACAGAAACACAATGACAATACAATAAACCAAATGTGATGATGTGATTCTGGGCTACAGGCTGTTGACTGGGTGGGTGGGATTTCATGGAGAGACTCAGGGCATGGGAATGAAGGTCTGGTCTGAGTTCACAGTGACAACAAAGATAGGTTCTCCAGGCTGTGGATGACGCTGGAATTGCAGATAAGAGCTCAGCTTCTGTGCTACACAATAGAACTGCTACATTCTCAACTCCTACTAATGGCAAATAGAGTTAGGGAACCAGGACAAATCAAGCCACGGCTCCTGGTGAAGTGGGAAAGACTGGAAGTGGAGGTGGAAGGGTAGGGTGTGGAACCTGACAAGAGCCAGTGACGGCCACAGAGCAGGTGTGGGCAGAAAATCTACCACGCACAGGCCCTTCCCTGACCCTGTCCAGCCATCTCTCCAATCAGAAAGTCAAACTCCTTCGCCTTGTACGGGAGAACTTTACTGTCTTTACCAACCATGTTGGAAGCAGAGTTCTTTCCTGTTCGTTAGAAGTGCTAGGATACAACCTTCTGAGAAAGCATCCACTATTACACAGGTTTGAAGAGTGCAGATTAGAGGCTGGAGAGATGTCACAGTGCTTAAGAACATTTGTTGATTTTTTTTTTGTTTGTTTGCTTGTTTTTTGTTTTTCGAGACAGGGTTTCTCTGTGGCTTTGGTGCCTGTCCTGGAACTAGCTCTTGTAGACCAGGCTGGCCTCAAATTCACAGAGATCCTCCTGCCTCTGCCTCCTGAGTGCTGGGATTAAAGGCGTACACCACCACTGCCGGGCTCATTTCTTGATTTTGAAGAAGAACCAAGTTCCATTTCCAGGTCCCACCACCCTCACAACCATTTATAACCTCAATTCCAGGGGATCCATGCATGTGGTGTGCCTGCCTGCATGCATGCAGTCAAAACATTCATATATACAAAGTCGAATAAATATTTTTTTTTGAGACAGGGTCTCTCTATGTAGCCCTGGCTATCAACACGTAGCATTTTTTTTTTGATTTTCAAATTAGTGAAACATCAGCTCACTTATTCTCTCAGAGCTAGTGAGGAAAATAGCATAAGTACTATGCAGTGAGAGAGAAGGTTGGAAAGCAGTCAGCCTAAAACTTTTGAGTCACTTGACTTAATGATTTTACTTACCTGTCCACTCTAAGGAAGGAAGTAGGCACGTGGAGGTCATCACACACGTCTTTTGGTGTATTTTTCCATCACACAATGCTTCACCCTTTCTCTAAAATCAAAAGAACCTATTTTCTTCACCACCTCCCTTATTCCAGCCTCATAAATAGAATTTGGGTTCACTGACTCTTGTCAATTGGACTGGGATAGACAATTGATCAAACTAGATCAGTTGTATTATGCTTATCAAATAGAAATTCCGCTCTGGCTTAGTTTTAAGCTATCTTGAATGGAAAGAACTGTATGAAGTCTGCAGAGAAAGGAGAATGGGGCAGAGAGAGATTACAAAAAGAAAGAGGTGAAAACAACTCCCTTATGCGTTCCTCTGTGGTTTGTAATCCCCACATTCCCATGGCTACACTCTGTGAAGCTCCAGCATCTCTATAATGCTTTTTGGGGTTTTTTTTTTTTGCTTGTTTTAATGCTGTTACTCAAGACAGCGTTTTACTCTGTAACTCAGGATGATTTTGAATCTATAGACTTAGCCGGGCGGTGGTGGCGCACTCCTGTAATCCCAGCACTTGGGAGGCAGAGACAGGCGGATCTCTGTGAGTTCGAGGCCAGCCTGGTCTACCAAGGGAGTTCCAGGACAGGCTCCAAAGCTACAGAGAAACCCTGTCTCGAAAAAACAAAAAATAAAAAAAAAAAAAAATAAAAAAAAATAAAAAATAAATGAATCTATAGACTTCTCCTGCCTCAGCCTCATCTTTTACTGTAGGTGAATATTCTGTCCCACCAGCCAGCTCCCAAATAACCACACAGGGACTTCTTGTTAATTATAAAAGCTTAGCCAACAGCTTAGGCTTATTACTAACTAGCTCTTACAACTTAATTAACTATTTTTATCAATATACATGTTACAACATGACTCGGTGGCATTTCCCTGTCCTCTAACATGTCTTGTTCCCTCTCTGTCTGTCTGGAGGCTCTGCACGTCTTCTTCCCAGAGTTCTCTCTGTCTGACTCTCCTGCCTATACCTCTTCCTGCCTAGCTATTGGCCATTTTACTCTTTTTTTTTTGAAACAGGGCTTCTCTGTAGCTTTGGAGCCTGTCTTGGAACTCGTTCTATATACCAGGCTGGCCTTAAACTCACAGAGATCCCCTCCTGTCTCTGTCTCCTGACTGCTGGGATTAAATATGTGTGCCATCACCGCCCAGCTGGTCACTTAACTCTATTAAACCAATGAGAGTACAAAAGGATTATTCTACAGCATTTTACTTCATATACTTTTGTTTTATTCTATTTATATGTGGAGTATAATATAATCATAATTAAAGCTAACATAATCAAGGGTATTTATGAACATTTTAAGTGTTGATATAATTTTAATTGCCATAATTTTAATGATTACATAACTTTGTATAAGAGGAAAGGAATGAAGTGATTTAATAGGCCTGAGCATGGCAAACACGGCTCTGGCAGGCCTTTTCCTTCTCCCCCATCCCTTCTGCCTTGCTAAAAAAACATTAGATTACTGTCCTAAAGCTCGTTCCTAAGGTCCCTTCCCTTATTTGGCCACTTTCTCCTTTTTTTAGCCCCTTCCTTCTTCTGAGGCTAACCACCAAGATCTAGCTATCGAATTATTGAAGTCCAACAATCAAAGGTCCCCCTTTTGCCACCTTAATTAACATGCCCAATCAAAATGACCCAACTAATCCTAACACAGGATTTCCCCCTTCCCCTGTATAAACTGCCATTTGACTGCAGGCCACATCTGTCTCCTCTCTATCCAGAGGCAGTCCTTTGTCCCTCTGAGACAACATCCCTTCTCCTTCTCTCTTTCCCTTTTTCTCCCTTCTCCCTTGTTCCTTTTCCCTTCTCCCTTGTGCTCTATCTCCTGTCTTTGTTTCTTATTCCCTGCCATCTGTCCCTCTGGGACAAATAAATTTCCTTTGTGCTGAGAACTTGGTCTTGGGGTGTTGATCCAATGTTGAGGTTTTTATAAGAGCATCATAATTTGTTAAGTCATAATATACTATAAGAGTATCACAATTTGTTAGCATACATATGTATTTATATATATTATTGTTACCATTTTTTTAGTTTTTTAAAATATTTATTTACTTTGTGTATGTATGTGTGCTTTAGTGTGAGTATGGTGATCACAGGAAAACTTGGAGGTGTAGGTCCTCTCTCCTTAGGTAGAGCCGAGGGATCACACTAAAGTGGCCAGTCTTGGTGCTTTCTTGCTGGCCATTTTCTAAAAGTATTTTAAGTAAGATTAAGGAAAACACACTCTCCTCCCTGACCCCCCCCCACAGGGTATCTCTGTGTAACAGCCTTGGCTCTCCTGGAACTCACTCGGTAGACCAGGCTGGCCTCGAACTCACAGAGATCCGCCGGTCTCTGCCTCCCAAGTGCTGGGAATAAAGTGTGTACCACCTCTGCCTCACTGAAAAAAAAAATATTTACATAAAGCTTTCTTCTACGTTTTGAATTATTTGCTTAGAATCCTTTATTTAGCAATAGAGTCATTAGAGTGGAACATTTCTATGGTTCTCAAATAGTTTCAGCCACAATACTTAAAGGTTGAGCCTACTTCTTCTGCCAACTAAAAAGTAGGTGAGAGCCCAGGTCTATTGAAACACCTCAGCAGCCTATTTGCTAATCTAAATATCACAGGAAGCCTTTTAATCTAGGCATTTCTTTGCCTCCATTTGTTTTTCCTTGGTCACTAGCAGGTTATTAGCCAGTTACAACATTTTACCTGTTTATTAATTCTTATAGTTTATCCTTTATCCCTGACACCTTTTCCTTCATTCATTGAAACTTTGTGATTCTGGCCAGGCAGTGGTGGTGCACACCTTTAATTCCAGAACTCAGGAGGCAGAGGCAGGCGGATCTCTATGAGTTTGAGGCCAGCCTGGTCTACAGAGCAAGTTTCAGGATGGCTAGGGTTACATGGAGAAACCACGTCTCAAAAAACAAAAACAACAACAAAACCTTGTGAAGTATATCTATCTCTTCTCTTCGCACCTTTTTTTTTTTTTTAACAAGAAAACAGAAACTGCAAGGGTAGAGATGTAGCTCACTGGCAGAGCTCTTGTCTAGGGTGAGCCAGGTTCTCAGTTCAGTCTCAAGCACTGAAGAGAAAGAGGGAAAGAGAAAGGAAAGACACTTTGAAATCCCTCTCAACTTCTTCTCCATTGCTCCCCAGGAGCAGGTCAGCCACCTATGAACTAGTCCCCTAGTTGTCTTTAGAATCCTTCTTTTAACACCAGAGCCAACATCCTAATTTAGTTGTTGGAGTAAATATCTGTTGTTCTGTCTGCCAGGTGCTGAGTCCTGGCTTAGTTCCAGGTACTTGACCTGCCTGGGGCAGTGAGTGGAGCTGGGAGCAAATGAAGGAAAGACACAACAGGCACCCAGGAATCCTTGGAGTCAGGAGGGCTGGGCTCTCTCCTAAAGAAACAAACCCCTCCCCAAGCTCAGAGTTTATGATAGAGAGTTGAACAGAGGCTGTGTTATTGCATACAGCTGAATGAGGGGGTGGGGTTATCACATAAAATAAACAAGGAAACTAGGTTTATGGTATACAGATGAATTAAGGAGCTAGGTTTAGATAATCTCTGTAGGTGTGTTCTCTGTAGGGGAGCAATCTTCAAGCCCTAAATATGGGAGGGAAGAGGGAGAAAGTTATGGTGGGCATTTCTGCACACACTACCAACATCCACACATGGACTAAGACCATGGAAGTCTTTCCTATTTTTCCATGAGTCTGAGGGTACTGTCCTGGAAATGGCTGGTTCATTTCAGGATTTCACACACTCAGGCTTCCTCTGCTCCTCATAGCCAGGCATTCCCCTTGTAAGAATAGCTACTGTTGTAATTTTGTCCATATGGCTATTGCTGTGGATATGAGGTCACTTGACCTTCCCTACTTCCCTATGATTGGTCATCCTAGCTGGCTCACACTGGACCAGTGAATTTCTTTTTACCGTTTTATATCTAGGAAGACAATGCAGTCAATCTCTTCAGCAATATCTTCTGACTATGTATATTTAATGCAAATCAGAAAAATTGTTGGCCATATTTAATGCCGCATGGACCGAGGAGTAAAGAAAGACAGATGAAAAGCAAGAGAGGAGAGATCTAGTCAAATCATAGCAGAGGGAAGAACGAACTATGCAGCTCCAGCTACTGCCAAATATAGTTTTTGAATTCCAGTTCAGTTTGTGCTATTTGTCAGTTACTGTAGGCTTGTTCTAATCAATTCTCAGACTCAGTTGGGGATGTTATGGCAAGTGTGTTAAACATACAGATATTCATTCTTTCTACAAAGGCTTGGAGATAAGCATTCTAAGAGTAGATCAGCTGTTCCAGGTTGTCCTAAAAGACCCAGCAACCTCTGTACTCCTGCTGCCTCTTTCATCCTTTCTTCCCTCTTCTTTTTCTTGTTTTCATTTTGCTTTCTGAAACAGGGTCCCATGTGTTGGGAACTGTGGACCCCCAGACCCTGAACTTCCTATAAATAACTTGTTTTCTTATGCTTACAGCTGCTCTGAGCAAACAGCCTGTTTTCTTTGCTTGCAGCTGCTCTGAGCACGAGACAGGGGAGTGGTTTCTGGTGGGCTTGCAGCTGAGAGTCAGGGCGTGGTCATTGGTCAAGGAGACCCTATATCAGCTGCCCTGGAACATAATAAGGTTGGTGTTCTTGATTCAAAGGGCATTCTTGGCATTCTTGTTTCCAGGATGATTGTGTTTCTGTCTGTGTGTGTGTTTCATTCTCCAGCCCCTTGCCCTACAACCGAACCATACCGTAGTGTAGGCAGTGCGCTTCAGGCATAGTACCGTAGTACACATAGTAGTGGTATGGAGGCTACACTCAGCCCATGCTTTGAACTTGCTATGTAGCTGAAGATGGACTTGAATTTCTTCCTCCTCCCCCTCTTTTTCTTTCTCCTCCTCCTCTTCTTCCTCTTCCTCCTCTCCTTCCCTTTAAGACAGGGTCTCACTCACTATATAGTCCTGGCTGTCCTGGAGCACACTTTATAGACCAGGCTGCCTTGAATTCATAGAGAGCTGCCTCTGCCTCCTGACTGGTGGGATTAAAGTTCCTTTGCTTTTAATTTCTGCTTTATTTGGAATGTATGTAAATGAAGTAAGACTTTCACAAGCATAATCCTGGGTGGAGAGCAGAAAATAAAAGCATAATTCCTCAGTTTTGCTGCTACTCCTCAATACAGAGATTAACAAACTTTTTCTGCAAAGAGCCATATAGTAAATGTTTATTCATATGTTTGTGTTTGTGTTTGTGTGTGTGTGTGACTTCCGTGAGAGTATATCCATGTGTGGAAATCAGAGAATTACTTTTGGGGGTTTGTTCTCTCCTTCCTCTATGGGTCATGGAAATTTAACTCGGGTCCTCAGGTTTGGTTGGCAAATGCTTTTACCTGCTGAGTCATGTCACTAGTCCATAGAAAAATGCCATTTGGTAAATATTTCTTGCTTTATAGAACAAGAGGAAATATTAAGAATATTTTGCAGATATGTACACGACAGAGAAAACAAACTTCCACAATTCTTTAAAATAAATTTCAAGATGTAATAAAATAGTAAAAGTTGTAGCAGGTGGTAGTAGCACATACCTTTAATCCCAGCATTTGGAAGGCAGAGATAGGTGGATTTCTGAATTCAAAGCTAGCCTGGTCTACAAAATGAATTCCAGGACAGCCAGGGCTATACAGAGAAATGTTGTTATCTTAGAGAGAGAGAGAGAGAGAGAGAGAGAGCGAGCGAGCTGGGTAGTGGCAGAAGTTGGTGAGTCTCTGTGAGTTCAAGGCCAACCTTGTCTTTAGAGTGAGAGTGAGTTCCAGGACAGGCTCCAAAGCTACAGAGAAACTCTGTTTCAATGTCTTGAAAAACCAAAAAAAAAAAAAAAAAGAAGAAGAAAGAAACTACAAAACTGCAAATGGTTGGCAGTGAAATGGCTATGGGGAAACAACTCAGAAGCTTTTGTCTTCTAGGAATTTGTCATAAATTAGATTGATTTTATTAATGTTTGGCACAAGTCCAAAGGAGTGTTTGAAAGAGAAATTGTAAAAACATGTGCTCAGATTAACATATTAAACATAGCCTTTTGACATACCTTCTTTAAAAATGATTGCTGAGGGACAGGAGCTATGATTCAGTGGTATAGCATGTGCCTGCCATGCGTAGGATCTGGGTTCAATTCTTAGTATAACAAACTGTAGTAATATGAGCGGTGGGGCTGCGTCCCCAGCACCCCAGCCACCTGGCTAGCTTATGCCCCGAAATAACAACACACAAATTGTATTCATTTAAACACTGCTTGGCCCTTTAGCTCTAGCCCTTACTGGCTAATTCTGATATCCCGATCAACCCATCTCTAATAATCTGTGAGCACCGGTCTTACTGGGAAAGATTCAGCATGTCTGACCTGGCGGCTTGCTTCATCGTGCTCATCTGCCCAGGAGAAGGGAGCATGGCCTCTCTGCTCCAGAGAGCAGAGCTGTCGAGTCTGAGCTCACTTCCTCTTCCTCCCAGCATTCTGTTCTGTTTACTCCTCCCACCTATGTTTTAACCTATCAGGGCCAAGCAGTTTCTTTATTGCTTAACCAATGAAATCAACAGATTGATAGACACTCCCACATCAACAAACAAACAAACGTCACCTCTCCAGTGCTTCTAAATCTCAAATCCAGAATATAGACCTTAGACATCAGGCCCTGGTTTGGCAGAGTGTGTTCGTGCATGCGTTTAATCTCAGTACTTGGGAGCTGAGGCAGGAGGAGTTAGATTTAGGCGAGTCTGGGCTATGTAGAAAGTCTGTCTCACCTGGCAGTGGTGGCACACACCTTTAATTCCAGGACTTGGGAGGCAGAGGCAGGCAGATCTCTGTGAGTTCAAGGCCAGCCTGGTCTACAGAGCAAGTTCCTGGACACTCTCCAAAGCTACCAAGAAACCCTGTCTTGAAAAAACAAAACAAAAGGTAGAATCTCTTGTTACCATGTGGTTTTTTTTTTTTTGGGACAGGGTTTCTCTGTAGTTTTTGGTGCCTGTCCTGGAACTAGCTTTTGTGGACCAGGCTGGCCTCGAACTCACAGAGATCTGCCTGCCTCTGCCTCCCGAGTGCTGGGATTAAAGACGTGCGCCACCATCGCCCGGCACCATGTGGTTCTTGGTATGGAGCAATGGGAAGTACATAGCACCTTGCATGGAATATTCCTGTAAAGGAAAACACATCTGGTCTGGTATGGGATTCCAGGATATACTGAAGACCAGTTGAGGCATCCAGTCCCATGGACTGAACAACTACCGGGTTCTTGGACTTTCTGTTCATAGTCAGTCATTGTTGGCTTAGCTGGACAACCACAGCCTGTAAGTCATTCTAATATATATATATAATATATTATATATATTATATAATTATATATAGTGTATATATATATATATATATATATATATATATATATATATATATTTTGATTTTTCGAGACAGGATTTCTCCGTAGCTTTTGGTTCCTGTCCTGGAACTAGCTCTTGTAGACCAGACTGGCCTTGAACTCACAAAGATCCGCCTGCCTCTGCCTCCCGAGTGCTGGGATTAAAGGCATGCGCCACCACTGCCCGGCTAGTGTGTATATTGTATACATACATACAAACATACATACACGCACACACACATATACATATATGGAGAGTCATTCCATAAGTTCTGTTACTCTAGAGAACCCTTACTAATACTGGTTTCATGAAGGAAATACTCTTCATATTTCCTTTCCTTAAATTTATTGTAACATGGCAATAGTATCTAAATGTTTAATGACGTTTATATATTTTTTCTGGGTCTGGATTTTCCTAAAGTAGTATTCAGCTGGCTTGGAAATCACACTTCTCACACTCACTCTCCCAAGTGCTGAGACGCCTGACTTAATATGTACATATTGAGGTAGGACACACATTTGATCCATCTGGAAACAAATGTTATAATAGACTAATTTAATTATGGCTGGACTTGGATTTCAGGGACAGCCACAAATTCTTCCCTTCCCTGAATCTGGCCCTCTTTGACATGGAACTTTTGTCTCTTCCCACATTGACTTGCTTTGTGACTCATGACTTGCTTTGGCGATGACACAGTCACCAATGTGGAGCCAACAAAGACTTGAAAAGAACTTTCATCTTGTCTTGCTTTCCTCTTGGGATTCCTCCTACTGTTGCCATGTGAAGAAGTTCATGCATGCCTAATGGAATGCGCAGTGTCTATGTCCTGTTTGCTTCCATTGCTAGAGCCAAGTGCCAGATGTGTGAGAGTGGCCTGATGATCTAGTCACCACAGATCACTCTCAGCTGTCTACAGAGGATGCCCAAGCCCAGCGATGGCCAGCTGGACAGCTTTGGACCATAAGACCCACACAGTTGGCCCACACAGTTGCCAAGAACAAATATTTGTTGGGGGTTGAGTAAATGGCTCAGTGAAAATTTGAGGAGCTCAATTTGAATCCCTAGCACTCATGCAAAAAGTCAAGAATGACTGGCATGTGCCTATAAACCTAGCATTTGGGGCACAAAGATAGGCTGATATCAGGAAAGTGCTGAATCGCAAGCGTCTGATTTAGTGAGAGGCCCTAACTCCTGGTAATAAGAGGGAAAGTGATAGAGGAAGATTCCTGGTGTCCTCCTTTGGCCTCTGCATGCAAATGTGTGCCCACAAGCTCATATGCGAACAACATACACACACCAAAAAAAGGTAGGATGAGACTCCGGTCCCAAAGCTGTGTTGGTGGCTGATCTTTGCAGAGCTGAACTGGCCTAAGCCTAGAGGAGTTTGTTTAGAAAGGGCCAACAAATCAAACAGAGCTTGGCAAGTTTGTCTTTTCTTTTTTTCCCTACCACTAGACATTGGATTACATTGCTTTGCAGAGTGCATAGTAATTCGTTTTTTGCATTTTGTTTTGAGACTGTTTCATGCTTCTCTTGAATTCTCTTGACACACTCTGTTTACATAGTTCTGGGATCAACCTCAGGACTTTGTGTATGCTGGACAAACATGCTACCAACGGAGCTACATTCCCAGCCCCCAAACAAAAACATTTTTTAAAAAAAGATCCTAAGGATTAAACTTGAGACCTTGTGCATGGTAGCCAAGCACTCTAGCATTGAGCTATAGCTCAAGACTCTAGGCAAAGGAATTTTAACCTTCTCTTGTATGGCCATTTCAGATTCAGCATGCGTTTCTGTTGGTAAACAAGAATGTGCAGGCCCTATCCCCTAGCAGGGGTAACTATAAATAGTGGTCACAGCCTGGGCTAATAGAAGGAAGAGGTGGGCAGAGGTTGGGTTTTGGATGATGGTCTTGTGATCTTAGAAAGTATACACTTTAACTTGAGATTTATTTTACTATTCAAACAAGAAAGTATTATGATGATTCTTATAAAGGCCTTTGGGAAGATGGTCCTAAGAGAGTAAGACTTTTTGTTTATTTGTTTTTTTGAAACAGGGTTTCTCTCTAGCTTTGGAGCCTGTTCTGGAACTAGCTCTTGTAGACCAGGTTGGCCTCGAACTCACAGAGATCTGCCTGCCTCTGCCTCCTGAGTGCTGGGATTAAAGGTGTGTGCCACCACCGCCGAGCAAGAATAAGACTTGATGCAAGGGAACTAGCTGGGAGACTTCCCCACTTCAACAAGTGAGGAAAGGTAAAACTGGATATGAGTTAGTGCCAATGGGATGGAAAGAGAAGGCTGATTGGAGAGATAGTGAGGGTATAGTGCAACCGGCCTTCTTCACTCTGAGGGAATGAGGAGAAAGAAGGAGCCAAGGATGGCTTTCTGTTTCTATTTGAGGTAAAGGATGGGAAGGAGCTGGGTGAGACAGGGAAAGCAGAAGCATGCTTCATGGGTCTTTCAACACATTGGTTATGTTTGTGGGTTCTGGTTTCTCACAGACCAAGGATTGAGTCCTCTCTGCACTATAACTTAACCTGTTCCCTCCAGTGTAAATGGAAACTACTGACCTCTTCTTCCTGTGTATATGAATTGAATGTGGCGTCTGGAACCCAATAGGCGCCATTGTGCTATCCATTATTTCTACTCAGAAAGGATTCAGGGAGGAGGCCGATGACAAATGGAAGAAACAGGCAGGAAAGGCTTCTGGGAATGAACTCTGGTTAGGTCAAAGAGGAAAAACAGCGTTGTGGCAGACCAGCTGAAGCCAGAAGGAGGCCAGGCATGGCTGAGCTGTCTGCCACGTGTTGTTAGGCAGATGAGTCATTGGAAGGGGCAGGTCAGGCCGCCCAGGCCGCCCAGGCCGCAGTGGGCTGGACCGTGGCAACAAGATGACTTCATTGTCAGTGGGAAGCCCATATCTTCCGGAAGCCTTTTTAGTCCCTGCATCCCGAAGGAATGCATCAGTTCTTTTACAGGACTTTATACACTGTCTGGTCAAAGACAGTGTAAACAGGACAGAGGGACAAGCATTGGAATCTGTCTAATGTGCCTGTTGATATGCTGGTGACCAGGTTCCTCTTCCTACACCTCAGCCTCCTTATCTGTTTCACGAGGGCGAGCTAACTTGTCCCTGAGGAGTGAGGTGCGAACTAGGTGAGCATGTGCGGGTAAACAGTGTGGTGGTCTTGCCCTTCCTGTTGGAAGTCATTTTCGGACCCTCAGCCCGCACAGCGCCGGGCTCGGCAAGCCCTTCACCAAAGGGATGAATGGAAGAACTACAAGGCGACCCGCAGCCTCCGCGGGCTCATCGGGAGCCCCGCCCCCTTCCGCCTCAGACCGCGCGGCGCGGCCGCGGGCGGGTCTTCGTGACCGTTCGCCAGCGCGTGCGCGGCAGGCCGCGCGCTGTGGGCGGCAAGCGGGCTGGTCGTGCGCGCGCGCGAGGGGCGGGCCGGGCGGCGGGCGGGCTGGCGGGCCGGCGGCTGGCTGCGGAGCCCGCGGCGGCGGCGGCGGCGGCGGCGGCGAGTGGCCAGCCGAGCGTGTGCCGGGCGTGGAGGGCGCGCCGGTGGCTATGCTGCCTCCGTGAGGCGCGCCGAGTAGGTCTCGGCGCCTGAGTCCACGGGAAGCGCGGAGACGCCGCGGGGCCGGAGTGCGGGTGTCTTTGAGCGCCCGCCGGGCCATGGTGGCTGTAGACCGGGCTTGCCGCGGCAGCGCTGCGGCCCGGGGTCGAGCCAGGCCGGCGCAGTCGCGGTGCTGACGCCCGCGGGGCCCTGACGCGGAGATGAAGCGGAGTCGCTGCCGCGAGCGGCCGCAGCCGCCGCCCGCCCGCCGGGAGGATGCGGCTCCGCGGGCGACCGAGTTGCCCCAGCCGCAGCCCTTGCCCCCGCGCCGGCGAGCGCCGCCCGGGAGGCAGCGACTGGAGGAGCGGAGCGGGCCCGCGGGGCCCGACGGCAGGGAGCAGGTCAGGCGGGCTGGGGTCGGCGGGCGAGGGTGGGCTCTGTGGGGGAGGGGACCTCGCGGGAGGACCGGGCTGCGGCGGTGAGGGGTGGGGACTGAGTCGGTTGGGAGGAGTGGGAGGTCTGAGGAGCCTGAGGAAAGGGGAGTGGAGAAATGAAGGTGAGGGCCTGGGGTTGCAGTGGACTTGGGGAAGGGCGGGTTGGAAGAATGAATAAGATGGTTTTTGGGGGGCATTTCTCATCCCGGGGTCTGGGTGGAGAGAAGGGGTTTTGGAATGTAGACAGGGTGGATGAGCAGCAGAGAGTAGACTTATTAAATTATCTAGAGGAGTTAGTAGTTTGAGGGAGGGATGCCACTTTGATAGTGTTGACTTTCTTAGAGTTTAAACCCACACTTAGAAAAACGGGGCATTTGCATTTGGTGGTCATTATACTTTTATAGGCAAGTATCCAGAATCATTAACATTCTCCTCAGTACCCATCTCCTCAATGACAAACCACCTTAAAAAAAAATACCTGCACGTGTGCAATCTCGAGGCCGGTGCTGTGGACAGAGAACCCGTGGGTGAAGGCTCTGCTTTCTCGTTAATGGGAAAAGCGAGAGAAATGTGAAAGTCCTTGTGAGATTTCCGAGTGGACTGGATGTGTTTATATACTTTATTAGACAACAGTACGTGTATTTATGAGTAGGGAATAAAGGTCGTCAGAGTTTATCAGGATAAACTGCCACTCACAGCGGTGGAAGTTCAGTGAAAGGAGAATGGCGAGAAAGGGACGTTGGAAGATCCGTAATCTTGTTAGATTTGTGGAAAAATGTTCTGTAGTAATGTACGCCAAGGGACAGCATTGCTTTTGCATAGCTCTGCTTTAGACCCCAGTTACGGGTCTCCCGCCTCCTGCTCCTCATATAAAATAAGCTTCCTCTGGCATCATTATATTTTGAGTTATACTATGTTAGCCTACGGTTTTTAACCCCTCCTCCCCCGATTTTGTTTTCCCACGTTTTATTCTCTGAGCTTTGGAGCTTTGCCATGGCTTCTAGTACCTAGTCAAAACTTTTGAAATGTACTTTTCTACTGATTTAGTTTACCCGGTGCAGTTGACTTTATTGTATGCTTCAGTGATGTGCTCAAGGCTGCTTGATCTCCCTTTTTTTCTAAGTAAATTTTAATGATTTTTTAGTTTTTATGTGCATTAGTATTTTGCCTTCACTTATCTCTGTGTTAGGGTGTCAGATTACCTGGGAACTGGAGCTACAGACAGGTGTGAGCTGCTATGAGGGTGCTGGGAATTAAACCCAGGTTCTGTAAAAGCAACCAGAGGCTGAACCATCTCTCCAGCTCTAATTCTCTTTTAAAAAAGAGCCTGGTGGTGGTGGCGCTTGCCTTTAGGCCCAGTACTTGGGAGACAGAGGCAGGTGGATCTCTGAGTTCCAGAACAGCCAGGGATACATGGAGAAACCCTGTCTTGGAAAACAAAAACTTTTTTTTAAATTTTTTATATTTAAAGATTTATTTATTTACTTTATGTGTATGAGTGCTTAATCTGCATGTATGCCATTATGCCAGAAGAGGGCATCAGATCCCACTATAGATAGTTGTGTGCCACCATGTGGTTTCTGGGAATTTAACCCAGGGCCAATGAAAGAGCAGCCAGTGCTCTTAATTTCCTTTCTCCTAATATACATTATCTTGTTGCCTTACCAACAACCTTCCTGAGTTTGTATTCTGTCTCAATTTCTTTACTTTATATATATAATCTTGATATTATGGTTTGTATACTTAGGCTTTCCCCAAACTGCCTTTAAGGTCATGATTTGACTTGCTTTTGAAATTGAGATTTGACTTAGTTTTGTGCACAGATCTAAGATTCATTCAACCTATGAGTTATTTGTTTATTTGTTTTCAAGACAGGGTTTCTCTGTAACTTTGGGGCCTGTCCTGGAACTCACTCTGTAGACCACAGTCTATGAATTTTATAGACTAATGTACCCAGTATGTGCACTGCTCACATGGAGGTGGAGAACATCTCCACTTCCCAAAATGTTTCCTAACTCCTCTACTTACTTCCCTTCTCCAAAGTTAACCAGACTTCCCACCCTTAGAACCATAGATTGCTTTTTAGCTAATACCTATGTAAATAAAAATCATGGGTCAGGTAGCGGTGGCGCAGACCTTTAATCCCAGCACTTGGGAGACAGAAATGGGTAAATCTCTGAGTTGGAGGCCAGCCTGGTCTATAGCGCAAGTTCTAGGACAGGCTCCAAAGTTACAGAGAAACCCTGTCTTGAACCCCATCTCCCCTTCATGAAGTTTGTAGTCTTCATTACTGAATTATCTTATTCAAATGACCCCTCCGTCCGTCCCTCCCTCCCTTCCTTCCTTCCTGTGATTATTTTTTTGAGACAGGGTTTCTCTGTAGCTTTGGATTCTGTGCTGGACCTTGCTCTGTAGACCAGGCTAGTCTTGAACTCACAGACATCCGCCTGCCTCTGCCTCCTGAGTGCTGAGATTAAAGGTGTGTGCCACCCCTGCCCAGCAGTCAAATGATTTCTGAGCATCTCTTCTGTGTCAGTTCCTTTTAGAAATACTTTGCTTTTTTATTGTTGTATAATTTTCCATAGTGTAACCATACTAGAACTTATTTTGCAACTTAAAATAGGGTGGGTGTGGATACTTGTGAAAAGTCTCATTGTGATAAGAGTTCCAAAAAGAATTCTGTGAATGGCTCAGAGAACTTTTTTAATATAATTAAATCTTACATTTTTTCTTTAATCTTCATCTTCTCAAGCTGTGTGAACTATTTGCTACTGTTGACCATGTGTTCTATTCTTGCCGCTACCCCTTTCCCCCATACTCATCCCATTTCTTTTTCTCTGACAACTTTCCTTTTTTTGTTTTCTCTTCCTGTTCTTAAAACATTCCCTGCTTCTTGCTTGTTTCTTTATTTTACTCCATACTGTAGCAAGCCCATACATAGGAAGTGCAAAGATCTGTAGTCTGTCATTTATACATGATTGGAGTATGACTTCTAGTTGTTCTTGTAATAAAAACTCAGGAGTCAGCTATCAGGGTGAAAACTGAGAGATCAGAGTAGCGGTGCGAGTGGCCAGCCACTAGAGTTCTTACCTCTACCAATGCTGAGACCAAAGGGGTGATGCTGTTCTTTCCTAGACTGCCTCCTCAGACTGCTGCCTCAGATGACACTGAGCTTCTGTCTCCTCCCTCCTTTTGTTCCTCCCTCAGCCCAGCCATATCACTTCCCCTCTCCACCTCCCTGGTGCTGGGAATAAAGGTGTGAGCCACCACTGCCTGAGCTCTAGTGGCTTAGCTCTGCACTCTGATCTTCAGGCAAGCTTTATTAAAACACACACACACAAAATCACTACACATAATCGTGTTACAGAATAGAGTCAGTCAAGTCTTTACACCTGCCTTTCTTTTTAGATTTGTATTGCCAACTTTGTGCTTAATGTTTCAATCAAAACTCAACGTGTGTGTGTGTGGTTTTTTTTTTGACAGGGTTTCTCTGTAGCCCTGGATGACCTGGAACTTGCTTTGTAGACCAGGCTGGCGTCTAACTCACAGAGATCCACCTGCTTCTGTCTCTGGTGTGTTGGGATTAAATGCACCTTTTTCTTTTTTAAAGATTTTATTTCATTTTTTAAAATTGTGTGTACGTGTGTGTTGCATGTAGGTTTGTGTATGGGAGTTCAGTGCCCATCAAGATCAGAAAGGGTGTTGGACTCCCCAGAACTAGAGTTAGAGGTAATTGTGAAGCACATGTAGTCACCAGGAAGAGCAGCAAGCACTTCTAACAGCTGAGTCAGTTTTCAGCCCCTCTTTGCTTTCTGAGACAGGATCTCACTACCCTAGAGCTCACCAAGTGGGCAATGCTGGCCAGCGAGCTCTGGAGACCTGCTTGCCTTTGCCTCCTAAGTGTTGGGGTTAAAGGTGTGTGCCATCATACCTGTTCGTGGCTTTTTTTTTTTTTGACTTAAGAAATATAACTTATTTATTGTATGTATATGTGCATGAGTGTACACGTTTGTGCGCACACCACAATCTGTTACTGTTTGTGTGCATTACATAATGCATGAATGAGTAAGGACACGTTGTGAGTGTTGGTTCTATCAGGCATCTCTTGATGCGAAAATTCAGATTACCAGGCTTAGCAGCAAGTGCTGACCCATCTCACTAAAGGCTAGATGACTCATAATGCATTAATACAATAAATGATACCTCCCCCCACTCCCACAGGGTCTCATTTAGCCTAGGCTGGCCTTGGAACTCTGTAGTTAGCTGAGGATGATTTTTCTTTCTTTTCTTTCTTTCTTTCTTTCTTTCTTTCTTTCTTTCTTTCTTTCTTTCTTTCTTTCTTTTTCCAAGACAGCGTTTCTCTGTGTTACCTTGGCTTTCCTGAAACTGGCTCTGTAGACTTGCATCAAATTTGCAGAGATCCATCTGCCACTGCATCCAGAGTGCTGGGATTAAAGGCGTATACCCAGTCACACTACACCGTGCTAGCTGAGACTGACTTTGAACTGATTCTCCAGTCTCTACCACCTAAATGATGCTTGTGGAGGTTAGAAGACAATTTTGAGTGTCTGTCCTTGCCCTCTGTCTTGTTTGAGATAGGGTCTGTTAGTTTTTTTTTCCTACTGTGTAAGCCAGGCTAGCAGCCTGTCTTAGTATTATTCTATTGCTGTGACTAGACACCATGACCAAAGGAACTATTATAAAAGAAAGCATTTATTTAACCTGGGGCTTGCATACAGTTCCAGAGGTCCATTATCATCATGGCAGGGAGCATGGTGGTTGATATGGCAGCATGGTGCTGAAACAGTTTCAGAGAGAGAGAGGCACCTTGAGACATCAAAGCCCACCCCTAGTGACATACTTCTTCTAAAAACGCTACACCTACTCAAACAAGGCTACATCTATATGAATCTATGGGAGCCATTCTTACTCAAACCACTATACTGCCTCATTAGCTTATGGCGATTTTTGACCTTCATCTAGTAAGAATACTGGGGTTATAGACACTTGTCTTAGGTGTCCAGCTTTTCTACAGGTTCTGAGGATTTGAACTCAAGTCTTTCCACTTGCACAATGATGTTTTATCCAACTGAGCCATCCTTCCAGCCTGTTTGCTCTCTATTTCTTACATTTGGGAGTAGTACATGTTATACAGGGATTCATTAAATAGAGGAGGATGGCCTTAGACTCAGTCTTTCTGCTTAAACCTAACAAGTACTGTTTGATCAGTTTCATTTCTTTTTATAAAACTTTTTAAAATTATATATCTGTGTGTCCTAGTTAGGGTTTTATTGCTGTGAAGAGACATCATGACCACTGTTACTCTTATAAAGGAAAATGTTTAATTGGGGCTGCTTACAGGTTCAGAGATTTAGTTTATTATTGTCATGAAAGGAAGCATGGTGGTTTGCAGACAGACACGGTGCTGGAGCTGAGGGTTCTAATCCAGATGGGTAGACAGCAGGAAGGGAGAGTGACCTTGGGCCTGGCTTGGGCTTCCGAAACCCCAAAGCCTGCCCCTCAGTGATATACTTATTCCAACAAAGCCACACCTATTCCCACACCTCCTAAAGTGCCACTCTGTATGAACCTATGGGATCCTTTTTCATTAAGACCACCTCACTGTGTGTTTTTGTATTGTGTGGCAATGCTTGTATCTCTGCATAACATATGGAGGTCACAGGACAAGTTTAAGGAGTTGATTCTCCTATGTGGATTCTGAAATTGAACTCAGGAATTAGGCTGTATGACAAGCTCTTTACCCACTGAGTCAGTCTGTTGGTGTTATTCTTTTTTATAAGGGGGGAAGGCCAGTCCCATGAGGGGCAGCAAGTTCCACAAGGGGCCGTGGTGGTCCACATGGGGCCTCGGTGAGTCCCCTGAGGCCTTGGCAGGTGGGAGACCACAGCAGAGAAACAGATATGCCACACACAGAGAGAATATGGATATAGAGTTTATTTAGTGGGTTATGGAGGGAAAAGGAAAGGGGGAAGGGAAAAGGAGGAAGAAGTGAGAGAGGCAGAGAGGGACTGGGAGAGGGCCAAGGGGTGGGGAGAGAGAAAGCACGGGCTGGAGAAGGGGAGATAAGCAGCTGCTTCCCTTGGTGGAAGGGGAGGGGTTGGGAGAGTGTGGGGCTTGTCTCTTAAAGGGACAGGGTACACAGGTGACAGACCAGGCCAGCAGATCATAACAGTTGGCCCTATGATTCTGTTCTTAATCTTTCATTTCACATGTCTGTTAGTTACTACATTCAAATTGAAGAAACTGCCCTTCTTGTTTCCCTCATACTCTATAAGGCTATAGAGCCAGTGATGGTGGTATATACCTTTAATTCCAGCATTCGGGAGGGAAAGGCAGGTGAATCTCTGTGAATTTGAGGCCAACTTAGTCTACAGAGTGAGTACAATGACAGCCAAGGCTACATGCACAAAGAGACCCAGTTTTGAACCCCCACCCACAAGACTATAGAGTTGTCTTATCTTTCATTTAAGTTACTATAAATCTCTTAACTCATCTTCTAGTTCTGTTCACTTATTTTCAGTGTGTTATTTTTATGTGCATGGGTGTTTTGCCTGCATATATATCTGTGTGAGGGTGTCAGATCTCCTGGAACCAGAGTTACAGGTGTGAGCTGCCATGTGGGTGCTGGGGAATTGAACCTGAGACCTCTGGAAGAGCAGCCAGTTCTCTTAACTGTTGAGCAGTCTCTCAAGTCCCTATCATCATTAGTCTATTTTCTTCTGTGATATTTTGTGCGTAGCAAATCATTATAAAATCTTAATTAAGAACTTGTCACTTTTTTCCTGAGAAATCTTATAGTTATTTCCATCACAATTTAGATCAAAGTTCAAAATGCTGATGACTTTGTCCTATAAGACTTTCTGGGGCTGGAGAGATGGCTCAGAGGTTAAGATAACTGACTGTTCTTCCAAAGATCCTGAGTTCAATTCCCAGCAACCACATGGTGGCTCACAACCATCTGTAATAAGATCTGGTGCTCTGTTGTATACATAATAACTAAATAAATCTTGAAAAAAAAAAGGACTTTCTGTAATCTGGCTCTTGGCCTTCCTTGGCTTCATTTCTTCATTTGTGTTAACTAGTTCTAGTTAGACCTTGGTGATCTCCAAGTATATTAAGCATTCTATTTCTACTTGAGGACATTTTAAAAAATTATAACTTTAGTAGTTTTTCACTTGATTTCTGTACCCGAAATGGCCTTTTCCAGATGGATCCATATAACTGACTTTCTTATTTTGTTTATGTCTGTTGAGATAATGTTTCTTAAAGAAATCTTTCTGGACCGGGCAGTGGTTGCACGCGCCTTTAATCCCAGCACTTGGGAGGCAGAGGCAGGTGGATCTCTCTCTGGGAATTAAGGCTGAACTGGTCTATATATATAGAGAGAGTTTCAGGACAGGCTCTAAAGCTACACAGAGAAACCCTGTCTCAACATCCCCCCCCCCCCCAAAAAAAAACCTTTCTGGAGTACCCTTTCCAAAATTATTCTTGTGGTTACTTCCTTTTATCTTTCAATTTTTATTTTTTTATGCATTGGAGTTTTGTCTGCCTTCATGTCTGTGTGAGGGTGTTGGAGCCTCTGGAACTGGAATTACAGACAGTTGTGAGCTGTCATGTGGGTGCTGGGAATTGAACCTGGGTCTTTTGTAAGAGCAGCCAATGTTTTTAATTTTTAATGGCTGAACCATTCCTCCTTTTGATTTCATATCTTCTATTGATATTATGATCATATTTTGAGTGACAATAACCTTGAGAGAGCAGAACCATCTAACGTGGACGTGGGATCTATGTTTGAGGTAGAGGAACTAGGGTTCTAAACTCTGACGTTTGGTCAGTGTGGAAATAGGCTCACATTTCCGGGCTTCTACAAATTAGATACCTGGAACGAGTGTAAATGCATGTCTGTAGTTCAAGCACTGTAGTGGGCAGGGTGGGAGGTGGAAATATAATCATCCAGAAGCTCATCTGTCTAGCTTGAAGTATGAAGTTCAGCAGAAAACAGTTAAGAGAGACCCTGCCTTAAAGAGGTGGATCTCTGTGAGTTCTAGGCCAGCCTGGTCTTCAAGGGCTAGTTCCAGGACAGGCTCCAAAGCTAAAGAGAAACCCTGTCTCGAAAAAGATAAAATAAAAATAAAAAATAAAAAAGGTCTCTCTCCCTTGAAACCCTTCCTCAAAGAAAAGGAAGGAGAGAACCAATTGTTGAAAGTTTACTCTGGGTGGTGGTGGTGCATGCCTTTAATCCCAGCACTCACGGAGGTAGAGGCAGTAAGATCTCTAAGTTTTAGGGCAGCCTGGTCTGCAGAGTGAATTCCAGGACAGCCAGAGATACACAAAGAAACCTTGTCTCAAAAAATAAAAATGCAAAACAAAAGAAGAAAACCAGCCACAAAAAAATTTATGTTGTGCTCCATAGATGCATTGTGGCAAAAGTGCAAAAGTGTACCACACCTGATGGAGGCTTTAATATGTACATTTTTTTCCCTCCAGGGAAATGTACAGATTTCTTTTTTTTTTTTTTTTTTTGGTTTTTCGAGACAGGGTTTCTCTGTGGTTTTGGAGCCTGTCCTGGAACTAGCCCTTGTAGACCAGGCTGGTCTCGAACTCACAGAGATCCGCCTGCCTCTGCCTCCCGAGTGCTGGGATTAAAGGCGTACGCCACCACCGCCCGGCTACAGATTTCTTTATTAAGAAACTATTTTAGCGGGGCTGGAGAGATGGCTCAGAGGTTAAGAGCATTGCTTGCTCTTCCAAAGGTCCTGAGTTCAATTCCCAGCAACCACATGGTGGCTCATAACCATCTGTAATGGGATCTGGTGCCCTCTTCTGGCCTGCAGGCATACACACAGACAGAATATTGTATACGTAATAAATAAATAAATAAATATTTTTTTTTAAAAAAAAGAAACTATTTTAGGCCCGGTGGTGGGGGTGCACACCTTTAATCCCAACATTCGGGAGGCATAGACAGGAGAACCTCTGAGTTTGAGTCCAGCCTGATCTACATAGTGAGTTCCAGGACAGCCAGGCATAAACAGAGAAAGCTTGTCTTAAAACACCCCCACCCTCTCAGAAAAAGAAAAGAAAATGAAATTGTCTTAGAATGGAATATGTCTCCCTTGGTTTGAGAAAGTAATTAAGATCAAAGCTCTAGAGGCCCTCATTTCTAAATTCTGAGGTATTCTCTCAGCTGTGACAACTATAGTATTAGCTCGCCTTACTTAGGGAGAAATCGAGCTGTTGCAAAATCCTTTAATACTTAATTGAGTGGAGATTAATTCACTACATAGTATCTCTGCCTGTGTTTTACCAATGTAGAGCTACTTTCTAGTAGTTAGGCTTTCTGTTAGGTATTTAGGAATGATTTATGAAGCAGAGCATTTAGATATAGTTGGTTAATAGTTTTTAAAGTTATTTCAAAGGAATGTTAATGTGATTTTGTTTAGGTAAACCTGGGATATTTAGTTACTGCCTTTGACTAGTAAAAGAAAGGGACATTGTTATTCTAGCTCAGGCTTCAGCCTTTATATTAGTTAGGAAACACTGGTTGCTGTAACAGATACATTCAGAATGACCTAGACTAATACACACTTTTCCATTCTCTGTCCAGGTTCTTGCAGAGGTCAGTTGAGGAAACTGGATGATGGCCAGCATAGTCACTTTCAGTTGTCTGTTACTTGCAGACTCAGTTATATCCAGGCTTTTGTGTAACTGCTAGAGGGCTGAGAACATGTAGATGCTTAGGAGGAAGGAAAGTCATATTTTCTCAACTTCTAGCTATTTCTCTGCTGTGGATCTCCATCTTTGGCATAGTTGGTAGAGTTTTAGTTTCTGTTTATTCCTTCAGTGCCTACAGACTTTTGAGTCACAACAACTTTGAATACAAGAAAAGGCCTTGCTCCCCAAGCCTGATAGAAAATCTGAAAAAACTTGTTTCCCTTTAGCTTTTGGTACAGCAGATCTTGTCTACTTCTACACTCAAGAGGCCTTAATTATAATCTTTTGTTAGAGTGTGATACTATTCACTTAACACAGTGCTAATGAATTAGCTTATAGAGTTACAGGCGGTCGTGAGCTGATATTGGTGCTTTGAACCAAACTCAGATCCTCTGTAAAAACAGTATAACCTCTGAGTCCTCTTTCTAGCCCTGTCCTGGTACTCCCTCTGTAGGCTAGGCTGGCCTTGAACTAATCTGCCTTGGGGGGTGGGATTGTTTTAAAAAACTGTAAACTAGCCACAGATTGTCTTTCTTAGTTATTTTCAGGAAATTTAGCAGCAGTTTTGTTCACAGTGTTTCTTAATTAAATTTATTTTTCTTTTAGATTTGGGCATGATTGTACAAACATTTAATCCTCAGCTCTGAGAGGCAGAGACAGGCAGATTTCTGAATTTGAGGTCAGCCTGGCCTACCAAAAGAGTTCCAGGACAGCCAGGGCTACACAAAGAAATCCTGTTTCAAAACAAACAAACAAATAAATAAATAAAAATAAAAAACAAATGTTTTATATGTATGGGAATTTGCTTGCATGTATTTCTGTGCACCACAAGTGTGCCTGATGATTGAATCGCTAAGTGCGTGTCTGGAATCTAACCCAAGTTCTCTAGGAGAGCAGCTAGTGCTATTAATTGCTGAGCCATCTAGACAAGTACTACCACTGAGTTATCTTTCTAGTCCTTGCCCATGCTATTTTACTCTCATGGTGATGCATTAAAAAAGCTTCAAATAAATGAAAATAGTTATCAGAAACATATATGACACAATTACTGCAAATCAATGTATTTAGTAAAAACAAAGTAGAAAAGTCTTATGTGTCTCTGAGAGATCAGAAGAACCAGACAAAGTAAGATAAGAGTTGTAGCTTGTTATACTCACTTGAGTCTGTCTCCATTATAGAGCTAATTAAAGAGAAGAAGATGCCTTTACACCACAGCTGGCTTCCTAGGTATTTTTAACATCTTTTAACCTACAAGAAATTTAAAAATCTCTTGGGGCTGGAGAGATGGCTCAGTGGTTAAGAGCACTGGCTGCTCTTCCAGAAAACCTGGGAGGCTTTCTGGAAGCAACCACATGGAGGCTCACAACTGTCTGTAACTCTGGTTCCAGGGGCTCCAGTATCCCCCCCCCCCCGCATACATACATACATACATACATACATACATACATACATACATACATACATAAAAGCAATACATCAGTGTGCACAAAATAGAAATAAGGTATAAAAAAAACTAACCAAAAGACTATTTTTGTAAATTACCAGCTTCATGATTTTTTAGATGCTTTTGAATTAAAGTCGATTGCCTAGGTGTGATAACTAATAACAGCAGAAATAAAAATCTGTAACTGGGAGGTAATGCTTTCATTTCCCTGTAGTCCAGTCCCGAGTAATCACACAGAAACCTATACTAATTAGAAACTGTTTGGCCTATTAACTCAGGCTATTATTACCTAGCTCTTACAACTTAATTAACCAATGTCTGTTATTTTATATTTTACCACAAGGCTCGTGACTTGTTACCTCACATCTTGCTTCCTAATTTTTACTAGTTTTTTATTAGTTACGTGTATTTCCTCGTGGCTGTCACTTACTGGTAATGTTATGGCATCTTACCTCTTCAGTAGCTTCATGGTGTCACCCTGACTCTGCTTTCTTTTTCCCTGTATCTTTGTTTGGTCTTCCTGTGTGGCTCTATTTTGCCTGGCTAGCTTCTTTATTAACCAATGGTAGTAAGACATTCACAGAATACAGAAAAGGGTTTCCCACATGAAAAACTCCAAAAAACCCAATTCAGGAATATCAGTGTTTCCCAGATTATCCTGTTGTTTTTTTTTCTCAAATATTTACAACTCAAATCAATATAGGAAATCAGCTGGTTTACCAACTGGCATATTTTTTCCCCAATAATTTTCTCTTCTTCTGTTTTATACTTAAGAAGGTTGTTAGCTTTTCTATACTGACTTGAGATCTCTGTGTTGGGTTAAAAATTTATGTGCTGCCTTTTAGAATATCTCTCATTTCTTGATCCCTAGGGTTGCTTCCTACTACTGAAACTTGGGCTTGTCCTGCACAATTCTGGGAACGTGAGAAGGCTCAAGACACTACGTTAATTAACCCTATGTGTATCTTTTTGGCTCAGCCAATAAAGTTTCTCCCATCCCTTGAATAGTGGGATATGTTTTGTTTTTGATGTGAGGCAATTACACCTTATGGAGGTGTTTCCCCCTTGTTACCTTCTCCCTGTTGGGATCAATGGGGCAGTGTCTCTTCAGCATCCTTATAATCAGGTACTCAACTCCTCAACCAAGAAATATTGTAGTGAGCATAATTTGCAGAAAAATGCAGAATTAGGTGCTAGAGCAGTGGCAGAAGACAAAGATTAGCAGATTAACAAACCAAAAGTTCTGAAAGCAAGCAAATAAGCTTAATGCTCTGAAAACAGATAATCTTAAAATCAGATAACATGCTTGAGCTGCCTCATGAGTAAAGGTACTTGCTGCCATGCTTGATGGTCTGAGTTTGCTTCTTGGGACTCCTATTGTGGAAGGAGAGAACTGAGTCCTGCACGTTTTCCTTTGACCCACACATGTTCACAGTGGCATTGGTGTGCCCCTTCAGGCCTTCATGCAGGTCCTGGGAACTGAACCCAAGTCCTCTGCAAGAGCAGTCACTATTCTTAACTGAAGCATCATTCCATATCCCCAAACCTTCTGTTTTAATGTATTTGGCTTGCTATCATAAAATACCTTAAACCTGTAGACAGAAGTTTCTGTCCTGCCTGTTCTTGCAGCTGTTCAGTCATAAAGAAACACACAGAGGCTTATATTAATTATAAACTGTTTGGGCTATTAGCTCAGGCTTATTATTAACTAGCTCTTACAATTTAACCTATAATTCTTATGTTTAGCTATGTGGCTTGGTACAGTTACTGCATGAGGCGTTCTCATCTTGCTTCCTAAACATCTGGCTGGTGACTGCAACTCTCTCTGCCTTTCTTCTTCCCAGAATTCTTAGTCTGTTCGTCATGCCTATACTTCCTGCCTGACTACTGGCCAATCAGCATTTTATTAGACCAATATGAGTGACAAATCTTTACATTGTATAAGAGCATTATCTCACAGCATAAACAAGTTAACTTACAAACAATATAAGTGCTTTTTGTTTTTTCCAGACAGGGTTTCTCTTTGTAACAGACTGGATGTTCAGAAACTCACTTTTTAGACCAGGCTGACATTGAACTCACTGAACTTCTCCTGTCTCTGCCTCCCTAGTGCTGGAATTAAAGGCATGTGCCACCTCTGCCTGGCTAATATAAATAAATTTTTAACAATTCTGGAGCCTGGGGTGTCTGAGCTCAAAGTGCTGGCTGATTTGTCTTACAAGGGCACTTATTGCTATGTATCTCATGATGAGAAGTGGTGATGAGAGAGAATAGAAAGAAATACTTAAACAGAATTGCGCTCATTATATCAAAATGTCCTAAATCATCTTCTGATCTGATTCTTTCATTGTTTCCTTTGGCATTTCATAGTTAATATTTCATGTCCTCAAATAGCACAGTAAGTTATATATAAGAAATATATTTCTGGGCCTGGAGTGGTGGCTCAGAGATTAAGAGCACTGGCTGCTCTTCCAGAGGTTCCCAGCGGTCACATGATGGCTCACAACCATCTATAATGAGATCTGGCTCCCTCTTCTGGCCTGTAGGCATACATCCAGACAGAATGCTGTATAAATAATAAATAAATCTTAAAAAAAAAAAGAAATGTTTCTGATGCAGCTTTATCACTCCTGGGTATTTACCTAAAATATTTCAAGTTAATCTATCAGAGGTATTTGTACATCAGTGTTTATTACAGTACTTTTTGGGCTAGCAAGAGGGATCTGCAAGTAAAGATACTGCTGCCAAGCCCAACGACCAAGCTCTAATTTAATTTCCACATAATGGAAAGAGAAAATGGATTCCTGAAAGTTGTCTTCTGACCTCTATACTTGTACTGTGCCATATGCATATCCCCTCTAGTAACTGAATAAATGTTTTTAAAAAAATGTTCCTTTTTTTTTTTTTTTTTTTTGAGACAGGGCTTCTCTGTATAGCATTGGGTGTCCTGGAATGCAGTTTGCATACCAGGTTGGTCTCATACTCAAAGATATCTGCCTGCCTTCGTCTCCCAAGTGCTGAAAATTGCTATTTTATATGCATGGATATTTTGCCTAAATGTATAACTGTGTACCATGTGTTTGTGGTGACTGTTGAGACCAGAAGAGGATATCTTTGGGACTGGAGTTAGAGATGGTTGTAAAATGCCTTTTGGAGGGGGTTGAAGAGATGGCTCAGTGGTTAAGAGCTCTGGCTGCTCTTCCAAAGGTCCTGAGTTCAATTCCCAGCAACCACATGGTGGCTCACAACCATCTGTAATGAGATTTGAATGCCCTCTTCTGGCCTGCAGGGATACATTCAGGCAGAGCTCTGTATACATAATAAATAAAATTTAAAAAAATAAAAAAAAATGCCTTTTGGATTCCTAGAATTAAACCCTTGTCCTCTGGGAGAGCAGCTAATGTTCTCAGCTGATGAGCCTTCTCTCCAGCTCTAATGGTACTTTTTTATTAAAATGAATGTTGTATAGATGTTTAATATAAAGTTGTTTAGAAAAGACACTAAGGTTTCATGTTTACTCCTTTTTTTGTTGAAGGATGTGGTTACTGGACTTAGTCCCCTGCTCTTCAGGAAGCTTAGTAATCCTGACATATTTTCACCTACTGGAAAAACTAAACTCCATCGACAACTTAGTCAGGATGACTGTAAATTACGGAGAGGAAGCCTGGCCAGTTCTCTGTCAGGTAAATACCAGACTTGGTCTTTTAATGGAATGTGGGAAATGCGTGTGTTAGTGTGTAGTAGACAGTGTGCTTAGGGTGCATAGACTGGCTTCAGTCTCCAGCACTGAAAAGGGGGCATGAGGCATAATTGTGGGACTGTGTTGTTAATATTTAACGATACATCAATTGCCTTAGCATCTTGAGAGCCTCTTCTTTTATAGTCTTGTATAGAATGCCGTTATTTCTTTCTACTGTTTTATAGATTCTCTGAATGTTAGCTACCTGAACATCTGTTGACTAACTAGTACTCTTGGCTACTTCAGTATGACTTTTTTCTCATTTTATAACTTGTAGATTCACAGCCTCACTACCCAGTTCCCCACCTCCACCCTTACCCCTACCCCCCAGCTGTGCTGAAAAAATCAGGGCCTTGTATATGCTTTGCCACTGAGCTATAACCCTAGTAAAATCCTGTAATTGCTTAATTGCCTTTCTGCCTCCAAGGAAAAGACATTTATAAAATCCAAGGTACAAAATTATAAAAGAAGTCTTGGTTCAGGTGGAAAATAGTTTAGATACAGTATAATTTTAATCAATCATTAGACTATGAAAAAAAGGTGTATGGCCAGTAGAGGAGATAGGTAGAGAAGAAAATGTCCTGTTGTTCTCCTTTCCCAGTAGTAAACAGTTCTCAATTCTTTTTCTCTCTTTTTTAGTGGTATTCCCCTTGGCTTTACTGCTTTACTGTGCTGTCATTTTCATTGCACTCCTTCTGCTCTTACTTTTTTCATAGAACTCTGCTTATCTTTTAACAACAGGATTATCTTCTGATTGTGGATGAATTGGACTTTAAAAAAAGAACTGATTTGTATATGTGTGTGGTGTATGCCATGGTGTGCATGTGGAGATTAGAGGACAACTTTTAGAAATTAGTTCTCCGCCATGCTGATCTGGAGGTCACTGAGGTTATCAGGCTTTGGCTACAAGTTCCTTTACTTCTTTAGCCATTTCAGTAGCCCTGTAAATAGAGTTTGAATTAAGAATTAAAATGAAAAGCTAGACTGTGGTCGTGTATACTTTTAGTCCTAGTTAGTACTTGGGAGGTAGAAGCAGGTGATGAGGCCAGCCTCGAGTGGCTTTAGCTTTGTCTCTGGTCTTCGGGCAAGATTTATTTATTAAAATACAAATAATATACCACAATAAGTCAAACTTGGGTTCTTTACAAGAGCAGCAAGTTCTCTTAACTTGCCATCTCTTTAGTCCCTTCACTTTGTTATGTTTTGTAGTGCTAAATTGATTACATTCTGTGCGGTAGAGAGTTCTAAGATGTGAACATTAATTGTTTGACCAGTCTACTTGTCGCTTTTTTATTTATTAATTTTTACTTTTTGAGACAGGGTTTCTGTATAGCTCATGCTGTCTTGGAACTTGCTTTGTAGACCAGGCTGACCTCGAACTCAGAGATCCATCTGTCTTTGCCTCTTGAGTGCTGGGATTAAAGCTGTGTGCCACCACCGCTTGGTCTGTCTGTGTCATTTTTGGATAACTTGATTTTAGCCATACATCTTTTGTTTTAAATTTAATTTATTTTTAAATTATTATGTATACAGTGTTCTGCCTGCATGCCAGAAGAGGGTACCAGATCTCATTGTAGATGGGTGTGAGCCACCATGTGGTTGCTGGGAATTGTGCTCAGGACCTTTGGAAAAGCAGTCGGTGCTCTTAACCTCTGAGCCATCTTTCCAGCCTGCCTTACATCTTTTTTTTTTTTTTAGTTATAAACTGATTGGCCCATTAGCTCAAGCTTTTTATTAACTCTTAAAACTTATATTAGCCCATTATTCTTATCTGTGTTAACCACATAACTCAATACTTTATTCAACAAGACAGTCACATCTTGCTTCTTCTGTGGCTGGGCTAGGACTGCCACATTTTTTTTTTTAGATTTATTTATTTCATTTTGAGTGTATTGACTGTTAGCTATGTCTTTGCACAGTGGAGGTCAGAAGAGTGTGTGGGACACACTTGGAATTGAATTTCAAATGTTTGTTATCCACCATATGGCTTTTGGGAATTGAGCTGTGTTGTTAACTGCTGAACCATCTCTCCATTCTCTCAGCCTTGTATTTTGCTTTATGCCTTAGGTGTTTTCTTCTCTCTGTTTCTTTCTCTCTCGTGTGTCTGTGTGTGTTTTCAAGCCAGAGTTTGTGTAGATTTCGCTATACTGGAACTTGCTCTTTAGACCAGTCTAGACTCCAACTTACAGAGATCTACCTGCTTCTGCCTCTGACTGCTGGTATTAAAGGTGTGTGTCACCATAGCCTCAGCTGTGTTTTTTTCTTTTTTTGAGTGTCTCACTTTATATCCTTGGCTGGCCTGGGACTTGCTGTGCAGACCAGGATGGCCTCAGAATTTACGGAGATAGCTGTGTTTGCTTCTGCTTCCCAGGTGTTTGAAATTAAAGGCCTGTGTTACCATGCAAGGTGTTTTCATTTGTCAGTATTGCAGTTACCTAAGATTTTGCTGCTCAAGCTGATACTTTTAGACAGGGCTTCTCTATGTAACAGCTGGAACTCACTCTGTAGACCAGGCTGGCCTCGACCTCACAGAGATCCATCCACCTGCCTCTGCCTCTTGAGTGCTGGGATTAAAAGTGTGCAATGCCATGCTTGGCTAACTGATACTTTTCTTAATGCAGCTTTCTTTATGCTTATGTAGCTTGCATCTTTGTTTTCCTAGTTTTGTTAGTAATATTCCACCTATAGACTTTTAATTTCTCTATTTATTTATTGTTTATGTATTTGTTTATTACTGTTTATTTGTTTATATGTTTGTTTATTTTTTCTGTTGTGGAGTAGGGGACTATGCCATAAGTTAAAGCCAGGGCTTTTTTCATGTTATTTAAATACTGTATCTCCGAGCTATATTTAGCTAGTTCTTGCCATAATCATTTTGTCCCTTTATAGTTAATATCTTTCAGTCTTTGATATTTTATTCACTCTTTCTTTTATGTAGTTCTGAAGGAGAGAGATCAAAACGTGCTCATTCTTGTTTTTTGTGGAGGGGATCTAACTCGGTGTCTTGCTTCTACGTGCTAGCCACTTCAGATGTGAACACTACTCCACCTGTCACTCTACTGTGCTTTACTGAGCAGAACTTTCCATTTATGGGGTGTTACTTATTTCACTGAAGAGCTAGTTTTGTTTGTTCATATTTTCCCTTTCATTTTACGCATATATTTTGGTCAACTTCTTGACAGTTTTTGATGCTTAAATTTCAAGCCTTTAGGGCACCAAAGCTACAGAGAAACCCCGTCTCGAAAAACCAAAAAAAAAAAAAATTTCAAGCCTTTACTGGTGTGTACCCAAATGTTCTTCCCCCCCCTAAATTTGTATAAACCTCTCTCTTGGCTAGGCCTTCCTCCTCTCCCTTGCCTTCCCCCTTTCTTCCCTTCCCCTTCTTTTCCTTCCCTACTTTTCATGGTGAGATAGGATCCCCTTATATGTAACCTAGGATAGATACCCTTTGTATCCAACAGTTTTTAGCCTCCTGAGTGCTAGGATTACAGGCATGAACCACATTGTTTATCTAGCACCCCTCCTTCTCCAGACAGTATCCTCATTTGGACATTTTGAGGAGAATCCTGTTTCTAATGTTAGAGATTGAGTCAAAGCCTCACAGATAACTAAGGAAGCACTCTACCATTGAGTCATGTTCTTAACTTTATTATTATTTTTATTAAAGACTTTAGGAAAACACATTTTAAGAAAAGATGTTTGACAAGAGTCAAGAAAGATAATTAGTTCTTAATATATTTCTTTTAAAAAACTTAGACAGACTAGTTATAAAAAGGTTGAGCATAATGCCGGGTGGTTGGTACACACTTTTAATCCCAGCACTCAGGAGGCAGTGGTGACTAATCTCTGAGTTCAAAGCCAGCCTGGCCTACAGAACAAGTTCCAGTAACCGCCAGGGCTACACAGAGAGACCCTATCTTGGCGGGGGTGGGGGATGGGGTGGGTGGGGAGTGAGTATGAAGCAAGTATCGTGTCAAAATGAAGTCATTCTTTTTAAATTGTGGTTTTGTTTTGTTTGTGATGTTTGTTTTGTACCGGACTTTGCTGTGTAGCTTACATTGTCTTCCAAACTCACTATCAGCCCAGGTTGGCCTCAGACAGTTGTTCTGCCTTCTCATCCTGCGTGCTGGGATTACAGCTATATATGTCATCATGCCAGACACTGTAGTCATTCTTAATCTTTTCTTCTGAACTTTATTTGATTTTACCAGGTTGCTATTCAAATGAATTGGTATCATATTTTGTTTGTAACAAAAACAAGAAAACTTTGAATAAATAAGATTTTGCCAGGTATAGGAAGAGATTTCAAGTGAACTGAACAATCAGGATAAAGCCAATGGAAACTGCAGGACATAGCAGTATAGCTGAATGAGAGAAGATTATGAGGAAGAGGAAATGAGGCCAGAAGATACCTGAATTTTGGAGTTCTTTTTAGAATAATAAAAAATTTGACTTAATTCTTTAAACATTGGTAAGTCATTGGATGTCTTTTAAAGGAAATTAATGATACAATCGCATTGATTTTTGGATAGCAACAATATGAAGGATTTGAAGAAAAGGGGGAAATGAGACTGGTATATCAGCTGCAAAATCATTGCATTTCTGGGTGCTAAGTCTTCATAGGTGACTTTCATTTATTTGCCCTTTCTACTCCCGAAGATGGTTTTCTTTTGATGGCTTGGCACTTACTGTGTATTCCAAGTTGGTCTTGAATTCTTGTCTCTACATTACTGTCTATTTTGAGATATATTTCAGTACAATTAATGTAGTTGGTAAACCTAGACTGAGCACATGGAATCTGGTAAGAACAGTATAGATTCAGTATTTGCCGTTTGAAATTACAAGGCTCAGGCTTTCATTTATTTCTTTTTTCCTTTTGTGTAGCCCTGGCTGTCCTGTAACTCGCTTTGTAAACCAGGCTAGCCTCAAACTCACAGAGATCTGCCTGCTTCTGTGTGTACCATTACCACCCAGCTCAGGCTTGTTTTGAACACTATTTCTGCATCACTCATTGCACTTGAGTAGGGTAGTTAGAAGTACTTAGAAAACTCTTAAGACTGCTAGATTAAGGGTTCAGGTGTGAGGTTAGTGTGGTGGTTGAATGTTACTGAAAACTGAATTTACTCCACTTGCTTCAGTATCCTACTTGCACTTCTCATCAATACATTTAGCTCTTTCAGATTCTAAATGGATAAGGAGGAACCTGTCTTGGTTTGTGTCAAAATTTTTAGTCCACTTGACAAGATTGTATTTGTATTTTTTAATTCATTTAAAAACATAAAATTACATGAATGTTTTTTGCCTTGTGTTTGAAGGTAAGCAGCTGCTCCCTTTGTCCAGCAGTGTACACAGCAGTGTGGGACAGGTAACTTGGCAGTCTACAGGAGAAGCGTCAAACCTGGTTCGAATGAGAAATCAATCCCTTGGACAGTCTGCACCTTCCCTTACTGCTGGTTTGGTAAGTGTTTATTCAGTAAAGATTTGGGGTTCTTCTAGGAATGAATCCTTGATCATCATTTATCACATTGTTATGTGTTCTGTTTTCATTTTTAGGATTTTACTAACTTTTCCAAATGAATAAGATTGAATTTTTATTAAATAAACTCTGATCTCTTTCTTACTTTGTAACTTGTACTGATTACTTATTATCAAGAAAATAATTGAGTATGATTATAACTTTTGGTTTTTGAAGATACTGTTTCTCTGTGTAACCCTTAACTCCGCCTGTAGATCAGATTGGCCCTAAACTCAGAGAAATGTTGCTATGCTCGTTTGTAATTTGGAGGATGCCTGAATAGAGATACTAATTCAGGCCTATGTGACAGAGCTAGTATAAAGAACAGGAAGACATGACTGCAGGCATAGGTAGAAGTGGACGTGACTAAAAGCCATTTACCTGGTTACCTAGGAAACAGAATGCTAATGAATTTTCTCCTCAGTTTATGTTTTGATATATAACGCTGTTTGGAGAATAAACGAGAGGAATATTTTCAGGATGTGAACTCAGGATTTCATGAGGGATCACTGAGAATCTCCCTCTTGATAAAGCCATGTGAGTTGTATCTTTATTCCTGCGCTTCCACCCTGGTCCAGAGAGATAACCCATGGTCCAGGCTGCCACTGGACCACGACATAATGGCACCCAATGTGGAGCTGATCTGCGAACCCTAAAAAACACGGAAGAAGTGACCAGACATATGGAAGAGAATGTGAGGAACCTGTGAGAGAAAATTGCACCACAGATGGATACATGGGTAGGAGCTCTCAAAAACAAAGAATAAAATTTAAAAAAGTGTAGAGAAACAGGACAAAATTTAAATTGGGAGTAAAACTTTGTAAATAATAAGTTATATGGGATAAAAAAAGGTTATTCAGTTATATATGTTGATAGCTAAAGGAAGTTAGATGGAGCAAAAACAAAGACAGATATTTAGAGTCTGTAAACTTGATAGTTGCAGAAATGAAACTTTTATCGCTTGCTAAACGGGTAAAAATGAAGGGAATATGGCTTTTGGCCCAAGAATCACCTAGGTTACTGCTGAGATTGAGGTGCCACGTGCAGGCGCAGTAGCCAGTTAAATCTAACCCATTTGTGGCTAGAAGTCAAGCAAGAGTAAGTTTAGAGAACAAATTTTAACTCCACTCAGTCAGTACCCCAGAGTCAGCTAGTAGAAAAAGGGGAGGATTCAGGATTCTCTTAATTTTATGATTACAAGTTAAAATTAAAAAAAAAAAAGATAGTTAAAAGTTGGCACAGCTATGCCCACCAGATCTTGTGATGGCAGGCTGGGAGACAGAGGGAACCTGTGTCCTACCCCCTGCCATGTGGTGGCCTGGCTTCAGCTAAAAGCTAAAAGGCAGGTTTAAAAAGAGGTAGCCTCAAAAAAACTACAGCTTCAGGACAATTAAAAATAAACAAGCAGGTTAAATATTCTTCTTTTTCATTTCACAGTTTTGCTTCTTTGTAAAAAATCTGCTGTTTGTAGGCATGTGGATTCATATCCAAGGTGGATTGATATCAGTTCCTTTGATCTTCATATCCGTTTTTAATCTATTTGCAGTACTGTGGCTCTGTAGTGAAGTTTTAAAGTCAGAGATTGTGATGCATTCAGAAGTACTTGATTGTACAGAATTTTAAGATTGTTTAGGCTGTCTACTCTCTCCATATCTACTCAATATAGTTCTTAAGGTACTAGCTAGAGCAATAAGACACCAAAGGGAGATCAAGGGGATACAAATTGGAAAAGAAGAAGTCAAACTCTCACTGTTTGCTGATGACCTGATAATTTACATAAGTGATCCTAAAAATTCTACCAAGGAATTTCTACAACTCATAAACACTTTCAGCAATGTAGCTGGATACAAGATTAACTCAAAAAATCAGTCGCCCTCCTGTACACAGATGATAAAAGGGCTGGGGAAGAAATCAGAGAATCAACACCCTTCACAATAGCCACAAATAGCATAAAATATCTCAGAGTAACTCTAACCAAACAAGTGGAAGACTTGTATGACAAGAACTTTAAATCTTTGAAGAAGGAAATCAAAGAAGACACCAGAAAGTGGAACGATATCCCATGCTCTTAGGTAGACAGAATTAGTATAGTAAAAATGGCAATCTTACAAAACCAGTCTACAGATTCAACACAATGCCCAGCAGAATTCTTCAAAGACCTCGAAAGAATGGTACTCAACTTCATTTTGAAAAGCAAAAAACCCAGGATAGCCAAAACAATCCTGTACAATAAAAGAAGTTCTGGAGGCATCACAATTCCTGACTTCAAACTTTACTACAGAGCTACAGTACTGAAAACAGCCTGGTATTGGCATAAAAACAGACAGGAGGACCAGTGGAACTGAATAGAAGACCCGGATATCAATCCACACATCTTCAAACTCCTGATCTTTGTTTGATAAAGAAGCAAAAAATATCAAATGGAAAAAAAGAAAGCATATTTAACAAGTGGTGCTGGCATAACTGGATATCAACATGTAGAAGAATGAAAATAGACCCAGATTTATCACCATGCACAAAACTCATGTCCAAATGGATCAAAGACCTCAACATAAAGCCAGCCATACTGAACTTTATAGAAGGAAAAGTGGGAAGTGCACTTGAACCACTTCCTAAATATAACCCCAATAGCACAGACACTGAGAGAAACAATTAATAAATGGGAGCTCCTGAAACTGAAAAGCTTCTGTAAAGCAAAGGAGTTCACAGAGAGCCACCTGCCTCTGCCTTCTAGAAGCTGGGATTATGGTCTTGCCCATCTATTTCTACTTCTTAATTTTTTTATCGAGATAGGGTTTCTCTGTAGCTTTGGAGCATTTCCTGGAACTAGCTCTTGTAGCCCAGGCTGGCCTCGAACTCACAGAGATCCGCCTGCCTCTGCCTCCCAAGTGCTGAGATTAAAGGCTTGTGGCACAACCACCCGGCTCTGTTTCTTTTTTTTAAAGCGTGTTTTTTAAATCTTTTTTCTTTTGTCTCCCTAGCTTACATATATTTTAAACACACTGTAAATAGTTTAGTTTTTTGTTTTGTTTTTTTCTTTTCTTTTTTTTTTTTGGCCTGAATCTGTCCTTATTGCATACCTCTATCTTTTTCTGAATCTTAAATCTGCTAAAAAACATGGGTAGGATTAAAACTGCAGCTTTGGCGGCTCCATCCCACTCCTTAGCATCCTGAGAGTCTAGGTTCATTGCAGAAGAACTGGTGGGAGATACACTTATAGACCCAACTCTATGGAGTTTCAGGGTCCATTCCTCCACCAATAGCCTGCCATTGGCTGCTTATAAACACACCATGTAAGTGTTTGGTGGCAGAGCCTCTTAACTGCAAGATTTTTGCTGCTAATGCTGAGTCAAGAAACCTCTCTTAGCCGGGCGGTGGTGGCGCATGCCTTTAATCCCAGCACTCGGGAGGCAGAGGCAGGCGGATCTCTGTGAGTTCGAGACCAGCCTGGTCTACAAGAGCTAGTTCCAGGACAGGAACCAAAACCACAGAGAAACCCTGTCTCGAAAAACCAAAAAACCAACCAAACAAACAAAGAAACCTCTCTTAAAGGAGCCACGACTCTGCTTGCCTTTAGCAAACTGAGTCCACCTGAAATAATGTTACTATCAAGAAGCTGTGCTTGACTCTGTTGTTTTCTGTCTAGAATCCCTTTTTTGTTTTTTTAAAGCTTTCTCAGGCTTTATGTGGAAATTCTTGCCAAACGTTTGGCCGCCCTTAATGTAAACGGAGTCTGGGCTTATCTTTCAAGGCTGCCCAGACCCAAATAATCACACAAAAACCATTAATTACAACACTGCTTGGCTGATGGTTCAGACTTATTCCTAACTAGCTCTTGCATTTTAAATTAGCCCATTTCTATTAGTCTATATATCTCCATGAGACTGTGGTTTACCAGTAACATTATGTCATCTTTCTCCTTCGCCATTTGCATGATGTCTCTCTAACTCTGCCTTCTTTCTCCCTGCATTCAGTTTAGTTTTTTCTGCCTATCTATATTCTTCCCTGCCATAGGCCAGAGAAGCTTTTTTATTAACCAATGATAATAAAACATTCATAACATACATCGGGGAATTCCACATTCTCAGAAACAGCAGTCAGCTCTTTCTGCCAGTATACATCTTTTTTTGGAAGTCACTTGCTTGTACTTCCTTATTCAATTAATGTTATTTTCTTCGTGGGTCTCTTGAGGGAGTTGAAGATTAGATAGTTACAGTTATAGATACAGTTATAATATACGGCTACCAGATACAGAAAGAAAGTTATGATCGAAAGTAAATTAGGTACAAGACTTTGGATTCACCAAGATATAGGATAGATATGGAGTATTTTCTCTTAATTTGTCAAATACAGATGGGCCAGACATTGTTAATATATTCATTGCCTGTTTATATTATATATTATTAATATATTTACTGTCTGTATATATTATATATAGTTATTACAATTATTGTATATTGTTTTTTATATTACTTATAGTCATCTTTTTTATTTTAGACCAAAAGGGGAAATGTAGCGGTATTTCAATTGTGTTAAATAAAGCTTGCTTGAGGATCAGAAAAGTAAAACAGCCCCGCTGGCCAGCCTTACAGACCAGAAAGCAATAACACACATCTTTAAACCCAATAGCCAAACTAGTTTGCCATAGTAATCAGGTGCATGCCTTTAATCCCAAAACTAGAGAAGATTATCAAACAGGAGGAGACAGATCTCAGACACAGTCTCATTTGGAGATTCCTGGAGGTAGGATCACCGTTTTTTGAATGAGGTAGAGGTAAGACCCAGTGACTGGCTGCTTTGCTTTTCTGACCTTCAGGTTGAACCCCAATCTGTCTCTGGGCTTTTATTAATTGTGCTGCAAGGTATTATATTTGTTTTTCTTCATCTGAGTTAACTTACTCAATATGACTTTTCCTAGATCTATCCATTTGTCTGCAGATTTCAAGTTGCCATTATTTTTTTACCGCTGAGTAGTACTTTATTGTGCAAATGTACCACATTTCCTTTATTCATTCTTTGGGTGAGGGTCATCTCGATTGTTTCTAATTACAAATACAAATTATTACAAATAATGCTGCTATGAACATAGTTGAGCACTGTTGATGTCATCCTTGCTTAGGCAGAAATGTTGATAATACTTCATGGGCTTAGCTTTTCTGACATTTCTAGGAGACAGAATCTCACAGCAAACTTGTTTTTTTCACAGTCTTTTTACCTGCTCTTAAGCAATAATGCTTGATCTTTAGATGTAGGAGTTATATTGTAGATATAGTAGTTGGAGCTGGGTACTACACAGTTATTTGCCCTCTGTAGTTTTGATCAGTTCTAGTTTCTTTAATGGGCTCCTTCTGTTGTAGGGAGATATGAGTTACTGTGTTCTATAAAATCATGATAATTGTTAAGATTTCAGTGTTTTTTTAACTAGTAATCATTGTCATTCTGTTTTCTTTTTTTCTTCCTTCCTTTCTTCCTTTTTTTAATTTTTTGAGACAGGGTTTCTCTGTGTAGGCCTGGCTGTCCTGGAACTTGCTCTGTAGACCAACCTGGTCTCAGACTCAGAGAGATCTGCCTGGCTCTGCCTCCTGAGGGCTGGGATTAAAGACGTGTGGCACCACCACCTGTCTAACTTGAATCTTCTTGTTTTTATTTTTGCCTTCTAGTTCTCTTAGTTATTTTCAACCTCCAATATTCTTGTGCTAGCTGATCATTTTCTTATTTCACAGAACAAATTGCTATGACTTGGAAGCTTTGGCTCCTTTACTGTGAGATTAAAATTGTACTTGTTTAAATATTCCTCCTCTATCTCTGTTCATGCTCTGGATCTTATCGCTTTTACTAAACATGTATTTGTTTGGTTGTGAAGGTAGGAAAGAGTTCAGTGGAAGGGCTGGAGAGATGGCTTATTACTGTCTCTTCTTCCAGAGGACCTGAGTTCTTTTTCCACATCGTGGTTTACAGCTGCCTGTAACTCTGGTTTTAGAGGATCCGTCAATGTCTTCTAGCCTCTTCTACCACCAAGCATGCGGTGTTGTGATATTTCATTTGTATTTTAATAAATAAAGCCTGCCTGAAGATCAGAGAGTAAAACAACTCCACTGGTCAGCCTTACAGACTAGGCAGTGGTGACACACACCTTTAATCCCAGTAGCCACACTAGTTTGCCGTAGAAATGAGGATGTAGTGGTGCACGCTTTTTTTTTTTAAACTTTCCACGTTTTTTCTTTTTTTAAAGATTTATTTATTTCTTATGTATACAGTGTTCTGTCTGTCTGTATCCTTGCTGGCCAGAAGAGGGCACCAGATCTCATTACAGATGGTTGTGAGCCACCATGTGGTTGCTGGGAACTGAACTCAGGTCCTCTGGAAGAGCAGTCAGTGCTCTTAACCTCTGAGCTGTCTCTCCAGCCCCCAAGTGGTGCACGCCTTTATTCCCAGCCCTAGAGAGGAATATAAGACAGAAGGAGACAGCTCTCAGACAGTCTCATTTTGAGGATTTCTGGAGGCAGAATTTGCTGTTTTGAACTGAGGTAGAGGTGAGAACCAGTGACTATTTTGGTATTCTGACCTTCAGGTTGAACCCCAGTATCTGTCTCTTATTAATTAATTAACCCCAGTATCTGGGTTCTTTTTAATCGTGCTGCATTGCAAATAGGGCATATAGTACATTCAGGCAAAATACTCACACACATAAAATAATAAATTAATTAATAATTAAAATTTAGTGGAAGCTGTCTAGATGTTTCTCTTTCCTCTCAATTTTCCCATCTCATACTCACTCTTTCTGGACTTTGGCTCCTACTACCCATGAACCCTTCCCGTAAACTACTCTTAAAAAGATACCATCCTGAAAACTGTACATTCAGGGGATCTTCTTTGGCAGTGGGCCTTTATGAAGCTTGTTTTACTGTTGTCCATGTTTTTTTTTCCTTCAGTGTTGGGTTTCTTCTTACTTCTCTAAACTGAAGATGAGTTTTCTGCAGTTTAATCAGTAAATACTATAAATATATTTTAAATACAAATACTATGTTAATACTGAATATTTATTAGGAGGTCGCAAAGTTTAAAAAAATAAGTTTTAATAAAATGTTAAATTGTAAAGAATCCAAATTGTAAAAGGAAATTTTGGGGAGAGTGTACACTCTGTCCGGTCAGGTACTCCAAAAGAAGCACCAGTGAGATGACTCAGTAAATGGAGGTGCTTGTGTCTGAGTTTAATCCCTGGAACCTATATGGTAGAGGAGATAACCTATTCAGACAACTGCATGCATATCCCTTCTCCTCAGATAAACAAATGTTAACAAAAAAAAGGAGCCGGAGAGATTGCTTATTGGTTAAAAGTGCTTAACTGTTCCTGCTGATGGAGATTTGGATTTGGTTTCCAGTACCCATATGGCAGCTCACAAACACCTTTAACTAATTACAGGGTACTTGACACCTCTGGTCCTTGTGGGTACCTGCATAAATGTGCACATAACTCATACAGTACACATACATAAATATAAGTCTCAAAAAATAACTTTCCTTTTAAAAAATTGACATTTATCATTTGAATGGCCCTTTCCAACAACCTTATAAGGTAAGTGGTTGTATTCCTGCTTAATCAGAAAGTATTTGAAGGAGAATATGTTCAGAAACAATGCATTTTCTTTCTGATTTGAAGACTTAAGTTTCAGTAAGGGATGGAGATAAAATCCATTCTTTTGTAGATTATAGGGGTTCTGAATACCAAGGAAAGGAGCCAATTCAATTCCCTGGTTAATGGGAATTCTCTGCCTCCACTTAAACCGAAATAATAAAGCTAGGTTTAATCTGAGCAAAGCACTCCTGGGTAATCCTCAGGAGGATACAAGAAATATCACATGGCAAATATGGCTACCAGGTCCTAAGGAGTCTGTCTATAGGTATGGTTTTGAGCAGCCCAAGGCGGGGCTGCCTTTGGTGGGCTTTCTCTGGAGCAGAGTTTTGTGGGTTTTTTGTTTTGTTTTGTTATTTGGGGACAGGGTCTCTCTGTAGCTTTGGAGCCTGTCTTGGAATTTGCTCTGTAGACCAGGCTGGCCTCTGCTTCCCGAGTGCTGGGGTTAAAGGTGTGTGCCACCACTGCCTGGCTTTGGGTAGAGTTTGAAGAGGGCTACTTTAGGGGAGATGCTGCTGTGGTGCCGAGAACGGAGGCTGCATTGTGGCTTTAAGATGGAGATTCCAAAGATCTGTTATTTAGTGATTTTAGATAGTGCTGAGTTGAAGTCGTTTGTTTGTTTGTTTTGTTTTTTAAACGAAAACAGGGTTTCACTATGTAGTCCTGGTTTGCTTCTAACTCTCTGTAGATTTGCCCTCCTTAAACTCTGCCTTCTGAGAGCAGATGGGATTAAAAATTTGTGCCACCATTCCCAGTTGAAAGGTTTTCAGTTCTGCACATGCTTTAGGTATAAAGTCCTGTTGTAAGCAAACACTGGTATTTCTATAATATTAATTTCAGTAACCCGATGACATTTTCCTTGGAAGTCTTTTTGCTGCTTTCTCAATTTAATGAACTGACTCCTCTTAACCGCTGTACACTTTGTTTTGTATTTGATATAGAATTTGCTTTTGGCCACTACTTATTTCTCTTTGGCTTCACTGTGGATTTGCACTTTTCTCAAATATACTCAAAGGTTTGTTAGTAATTGGTCTTTATAGTCTTTTCCATCCCTATCCAGAGTTAGCATAGTAAATGATTCTTTAGTAAAAGAACAGGAGTTTTGAATCTTTGTTTTTTTTTTTTCTTTTTGATTTTCGAGACAGGGTTTCTCCATAGCTTTTGGTTCCTGTCCTGGAACTAGCTCTTCTAGACCAGGCTGGCCTCGAACTCACAGAGATTCGTCTGCCTTTGCCTCCTGAGTGCTGGGATTAAAGGCGTGCGCCACCACCGCCTGGCTAGTTTTGGATCTTTGATCTGAATAGCTTACCTGAAATACTTTAAAAATATTTTTACAAATTGGATTTGAATGAATTAGTTATTATTCCTACTTGTTTTCTGTTCATATATGTTTTGGGCTAGTAAAGTTATTTTGATAGATTCTATGGCTTTAAAAGTCTACTTTTGCAGATAGTAATATACCATATTGCATACCTTATGCAAATCAACTTTCTGCTCATGTCTTGTTTGTTTTTCCCACAGATACAATCTAGTTGTTTAAAGCAGGTGATGGAAAAAGGAGATTGGATTTATTTAGCTTTTACAATGAACAACTATACTGGTTGTGGTAACAGATTTAAATTTTCTGATAAAGGAAAGAGATGCATCCTTTTTTCTGTGCTATTTTCAGCAGTGAGGCTAACTCTTGTTCCTGTAGTCATTTTATCAGAGGATCAGAAAAGTATCTTTTAAATAGAACTTCTTTTAAGCCCAAGGCTTGGTTGCAGCTGTTATAGCTATAGGAGGGGAGCTTTTCTTCCATGTAGAATACATGCTGAATCTGCCTTATAGCTATTGCTGTGTATTAGAGAATATAAAAAGGTTGATTTAAGTGTCCTGTACATACCTTTTTTTCTCTGTCAAAATAGAAAATTTGGGTTAATTTCTTGAATCCATTGTGGGGTTAAAAATTTTTGCAGTGTGTTTGAAGAACAGTGGTTGAAAATTAGGAGATAATATACTGTATTGATTATGTAGTCCTACTTTCACAAAATTTCCTGTGATTTATTAGAAAAATTACCAACTTCAATTTTCCAGTGTTTACTAAGATTTTAACCATTCCTAAAATGCTAAAAATTTAAACATTTGTGAATATTTAAATGACAAAATCCCATCATAAGAGCTAACCTTTTTGCTCTTGAAATCTTAAAAAACTGTGTTTTGATACTTGAGTTAAGGAGTAGATATCCTTAAAGTTGGCTGAGGTCCTACTTTAAGTATGGCAAGCAATGACCAGAGAAAGAATTCTGAGCTTATTATAGCTTGGGTGAAGCTAAGCTTTTGCTTGCTGTGTCCTTTTAGACATCTGGAGGAATGGGGAGCATTTGCTGTGGCAGCACTGTCAGCGATGAATAGATGAATGAATTCATCCGTGCTCAGAACTCACAACACGTGTACTTTCTCCTCACAATGACATAAAAGAGCAGTGAGACCAACCTTAACAATAATCCAGCTTCTCTGGGGGTGGAGAAAGGCTTCGGGACTGTCCAAAGGAAGATCTGCGTATTTAGCGATAAAGAAACAAAAGAGCCTGTGACAGTATCGAAAGAATCTGACATTTGCTTTGTCTATACAAAGGATGAAAGGAATTTTGCCGACTTAGCCAAAACAATAACTGGTTTTGTATGAGTTTGAGCCTGAAAACAAGCAGCAGAATAACATGGTTTTTTTTTGTTGCTGTTGTTGTTTTTTGTTTTTTTCCTGAAGAATTGTTTACCTTAAGAAATGGATGTGGATCGGTTTTATTTTCAGGAAGGAAGACGTGACACGGATTTTATAAGCTTAGTAGCTGTAGGTGGAGAATTTTGTTTTGTTTGCCAAACCTTTTTAATGAGCAGTGAAGTCTGGAAAGCAAAGACGGGAATTTCTTTTTCTGGGATCTTTGTTCTTTTCTTGGTTTTCAAGATAATTTCAAACAAAGGAAGCTATCTACAGAAAAGAAAAGCAAATGACAAGTATTTTCTCTGTTTCTGCATTGATTTAATGAGAGCTTTCTGTATTTTTAGTATTAGCTGATAATTGTGTCATGGTGCTGGCTGGGTTAGCAATGTGGTGGGTTACTGGGCATAACCTGCTGTGCTGAGTGGACTGTACCTCTTTACCCAGCAGTAATAAGGCACTAGTTGTTGGTGTCTGGGGAGTGGCTTTTTTTTTTCTTTTGTGTCTGATCTTTGATATGGATGATTCCAGTATTCTGAGAAGGAGAGGATTACAGGTGAGTCAAAGAACGCTTTAAAAAAATACTATTAGTGCCTTTTGAAGATGTATCAGATTGTTGCAATTATATTCAGTGCATGGGGTAGGGGATGTCAGTAAATTCTTTTATTCTGTCATATATACTTAAGATTAGAGAATTTTTGTTAAGACCTTGTTATTCTACTTTCTTTTTGCTCGTTTTGTTTTGAAAGGGGTTCTTGCTGTGTTGCTCAGGTTGGTCTCCCAACTTTGAGCTCAAGTGATCCTCTTTTCTCAAACCTCCTGAATAGTTGGAATTACAGGGAGTATTATTATACCTTGGTTAGCTATTATTACTTGTGGTAGAAAAATGCTGCTTGGGCTTACTTGCATTGAATTAAATAATGAGTGAATCAATCAAATCAAACCTATGTAGGATACAAACCTAATTTTGAACATTAGATAGGTAAACATTCAGCTTCTGATCATTATGCTTGTCTCTACCCCATGATGAAGTCATATGTGTGTGTGTAACATTTGATTCTGTATAAAATATTAAGAACTTTTAGAAACCTTTATTTTGCATATGTCATCAATTTATGTCTGCCTGTCTATATCTATGTCTATCTGTTCTGTTTCCTCAGTTCCTAAATATTTGGAAAATATTTGAAAAGGCAAATAAGGTATTTAAGAATGAGAGGAAATACAGAGACTGGCAGACCACTTTGAATTTTAATGAATACCTTTAGGATTGAAGTAACTTGTCAAATTCTTTCAAATTTGGTGATGTTTATCATATGCTGTAAATGAGATCATTTTACCCTGTTGTTATTTGTAAAGAACAAAGCTCATCACTAATGTTTTTGAGAATTGACACAATGACGGTTCCAGTATTAATCATAGCTAGTTAACCAACTTATGATGGTCTTGTTGTGAAAAACAATATTAGTTTGGCTTATTTGACATTTGTAAAGCCATCCCTCCACCCCTCAAAAAGCACATTAAGTCCTCTTAATTCCTGTGAATTTAGTGTGATTTCTTTAGTGTGTTCAGAAAGAATATGTGTAGAATAGGATTAGTAAACTTAAAATTTCAGTTGAAACAAATGGTATTTTAGTTACGATTATACTTTTTATTAAGAGAGAGAGAGGGAGTGTGTGTGCGTGTGCGCGGGCACGTGTGACATTGTGCGGTGGTGTAAGCATCAGATCCCTCCGAACTGGAGTTATAGGCATTTATGAGCCACCAGATGGAGTGCCAGGATCCAAATTTCAGTCCTCTGATGGCCCAGTAAGTGTTCTTAACCACTGGTCCATCTTTCCAGTTTCATGATTTTGCCTTTTATTAATATTTTTGTATTGAAAACACTTAAAAGCCAAGTGGAACACCCACTGAGTTCTTCAGCAGTTGTCCAGTTCAAAAATTACCGCGCACCCCTGTAGGTTCCATTGTCTCCTACAGCAGTTAATTTGGTGATTTGTCAGTTGATGTCTCAGGACAATTTTGAAAACTTAATTTAAGAAGTATTTAGAAGACCCTCATAAGTAGTGGTGCATATGCAAGTGTAACTGCTAGTGAAGAATGATTGGTCCCACAAGCATGCCTGCTTGTGTTTCCTAATATCTATGTATTCTCTTTTGTTGCTGGGATTCACAAATAGAATCCTGTTCCTCTGATGGTGGATTTTAGGGTTGTTTGTTTGGCTTGTTGTTTGTTAAATCAAGCCTTCCTTTTCTTTTTTTTTCTCTACTGACTAAGGTATTTTCCAGGATCTGCTACTTTGTTTATTGTAGCCCTTTCTTTTGATTCTATTTTTGTCTAAGGACAAAAAAAAGTACCAAGCTGTCAGATTACATAGCTGGAGGGTGGTTTCTTTTGTTTTTAATAGCTAAATGGTTTCTTTCTTTCTTTCTTTTTTTCTTTTTTCTTCTTTAGTGCCTTAAGGTTATTTTCTAGAAGACTGCACTGATATATTTTGAAGCAGTGTTTGAAAAGCAGTAGTTTAGTTTGTTCAGTTATTCAAAGAAATAAAACTTTCAAAGCAAGATTTAGGTTTGTGTGCCTAAGCATACCAAAGGTAAATGTGAAACTACCTAAAAGTTCTCTAGAAAATCAACGAAGGTACAAACTCCTTTTATCCTATGAACTTTTATTACCAGGTTTCTTGGAGGAAGCAATATAGTAAATATATTCCCAAGAGAAGGGACTTTGTCTGATAATCAGTTGGCCAGACTATATAGGCCAAGTACAAAGCTACATTTGCTGATTGTATGAATAAGCACAACACTGAAGTGTAAAGAATATCATTTTTTACCATTGCTACTCAGTTTTAAAAGTTTAAGACAGTGTAAGTGAAAAAATTGCATAAATACTGAGTAAAACAGAAAAAAATTCTAATAGATGCATTGAGGTAGCTGTTTGCTGGAAATGCCAAAGGAGTTAACTGAAAGTTATTAAAATAAAAAGTTTAGGTTGTAGTTAAATATATATAGCTCAGTTGGTAGAATACCTTTGCTTCACGAATATGGCCTAAGCTTGAATCCAAGTACATATAAACTAGGCATGATTTCTCATGCCTGTAATCAGGAAGTGATGCCAGGTGTCCAAGGTGTCTTAGCTATAGAGTGACTTTGAAATCAGTTTGGGATACATGACATCCTTTCTCAGAAAGAAAATGGGGATTTTAGGACAGGCATGTTGGCACAAGTCTGTAATGTCAACACTGGGGAGGTGGAGGCAGGAAGATCAAGAGTTTATGGCCAGCCTCATCTATGTAGTGAATTTGAGGCAGGATTGGTTTCAAAATAAATAGCTGAGGAAAGTTACCACACATGAGGTCAAAACAGTAGCAGTAGCCAGTTAGAAAAACACATAGAAGATATGTCATCATTACTAACAATAGAATTCCCCTGATATAAAAAATAACCTTTACAAAGAATCATGCCCATTATAAGAAAACTATGAAATGTTATGAGAGACATAGAAGTAAAAATATATTGTAAATAATGGTAAAGATAGCAATATTGTAAAGATGCTGATTTCTAGAGTTGATGAGAATGGCGTGATACTGTGGTGGCACACAAGCCTTTGATCCTTGCACTAGGTATTTATGTGAGTTTGAGGTTATCCAGGGCTACTTAAGGGACCAATGAAACAACTAAATAACTAAGTGATTCCCAACTTTTGGGAGAAAATTGCAGTAACTCTAAAAACAATCATTTACATAGAAATGCACACCTTTAATCCCTTTCTTTTTTTCTTTTTCTTTCTTTCTTTTTTTTTTTTTTTTTTTGGTTTTTCGAGACAGGGTTTCTCTGTGGCTTTGGAGCCTGTCCTGGAACTAGCTCTGTAGACCAGGCTGGTCTCGAACTCGCCTGCCTCTCCCTCCTGAGTGCTGGGATTAAAGACGTGCGCCACCACTGCCCGGCAGTAATCCCTTTCTTTTTGCAGTACAGAAACATCCTTGACTGTCCTGGAACTAGCTCTTGTAGACCAGGCTGGCTTCAAACTCACAGAGATTCACCTGCCTCTGCCTCCAAAGTTCTGAGATTAAAGGTGTGCGCCACCACCGCCTGGTTGAAAGTCATGTTTTACCATAAGACTTACATCTGCAGTGAGAGACATTTGACACTGGAATTTTTGTGTGTGTGTGAATTGAAGAAGGTGCTTTTATAGTGCCTGGTTTCCCAGTTTATTTTGTTGGAAATAATTTTATTTGAATTCTGAAAAGTCAACTGACTAGTCACCATAAACCAAAACATTTTTCTATTAGCTCTCAGCATCATTCTTCCACATCAGATATTTGCCCTTAAAGTCTTCTTTGCATAGAGATTCTAACGTCAGGTTCTAAATTGAGAGTTTTTATTTTGTATTTAAAAAATAATTTGTGTCCCCTCCTTTCCTCTTTTCTGCCTGTACTGCTTAAAAATCAGAGTTTTTAAAGTGCCATTGTTCAGAAGTAATTAATACTTAAGGCATACTGGGAAGCATTATTGCAGCTAAAATTTACTTGGGATTTTTTTATTTTTTGGTTTTCTAGACGATAAAGTTCTCAGCACCATGTTCTATTTGCCTTAGAGGTACAAAGGGCCAGGAATCAGAGACAAAGACTGGAGACAGGAGGGAGAAGGGAAAAGGAACGAGGAAGAGGGGGAAGGGATATTTACTCCAGAGGGACTTAGGACTGCTCTGGAGAGAGAGGAGACAGATGTGGCCCATAGGCAAATGGCAGTTTATAAAGGAAAAGGGGGAAACTACATCTTAGAATGAGTTGGTTTGTTTCGATTGGACATGTTAATTAGGGTAGCTAAAAGTGGCTTTTGAATGCTGGACTTCAGTACTTTGATAGCTGGACCTTCATGGTTAGCTTTAGGAGGAGGAAGTGGTTAAATAGGGGAATAGATGTTGGTGGCTTAGCTTTAGGAATGTAATCTGTTTTTAGCAAGGGTGAGAAGGGTAAACTGCAAAGCCTGTTGGCACCGTTTGCCATTCTTGGACTTGCTAGACAGAGCCTTTCAATGTAAAATACCTGATATGTATGTAGGATATCGTATGTGCCCTCTGTGAAAGGGTCATTTGACATGTACCCCCCCCCCCCCCCACTCACAGGTTGAGAACCACTGACCTAGACAATTAGTAAACACACCTCAAGGTGTAGTGGAGTAATGGGGGTAGTATTCCCAGAAGAGTTTAGTTAAAGGGATGGATGGATGATATACCTTGAGTATGGGTGACACCAATTTCTATCCTGGGAGCCTAGGTGGAATAAATAAGGAAGAAGAGAGCCCACTAGAACAGCATTTGTCTTACTTTCTACTCAGATGCTGAAGTCTCTGAAACCATGAACAAAGTAAATCTTTCCTTTATCAAGTTTCTGTTTCTTTTAGGTATTTAGTCAACGTGACAAACACATACAAGATTGCACACTGAGACTTTCTTAGAAAACCTATGGAAAGATCAGGGAGGGAACCCCCCTTAAGCAGAAACAGCTTAATTTATAGATCTGAGATGGACTGTAGTTTAGGAGGGGAGTGGGACCCTGGTTTCAATCTTTGGCATGGGAGGGGTGTTCCCAAATCAATCTAAACCAAACTACAAATCAATCCTTCCTCTAACTGGTGACTGTGTGTAGAAGGAACAGCGGGCTACATTCCTGCCACCCGGCTCCCTGCAGCCCGAAATAATTACATGGAAACTGTATTCTTTTAAACACTGCTTGGCCCATTAGTTCTAGCCTCTTATTGGCTAGTTCTCACATCTTGATTAACCCATTTCTAATAATCTGTGTAGCACCACGAGGTGGTGGCACACTGGGAAAGATTCAGCATGTCTGACCTGGCAGCTGGCTCCATCGCATCTGCCCTCATTTCCCTTCTTCCCAGCATTCTGTTCTGTCTACTCCACCCACCTATGTTCTGACCTATCAGGCCAAGCAGTTTCTTTATTAATTAACCAGTGAAATCAATAGATAGACAGATGACCTTCCCACATCAACTGTGGACATAAAGAACAAGCCTTGTGACTCTTGCTTACATATTTACTTGTGGGGGTAGTGGTTATTGCTTTGGACACTTGGCCTTTATCCTTTCTTTGGAAATATATTATGGGTTTAGTTAAATACTGAATAATACATATATAAGCAGTGATTTCTCCATGGCATCATTTAACTTCTGTAATACCAATAGAAGTTTATTTTATGGTAAATGAAAGGGAGTAAGTGATTTCTAGGATTTAGTATGTGTTGTCTTTTTCTATAACTTCAGAACATAGTTCATGGACTTTTGATTTTTCAATGTAATTAGAAAATATTTTCTTTGGGCAGAATCATCCTCAACAGTACTTACACAAATGCATGAGTTTGAAGGACCTACAGTGGTTAGTGAAATTGCAGATACTCTTCAAATAATATAATATAATATAAGAGTTAGGGGTATAGAAATAGTTTTTAGAGACTAACATTTCATTTGATGACGTAGTAATTGAAAAGGGATATGTAGTAATTAAGAGAATTTTGTTTTCTTATTTTAAGAGGGATAGGTGTTTGATACACTAATTGAAAGTTTATAACGAAGACAGAGACTTTGAGGTAATGGTAACAATATATGGATCAGAGAAAACTGATGAGCTTCATTTGATGTTAGACTGTATTGTCAGATATTACTGGCTTTGTTTCTAAGAGGAAATAATGAATCAGAGAATTTATGGTTATTTTCATGAACCCTGATTTCTGATTGTGTAGGTTTTTTGTTTGTTTTCCAAACATTCTAGTAATATTCCCAGTGATAGGGAAGATTGGGAAATCATTGTTCCTTTTACTGTCCTTACCAGATTAGAGGTTTTCTTGTTCTTCTAGAACCAAAGACTTTGGCACAGAATGTGGTAATCTGGAGTCCCGGTGTGAAATGTAGGCTTTATGGTATAAGGATGATAAGGAAAATAGATCAGTAAGATCAATTTCCATTCATTCATTCTGCGTATACATTTTCTGTCTTTTTAAAGATTTATTTTTTATTGTATATTGCATATATAGTGTTCTTCCTGTATGTATACCTGCACATAAGAAGAGGGCAACAGATCTTATTACAGATGGTTGTGAGCCACCATGTGGTTGCTGGGAGTTGAACTCAGGACCTCTGGAAGAGCAGCCAGTGTTCTTAACCTCTGAGCCATCTCTCTATCCCTATTTCTAATATTTTATGTCGATTATTTCAGATGCTAGGAAAATGGAATATGCCACCCAAGCATATTTTCTGAATATCCTTTTCCATTCATGCTGTTATAAGAAAATACTGCCAACTGGGAAATTTGTAAAGAAAAGACATTTTCTCATAATTTTGAATCTTGGAGATTCTAAGGTGAATGCCCAGGCATTTTATATCTGAGGGCAATTTTGTTTCACCTTTGTGTAGCTGAATCTAGAAAGGCAAAAAGGCCACATGCCAAGTGAAGCCTCTAATAAAGGCATTAATCTCATTTAGGAAGGCAGGATCCTCTGTGATCTATTTACCTGTAAATATCCAAATTAAGCCAGGTGGTGGTTGCGCACGCTTTTATCCCAGCACAGAGGCAGGCGGATCTCTGAGTTCGAGGCCAGCCTGGGCTACAAGAGCTAGTTCCAGGACAGGCTCCAAAGCTACAGAGAAACCCTGTCTCGAAAAACAAAACAAAACAAAAAGAAAGAAAGAAAGAAAAAAGAAAAGAAAGGGGGGGGGGGAAAGGTACCACATGGCTCGGTACCCTTTTCAGCGGAGCAGGTCACATCCTGCTTCTTTGGTGGTATGGGCAGGAGTCCGTGGAATGGGCTTCCTCCTTCTTGGAATTCTCCTGTTCTCATCACCCTGCCTCTACCTCTGTCTGGTTGACCCACCTATACTTCCTGCCTGGCCAATTAGCATTTATTTAAAATATGATTGACAGAATACAGACAATTCTTCCACACCACTTTATCTTGTGCACTCCTCCAAGCCATCATTCATTCTCATAACATGGCCAAAGTATCTCAAGCGCTGTGGCTGCATCCTGTAGTTTATACTTCCTTCTGTTTCTTAATGTTTCTTAATTGTAGGGGTAGCCCCAACCAATCACCTTGCTTGTAGGGCGGGGTTGCCTGAGGATTTTTTTACTAATAAATATTGCTGGTGTGCTCTCCCCCTTCCCTTCTGCTTTCCTGTTCTCCGCTGGAACCTCAGTTTCTGTAAGTCTTTTCCCAATTAAAGCTAAATATATTATTATAATTTCTGTCTGCCTTCATTTACGCCGCTACATTTAATGTCATTGTTGCTCAGGCTATCTCTAAGTGTGATGCCTAGAATCCCCCTGTAACATATTATGTCAAACACATTCAGTTGCTCTTTTATTGTCCAGGTTTCAGAGTTTAAATAAGGCTGCTGAAGACAAGTGTCTCATATACTTCTAATTTTGTTGTTGTTATGTCTCTTGCTGATCAAATCTTTCCTAGTACCTGGAATGTAGCCCTCACTATCGCTATCCATCTCTTGAAATAGTTCCCTCCTTTGAACTGAGATTTACCTCCAGATAGACAAAGTTGACTGTTTGCTTGAAGTTTGATTCTTAATTAGAATGTTAAAACCCTTGTGTGCCCTTCCTGTGTGTTGCAGCTCAGTCTTCTCAACGTTTACTTTCATACCAAGGTTTTCACTTACTTCCCACGCTATTTACCATAACCTGCAGCTCATTTGGATTTTCAGCAAGTATATCATTGGTGAAACATAAGTTATTGATTCGCACACCACCTATCTGCACGCCTATCTCCTCATCCTCCAGCGCTGTTGCTATTTTTAATTTCAGGAATATATTAAAGAGTAGTGGTGAGACGACGCATCCCTGCAACACTCCTATGATTGTCTTAAACTGATCACTTAGTTCTCCACAAACTTTGACTGATGCAAAAGTATTTATAAGCATTTTATAGTATTCTTATGATTTTCTTTAGGTACTTGTAAAACCTCATTGTTTCCCAAAGTCTTTTCCTCCAAATGCTTTCAAAAGCTGTATATGGTACAATCCTAAAATCTCAGTACTTAGGAGACTAGAGCAACAGAATGTCAAGCTGGAGGCCAGTGTGGGCTATAAATAATTCTTATCTCTAAAATAATAAACATTTCTTAGCAAATTAATAGTAGAGGGAAGCTTTATTAATTTAATAAAAATTTTTTATGAGCCGGGCGGTGGTGGTGCACGCCTTTAATCCCAACACTCGGGAGGCAGAGGCAGGCGGATCTCTGTCTCGAAAAACAAAACAAAACAAAAAATCCTTTTCATCTTTCTTTTTTCTTTTCCTAACCTTGTTTTGTTGTCTAATCCAGCCTTGAATCTTCTATGTAGTCCAGACCAGCTTCAAACTTGTATTCTTCCTGCTGCAATTTCCTGAGTGCTGGGCTTACAAGTATGTGACGCTTACAGTGCCTGACTATATGATGTTCAATCTTAATTATCACTTGATTGAATTGAGAAACACCTAGGAGGTTAGTACAGCACAGTTTTAGGGAAAGCTGTGATGGCATTCAAGAGACAGTTATATTAGAATTCTGGTATAAAGACTGAATTCATAATCTTAGATTCACAATATAATGGGAAGACATGACAAAGGACTTGTATCTACTACCCAAGAAAAGGAGACAGTCTGGGCAATGGTGAAGCACACTTTTAATTCCAGTACTCAGGAGGCAAGGGCTGGCAGATCTCTGTGAGTTCAAAGCTAACCTAGTCTACGAAGCAAATGCTAAAATAGGTAGGACTGTTACACAGAGAAACCATGTCTTGGACGTGGGGAAGTGATGTGGGATTCCCCTCTGTATGCTGTGAATATGTTTTCTTGCCATTGGTTAATAAGAAGCTGCTTTGGCCTATGGCAGGACAGAATATAGTTAGGCAGGATATCCAAGCAGAGATAGAGGAGGAAAGAAGGTGGGGTCATGCTGGTGCCATGTTGCTGCCCAAGAAGCTAGATGGAGGTAACAGACCATAATCCTCATGGTAAAATATAAAATAATAGAAATGGGTTAATTTAAGATGTAAGAGCTAGCTAGAAATACACCTGAACCATCAGCCAAACTGTTGTAATTAATAAAGTTTTTGTGATTATTTGAGTGTGGGTGGCTGAGAAACAAAGGGCAGTCTTGGTTTAAAGGGAAGGAAACATGTGTAGCACAAATTCTAATTGTTCTTAATAAAGATCCGGAGTCATATATTATGGGGTGAAATCTGAGAGATCAGAGAAGCAGTGCAACCAGCCACTAGAGAGACCTTTTCCTTCTACCAAATCCTCGGACCAAAAGGGTGATCATGTCCTCTGACTGACTGCTTCAGACTGCATCCTCAGACTTCACTGAGCTCCTATCTCCTCCTGTCTTATATTCCTCCCTCCACCCAGCCATATCACTCCTGTCTCTACCACCCTAGTGCTGAGAATAAAGGTGTGCTCTCTTTTCTGTAAAGAATCTTTTAAATTTGAAGCTGGGCAGTGGTGGCGCACATCTTTAATCCTAGCACTCGTGAGGCAGGGGCAGGTGGATGGATCTCTGTGAGGTTGAGCCTAGCTCTGGTCTACAGAGCAAGTTCCAGGACAGGCTCCAAAGCTACACAATGAAACCCTGTTTCCAAAAACAAAACAAAACAAATATAACAAATAAAGTATAGTTCTAGATAGTTCTAGTTACTTCTAATGACTCAAGTCTATAATCTAGCTATTTTGAAGATTGAGGCAGAGGATTGCAAATCTGAAGCCTGCCTATGTTACAGAGTGGATTCAAGTTTAGCAGGGACAATTTAATGAGATCCTGCTTGAAATCAAAAGTAAAATTCAAGGTGAGGAAATAGTTTCGTGATATGCCACTTACCCATTCTTGGACTTGCAAGGGATAGGGAGGAATTTTTTTTAAAACAGTTTAATTTTTTATTTAAACATTTTTAATGTAATATATTTTAATCATATTCTTTCCCCTTCTCTAGTTTCTTCCAGATTCTCCCTTTCCCTACCCAGGCAACCTCATGTTCTCATTTTCTCTCTCAAAAACAAAAAAACAAAACAAAAAACAATAACAAAAAAAGCAAACTGGAGAATCAAGGCAGAAAACAATAAGACAAAAACATGGAGTTTTTAATACTCATATATTGTTATTGAGAGTATTATATGATACAGTCTCTTTAAAAATACTTCTAATCTCGTATGAAAACCTCACATATTCTACATTCTTAGGTATTTTCCTAAGACAAACAAAGCATAATTTATGAAAATACTTGTTAAGCAGTCCCAAACTGGAAATAACTCAAATGTCTTATCAGCAAGAGAAAACATTATAATCTGTTACTATTAAATGCAGCATCGTAGATGAATTTTAGATATATTGTGCTAAGTGAAAAACAAAGACCTACATAAAAAAAATTCATATATCGAGAAGCTGAGGTGTGAGGATGATGTGGTCAAGGCTAGAATGGGCTTTATATAGTAAGATCCTATAGAGAAAGGAGGTGTTTTGTAGTTCTATTTATATAGAATGTTCAAGCAGGCAGAAAAAAATATAGTAAAAATAGTGTTTTCTTTGAACAGGGGAATGCTGGGAGGTTTATTTACCTAGAGTGGGCTTGATATAACTTTCTAATTTGATAAGCTTGTTCTGGGTTTTAATAGAAATTTTAGTCATCAAAGTGTGTGCTTTGATCAAAGTTACTGATTGACACACTTAACATTTGTTCAGTTTTCTATTAGTATGTTGCCACGACACAAAATTATGGGCACTTACTGAATGTCTTATGAATTACTTTTGATGGATATAGAAGTCTACAATCTAGGATGTATTAAAAACAGATAGTTACATGGTAAAATATGCAAATACAGAAAAATATCTGTACCACCTGGGTTATATATGTAATACAAGGATTTATCCATCCATACATGTATCTATATGTGTGTCTGCATATATTATCTCTTTACAGTTTTTCGATTTTCGTTCTAGGAAGTTGCTTTTTTGTTATGTTTGAGGTTTTTTTTTTTAATGTTTCTTCGAGGCAAGTACTGTTGGTAGTATAATGGATTGCTACTCTTGTTAATTATAACTTGTAAAAAGATACTATAATTGCAGGATATATATGCTATTTTGAAATTGACAAAATCTATGTGATATTTATGTGGACAATAAAAGAATTTTATTAAAGAAATGAATGTTGAGCTGGAGTGATGGCTTAGTGTTTAAGAGTTTTGTGTTGGCTGACTACTCCTGGGCATGGGGCCTGCCCTAGAGTATGGTTTATATACCCAGTTACACTTTATTGGAGAAAACTTGAGTTTTAGGGAGGATTTTTATAAAAGAGGACTGGGAAGAACTGGGACTTTAAACATTGAAAGCAAGTTATAGGAGTCCCAGATCTTACTCTAAGGGTATATATAAAACCTTGACTAGAATTATCTTAATATAGGTGTCTGTTTATGTATTACAGACACATAGTTTTTACCTTACATGTTTTGAGTTAGATGTATGTGGTTTCATATGTGGATGAGAGTGAGCATCAGCATGGAGGTGTCACTTCTCAGAATAATCTACCTTGTTTTGGGGGTAGGTTCTCTCACTGGGAACTGGGACTCACCTAGATAAAGCTGGCAGACCAGCAAGCCCCAGAGATCTGTCTATAGTACTGAGGCTGAGATAACCAGATTTTTAATAATAAATTATTAGTCATCTGGCTTTTTATATCGTCCCTGGGGAAGTTAGGTTCTCATGCTTGCATGCTAAGTACTTTACTAAACTATCTCTTTAGTATTATAATCATCTTTTGTTTTGTATTCTATGTGTTATAATGTTTGACTAAAATATTTTAAAGCATATTACTCTCTTGTTTTATATTCTTGATGCTAATGATATGAATCCTTTGTAATTCATCACCAATTAAATACTGGTACAAAGAGTTCCTAGAATCCACACTAGGAAGGTGATTGCATTTAGTAGGAAACATTATAATCAATCTATGAGATTTTCCTTTTAAGAGGAAAGAATGAAGAGCTCATATTGACTGTTGTTATCATTTTATTAATTTTTATAGTTTTTGTGCCTATTATATAAACTTTTTGCCAAAGCTTTTTTGAAAGCAAGTAATATGAAAAATTATAAAAACCAAAGAATATGGTAATTGATAGTAATTAAGACATAAAATAAATAATTATAACATTTTCAAAGAATGTAATGTATAGGAAATGAGTAATAAAAAGAAGAAAGTTGGGGTGTTTTATCTAATAAAGATAGATTTTAACAATCAAATTATTTAATGTACACTTTCAAAGCAACACATTTTAAGCATTAGCAATTAAGTTGAAACAGAGAGCCTTTGAAATTTTGTTTGTTTGTTTGTTTGTTTTTCGAGCCTGTACTGGAACTAGCTCTTGTAGATCAGGCTGGCCTCGAACTTACAGAGATCTGCCTGCCTCTGCCTCCTGAGTGCTGGGGCGTGCACCACCACTGCCCGGCGCCTTTGAAATTTTTAAGCTTACATTTGTGTGTTATATATTGTTGTCATCTATTGCTATTTGTATTTTAGCATAACAGTAAAATCTCTTCTGAACGTAAAACATATTGGTAATAAAGGAATATTTCTGATATGGATAAGTTAATGATCATAACCTTGTGTATCCCTGGCTGTCTTAGAAATAAGTATATAAATCAAATTTACTTGAAACTTAGAGATCTGCATGTCTCAGCCTTCTGAGTTAAAGGTTTGCACCACCACACCCAACTCTCATCAAATTTTAGAGGCAAGCGAAAAGACTACCAACCACATAGAAACATTTAAGTGTGCTGTTATTAAGATAATGCTATATATTTCTTAGGCCATTGAGGCAGGTTCACAGGATTCAAATGGACGCCTTTTTTGTCTAACTTGTTTTATGTGTTTTGTTTTTCAGAAGGAATTGAGCCTTCCAAGGAGAGGCAGCTTGTAAGTAGATGGCCCTTGGCATTATGATTTTGTCTATGATGATCTCCTGATTGGGAACTGTCTTAAGAACATATTGTTAATATTTATTGTAGAAATCCCATTCAAGAGTCTTGTTTTCTGGGTGCTGGAAAGATAGATGGTTGACTGGTTTAGAGCAGAGGACCTGTGTTTAGTTCCCAGCACTCATATGGTGACTTAGAGCCATCCATAACTCCAGTTCCAATGGATCTGATGCCCTCTTCTGAGCTCCATGGGCAACGGGCACACTCAGGCATACGTGTGGTAATAGACATATATGCAGGCAAAACATTTATTTCCACTTAAAAAATTATTTTTGTTTTCTGCTTATGTTTCTCATTAGGTCAGAGACTTCTCTTCAGTAATCTTTTTGTTCCATGTTCCTTTCTCTGGCCCAAATTTTACATAACAGTTTAATAGAAGTGCTGTCATGTATCCATATCAATTATATTCTAATTTTGGGGTGTTAAATCTGAAATTCTTTGTGTCAATATTCCACATCTTGACTGTGGTGAAGGGAATGGTTCTTCTGAAAAGTTGGAGTAAAGGTTGCCACATTAAGAGAGCAGATTAAAGCAGGTTCTCATTCTCTTTATTTTATTCTGTATTTATGGTTAGTGGAAATTGGAAAGTTGTTTTTGTCCTTAGATTTTAATTTTTTGTGTTTTGTTTGGTACTTTTTTCATAAGAATTTTTGGTGATTCATTGCTGATTTGGCTAATTAGAATCTGGAATGTGTATTTAAAAGCACAATTTGGTTTTTGGAGAACTAACTCAGTGGCAGTAGAATGTATGCTTAGCTTGGACGAGGCTCATGCATGAAGTTCCCCCTCTGGTGATTCAGAGGAAGGAAAGGTAGAATGTGAATTTACTGAATTAGAATTTCTGTGCTAAGGCTCATCATTTGTTATTTGTTTCAACTTTATGTAATTTACACTCATACCAACATCTATTATAATTGAGTAAGGGTCAAAATTTGGAAAACACCAGGCTGAGGATATGTCTTAGTGGACAGTGTGCTTGCTTTACAAGCATGAAAACCTGGTGTCAAATCCCCCAAATCCACCTAAAACTGGGATTGGTACAGATACCTGTCTGTCTGTCTGTCTGTCTGTCTGTCTGTCTGTCTGTCTGTCTGCCTGTCTGTATCAGTGCTCTTCTTGGGAGATGGGAGGTGAAGGTAAGAGAATATTTTCACTGAATTGGTGGTTTCACCTCCCTTCAAGTTCTCAGATATCTTACAAACCATAGGCATTTCAGGAATAGAGCTTCAATATTTTCCATAAGATTTGATTCTATAAGCTAAATACCAGGCCAGTTTTCCAGGGAAGATAGGATTTTAACTGCCATACAAAATTATCTGTAGTTTTTAAAACTGTCTAGATAAACCTGATTGAATTAATATCATTTTCAAATATATATAGGTATTTTAATTATGGACATTATAGGCAAATGCTCAGTTGCAAAACTTTTTTTTTTTAGTTATAATCTAGTTTTAAAAAAGAGGAGGCATTTATTATTCCTATTCAGATAAGTATATTGCTTTAAAAAGTGATGAGACTTAGCAAGTCTTCCTTGTTGGAGGAGGGCCAAAGAGAATGAGAAGTGATTTATTGGTTTTTCATACACAGGAGTGGAGGCTACAAACTGAAGGGTTATAAATAGCCTGAGGAGAAAGATAATAGGCTTCTTTTATATATTAGAAAATAAATGTTAAATGAATATTTCTAACTAGTAACAGCAGTCTTTCCTTCTCAACTTATTCAGTCCTGTATATTAATTTTCATTTTACTGGTTCAAATGTTAGCAGTCTGCTCTGTACTAAAAAGAGTTTTGGAAATTCTGACTCAGTCCACTGGAATGGTCTGGAAGTTCTCCAGTTGTCCTAGTGATACTACCCGAAGCCTGTGCCAAAGACTCTATTCTTTGACATGTCAATAGTTTCAAATACCTGCTGACTCCTTTGCCATGTGCTGAGATAAGAACAGACTGGCTACTGATTTATTCTTTAGCTTTCAAAGAGGCATCACTGTGAAAGAGGGTCTCTGTAGATAACAGAGATTTGAAATAATTATGGCTATTTTACTGTCAATTTTCAAATGTGAATATTCTAATAAAAACCCATTAAGAGGATACAGTTAACAGATGAATTAAATTGCTTAATGCTATATAAAGTTGAAACACCTGGGTAGTAGTGGCACCTACATTTATTTAATCCTAGCACTTAGGAGGCAGAGGTAGGTGGATCTCTGAGTTTAAGGTCACCTTAATCTATAGAACAAGTTTCAGGATAGTCAGGACTACGTAGAAAAAACATGTGTTGAAACAAACAAACAACCCCGCACACACACACAAAACATCGAAAGAAAAAGGGAAAAACAAAACAAAACAATAAAACCAAGCCAAGAATTGAGGGCAGTGTTTATAGAATAGCTTTTCCTGGAGATAATGATGTATCTGATTTATAAAATGTGATTAATATAATTATTACAGAGGATACAAACCTGAAATGTCATTTTTTAAAAAAATTATTTATGCATGTACTTTATATATACACCAGAAGAAGGAGTATGATCTCATTACTGATGGTTGTGAGCCACCATGTGGTTGCTGGAAATTGAACTCAGGACCTCTGGAAGAGTAGTCAACTGCTCTAAACCACTGAGCCATCTCTCCAGCCCCTAGCTTCATTGTTTTTAAGGAGCTTAGTTTGTGTTTATAGAATGTAGCAGATCTATAAAGTAAATTATGTATCTCACAGGCCTTTTCCTTCCACCTAACTTGTGTGATAACACAGACCACAAATATTTCTGTGGATGAATAGGCAAAGTTGGACATTTCATTTGCTGTACTATCTTCTATTGAGGCTTGTGGTTAGTCCAGCCAAGTGTTAGGCCCTCCCAATGCTGGCAAAGACACAGGGATATTAGTATATGCACTTTGATGCCAATAAACTTATTCTGTCTGGTAATGTGGGGTTTTTGTTTGTTTGGTTTGGTTTTTTTGGTTTTTCGAGACAGGGTTTCTCTGTGGCTTTGGATCCTGTCCTGGGACTAGCTCTTGTAGACCAGGCTGGCCTCGAACTCACAGAGATCCCTGCCTCTGCCTCCTGAGTGCTGGGATTAAAGGCGTGCGTCACTGCCGCTTGTCTATTCTGTCTGGTAATGTATTAACCTCTGGAGGTAAAAGTAGTATCTTCTTTGATGTTAGATAAAGGATGTAAGATATGACTTCATATTCTTATAATTATTAATATTTTTCATTTTCAATATTTTTGTTTTTGTTTTTTTTTTTTGAGACAGGGTTTCTCTGTAGTTTTGAAGCCTGTCCTGGAACTAGCTAACTCTTGTAGACCAGGCTGGCTACAGACTCGCAAAGATCCACCTACCTCTGCCTCCCAAGTGCTGGGGTTAAAGGTGCGTGCCACCATCGCCCAGCCCATCTTCAGTATTTTTTAAGAAATTTCATGTGTCGATTTTCGTGGTTATAATTGCAAAGTAGTCTAGAGAAAAATCCATTTGCTATTGTTTTCAGACACTTACTGAATAGTATACCTCAGAAATTTCTACCATTGTTTCTAGTGTCAGAGTGTTTTGGTTCAGCAATATGGCCGAAGATAGGGATATTTTGGGCTAATAAAATTCATAATAAGCTAACTAATCATAAGAATTGAGAAGAGGTTGATTTTGACCTTACCAATATGGCTTATTCTCTTGTTTGGATTTGGATTGTTATTTGAAATAATGAGAATATTAATAATACATATTTTATAGGACTTCTATGAGTATGGGTATTGCCTAGGAAGTACCTATACTTAGGTTTTAACCTACCTGAAAGATTTCCGTGCAGGCCAGTGATGGCACACTCCTTGAATTTCGGCAGAGGCAGGAAGATCTCTGAGTTCAAGGCCAACCAGGTCTATAAGAGCTAGTTTCAGGACAGGCTCCAAAGCTACAGAGAAACCCTGTCTCAGAAAAAACAAAACCAAAACAAAAATATTGAAAATGAAAAATATTAATAATTTTAAAACAAAACAAAAACAAAAAGTCCATACCCCAATATAAGGTTTTTCCACTGACCCAGCAAACCAAAACAATGATAGATTTATGGTGCCAGTGACCCTGGCATGTTTTGCTCTGGGTGCGGGAGAGGACACGTTGGATGGGAGACAGACAAGATATGCCATGTGGAGAGAGCTTGGGTGTAGAGTATTTAGTGGGCATTCGGAGGGTATAAAGGTAAGGCAATATGGGGGAGAGAGAGATAGAGGAACAGAGAAAAAGAGGAAAGGCGGGGGAAGGGGAGAAGGTAGAGGTTGCCTCTTCAGAAAAAGAATGGACACAGAGAGAGAAATAGAGAAGAGGCGCAAGATCAGCTTGCCTCAGTGGGAAGGGGGAGACTGGGAATGAGCGAAGCTTGTCTTTTAAAGGGTCAGGGTACCCAGGTGACAGGCAGACCAGCATAATTATAATTATGACAGTGTGTGTGAGATGTATCCTTTTGCAGGACATGTATAGAAGGGATCCTGCGGAACAGAGAGGCAGCTTTTGCTCTGGTTATGTGTCGGGGTCCTGGTATGACCATGTCTTTAGCAAGGTACCACCCCCCCCCCCACACACACACACACATACAAACACAAAGGCCCTGAGCCTCTCAGGTAATAACTTGGAACTGGCAACTTACTGGGCCAGTGGTTGATCTAGTCTGGCGGAGAGTTAAAAGTCCAGGTTTAAAAGTAAAATGTTACTGGAAATTCTTCAGGATCCCAGAGAGTAGACTGGGGAGAGACCAGAGAACCACATGGTCTTTCCTTAAGAGGAAAGATGTGTTTAAATACCCTGTAGGTAGGTGTGGTCTTGAGCATCTCTGGGGAAAGGCGCTTCCCTTTTAGTTAATATTGATTTTTCATATATATATATATATCATTACTTGTAGGGAGAACTACAGAACTGGCTCCTGATGTTAGCATGTAGTCTTAATCTGCCCTTTGTCTTAAGCATCTTTTGTTTAACGTATGTGCATCTTGTCTGAGAATGTCCCTAGACAACAAAGCTTATGCAAAACTTAGCTGGGTAAAATCAGGCACACTGTGATATTCCTTAACAGAAAATTTGCATTTGGCATTGTCCCTTTTGGAAGCTTAGTTAGGATGTTTTGGGGATATGGAAATCAACTTGCTAAAGGTATAAGGTAGAGAACAATAACAAAGGCCCTTGGCAAAGGGAAGGTGAGTTCAGCAGCTGGAAAGGCTAAAATCATCCTTAATGTGCCCTGTGTTTTCTTCCATGGACCCTAGTGAACCCATTCTACAATTACTGTTTTTTTTTTTTTACCTTTATTTTTATTTTATGTGCATTGGTGTTTTTTCTTCAGATTTGTATGAGGGTGTCAGATCAGATCCACTGCAACTGGAGTTACAGACAGTTTGGGAGCTGCCTTGTGGGTGCTGGGAGTTGAAAACAGTTGGTGATACTATGCTGTGTAGATAGTTAAGAGCCTGTCACAGTTCACTGGTGTTCTGCAGCAAGGTATGATACATACCTCTTACTTAGAGTTTCTTTTGATTGCTTATCTTTTTACAGGTCAGGCTGTTTTTCTCAGATGATTTACTAATACTTAGATGCCTCTCCTTTAAATAGAAAGATGTATAATAGCCAACATCTCCACAGTTCTTTCTCTCTGCTGTTTTACATATTATTCATCTATATTGGCTACCTTAATTATCTTCATTTTACAGATGGAAAACTAAACTTAAGTAGTTTACATGAAAGTCTTACATGTCTTTCATGTAAATGGTTTCTATGATGGCTATTGGATCAAATTGCATTAGTTTCTGAGCTTGCAATTGTTTGTATTATTATGAAGCATGTCTTATTTTGCTGTGTAGGTAAAGATGACCGTGAATCTGATCTTTCTGCCTCCACTTCCCAGGGCTGGGTATTGCCATGCCTGGCTCCCCTGGGCTTACTTTCTTAGCTTTTCTAACTACATTTCTCACCACAGGTTATTGAAATGATAAGAGAATAATGGAAATTAAATAAAATTGATGCCAAAATTTTATGGATGTAGGTTATTTAAATTAGTCAGTTTTAGAATTTGAATAACTATGCTTGGAGTCTTAAAATTAAAGTCCTCTTATCTTCCACCAGGCCTGGGTTTGAGAATGAATAATGTTGCAGAAATATCTATTTATTCTTAGCCTATTAATTTACCAATTTGGGATCTGTAAGAGGCTTTCATCCAATCCCCCGCTCCCTGCAACAGCTGTTTGTATCTTGCCCCACGGCTCCTGGGTTAATAGTATTTCTGACACAGTGCGAGTTTTCAAGTTGGTATGTATAATTTCTGCCAGAGCCTTTGTTGCTGCCAAGTCTGAGGGTACAGCTGATTTGTGGGGGAGGGTGCTTGTGACTATGAGGGAACAAGGTGCTCTCTGGGTCTCTGATTTGCTGCAGGCTGAGTGTGAATGATGTCAGGAAGATCAGAGGACAGCTGATTCATTTAAGATCTGGAACTTTTCCCTCTCCTGGGCTCTTAGTTTTTGTGAGGGGATTCTGACTGCCATGCTGATTACTTTTTTTTGTTTGTTTGTTTTTTGAGAAAAATGCCTTAATGTTACCCATGAGTTTGGGAATCTTTCTGTGTTTTCACTGGCTAAAACGCCTCTTATGTGAGAGAAGTGTCTGCTGAGATTCCAGTGTGAGAGGCAGATCTTGAGTAGTCAGGAGAATGATGAAACGGAGGAGAGAGAGACTGGGAGCACCGTGCCTGCGGATTCAGTAAGGAGGTTGGGGGTCTCTGACTCAAAACAGGCAGATGTAAGAAAAGTAACTAATTACAAGTAACTTCTTCATTTACTTGGATGAAGACTCTGCCTTGGAAATGTCTGTTAGGAAGAGGGTGGAGCTGACTTTGTCCATTCAAGGTCAAAAGACTGGTCAGTGGAGGGACCTGTGGTGTTTTCAATTCAGATGTAATTTTAGGTGTGCCTAGGTGCTTGGGGAAGCTGGGTGAACAGTAAACCTAGTTTTCCCCCTGCCTTGAAAGCAAGTTTTTAAAGCTATTGTCAAAGATGAAAGTAAAAGCCTTAAGAATATGAGATAAAAAGAGGGGGTGGATGAAAAGCATTCCTCCATTGCCTTGTGGTGTGGAGGGATACATTTCTGCCCTTGGCCTGTCAGTTCCTAACTGCAGGTCTCCCTTGCAGATCCTTTAAATTCTCTTTCTCCTTTGCCTAAGACAGAAACTATTAGGTGAAGATTACATAGCTGTGAAATGAGGAAGAGGGTTCTATTTTCAGGATGGTTTCCTCAAGGTCTCCTCAGGTTTGTTTGGTAAATAAACCTGATTTACCAAATTTTTAATTGTTTTAATTGTTGATTAAATCATGGACAAGGAAAGAATCCTAGTGCCCATGTCTCCTCAGTATGTCTTGAGCTATGCCTTAAATCCCAGAGTGGAAGGAGCACACTTTCTTCCTGCATATTGGTGCTCACAGTGACTTTTTGTGGGTTGAGACCCTTAGCATGTCCATCAATTGAATTACTAATTCACTAGTTCCTAGAAAATAGCACTCATGAATTTTAAGTATTCAAATATTTTTATATACTTTGAAGAAAAAAACAACAACAAAAAACCAAAACAGCATTTACCACACTGAGACTAGAGTAAAAAGATCACAAAAAGAAACATAATCAATCAACTGAAGTAGTAATTAAAGTAAATATGACTTTTTTTGCTGAGCATGAGTTTTAAATGGCGTTTGTAAACTTTCAAAAATATAAGTGCTCAACAACTAAGATTTTTGAACTAGTGTACCTTATTGGGAGTCTTGTATCTGTTTTAGAGGTAAATTTGAAAAATGGTCCTGATGAAGGAGCTAATAAGTAATTTATTAACCCTTTTTCCTTCCTTCCTTCCTTCCTTCCTTCCTTCCTTCCTTCCTTCCTTCCTTCCTTCCTTCCTTTTTCTTTCTTTCTGTCTGTCGGTCTGTCTGTCTTTCTCTCTGTGTGTGTCTCTCTCTCTGTGTCTCTCCCTTTCTTAGATAGGAATTTTCTGCATAGCCCTGACTTCCTAGAATTTACTCAGTAGTCCAGGGTAGCCTCAAACTCACAGAGGTCACCTGCCTCAGCTTCTCCTGTGTTGGGATTAAAAGCATGTTTTTTCCCCCGCCAAACAATCCTTTGTAGACTACAGCCCATTGTATAATTAATTGGCAGAGTAGTAATTAGGAACAAAATGAAAATGAGATTAGGTTTTTACAGATTTTTTTTTATAATCCTGATAACATAGTCGTTAAGATAACTAAACCTCTCATTATGTGATAAGATTTAAGACTGCTAAGTATGGTGATGGGTTCTTATAATTCTAGCTCTATGGGAGACTCAAGAACACCACAAGGTAGAGACCAGCTTGAGCAACTTAATGAGATGGCTCAAGAAGAAAGGTTTAAAAACTTAGCATTATTTTGCAGGATAACTAACATAGAGTAGTTTATTATCGGGCCTAATGAATCATAGTTTACATATGAAGGGAAAATAGGTTGCATTTGTCAAAATTTAGGTATGCTTATAGTTTATTTTACTGTTCGGGACAGTAGCTTGCTTTGTAGTCCAGGCTGGCTTTAAATTCATGATTTTCCTGTATCAGCCTTCCAAGCACTGAGATTGTAACAAGTACCTTGTGTGGGTTAGGTTTTAGTCTGTGTGCTGTTTGCCAGCATTGGTACTGATGTACAATATTTGCAAGTGATTTTTAACCACTTACTTTTCTTAAGCCTCTTGCTTAAACTTAATTCACTTTGAATATGAATCTTTTTGCTGGAGAAATTAACACTGACCCTGTTTTTGCTTTTGTTTTGTTTTGTTTTGTTTTTACTATGATACCCTGTCAGAATCTCTACTCTTTGCCGAGGAGCCGATGTAAGTCAGCACATGTTCTCACCCTCATCGGCTCCAGTCTTCTCCCTGGCTAAAGTCCCATTTAGTGCTGATTGTGTGCTGGCTACTTCTCCTCTTGTCTTTTTCTTGAACCCTCAAGCCCACAGCAGCCCCTGCAGTCCCTGTTCCAGCCGTACACTGCAGTGGAGGTAAGGAAGCCTGCAATGAATTGATTTGGTTATTGGCAGTTGCTTCTGGTCTCATAGATAAAGTTTGTACTCTGCTTCTTAGAAGTGGGAAGAATTTGGTAAGAGGCTGTAAAAGTGTTTAACGGATCTCTACAATATGCAGATTTCTGAAGAATGTAGAGTAGCATATAAGTAATAAGTAGTTTTGTGGGCAACCTAACCCTGTGACTGTGACTACCTCATAACTCGTCCATATGTTTTGTAGCAGAAATATCTGAGTATAGGACTTAGAGAGGTGGATCAGGAGTTAAGAGCACTGTTGGTGTGGAGGACCTGACTTTGATTCCCAGCACCCACATGGCAGCTCACAACTCTAACCCTAGTTCCAAGGGATCAATCAAGCAAGCATGCAGACAAAAGACTCAGAAAAATAAAGTAAAAAATCATTAAATACACACACTTAAGAATAAAAACAGGTGAAATGATTTGTTCCAACTGATGAAAATAGCTCTCCTGTCTTTTTCCTTTTCGTATATCCAGCACTGTTTGAATATATGCTGTTAGGTACTGCATTAGGGTTAAGAGACAAAGCAGGGACTACAAAATGATGACGTCCCCTATCCTCAGAGAACTTAGGTTATAGTGGAAGGGGACAGAGTTAATGAGTGAATATGAAACATAATAGCAGTATAGATGGAGTAGAAATATGAGGGCCTGGGTTGACCATCTTCAGTGTATCAACAGTAGAAAAGACTTCAAAGAAGTAGGGCCAGGCAGTGGTGGGGCATGCCTTTAATCCCAGCAGGGGAGAGGCAGAAGCAGGTAGATCTCTGTGAGTTCTACCTGGTCTACAAAGCAAGTTCTAGGACAGCCAGGGTTGTTACGCTGAGAAACTCTTCTTCTAAAAAACAACAACAAAAAATACAGTTCTTTGTGTCATAGTAATCCCTAACCATAAAATTATTTAGTTGCTACTTCATAACTATGAATTATAAATTGTAATGTAATATGTGATATACAGGATATCTGATAATGCGACCCCTGCAAAAGAGTGGTTCGAGCCCCGAAGGGGTCATGACCTACAGGTTGAGAAAGAACCGCTGGTCTAAGAGCTTTCTTCCTATGTGATTTGTGCAGCAGGGTTCCATGAAGCTGGTGTGGCATAAATTAAGTGAGAAATACAGTGAAATGAGGTCAGAGGAGTAATATGGAGCTGGTCAGATTAAGTGGAGCCATTGTATGTGTATTTGTTTTTATGTTGAGTAAGGTGAGTAGACATGAAGTGTTTAAAATCCAAGAATTTATGTATATGTAAGTTCGTCTGAGACAGGCATGGTGACACAATTCTGAAATCTCAGCACTTGGAATTGGGAGCAAGGAGGGTCAGGAGTTCCAGGCCAACCTAGGTACATAGTGAGTATGTACATACAGTCCACTCTAGACTACATGATACTTTATCTCAAAAGTAATTAAAGGAGAGTGGGGGAGATGGCTCAGTTTGTAAAGGTACTTGCAGCCAACCCTGAAGACCTATTGTCAGCCCCCCAGAACTCACATGGTGGAAGGGAAAGAGCTGACTACCTGAAAGTAATTCAACATAGTCCTTTGACCACCACAAGTGTGTAAAATAAAAATAAATGTAATTAAAATTATCACTCTGGCTATAGTTAGAATGCTAGTGGCATTATCTAGGTAAGATAGGTGCCCTTGTTCTTTGTTGTTAGTGTTTGTGAGGATCCATGCATATGAGTGTGCAAATATGCACACATGCACTTTGATGTGGAGGCCAGAGGTAGGTGTTGGATGTCTGCTTCAGCCATTCTCATTGTTTGAAGACATAAGCTTAACCTCAAGCTTATATATTCAACTAAGATGGTTGGCCAGTGAATGAAATCCAGGGATCTGTTATTAAATTGGAGTTTAATAACAGATTAAAAAATTGCAGGATAGATAGTTACATAGTCAACGAGAGAAGCAAAATCTGGGTAACAGGTAATATAATTAGCAATTAAGAGCATATTAGTGATTTATGAAGTCATCTGTGAATTCCTGTTGATAGAAAATGAAGACATGTCAAAGGACTAAGACAGTAATCTGACTTTGAGAGAGCAGGGAGATAATGAAGATCTAGCAGAGTAAAGATGGGTGAGTAATTGCTTAGAACCACAAAGGTATCTTGGAAGCCAGTTGGGGGTGAAAGTTTCTAAAGGGAAGATTGAGTGATCAAAATGTATATGCAAAGCTTTCTGCTAGAAAAATTAACTGAGAAGTCAAATGGTTAAGTAATTTTTACTTACAGGGTGTTCAGATTTAAATGATGTAATTTGATTTTGGAGATCAAAATCTGCAGGTCTTGGGATAGTGTTAGACATTGGACAGTGCCAGGAGCCTTACCCTTCCTTCAGGCACGTCTTCCTGTGTGTGGGCTTGGCACAGACAATGAGTTGAATGACAAACACAGTATAATGTGGGTTTAGTCTTCTTGGATTAGTTAGCACCCCTTGGATTGGTAACACAACCTTAACAGTATCTTACATTGATCGACATAATGGAAATGTGAAATTTGCTGGTGTTTGGTAGACTTGTTTGCATATTTGTTCACTGTAATAGTGTTTTATTCCTTTTTTTTTTCTACTCGGTGTAAAATACTAGGTCAGTGTGTGTCAAGATGGTTTTGATTGTTTACAGAATATTTTTGTGTTTCTTTAAACAGTCTTAAGATTCTAGGATGTACTTATTAAACCATTGGGTCTTTTTAGGAATTACTTTTAATCTTTGGTGTGACTTGAACAGAATTTGGACGCATTTCCCCTTTTTCAAGGTAATACTTCCGAGTATTCTGCTTGAGTTCTATGCATTGATGTTTTTACAATCAGCTGGGAATGTGGAGTGTTGTGACTGTGTGTTAGGTGGAGGAGCATGTCAGCTCCTTGATTTCTCTAGCAGTGTCCTTATTTTCTTTCAGTGATTAGTACTATACTCAGTTAAAGCCTTGGGAGGTACCCAGCTTCGCTTTGCAGGTTTTCATAGTTGTTTCTGTAGCTCTCTTCCTTCTGGTACTCTGTCTTGAAAATTCTAGCCAACGTATTCTCTCCAAATTCTGTCTCCTCAATTTAGAGATTTTTGGGCTCTTTTGCATATCCCCTTCATGTGTTGCTTCCTAGACATATTCTCAAGGTAGTGTGAACCGGAGCAATCTTAGTGCTTATTCTGCAAGTTTCCCTTCTGTTGAATGTTGTTTTACATATTTTATTTTAAATGGGGTTTGGATATGTTTCCCAGTGTGGCCTTAGACTTTTGGATTAAGTGATCCTTCAGTTTCAGCCTCCTTCGTAGTTGGAAGGAAGTACAGCTGTATACCACCATACCTGACTGATTGTTGGTTGGCTTTAAAAACACAGAAGTAAATCTGGTTAATTTCCTCAACATCTAGAGGAACAAAAATCTAATATTCTTAATTTTTGATCTCATGTTTTTGTTATCAGATATTAATGTTTGACTGATTTGTATTTGTTAAACCTTGTAAAAATGTACCAAGTTCTTTTTATTTGTTTTATCATGCTTTATCAAAAAAAACCCAAAAAGCCATAAAGTGGGGCTGGAGAGATGGCTCAGAGGTTAAGTGCGCTGGCTGCTCTCCAGGGGACTTGAGTCTGTTCAACTCCCAACAACCACATTGTGGCTCACAACCATCTCTAATGAGACATGGCGCCATCTCCTGGCCTGCAGGATACATGCAGGACAAACACTATATATAATAAATCTTAAAAAATAAAAAGCTGTGAAGCTGGACATAGTATGTATACTGTAAAATTGTCAGTTCTTGGAAAGTGAAGCTCGAAGGACTGGAGTTCAAAGCCAACCATGAGGCTCTGCTTGAAATAAAATAAAAAGCAAGAAAAAGTTGAATAATGAAATTACTAAAGAATAAGAGGCCAGCCGGTGGTGGTGCATACCTTTAATCCCAGCACTCAGGAGGCAGAGGCAGGCGAATTTCTGTGAGTTCGAGGCCAGCCTGGTCTACTGAGTGAGTTTCAGAACAGGCTCCAAAGCTACAGAAAAGCCCTGTCTCAAAAAAATCCAAAACAAAAAGTACAGAGATCTCTTTCTTTGTATTGAGAAATCTTTGTTTTGCTTTGTTTTGTTTTTCGAGACAGGGTTTATTTGTTTAACCCTGACTGTTCTGGAACTAGTTTTGTAGACAAGGCCTGCCTCAAACTCAGAAATCTGCTGACCTCAACTTTCTAAGTTAAGCTGGGGTTAAAGGTGTGCCACCATTCCTGGCTCACAATAAATTTTTGGCAAATTAAATGCGAGACCAGGTACTGTGACCCAATTGCTTTCATCTTAGGGATCAAAGCTTGACTCAGTATACAGAAATTAAGAAATACAGTACACCACATATATCAGGTTAAGGACAAAAAACACACAATCATCTCAGTAGATGGAGAAAAGCCTTTAACCAAGTTCCACATCCCTTCATAAAAACAATTAAAAAAAAATCCCTGAGGAAAATTTAAAAACAGCATACATACCTCAACATAATAAAGTCCATACATGACACACCAGTAGCCAGCAATTCCTCTAAAACAAGGAACAACACAAAGATATCCACTTCCTCTGTTCTTAATATACTATTTGAATTTTAGTTAGTGACAAGAGAAAGTAAGAAAGGGATACATATAAAGAAGTATAATTACCCTCATTTACAGATGACATGATCCTATTTTTCTTTGCCATTCATGTGTGTGTGTGTGTGTGTGTGTGTATGCCTGATAATGCATGTGTGCCATGGCACATACATATTTACAAAAAAAAAATGTAGCCCAGTAAAGCCAAGATACTATGTATTTTTTTTACAGAAGAAGCTTAGGCCCCCTTCTCCCCCTTAGACCCTAGTGCATGCATTCAAGAAACAGTTCCTGAATTAAATATACTTTCTATGGACATTTTATAACCATGATATATTTACATTTAAGCCTGTAAATTTATAAATACCACCACCTGGCTCATAACTTTAATTCATTTTTCGACTCCTGTCCCTGTAATGTCTTTCACAGCACAAAGATCTGATAACCCAAAAAGTAAAGGAAATGAGAACAAAAATAGATAAGTAGGATTGTGCTAAATGAAAAAACTTCGTAGCTGGGTAGTGGTGGTACATGCCCTTAAACCCAGCACTGTGGAGATAGAGGAGGGTGGATCTCTGAGTGTGAGACCTGATCAACAGGACAATCACAGCTGTTACACAGAAAAAACCTGTCTCAAAAACTGCCCCCTGCCCCGCCAGCAGTATTGTATGGCACAGAAAAAAGCCTTTTCTAATTACAGGAGAAAATTATATAATTAAGAACCTGACCCAGATAAACTAAAGGTGGAAAAACTGGAAAACACTTTTTTTTTTTTTTTTTTTTTTTTTTTTGGTTTTTCGAGACAGGGTTTCTCTGTGGTGGAAAACACTTTATAAAGGAAAAAACAAGGGGCGTAGAGTAATGGCTCAGTGGTTAAAAACACTTGCTACTCTTGCAGAGTACACGGGTTCAGTTCCTAGCCCCTGCATAGTGGCTTACAACCTTCAGTTACTCCAGTCCTCAGGAGTTTAATACATCTTCTGACCTCCACAGGCACCAGACACACAAATGCTACGCATTTACACACATGAAAAACACATGCATAAAATAAATCTAAATAAAATGAAATATTCCTTGATAAGAACCAACAAGCAATGGTGATGAAGAGTGGTAAGTTGGTTGCCCCAGCATTGCAAAAGAGACTTTGGGTGATTGTTAAGGTAGTCAGCTGTCTCTGTCATTTCTTACATCTTTTGGAAGTCACTTGCTTGCAATTCCTGCTTGCTCAGGTAATACTGATTTCCTTCTTGGGTCTTTGATGGGGTTTGAAAACTAGATGATCATAGCTACTTTGCCTTCATAACTTAGCTAAGACATTTTTAGTATGAGACTTAGACTCCTCAGGATTAGACAGCTATTGAAATAATCTCTGTTATTTGCTAATTACCTTAGACTGGACATTTAGCATGTGTTTCTTGCTTAATGTTGTTCATGTTGGTTGAAGTTCTATTTTTCTATATGTTTTTGCCTTTTCTCTCTCCTAGACAATACTTGATATTATTGTATTTAGGTTTGTATTAGGTTTAGAACCCTCTTATTTAGACAAAAGGGGCAGTGTTGTGGGAGCCTTTTGGGTACATGCCCATTAGGGCGTGTTCTAAGGAACTATGTGTGGATTGATAAGCACAGATATGAAGCATGCTCGCTCTCTTGTCTCATGGTCTGAGTTCTATTCGTAGCTCCCAGTGCCCACAGAGCAGAGGACCTCAGTGGCTCTCTACCTTTATTGTGAGTGTTTTCCAAATAAATATTTGTTATCCTTTATTCTGGGCTCTCTTGGACTTCCTTAATTAAGCCTACACTTGTCTTGAAAAAGAAAATAGAAAAATTGACCATGCTGGAGCTACTGTTTCTACATGACAGGGATATCTCTTGGTGATTATTGTAGAGGAGAAGAAATAGACATAATTCCTAACAAATTTGTTTGTTTGTATAATATGTCAGAAGATGGTAACTGCTCCTGGGAGTAAAGATAAAGGAGAGTAAATCCTGTTATCATATAGGGAAATGGGGGAAATAGCATTTGAGTAGTTTAAAGGAGTAAGGAGATTTTGCCATGTATTGCTAAAAAAGAAGGGCATTCTAGGTAAAGGGAGCAATTAGTTAACACATTGTACCTATCGCTACTTGTTTCTATTTAGAATCAGTAGCCTTTGGAAGATCTTAAGAGGAGGAGTGAAGTTATGTAATTTATACTTTAAAAAGATCACTAGTGTGGTGCTTGTGTTAGGTAGAGAGTAGACGTAGAAAAGAGGATAAATGAGAGAGAGAATATTGAAGTAATCTGTGTAAGAGAAATAGAATGCATCAGTGGTAATTATTACTATGTAATGTTTAAGTAATACTATCTCCCTTTATTGGCAAAAAAAGCTGTATTTTCTTCTATGCTTGTATCTTGGTCTTAACAAGGACATCATCTTGGTTATACTATGAAACAGTATCTGGAAATGCTTGGCCTGAAATTGCTCCTGGTTCTCTACCATGTTTACATTGAATGAAACAGAAGTGGTATTTTCCTGACCCTAAGGAACTAGCCAAGCGCTCAAATAGGAGCTAGACCTCTAGCATTGGAAATTCGGAGTGTTTAAGGAATCTGAAACCAAGCATCCTATCCACAGTGTGTTGTTTCACAATTTAGTGATGTTTCAACGACTGTGTGGGTACCTGAGACTCTGCTCCCACTTGTCCATTGAGATGACCACAATGAGGCATGTAAGATGAAATGCTAGGCCTCTTTCTTGACTGGCCAGAGTTTTGTAGTTAACAGCAGAACATCAGCTCGGTGAACTTTAGGTTACTTGTCAGCAGTCAAGTTAGTATATCTGATTCCTCAGACACCAAGTACTTTCTTTCTTGAGATGAAAGAGTAAAAGATCCTCTTCTGATCCTGGGGAAATAGCTAGAGCCTATTGAAAGGGAAAAGTTAGCCCATTTGTTGTTTTGGATCTCACCTGATCGTGGCGTCAGTTCTAGAGTGTCTGACCTTTCTTCTCCCTCTTGTAGCCGTTAACAGATCAGCCAAGTAAGATTATGTGTACCTTTGTTAAAAGGCGTGTGGCCTAGAAATATGATCTTTGGTGCATTATATTTTAAAATTTAAAGCAGCAGATGTAGTTCATATCAGTTAAGGGTCCCTTAAGTTTCATGGGATTTTCATTTTTATACATAATAAGTTTGGATATAATTTGATTTACATGCAATAGGTAAACATTGTCTTTAGTACTTATAACAAATAAGTACTTTAATACTTATAACAAATCATAATCATTAATATTCATTTATTTATTTATTTATTTGAGAGCCTACCTTATATTGTTCTAGACCTTTAGCAATATGCAGTATGCAAAGCAAACATAAAAGTCACTGTCCTTCAGAGTTCCAGAGTCTAATTAATTGGGAAATACAGCAAAATAGAAGTGTAAAATATCTAGTCTTGTGATAATGGTAAGTACTGTGGAGAAAACTGTATCAGGAAAGAAGCATAGAGTTTGGGAGGGGTACAATTTTAAATGGAATGCTTAGGGCAGTAGTTCTCAACCTGTGGGTTGTGACCCCTTTGTGGTCAAATGACCCTTTTATAGGGGTCACCTAAGACTATTAGAAAACACAGATTTACTTTACAATTCATAACAGTAGCAAAATTACAGTTATAAAGTACCAACAAAAATAATTTTATGGCTGGGGGTTCACCAAAATATGAGATATTAAAGGGTCGCAGCATTAGGAAAGTTGAGACCACTGGCTGGCTTAGGGAGAAATACATTAAGAATGTATTGAACAAAGACCCGAAGGAGGTAAGGGGCCAAGCTCAGGTGCTCTCTGGGGAAAACATTATATTATAAGCAAAGGTAATGTCAGTTGTAGCAGCCTTGAAGCAGAGATTTTTTTTTTTTAGGTTCATCTGTTGTTTGAGTCAACAATTCCTTTCTTGTTATTGCTGAGTAATTTCCATTGAGTAAAATGGTTTGTGAGCTATGGTTTATCATTCAGGCATCAGTGGGTATGGGTTTTTGTGTTGTTGGCTATCACAAATAATAACATATTGTTGAGTTCTGCTGTTTCATCCATTCTGATAATCTCTGCTTAACTGATAATAAATACATTATTTAGAACACTGATACTTAATGCAGTTTTTGGTTTATCTTAGATTAGTATTACTATCTATTGTCTTATATTTTCTTTCTGTTTAGACACTTAGACACTGTACTTCTTTTGTGAGTCCATTTTATTTCCTTTGTGGACAACTTTTTCATTTAAAATATTTCTAATTGCATTTGCTATTGTGTGTGAGCACAGCATGTTGGTCAGAGGACAGCTTATAAAAGTCAGTTCTTTCCTTTGCCTATGAAATCCAAGGGTTTAACTCAGGTTATCTTGTTAGGTATGGCAGCAAGCACTTTTACCCACTGAGGCATCCCATCCAGCTCTCTTTTTTTTCTTTTCTTTTCTTTTTTTTTTTTTTACAATATGTTGCATTAATTTATAGTATAATAAAAACGAACTTTGTCATAGTTTACCCTCATACTATGTCATATTTAATGTAAGAGCTTTGAAGCAGCATACCTCTATTTCTTCTCTCTACCTCTGATGGTATGAATCCCAAAATAATCAAAATTCCTTAAAAATGTTCATTAAAAGTATTCTAAGAGGAACAGGAGATTGGTATGTATGTATATTCCTAGTGGCTTCTTTTTGTAGTTATCCAGATTTGCATCTGTTATCACTTGCTTTTGACCTAAGGAGCTTTATTTAAGTAATTATGTGTTTGGTTTATTTTTGATAAAAGTCCCCCCCCCACACACACAAATTTGTTTATGTGTCTATAATGCTACAGGTGCACAGGTTCCTTCAGGGGCCCCAAGAAGGCATTGGATTTCATTTGGAGCTAGAGTTCCAGACAGTTAAGAACCACATGATGTGAGTGCTGGGAACTGAACGCAGAAACTCTGGAAGGACAGACAGCAAGTGCTCTAAGCACTGTGATATCTCACCAGAGCCTTGTAATGTAGCCCAGGTTGCCTATAACTTGTGATCCTTAGTTCTGCCTGTGGGCTTTTTTAGGTATCAGAGAAAAAGCTCAGCCTACGAAAGCAAAATGAGGAATAGGAATCCACCAAACTGAAAAGCTTCTGCACAGCAAAGGAAGAACTCAACCATGCTGTTTCTGCTGACTTTGTCATTTGTCCAATGAAAAACAGAGTTGGCATATGAGAGAAAGGGGATTGACTGTTTGAGGGCGATGTGTGAATTAATTTTTGGAAGAGACATCCAGAGTATTTAAGCATAGCAATTACTTTCTTTTTCTACACCCTCACCATTCTCTGGGATCTTGTGTCTCTATCTTTCGTAACATTCAGATCTCAGGATTTCCTCTCAGGAGTCAAATCTTTCCTATGTACAACTGTTCCCACTCCCAGTACAATCTCATTTCCTTTTTCTTTCTCTTCTTCACCACTTCTTTCTCGTTCTCTTTTTTTTCCTGTTTTCTCTTTTTCCATAGGTGTGTTTATTCTAGTTATAGGTTATAGACTTCATTCCTTACTGCTTTCCTGGCACCTGAAACAGTGCCTAGTATGTAGAAAGTAGTCTATCCAATACATATCTATATTGATTACTCTCAGTGGCAAAATGAGAGTTAAAAAAATGTCTTTTTATTTTTAATACGAACTCATTGGTAAGCAATGCCAACAACCTGTGCAGAAAAGCTGCAGACTTGGAACTCACGGATCCAGTACTGTTTGTACTTCTCTATACATATCAGCTTCTTCTAAGTCTTTCTCACTTCCTAGTCCCTACTGAAGATCTCTGTGCAGCCTCTAACCTTTACTAGCTCTCTGGGATCATTGAAGACTCTTGCATGATGGCTGACTGCTTTTAAATGACATAATTTTCACCATCTTCAGCTTTCATTTTTTCCAGTATTTTTATCTTGTTGTTTTGTTTATTACTTTATTGTTGACCATGCTGGTCTTGATCTTGCTCTGCCTCACTTGATGATCCTGTCAGCCATTGGTGAGTGGAGGTGGATGGCCTGAGGCTGGCGCGGGAAGCAGAGTTCTTACTGCCTTTTCGTTTCGTTCTCCTTCTCAATGTTTTTAATGTTTCTTTCTAGTGTCATTAAAAATATAGGTTGGCTTTCAAATACATCTATAAATTCTTTTTAGTTAACAAATGGCTTTTTAATCATGATGAGGTTCTCTCTGACCATAGGAAACGTCTGTTGTTAGTTTGTAAGGAAATTGTTTTGTTGAATTTCCAACTCCTAAGTGAGGATGTTAGGTAATTCATCAGTTAACCATTCCAAAAACAATAATTTAACAGACTATTAATTGCCTTCATTTTTTAATAACAAAACACTGAATTTGCAAAATAAAACTGGGATCTTTTCTGTATTTTCTTGTTTATTAATTTATGCTGAGGTTCAAAGTCTGGGCCTTTCATGTGCTTGACAAGTGCCCTACACCGACCTAGATAAAATATTTTGTTTTGTTTTTTCGACACAGGGTTTCTCTGTAGCTTTCAAGCCTGTCCTGGAGCTAGCTCTTGTAGACCAGGCTGGCCTCGAACTCACAGAAATCCACCTGCCTTTGCCTCCTGAGTGCTGGGATTAAAAGTGTTTGCCACCACCACCCTGCATGATAAAATAATATTTTGACATGTATTTAGTTTCTAAATTTAAGTTTACAGTTTAGAACAAGATTGTTGCCCTTGGAGATGTTCTTCAGTTTCCTCAGGAAGCAAACTTAATTAACACTGGAAAAATGCTAATCAAGGCAAAAGTCAGGGCAGTGGCGAAAGTTATTCCAAGGCAGAACACACTGAATTATGAAGTCTGAGTGTTTCACATAGTAATTGCTGAACACTGAAGAATAGCACTAATTTGTTCAACCCAGAGAGTCGTGCTACTCACATGCCTCCATAACCAACTACTCAAGGCCCTGGACTGAGTTAAAGCTGACATTTTGTTTTTATTGCAGTTGCCGGACAAGTAACCGCAAGAGCTTGATTGTAACCTCTAGCACATCACCTACACTACCACGACCACACTCCCCACTCCATGGCCACACAGGTAAGTTATTACAGGTTTTAAAAAGTTTAATAAAACACGTCCACAGATACTAGGTTCCTTTCCTATTTCTCACATTTTGTGTTCAGCATTATCTGAGTAATGCATAGAGAGTTCATAGACTTTCCTGCTTTCTGTGGGAGAATGTGTACAGTGGGTTTTTGACTCATTATGTCACCTTGCCCTTGCAACATTCCTTTGATCTTGTACATCTCTTAAAGCCACTTATGTCTTTTGATGCAGGACCTCTGTTCTAATGTTTTCTCCCACATATGGCTTTAGTTATCTTTGGTCATATGATGATTATCCAGTAGCATTTTGTTCTACTGTTATATGGCAATTTTTTTTTCTGGAGAGACACAACATCTACTTATCACAGATAGGAATCTTATGACAGACCAAAGTATGAGTACCACCAAAGCCCACATAGTGGTGAGCCAGTGAGTTGTATTGGGGTTACTTACAGGAGCAGAAATAGCTCAAAGATAGCAGCATCACCAACACTATATTATTTGTGTTTTAATAAATAAAGCTTGCCTGAAGATCAGAGGGCAAAGCAGCCATACTAGTCAGTCATACAGGCCAGGCAGTAGTGGCACACACTTTTAATCCCAGAACACTAGAGATGCTGGAGATGGAGGCAGACAGATATCTGTGAGTTCAAGGCCATCTTGGGCTTCACAAGTTTGAATCTGACTGAATGAGAAATAGAGCTCACACAAACGTGTTCCCAGCACTTGGGATCACACACCTTTAATCCCTGCACTAGGGAGGTAGAGACAGGAGCGATGTGGCTGGGCAGAGAGAGGAATATAAAGGGGAAGAGACAGCAACTCAGTGGAGTGTGGAGTCTGAGGTTGGTGGAAAGCATTGCAGGTTCTTCCCTTTGTTTGTTTAAGCCTTGGTAGAGATAAGCTCTCTAGTGGCTTGGCTGCTTTGCTTTTCTGATCTTCTGCTTGAACTCCAATGTCTGTCTCTGAGTTTTTATGATTCTTCTACACCCCAGCACAGGTGACAGCTCATAAAGGCTGGGAGCCCAGAGAACACTAGACAGCCTTCAGGCAATTCACCGGGCTGTCCAGTTGCTCTAAACCTCTTCCAGACAGCTCAGCTGGGTTTTTGCTTCTTTTAGACAGCTGGTCTGGTCTCATAGTTTTCTAGTTGGCAGTCTTTTTTTTTTTTTATATCTTAGCTTTGTTTGAGGGACTCTCAGCTTTTATTGTTTACTCTGGCAAGGAGGGCTGTGGATCTGGTCAGTTTTAGGGACTTCCTGAAGCTATTTTGAGTTGTTTACCTTTCCTGCTTAAGAAGCTTCCATGCAAAAAAAAAAAAAAGAAGAAGCTTCCATGCAAGGTAGAATACTTTGATCTTGGACAAAACTGTTACACCACACTTACCATGCCCAAGAATCAGATCGAACAGGGTTTTCTTGCCTTGTGAGATTCCTGTTAATTTTCCCTGTTGAAATTCAAAGGAAAGAAAAATGTGAGGGATTTTTGCTTCATTTTGAAATTGATTTTACATATTAGGACTGAAACAACTTTGTGTAGTCAGTCTCAACTCCATCTAGAATATGAACTTTTATACATAGTGTAACAGCTGATTTATTTGCTTCTGATTAAGGGAGATATATATTTACAGTTAGGTTAGCACCGACTCAGGTTGTCCCTTCCTAGGAGAGGGACAGAAGACCTCATTTGACTTAGCCTGTATTTTATTCTAGGCCTGTACTGTGAAGGTCAGCCCTGCCTTTGTTGAAAGGATTGCTCTGGTACCCCACAGTTCATTGTTGCAGTGTTTACAACAGAACCTCTTAACACAGTGTTAATGGAAATGGAACAGACTTAGAATGATAGGCAAGCTAGGAAGTCATTCGAAGATCACTTCCTGGATTTCCTAATCCTTTGGTACTATTATCCTAAGCCTGACTTTTGTTTGTCTTTCTACAGTAAAAGGGGACGTTAAGTAGTGAAACAGATGGATATCAAACTCATTAAGACTGATACAGTCTTGTACTTTTACCTTTTTGCTCAGGATTTACTGAGTGTTTGATTAGATGTCAATAACCTGAGAGGGATTCTGATTTAAATTTCATTTTCAGGGAGGGGCTCATTTGAATAACTGTCACTTTAGAAGGTACCACCAACAATAAAGGGTTTACAGGGAATTAGACATTTGTAAAAAAGAGTTTTCGTTTTTTATTATATATGTCCCTGGTTTTATTTTAAGTGGTTTTTGAAATAGCCCTCCTATCCTAGAACTTTGTAGAATTTCAACTTATGTCTGACCTTTATTTCCATTACATAAAAATAAATTTAGCTCATCTAGACCCTGTACTGTAACTGTACAGGGTCTGTACAGGGTCCTGTAGCTGTGAACATGAGTACTAGGAAGTAATTTCTACTGGCTGCTGCTCTCTGAGGTGATTGTCTCTTATTATCTCTAGATTTCTGACAGTTTAGGATTAAATCTTCTTTACTCAAGTGGCTTTTATTGAGGACACCACATGGTCTTTTCTACCTTCCTGGGTCTGTGAACTTTAATATTTATATTTAACTTTTGTATTTATAACATGCCTAGTACTTCATAAATGTTTGCATCGTCATCTGTCTGCAAACCGTGGCAGAAAATGTATAGAAGAATTGGCATGAAAGTCCAGTCCATGGTTGAATATAGACTATACTTAATCAGCTGTTGAGAAGCTGCCCTGGTTGTAGCATGCAGATCCAACTTGACATCAGTTATATTGTCAAATCTTATACATCTAAAAATTCTAAGTCCTATTTGCTTTGCTCTTTTGAGTAGTAAAGATTTGTTAATTTGAAAGTAGCTGAATGGGCTGGAGAGATGGCTCAGTGGTTAAGAGCATTGCCTGCTCTTCCAAAGGTCCTGAGTTCAATTCCCAGCAACCACATGGTGGCTCACAACCATCTGTAATGAGGTCTAGTGCCCTCTTCTGACCTGCAGACACACACACGGACAGAATATTGTATACATAATAAATAAATAAACATTTAAAAAAAAAGAAAGTAGCTGAATAAATTGTTTACAGTTCAATTTAGTATTAAGTATCTCTTTTATATTTTAAATTATGTTTAAGTATTTGCATGTGAGCACAGGTTCCCCTGGAGGCCCAAGATGTCAGATTCCTGCTGTGGCTAGAGTTATAATTGATTACAAAAGTTGTTGAGTAGCTGGGCGGTGGTGGCGCACGTCTTTAATCCCAGCACTCGGGAGGCAGAGGCAGGCGGATCTCTGGGAGTTCGAGGCCAGCCTGGTCTACAAGAGCTAGTTCCGGGATGGGCACCAAAGCTACAGAGAAACCCTGTCTCAAAAAACCAAAAAAAAAAAAAAGTTGTCAAGTGTTGTGAACTGAATTCTAGACCTAGGAGAGCGCCATGAGGTCTTAACTGCTGAGCTATCTCTTTAGCCCATAGTATTAAATATCTTATAAACAGGTATAATTCTAGTAAAATTGGTTTTATAGGAACTTCTGGAAATGGACATTTCTTAGTTTTGTTTTATTTGGGGGGCGGTGTGAGAGAGAAACAGACAAGACACTGGGGTTCAAACCTAGGACCTTTTCATACTATACTTCCTAGTCTTTTTAAAGTGATCCTTATTTTTTTCGATTAGTTTTAGGCTGATAGCAAAATTCATATTCTCTGTCCCCACACACGAAGAGACTCTATTGTCAGTATTCCTATCAGTATGGTACATTTGTTACAGTTGGTAAACCTATCTGTCATATTTCTACCCAAGCAGTAGTTTTGCATTTATTACTGATAATACACATTAAACACACTTAAAGTACCATGTAGAACATTTCTGCTACTATACCTGTTTTGTTGATTTTCTTCAAGTGTTGAACTAGCTTGCATTCCTGAGTTAAGTCCTCCTTTGTACCGGCACAAAATAAAGGCAATGCAGATATCAAAGAATATTTACCAGTTTATTGTTAAACTTACTGAACCAAAGTTCCAGCGTAGCACAGGTAGCGAGGAACAAAAGGGCCGAGCCGCCTCTCCGCGCACTCTTTATTGGCAGGGATTAGCCTGAGGCAAACCCCGCCCTCTAAAGGGAGCTGATTTAACCCCTTTATCTCCCCCTTTTGTCTAAATAAGACACAACTAAACCAAATATAACTATAACAATAATAACAAATGATAAATATAACAAACAATATTGAGAGCAAAAGTTTTGCTAAAGAGTAACTACAATTAAATAATCTTCAACTCCATCAAAGATCTGAGAAGGGAGTAAATATTACTTAACAAAAAAGAGATATCCAAAATGTGCAACAAATGACAGAGACAACTGACTGCCTGGGCAATCACCCAAAATCTCGTTTGCAATGTTGAGTCAACCAACTTTGGCTAAGGCCTAACATAACTGACATACCATTCTCAAATGCAAGGAACTTTCTTAGGATTATCCTACCCTGTCTTGGCAAGATAAGACAATCCTGTTTATATCTTAGTCAGTAGTTGAGGTATGGGTTTTTCTTAACCCAAAGGCCAGTTCTGCCAGGCAGACAAGCTCCCAGTGGAGTGTCTTTGGTGCTCAACGTTCTCTCGGGAGTAGAGTGGTGTTGCCAGGAGTAAATTGTGTCTCGATGGCACAGAATTCTAGGTTAGATTAAAGGCCATTTTCTACAGCTCTTCAAAGAAGCTGAAGATTATACTATCTATACTGAAAATAATCTCTATGTATCTAAAAGACCTGATTAACCTAAAAATAATATGACAAACATGTAATTCTCAATACCTATCTAATTTGAAAACTAAGGGAATAAACAATTGTGCAATGTATGAAGACAATGATCTTCACTTGTAAACAATGTCATTACTTATCAAATGTAAACAATGTTATTACATAAATAGGACCAGAGGTAGAAATGTACATTGTGATATGATAGATGTATCCATACAATATAAGCATACTCTTATACCAAAATAGAGGTAGGAACACTCACATTCAATATTCAATATATCAATATACAAAAAACAGTACCAACATAATTTTCTAAAAACAGTAAGTCACAAATACCAATCATCCCATCAACCCAGTTAATCCCCCTCTTTTTTTTTTTTTTTTTTTTATATATATATCCCTAATTCCATACAATATCTCCCCGTCCCCTCACCCCTAAACCAACCACTAAAAGATGTCCCTAACCCTGTGGGCAAACTCTGTTGGGAGAGGGGACGTCTTAGATTGCTTCTAGCTGACATGGGGGCGACGTTCTTCTTAGGGGCCCCTGTGAAAGCAAACGATGGTAAAATTCCCAAATTAACCTTTGACTTAAGAAGACTATAACTAGTCTCTGTGTGTTTCGAGAAGGTCCGGCCAGAGCGTCGTCAAAAATGTGCATCATATGAAATTGTCTCTTGCAAATTGGTACCAAAAAACAGATCCAAAATTAGTGCTTAAAAAAAAATTCATGACGTCATAAAAACCAGATTGAGTTGATGTTGTGGGGCCTCATCTTCATCCTGGAAACTTCAAAAATTACTGTAGGAAAATATGTTGCTTGTTATGGGAAATTTAAACATTAACAACAAGGACTTATACTGACATATAAAGAAAGACACAGATGTGAGGGAAGGCAAAGAAAGTTTATCAAGTATAAAATTATTTTTATTTTGTCCCATTTCATGGCTCCTGACCTGAGACAGAAACTTTGAAATATCTCTTATCAACAGGCTTGGAATTGAAGAAGGACTGAGCCATAGTCCAACTCCAAAACCAGCTCTACACATTTATAAAGAAGTGTTCAATAAAACATATAAATATAGATAAATATATATAAAACCAATACTTACGATACGTATAGAATTTTATTGTTGATGTTTAATGGGTCGTATCTATTTTCCATCCATCAGTAATTAAATATTCAGGGTCCCTCAAATTCTTTGGAGGTGAATATTTTCCTGTGGAGATAAGAAAAGAACCCTGCCCCCATCCTATTAGTAAACCTTACCATCTGTATGTCGGTCATCCTTGTGAATGAATTGTTATTTATCTTTTCCAAGTGACATCTCTTCCTCAAACCGAACCTTTATTAATTTTGACGGTATCCATAATTTTTCCTCACCTGTGGAGATAAGAGCAAAACCCCTTCCCCAACGCAGCACATCTCCTGGCTTCCATTGTGAGGTCAGTACATCCTTAAAATAAACTGGTTGATTTAGTTCAGCAGACTTTTCCATTATCCAATGTCTTTCTGCAGCCGTCGTTCCCTTCTCGTTAGCGTTGAGAAAATTCAAGGTTAACAAAGCATTATGTAACCTATTTCTAGGGGTGTTTTCCACCCCTTTCTGTTTGTTCAACATATCCTTTATAGTTCGATTTGATCTTTCTATGACTGCTTGACCTGTAGGATTGTATGGTATACCTGTAACATGCTTGATATTGTAATGATCAAAAAACCGTTTCATCTTCCTAGAGACATAAGCAGGACCATTATCTGTCTTTATTTGTGTAGGTATACCCATGATAGCCATGACTTCTAATAAATGAGTGATTACTGAATCAGCTTTTTCTGAACTTAAAGCAGTTGCCCACTGAAAGCCTGAATAAGTGTCGATGGTGTGATGAACATATTTCAATTTGCCAAATTCTGCAAAGTGGAACACATCCATCTGCCAGATTTTATTTCTATGAGTGCCCTTTGGATTAACTCCTGCTGGCAGTGGCGTTTGGTTATAGAAAGAGCAGGTAGGGCATTTCTTCACAATCTCCTTAGCTTGTTGCCATGTAATAGAAAACTCTTTCTTCAAACCTTTGCTATTAACATGATGTTTTTTATGAAATTCAGAGGCTTGAAGCACACTACCAATCAATAATTGATCAATTTCTGCATTACCTTGTGCTAGAGGACCTGGCAGACCCGTATGGGATCGGATGTGTGTTATGTACATAGGGCAAAGCCTGTTCCTGATCAAATCTTGAACCTGGATAAACAATGAGGTTAGTTCTGTATCATCAGGTATAAATTCAGCAGTTTCAATATGTAAAATAACTCTTTCTGCATATTGTGAATCAGTAACTATATTAATAGGTTCTTTAAAATCTCTTAGTACCATAAGAATGGCATATAATTCTGCCTTCTGGACAGAATCATAAGGACTTTGTTCCACCTTACCCAAGTCTTCTGATTTGTAACCTGCCTTCCCTGATTTATTGGCATCAGTATAGAATGTACGGGCTCCAGTTATTGGAGCATCACGGACTATTCGAGGAAGGATCCAAGAAGTTCTCTTTATGAAGTTGAGCCGCTTGCTTTTTGGATAGTTGTTATTAATGTCTCCCAAAAAATTAGCACAAGCTCTTTGCCATGGTTCATTATCTTCCCATAATTTCTTTAGTTCATCAGCAGTGAAAGGCACTATAATTTCTGCTGGGTCTATGCCTGCTAGTTGACGAAGTCTCAGCTTGCCTTTTATAATTAACTCAGAGACTTTTTCCACATAAGTTTTCAGTTTCTTACTTGGTTTATGTGGTAAAAAGATCCATTCCAAGATAATATCATCTCTCTGCATTAAAATTCCTGTAGGAGAAATTTTTGATGGTAATATGACGAGAATACAATCGAGCTCTGGATTCACTCTGTCCACATGTGCCTGTTGTAATTTATCCTCAATCATTGTCAGTTCCTTTTCTGCTTCAGCTGTTAATTCTCTGGGACTGTTTAAATCTTTATCACCATCCAAGGTCTTGTTCAAATGAATTATTAGATCAGGTGTTATCCCAATAGTTGGTCGTAAACTGGAAATGTCTCCTAACAGTCTTTGAAAGTCATTAAGAGTCCGTAAGCGATCTCTCCGAATTTGTGCCTTCTGTGTCTTAATTTTTTGCAAACCTATTCTATAACCTAAATAATTAACAGAATCTCCCTTCTGAATCTTTTCAGGAGCAATTTGCAATCCCCATTTAGGTAACAGTATCTGTATTTCTTCAAACAGCCTGTTCAAGGTATCTATGTTTGAATCAGATAACAATATGTCGTCCATGTAATGGTATACAATAGATTTGGGAAATTTCTTGCGTATTATTTGCAATGGTTGGTTCACAAAATATTGGCACAGGGAGGGGCTATTTAACATACCCTGGGGGAGGACGGTCCAGTGGTACCTCCTCGAAGGTTGAGAATTGTTATAAGTAGGCACTGTGAAGGCAAATTTTTCTCTATCTTCTTTTTGCAAAGGTATAGTGAAAAAACAATCCTTCAAATCAATAACTATGAGAGGCCATCCTTTTGGTAATAAAGAGGGCAACGGAATTCCAGATTGCAGAGGGCCCATAGGTTGAATAACCTTGTTGATGGCCCTGAGATCTGTCACCATTCTCCATTTACCTGATTTTTTCTTAACCACAAATACAGGAGAATTCCAAGGGCTGGTAGATTCTTCTATATGTCCAGCATCTAGTTGCTCTTGTACCAGCTGTTCTAAAGCCTGTAGCTTTTCCTCAGCTAAAGGCCATTGCTTTGTCCATATTGGTTTCTCAGTCAACCATTTTAGAGGCAAGGCTGTTGGTATTTCTGAAGGGACATCAATTGCTTGTTCCTGCACAGCCCTAATGGCCGGTTTTGTCCTTTTGTAATAATTTTTAATATTCCTTTCAGAAATATGGGCTCTAGAAGTAGCAGGAATGTTAATTTGAGTATTCCATTGTTGTAATAGGTCACGACCCCATAAATTTATTGCAATATTGGCTACATAAGGCCTTAATTTTCCTATTTGTCCCTCAGGCCCTATACATTCAACCCATCTCGTGCTCTGCCTTACTCGAGATAGGGTTCCAATTCCCAGGAGCTGAACATTTACATTCTGAAGAGGCCAATATGGATGCCAAGATTCTGGGGTAATGATACTTACATCAGCACCTGTGTCCAGTAGGCCAGTAATAAAAATGCCATTTACACACACTCTCAGCTTAGGTCTTTGATCATTTATAGAAGTTTGCCAAAACACACGTAACTCATCTTTCTGATTACTATTGCTTGTAACAGTAGGCATGTGGCTTTCTAATTGTCCTGACGAGGCATGTTCTCTGCAGAAACTGGGAATGTCTGAACCATGTTTGCCATGGGGGCCTGAGAGGCCCCCCCTCTCACGTTTCCCGTCTGTATCAGGTTGCCTTGTCTATCTCTTGTAGACCTGCATTCATTCGTCCAATGTCTGCCCTTCCCACATCTTCTACATAAACCTGAAGGCTGATTTCTTCTATTCCTGTTATTTTTAGAAGACGCATTATTATTATTTCTGAAAACCCGTTGTTTACAATTCCTTTTCATATGACCCATTTTGCCACAATTAAAACATTTGGTATTCTGGTGTCTCCTTTTACCATTGGAAATTGCTTCTTCTACCCATGCTTCAGTGCCATAGTCAAATGTGTCAACATCTAGTGTATGCAAGACCCATTCTTCCAAGGACGCTGATCTGAACATTAAAGGCCTCAAGATCCTTTTGCATTCCACATTAGCATTTTCATAGGCCAAAGACTCAATTATTATACGTCTTGCTTCTGGGTCAGGTATCCCCATTTGTACAGCTTTAGTTAATCTTTGTAAAAAGTCACTAAAGGGTTCTCTCTGACCCTGTTTAACTGTGACAAATGATTCCATTCTCTGTCCTGGGTCTTGTACTCTGTCCCAAGCCCTTAAGGCTGCTGTAGTACACATAGAAAGTATGTTTTCATCCAAATTAGCTTGTTCCTGAGGGTCTGAAAAGAGCCCTTCACCTAGAATTTTATCTAGGGAAACGTCAATTCCCTTCGCCTTTTCCTGCTGTTTTAAAAGTCTAGCTTCTTGCCTGAATAAGCATTTCCATTTTAAGTGCGGTCCACTCTCAAGGACCGCGGAGCTCAGCTGGAGCCAGTCCAAGGGGGTTGCTTTGCTTGTTGTGGCCCAAGATTTTAGCATCTCTTTAACAAAAGGGGAGTGCATCCCAAAAGACATGATGGCCTGTTTAATTTCTTTGAGATCATTCATACGGACAGGCTCCCATGTATCTTCCTTGATGACCCTAGGGTTTCTGGAACCAACCACCTTTTCTGTTGTTATTACAGGAAAGGCATGTAGAGCTGTAGGTAGAGCTTTGTGAAAATTGTCCCGGAGGGATTTATCCACAGATGTAGTTAAAATTTGCCTTTCTACCCTTTGCTCTTCTTCTTCAGAATTTAGAAATTCCTCAATCTTTTCAATTCTATTCACCATTGCTTTTTGTAATGTCTGAATCTCCTGCCCAGAATTATGTTCTAAAGCCTTCATTGAGGATTCTAGAGTATGAAATTTGTCCAGTAGAGATAACTTGTCATCTTTGGACATAATTTTTATGGCATAAACCGTGCCTTCTTGTATTGACAATCTTTCCGCCAATCTGTCATACGCTTTAGACAAAATTTGATTGTCACATTCAGCAGTTTTGATTCTCTCAGTTAACGTTTCAGTTCCTACAGAAAGGGACTGCTGAAACTTACGATCTAATTCAGCTGTTCCTTCTTCCATAGTAATGAATTTCTCCTTAACATCAGAAAGGGACTGCTGAAACTTACGATCCAATTCAGCTGTTCCTTCTTCCATAGTAATGAATTTCTCCTTAACATCAACCTGTACTTTTTTTAGATTTTGCTCAGTTAACCGAGTCATGTTAAACAAAGATTTGTTTTCTTCCTGGAGAACTTCAAACTGATTCTTGAGAAGATTGTTGTCATTCTCAATAGTTTTTAAACGTTCAACCTCTGCCTTAAGAGATTTGATCATTTTCCTATTATCAAACCAAATAGTGCTAAGGAAAATTAAGAATCCCAGGAATATCCATATATGTGGTGTGGTAGACACCTCTTGTAAGATCTCCCAAATGGTGCATTCAAAAGAACTATTGAAATAGGCTGAGGTCACGTTGTCAGACATTATTTAGAAAAGAAAAAGTTCTCTTACCTGTAATAACTGGTTCCTGCCAGTGGTGGTGAAAGAGCCCAGTTGAATCCACGTGTCCTAAATCTGAAATAAAAGGACTCAAAAACAAAATTGAAACAGACACCAAGCTGATAAGTATTTTTTGCCGGGGCTCTCAGGCCGCTGTCAGGTGACCTGAGCGCTGGCGGCGGTGGGGGTGGGAGGGGGAGCAGACACAGGCAGCGCGCGCGCCGGCGGGCGGGTTGCGCACGGGAAATCTGGCCGGGGCGGCTCGGAACAGAGTCTTAGGCGCTGTTAAAAAGGCTCTGTCGAATCAAACTAACTGCTTGATACTCTAACAAGCAGCAGGGAAAATCGAGTCGCTGAGAATCTCAGCTGTTTCAGCACGCGCCCAGAGAGACAGCTGCAGCGGCTCGGGGTGCAAGAGACTCCAATTCGGGGCCGGTTCTCGGCAAGGCCCCACGGGGGAGGCGCCAGATGTACCGGCACAAAATAAAGGCAATGCAGATATCAAAGAATATTTACCAGTTTATTGTTAAACTTACTGAACCAAAGTTCCAGCGTAGCACAGGTAGCGAGGAACAAAAGGGCCGAGCCGCCTCTCCGCGCACTCTTTATTGGCAGGGATTAGCCTGAGGCAAACCCCGCCCTCTAAAGGGAGCTGATTTAACCCCTTTACTCCTTGGTCATGGAGTACAGTTCTTTTTAAGCATCGCTAGATCAAGTTGTTAATAATTTATTGGTAACTTTGCATTTGTTCCTGAAAGATAATAGTCTGTGGTTTTCATTTTTGTGTTTTTCCTAATTTGGGTATTTGGTAAATGCTGGCTTCAGAGTGAACTGAGGTGTATTCTTTACACTTCCTTCTTCTGGAAAGCTTGTGAAGAATGGGTATAATTTTTTGTGAAATGTCTGAATTTACTTTTGGAGCCTGGCCTGGAAGTAGCTCTTGTAGACCAGGCTGGCCTCGAACTCACAGAGATCCACCTGTCTCCCGAGTGCTGGGATTAAAGGCGTGTACCACCACCACCTGGCTTTTACCTGTTTCTAATATGGAATAGTTTGTCAAATTATGTCTTACAAAATTAGTCCATTTAAATTAGATTATGAGATTTGCAGACATAGAATTCTTCATAGTATTTTTATTAATACTTTTATTTCTTGAGGTTGTTAGTGATAACCAACCCTTAATTCCTGATCCTAGTAATTTGTCTGTCTTCTTCCCTGCCTTTTGTGTTCTCTCACGTGCTCTTCCTCAACCTTACTTTGATATTTGGTTTGTCTTTTCAAATAACCAACTTTAGGGTTATGTTAATTTTTCTCTATTTCTTGTTTCTAATTTTATCATATCTCTGGATTTTATTACTTTTCTTCTGCCTAAATAGTTATTAATTTGATTTACTTTTTTCCCTACTTTCAAAAAGTGTAGATTTAGAACATGAGTTTGAATTGTCTAATCTAACATGCGTCAGTGCTTTGGAGTACTGACTTCACTGTGCAGCTCACAAATTTTGATAAATTGTGCTTTCATTTTTATTTTAAAATACTTTGAAGGGTTTTGAGGGTTAGATAATGGATACTTGGAGAGTTTTCCAGATATATTTCTTTTATTGTTTTCTAACTTAGTTAATTTTGTTCTAAGAAGATATGAAATAATTTCTGTTCTTTTTAGCTTGGCGAGGTATATTTCGTTACCAAGAATGTGGTGTCTCTTTTGATCATTGTTTCATATGAACATTGAAAAAGTATGTAAATGATTATTTTATATTCATGTGATTTACTATGATGAGCTTGACTAAGTCTTCAGTAGCCGCCATTTCTGTTGGATAGACATTCAAATTTCTAACTGTTATGTCATCGTATATCACTCCTGATTCTGTTATTTTTTGCCTTATGTGTTTTGATGCTCTATTGTTTGGCAAATACAGTTTTAAGACTTGGCATACTGGAGCTGGAGAGATGACTCAGTGGTTGAAAGCATCCAGATTTGGTTCCCTGGTGTGCTCTTCTCCACGGTGGTGGCTTCAGGTGTTCTTGGGGATCTAACTTTTTTTTTTCTGGCTTCTTCAGGCACCAGGCATTCATGTGGAACACATACATACATGCAGGCAGACAAAACCACTCATACACATAAAATAATAATAAATCTTTATTTTAAAAATCCTGCTGTGTGTTGTTTTTTAAACAAGTTCTAGGTATTAAACTGTATGCTAAGCTAAGTACCCTATCACTGGAGTAATCCCCTTCATGTCTTCTTGAATCCTTTATTATGTAATGCTTCTCTTTGTCTCTGATACTTGAAATGAGTAGATCTAACCAGGTTTTTTGTTTTTGCTTTTTTTTTTTTTTTTTTTTTTTTGGTTTTTTCGAGACAGGGTTTCTCTGTGGTTTTTTGGAGCCTGTCCTGGAACTAGCTCTTGTAGACCAGGCTGGTCTCGAACTCACACAGATCCGCCTGCCTCTGCCTCCCGAGTGCTGGGATTAAAGGCGTGCGCCACCACCGCCCGGCTTTTGCTTTATTTTTAATTAGGATTTTAGTGGTGTATATTTATCCATTCCCTTTCTTTTAACCTGTGTGTGTCCTATATTGAAAGGTACTTTCTTTTAAACAACATAGTTGGGTTCTGTCTATAATCAGGAGACAGAGTGATGAGTGCTTATACTCAGTTTGTTTTCTCCTTTTTATGCAGTCTAGAATCCAAGCTTATAAAATGGGCCTGCCTATATTAAGGATGGGTCTCCCTACCTCAATTAACCTAACCTAGTCAATCCCTCAAAAGCATGCCTAGAGGGCTTACGTTATAAATTAATTCTGTATCCTATCAAGTGAGAGCCAATGTTTACCATCGTTGTCATTGTTTTGAACATACAGTTATCAGTTAAGTGAATTAAAAACGAGAAAAAAAAAATGGGACTGCAGAGATGGCTTAGTGGTTAAGAGTATTTGCTGCTCTTCCAGAAGACCAAGGTTCACAACTGGTCAGCCTCATTGTGTGGCATTTCCTAGAAATTCGCTGAGGCTGGGATACTGAGAGATTATCTATGACGACATTGGAATCACTTGTCAAAAGTCATGATAAAGAGAATGTTAGGAATTCAGGAGTGAAAATATTTACAGAAAAGGTGTATGTACTGTACACTTAGGTGACTTCAGCAAGGAGTAGTTTCTGATAGCATAATTTCAGACCTGGGTATTTTTATGACAAAGGAGGGAGAATACCTGGAAGGAAATGGAAAGCTAGCAAGATATTTAGGTCCAGTGTCATAAGGGCTGTATGAAAGAACTGCAGAGGAAGCTGCCACAACTGGTAGCCAAGGTTCAACCTGAAATGTTAAGGGCTATAGTATACATACTATCAAAAATCAAGGTGATGCTTTCTAAGATAGTCATGTAATAAGGTGTTTGCAGAGTTAGCGCAAGCAGAGGCAACAGATCTGTAAGTATCAAATAGGATGCTGTGTTTAAGAAATTAAATTTGCATCCTTCATGGTGTGTCTTTCCAGATTATAAAATGCTAATCAAACTTGGTGAAGACAGTAAACAAGTCATGGGAGGGCTATAAGTTGTATAAAGAGTTAGGATATTAATATCTTTTGGCATTTATTTCTTTTAATTAATATCTTGAGGCATTTATTTCTTTTACCTAAGATCTGTGGACTGTGAACGTTTTTATGAGGTCTGTAAGTCTCCTAAAGTTGTATTGCCAGTTTTACACATATAACTTCTTCATTTTCCTGAAAGGAGAGTTTATGAAATTTTCCAAAGGTTGTTTCTTAATCTAAAAGTTTACATACTTAAATTTCTTTCTAGAACAATATAGAAAATAGATTTAATAGAAATGTAGTAAAAGTCTAGAAAAATTAGGACCACAATATTCTTAAAGTGAGCATTTACCACAGCAGAAAAAAGGTTTTGGAGCCTTGGAGAGATGGGTTAAGAGCCATTGCTGTTTAATCCCTGTGAATTGGAGTTCAGATCTTACCACCCCTGCTGACTGACTCACAAATGCCCCTAATTCCAGTTCCAGAGGATCCAGTGCCCTCTTGTGGCCACTGGGGATATGTGCACATAGATACAAATTGTTGTTAAAGCAGAGCTATTCCTTCTTTTCAGCTTGCACTACCTTTTTTCCATGAGTATATAATTATCTGATTAAAAATATCAAAGTTGGGGTTGGGGTGGTGGCCAAGTGCATAAGAGCACTGGCTGCTTTTCCGAAGACCTGGGCTTGATTCCTAGCACACACAAGGTAACTTAGAACCATCTGTAGCTCTAATTCCATGGGATTCAAAGCCCTTAAAGTTAAAAAAAAATTCAAAGTTACTAAAAGGAGGGCCACAGCTGATGATTGGAAGATCAGTGAAGAGGTCGTTATCATTGTCAAGGTCTAAGAGGTTATTAGCAATGGAGAAATACATGAACACAGAAAATGTAAGTGGCCAGATCAACTGTGTGCAGTGCCTCCATATTTCCTGCTTGGGTAATTAATGGGTAAAGATGCCATTAATTGAGACAAGGAATCAGTATCAGGAAGAAGAGATTCAGAACTCTTTTTCTAGAGTCCACATAAACACTTGAATTATGACAGAAGTTACTTATAAAGTAATTTGACTACTTGAAAATTAAGAATTTCTAGTTATTAAAAGATACCCCAAGAGCTACGAAGAGAATCCCTGTCTCAAAAAGAAATTGAAAAAACAAAACAGCAACAACAAACTCCAAAGAGAGTAAAAAGACAAGCCATGAAATAGAAGGTAGTTATGACATGCATGGCAAAGGGCGCTAGATCCAGAACCCTTGTAAATAGTATGGTTGAAAAATAGCTAAAGTCATATATAAAAATGTGCATTGATTCCATTAGTAATTGTGAAATGAAAAATAAAGTTACAAGGTTATTTTCCTCTGTGACCACCAATAATGACTTAATAAGTGATCAAGGATGTGTGTGTGTGAGAGAGAGAGAGACAGACAGACAGACAGACAGCTAAGGGTGTGTGTGTGAGAGAGAGAGAGAGACAGACAGACAGACAGACAGCTAACAGTGTGTGTGTGTGTGAGAGAGAGAGAGACAGACAGACAGACAGCTAAGGATGTGTGTGTGAGAGAGAGAGAAGACAGACAGACAGACAACTAAGGATGTATGTGTGTGAGAGAGAGACAGACAGCTAAGGATGTGTGTGTGTGTGAGGGGGGGGGAGAGATGGATGGACAGACAGACAGCTAAGGGTTGAGTGTGTGTGTGTGAGTGAGAGAGAGATATGGACGGACGGACAGACATTGTCCTGGTAGTGGGAGTATAAATTTGTAGAACCATTTTGCATGAAGGCTGTCGCTTTTTATATAAAGTTGAAAAAATGAACAAAGTAGAACACAAAAGGTCACTTCTTATATAATTCTGTTTCCATGACATGTCCAGAATAGGCATTCCTTAGGAACAGAAAGGAGCCTCCTTGTTGCCAAAGGTAAAGGGGATTAAAGAATAACTACTGTAACAGGCAGAGTTGTAAGATAATTTTAATTAAACTTTTAAAATATTTTTAAAATAACTTATTAAATTTTTATTAAACGGGGCTGGAGAGATAGCTCAGTGGTTAAGAGCGCTGCCTGCTCTTCCAAAGGTCCTGAGTTCAATTCCCAGCAACCACATGGTGGCTCACAACCATCTGTAATGGGGTCTGGTGCCCTCTTCTGGCCTGCAAGCATGCACACAGACAGAATATTGTATACATAATAAATATTTTTTAAAAATTATTAAACTTTCTATTTGTGTCTTTCACATCATTCCCATCCTTTTGTATCTGCCCTCTGACCTTGCAACCTCCCCCACAAAATAAAATTTAAGAGAAAAGAAGAAATAAAAAGGAAAAATTTCATCCTGGAAGCTGTAGTGTGTTGACTGCGAGCATTGTCCCACAGCAGTATTGTGACATAGTGAGCCACACCGTAAACCCTTCTATCCATGTATCTTTACATTCAAGAGTTTGTTATCAAGAGTTGTTGATCTGGTTTGAGGCCTTTGGTTTCTGTTGCACTATCAATACTGGGTCCTCACTGGTGGATATCCTGTTTTTGCTCTGTGTCCTGGAGATCCTGCAGCTTTGTCTCTGTGGAACCGGCCCATTCCCTTGCTTCAACAGATCATTGATGGGGTGGATGCTGGGGTAGGTCAACTTATAACCTTGTTATGGGCCTGGTTATTTGCAGGGTTAGCCATCCTCCCGACCCCGCTTCACCACCAGGGTGAGCTCTCCAGCACTGCCCTGGCTAGTTCACCCCTTGCAATGATGAGCAAGGGGTGGGACCAGTTCTCCTGCTTTCATGCCCTCAGGGTTGACTCTTCTACACCTACTCCTTTTGGGCCAGCTCTCCTGTGTTGCCCAGGCAAGATACAGGAGCCACTCTCCCTAGTGTTGCAGCTGGTGAGGGACAGGGACAGATCTCCCATTCTTGTGACCTCAGGGCCAGCTCTCCCACCTGCCTTCACTGTAGAGGTGCAGGGAGGGGGGCATCTCCATCTCTCCCCTACCATGCCACCATATGGCATTTGAGAGGTGGGGCTAGATTTCCCATGCTCATCTTCTCCCACTGGCTCACTTGCGGGTTAACCCTTCCCATTAACAGGATCAACTGTGCTGTCCTGTCTTCATGAAATGAAAGACAAGTGTTGCTGCTAGTAAAGGGGAGGGTCAACTCCCTCAGCAGCTAGAGGCAGCAAGAGGGGAGGGAGGGCATCTATCCCTTGCCCCCACCACCACATCACAGATGAAGGAGGAGGTACTAGCTATTCCCCTCTCATACTGTCAGGGCTGGTTCACCAGTGCTCCTGTCTGCAGGGTCAACTCGACTGTGCTGCCCAGTTGAGGCTCAGGCCCATTCCATTCTCCTGAGCACTGCAGCTAGTGAGGAGTTGAGTCAGGTCCCCTCACCTCCTGCAGGTGTCAAGGGACGAGGGGAGAAGGACATCTTCACCCATGTCACCACATGACAGACAAGAGAAGTGCGACCTACCCTTCCTTCTCACACTCTCAGGGCCAACTCACCCATGCTCTGTGAACAGGGTCAGCTCTATTGTGGTGCCCAGGTGAGGTGTAGGATGCTTTCCTCCTGAGTGCTTCAGCCAGTGAGGATTGGGGCCAGCTCTGTGCAGCTCTATTTTCTTGTCCTTCAGTGGTATCAGGAGCCTGGGATATCAACAGAAACTGCAGCTGCCTCAGAGCCATGAACCCCGACTTGGGCCCCAGCAGCAGCACAGGCCCAGGTTTATAAAGTCCTAGACTACCAGGCTGTAAGGAACCCATCATTATATCTCCTTGCTTTATAAAAGCCTTTTTTTTCCTAAACTTTCACAGGCCTCCCATACACGCACAATATACACACTATAGCCTCTCATATATTAATTAAAAACAAATTCCAAAGATTTCTTATTGTTTCTTTTACTAACTTAACATTATAAATTTTAGGGGCTGGAGAGATGGCTCAGAGGTTAAGAGCATTGCCTGCTGTACCAAAGGTCCTGAGTTCAATTCCCAGCAACCACATAGTGGCTCACAACCATCTGTAATGGGGTCTGGTGCCCTCTTCTGGCCTGCAGGCATACACACAGACAGAATATTGTATACATAATAAATAAATAATTTTAAAAAAAACATAAATTTCAGCTGGGTGGTGGTGGCGCACGCATTTAATCCCAGCACTCAGGAGGCAGAGGCAGGAGGATCTCTGTGAGTTCGAGGCCAGCCTGGTCTACAAGAGCTAGTTCCAGGACAGGCTCCAAAGCTACAGAGAAACCCTGTCTCAAAAAAACAAAACAAAAACCCCAACATTATAAATTTTATTGTGAGCAAAAAAAAATCTTATAGCATTTGAATCCTTTAACTATATTGCATTTTATCATGACTCTGAATATGATTGTGGTGGTTTGAATGTAATTGGCCCCCATAATCTCACAGGGAGTAGTGGCACTACCAGGTGGTGTGGCTTTGTTGGAGTGGGTATGGCCTTGTTGGAGGACTTGTGTCACTGTGGGGGAGGGCTTTGAGGTCTCTTCTGCTTAAGCTTCCCTCAGTGTGACTGTCAGTCGACTTCCTGTTGCCTGCAAGATGTAGGACTCTCAGCTATTCATCCAGCACCACGCCTGCCTGCTAACTGCCATGCTCCCATAATGATGATAATGGACTGAATCTCTGAAACTGTAATCAAGCCCTCTGATTTAAATGTTTTCCTTATAAGAGTTGCCATGGTCATGGTGTCTTTCTACAGCAGTAGAAACTTAGTAAGGGGGCTGGAGAGATGACTCAGAGGCTAAGAGCACTGACTGTTTTTCCGGAGGTCCTGAGTTCAATTCCCAGCAACCACATGGTGATTCACAACCATCTGTAATGAGATCTGGTGCCCTCTTCTGGTGTACAGGCATACATGGAGACTGAACACTGTACATAAGAAAGGAAGGAAGAGGGAGGGAGAGAGGGGGGAAAGAAAGGAGGAAGAAAGAAAGAAACTTAGTTAAGACTGATATTTTTCTGTCATTGAAAAGATTGTATATTCTACTGTTGTATTGTAATGTTATGTCAATTGGGTGAAATTGGTTGTTAGTGTTATTTAAGTTGTCTATACTTTATCTCATTTGTTAATTTATTTGAGCAGTATGGACTAGTAGGTATTCATATTTTAGTCTGAATCCTATTTATATCTGTTTAAGTTGTTCTAGCTATGGCCATTGAAAAGAAGTCCCTTCATTTGGTTCCTGTTCTCCTATGAAACACTCCCAATGGTGCTGTTTTGTTTCTGATTTCACTTTGTAGTTGATTTGTGACTTCCTTGCCTTCTAACACTATGAAATACTCCCTGCTCATCTGTGTTTCTTATCTCAGTCTTAGAGTCAGCTATTTCTTCAAGAGACTTAAATTCATTGTGGAGGGGAGGGTAGTATAGAAGCAAAGACCTGAGTGACAGCTTTGCTATCAGTGCCGTCTTTCTTAGCTGACGGGTTGGATATAGCTTTGTTCTGTGCACATCTGTAAATAGTCCTAAGCAGACATCTGTATTTATTCGACACATGAGTTCTTCCTGATGTTTCCAACTCTAATCCACTATGATATGATGGATCACTCCCATTTGCTCTCTTTGCTGATCTATAGATTTCCTTTTCAACAGTGAGAAACCTAGCTCCGACCATCTGCCATTCGAATATTTAATTATTCGTTTACAGTACACACATATGGTAATGCCAGAATTGTTCATCTGTTTCCTCTAGGAAACAACTTTTGTCACTGAAATTCAGAACTTCCATTTGCCTTTAGTCTTATAGATTCCATTTCTAAAGTTTCTTATGTCAACAGTTTTTCCTCCACTCCTTCAGTGACATTCCTTTATGCATTTGTTTTGTTTGGGGTTTTTGTTGTTGTTGTTGATTTTTGGGGGGTTGGTGGGCTTGGTGTTGTTGTTTTGGGGGGGGGTCTTTGGTTTTGGTTTTTTGGGCAGAGAGGTGATTTCAAGACAGGGTTTCACTGTCAAAGCCATGGCTGTCTGGAAACACACTGTACACCAGGCTGACCTCAAACCCAGAAATCTAACTGTCTTTGCCTCCCAACTGCTGAGATTAAAGGTATATGCCGCCACCACCTGGTGCTTTATGCGTTTGTAATGTGGTTAGATTCTCTTTATTTCTTGGCATCATCTGACATTTGCTTATCTTACTTGACTCATTGGCAGCCCATAGTCTCAGCTACTTGGAAGGCTATGGCAGGAGGATCACTGAAGCTCAAGAGTTTTAGGCCATTTTAGGTATCGTAGTAAGACACACACACTTCACTTCAAAAATCAAAATGTCAAGTTGTGAGTAAATTTCAGGCTGATGGAAAAGGACTGAGAGTTCAAAGACAACCTGGGCTTCTGTCTCAAAATGCCAGTACTAGCATAAAAGGAAAACACATTACTTTGTTCAAAGGTTCTGAGTTTATTAGTTAGGAAGTTAACAGATCCACATGAAAATTAATTGAGTAAATGGTAATTGAGAAGGTTGCTATGCTTTTCAGACCTCAGCGTTTGGATTTCCAAGACATTTTATTGGTATGCTTCTATCCTGAATTCCTTCCAGAGAACTTCTGTTTTCCCTTAAAGTGTGTACATTTCTGCTTAGCCCCTTGGATGCAGGGTTCAAAGATACATGTGCAAGTAACATTTTGGTTAGGCATCCTGTTGTCTTTACAGAGATATTTAAACTTCTGAAATACTGTAAATTAACCTTTTCCTGGGAGGGCAGGAAGTATATAAATTGCTGCTGCATCTATAATGGGTGTCAGAGAGATATAGGTTGTCACAGGCATCTTGAGAGCAAGAGAGAAAAATCTTTGGCCCATCAAGCTTTTATAAAGAGTCATAAACTGATGATGAGAAAATAATTAGATATACTAACTTAATACAAGAGGAAGGTTTCTTATCTGAAAATTACACCATTTACACCCCATCCTCACCTCTCACCCACAAAGCAAGCCTCACAGGGGTTTCTTTTTCTTTTTCCACCACAGGTAACAGTCCCTTGGACAGCCCCCGAAATTTCTCTCCAAATGCTCCTGCTCACTTTTCCTTTGTTCCTGCCCGTAGGTAAGTTGCTTGAGAGCCTCCTCTGATTGGCATATGTGCTGCTTTTTTGTTTGTTTGTTTGTTTGTTTGTTTCTCTGTGTAGTCCTGGTTGTCCTGGAACTTGTTCTATAGAGCAAGCTAGTCTTGAACTCAGAGAACTGCCTGCCTCCTGAGTGCTGGAGTTAAAGGCGTCACCACCACTACCTAGTCAAGGAAGTAGTCTTTAAAGTAGAAATGCTCTTACGTCCAAAGCTGGGGCTTTATTATTTTTTAATGGACTTTCCCATTTAAAACTAAAGACTAACTCTAACAACAACTCAAAACCAAACAAGCAAACAAACCCCCTAATTTAAAACAAAATCCCACAAACTTGAACTTTGGCTAAGAGAGAATCTTAGAATACATTCTGAAAAGAAACCACGTGTACATAGAGTCTTAGCAAAAGGTCTGAAGAGACTCTGTTAGCTTAGACTTCTCCAGAGGCCACTTAATGTGGTCTAACAATGGGTGAAGCTGTCAGAGTTGCTAGGAGAGGCCAGAGACAATACTCTATCACTTGCAAACAAGAGAGAAATGGGATGTATCAAATCATTCCAAACTCAGATGATAAGTAAACCTGTATTCTTTCTGTACCCACACTTGAGCTCCCAGATCAAAGCTGAGATTTATGATCCTTACATTTGGAAGGCAAAGACAAAGTAGATCACTGTATAAGGCAGCCTATATCCTCTGTGTAGTGAGTTCTGAGCCAGCCAGGGCTACATACGAGACCCTGATTTTAAAAAAAAAAAAAAGAAAAAAGAATAAAAACAACAAAGCTGAGAAGAAAGGTATGTCAGGTCCTTGTAGCTTCTTGGAACTAGATGGAGATACAAGGTAAGAATGTTACTTTGGATTCTTCCTGTGATCGGAGCACATTTTCTTATCTATCTGAGGCTAACTCAATTAAGGTTTAATGAATGATATGGAGTATATTCTTAGGGCTCAGTGCCTTGTTTTTAGGAATGTGTAGAATTAATCTTTTTCTGTTCTGCAAATACACAGTCACTTTGAAATCAAAACTTGAACTATATAATTATAATCTTGAATGAGGACAAAAAGCAAGGAGTTTTGATGGCTGATAGTTCAAGGACTTGGCCATTTGGCAAGCACACACATCAGCCAGGAGGCAGTGGTGCATGTCTTTAATCCCAGCACTCAGGAGAATTCGAAGCTAGCCTAGTCTACAGATTTGAGTTCCAGGGTAGCCAGGGGTACACAGCGAAACCTTGTCTCGGGTGTGTTGATGAGGGAGGGGGTTACTCTCTTAAAAGGTGTAGCAGAGAACTGAGGCTGTAGCTCAGGTGGTAGAGGACTTGTTTAATATCCATAAAATACCACATGTGTACATCTTTTCACTACAGCCATGGCCACAGAGCAGACAGGTAATAACGGGTGTGATGGGATCATGGGATGGGCTACTGCTGTGCATGGCCAGTCAGTGTAGCTTGTGATTTCTGTGTTTGTTGGGGGAACTGGTTGTGATGATTTCTTTTCTGAATGTGGTTGTGAACATTAAGCCTTTCTGGTAAAGAGGCCATATGGGATTTCAGTGCTACCTGTTGGAACTCAAGACTCAGAAGGCTCATAGTTGGAGGCAAAATTTGCTGAATAATTTCCAAATTTTCAAGTCTAGGGACAAGTCGCCTTCATTCTCACTTCCTCAGACTTCCCGTGAGATGAGCAGGGGAAGCAGACATCCAGTGATCACATCTAATACTGACTTTGGTCCCTGCTCTTTAGTATATATAGAGTAGAAGCTGTCTTGCAAGTGGTTTCCTTTTTCTGTAGAGCAGTGGTTCTCAACCTTCCCTTTAATACAGTTCTGCATGTTGTGATGACCCCAAACCATAAAATTATTTTCATTGTTACTTCATAACTGTAATTTTGATACTGTTAGGAATCATAATGTATATATTTGTGTTTCCAGTGGTCTTAGATGACCCCTGTGAAGGGTATTTTTCAACTTCCAAAGGAGTTGGAATTCACAGGTTGAGAACTGCTAATCTAATAAAGGATTGAAAATCACCTGTGAAAAAACAAATGACAAGGTCACAGGAAATCTTTCCCTGCTTTATACTTGACTAATCTTTGTCGAGTTCTTTTTTTTCCCCTGAACTTGATTGGCTTTCTTATAGACCACCCAGGACCCATCAAAGAAGTAAGAAAGAACATCATGTTTATCACCTTTCTGGATACTGTTTTGCCTCAGAGACGGAGTTCCAGCAGAATTCTAATTTCCATGAGCTGTCTGTCTGAGTAGCATGAAATTTGAATCCTGTGCATGTGGCATGAACCTCCAACTTTTCCCTTTACAAATCATGGTAGAAAAGCTAAATAATATTGGTGAGAATTCAGAGGAATACTTGAAAAAGAAAAGCTCACTGGGCGGTAGTGGCGCATGCCTTTAATTCCAGCACTCAGGACGCAGAGGCAGGTGGATCTCTGTGAGTTCAAGGCCAGCCTGGTCTACAGAGCTAGTTCCAGGTCAGACTCCAGAGCTACAGAGAAACCCTGTGTCGAAAAACTAAAAAAGAAAAAGTTCTGCCAATATTTCTTTCTGTTTTCCTCTTTTTTAATCTATCCCCTGCTATAACAGAGACCTTGAACAAATAGACAAATCTATGCAAATTGTAATCGGAGCTTAACTTCTAAAGATCCTCTGTTGTTGATGTTTTAAAATTCTGTAAGTCAGGGCTGGAGGAATGTCTTAGTGGTTAACGGCACTAGCTGCCCTTCCTGAAGATCTAGAAGTACCCACATGGTTTTCTCTCAACCTTAGTAATTCCAGGCCCAGGTTAGCTGAAACCCTCTTCGGGTCTTTATGGGGACCACACAAATATAGTTTACTGACATACACACAGGCAAAACATCTTTACACATAAAAATGAATAAAATTAAAAAATATCCAGTGCATGGTAGCAGAGATGTTTTTATTTAGCTTCAACTTAGGAAGGATATGCCACCAAGCTCCAAAGAAAGAATATTTTAGGGCTGACAAGATGGCTGAGTACATTATGGTACTTCTATCAAATCTGACAACATGAGTTCAGTCTTTGGCACCCACATAATAGAAGGGGAGCGCCAACTCCACGAGTTGTCTTTTGATTTTCATATGTTCACCCCTTGTAAATGATCTTTGGTATTCCCTAGGCCGGTGGATTGACTGAAGTGGACACTGTTTGAGTCTAAAGTGAATATCCATCCAATAGTAAATAGTTACCGGCTCCCTAGGACCCATGTAGAATATTTTCCAAAGAGCAATAATAACCTTGTAAAAGAATAGGGAAGTAACTGTTGGCTGTTTATGACTTTGGGGAAGACTTCCCTCTGTTTTCAGAAGGATGCCCCTAATGCTCTCAACACAAGGAACCACAGTTCTGTGCTTTACTGTCATGGAGGAAAGTTAAGCAGGTATCTGACCTGCAGCTTTTATAACATGGATGCGTGATTATTTGTCTGGATGGTGGAATATGGCATAAAGTAATCTTTTTTAATGCTATTTATTTATCAGGTGCGCACGCACACATGCATTATAGAGTGCAAATGGAGGTCAGAGAATAGTACTTATCTCCTTATCATGGGTCCCTGGAATCAAACTCATCTCATCAAGGCTGGTGGCCAGTATCTTCACCAACCGTGTAATATACATTCCTTTTTTTAAAAAAAGTTTTGTTATTGTTGAGACAAGGTCTCACTTTATCGTCCAGGCTGGCCTAGAACTTGCTGTGTAGACCAGACTGCTTCAACTTGCAGAGATTCTCCTGCCTCTGCCTCCTAGATGCTGGCATTAGAGGTGTACACTGCCATACCTGCCTTTAAAAAAAGTCTTTTTATGAACCATCAAGATGACTCAACCAAGTGTAGGTGCTTGTTGCCAAGCCTGATGACACTTTTGATAGCTGGGCCCTGCATGGTAAAAACAGAGAACCTATACCTGCACATTTTCCTCTTACCTCCATATACATGCTATGTCATATAGGTGCCCACACACATATGGACATTCATGCACACAACAGAAGCTAAAATATAATTTTTAAAAAAGCTTTAAATTTATGTGTGTGCTCACGCATGTGTGCGCACATTCTCTCATGTGCATGGATAAAACTGTGAAGGTCAGAGGGCAACTTGTAGGATCTTCTTCCAGTATATGGGCACTGGGTTCAAACTTAGGTTGTCAGGCTTGGTGGCAAACACCTTTACCTACTGAATTATCTAAATAACCCATAACTAATACTCTTATTCAAAGTTGTAGACTCTGTAGTTTTGGTAGCTATCTCTGAAATAAAAGTCACATAGCAAGTCCCATATAATAGAGAGGTATGAGAACTCATGCTAGACAGACAATGTGCTTGTATTGTGAGACAGTGAATTAACTGCCTAAAAATGCTAATGTGCACAAACAGGTAGACCCTGATGCTCAGAGTGGGACTCTTTAGGAACTTTATAATATTCCTTTTGTTTGTTTGTTTGTTTGTTTGTTTTTTATGTAGGACTGATGGACGGCGCTGGTCTTTGGCCTCTCTGCCTTCTTCAGGATATGGAACCAATACTCCTAGCTCCACTGTTTCAGTAAGTAGGCAGAGCAATAACCATACCTTCTTCACTCTGGAAATAATTCCTTATAGGTCCATCTAGTCCTGCAAAAATATACTCAGCTTTTCTTCTAAACTCAGCAAGATTTTCTTGAGGATAAGAGAGGATGTTTTGAGGGAAAGAGCCCTGGTAACTTTCACAGCCATAGTTATATTTATAAGGCCTTTGGAGGGATTAGCCAGTTCTCTCCCTAGTGCACTCAGAGAAGAGCTCGCTCTCTGCCATGAGATCAGTTGTGGCAGCTACTAATCATGGTTCCCAGGCCTCTCCCCATCTTACTTCTAGGATTACAATCAAGAATCTTTTCTTCCCATTTCCCAAAGGCTTACTAGCCTTCATCATTCATTGTTAAAACCTTTCAAGAAGGTTATTTGTTATCTCAGTTTGTTATGTCAACAAAAAGCTGGACCTGTCTCTAAAAAGTTTCAGATTTATACAATAGCCCCCTCCAGTATGCTTATTGTATGTACAGCTGATCCTGAAATGCATCTTCCTCTTGGAGCAACTGGAACGACAAAGCTGACAGATTTTGTCAGCAAAGCACCACATAGTGTTTTAGGATTTGCAGAGCATAAACTTGATGACCCCCCAGCCCTGTTTCTTCTATCAGTCTTTAGGTCTTTTCTGCTTGGTTTATCTATAGTCATGAATCACAAGCAAGAAAAAGTACTTAGTTTTTCCATTGGCCTATAAGTCACTATTAATCCAGAGCTCTTATTGGTATTTGGCAGTTAAGCTTAAGATTTTTTTTCCCTAATAAACACCACTTTTCATAATATTTTGCTCAAACATTATTTTGTAAACCCTAAGGGAGAGTCTTATTTATGTGTCTTTGTGTATATATGTAGCACATAAGTATTTCTGTTCATTCAACTTTAATAGATCAACCTACTACTCCAGTTTATTAGGATACTTACCACACCAAACATACACACACATACATACACTTTGAGATAGCATCTTAATCTCACCATGTAGTCTAGGCTGGCTTCAAGTTTTCAGCCTCCTGAGTGCTACAATTACAAACATGTCCCACCACATTCAGCTATTGAAATAATTGAAAATATCAGTTTTGTGTGCTATAACTTGTTTTGCCCACTAGATTCTTATTAGATGCAGCTGAGTGGGTATTATATTTGCAACTTAGATACAAATTAAAACTCTATGAAAACCACACTAACTATTTACAATTCCATGCATTAGGGGATAAAGAGATGGCTCAGTCATTCTCTTGCACAGGATCTGGGTTCAGTTTTCAGAGCCAACATGGCAGTTCACAGCTGCCTGTACTTTCAGTTTCCAGGGGATCCAACACCCCCTTCTGAGCTCATGCATATATGAGTGCGCGCGCACACACACACACATAGAGGCATACACACAAAATTAGTATTTTTTTTAAACTTCATGCATTATAACATTTCATGAGAGAGGCTTGTACTATTGGCCCAGACAGAGCTCATTTATCACTGGATGACCCTACAAATGTAGTTTCCTCAGTTGGTACTGAAGCTTGAACACTAAATAGATTCAGGTGGTTGAACCCCAAGCCCTTGATTGATTGGTATGTGAAAATTGGACCAGTAATGTCTGACTTCCCTGTTCTCTGGGCCAGTCTTGCTAAGTAAAGAAAGAGCTTTGGAATTTTGTGATTTGCTGCAGAGTGCCTATATCTGTGGAATTTCCACCATAGCACCGGCTTGTTCCCTCAGATGCTCCGATGTAAATGGTGGGCCCTTGTCAGAAATTCTTAAGTATTAAGCCGTGTTGAGAACTTGAGATTTTTTTTTCATACTAAGTTCAATATTTAAGTCTGGATCCAAAAGCAGATTTCTTTCCCACTGGATTACCTTGATTTGTAGAGTCCCTGGCATCCTACCACAGTGCAGTCTTCCTAACCTTAGCAGACTATTTCTCCTCTGAATAACAAGCAACTACAGGAAGCATTGCTGCTGTCCCCGGGGCCAGGGTTATGAAAGAGAAAACAAGGGGGTACCTTTGTTTACCTAGAATATTTATGGAGCAGAAAGCGTGATTGGTTAATTACTATTCAAACTAGCTAGAAACTTTCTTTAAGGCAAAGAGTTTCATATAGAAAAATCTGCTTTTTACTTACCCAATTTGTTGCATTGCTGCTGAGATCTGACCCCTGGACCATAGTATAGTGCCACAAGCATTCTTAAAATACTGGACTGTTTCTCCAGATCCCTTGCATGTGTCTTTAATGCTGGTGGGGTTTGCTTATATTTTCTAGTCATCATGCTCCTCACAAGAAAAGCTTCATCAGTTGCCTTTCCAGCCTACAGCTGATGAGCTGCACTTTCTGACAAAGCATTTTAGCACAGAGAGTGTACCAGATGAGGAGGGACGGCAGTCTCCAGCCTTGCGGCCCCGCTCCCGCAGCCTCAGGTAAGGGCTACTCTTCCCTACTGCTCTAGTCCCTATAGGCTCCTGCATGGTGCAGGGTTCAGCACGCATGTATCCCACAAAGAGCCATGATGGTAAATGCCTTAGGCTCTGCAGTCAGCTCATGTCTACCAAACTGAGTCACTTTACTGTTCAGTACAGGTAAGTTCCTCGGGTTGCTTCCTTAAAGCTTTATTTACAAAAAGATCACAGCCATAGCTTGCTGACTCTGGTCAGACACAGCCAAAACTTTAGTGAGTCAAGTACAGTAACACTCAATTATTTTGGTGTCAAGTACAAGGTAGCTGGCTCTCTTTTTACCCTCCAAACTACATTCAGCAAAGGAGGATCATGATACCAGAAAATGAGCATGGCTTTTAATCATTAAGTTCAGGTTTTCTTGGGTTCCTGGAAAATGATGAATTCACTGAAGCACAGGTTGGAATTCCAGAGGAACTGTACCTCCCAGGAAGAATCCCATCAGGTAACGTTGATACTGCAAGTGACAGGGAATCATTGCCTAGGTCACAAAGACATAATTCAGACTCACAGATTGAAAATGTGACTGGGGTGTAAATGTAAAAGATCAAGAATACAATGAGAGTGTGGATCCCAGGGATTTTCCTGATTTCATAAAGGAACAACTCTCAGGGACTATGGGTACCTTATAAGCCAATTGAGATTGTGAGGACCATAGTGATATTCAGGGAAGTCCCTAAACAAAACAAGGCCAAAGGACAGTTCTAAACGTAATCCAGCTGACAACTGAGCTCAAGTGTCTAGGCACTAAACTGGATATCCAGCTGTTTGACTTAAGATTTGAAATGTTTCAGGAGACATGAACAAAATATGCTAGATAGAAAGATACAGGTTGCTATAAAAACTAATTAAAGGCTGAAAAATCGCTGTCTATTTTCAAAAAAAGACTTAGACTTAGGACTCATGGCAGCTTTTACATCCTCTAGGTTGGACAGTCAAGGTAGCCCACTGGCTGTAGCTTGTTTTAGAAATAAAAAAGGTATATGCAGTCTTGGGTTGCTTATTTGATTTGATACCTAGGACACGTGTGCTTATCCCACTAAGCAAAGCTATAAGGACAGGGAGTCCTTCTCTGAAAGAGGTTATCCTAGGGAAGCCAATCATAGATTGACTGACAAGTGAACTTCCCTCTTCTCAGCCATGGCAAGGAGCAGTGTGAAAGCTATACCTCTTGCAGGAAAGTAGCCTATTTCCACATAATATCACTTTAAAAATATAAACAGATGTGCTAGGAGCTCTACAAATAAAGGAAACCTGGAACTTAGTTCTTATTAATGTAAGAGTATGTGAGATACTGAAGACAGTTGGAACTCAGGGCCTTCAGAGATTGCCATATTTCTCCTTAATGTTTCTGTGATACTAAAATAATAATTGCTTCTTTCTTATTCAGTCCTGGGCGGTCCCCAGTTTCTTTCGACAGTGAAATAATAATGATGAATCATGTGTACAAAGAAAGATTCCCCAAGGTAAGGATTTGTTTTAAAGTAGAAAATAATATCCAAGGATGGCTACTGATAGCCAACCCAGCAGGAAGACCCCAGAGTGAGTGCGGAAGCAGTGAGAAAGATCACCAGCTTTAGAGGCATCTAGAGGGGCAGAGGTCTTTACTGAAAGAGTTTGTTTGTCCACTCCAGAGCAGTGGCGAGTGGAGCTTGCTAACATTTCTGTTAGCATTTTCAAAATGGAAAGGAAGATTGGTCCTGTCCAAAGATAGTTGGGAAATAATATTTACACTTCTGCTGCAAACCTCCTTGAGTTCAGAACCAGGATACCACTGGGCCTGTCTCCACCTACCCTTCCCCTATTCTCCTTTATTTTCTTTAAATTTGCCTGTTTGTGTTTTTTGTTGTTAAGGGGTTTGTTTTGTTTTTTGAGTCAGTCTCACTTTGTAGCAGGAACTATTGATATTTAACCCAGGCTAACCTCAAACTCAATCCTGCTCCAGCGTTGGAGTGAATTTGCAATTCTGATCAAAGACTACTTGCTGTATACTCATACACTGTATAATCATATACTTCTGAGGATAGACTTGTTCCTACAGAAAGCAATTAGCCTTGTATTAGTCAGAGTTCTCTAGAATAACATAATCTCTCTATATAAAAATAGGATTTATGGGTTGAGCAGCGGTGGTGCATGCCTTTAATCCCAGCACTCAGGAATCAGAGGCAGATCAGATTTCTCTGAGTTCGAGCCCAACCTGGTCTACAGAGTGAGTTTTAGGACAGCTAGAGCTCCAAAGAGAAATCGTGTCTCAAAAAACAAAGAAAAGAAAAGGAATGTATTAGACTGATTTACAGCTCATCCAACAATGGCCGCCTATGAACAGAAGGTCCAGTAATTAAGTGGCTGTTCAGTCCACAGGGCTAGATATCTTAGTTGGTTTTTAGCATACACCAGAATCCCAAGGAAGTAGACTCTGGTGCCAGTGAAGGAATGGACTTGCTAGCAAGAACAAGAACAAACAGACCAAGAAAAAAAAAAGGTGTCTATTACATAGGTTTCCAGCAGAAGGTATGGCTCAGATTAGAGGTGGGCCTTCCCACATCAAAAGATCTGGATTAAAAGTGTATATTTCCACCTCAGAGATCCAGGTTAGAAGTAGATCCTCCCACTTCAAATGATTTAATTAAGCAAAACTCCTCACAGGTGTGCCCAACCTTTTTTGGGTTTCAGTAAATTCTAGATGACAACCAAAATAGCAATCAGAAGCCTATCCGAGAGATAATAGGGGGCTGAGGTGCTCAGGCCTCCTTCATCCTCTCTCTGTCCAGGCCTCCCTGGATTGTCTGTTCGTTTATATCTGGGGTACATGCTTCCTGCTGCTCTCAGAAGTCCTTCTCTTAAGCTGTTTAGTCCCTTGCATACACATGACAGCTGAGGAAGATGACAAAAATGCTTCCTGCTTTTCTTTCTTGACATGTACCGGTGAAACCTTGTAACAAGAACCCAGACCATCTGCATTTGTCTCTACTCCACTTTTCTGCAAGATTGTGGACAGATTATTTAACTTCACTGAGCTTCATTTGCCTCATTGACTACTCATAATAATAGAATCCTATTAGAAATACTCAGTAATATAAGCTGTTAGTTATTCTGTTTAATCTGTTTCCTCTGATCTCCATGTGGTAGCCTTGAAGTAGACAGAAGAATAAGAACAAAAAAAGAGCAGGAAAACAGCTATGAAGCCATGTTGTTGTGCTTTATAATAAAATTCCAGAGTGTGCAGTGTTGAGAAATGTATCTCGAATATCTCATCCTCTTTGTACTGAGATACACATTTACACCTGTACACATGCTACACGTACTTTTGTGTCAGAAATCACCCAGTGACAAAGACATCAAATTCTAGAACAGTTAGGAGCCCAAGAGAGCTCTAAACCAGACCTCCATTCTTTGCTCGGGAGGAAAGAGAACTTTTGTTTCCCAGGAAGCAAAATTGTCTGGGGATTGGTGATGCTTGATTGAGATAAGGAGCAACAGTAACTCTGGGCCAACCCCAGAGAATGTGTAATAAAGTCAATGGTATGAAATACGGCCAGTAAGAGACTAGCAAACCTGTGTGTTTACAGAATACTGGAAATCTTGCATTACAGGGTATGGCAAGAGACAGGTAAACCAAAATCATAGAGGGCCTTGAAGGTGTTGGGGCAAAGTTACCTGTAGTGACCTCTTCATGCCTTCTCTCATTAGGTTTCCCAAGGTAGCATGAGGAAATAAGGCACACAAAATCCCATCCTTCAGCATTTGCTGCAGCTAAGCTGGGACTGGAAGGGAATTATCATCTCTTTTGTTCCCAGGCCACTGCACAAATGGAAGAGCGCCTAGCCGAATTCATTTCCTGTAACACTCCAGACAATGTGTTGCCCTTGGCAGATGGCGCCCTGAGCTTTATTCACCATCAGGTGATTGAGATGGCCCGAGACTGCCTGGATAAATCTCGGAGTGGCCTCATTACATCACACTATTTCTACGAACTTCAAGAGAATTTGGAAAAGCTTCTGCAAGATGTAAGTATATTAATGTAGGGACTGATGAAACTTCCACAAGGTAATCTCAGGAATTAGCAGTGAGCCCACTCTTCTCAGCTGCTGGCCACCACCAGGTCTCCTTGCAAGTGTTTAGGAACTTCCAGATTTGGTGCTGATGAGCTCATATCCCTTTGTAGGCCTCTCCATCACTAAAAGAAGCCTGCTTGGTTTCAGAGGAACTCAGTTCCATGAATGAAAGTTTTTCTTTCTTTTTTCTTACATAATTTATTATTTTTATTTTATTTGCATTGGTATTTTGCCTTCATGTATGTCTTGCAAAGGATGTCAGATCTTAGAGTTACAAACAGTTGTTAGCTGCATTATGGGTGCTGGGAATTGAACCCAGGTTTTCTGGAAGAACAGTCAGTACTCTTAATTGCTGAGCCATCTCTCCAGACCGCCTGTGTGTGGTTTTCTAAAACCAGAGCTATTACTCTGCCTTAAACTCCAACATTGGCAGTTGGAGTCTACCAGTACCAACTAACTTTTTTACCAAAAGCAAAAAGTGCAGCCGAGGTTGACCAGATGTGATGACCCACAGGTAAGATTCAAATCTACATAATCCACATGTGCCTTCTGTAATTTCTCTTCAGTCTAAGCCAGTTCTCTCTCAACCTCAGCTGATAATTCCCAGGGACTATTTAAGACCTTGTCACCACTTACAGTTTTTTTGAAATGAATTAGGTCATCAGGACCTACCCCAATAGTGCGCTGTATATGGGAAATGTCTCCTAGCAATCTTCGGAAGTAATTAAGAGTCTACAATCGAAGTCTTCTAATTTGCTCCTTTTGGGGCCTAATTTTTTAAACCTATTTTATAACTTAAATAATTAATAGAATCTTCTCTTTGTATTTTTTTCAGGAGCAATTTGTAATCCCCAACAAGTCAAAATGTTCTTTGCTTCTTCAAACATTCTTTGTAAAATATCTACATTTGAATCAGATAGTAAAATGTCGTCCAAGTAATAGTAAACTATAAATTCAAGAAATTGCTTGCTTATCATTTCCAATGGCTGACTTACAAAATGCTAGCACAGGGTGGGGCTATTTACATTCCCTCTGGGAGAACCTTCCATTGATATCTCTTAGCAGGCTGAGAATTATAAGTAAGCAATGTGATGGCAAATTTTTCTGCCTTATAAAGGTATAATGAGGAAACAATCTTTTAAATCATAGCTTTAAGAGGCAGTACTTTAGGCAGTAGAGAAGGCAAAGGAATGCCAGACTGTTGAGAGCCCACTGGTTGAATTCACCTTCTTAACAGCTCTTAAGTCTGTTACCATTCTCCATTTTCCAGATTTCTTTTTAACAACAAATACAGGAGAATTCCAAGGGCTGGTTGGTTCTTCAATATGCTGAGCATTTAATTGCTCCTGTACCAACTGTTCTAAAGCCTGCAGTTTCTCTGTTGTTAAAGACTAGTGTGTAACTCATACAGGTTTGTGTGTCAACCATTTTAAAGGTAAAGCTGTTGGTGCCTTTGGAAGATTAGCAGCTGTTGTGCCCTGTTCTTGTACAACCTGAATGGTTGGTGACTGTTCTTTACAATATCTTGTAATATTTTTCTTAGAAACATACATTAATTTATGGTTTGTTTCTAAGATTGGGGAATGTTAATCTGAGCATTCCATTGCTATAACAAATCACATCCCTACAAATTTATTGCTTTGTTAGCCACATAGGGCTTTAATATTCCTCTCTGTTCTTCTGATCCTATACATCTGACTCAGTTTGTGCTCTGCTTTGTCTGAGATAAACTTCCAATCCCTAAAAACTGAATATTTATGTCTTAAGAGGCAAATTTTGATGCCAAGATTCTGATGAAATTATTGTTACATCCACACCTGTGTCTACCAGACCTTTGTTCGTATTTTTAATTTTGGTCTTTGTTCATTTAGAGAAATTTGCCAAAATATCTGCTTTATTGTTTCTCCTAAAGTTTTTTGTTCTCTCTTCTATATCTGTTCTATTATCCAGAGCAATGTGGTTTCTTAAAGTAGGCATTAGGTTCATTAATTGCTTTTGAAAGGAAATTTGTGTAAGATGGTAGGAAACTATTGAACTGAATTTGGCACTGGGGCCTGTAGGAGGCCCCTCACACAGTCTCCCAATGGCAAAGGATTATCTTTAATATTCCTCGTTGACCTACATTCAATAGTCCAATGCCTTCCTTTGCCACACCTGCATAATCCAGAAGGGAGGGATGTTTTAAATGAATTATTCTTAGAAAAAACATTGTTTCTAGGAATGCCCTGTCTACAATCCCTTTTTTAGATGACCTTGTTTTTCCACAGTTGTAACATTTGACATTTTGGGTTTTCCTCAAACCTCTGGAAATAACTTTCCTATCTATATATCATGCTTACGAGATTCTATATATTTTTTATACTTATTTATTATGTATACAATATTCTGTCTGTGTGCATGCCTTCAGGCCAGAAGAGGGCACCAGACCTCATTACAGATGGTTGTGAGCCACCATGTGGTTGCTGGGAATTGAACTCAGGACCTTTGGAAGAGCAGACAATGCTCTTACCCTCTGAGCCATATCTCCAGCCCGAGATTCTATATTAATTGTATCTTAAATCCATTCCTCCAAAGGTGCTGACCTTGCCTTTAACGGCCTAATCATTCTTTTGCATAAAGAATCGGCATTCTCAAAAGCCAAAGATTCAATTATTATTTGTGTCGCTTTCTAATTTGGTAACATTCTGTTTACTGCTGATATCACTCTTTGTAGAAAGTCCATGAATGCTTCCTTTTGGCCCTGTATAACTTTAGTAAATGACTCAATTTTCTTTCCTATTTCCCCATTTCTGTTCCAAGCATTCAAAGGGTGTGGTCATCATATATGGTTTGCCTTTCTATAGTAGCCTAATCTCCAAGAAGTTGACATTACATAAATCCCACCTAAATTAGTTATCTTATCATTTAATCATTCCATTTTTAAACTATCTAGCATATTATCATACAGAGAACCAAATCCCTCCACTGTAATGTTTTTGTCCAATTACCAGATTTCTTCCAACTCTTATTTACGAGGCTCTTGCAATAGAGGAGAGAAATTCAGTGCAGACTGTGTCTCAAAGAATTTGCTGTTGACCCTTCATCATACAGTTCCATATTTCTTCCTGTAGTTAGCTCTGTGCAGTCTGGTCCTGTTTAACCCATCCCACAGTAGGATAATTGTGTAAGCAACCTTTATTTTCTGTGTAGGCTCACGAGCGCTCAGAGAGCTCAGATGTATCCTTTGTGATACAGCTGGTAAAAAAGTTGATGATTGTCATTGCCCGCCCAGCTCGTCTCCTGGAATGCCTGGTGAGTCAACTTGGTTGATGTATAAGTGGGGAATAGGGAATGTAATGGAAGTGTCTTGCCAACAACAACAACAACAACAAAAACTGGCAGTACCATTAACATTTCTATTGGTGATTATTTTTTAAAATATGATTTGCAAGCACGGCGCGGGGGGGAGGCAGCAGTAAGAACTATTAATCTTGCGTATCCCCATGCTAAATCAGCTATGATTGAGTATATTCCAGCAGGGCTCCAGGCTGACCACCTGAACATACTGGCAAATAGAATCCAACTTGTAACGAGTGACTAGGCTAAACTGTCTTAAAGTCAAAGGCTCTTGCGCTTATTTCTAAGAAGACTACACTATGCTTAGAAAACCATCTAGAGGTGACCTATAAGACAGCTTTGTTCTGTGATCTGTAACTCCTGTTTCTGGATGTTTAGGGACCAGTGTATATGCTTGAATTTCTTTCCCTATGATATGTGCTTTAATGCCAAGAAAGGCAGCAGCATGCACTTGTATCTCTCCCCACTGACCACCTCTTTTCTCTGCTACAGGAATTTGACCCTGAAGAATTCTATCACCTGTTAGAAGCAGCTGAGGGTCATGCCAAAGAGGGACATGGAATTAAATGTGACATTCCCCGCTACATTGTTAGCCAGCTGGGCCTCACACGGGATCCCTTAGAGGGTGAGCATGCTTAGTGGCTATAAAGAAGAGATTTAGCATAGACATGAACATAACATGACCCTCAGGAGATGCTGTGATCTCTGCCATTACAGAGCCTTTCCTTTGGAATCACTGTTCATATTTGCCTGTTGTATCCTAGACAACCTTCCCTTAGGCCCAGCTAGGTTGGATTTAGAGCCTCAGATCAAACAGGGTCAATAAGGAAGGACTATGATCAACATTTTAAAAAATGATCACCTTTCTACATACTTCCCTCTCCTACTGGCCACCTAACAAGCTTTGTCCAGTTTTGCTAAAGAGCTTAGCTCTGTTCTTCTGGATTTCATGATGAGCCCCTGTTTGAACCTTGGCTTCCCTGTCCTGCTCTGCAGTTCTACCCCTATCTGCTTGCTTTCCTGCCCCAGTAAGTTAAATAGTCTTGGCCTAAACGATGGGTACTAGAAGCCTCCCTTCATTAGGCCCTGTTATCCAGGAAATGCCCCAAGTTGGAGAGAAGCTTCTCTAGACTGTGCCAGGCCATGTGAGTGGCACTGACCTTCTAGAAATAGCAGAGTAATAACACTTGCCTTATTTACTGATGATAGAACCACAGAACTAGGTTTACGTTTCCGGCTGTTACAGTATCAATACCTGTCTCACATGCGTGTGTTGTGTGATCTGAGGTTGTTGCCGAAGTGTCTATCACTGCTATGCAGTTTCCTCTGCTCTCCTTGCTGTTTCAGAGATGGCCCAGCTGAGCAGCTATGACAGTCCTGATACTCCAGAGACAGATGATTCAGTGGAGGTATGGATCTTGAGCTTCTGCTGCAATCTTGGAGACTGAGCTCTGTGAAGCCCTATAAATTTGCTTTAAAAGAATATCTGGGCCAGGCAGTGGTGGCGCATGCCTTAATCCCAGCACTTGGGAGGCAGAGGCAGGCAGATCTCTGTGAGTTCGAGACCAGCCTGGTCTACAAGAGCTAGTTCCAGGACAAGCTCCAAACCACAGAGAAACCCTGTCTCGAAAAACAAACAAACAAACAAAAAAAGAATATCTGGGAACTAGAGCGATATCTCAGCAGTTAAGAGCACTTACTGCTCTTCCAGAGGACCCGGGTTCAATTCCCAGCACACGTACATTGGTGACTCAACAACCAACTATAATTAGTTCTAGGAGATCAGTACCCTCCTCTGACCTCCACAGATACAGTCAAACATACATACATGTGGACAAATACTCATACACATAAACAACAATAATAAATTTAAAATGTAAGTCTTTAACAATAAAAGGAACAGCTAAAGGGATGGGTCGTTGGTGCTTCCAACAGTGAGAAGTCAAAGGTTTCTGAGAAAGAATAGGCAGGAGCTGCGTGGGTGCTCAGCTGAGACTGGGTACATGGCTTCCCCAAGCATATATGCTCTGAAGAGCACACCGATTTCCTTTTCCTTTGTCTTCCAGGGTCGTGGGGCATCTCTGCCAAGCAAAAAGACTCCCTCTGAAGAGGACTTTGAAACCATTAAGCTCATCAGCAATGGCGCCTATGGGTAAAGGCATGGGTTAGATTGTGACCAGGACTAAATCAGCCCTTGGTCTCTTCCTTCTGAAAGTGTATGATTCCCAATCCCCTGGGGAAAAGATGCCCCAAGGTGGACCCATTCCCTCCTTGAATTCTGGAATGTCAAGAGTTCAGTTTCCTCTGGCATCTGAACATTGGCTCTTTCCCCGGGCCACCTGTCTTGGTAGCACTCCTCTGAGTTCTGGAAACATTGAACTGGGTCCTCAGGACCTCCTCTGCCAGGAAATTGAAGAGTTAATTGGGCCAGAAGCCCAGATTCTTCTTAGGAGTAAGCATATCCTCAAGATTTTTGTTGTTTTGTGCACTTACGTGGGATGAAGAGGCAGTTTGGGGTTATGGAATGTACAGTTGAGGGGCTGGGCTGGGCTGGCTGTCTTCCTCAGGGCCGTCTTTCTGGTGCGGCACAAGTCCACTCGACAACGCTTTGCTATGAAGAAGATTAATAAGCAGAACCTGATCCTACGGAACCAGATCCAACAAGCATTTGTGGAGCGCGACATACTGACGTTCGCTGAAAACCCCTTCGTGGTCAGCATGTTCTGCTCCTTTGAGACCAAGCGTCACTTATGCATGGTGATGGAATATGTTGAAGGTACTGTGGGAGCGTGGCCTGTGTGGAAGTCAGAGTGTAGTGTGAGCCTTTGGCCTAAATAAGAACCAGCTTCTTTGTCCAGTAGTGAAGCTTTAGGCTCCAGCTTTCAAGACCTCTTTCAATTTCTGCTTAGGAACTCTTAAGACCACTGGCCACAGTGAGCACATAGCTCCACAGTTAGAAAGGTGGATAGATGTAGTAACCCAGCTACTAGAGAGTCTACTTCCCAAATTCTATGTAGACAGGGATAGAGGCTTTAGATAGCAGCCACAGAAGCCCAAAATAGGGCTCTGCAAAGATTGCCCCTGCTGATAACTTGTGAAGGGGCCATCCTAACTAAGACTAGTCATATAGTCTAGAAATAGACTAGAACAACAATGTAGGCAGAGCTTGGAGAGGGGCAGGCAGTAGCTTTGCAGTGGCCCTTTCTCTGACCTTCACTCTGTACAGCTACAAACATATCTTCCCTAAGGCTTAAAGCTGAACTTGAACAAAGCCATGCTTTTACTTCAGTGGGTGTTTATTGGAGGTTTAAATGTTACTTTAGTCAGAAACAAACATACACATATGTTTTAGCAGATACATTTGGTGAGTACAGTATTCGCATCCTACAAAACTTAGTGTTATGCCTGCAAGTCTTTATGAAGGTATGAAGGCTTGGAGTCTTTCCTTCTGTCACCTAAATCCATTTCCTGCTTTCTAGTACCTGTCTCCTACCCATACTAGTAGCAGAAGGGCTGGAGTCACAAGCTCCAGCAATAGACTATTCTGTGAGGCTGTCTCCTTAGGGACTGCAAAGTCTGAGAACTGGCTGGAACAGGGTACTGAAACATGATAGCTTTTCCTCATGATAGCTTGGGCTTTTTACAGGGGGTGACTGTGCCACTCTGCTGAAGAACATTGGGGCCCTGCCTGTGGACATGGTGCGTCTGTACTTTGCAGAAACTGTGCTGGCTTTGGAATACTTACACAACTATGGCATTGTGCACCGGGACCTCAAGCCTGACAAGTATGCCCACTGTCTATTTCTGTTGATCGGGGTCCTTCTCTTAAGTCTCTTGATAAGTAGTACAAACATAACGTGTTTAGATCATCTTAGAATGGCTACTAGGAAACAGAAGAAACCAAGCAAAACAAATGAATTAGCACATCTAATAATGACTATAGAAAATAGCATTGGACCAGGTAGAGGTAGCACACGCCTTTAATCCCAGCACTTGGGAGGCAGAGGCAGGCAGATCTCTGTGAGTTCGAAGCGAGTTCCAGGATAGCCAGGACTATACATAGAAACCCTGTCTTTATAAAAGAAGAAAGAAAATAGCTTTCATATTATGCAGACTCATGTTCAGATGGCCACTCATGCTTGTTAACTGAGTCAGTGTTTTAATTAAAAGTTTTAAGTCTCAAATTCCTTCCTTCTTAAATGGAAAACAGCACATTTTCTGTGCTGCGTATTGTAGAAACAGCCTGCCTTCCCCAATCCTCCCCCTGCTTTACCTTCATTGGTCCTGTGAATCAAACCCAAGGTCTCATGCATGATAGTGAGATCTCCACCACTGTACAGCATCCCCAGTTCCAGAACAGTTTGGAGACACTTATCACAGAACTTAGTAACTTACAGAACATGTTTCTTACTCAGATGATGAACCAGGTAGGAAACCTGACTTTGTTTCAGATAGTTTGAGTTTGTGGCCTGGACAGCTGACATGGAGCCCATGAAAGAAGTCAGGACCAAGCAGGGCAGTGGTGGTGCATGCCTTTAGTCCTAGGACTTGGGAGGAAGAGACAAGAGGATTTCTGTGAGATCAAGGCCAGCCTGGTCTACAGAGCTAGTTCCAGGACAGTCAAGGCATCCCCATCTCAATGAATGAATCAATGAGTGAAGTTGGGACCAGGGATAGTAACTTGGGAATGCTAGAATTAGGGGTGGCAGGGTGAAGCCCTTAGCGTCAAGAAGAATGGCTCCAGCAAAGTATGTAAAGCAGTCTCTGATTTCTAGTTTCTGCCTCCCAAGTCAAGGGCATGGAAAAAGGTTTTACCAGTTTTCCTTCTCCCTGAGATGGATGGATCTTGTAAGTCTCTCAGCTTATGGAAGGATAGTTAACGATTATAGCAGCTTCTTTAGGATGACTGACCTCAGCCCTGGAGGCAGTCTCTTCTGCCAATACCTGTTCAGGTATAGAATGCAAGTGGAACAACAAAGAAATGGAGTTGCAAGGAGGGACAGAAAATGGTACTCACAAACCACGGCTGCTGCTTACTTTACAGCTGCCTAGCTCCCCATTTGTGTTTCTTAGTACCATGCAGAGGCTAAATCAGTACTAAGGAACAGCTGGGAAATAACTCCATGATTTTATTTCTGTGGTCTCACAGCCTTCTGATTACATCAATGGGGCACATCAAACTTACTGACTTTGGACTTTCTAAAATTGGCCTCATGAGTTTGACAACCAACTTGTATGAGGGCCACATTGAAAAGGATGCCCGGGAGTTCCTGGACAAGCAGGTAGGAAGCATGGGGAAATCCTTGGGAGTTGAAATTCAGGCCTCAGAATAAGACCTTGGAGCTATTTGCTTATAATCGATGCCTAAGTATTAACATGGGAACTCCACGTTTTTGCCTTTAGTTTCAGGGAAGCACAGAATAGGTAGCATATTTGGAAAACAGGATGAGCCCTGAGAAAATGGATATAAAATTTTCCCTGGAATTTGGATGAGATAGCTGTCTTAACTGTTGATACATCTTCTTGTGAGATCAGCCTGAGGCACAGCTCTGCTGGGTGTGTCAGGAACACACTTCCACTGGGTGCTGTGCCATTTTCTCTAGAGCAACCCATGGCCGTTTTGTGACTTGATATTTCAGGTTGTGGTGGCACAGGTAACTGGTAGGTTCTGGGGTAGGAACCAACTCTAATTCCTGATCCAAAGGAGAATTAGAGTTTAGCGTGGCGGTTTTAGGCTAGAATTAGATATTTTGGTTAATTAGGAAATAGAGAAACCCTCCTGACTAAGAGCTTTAACTCTGGTTCCCTGGGATTGCTGTTGGTCCTAATTATAGTTAAGGTAAGCTGCCTCTTCATTCCGAGGTTTCTCTGCTCCAGCAGTAGGAACACCCCTCTGCTGTCATGCCAGCAAGCTGCCTCAGGATCCTGAGCCAGCCTGCCTTCTCTGCTCAGGTATGCGGGACCCCGGAATACATAGCACCTGAGGTGATCCTGCGTCAGGGCTATGGGAAGCCAGTGGACTGGTGGGCCATGGGCATAATCCTGTATGAGTTCCTGGTGGGTTGCGTCCCTTTCTTTGGAGACACTCCGGAGGAGCTCTTTGGGCAAGTGATCAGTGGTAGGTACTGTCCCAGATCAGTGTGGAGTCAGGCTGTGTGCATACAGCTGGGAGACTCTTGTGCTCTTTTTTCTGAATGTGTGCCTAGTAGGCATGTGTCTGCTTGTACACACATGCTGTTTCTTCCTGGGGCTTCCTGTGTTCATGTCGTTCTTGTGAAATGGTGTTCTGTGGTGTCTGTGAGTGTGAGTTCTGTGTCTAGAGTAAAATGGCAGGTGAGCTGGAGCTTCAGGAGTGGGAAGTCACTGTTTGCAATGCCCACACTGAATCAAGGAGCAAGCTATGTTCTGGGGACTGTTGAGACTCCCTTAAGAGGGGGGGTACCTGTAGGCCTTTAAGAACTGGGGTCCCAGGCAAGGTTTGGAGGAGCTCTAAACCTGACTTTTTTTCCTTCCTTATACTTTTCTTTTTCTGCATCTCCCCGCACTATACCCACAAATTTTTCTTTCTCTCTTACCCATGATCCTTCAGATGAGATTGTGTGGCCTGAAGGTGATGATGCACTACCCCCAGATGCCCAAGACCTCACTTCCAAACTGCTTCACCAGAACCCACTAGAAAGACTGGGCACAAGTAAGTTGGGCTTTTCTCTCATTTCTCAACACTTGGTCTGTGTGCCCTAAGGTTCAGTGGAAAGTCCCTCTTCTTGATTCTGAGACTGCCCTATTCCTCCAGGCAGAGAAGGAAGAGTCCTTGAACTGAGACTTCCCACGCTTACTTTCTCACAGTCTAGCTTCTCATATGACTTAGTGACCTATACTTTATGCAGCTAATCTCGTCCTGTCCTCTATCTGCAGGTAGTGCCTGTGAAGTGAAGCAGCACCCATTCTTCATGGGTCTGGACTGGACAGGACTTCTTCGCCAAAAGGCTGAATTTATACCTCAGTTGGAGTCAGAGGATGACACCAGCTATTTTGACAGTAAGACTACTGGTGGGGTGAAGCGAAACATGAACCATATTTGTTCGGAAATGCCTATGCATCCCTTGGTCAGGAGCAACTGCTCAGGGCCCTGCTGGTGCCACCAGGATGGGACCAACAAGGGTGCACAAGTTAATTAAACTGTGTATTTGGTCTAGCCCGTTCAGAACGATACCACCATGTAGACTCTGAGGATGAAGAGGAAGTGAGTGAGGATGGCTGCCTTGAGATCCGCCAGTTTTCTTCCTGCTCTCCAAGGTTCAGCAAGGTGTGACTTAAGGAAGTCCAGGCTGTTAATGGATTGGGAGAAGAGATCCTGTTGAGGGTCATACTTAGGGCAGGCTCAAGGAATTTTGATAGGACCACGTCCATAAAAAGAGATCAGAGGGCTAGGGTTACATACTGCAGGATCTTCTAGGATCATCCTAGTCCCTGCCAGAGTCAGGTCAGCAGAACAGCTTCTGCAAATGAGCAACATGGATGGAGGAGGGCATAAGTGTGTGTGTGTGGGGGGGTCCCCTTAAATCTCTGGCTGCCGGATCCCAAGGAGAACCTTTGTTCCTTGGAAATATAGTTGTCGGAGCCATTCCACGTGTCTCCTGTGCCCACAGGTTTACAGTAGCATGGAACGGCTTTCCCTGCTTGAGGAACGCCGGACACCACCCCCAACCAAGCGCAGCCTGAGTGAGGAGAAGGAAGATCGCTCAGATGGCTTGGCAGGGCTGAAGGGCAGAGACCGCAGCTGGGTGATTGGTTCCCCCGAGATGTAAGCACCCAGGGCTCACCAGGGTGGGTTCATCCCTTGGTTGTTGCATCAGATGCTGGAGGGGGTGGGTGTTGGTAGTTAAATGACATTTGCCAGGAAAGTCTGGAAAAATGTATGAAAAGGTCTGTGACTATAACTTTGCCCCTAAGGTAGTCTCAGCAGAGGCAGGAGAGGGAGACACCCTGGGCCACTTTACCCTATAGTACCTCTGTTTTGCAGATTACGGAAGCGGTTGTCTGTGTCTGAGTCATCCCACACAGAGAGTGATTCAAGTCCTCCAATGACAGTGCGACACCGGTGTTCAGGCCTCCCTGATGTGCCTCGTTGCCCTGAGGAGACCAGTAGCACCCCTCGGAGGCAACAACAGGAGGGTATATGGGTCCTCCTAGCCCCATCTGGAGAGGGGTCATCTGGGGCTGTCACTGAACGACCATTGGAGAGGCAGCTGAAGCTGGATGAGGAGCTTCCTGGCCAAAGCAGTGAGTCTTGTCCAGGTGTGGCCCAGAGGACGGTGAAATACATAGGCTGGAGTATACTAGAGGGAGGGAGGCTTAGCCACATTACAGGTCTCATTATTCACTTGGGTCCACAGCCACAGAGGCACGAGGCCATGGGACCCCACAGCTGGCTGAGGAAGCTGCAGCCAAAGCCATCAGTGACCTAGCTGTGCGCAGGGCTCGTCACCGGCTGCTCTCTGGGGACTCTATAGAGAAACGCACCACTCGCCCTGTCAACAAAGTAATCAAGTCTGCTTCCGCTACAGCCCTTTCCCTCCTCATTCCTTCAGGTAAGGCCAGTAGGGAACTAAGATCAAACTCACAGGAAGGACACTGAAGCTGTGGGTCTGCAGGAGTCTGTGCAGCAGGTATATGTGTGAAGCAGGTGTCTGGGAGACTACCCCTTACCATGCAAGTAGAGGTCTCTAAAGATTCGTGCTGATGGCTGTAATGTACATGCAAAAGCTAATATTTAAATCATCAATGTTAAAGGCTCTTGACCTTGAATACCTTGTCTGACATCTTTAAGCCCTAAGTTGATGTTTTTTGTTTGGTTAATTGGTTGGTTGGGTGGTTTTGGTGTTGGGTTTTGTTTGGTTGGTTGGTTGGTTGGGTTTTTTGAGACAGGGTTTCTCTGTGGCTTTGGAGCCTGTCCTGGAACTAGCTCTGTAGACCAGGCTGGCCTTAAACTAAGAGATCTGCCTGCCTCTGCCTCCTGAATGCTATGATTAAAGGCCTGCACCACTACTGCCCGGCAAGTTTTCATTTTTAAAATGTGGATATATGGGGCTGGAGAGATGTTTCAGTGGACTCAGGTTAAATTCCCAGCACCCACATAATAGCTCACAACTGTCTAACTCCAGTTCCAGGGGATCTAACACCCTTACACAGACATACATGTGGGCAAGCATCAATTCACATAAACAAAAATAAATCATTTTTTAAAATGTTTCGTGGATATAAATAATGAGCTCACAGGATAGCTGTGATGTTTACATGCTTATGTTGTGCTTACATAGTCCATAATGTACACATAGGTGCTGGCTACATCGTTAACCTGTACCCAAAAAGTTCTGGGCTAGGTAGGGGTGCTTTGTGAACTCTAGTCCTGCAGGGAAGGTGAACTTTAGGTCTGTCCATGACTAGGAGTGGGCTGGGATGAACAGCCTGGATCAGGCTGAGATCATGGCCAGGTCAAGATCTCTGATCACTAAGTCTTGATTTCTCCTCCAGAACATCACACCTGCTCTCCATTGGCCAGCCCCATGTCCCCGCATTCCCAGTCATCTAATCCATCTTCCAGGGACTCTTCTCCAAGCAGGGACTTCTTGCCAGCTCTTGGCAGCTTGAGGCCTCCCATCGTCATCCACCGAGCTGGCAAGAAGTATGGCTTCACCCTGAGGGCCATCCGTGTCTACATGGGTGACTCAGATGTCTACACTGTACACCACATGGTGTGGGTATGTCTGGCCAGGCAGAGCGTTGTCCTCTAACGTTGTTGCTCCCGCCTCCCCTTACTGGAACCTATCTGCCCGCCCACATTACTCACAGAAACCAAAGGGTGGTGGTCAAGGGGTCACAGCAGCAGAACCAGGGTCCAAACTAAAGACTCTTCTCTTCCTGAGACAGCATGTGGAAGATGGCGGTCCAGCCAGTGAGGCAGGACTTCGTCAGGGTGACCTCATCACCCATGTCAATGGTGAGCCTGTGCATGGGCTGGTCCATACGGAAGTAGTGGAGCTGATCCTGAAGGTTAGTGCGGGAAATGTCGTCTGTGTGAGGTATGAATGCCCTAGACCTGCGAGCCTGAACTAGCCGTAAGGGGGAGTGGGCATAGCAGGTACACATACATGTTGCATTAAGGACAGATGTAGGGACATGCAGAATTTGTGCAGTACAGGAGATTTTCTCCATATGGTAATTAGCTTTTGCTGGCCAAGACCCAGTGACTCTTCTAAACTGCAGGTGAGACTGATGAGCAGGACACTCTGAGGTGCCACTTGGAACCACTTTCTTTTTTTGGGGGGGGGAAGGGGGGTTTGGTTTTTCGAGACAGGGTTTCTCAGTGGTTTTGGAGCCTGTCCTGGAACTAGCTCTGTAGACCAGGCTGGTCTCGAACTCACAGAGATCCGCCTGCCTCTGCCTCCCAAGTGCTGGGATTAAAGGCGTGCGTCACCACCTCCGGGCTTGGAACCACTTTCTAACCTGTGAGGGAAAATAGCTCTTGTTAATGTTGGTTTGTAAGAACAAGAGCTGGAGCTGTGGTGCGGCAAAGGGCAAGACAAGAAAATAGCACCTCCCTTAGCCAGAGTCATGCTTTTTTTCTGCTTGGCTTCTCAGAGTGGAAACAAGGTATCAATTTCAACAACTCCCTTGGAGAATACGTCTATCAAAGTGGGGCCAGCTCGGAAAGGCAGCTACAAAGCCAAAATGGCCCGAAGGAGCAAACGGAGCAGGGGCAAGGATGGGCAAGAAAGGTGAGACAGATGTGGTCCAGAGGTCTACCCTGAGAACCTGGGTGCTCACATTTGCTTGGGGCATGGGCTCCAGGCCCACAGTATGCTGTGCCCTGTGCAGCTCAGCTTTGCCCTTAACCTCTACAGCAGAAAAAGAAGCTCCCTCTTCCGGAAGATCACTAAGCAGGCCTCCTTGCTGCACACCAGCCGCAGCCTTTCTTCCCTTAACCGTTCCTTGTCATCAGGAGAGAGTGGTCCAGGATCTCCCACACACAGCCACAGCCTCTCTCCCCGTTCCCCTCCTCAGGGCTACCGGATAGCCCCTGATGCTGTGCACTCAGGTACAAGGGGTTCCCTGCAGATCAGAAACCACTCCTTGAGAAATAGGAGTGAACCTGAGCCCCACTGTAAATCTCTTTTGAGCCCACCCTTGAAGAACCAGAAGTCTTGGGAGGAGTTTATGGAGGGGAGTGGATTAAGTAGACTCTGGTCCACCAGTAATATAAAGTGGGCATTTCCAGGACTACGTTCTGCCTTGCAACTTAGTCACTTCTAAGAAGTAACGTTGATGTGCTGTTTTCTGTTGATCTGTCTTTCCATCCATGTGACTATCCAAAGTGGGAGGGAATTCATCGCAGAGCAGCTCTCCCAGCTCCAGTGTACCCAGTTCCCCTGCTGGCTCTGGACATACACGGCCCAGCTCCCTACATGGTCTAGCACCCAAGCTCCAACGCCAATACCGCTCTCCACGGCGCAAGTCAGCAGGCAGCATCCCACTGTCACCACTGGCCCACACCCCTTCTCCACCAGCAGCAGCAGCTTCGCCTCAGCGTTCCCCATCGCCTTTGTCTGGACACGGAGCCCAGGCCTTTCCTACCAAACTTCACTTGTCTCCTCCACTAGGTAGGCAGCTCTCTCGGCCCAAGAGTGCAGAGCCACCCCGTTCTCCACTGCTTAAAAGGGTGCAGTCTGCTGAAAAGCTGGCAGCTGCACTGGCAGCGTCTGAGAAAAAATTAGCCCCTTCCCGCAAGCATAGTCTTGACCTAACCCACGGCGAGCTAAAGAAGGAACTGCCTCCCAGGGAGGTCAGCCCTCTGGAGGTGGTTGGAACTAGAAGTGTGCTCTCTGGGAAAGGGCCACTTCCAGGAAAAGGGATGCTGCAGCCTGCTCCTTCAAGGGCCCTTGGGACCCTCCGGCAGGATCGAGCTGAACGCCGAGAGTCACTGCAAAAACAAGAAGCTATCCGGGAAGTAGACTCCTCAGAAGATGACTCTGATGAGGAGCCTGAGAACAGCCAGGCCACACAAGAGCCAAGATTGGCTCCCCAACCAGCAGCAGGCCAAAATGTACCCCCTAAAGTTTCAGGAGAGGGTAGGGAAGAGGACACTTTCTTGCACAGGAATCTAAAGAACGAAGGTCCTGTACTCTCAGGCCTATTGACAGGGGTCATACTAGGTTCCCCCCAAATAGAAGTTCCTGTACTCTCTCAGAGGAGGCTCTGGAGGCCACAAGCCTTTGAGGAAGCTACCAGTTCTTTAGAAGCCTCCAGCCTGAGTAGGTCTGGGCCCACAAGCCCCACCTCCTCTGAAGGCTGCTGGAAAGCCCAGCGCCTCCACACACAGGCACTAGCTGCACTTTGTCCCAGCTCTTCAGAACTCGCCTCTACTAGTTGTTCTGCCACCTCCACCTCTGGAAAGCCAGGACCATGGTCCTGGAAATTCCTTATTGAAGGTCCAGACAGAGCATCCCCAAACAAGAAGATAACAAGGACAGGTGAACCAGCTAACTCCCAAGATTTGGAAACCACAGTTCCAACTCTTCCTAAGAACCTGTCTCCTAAGCAAGAGAAGTCACAGTCACCCGGTGTCCCTGGGCTGACCTATCCACTTCATGAGGTCCCCAGCCAAAACTGGCTATGGGAGTCTAAATGTGAACAAGTGGAGAAAGAGGAGCCAGTCCTGAGCATTATGGAAGTTCCTGATGCCTCAGGCGACAGGAGGCAGGACATTCCATGCAGAACCTACCCCCTCAGCCCAGAAACTGGGCCCAGCCTGCTCTGGAAAAGCCAAGAACCTGGGGGCCAACAAAAGCATCAGAACTTGGCACTGGCATCAGATGAACTTTTAAAGCCAACATAGCAGTTGGGTTTGCTTTCCTTGCACTCACCTGTGTAATACATCCTCCTGAAAACCATCCTGGCCTTTGTTTGCTTCTTTCTATTGGTCATTGTACACAGGACTCTAGGTCTGGGGCCTGTTGCTCCTGGGATTATAATGATTAAATTTTTAGTCTCGGGAACAGAACCCAATCCAGCTGCATTTCTTTGATCATCTAGGAGCTGAGAGTAGGAAGTGACTCAGGAAAGAGTGGGCAGAATGTAGTACACACAATATACCTACTATGTTCAAAGAACCAAAAACAACTCAAAGTGAAACAAGGTTTACCATCCTTCTGCATAGCCAGCCATCAGTGTACATGATGAGCAAAGCAGGGGCCAGCCCTGAGATTCTGTAGTTAATAGAGCACTGCATGGCCACTGCTTGCTTGGTAAGGAAATTAGCTTTTTTCCTGCCCTAGGCATCATACTCAGTTTGGGCAGAGCTGGAACTAGAACTCAGGCCTCTGACTCTAAAACCTGTATTTATTTATTGTCTAACTTTGTATCTTAGCAAGTAAACAAGAAAAAGTAAAAGGAAGTGACGACTTTTAACTTTGGATATATTTACATTGAGCTATTTATGGGGTATCAAGAAGGTAATAAAATATATGGAAATGAGAGCCATATTTTATCAACAATGACACCCCTGTGCACAGCAGCATAAAGGAAGTGAGTTAGGAAGTAAAGCTTGGTGGTCGCTCAATATCCAAGAGAGGAAAGAACTTCAAACTAGAAATAGGATATAATTTTTGACTATCTTGGTATTAAACATGCACAGTTCATGCCTTGTACTTAGGACATAGCAGGGAATAAATGAACAAAACAAGGTAAGTAAACAGACATTCCTGACCAACCAAGCCATGTGGATAAAGTGCCGCGCAGAGGACAAGAGGCTAAGATTAGTAAGTCTACTTCTAACCTCAGAGGAGAATGGGAAAAATGCTTATTTCTGGGCATGAGAACCAATAAAATGCACTTATTAGTAAGAATGGATATTGATTTTTTTTTTTTATGTTTATCCTGCTTGGGGTAGATAGGACTGTTAAGTGTTGGTTTCGTCACACAGAAGGGAGAACCTCTAATGGTCCCAGGTTAGCCTCCAAGACTGCAGGACCACATAGTGTCCTCCCTACCAAGCCCACCCCCCTCCATGCCAAGAAGACAGAAATTCACTGCAATATTTTTATTGGCATTTGGAGCAAGTCGGCCAGACCATCCCTGTCTTGAAGAAGGTACAAAAAAAAAACCCCAAACAATATTTTTGCCTTGCCTTCCCCCCACCCGTCCCCACCACTGCACAGTAATGTCTGATGACAAGAACAGTTTGTAAAAGTGGTCTAGGAACTACATTATAAATTGTCCCAACACAAGACACAATTGGCTTCCTTCTGAGTCAGGTATTTTTACATAAACTACATGAATTTTTTTTAATTACACCAAAGACAACAATAGATTTTCACAAGAAACAACAGTACCAAAGTTACATGCGAGAATTTGTAAAGAAACAAAGCTGGTTGTCACAAATGGCTAGTGCTAAATCAAAACTGAGCAGCTGGCAGCAAAGGACCAAACACAGACCCTCTGGTTTATGATGCCATGGAAACCTCACAGAGATCTACTCTGGGGTCTTACCTGGCAACAGAGATCATCCTAGAAAACAAAAATTGCTCAGAATTTTTTTTCTAGCTCAGGAGAATGCATGGAGCCGGTACCTTGCAGCAAGATGAGACACATGGAAGACGCCACAGTGGCTCGAGGAGTCTGAAGTAAATGTGGAAGAGTGGAGCTGCAGATGTCTTCATCTGTGGGTGGAGCAGTGACAAACATAGGCAACCCACCTATGCTTGAATGATGCCAGGTGTAAACAGCATTGTTTCGTTATAAAAAAAAGACAGGTGTATCTAGCCAACCAAAAGCTGCTTTCATGTTGGGGGCTGGCTGATCTGCCCCTCTGGTTAATATCTGTCTCTTTACCCTCTGCTTCAGTCAGTGAGACTGCAGTTAAGATGCCAATAGAGCTAGAGAGTCCCGGGGCCCAGATACGGGAACAGATGATTAGACTAGCATGCTGACTCCCCCAGACACCAGGGCCACTGTTAGGAAACTGTCCTTATGCCATTTTCACAGCTCAGGACCAAGTAAATCATGTGGCAACATCTCAGAAAAAGGTACCTTCCTATTTATTAAATGACCCCTGGTCTTGGAGCACTTAAAGGGAAGGAATATAGGACTGCCAGACAACCTTTCTCCACAGTTCAGCCCAATTGTAGATGCTAAGATGCTGCCTTCTGTCTCCTACATATCCTCCACATCTGCCCTACAAAGTCATGACATTTTCAACACTCCAGTTGTATATTATATTCTATTTCGACTTACTTGGGGGAAGCACCCAGGACATACTAGAGTTTCAGTGACTGACAGGAGGAATTCCTTACACCTAATCTTGAGCCTGTGACTGCTTCAGCAAGTTCAGTCAGGTACAAGTCACATAGCTATGCGAATCAGCAAATACCTTGGCATTACCTGATAACTGAGCAAGATTTCAAGCTGGCAATTTTGAGAAAGGCAGGACCTTTACCAGAGGCTGAGAGGTCAGTTTCCTCTCGCTCCATACTGGAGCCAACAACAACGAGATGTCCCTTCCTGTGCTTACTGCAACGACAGCTCCCCAAAAGTCTTGATCTCTATTGTAGTTCACTCCAGACATTCACCGAGGTAAATGCTTAGGGAAAGTCATGTTCATCTTTAGTTTGGCCCCCAATTTTGATCTTCCCTTATCATAAGCCTTATGAGCCAAGACCCAGGTATGGGCTGCTTATCTTGTTCAACTAGAATGCCTGCCTGCATGTCACTGAGCTCTAGCAGCTGAGTCATACTGAGCCATTAATGGCTCTAGGACTGGCTCTGAAGCAGCTGGACTCTGTTTGTTAAATGAGTGTGAAGCCAGGAATAAATGTCTGCCCTCTACCTAATGAACTTCACTCAGCTGGAAGGCCTAAACCACATGGAGCAGAAGATTTCTGGCCTAAAATCACAGCCACTGAAGCATGAGGAGAGGCTTGCACACTGCCTTAATGGCAGGCTCACAAAAAAAGACAAATAGGAAAGCTTGTAGAATTTTTTTTCCCAGATAGTCTGAACTCCACACTACATCCCCTCTCTTGGCAAAAGCTTCAACCACATTATGGAATAATGTGTGATGAGATGGGCCCTTCACCCTGACACAAGGGCTCATGTACATGAGATTTGCTGAGGTCTCTGGCCACAAGCTGAGTCCTTTAGTTACCTACCTATGGCTCCCTAAACCCTACCCAAAAAAAGGGAGATGAAGGCAAATTAATCCTTGTATAGTTTTGGCAAGGCTTTTTAACCTGGGGAAGCACATAACAATGTTGTTCTCTATCATTATTTGGTATATCAAGCCATCTAAAAGCACTGGATTGCACCTTTACTCATAAAACTAGTTACAAAGGTTTCAAACATCATTCTTTTGGCTAAAGAAACACCACACAAGCACCAACTTCACCATGACTCAAAGCTGACTATCCCACAAGACAACTCTTATCTTCATCTCAGAAACAAGGCCAGGGCGAAAGGAACACACTGACCATTTCTAGTGTCTGTTAGAACTCACATTTCTCATTCAGGTTTCAGTACAGAAGTGTGCGTTCAGCTACTGAGTGTCACCTTCTCCCCTTAGACCTTGGTCTAGCAATGTTGTTTTTTGATTCATGAACACAGTGAGTTAGTAGAAGGAGATGGTAAGATGCTGAAGCCTAAATTATGTTGGTAACATTGAAATAACATCAACTGAAGAAGTCTTTTGCCTCCTTTTTTAGATTCTGTAAATGAAATCCCACACCTATTCCTTTGGTTGCCTTCCCCCCCCCCCCATCTTACCACAGAATCAAAGTTAGATTCTTATTGTAGGGAGAGACTATCAAAGCAACTCCCAACAGAACCATGACCTGCTGCATTTTCAGGGTTGAAGACAAGAGGACATGGACTCTTCAGAGGCTTCCAAATAGATCCCCCACCCCCACCCACCACTGTTCTGTTCAAGGTGCCTGACAGCAAAACAAAACTCCATGAAACCAGCATCTGCTCCAGCTTAGTACACAAGTGCAGCACAGCTGAATCCGGAGACCCTGGGCCCCTCATTTACCCCCAAATCCTGGCCAGCTACTGCTCGGCCTTTCCACTTCACATTCACAGAGTCACTTGTGCAAAACAAGCAGTCTACGGAGAAAGAATGCCCTCATCGTAGTCTAGTTAAAACCATAGGAAAGTAATGCTGGAGAGCCATGTCTCTTCCCACTCTGCTTATCTGCAGAGCGAGGGCATCTGTGCATGGACAGGGTAGGCGAGCCTGACGTTGAGGGAGTCATTGTGCTGAACCAGGGATGTCTGCTGGTAATGGAGCACCAGCTCCTTCAGCGAGCTGTACAGGTTGTAGGGTTCTGCAAAGCCGTATCCTCGAGCAGTGCTGTAGATCACACAGTGCTTCACTTCCCCATCCGCACTGCAACGACACCATGGGAAAATGCTAAGGCAGGTCAGGGTAGACAGGAAGGATCCCATGCATCAGTCAATCAGACATAACTGTGCCTCTTAAAGGCTTGACTTCAGATACTTAACCATAAATGTAGACCTAATTTCCCAGTCCTCAGTTCCTGTCATTCCACATATATGTCTATCCTTTGTTAAGTCCTCCTCAGCGCTACTTGCTATAGCTTACAGTCATGAGTTCTGAAGTCAAGGTGGTAGTGCCACAACTTCCTTTCTTGAGATTGTTTTAGTTATTTTGGGTCTCTTGCAATTCATAGAAATTTTAAAAAATCTTGCTTATTTTCTGCAAATATTCAGCTAAAACTTTGGATTTTGTTAGGATTGTGCTAACTTTGTAGATTAATTTTATGAAGTACTGATATTTAAAATATTTTTTGAGGAAAGAAAGTCAAGTCTATTATGTTTCAAGGAGCTGAGTAAGTGTAACAGAACAGGAAAACTACCTCTAGATGAGTGGTTCTCAACCTGTGGGTCATGACCTCTTTGGGGTTGAAATACCCTTTCACAGGGGTCACCTAAGACTCTTAGAAAATACAGATACTTATACTATATAACAGTAGCAAGCTGGGCGTTGGTGGCGCACGCCTTTAATCCCAGCACTCAGGAGGCAGAGGCAGGCGGATCTTTGTGAGTTCGAGGCCAGCCTGGTCTACAAGAGCTAGTTCCAGGACAGGCTCCAAAGCTACAGAGAAACTCTGTCTAGAAAAACAAACAAAAAAAAAGTAGCAAAATTACAGTTATGAAGTAACAACAAAATAATTTTATGGCTGGGGGGTCACCACAACACGAAAAACTATATTAAAAGGTCCCAGCATTAGGAAGGTTGAGAACCACTGCTCTAAATATTAACATGCAAAGGCCTTCACCGACTAAACTCCTAACTTCATTCAGTCATTTTTCTCAGATGTCACTGTACAAATTTGTTTAATTCCTCAGCATTTTATAATTTTAAATGGCATGTCACCATTTAGTGAAAAATGGGTTATTCATTACTAGTACACAGAAGTACACTTTTGGCCGGGCGGTGGTGGCGCACACCTTTAATCCCAGCACTTGGGAGGCAGAGGCAGGTGGATATCTGTGAGTTCGAGACCAGCCTGGTCTACAAGAGCTAATTCCAGGACAGGCTCCAAAACCACAGAGAAACCCTGTCTCGAAAAACCAAAAAAAAAAAAAAAAAAAAAAAGAAGTACACTTTTGTATAAACTGGACATGGCAACACCCCATCATCTAGGAAGTAGAGGCCTTATTATTAGAAGTTCAGGGTCATATTCAGATACACAACAGGTTTAAGTAAGGCCTGCCTAGGGTACCTGAGACCCTATCCAAAAATGCATACATAGATAAATGAATATATGTGCATGTATGTGTGTGTGTGTGTGTGTGTGTACACAGAGAGAGAACCTGCAACCTCTATAAACCCATTTTACCTCTTCCTTTCCAATCACAATGTTTTTTTTTTTTAAAAAAAAAAAGGGCCGGTCTCACTGTGTAACTTGGCAGGCCTGATACTACAGAGACCAGGCTGGCATGAAACTCACAGAGATCCACCTGCCTTTGCTGCTGCATGCTGGGAGGGATTAAAAGCATGTGTGCCACCACTCCTGTCTCAATCACAAGCTTTTCAGAATGGACATACTGCTCTTGGAGGAAGACATTCAAATTTCTTTCACTAAGTATGGTATCTTTGATCCAGTAATAGAAATCCTCACCTATTCCTAATCTATCCCCTGCCGGTTTTTTTTAAGAGATGAAAGAATTGGATTTTGCAAATACTTTTTGTAAATATATTGAGTGTATCATGTGATTTTTTGGTTCCTTTTCTAGTATTATCACATTGCTTTTTCTATGTTAAACCACTCTTGATTTCTTGAAATAAATCCTTCTTAGTCATAATGCATAATGTTTTTTCTATGTGACTGTGGTTGCCTTCCTTAAGTTTTTTCTTTTTATTGAAAATAGATATTTTTTCTTCACATAATGTATCGTGATTATAGTTTCCCCCTCTAATCCTTCCAGTTCCTTCCTACCTTCCCTCCCATGTGAATCCACTACCTTTCCGTCTCTCATTAGAAAATAAACAGGCTTCTAAGAGATGATAATAATAAAGTAAGATAAAACAAAAACTAACACATTGGAATTGGACAAAACAAACAGAAGAAAAAGAGTCCAAGAGAAGGCACAAGAAACAGATCTATGCCAGGTGGTGGTGGCACGTGCCTTTAATTCCAGCACTCAGGAGGCAGAGGCAGGTGGTTTTTCGTGTTGTGGTGACCCCCAGCCATAAAATTATTTTGTTGTTACTTCATAACTGTGAGTTCGAGACCATCCTGGTCTACAAGAGCTAGTTCCAGGACAAGCTCCAAAGCTACAGAGAAACCCTGTCTCAAAAACCAAAAAAAAAAAAAAGAAAAGAGAAAAAGAAAGAAGAAAGAAACAGATCTACTCATTCACGTACTCCCAAGCTTCACTCAGTGTGACAGTTGACTTCTTACTGCCTCAAGATGCAGGATTCTCAGCTCCAGCATCTGCTTGTACACCTCCATGCTCCCCTTCATAACCATAATGGACTGAACCTCTGAAACTGTAAGCTGCCACCCTTCATTAAATGTTTTCTTCATAAGAGTTGCCATGATCATGGTGTCTCTTCACAGCAATAGAAATCCTAAGACAGATCCCTTTGGCCAACAACTCAATTAGCTGTGACTCAATCCTGAGACTCAAAGCTTCCTCTGCTGACAATAGATGGCCAGTTGGGCTCTGTCTCCCCAATTATTTGGCAATTTAAGCTAGATCACCTACTCACATGTTTTAGGAAGCTTCTACTGAATTAGGTTTCTCTATTACTCCTCAAATGGCCCTTAATTTCAGCTGTCTCTCTCCTTATTCCTTCCCCCTCCTCACTTGAGACCTTTCTGTTCCAGCCTCCCCCTCACCCATCCATAACTATTCTATTTTACTTTACTAATGAGAAGTATCTGTCCCCCTAGTACCTTATTTTTTTACCTAACCTCTGTGGTTCTATGGATTGTAGCTTGGTTATCATTTGCTTAACAGCTAATATCCACATGTAAGTAAACACATACCATATTTCTCTTTCTAGGTCTGGGTTAGCTTACTCTGAATGATTTTTTTTCTAGTTTCATCCATTTACTTCCAAATTTGATTAGTTCATTTTCTTAATGGCTGAGTAACATTCCATTGTGTAACTATACTACATTTTCTCTATCGAATCTTCTGTTGAAGAACCTCTAAGCTAAACTGGGCGATGGTGGCACACGCCTTTAATCCCAGCACTCGGGAGGCAGAGGCAGGTGGATCTCTGTGAGTTCGAGACCAGCCTGGTCTACAGAACTAGTTCCAGGACAGGCTCCAAAACCACAGAGAAACCCTGTCTTGAAAATCCAAAAATAAAAAAAAAAGAACCTCTAAGTTGTTTCTGATTTCAGGCTATAAAGAATAGAGCAGCAATGAACATGGTTGAGCAACTGTCTCTGTATTAGGATGAAGCATCCTTTGGATAGATGCCCAAAAGTGGTGTAAGGCTGGATTTTATTTTATTATTTTATTTTTTAAGATAGTTTCACTGTGTAGCCTTGGCTGTCATGGAACTCGCTTTGTAAACCAGGCTGACCTGGAACTCAGAGAACCACCTGCCTTTGCCTCCTGAATGCTGGCATTAAAGGTGTGCCCCATCACTGTCTGGCAAGGCTGGATCTTGAGATCAATTCCCATCTTCCTGAGGAACAGGCGCAATGATTTCCACAGTGGCCATACCACCAGCAATGGATGAGTGTTTCCCTTACTACACCTCTTTGCCAGCATTAGATGGCATTGTGCTATTGACCTTAGCCATTACATTTGACAGGTGTAGAATGGAACCTCCACGGAGTTGGACTTGCGTATCCCTGATGATTAAGGATGTTGAACATTTCTTTTAAATGTTTCTCAGCCATTTGATTTTCCTTTTAAGAGTTCTCTGTTCAGATCTGTACTCCATTTTTAAATTTGGTTATTTGTTTTCTTGATATCTAGTTTTTTGAGTCCCTTATATATTTTGGACATTAGCTCTCTATTGGGTGGGTAGTTAGTAAAATCTTTTCCCATTCTGTAGGCTGCCACTTTGCTAAATGAGGATGTCTTTCACCATGCAGCAGGTTTTAAGTTTTAGGAAGTCCCATTTATTAGTTGTTGATCTTACTGCCTGTGTTAACAGTGTTCTATTCAGAAAGTCTTTTCCTGTGCCAATGAGTTCAAGGCTATTCCCCAATTTCTCTTCTATCAATTTCAGTGTATCTGGTTTTATGTTGAGGTCTTTGATTCATTTGGAGTTGAGTTTTGTGCAAAGTGATAAGTATGGATCTATCTGAATTCTTCTACATGCAGACACCAGTTAAACAAGCATCATTTGTTTAAGATGCTGTCTTTATTCCAGTATGTATTTATACTTTCTTTATCAAAAATTAGATGTCCATATGTGTGTGGATTTATGAATGGAACTTCAATTATATAGTCCATTGATGAATGGGTTTTGTGCCAATACCGCGCTGTTTTTATTATTGTGGACCTGTAATACAACTTTGAAAATGAGAGTGGTGGTACCTTCAGAAGTTCTTTTATTGTTCAGGATTGTTTTAGCTCTCCTGGGTTTTTTATGTTTCCATATGAAGCTGAAAATTGCCCTTTCAAGATCTATGAAGAATTGTGTTGGAATTTTGATGGGGTTTGCACTGATTCTGTAGATTGCTTTTGGCAGAATGGTCATTTTGACTGTATGAATCCTACTGTAAGCATGGGAGATCTTCTGATAGCTTCAATTTCTTAAATGACTTGAATGACATTTCTATCACACAAGTCTTTCACTTGCGTGGTTAGAGTTGCCCCAAGATAGTTTACATTATTTGAGGCTATTGTGAAAGATGTCGTTCCCCTGCTTTCTCAGCCTACTTGTCATTTGGATATAGGCGAGCTACTAATTTTTATGAGTTGACTTTGTATTTAGCCACTTTGCTAAGTGTTTATCAGCTGTAGGAGACATACTACCACCCTCCATTTCTTGTTCTTTTTCCTTTTTTATTGATTTTTTATTGAGCTCTACATTTTTCTCTGCTCCCCTCCCTACCTCTCTCCTCCCCCTTTAGCCCTCCCCCATTGTCCCCATGCTCCCAATTTACAGGAGATCTTGTCTTTTTATACTTTCTACTTCCCATGTAGATTAGATCTATGTTAAGTCTCTCTTAGTGTCCGCATTGTTGTCTAAGTTCTCTGGGATTGTGGTTTGTAGGCTGGTTTTCTTTGCTTTATGTTTAAAAACCACCTTTAAGTGAGTATATATGATAATTGTCTTTCTGTGTCTAGGTTACCTCACTCAAAATAATGTTTTCTAAGGCTCCAAAACCACAGAGAAACCCTGTCTCGAAAAGACAAAAAAAAAATGTTTTCTAGCTCCATCTATTTTTCTGCAAAATTCAAGCTGTCGTTATTTTTTTCTGCTGTGTAGTACTCCATTGTGTAAATGTACATTTTCCTTATCCATTCTTTGATCAAAGAGCATTTAGGTTGTTTCCAGGTTCTGGCTATGACAAACAAAGCTGCTATGAACATAGTTGAGCACATGTCCTTGTGGCTTCATTGAGCATCTTTTGGATATATACCCAAAAGTGGTATTATTGGGTCTTGAGGAAGGTTGTTTCCTAATTTTCTGAGAAATCGCCCCACTGACATCCAAAGGGGCTGTACCAGCTTGCATTCCTACCAGAAATGCGGAAGTGTTCCCTTTTTCCCACAACCTCTCCAGCGTAAGTTGTCATCAGTGTTTTTGATCTTGGCCATTCTTACAGGTATAAGATGGAATCTCAAAGTTGTTTTGATTTGCATTTCTCTGATGACTAAGGATGTTGAACATTTCCTTAAATGTCTTTCAGCCATTTTAGATTCCTCTGTTGAGAGTTCTCTCTTTAGGTCTGTACTCCATTTTTTTTTTACTGGATTATGTGTTCTTTTGGTGTCCAATTTCTTGAATTCTTTGTATATTTTGGAGCTCAGACCTCTGTTTGATGTGGGATTAGTGAAGATCTTTTCCCATTCTGTAGGCTGTCATTTTGTCTTGTTTACCATGTCCTTTGCTTTACAGAAGCTTTTCCGTTTCAGGAGGTCCCATTTATTAATTGTTTCTCTCAGTGTCTGTGCTGCTGGGTTATATTTAGGAAGTGGTTCCCTGTGCCAATGTGTTCAAGTGTACTTCCCACTTTCTCTTCTATAAGGTTCAGTGTGGCTGGCTTTATGTTGAGGCCTTTGATCCATTTGGACTTGAGTTTTGTGCATGGTGATAAATCTGGGTCTATTTTCATTCTTCTACATGTTGATATCCAGTTATGCCAGCACCACTTGTTAAATATGCTTTCTTTTTTCCATTTGATATTTTTTGCTTCTTTGTCAAAAATCAAATGTTTGAAGATGCATGGATTGATATCCAGGTCTTCTATTCAGTTCTACTGGTCCTTCTGTCTGACAGTACCAGGCTGTTTTCAGTACTGTAGCTCTGTAGTAGAGTTTGAAGTCAGGGATTGTGATGCCTCCAGAAGTTCTTTTATTGCACAGGATTGTTTTGGCTATCTTGGGGTGTTTTGCTTTTCCATATGAAGTTGAGTACCGTTCTTTTGAGGTCTTTTGCTAGGATTTGGATGGGCATTGCGTTGAACTTTTCTTTCTTATTAGACTTGAAGTCTGGTGAGAACTGCCTCCCCTGTTATTTCTACTCACACAACTTAAGTAGAGTAAGACAAACAGAAATGTAAGTAGTCCTACTCTTAGATGACAGTAACACAGTGATAAATAAGATGCCTCATTTCCTTCCACAGATAGCATCCATGCTTTAGTGTCTAGTCCTAACTCCTCTTCCACAAACCTCTACCTCTCCCTTTCCCTAAACAGAATTAACATTTCCACACATGCAAGGCCTACTAATCACGGCAACTCTATTTATCGTAGATATTTTATGAAATGAAGCCTGGAAGCTAGGTGTGATAGCTATACTTGAACTCTCATCACTCTGTGAATCCCTTTATTTACCCTCTCGACATGACCCTCCTTTTTTTAAGATTAACACACAAAATAGTGGGTTTTGATGTGACTTTTTAAAGTCATATTTAAAATTACCTTCCTTTATGGTGGGGCGCACATATTGTGTATGTACGGCATACATGTGGAAATCAGTGAGCAACTTGAAGGAGTTGGTTTTCTCATTGCACCATGTGAGTCTTGAACTCAGGTCATCGAGCTTGCTGGCAAGTGCCTTTACTTACTGAGCCATCTTTCTGGTCCCAGCAGGATTTCTGAGTCATATATGTCATGGTATCTTGATCACATATCCCCAGCTATCCTCTCTTCCTCCACTTCTTTCTCCCAAGCAGTGCCTCTTCTACTCTTTTTGTTGTTTGTTTCAAGAAAGGGTTTTTCTGGGTAGCCTTGGCTGTCCCTCTTTTACTTTTGTTATTTAATTTATAATTATATTTTTTGTGTGAGAGAAAACATCCATCGTATCTAAGCCTTGTGCTCTTTGAGAGCAGTCACTTAGTCATCTTCCTTTGTTTCTACCCTGTCTTACAGTGTCAGCATTATCACAATAACATCAGGAGGTAGCATTTACCTCAGAGCAAATATTATGACCACCTTTGCTTGACTGGTGAGACTAGACAAGGACAGGGAAATTATGTACCTAACGTTACACAGCAAGTAAGCAGCAAGAGCCAGACTCAAATCTATAACATCCTAAAAAAATTAAATAAACACTGATGGTCTAAGTAAGCCACAAGTCCTTATCACCATACCCTAATTCCATCTCAATATTGTGATGACTTTCATTAATTAATGCAGATTTGAAAAAGCCACATCCCCAGAGAAGACTTACACCACAGAACAAGCATAGCATCCTTTCTTGCTACTTTCACGAATTAAGAATGCACCATCTGGTTTCCCATAAAGCAAGTCCTCTGCTTGTACTCGGTTGATATCCTCCACAAACCAGGTTTTCTCATCATAATGCGGCAGGTTCTCATCTTCCTCATTGATAAAATAGCTTCTAAAAATTAAATATTTGAAATATTATTCTAGCAATCAGTTTTCTTATATCTAAAAGCTAATAAAATGTTATTTTTAATCTTTATAAAATAACAAATTAAAATTACAATTAGGTGAATGTTTAGTTTTAAATAACATTACTACTTATTATGGTGCAGAAACTACAGAACTCATTCAATAACTTCAAGCAAAAGAATGGCAGTGGTGCATCCAACTCTCGTGTGGGGAGTTCCTACACTCAAGTGTGGACACCATACTCTTCAGGCAGCTCAGCTCAAAAGAGGCACAGAGTTTTCTCTTCTGCTACTGACCCTGACAGGAGGAGCCTTACACTGAGGAAAAAGCCCTCTGGCAGAGGAACTTACTCATCAGCATCCTCGTTTTTGATTCCCAGCCAGGCATTCAGGCGCTTCTGCCTCACTCCTTTGTGATTGAGCCATCTGCCAAGAGGAAGACACTGGTCAGAATTGAACTGTCTGAACACTGGTGAAATCAGCCAAGCTTTGAAAGTCCAGGAACCTCTTATTTTTCCTCGTCTCAAGAAGAGTGGCCAGAGTTTTCCCTAAATTAATCTCTCCATTACTTTTCCTTCAATTAATACCACAATTAATTTTTCCTAAAAAAAGGAAGAAACACAAAAAAACTACTTGAAATTAGGCATGTATCTACTTTTCTTTCTCCTCTTTTCTATAAATGTACACACACACACACACACACACTTTCATTCAAACATAGTAGAGGCCCGTGGTCTAAAGCAGGAATATAAAAGTGGAGTATAAAAAACACTTTCATGGGCTGGAGAGATGGCTCAGAGGCCGAGAGCTCCAGGTGTCCTTCCAGATGTCCTGAGTTCAGTTCCCACATTATACATGACAAATAAATAAATCTTAAAAACCAGAACGCTTCCTTGGGGGCTAGACAGTCGGCTCAATGTTTAAGAGTACACTGGGGCTGGACAGATGGCTCAGCAGTTAGAGTGCTGGCTGCTCTTCCAGAGGACCTGCTTTCAATTCCCAGCACCCACATGCAGCTCACAACTGTCTGTAACTCCTGTTCCAAAAGATCCAATGCCCTCATACAGACATACCTGCAGGCAAAAACACCAATGCATAAAATAAAAATAAATAATTATTTAAAAATAGAGCACACATTGCTCTTACAGAGAGCCCCAGTTAAGTTCTCAAGATCCAAATGGTGGCTAACAACCACCTATAATCCAGTTCCCGGGGATCTAGTACCTCTGGCCTCCACACTGTTCACCTGCACTCATCCACATAAGTTAAAAGTAACTGTTTTTTTAAGTATAGTTGTTCATCAACAACCAATTCTGCTTTCCTTATCATTCAATATCATCATAATCATCATCTCAGGACTCTCTTCCCTAAGTGTCCCAATTAAGACCTACTCTTTACCACTTTATTAATTTTCAGAGACCCAGCAAAATTCATTATTTTATAATGTTTATGTTTGCCTCCCCCATAAAACCATCTAGTGTTTTAAAGAAGTTTTTCTTCTGCTTATGGTAATACTGCCAATTTCTTTTTTTTTAAAGTATCTATCTATCTATCTATCATGTATACAGTATTCTGTCTGCATGTATATGCCTACATGCCAAAAGAGGGGACCAGATCTCATTACAGATGGTTGTGAGTCACTATGTGGGTGCTGGGAATTGAACTCAAGACCTCTGGAAAAGCAGTAGCCAGTGTTCTTAACCTCTGAGCCATCTCTCCGTTCCTCTACTGCCAATGTCTTAGACCATCAAGCACAGAGATAAGAAATATGCAGAAAATATTTACTGGTGGGATATTTTTAAGAAAATCTTCACAATCTAGCATCACTTTAATATCTGCCACTGACCCCAAATATATTATACAACCTGCACCACAGATAAAAGGCAGACTTTTTAAAAGGCCAGGAAGACTTGGCCTCCACTTAACTTGAATTTCATTTTTGACACTTAGTGAAAATGGAAAAAGATGAAATGAGGTTTAGTCATTTTCTCTCTTAACCATTCTATCCCACCCCCTTACACCATCACTTCAGACACCTTTCTCTAAACATCTTTAGCACAAACTTTTCTTCGCTTAAAGAAACTGATCTCTTTACTAAGAAGCACACTGGGTAAGAGGCTTAAATTTAGTAAGTCACACCACAATTTCTCCTGAGTCTCCATTTCCTTCCTTTCTTCTGTTTCTCTGGTTGTGGTGGTGTGTGCGGGTCAGTGTGGCTGTCGGGAGAGGGTATAGGTGTTGTGTGGGTGAATGTATCTGGATGGGTGTGGACGTGTGTGTGGTACACGTGTGAAGGGGTGCACAGCAAGCACAAAAGCTAGAAAGGATGACGACAGATGTCTTCCTCTACTCCCTTCAGTCAGGGTCTCTCACAAAAACTGAAGCTTACCATTTCAGTGAAGTCCCAGGGTCCCACCTGTCTCTGCTTCCCATGACTGTGTTTATCAATTTGTATGGCCACATTTACCCTTTATGTGGGTGCTGAAGGCTAAAACTTGGGTCCTCATGGCTACACAAGCACTCCTCCACTAAGCCATCTCCTCAAATCCCTCAATGACCTTTAACCCCCAACCTCCTTAAATTGAAGTGCTCCTTTTTAGGAAGAAAATCCAGGAAACAAAAAAAAGAAATGGTTTTGGTTCATGTTCCACTAACAAAGCTGCCTGTCTTCTCACATAAGAACTCATTTTATGTCCTTGCCCTTGCCTCACTTAGGAAAATGGGGAAAATGTATATAACGTCCATTGTGAAGTTCCAATTGGCTGTATATCTCAGCCTGAAGGAGAGGACAAAGATGGAAAGTGCTGGAAATATTATTTTAAAGGTGTTATGTTGCATGTTTAATTCTGTGAAGCTATGAGTCTTTGCCTGTCTAAAACACCTGATGTCTAATAAAGATCTGAATGGCCAATAGTTAGGCAGGAGAAAGGATAGGCAGAGAAAATATATAGGAGAAAAACTGGGAGAAGGGGTTTGGAGAAGTAGCCAAGAAGGACATCAGGGGCAGCCACCTAGCTACATAGCAATCCATGGAGTAAGAGTGAGAAAAGGAAAAGCCCAAAGGCAAAATTAGACAGGATAATTTAAGAAAAGCGGGCAGTAGCCAGGCAGCGGTGATGCCTTTAATTCCAGTACTTGGGAGGCAGAGGCAAGTGGGTCTCTTTTGAGTTCGAGGCCAGCCTGGTCTACAAGAGCAAGTTCCAGGACAGGCTCCAAAGCTACACCTAAAGCTAAAGAAGGAGGAGGAGGAGGGAAGAGGGAGGAGGAGGAAAAAGAGAAAAGCAGGCAAGAAACAAGCCAAGCTAAGGCTGAACGGCTACAACTAAAAACAAAACTCCACGTGTGACTCATTTGGGAGCTGGGTGACAGGTCCCCCAAGAGTCCAAAGAGCACAATAACATCATCTTACTATAGGAAAGAGTTCAAGAGGGGCATAGGGAAAAACAGTAGGCTTCCCGTAGAATATGTGGGGTAACAAATAAGGGTGCTGCACCCAGGGCACCCTAAATGGAGGACAAGAATAAGGTTTTAAGATGCCAAGTCTGTTGACAGTACACTACTAGAACATCACAATGAGAGATACTTTTGAGTTTTCTGGAATAGTAAATGGCAAGAACTCATCTATTTATAAGCTAACTTAAAATATTTTAGTTATTAATTTTTTTTTTTTTTTTTTTTTTTGGTTTTCGAGACAGGGTTTCTCTGTAGCTTTGGAGCCTGTCCTGAAACTAGCTCTTGTAGACCAGGCTGGCCTCGAACTCACAGAGATCCGCCTGCCTCTGCCTCCCAAGTGCTGGGATTAAAGGCGTGCGCCACCGTCGCCCAACTAGCTATTAATTTTAAAAAAATCAATGACTAAGAACCAAAGAAGTAGCTAATAATACCAACAAGAGGCAAGGACAAAGGACCTTGTACTCCCTCGTTTTCTCAGTGATGGGAACTTTTGGTGGTCTTTTGTTTTGTCTTGTTTTGAGACAGGGTCTCACTATATAGCACTGACTGTCCTGAACTCTCTATGTATACCAGGCTGACCTCAAACTCACAGAGATCTACCTGTCTCTGCCTTCCAAGTGCTAGGGTTAAAGATATGTACTACCATGCCTTGCTCAGGATAACTCTGTGTGTGTGTGTGTGCACATGTTCACATTTGTATATCTGTCTGATGGAAAAAGCTTCAATAATAAATGAGATTAAATACTTTCCCAAGTAAGAGGTACATGGTGGATAGTGGTAAATATAGCTGCCTTCCAAGAAAGAGAACAATATTTGTAGGCAGAATTTTATATTCTCCAAATAAGAATAAAATGAGGCTGGGAGTAGTACATGCCTTTAATTCCAGCACTCAGGAGGCAGAGCCAGATAGATTTCTCTGAGTTTGAGGCCAGTCTTGTCTACATAGTGAGTTCCAGGTCAGCCAGAGCTACACAGTTAAGACCCTGTCCCAAGAAAAAAATAAAATGGATAAAATATTATAAAATGTTAGCAAAATCACTCATATAAACATTGAGAGATATTAGAAATATATTAAAAAGTGATTCATTAGGTATTCCTGACTATCACGTCTGGTGTGAATATAAAATAATGCAGTCCCTTTTTAAGCAGGGTAGGAAAGTTGCAAACAGAATTACCATACAAGTCAACAATTCCAATCCTCTAAGGTCTGCAAGAGAACACATCTATTCACAAAAATACATATGTGAGTGTTCATAGCCACATTATAAGTAACAGCAAAAAGAAAAACAACCCGATAACTGATCAGAGTTAAATGAAATATGCATGTTTAAATAACGGAAACTACTTGACATGAAAGGAGTGCAATACTTACAAACGTGCTGCAGAATGAAAGACCCTAAAACCACCCTGCCAAGTGTAGGAAGCCAGGCATAAAAGATGGCACATTCTAGTCTTCATTTGCATGAAATATCCTGAATGGCAAGACTATAGAGGCAGATAAAGTAGTTTAGTAACTGCTTAGGGTCAGAAAGAAAGGGTAATAAGTAAGACAGATAAAGAGAACATAATTTCTGTTATGGTGTTTTAAAAATGTTATTAAATATGTGGTGATGAGCTGGGCAGTGGTGGTGCAAGCCTTTAATCCCAGCATTTGGAAGGCAGAGGTGGGTGGGTGGATTGCTGAGTTTGAGGCCATCCTGGTCTACAGAGCGAGTTCCAGGACAGCCAGGGATAAACATAGAAACCCTGTCTCAAGAAACAAAACAAAAGAAGCTGGCTGGCCAACAGCTGGACTGGTAGAGGTTAGGAAGGACTTGCAGACAAAAAGAGCAAGCAAAGAAGAAGGGGGGAGTCTCAGAATCACAAGGAGATGCAGAGAGGAGATGAATTTGCTGTACTAAGATAACAAGGCATGTGGCAGAGTGTAGATAAGAAATATGGGTCAATTTTAAAATGTAAGAGTTAGCTAGTAACAAGCTTGAGTTATTGGGTGATCATTTATAATTAATAATAAGTCTCATTATGGTTATTTGGGAACAAAAGAGAAACTCATCTATAAGCTACCCAGGTTTCATTCCCAGCACCACAAGTTACCTATCTGTGACTCCAGTCCTCAAGGAGCTGATACTGAGTACCTCTGCAGGAATACGGTTCATGCCTTAGTCAGGGTTCCTATTGCTGTGTAGAGACACCATGACCATGGCAACTCTTATAAAGTCAACATCTAATTGGGGTGGCTCGCGTATAGTTTCAGAGGCTCAGTCCGTTATCATCATGGCAGGGACAATGGCAGTGTACAGGCAGACATGGTGCAGGAGCTGAGAGTTCTACATCTTACAGGCAACAGGAAGTCAACTGACTGTCACACTGAGTGAAGCTTGAGAAAAAGAGACCTCAAAGCCTGCCCCACAGTGAACTTCCTCCAACAAAGTCATACCTCCTAATAGTGCCACTTCCTTTGGGGGTCATTTTCTTTCAATCTACCACAGCTCACATACATACATACATACATACATACATACATACATACATACACATAAGCAAAATACTCAAAATAAAAACAAAGAAAAATACCAAAAAAGCATTGGTTTTAACTACTCAAAGGATCTCAAGTGCCTACTATATACACACTTTTCTTATTTAAACACAAAATTTCAATTTTTCTAGAGACGCATGTTTTTACATTGGGGAGAGGCATGGCCCTCAGTAGAGGTCAGAGAACCATTTACAGGAGTTGGTTCTTTCCCCATCGTGCAGGTCCCAGGCTGACTGGCACCAGGTTGCCAGGCTTGGTAGCCTTTCCCTGCTGAGTCATCTTTCCAGCATCACATTTCTGTTTTTAAAACAGGGCCTCATGTAGCCCAGGCTGGCCAAAAACTTGCTACGTAGCCCAGGCTGGCCTTGAACTCCTAGTTCTTTTTTGTTTGTTTGTTTGTTTTGTTTTTTTTCGAGACAGGGTTTCTCTGTGGTTTTGGTGCCTGTCCTGGAACTAGCTCTGTAGACCAGGCTGGCCTCGAACTCACAGAGATCCGCCTGCCTCTGCCTCCTGTGTGCTGGGATTAAAGGCGTGCGCCACCACCGCCCGGCTCACTCCTAGTTCTTTTTTTTTTTTAATTTATTTATTTATTATGTATACAATATTCTTTCTGTATGCCTGAAGGCCAGAAGAGGGCGCCAGACCTCTTTACAGATGGTTGTGAGCCACCATGTGGTTGCTGGGAATTGAACTCAGGACCTTTGGAAGAGCAGGCAATGCTCTTAACCACTGAGCCATCTCTCCAGCCCTCACTCCTAGTTCTTGAACTACTGCTTTTACTTCCTGAGTTCTGGGATCATAGACATGTGTCACCACACACCAAATTTCATTTCTTAAACATAAAAGTCCTTTAAGGGGGCTGGAGAGATGGTTCAGAGGTTAAGAGCACTGACCACTCTCAGAGGTCCTGAGTTCAATTCCCAGCAACCACATGGTGACTCACAACCATTTGTAATGAGATCTGGCACTATGTTCTGGAAAGTGTATATATAAATAAATAAACAAATTTTTTTTTAAAAGTCTTTTAAGGAACCACCTGTTCTATTTACTTATCTGTAGAATTTACTCTAAAGGAATAATTCTATGATTCTACCGTAAAACTACAGTTTCTAGATTTTATGTTTTAAGAAAATATCAACATACACTTCTAATTTTTTTAGATTTATTTTATAATTGTTTTGCTTGCATGTATGTTATGTCTGTGCATCAGGTATGTGCCAGATACCCACAGAGTTCAGAACAGGACATCAGATCCCCTGGAACTGGAGTTACAAACAGTTAAGAGCCACCATGTGAGTGCTGGGAACCAAACCCAGATCCTCTGGGAGAACAGCATGTACTCTTGACCACTGAGCCATCTCTCCAGCCCCAACACGTACTTTGTACTCTATAACATTTTGCTAATTCAGTCTGAAAGTTTCCAAGTATTTGCATAAAGTAGAGTACAACATTCTGACTTGATGTGTGTCATTCTGGGACAGTCTACTACTTACTACAGGGCCACATTCCTAAATTCTTACACACTGGTTTCCAGTTCTCAAGTTCTCCCACTGATGACACTTCTAGTTCCAGTGATAACCTGATGCTAGTGTGTCCCTCAGCATCCAGTCCAGGTTACTTACACAAGATGCTGATCCCGGATCTTACGCAGCTGGATCAGGTCAGGTTTGATGCTATTCATTTTTTTATCTATTTCCCGGTTGTCCAAAGCTTGTTTCTTCAAGTCCTGCTCTAGACGCACTTTGCTATCATGAATCTCACCAAGACGTGACTTCAACTTATCAAAGTTCATCATAATTCTGTGAAAGTAGGACATATTAAGGCTAAAATAACAACAAAAGCAGAAGGGTCAAGAAGCATAAGCAGGGTCCTAATATCTTGTTGGGTTTGTTGGTCTGAGACAGGGTCTCACACAGGCTGGTCTTGAATTCCTGGGCTCAAGCAAACCTCTTGCCTCAGCTGAAATTATAGGTACGTGTCACCATCCTCAGCTACCAGCGTCAGAGCATGACTATGACAGACACAGGCGTTGGGCTATATTAGGGGGGAAGCCACCTCTATCCTTAGTGAGTTTGCAATTGAATGGAAGTGTTATACCTGGATCAGGACAGATACCACATGAACACTTACACAATACCCCTTAATGGAATGAAACACTGAGGAAGACTTTTCTGGAAAAGATTATGTCTAGCCTAAATCCTACAGGATGGGTAAGAATTAAGAACTTACAGGGATAAGAGAAAACACATAAAAAGAAGAGATGCCAGTTGGTAACATTCATTACTCTGAACAGCCAGCAGTTCCACACAACATGGCTATGCAACTTGAGGGGTATAAACAAACAAGACAGAAACCAGAAATAAAAAAAAGTTTTATTTGATTACTCACTGGGATATATTAAGCACACTCACCGTTCAATCTCTTTCTCATTCCCCTCTCTGCGAAATCGCTCAATATAGTCTTTACTGTATTGTTCTTGGGTATGACACTGTTCCTCGAATATTTTAATAGTTTCATTAAATGCTTCAATTGCAGTCCTCTTCATCTGTATTTCCTACATGAGGAAAAGAAACAATGCATACTTTATAACATTTCTGACTAGAATCTCAGCATTCAGGAGGCAAGAAGTAGGAGGATCAGGAGTTCAAGGACAGCCTCCTCTACAAAGCAAGCTTAAGGCAGCTTTAGCTAAATGAGACTCCATTTCAAAATACACACAAACACTTTGTATTTTTATAATCTTGATCTTAAAATAAGTCATGTAATTTTGATTATAATCCCTTATCAGACCAGTCATGCAGACTAGAGATGTGGCTCAGTAGAAGAGTAAGGTCTAGCAAATAACAGGGCCTGGATTCAGTCTCTAGCATGGGTACAGGTGGTGGGGGAACTGGAGATGAATCTAAATTGTTAAGATCTTTTCTAGCATATACAAAGTGCTGGGTTTGATTCCTAGTACCCAGCATGGTAGCACATGTAATCCCAGCACTTAGAAGGTAGAATCCCAAGGATCAGAAATTAAAGGTCATGACTGGTTACACAGTAAATTTAAGGCCAGTCTGGATTGTATGACACCCTATCTCAAACAATCAAAAAGAATTAAGACCCTATATCAGGACAAAACAGCCCTTTATTCAACCCTTCTCATGTAAAACATTTCAGATTATAAAATAAATTAAAAAGAACCATTACCTGAGATATGGTTAAGAACCACAGAAGTGGCTATGAGTTGCCAAGAGACCGACTTTGACCACGACTTCAAGGGTCGTTTTACTGTGTACCAATTATTACAGTACTAATCCCTAAGAGCTAACTGGCAGAGTGACTGGACAAGTGAGGAGTTCATCCACCAACATGCAGTCTCATTCCCAGAAGGCTGCGGAACCTATTTATTATCACTCTCATCACTAACTGCATGCAGAATTTCCAGATTCATCACTAGTCTGAGTAGAATAAAAAAAGCAGAGAGTATCTGCTAACATTAGATGTACAAAGATGAAACCCAAAAGCTCTACAAAACAGACTTACTAACTCCAAAGCCTCAGATAGAGTAATGTCTCTCATACATTCTGATGACCTCTGAGGATAGCAAGGTTTTAAAAATAATTTTATGTTTTATTATATATATTTATTTATTTTTATTTGGGGTTTTTTGCTTGTTTTTTGTAAGACAGGGTTTCTCTGTGTAATAGTCCAGTCCTGGAATTCGCTTTGCAGACCAGGCTGGCCTCAAACTCACAGAGATCCATCTGTCTCTGCCTTCCAAGTGCAGGAATTAAAGGCATAAGCGGGCACCACCCAGCTATTTATTTTTTTTGTGTCTATGCCCATGTGCACAGCTTTCCTGAATATTTATAATTCTATTAATTCTCTTACAAGTAGGATAGGTTTTCTACTACCTCATATTTCCTGACCGATTAATGGTCACTGAGAACACACTACACAAGTACTACCTGATGGGTAATTAAGAGGCTTTGTGAAACTGAAGCTGTCCCCCGCGACTCAGAGCGCATTGACTTCTAAACTCTGCTTAGGTTTGGCTTCATGTCACAGTAGAAGAAACCAAATGAAGATAATTAAAAAAAAATATTATATTATGGGGAGGCATGTTGCATGCCATGACATGCATGTAGAGGTCAGAGGACAATTTGGTAAAATTGATTCTTTCCTTCCACTTTTTCATGGGGGTCAGAGTTCAAATGCAGGTCTCCAGGCTATTGTTGCAAGTACCTTTACCTGCTCAGCCATCCCTCTTGCCTTTAACTAATTTTGTTGTTGCTGTTTGCTTTTGTTTGCTTTGTTTTTTAGATAGATCTCACTAAGTTATTAGTTGCCCAGGCTGGCCACTAATCTGAAGTCCTCCTGCCTTAGTCTCCTATTGTTTGTGATCATATAAACCTAGTATAAACCTAGTAATATGTTACAATTTTATTTTTTTGTTTTGTTTTGTGACATGGTCTCTCATGTAGCCCAGACTGGCCTCCTCCATTTCCCTTAAAAAAAAAAAAAAAAAGAGCAGACGTTCCAGGCATATCAACTGAACATGGCATTACAAGTTACAATAAGACTAGGTACAAACTTTTCTATTTAGACTAAACAAGACAACCCAGTAGGAGGAAAAGGGTCCCAAGAGCAGGCAAAAGACACATCCCCATTCCCACTGTTAGGAGCTCCACAAGAACATGAAGAACACAACCATAACATATGCAGACAACCTAGCATACAGTCTCTGTGAGGCCCTATGAGTCCTGCTTAGCAGATCCTGCTGGCCATGTTCTCCTGGTTTCCTCAAGCCCTCTGGCTCCTATGAGAGTGATCATAGCAATGACTCCCAGGAATGGGGGATATGGAGCCTGACTGCCCATCCTCTATAACCAGACAAGGCTGGAAAGCAGTGGGACAGGGACACCAACCCAGCCACAGAACCTCTGACCTACAATCTGTCCTGCCTGCAAGATGTGCTGCTGGGGCAATGGCGGTGCAGAACTTGTGACTGGTCCAATCTGAAGCCCTGTCATGAGAGGAAGCCCATACCTGACACTGCCTGGATGGACAGGAACAGAGGCTGGACAGCCCAGAGACCCAGGACAGAACAAAACATGGCTATCAGAAAAAATAAGAAGTCAATGAAATGATTCCTGATGATATGCTGCTATACTCTAATCCAGTGCCTGGTCCAACGGTCATCACAGAGGTACCACCCAGCAACTGATGGGAGCAGATGCAGAGACCCACAGCCAAACACCAGAAGAGGGGGAGGAAAGTCTGTTGGAGCCAAAGGGTTGAGGACACTTATTTATTTTTACCATGTGTGTGCCTGGTGTCTAGACCTTAATTTCCAGTCTCAACATCTTTCACTTTGGCACTCCAGACAGCTTAACTGTGATGAGCTAGTATGTGATAGCAGAAGGGAGAAAAAGTTATTAAGACTTTTACATACTGAATCCATTAAAGTGATCAACTTGTATCGATGGTAAAATAGCCACTCATAATATAAGGTTTTATAGTTAGTAAATTATGGGATTTTTCTCCCAGGGCTAGAGAGCAAAATCAGGAAACTACATATGATAAATAAGCATTTTTCTCAATGACCTGTACCCCAAGTATTGTCTCTTTTATTTTATGTGACTTGAAAAAAAATGTAAAAAATAATCATTAATAGGTATAAAACATTTAAAAATGTAATCTTGGACAGTATATAACGAAGGGACAGGGCATGCTGGCACAAACTTTTGATGTTAGCAGAAGTACACAGATCTCTGTGAGTTCAAGGCTAATCTGGTCTACATAGTGGGTCCAGGCTATCTAGGACTATATAGTGAGACACTGACTCAAAAAAAGTGGGAGACAAGCAGGGGCAGAGATACATAATAATAGTGTTTATATAACATTACAAGGATTTTTTGAACCATAAATTAACCCAATTATATACATACTAGGCATAATAAAGAATACTCTAAAATAAAGATAATTCTTAGGTAAAAATATAATATTCTCCAAAATATATCACATTAGGCCATAAAACAAGTTTTAGTAAATTTTATCTTATTTTTTAGATTTATTTAATTGTATATGTATGACTGTTTTGCATTTTTGTATGTATGTGCACCACAATCATGCCTGATGCCTTCATGTCAGGGGAAAGCATCAGATTTACACAATAGTTACAAATGGTTGTGAACCAACATGTGGGTGCTGGGAACCAAACCCAAAGCCTTTGGAAGAACAAGTGCTCTTAAATGTTGAGCCATCTCTCTAGCCCCAGGTTTTTATCATACAGAGGATCTCCTATGATCCACAGTGAAAAGAAAGTAGAAATCAATCATAGAAAAAAACTAAAAAGTAACAAATATTCAGAAACTAAATAACATGCTGTTAAACAACTAATGGCTCAAAAAATAAATGACAAAGGCCAGTCAGGTGTGATGATGTATCCTTTAATCCCAAAAGGCTTGTGGGGCAACAGTAGATAGATCTCTGTAAGCTCCAGGCTACCCTTGTTCTAGGCTAGCCAGGACTACATAGTGAGACCACCTCATACAATAACAACAATAATAATGATAATAATAAATAATAATAAAAGACAGGTGATATTAGAAAATGCCTTGTGATAAATGAAACCTAAGCAATTCATTAGAAAGTTTATGGGAAGCCAGGCGGTGGTGGTGCACGCCTTTAATCCCAGCACTCGGGAGGCAGAGGCAGGCGGATCTCTGTGAGTTCGAGACCAGCCTGGTCTACAAGAGCTAGTTCCAGGACAGGCTCCAAAACCACAGAGAAACCCTGACTCGAAAAACCAAAAAATAAATAAATAAATAAATAAATAAACAAACAAACAGAAAGTTCATGGGATATGGCAAAAGCAGTATTCAGAGAATTTCATACATATAAAGACCTATGATTAAAAAGGGTAGAGAGAGACTGGGGGTGAAAAGGGTCAATAGATGTGCTGGTTCCTTTTATTAGCTTGACAGAAGGTAGGGCCATCTCAGAAAAGACAACCTCATTGAGAAAATGCTTGCATCACATTCACCTGTGTTGTGGATTAAGATCATTGTTAAATAAAAGCAAACTGGCAGATAGCTGGGCAGGAAGAAACTGGGGGAGCCAGCCTGATACAGAATGCTGGGAAGAGGAAGGGCAGAGTCAGAGAGTCGCTGGCCAGCACAGAGAAGCAAAATGAGAATGCCATGTTAAGAAAAGGTACTAAGCCATGTGGCAAAGTATAGATAAAAATATGGGTTAATATAAGTGTAAGAGTTAGCAAGTAACAAGCCTGAGCTATTGGCCAAGCATTTACAAGTAATATTCAGCCTCCGAGTCAACTATATGGGAAGAAGCCACTGAGACCTGGCAGTTGGGAGAGAAAGGTTCAGTCAGGAGAGAAATGTAATCTGCAGAACTATAGGAAAGTCTGTGGATCATTTTGTAGATGAATAATTGATATGGGCAGACCCCGCCCACTGTGAGTAGTACCACCCCTGAACAGTTGTCCTGAGTTGTCAAAGAAAGCTAACTGAGCAAGTCATGGGGAGCAAGTTAGAAAGCAGCATCCTGCAGGTCTCTGCTTCAGCTCCTGCTGACTTCCCTTGAGGCTGGACTACAACTGTAAGCTGAAACAATCTCTTCCTTCCCAAGTTGTTTTTGGCCATGCGCTTTATCCGAGTAGAAGAGAGCAAACTGACGGTGGGTAAACAGGCCCGGCAATTTCTGACCTGCAGAAGTGCACAGTGACACAGGATCCTCACACATACTAATTGCAAGTTATTTTAAAAGAGGAAGCATCTCAAATCAATAATCCAACTGGATGACTTAAGGAACCAGGACAAAAGAAAAAATGCAAAACAAGGAGAAGGAAGGAAACAATAAAGATTAGAGAAAGGCAGCAAAACAAGGAATGGTGGCACACGTGTGATACCAGGACCCAATGCAGAGGCAGAAGGAACAGGGATTCAGTGTCACCTTCAACTACACTGGGCTAAATGAGACAGGGTCTCAAAGAAACAGAAACAAAAAAGGAAAGAAGAAAGTAAGTAAAGAGAGGTAGGAAAAGAAACCCTGTCTCCAAAAACATTAAAAAAAGAAAAAGAAAAAAAGACTCAAAGAAGGGTCATTACTACAAACTCTATAAAATAAACAGAAATAAAGACTTTAAAGCAGAAAACCTCAGGCTGGAGAGATAGCCATGTGGTTAACAGCATTTACTGTTCTTGACAAAGACCTACATTTGATTCCCAGCACCCATGATGACTCGCAGCCATCCATAACTCCAGTTCTGATGGCTTCTTCTGACCTCTATCACCAGGTATGCACGGGGTGTACAAACAAACATGCAAGCAAAACACTCATACACATTTGATAAATTTGTCTTAAAAAGCATAAAACTGCCAGGTGGTGATGGCACATGCCTTTAATCCCAGCACTTGAGAGGCAAAGGCAGGTGGTTTTATGTGAGTTCAAGACCAGCCTAGTCTACAGACTGAGTTCCAGGACAGCTAGGGCTGTTATACAGAAAAACCCTGTCTTGAAAAACCAAAAGGAAAAAAAAAGAAAGAAAACAAAATGAAAGAAAAAAGAAAAAAAGCATAAAACAAGCCAGGTGAGATGGCACACCTTTAATCCCAGCAGCAGACGGATCTCTGAGTTTGAGGCCAACCTGATTTACAGAGTGAGCTCCAGGTCAGCCAGAGCTACACAAAGAAACCCTGGGAGGGGGCTTCCTTTTCCTTCCTAGTCTTCCTTTCTTTTACTAGAAATATGACGATAATGGCTCATGTTAGATTCAAGGAGAGCATAAAACAGAAAATCCCAAGAATCATGATGAAACAACATTGTACTGCTCATATGGACAAAAAATTTATTTCTATCTCAAGAATTTGTCATTTTATTAATTTTTATAATTTACAACTATTTATTTAGTATTACCTAATTTTAAAAAAAGTTTGGAGACAGTTACCATGTATCCCAGATAAGTTTCCAGCTGGCTACTTGAATTTCTGATCCTCCTGCTTCCAGATCCCCAGTGCACCACCACACCCTGCTTTCTGTGATGCAAGGATCTCACTCGATAGGCCAAGAGTGTGCACTCTACCAGTTAAGCCACATTCCGCAGCCCTAGTTAACACAGCTAGAAAATTCTACCTTTAACAACAACAAAATGAGTGGGAGTCTCTGTACCACCAAAATCTGCCACGGCAGTTCAGATGGGAGGCCAGCAGACGACCCAGCCCAGCACTGAGACCAAAGGCGGTCCTCCCACAGGGCTCGCACCTGAGACGTCCTGGTGTACTCCTCATACAGCCTGTCATACTCTCTGCTCTTCTCCTGGTACTGCGAGTGGAACTCCTGCAGGTTCCTACCCACTGCATCAATGTTATCTTCTTTTACCAGCTGATCCTACACAGGCAGACAAAAACAAAATGAACAACAGTATTAGTTCTGACATGCTTTTCCACGTCTATTTACATTCAAATTATATTTCAATTTCAGAAGTTACTGTTTACTACAAAGCACCAAAAACACATTTGACTTTATGAGAATTTTGTTTTGTTCTGTTTCTTGAGACAGAGTCTCACTGTGCAACCCAGGCTGGCCTGGAGTTCATAGCATTCCTCGCCTTTCTAATGCTGGAATTAAAGATACGCACCACCCATCCATCTGACAAGAAAAATACTCTTTAGTGACAATGAGATCAGATTTTAAGTCAGGTAAAAGTATTTTATTTTAAAAATTAAGAAATAAGGGGCTAGAGAAATGGCTCAGTGCTTAAGAGCACTGGCTGCTCTTCCAGAGAACCTGGGTTTGATTCCCAGTACCCATATGGTGGCTCACAGCCATCTCTAACATCAGTTCCAGGGGATCCAATACCCTCTTCTGGATTCCCAGTACCCATATGGTGGCTCACAGCCATCTCTAACATCAGTTCCAGGGGATCCAATACCCTCTTCTGGATTCCCAGTACCCATATGGTGGCTCACAGCCATCTCTAACATCAGTTCCAGGGGATTCAATCCTCTTCTGGATTCAGTAGGCATCATACACATGTATAAATGCACAGACATACAGGCAGGCAAAAACAAAGTAAAATATAACAAAACTTTAAAAAAGAAATAGTACTGGAGGGATTGGAGAGATGGTTCAGTGGTTGGGAGCACTTGTTGCTCTTTCAGAGGACCCAAGCTCATTCCCAGCACCCACTTCCAGCAGTTTACAACTATCTGTAACTCTAGCTTCAGGAGAGGGCTGTCATGTCTTCTGGCCTTTGCAGGCACAGGCACACAGGCACAAGGGCACGCGCGTGCACACACACAGAGTTTTAAATTAAAGAAGGAAGGAAGGAAGGAAGGAAGGAAGGAAGGAAGGAAGGAAGGAAGGAAGGAAGGAAGGAAGGAAGGAAGGAGGGAAGGAAGAAGGGAAGGAAGGAAGGAAGATAGGTATAGGGCTGGAGAGATAGCTCAGTCTGTAAAGTACTTTTTACATAAACATGAAAACCGGAATCTGATTCTCAGCTCCAAAGTATAAACTGAGGTTTTGTGCCACATGCTTAAATCCCACTGCTAGGGAGGTAGAAATGGGTAGATCCCTGTAGCTCAAGGGTCATCCAATCTAGGCTAATCAGTAAACTCCAGGTTCCAATGAGAGACCCTGACTCAAAACAAAAAGGTGGGTAACTCCTGAGGACTAACACCCAAGGATGACTGCTGGCATCAAATACATCCTCCCCTGTTGTAGGATATTAGTTGAAGAAGTTACATTCATTTATACTGTGAAATATTTGTTTAATGATGCAAAGATGTGTTGTATTCTTTTATGTTGCATTTGTTTAACTCTGTGAAGCTGTGTTACTTTGCCTGTCTAAGACATCTGATTGGTCTAATAAAGAGCTAAACAGCAAAGAGCTGAACAGCAAAGAGCTAGGCAGAAGGATGACAGGCAGGACTGGCAGGCAGAGAAAATAAACAGAAGGAGAAAAAGAGACTAGAAGGAACGAAAAAAGAAGGGGAAGACACCAGGGGTCAGCCACACAGTCACACAGCCAGACAAGGAGCAAGAAGTAAAGAAAGGTATACAGAGCCGGGCGGTGGTGGCGCACGCCTTTAATCCCAGCACTTGAGAGGCAGAAGCAGGCGGATCTCTGTGAGTTCGAGGCCAGCCTGGCCTACAAGAGCTAGTTCCGGGACAGGAACCAAAAGCTATGGAGAAACCCTGTCTCGAAAAATCCCCCCCCCCCCAAAAAGAAAGGTATACAGAATAGAGAAAGGTAAAAGCCCAGAGGCAAAAGGCAGACAGGCTAATTTTAAAAAGCTGCCTAAAAATAAGACTCCGTGGGGCTGGAGAGTTAGCTCAGTGGTTAAGAGCACTGCCTGCTGTTCCAAAGGTCCTGAGTTCAATTCCCAGCAACCACATGGTGGCTCACAACCATCTGTAGTAAGATTTGGTGCTCCCTTCTGGCCTGAAGAACAATGTATATCTAATGAATAAATAAATCTTTAAAAAAAAAAAAAAGACTCCGTGTATTTATTCGGGACCTATGTGGTGGGCCCCCAAAGAGTAAAAAACAAAACAAAACACAACTCACTCACCTCTTGCATTCACTCATTCACGCACACACATACGCACACACAGGTGAGATATGATAACAAAATCTAAAATCCTAGAACTCAGGAGAAGGGGCAGGATGATCAGAAATTTAAGGTCGCCATCAGTTACATGGCAATTTCAAAGTCAACATACCTACTACATAAAACCCTATTTCAAAACACAGAAACAAAAAAAAAAACCCACTAAACTTAAATACCTAAAATGCTACTTAGGAAATATGTCTTTTTTTTTTTTCTTTTTTGGTGAGATAGGATTTCACATAGCCCTGCTGGGCTGGAACTCACAGAGATCCACCTGCCTCTGCGGGATTAAAGGCAAGCACTACCATACCCAGGATTAATTAGGAAAATAAATATAAACTAGTCTTCTTTTTAACCAATAAGCCTGATAAATAGAATAAAATTATATGAAATAATGCTGTGAGATCGTCTATGGTCATACCTGTTGGTACCTGGACACTGGGTACATCAGCTTCACATCGAGTTTGGGATTGTACTGAGCAAGAGACTCATGGTGATAGTGGTTAATGAGCTCCACAACAGAGTTAAATGTCAGGGGGTCAGAAAAGCCATATTTACCATCCCGATGATAGATCTTTATCAATTTATTATTTCCTCCCTTCCTGTGAACAACAAAACAATAACTGTAGCATTTTCCCCAGAATTCTCTTAAAACAATTTCATATAAAGATATAAAGTTTTAATTCACATCAAATATTATTATGCTAGTAAGCTTAGAGGTAGTAAATCAGCATATATTAACAATAAGTTTGCAAGTATACATTCCTTTTTGTTGTTGTTTGTTTTTTTGAGACAGGATTTCTCTGTGTAGCCCTGGCTGTTCTGGAACTCACTTTGTAGACCAGAGATCCTCCTGCCTCTGATTCCCAAATTCTGGGATTAAAGATGTGCACCACCACCACCTGGTACATATTATTTTCTTACCTACTTTTCTTTCTTTTTTTTTTTTTGATTTGTTTTGTTGTGCGTTTTGACACAAAGTCTCTCTGTAGCAATGGCTGTCCTAGAACTTGTTCTGTGGATCAGACTTGTCGTGAGCAACAACAGAGATATAGCTGCCTTTTCCAAGTGCAGGGCTAATACACCTGGCCTTTCTTTCTTTCTTTCGTTTTTTTTTTCCTATTTGTTTTGGGTTTAGTTATTAAAAATCAACACATGTAGGTTGGAAGTGTAGTGCACATCTTTAATCCTAGGCCTCTGGGTCCCAGGCCACCTTGTACAGCGAGTTCCAGGACAGCCAGGAATACATAGATCCTGTCTCAAAAACAAAATCAAGCAAAAAACCCAAACGTATACAACATTCGGTATCAAAAAAAAATTAGCTCAAAATATTACTTAAAAATAACAAAAACATAAGAAAATTATTTCTTTTGGTTATTTTGTGAATTCTTTTTTTAATTTTGTCATGGAGAACAAAAACAGTCTCTTAGGGCAGCTCTATCAAGCAGAAGCAGAAGCCAGCTCCGTGAAGAGAACTATAAATGTCTGTCTCAGTATCACCAAAACACTCAAGGTTACTACAGATAGAACTTGATGCTTAAGTAGCTCAGACCACCTTTATTGAGTCAGACCCAAACAATCCCTTAGAAGAGCACTCTTAAGAGCGCGTGTGGTGGCACATGCCTATAATACAAATACTTTGAAGGAGGGCCACAAGCGTGAGGCTGGTATGTCTGGGCTACGAGGCAAGACCTTGCCCCATAAAAGAAAGCCAAAGAGAAGAAAATAAAATAAAGGGAAATAAGAAAGAAGATAAAAAGAATTTCTAACTAAAATTAAACTTCTAATCAAAATGGCAATGCTTTTTTATAAGCCCCTGGAAGCATAATCTAAACTCTCATCAGGTTGATTCATTATATAACAGCAAAATACTGTGCTACTCCCATCCAATTTTCTAGTAGCACCATGAAATGCAGGAGAGGTTTTATGTTTCTTTATGCTATGCATTTATTATGTATGACAGATGATACACTGGGATTTGCAAAAGACTAAACAAGATAGGTCTATCTGCTGGTTAAATCTCAAATCACCCAAGGCGTAAGTCAGTATCTGATGGATGATGAACTATTCCTATAAAATGCACATTAAAAGGGCTACCTAATCATTTGTGATTACTATAGATATATACCCACACATATACTGAAAATAAATCCAGGATGGTCTCTATTAAATTTCATTCAAATCAGCTGGCTGAACATCTGCAGAGGGCATGGGGTCCCACTGCTCACAGAGACGCACTAGGGAAACCAGGAATGTTAAACAAACAGGTATAACCTGTTTTCCACCCAGAAATCTGGGAATGGATGTTAATAACCTGGTGTGGTGGTTTGAATAAGAATGCCCCCATAGGCTCACAGATTTGAATGCTTGCACCAGAGAGTGGTGCTATTGAAAAGATTCAGAGGTGTGTTTTGTTAGAGAAAGTGTGTCACTGGAGTGAGCTGAGGTTTCAGAAGCCTCTGCCAAGCCTCTGTCAACCCCAAAGCCTCTCTTTTCCTGCTGCCTACAGATTCAGATGTAGAACTCACAGCTCCTTCTCCAACAACAGCTCTGCCTGCATACTGCCATGCTCCCAACCATAATAATAGACTAAACCTCTGAAACTGTAAGCAAGCCCCAATTAAATGCTTTCTTTTATTAGAGTTGCTATGGCCATAGTGTCTCTTCACAGCAATAGAACACTGACAAAAAAAACTGGTAATCTTTGCTATCTGTAGGGCCAGTCTTTTTTTTTTTAAGATGTATTTATGTATATGAGTGCTCTGTCTGAATGTTTGTCTGCACACCATAACAGGGCATCAGATTCCATTCTAGATGGTTGTGAGTCACCGTGTGGTTGTTGGGAATTGAACTCAGGACCTCTGAAAAAGCATCCAGTCTTCATAACCGCTGAGCCATCTCTCCAGTCCCCTATATGGTCTGTCTTAACCTGAATCCCCCAGACTATATTTGTTTATCACAGACTCTTTGTAGATCTGAGAAGCATTTCGGAGAAGCATTGCTTCTCAGTCATAAAACCCGTCCTTATGGAAGATGTCACATGTAATTTACAACAGCCTAAGTAACCTCTGTTATCGTAGGGCCAGGACACTCCTGACTCCCACAGGCATTGTGTTTACGTCAGTTATTCTCCCTAGGCCCTAATCTTGAGCACTGTTTCTAAATCAATGGACCCCATCATTTGGAAGAGGCCATATGTACTTTGTAAAGAGTTTTGATGTAAAGGCCAGGCAGTGGTGGCGCACGCTTTTAATCCCAGCACTCAGGAGGCAGAGGCAGACGAATCTCTGTGAGTTCGAGGCCAACCTGATCTACAAAACTAGTTCCAGGACAGGCTCCAAAGCTACAGAGAAACCCTGTCTGGAAAAAACAACAAGAAGAACAAAAAGTTTAGATGTAAACATGTCTTAAGCTTTGCTGTACATGCAGAGCTGAGACAATTATCATCAAGAAACTTTTTTCCAAAATTGTGCTGTACTTCAATAGTCTAAATCAAACTGCCCAGGGTAAGACTCTTTAAGTTCAAACCAACACTGGCTACTAAGTCATGCTGATCCAAATTTCCTTCCTGCCTCACTCAGATGGTTTCTCTACTCTGCTGGCCCTGTTGTTTACAGACCCCACAAACATCTACTATGTACCAGGTTCTACACAAAGTGCTATGGACTCAATGACAAACAAGCCATATACAGCCCATACTCTCACAGAACTTAAAAGTCTGTATGTCTGTGGTTGGGGGAGGAGAGGGTTGCATTCTGATTTTTGAGTTGTGAGGTTTTTTTTTTTGTTGTTGTTGTTTGGGTTTTGGCTTTTTGAGACAGAGTTTTATACTGTCACCCAGGTTGGCTTAAAATGTGCTGTGTAGATAAAGTTGGCCTCAAATTTGTGGCAATCCTCTTCCCTCAGGCTAAAAATAGAAAATTAAAGAAGGGTTACAGAGAGAGCTCCTCAGGTATGGGTCCTTGCCACCAATACTGACAACTTCAGCTCAATCCACAGAACCTACTTAGTAGAAGGAAAAAACCAGCACCCATAAGTTGCCCTTTGACCTCCACAAGCACACTATGGCATACAGACAAACACACACACACACATATGCACACACAAAGAAATTTTAGAAAGTAAAAATACAAATATAGTTCCAGGATACATAGTAACACCATCTTTAAAAAAACAAAGAAACAGGGCTGGAGAGCTGGCTCAGAAGGTAAAAGCATTGCCTGCTCTTCCAAAGGTCCTGAGTTCAATTCCCAGCAACCACATGGTGGCTCACAACCATCTGTAATGAGGTCTGGTGCCCTCTTCTGGCCTGCAGGCATACACACAGACAGAATATTGTATGCATAATAAATAAATGAATATTTAAAAAGCAAACAAGCAAACAAAGAAACAGCAAGGAGGTCAGTGATCCTGGTTCTGACTAACCAAAGGAGAGAAGAGCAACACAAGAGGAGGCATCAGGTCATGTGATGGCTTAGAGACTCTAGTAAGGCTTTATTTAAAAAAAAAAAAAAGACTCACTATTTTTAATTATATTTGTGTGGCTCGAACTTGCAGGTGTCTGATGAGGCCAAAGGCTTCAGATTCTCTGGAGCTAGATTTACAGAGGGTTCTGAGCTGCAGGAAGGAGGTGCTGGGGACAGAATCTAGGTCCTCTGCTTCATCTCAAGAAGCCCATCCACCTGTAACTCAGCTCCAGATCAGCTGCCTCTTCTGGCATTCACAGGCACTTGTACATGCACTTACCCAAACAAAAACACATAATTAAATCTTTTTTGAAAATAGCATTTCAAAATAAAGTTTCCAAATAAAATTATCAACAGATCCAATAAGCATTGGGCCTGGCAAAGTAAAACCTTGAATAAAATCTAAAAAGGTTTTAACCAACAATAAGTTCATAAATCCAACTAAATGAACCACAGATAAGGCCAAGTTTGGTGGCACGTATCTTTGATCACAGCAGAGATGGGATCTCTGTGAGTCTGAGGCCAGCCTGATCTACAGAGCAAGTTCTAGGACAGGTTCTAAAGTTATAGAGTAACCCTGTACCAAAAACAAACAAAACAAAAAAAGTACTATATTCATGTATCACATTGTTTATGGTGGTCAGGAGACAATGCTCAAGATTAGCTCTTTCCTTCCACCCTGAGGTTCCCAGGACTGAACAAGTAATCAGGCTTGGCAACAAACATTTTCACCCAGTAAGCCATCTCCCCAGTCACCTGCCCTTGTTGCAGCTGTTGCTTTTCTTTCTTCAAGACAGCTTCTCACTGTGCAGCTCCAGCGGGCCTGGAACTCACTCTGTAAACCAGGCTGGCCTTGAATTCAGAGATCTGCCTGCTTCTGCCTCACAAGTGCTGGGATTAAAGGTATGTGTCACTAGTGCCTCTTCCTTCTTAATACATCACTCTCCCATGACTCTGATGATGTTACTCTATGCTTTTACTTTCTCAAACTATTCCTCTTCAGTCTGTTTTCTGGCTATATAATTACTCTCTTTTAAAAAAATTGTCAGGTGGGGAAGTATCTCAAAGGTTAAGAGCACTGGCTGCTCTTCCAGAGGTCCTGAGTTCAATTCCCAGCAGCCACATAGTGGTTCACAACCATCTATGATGAGACCTGGTGACCTCTTCTGGCCTGCAGGCATACGTGCAGGCAGAACACTGTACATAATAAATAAACTTGTAAATAATTGTCTCTAGCTTGTTTCCCTTCTAATTTCAAATCTCACCTTCATTGATTACTCTGTCTGACAATGAAGTCAACCACAGTATGGTCTTTGCATGTGTCAGAGTTATTGCATCTTCCCCCAAATTGCTGGGTTTGTTTTTTTGTTCCCTCCCCTGGGGACACCTATCTGGCTGGCGATTTTTAATCCTTCAGCTCTCAGGGATCATCACCTCAAAAGTCCTCCTTAAACTCCTTCCCGTATTCACCAGCACATCATGCTCCCTGTGCAGTATTTCACAGGCTATGAAGTCATTTCATTTCACTTCTTTTTTTTTTTTTAATGAGCTTATTTCGTCTTCCTAAGTTCACTCCCTTTCTCTCACCAAGAATAAAAACATGACAAGAGGGCATATCATGTCGTCATTTTCTTTGCCTAGAAGAGCACTTGAACACCGTCAGAACTCAACAAATGTTAAGTGATTAAGCAATAAATCTTCAATTCAATGCTGAATACCTTTCACTTTTTAAAAGCCTCCTAAGTATATTTATTATCTTGTTGTTTTGAGACTGGGCCTCATATTGCCCAGGGTGGTCTCATACTCATTATGTAGCCAGGTCTGACCTTGAATTTAGGACCCTCATAGGATTCTGCTGAGATTATAGGCATGCATCAGCACACCTGATCCCAAGAATCAAACTCAGGCAGGGTGGTGGTGCCACACTCAGGAGGCAGAGGCAGGCATATCTCTGTAAATTCCAGGAAAGCCAGGGCTACACAGAGAAATCTTGTCTTGAAAAACAAAAAATGCAAAATGAAAGAAAAAGAATCAAATTTGGGTCTCTTAAATGCTAGACAAGCACTCCTCAACTGAGCTACATCCCCAACCTGTTTCTTCTTTTAAAATATAGCCACAACTTCTCTCCACTTACCTACAATATTAAATAGAAACTCCAAATTTTAAAATTCAAGGCTCTCTAAGCTCCCAAACCTTCTATCCCCTACCCGTCCTCTTAACAAACTTCCCATAGCCAGAATCCAAGCCAAATGGAGCTGCATCACACAAAAAATGGCTCTAACTTCTCACTCCACCTTCCCTTGCTGCTAGTGTTATTTACTTTTACAACACATATCCCTGATTCTACATATAAAATATAATTTCTTCCATAAAGTCAGCTTTCAATATGCCCTTAACGGTAGACCTCTTTTCTTTCCCTGAAGCATATTTTTTGAAATTCTATTACTTTAACTCTTGTTCAATATGGCTTTCTTGTTTCTTTTGCCTTCACCTGCCTAAGTGGTCCTTTAGGCAAAACTTGTCTTGCTAGTCTGTCAGCACTGGAGAAGCAGCCGAGGGTCCTCATTTATATTAAGCAAGTACTCCATCACTAAGCTGTATGACCATCTGATTTTTTTTATTTGTATGGGTGTTTGCCTGAATGTATATCTGTGCACCATGTGTGCTCATACAAGCCAGAAGAGAACACCAGATACCCTGGAACTAGAGTTACAGATAATGATTGTGAGCTGCCATGTGGGTGATGAGAACTGAACTCAGGCTCTCTAGAACAGTCAGTGCTCTTAACTACTGAGCCATCTCTCCAGTCCCCCTACCCTTCACTTCTTATTTTGAGATAGTCTCAGTAAGTTACCCTGGTAAGGGTGAATTTATAATTCTGCCTTTGCTTCCTGGGTGGGAGTTAAAAGAGACAAAAGATTTAACTTGTTTGATGACCTGTGTAATTAAGTATCACTGAGATTATTTATTAAACTGAATTAAGTCCATCATTTGTCTGCCTAGCAAAACCAATAAAGGGATAGTTCAAATGTCATTTCATCTGAGAAAACTACCCTGTTCTCTCATTTAATCTATCTTCTATCTAATATTTACTGAAAACCAACTATCTGACAATCTTTTCTAGATAGATAAAAACCTTAAAGCATTCTTGCCAATATCTATCAACTAATGAATAAATAGTGAAAATATATCATATGCACATACCAGAATATTATTGGAAATTTAATTTAATATCTATCAACTAATGAATAAATAGTGAAAATATATCATATGCACACACCAGAATATTATTGGAAATTTAATTTAATATCTATCAACTAATGAATAAATAGTGAAAATATATCATATGCACATACCAGAATATTATTGGAAATTTAATTTAATATCTATCAACTAATGAATAAATAGTGAAAATATATCATATGCACACACCAGAATATTATTGGAAATTTAATTTAATATCTATCAACTAATGAATAAATAGTGAAAATATATCATATGCACACACCAGAATATTATTGGAAATTTAATTTAATATCTATCAACTAATGAATAAATAGTGAAAATATATCATATGCACACACCAGAATATTATTGGATATTTAATTTAATATCTATCAACTAATGAATAAATAGTGAAAATATATCATATGCACATACCAGAATATTATTGGAAATTTAATTTAATATCTATCAACTAATGAATAAATAGTGAAAATATATCATATGCACACACCAGAATATTATTGGAAATTTAATTTAATATCTATCAACTAATGAATAAATAGTGAAAATATATCATATGCACACACCAGAATATTATTGGATATTTAATTTAATATCTATCAACTAATGAATAAATAGTGAAAATATATCATATGCACACACCAGAATATTATTGGAAATTTAATTCCAATCCATGCTGTAACATGCATGAGCCTGAAAGACATTAAACTGGAGAATGATAAGACACAGAAGGGTAAATCCTATATGATTTTATTTATGAGGCCCTAAAATATTAAAATTTAGAGATAGAAAGTAGAACAATAGTTACAGGGGTTAAAAAGAAGGAGCTGGGCATGGTGGCACACACATTTAGTATGACTACTTGGGAGGCAGAGGCAGGCATATCTCTGTGAGTTCAAGAACAGCCTGTTCTACACAGCAAGTTCCAGTACAGCCATGGGTATATAGAGAGACCTTGTCTCCAAACAAACAAACAAGCCAAAGAAAAACAAAGAGAAAGATGGGGAAATTGGATGAGTTCTAATGAAACAATTAAGATATAAGGTGTATTTGTTTCTCCTACTCCACAATTATACACTAGGATTATAAACTCCTCAGGGTAAAGTCATGTCTGAAGTCAATATTCCCAATCCTAGAAACAATACCCAATGCAAAGATAATCTTCTAAATTTAATTACTGTTCAAAATAGACTAAGCTATTCAAGGAATTCCTACATCTAGAGAAACCCATGTAAACTAGGAAATATTGAATATTCCTTTAATTTTTGAAAAATTATTTTATTATTATAGCTGGGTATAGTGGTACACACCTTTAATTCCAGCACTCAGGAGGCAGAGGCAAGCAGATCTCTGTAAGTTCAAGACCAGCCTGGTCTACAAAGCAAGTTCCAGAATGGCCAGAGAGTTAGAGAAATCCTGTCTCAAAAAAACAAAACAAATTTTATTATTATATGTGTACAAGTGTTTTGCTTGTATGTATTTATGTATACTCCAGCATACCAGTACCCACCAATGTCAGAAGAGGGTGCCAGATCCCCTGGGACTGGAACCTCAGATGGTTGATGTGAGCTGCCCATGGTCTTCTACAGCAGTGCTCCTAACCACCCAGACAACTCTCCAACCTAATTCCTTTTAATGTCAAATCCTAAAGGTGGTCCTAGACTAGGAGGCGCTTGTCTTTCTTTATTCCTGAAGAATACTGAAACTTCAGTTAAGTTATATAACTTTAAAAATTTATCCCATGTATGTATGTATGTATGTATTGTGTCTGTGTGTGTGTATGTGTGTGCGTGTGTGTGTGTGTGTGTGTGTGTGTGTGTGTGTGTGTGTGTGTGTGTGTTACTGAGTCTGTGGAGGTTAGAAAACAACTTGTAGTTTGAGGAGTCAGTTCTCTCCTCCCATGTATATCCTGGAGATCAAACTCAAGATCAACTTGCCAGCCCAGTTACATAACATTTATAGGCTTTACTTTTGTGCATAACACAAATAACTGTTATTTTTAGTTAGGTATGACTAAGAATCTGGGGATAGAATAGCATCTCAGTGAGATTAAACACATTTTCTAGCCCGGTGATGGTGGCACACGCCTTGAATTCCAGCACTTGGAAGGCAAAAGCAAGTGTACCTCCTTGTTGAGGCCAGCCTGCTCTACAGAGTGAGTTTCAGGGGAAAAAATTCTAGAGCCCTTCATGGTAGCACATGCCTTTAATCCCAGTACTTGGGAGGCAGAGGCAGGTGGATCTCTGAGTTCAAGGCCAGCCTCTCTAAAGTACATCAAGTTCCAGAACAGCCAGGGCTACACAGAGAAACCCTGTCTTGGGGAGAAAAAGGAAAAAAAGAAAAATTCTAGGGTCCAGTGAGATGGCTCAATAGGCAAAGGCACTGACTGCACAAACCTGGTAGCATGGTCTGCTTTACAGAGAACTGGCTCCACAGAGTTGTCCTCTGCCACACCCGCACCTCACACACAACTCTAATCCTTTAATTCCTGTACAGGAGGTCAAGGCCAGCTTTAGTCTACGTAATGAGTTCCAGTAAAGCTAAAGCCAGAGCTAAACAGTAAGACTTTGCCTCAAAGAAATAAGTAAATGGCTGGGGATACGGTGGGAGAGGGAGCATGTTTGCCTGAGATATATGAAGCCTTTAATGAATGAGAAAAATCACTAATATTACACAAACAAATAACTAAACTTTATTACAGTTAGATGGTTTTAATACTTTATTTTTATTTGAAGTATGCATATGTTTATGGAGTTCAGAAGAGGGCATCAGATCTCTGAAGCTGCAGTTATAGGCAGGTAGACCACCTGATGTGGATGCAAAGAACCACCAAAATCAGGTTCTCAAGAGCCATATCTGCTCTTAAATACTAAGCCATCTCTCCAGCCCATAAGATTCAAATGACTAAAATTAAATCTTGAAATATCTAACAAAGTTTCTCTTAACCTGCTTTTGTTTGTTTGTTTGTTTTTTCGAAACAGGTTTTCTCTGTGTAACAGTCCTAGCTATCCTAGAACTCACTTGGTAGACCTCGAACTCGCAGAGATCCACCTGCCTCAGCCTCCCAAGTGATGGGATTAAAGGCGTGCGCCACCACTGCCTGGATCTCTTAACCTGTTTTTAACAAATGTCCCATCTTTCTAAGCATAAAATTTCATATCACTACCATTTATAAAATACTAATATGTACCCATGGAAGGCACAGCACAGGCTGAGGGCTGTTTTATTGCCTACATATCCTCATCTGTCAAAATTATGCTGAGTTCTACTCCCTAGAGTCCACATTAGAAAAAATAAAGTTTTCAGAGAGTTAGACTCATTAGTAACCTTGGATTATACCCATGACATTTACTTTATTAATGAAATAAGAGAATGAGATAACATATTTCTTATTCCAAAATATTTAGAAATTTTAGCCTGTTTATTTTATTGCTACATATATTTAAAATATAAAATAGGCATCATTTTATGTTTAAATATTTTATATACAGAAAAGGGATTTTAAAGTTAAAATGTTAGCTAAACTAAAAATTACATATCTAAATTAAATAAAAAAAATGGAAAAATATATAAATATTTAAGTAAAATACAGAACTCTATACACTCATATTAGGAGGATAGCACCCAAAGGCAGCAAGGCACTTACCTCAAAGTCAATGTATAATCTCCCTGCATTTTTGTTGAGGCATCACGCACTAAGAAGGTACCATCTGGCATGTCCCGTAATTTGTCATTTACTTCTTCCCTGAAAAACAAAATTAAAGGAAACATTTGAAAAAGGAAAAAAAAATCTGGTTGTCTTCATATATTATTATCAAGATCAGCTGGAAGGTTACAATACCCTCAAGTTCCAGTGGTCACCTAGGTCCTCCCCACGAAAGCAGTTTTTGTTGTTATCTTTGGTATTCTGTAATCTAGGGAAAGACAACTTGATGTTTAACTCCTCCAGATTTCAACTGTCTGTGCAGGTCATGTTTAAAATACGCCTTCAGGGCTTTTTAGGCAGGTCTGTACATGAAGAGTTTCAAGAAAAACCCACAGCTGTTTAAGAAGGGCATTATTTTAAGCAACAGTGGCAGCTGTTACTGACATTCACAGCTATCAACACCGTGCCCTCTAATCTGAATTAATGTTAACAAATTCCTTCTGCAGTTCAGGAATTTCAGGAACAGTATTCAGTGGAATGTAGTAGAACCGTCTTTATAGTGTAGATGGCCTTTCTGCTGTGGAATATTCCTTTAACTGTGGAAACGTGTGTTACATTTGTTTAGCTGTATTTGTTTAATTATGAGGTGGTTGCATTTGTTTCACCTTGCCTGCCCAAAGCACCTGATTAGTCTAATAAAAAGTTGAGTGGCCAATAGCTAGGCAGAAGAGGGATAGGTGAAGCTGGCAGACAGAGAGAATAAGCAGGAGGAGAAATCTAGGCTAGAGAAGGAGGAGAAGAGAATGAGAAGGCCAGAATCCAAGCAGCCACCAGACAGACAGACATAAAAGCAGTAAAAGTAGATGTACAGAAAGGAAGAAAGGTAAAAAGCCCAGAGACAAAACAGAGATGAAGAGAAATAGGTTAAATTATACTAAGAGCCAGTGGGACAAGCATAAGATAAGGCTGAGCAGCCGGGCAGTAGTGGCACACTAGTTCCAGAACAGACGCCAAAGCTACAGACAAACCTCGTATCGAAAACAAAACAAAAAAATAAAACCACAAAAAGATAAGGCTGAGCATTTGTAACTACTAAGAGGTCTGCCAGGTGGTGGCGGTGCATGCCTTTAATCCTAGCACTGGGGAGGCAGAGGTAGGTGGATCTCTTTGAGTTCAAGGCTAGCCTGGTCTACAGAGCAAGTTCCAGGCTCCAAAGCTGGAACTGGACAAACCCTGTTTCGAAAAACCAAAAAAAAAAAATTATAATTACACAGCAACATTAATTTGGGGGCTGGAGAGATGGCTCAGTGGTCAAGGGCACTCACCACTCTTCCAGAGGACCCAGTTCAATTCCCAGCACCCACATGGCAGCTCACAAATGTCTATTACTCCTAAGATCTGACAGCCTCATAAAGACATACATGCAGACAAAACACCATAGCACATAAAATTAAAAAATAAATAATTTTTTTAAAGAAAGCAATCTCTGTGACATGATTTGGGAGCTGATTGGTGGCCTAAAAAAGAAAGCCTGTTGTGCCTATAAGTTTTTAAAAACACACTTACTGTGTAATACTAAAAATTGGTCTACTGAATTTTAATATGAAATGTATTAAGTCCTTTTCAAAAGTTAAACACAAGAGTAACAAACTATTTAGCAATTCTACTTCTGGGTAAATATCCAAAATTATCAAAAACAAGAACTTAAGCAGATATTTATTTATAAATAATATTTATAACAGCATCATGTGCAACAGCACAAAAGCTAAAACGAATAACTACTGCCTACCAAATGTCCACAAAATCATCACATTCAGATGATGAACAAACATGACATTTACAAGTATTGGGATATATTTAGCCTTAAAAGTAAATGAAATGCTGACACATGAATAACTATGAAGATATCTGACATAAATGAACTCGGTCATAAATGTAGACTATTATTTAGTCCCACTGTAAGACTTTAAGACAATCCTGAAGCCATTTTTGACAATTCTGAATCCTCTCAGCCTCTGTGCCATAGTGCTTCCCCTCCTCCCCTGGGAACCAAGGACCTAACAGCTACACTTGCACGTACTCAGTTCCTGAACAATTACCCATATACGTATGCTTTGGTTCGGTCCCCTGGGAAACGGGGTCAAAATGACCTCTTACCTCATCTGATCTGGCAACAGCTCTCCAGTCAATTATTGGTAATAGCCCTTTCAAATAAGCCAATCGGAATAGTCAAAGAACAACCCCCCTTGCTTCTGTGGCCCCTTTAAAAGTAGACTGTACCCGCTATTCGAGGTCCCTTGGCTTCCCGAATGCTGGGGGACCCTGTCATGACAGAATTAATAAAATCCTCATGCTTTTGCATCGGCTGTGGTGTGTGAGATGGTCTCTGGGGGTGACTCCTTCTCGGTGTTTGGACGCTAGAGTCCAACACCACTACCTATAATAGTTGAATTCACAAAGAAAAAGTAAAAGCCTGGTTAGGAAGAGCTCAGGAAAAGAAGGGTGTTTTTGTTTTAGCAGGCAGAGTTTAAGTTAGAAAGATGTAAGTGTTGAGAAGACAGATGGTAATCATGTGGGTAACAGAGTGGATGTACCCAATACAAAGAAAAGATACACTTAAGATGGTATAAGTAAAAAAGAAATGGGATGGGTACCATTCGACTGGTGGTATAGTAGGGCACTATAGCATCAAACTGGAGCCTGCTTTGACATAACAGTCAGAGTTGAAAAAGGAAAAAGGAAATACGCTAGATATTAGGTGTTGTGGTGCAAGCCTGTAAACGGCCACTCAGGAGGTGGGTGGGGAAATAAGTCAAAGTCACAGGGTCTACAGAGTCCTAGTCAGACTGAACTTACACAGGGAGACTCTGTCTCAAAAAAACCAACAACAAAACCATTAAAGAGACCCATTAAACTCTAATGAGAAAAAATATAAATGAAAGATTAAATTAATTAATTTAATTAATATTAAAATTAAGAAAAATGCCAGGCAGTGGTGGCACACGCCTTTAATCCCAGCACTAGGGAGGCAGAGCAGGTGGATCTCTGAGTTCAAGGTCAGCCTACTCAATAGAGTTAGTTCCAGAACAGGCTCCATAGCTACTGAGAAACGCTGTCTCAAAAAACCAAAAAAAGAAAAAGAAAAAAATGTACGAGTATACATATATTCCCTCTCTGTATTCAAAATTATCTAAGTTTACATTTTATACAAAAAGCAGATCTGTCTTGGATGTCTATTTCAGAGAATAAGCTATATAAAGAAATTACAAAAAGAAGCTATGAATTTGAAAGTGAGCATGGAAGGATACATGGGAGTCTGGAGGGAGGAAAGGGAAGGAAGAAATGATGTAGTCTCAAAAATGAAAAGAAATAATTTTTAAAAAGCTGCTTCAAACCAGGTGTATTGGTGTCCACCTCTAGTCCCAGCACCTGGGAGGCAGAGACAGGCAGATCTCTGCATTTGAGAACAGTTTGGTCTAAAGAACGAGTTCCAGGACAGCCAGAGCTGCATAGCAGGACCTGTCTCAAAAAAAATGAAAACAAAAAACAAGCAAAAAGTATTGCATCACGCTGGACATTGGTGGCGCATGCCTTTAATCACAGCACTTGGGAGGCAGAGGTAGGCAGAGCTCTGTGAGTTTGAGGCCAGCCTGGTCTATGAAGCCAATTCCAGGTCAGCCAGAACTGTTAAACAGAGAGAACCTGTCTTGAAAAATCAATCAATCAATCAAACAAACAAAAAAACAAAAACAAAACTGCATCAAAATCACCTAATGATGGGTATGGTGGAGCTTTCCCATAACCCTAGCGCTAAGAAGACTGGGGCAAGAGATCAAGTTTGAGATGGTCAATCAGGTCAGCACTGATTACAAAGCAAGACTCTGCCCCAAAGATTCTTGGGCTCCACCTCAACTGATGCCCATGGAAAAATTTTAGACCCCCTGCCTTAGAAACAAGGCAAAGGGGCTAAGCCAGGTGGTACAGGCTGAGCAGGACCCCAAATTCAAGGTCTGACTGGGCTACAAAGAGAAGGCAAGGAACGCCAGGTGTGGTGACACATGGAGGCAGAGGCGGATCTCCTTGACTAACATGGAGTTTGGGCCAACCAGACTGCAGAATGAGAGCCTGCCTGTGTAGCTTTGTAGACCAGACTGGCACAGAGATCCGCCTGCTTCTGCCTTCTGAGTGCTGGGATTAAAGGTGTGTGCCACCATCGCCCAGCCTAAAGGCTCTTTTTAAAAAAATGTGTGTGTCATGTGCACGTGTGACATCATGTAATAATAGGTATGAGAAGGTCAAGGGACAACTTGTGGAGTCAGTTTTCTTCTTCCACCATGAGAATCCAGGGAATTTAACTCAGGTAATGAGGCTTGGCCACAAGCACCTTTAAACCTCTGAGCCATCTTACCAACCCCTAAATACACTTTTGGAGGGTTCTATACACAATTCTTAAAATGGTAATCTTTAAATGAAAACCACTAGAGCATTAAAATGTCTAACTACTAACTCTCAGAACCAATGAAAAACACTGCATTCAATTAGGTAGCATCTTAGTTACCTGGAAATGTCTCCCCAGTACCATTCTGCATCTTGTAGAGAAATGAAACTGTCCTTCGTTCCATTTGTAACTGAGGATGTCATTGGCTTCGGTGGCTTTGGTGGAAGAGCTAGAAGAGAAATGTACATTATTTTGTATATGCCAACTATTCATTTTCGAATTTCCTCACCCAAGAACAGCTCCTTAACCGATATGCAATAAGATTCCAACAACTACCAGTCAACCCAGCTGTCATATTAATGTTAGCCAGGGGACTTCTGAAACACTATCAATAGTCGCCTGAAAAGTAAAGGATTCTCCTCCTCATAAGATACCTTCTACTCCAGCTGGGCCGTGACGGCGCACTTTAATCCCAGCACTTGGGAGGCAGAGGCAGGCAGGTGAGATCAAGGTCAGCCAGTTCTACAAGAGCTAGTTCCAGGCCAGCTCCAAAACTACAAAGAAACCCTGTCTCGAAAAACCAAAAAGAAAAGAAAAATGAAAAGTAAAAGAAAATTCCATGAGACACTATTTTGTGGTAATTCTAACTAAAAAGACAGAGCAGGAAATAAGTGAAGACAGGAGGAAGGCACACCTCTGTACTACAGCTAGGGATATAAGACAATGAGCTTCTTAAACAACAGCCTGGCTTCCTCAAAAGCTAAGCAGACACCTGGTGGCTCAACAATTTTACATATTCAAGAAAAATGAAATATATCCACAGAAAAACCTGTATATAATGTTCATATCTGAACAACTTGTAATCACCCAAAGTGGAAATAACAAGCGTTTATATCAGGAGATGCGGCAAGTTGTAATTTATATCTGCATAAGACAATATTATTCAACAGTGAAAGTAATGAAGCAGTGATTACAGAATAGAGCATAGATGGGTTGAAACTTAAAAACTTAAACTTGAAAAGCTAATCGTGATCACATTATTGTTAGATCCAAAGGGAAGTCCATTTCCCTGAATTCCAAAAGAAAGAAGGAGCTGTGTCTATTCGCATACCAAAGCACACGCTGGCTTCCAGGCTCCCTCAGTATTACAAGTCCTGTCACATGCTTCAAGGTCCATGCTGGCCTCCTAGCCCTGCTCACCTGCTCTCCTACTATAAACTCACTCCAGCTCAGGAGCTTTCCTCTCCCTACTACTCATTCTCCTTATAACCCTGCTATTTCCGCCATGTTCCCTCTTCTTTTTTGACCTCCCCATTGTCCATTGCTGTCTCTATCCTCCCCTTCTCTCTGCCCCCCCCCCATAGACCTGTTCCTGCTTCTCTCATGGCCAGGTCCAGTTTGCTAGTATGTTCAATCTACTGTTTTTCTCTCTCTGCTCTGAACTCTTCTAGGTCCCTCTGGCTGTTCTCTCTTATATCTAAAATAAAAACCCTCCACTTAACCATGCCATAAAGTGTCATGTCGTCTGATGCCAAGACACCCAGGAGGCATTAGCAGGTCCTTCCCAAAGGGGCCCGGCATCTCCTAACTGAACCAAACTGCTAATTTGGCTTTGGGTCATCTGTGTAGGCTGTCTTCTGCCTCCCATCATACTGGACTCCAGACTTTAGAGTCTGCCTCTTCAACCACTTCCTCCCTCCAGCTGCCTAGGACTAAGGTTAAGTGTCGCCTGATCTTTGATAAAGAAGCAAAAAGTATCAAATGGAAAAAAGAAAGCATATTTAACAAGTGGTGCTGGCATAACTGGATATCAACATGTAGAAGAATGAAAATAGACCATATCTATCACCATGCACAAAACTCAAGTCCAGATGGATCAAAGGCTTCAACATAAAGCCAGCCACACTGAACCTTATAGGAGAGAAAGTGGGAAGTACGCATTGGCACAGGGAACCACTTCCTAAATATAACCCAGCAGCACAGACACTGAGAAAAACAATTAATAAATGGGACCTCCTGAAACTGTAAAGCAAAGGACATGGTAAACAAGACAAAATGACAGCCTACAGAATAGGAAAAGAAGCCGGGTGGTGGTGGCCCACGCCTTTAATCCCAGAACTCGGGAGGCAGAGGCAGGCAGATCTCTGTGAGTTTGAGGCCAGCCTGGTCTAGAAGAGCTAGTTTCAGGACAGGAACCAAAAAAGCTACGGAGAAACCCTGTCTCGAAAATAAAAAAAAAAAAAACAGAATGGGAAAAAAATCTTCACTAACCCCACATCAGACAGAGGTCTGAGCTCCAAAATATACAAAGAACTCAAGAAATTAGACACCAAAAGAACACATAATCCAATAAAAAAAATGGAGTACAGACCTAAACAGAGAACTCTCAACAGAGGAATCTAAAATGGCTGAAAGAACATTTAAGGAAATGTTCAACATCCTTAGTCATGAGAGAAAAGCAAATCAAAACAACTCTGAGATTCCATCTTATACCTGTAAGAATGGCCAAGATCAAAAACACTGATGACAACTTATGCTGGAGAGGTTGTGGGGAAAAGGGAACACTTCTGAATGCTGGTGGGAATGCAAGCTGGTACAGCCCCTTTGGATGTCAGTGTGGTGATTTCTCAGAAAATTACGAAACAACCTTCCTCAAGGCCCAATTATACCACTTTGGGTATATATCCAAAGGATGCTCAATCATGCCATAAGGACATATGCTCAGCTATGTTCGTAGCAGCTTTGTTTGTCATAGCCAGAACCTGGAAACAACCTAAATGCCCTTTGATCGAAGAATGGATAAGAAAAATATGGTACATTTACACAATGGAGTACTACACAGCAGAAAAATATAACGACAGCTTGAATTTTGCAGGCAAATGGATGGAGCTAGAAAACATTATTTTGAGTGAGGTAACCCAGACACAGAAAGAAAATTATCACATGTACTCACTCATAGGTGTTTTTTTTAACATAAAGCAAAGAAAGCCAGCCTACAAAACAAAATCCCAGAGAACTTAGACAACAACGAGGACACTAAGAGAGGCTCACATAGATCTAATCTACATAAGAAGTAAAAAGTATAAAAAGACAAGATCTACTGAGTAAATTGGGAGCGTGGGGACAATGGAGGAGGGTTGAAGGGGGAGGGGAGAGGCAGGGAGAGGAGCAGAGAAAAATGTAGAGCTCAACAAATATCAATAAAAAACAATCAAAAAAATTATATTTCATAGTTTGGATCTTCAACTTAGAAATAATTAATTTGAACTAATGTGATTGTTTAATAATAAAGAATGAAAAGCAGAACAGTTGTAAAATATCTGTAGTATTTGAATGAAACTGGCCTCCATAGGTTCATATACTTGAATTCTTGGCCCTCCAGTTGGCAGAACTACATGGGAAGAATAAAGAGTTGTGGCCTTGTTGGAAGAGGTGTGACACTGGGGTAGGTGTTGAAGTTTTAAAAGCTAAACTGTTCCCTTGTGCTCTTGCTCTATGTCCTGTTTGTAGATGGGACACAAGCTCTCAGCTAGTGCTCCAGTGTCATGCCTGCTGCCTGCCTATTGCCATGTCCCCACCATGAAAAACATGGACCTACCTTCTGAAACCGTAAGCCCAAATAAACTCTTTCTTCTATAAGTTGCCTTGGACATAATGTTTTCACACCAACAGAAAAGTAACTAAGGCAATGTATTAATATTTTCAAAGAGCTTTATGTACAATATTAAAATCATGCATGAGTAAGAAGGGTTTTCATAGTTTTGGTTTTCACAAAGCAAACTAATGATTTTTTCTTAAATATTGTGTTTGCATGTGTGCCTTAGTGTATATGTGTACCACATGGGTGGTGAAGAAGCCTGTACAGGTTAGAAGAAATGCTGGATCCCTGGACTGGAGTTAGAGATGGTTGTGGGCCACATGCTACTGCTGGAAACTGAACCAAATCCTCTGCAAAAGCAACAAGTGTCTTCAACTGTTAAGTCAGCTCTCCAGCCCCCCAAAACACTCAACGTTATGAAAAGTTCCTCAATATGATTTTAGAGTCCATATTTCAACTAACCTTTAGGAAAACTATAATTTGGAAAGTTTTGTGTGGTATCAAGGAGAAATTTAATTAAATTAACCATTAAAATATAGTACTTTTTTGCAACTAGTTAGCTATCTGTATGAAGCTGGATGTTCTTCAAAGATTTCAATAAAAGCCATGCATATAGGCACACACTACCCAGGACACTGAACTAAAGCAATAGGCTCATGAATTTGAGGCCATACGAGTATATATGAGACTTCTCAAATAATTGGGGGGCTGGAGTAATGGCTCAGTGGTTAAGAACACTGGCTGCTTTTCCAGAGGACCTGGTTTTGATTCCCAGCCCACACAGTAACTCACAACTCTCAGTTACTTCAGTTCCAGGGAATCCAATGTCCTCATCTAGCCTCGTGGACACAGGCACACAACGTGGTACTTCCCAGCACTTGGATCTCTGTAAGTTCAAGGCCAGCCTGGTCTACAGAGCGAGTTCCAGGACAGGCTCCAAAGCTACAGAGAAACCCTGTCTCAAAAAAGAGAAAAGAAGCCGGGCGGTGGTGGCGCACGCCTTTAATCCCAGCACTCGGGAGGCAGAGGCAGGCGGATCTCTGAGAGTTCGAGGCCAGCCTGGTCTACAAGAGCTAGTTCCAGGACAGGATCCAAAACCACAGAGAAACCCTGTCTCGAAAAAAAAAATGAAAAAAAAAATTCTTAGCTAGGCCTGGTGATGCAGGCCTGTAGTCCAGCATTTAACAGGCTTTAGCAAGAGAATTCAGAATTCCAGGCCTGGGCTAGATAGTAAGAGCCTGTTTAAAAAACAAAGCATATTTACCCTTCAAACAGTAAACCCTTTCACCCACAAAAGTCCTTAATATGAAAAACCCTCAGCTTAAGAAAATGTTAAAGGGGGCTGGAGAGATGGCTCAGTGGTTAAGAGCATTGCCTGCTCTTCCAAAGGTCCTGAGTTCAATTCCCGGCAACCACATGGTGGCTCACAACCATCTGGAATGAGGTCTGGTGCCCTCTTCTGGCCTGCAGACATACACACAGACAGAATATTGTATACATAATAAATAAATAAATAAATAAATAAATAAATAAATAAATAAATAAAAGAAAATGTTAAAATGGGCTGGAGAAATGGCTCAGTGGTTAAGAGCATTGCCTGCTCTTCCAAAGGTCCTGAGTTCAATTCCCAGCAACCATATGGTGGCTCACAACCATCTGTAATGGGGTCTGGTGCCCTCTTCTGGCCTGCAGACATACACACAGACAGAATATTGTATACATAATAAATAAATATTAAAAAAAAAAGAAAATGTTAAAATTAAGAAGAAAAAAAAAAGAAAGAAAATTTTCCATTCACTTCTCAGTTGTACAGAACTAGAATACTAAGGCTACTTAAACATAAAGAAACTAAAGGATTATCCACTATAAATTTCATCAAAAGCAAATGAATTATCAATAAAAGACACACCGAAAACCCGAAATGTTTTTGTCAAATGATAAATTCCAGTACAAAGTTTTAGTCATGGTATTACTACTGATCATGTAGTAGAACCATATTCTGAATTTCTGAAAACATGACATCAACTTTACTAATCACTGTTAAGAAACAAACAAACAAAAAACCTCATACATATATTTGTAAATAACTTGGTAATATTGCCTAGTCTAAAAAGCAAGTTCTAGCCAAGAGGTGGTAGTGCACGCTTTTAATTCCAGCATGCAGGAGGCAGAGGCAGGCAGATCTCTGTGAGTTCAAGGTCAGCCTGTTCTACAAGAGCTAGTTCCAGGACAGGTTTAAAAACTACAGAAAACTCTGTCTCAAAAAACCAAAAAAAAAAATAAATAAAACATAATAATAGTAATAATAAGCAAGTTCTAGGACAATCTGGACTGTTACACAGAGAAACTGTCTCAAAAAAACAAAAAGAAAAAAGAAAAAGAATTAGGTATTATAAAAGGTTCAAAATGTAAAAGTAATAAAATAAAATAAGCTTTTAAAATATATTCCCTAAACGAAAACAATTTTATTTTAAAGGGAGAAAAAAAAACTCCAACAAATTAGAAGAAAAAAAACTGCTTAATCAAGTTACTCAGGGAGAAAGGGAAGCTATAGCAAAATAAAATATGTTATTTTAATTAAATTTTCAACTCTTTGAAAGCTGAAAAACAAAACTGTAGAAACAGAAGAAACAAAAAAAATATTCATCTTTCTAAGAGAAAAAAAGACAGCTTTAATCAACTTGTTTTACAAAGACAATGATTAAACACAATCTTCCTCAGCATCAGTGAGCTGCCACATCCAATCCAGACTTCACTGAACACATGGCATGCAGCATGACTTACAGAACAATGTTGTTCATGCATGGACAAACGGAATTCCCCCTGGCGGAAAGATTTCTGCTCCTTCATAACACTAACCTGTCTTATGCCCCAAACAGTCTGCTTTATGAACTAAATCCCAATCCCTCATCAGATGTTGCTGGCAACACTAATCTCAGAGTGAAGATATTAAAAGCCAATCACTACACAGAATGTGTACTGTAGGTTAGTGACTTCAAGGCAGAAATCTGTGGTTTCTGGCAGGCAGTTTGGTTGAGCTTCTGGCTCAACAAAACTAAAGTATCATTTTATCTGTTTTTAAAAAATTACTTATTCTTATATGTGCATTGATGTTTTGTATGTATGTCTGTGTGAGGGTGTCAGATCTTGGAGTTACAGACAGTTGTAAACTCCCATGTGGGAGCTAGGAATTGAACCTAGGTCCTCTGGAAGAGCAGTCAATGCTCTTAACTGTTAAGCCATCTCTCCAGCCCCTCATTTTATCTTTGAAGACATTTGTTTTCTTTTTTTGTTTGTTTGTTTTTCGAGACAGGGTTTCTCTGTGGCTTTGGAACCTGTCTTGGAACTAGCTCTTGTAGACCAGGCTGGCCTCAAACTCACAGAGAGATGAAAGGCAACATTTATTTTCTTTAAATTGAATTTTTTCTTTCTTTTCTTTTGAGACAGGGTCTTTCAACATCCTAGACTGTCCTTGAACACAGATAGCCAAGGAGAATCTTTATTTACATGGTTTGTTTTTTTTTTTTTGAGACACGGTCTCATTTTGTGGTCACAGCTGGCCTAGAACTCACTATGCAGACAGCTGGCCTCGCACTCAAGAGATCCAACTGCCTCTGCCTCCAAGTGCTGAAATTAAAAAATGGATGTCATCAACACATCTTATTTTTTCTTTTAATATATGTCTTTTTAAAAGACTACTTCATGGTGCTGAAGAGATGATTTGGGGATTAAAAGTGCCCTGAGCCAGTTGTGATGGTATGCACCTTTAATCCTCACACTAAGGAAATAGAGGCAGGCCAATCTCTGTTAGTTCAAGACCAGCCTGCTCAACAGATGAGTTCAGGGACAGCCAGGGCTTAAAATAAATAAATGAATGAATGAATGAATGAATGAATGAATGTGCTTACTTTTCTTACAGAGAATCAAAACTTAGTTCCCAGCACCTACATGGTAGCTCATGGCTACTGCCTGTAACAACTCCAGTTCCAGGGGGATTCTATACCCTCTTCTGGTTTCCACAGGCTCCTGAATACAAGGCGCGTATAACTTATAAAGGCTCACTCTTACACAGAAATAAAAAATAAATAAAATATTTTAAAACATTTTAAAGACTATCTCATACTTTAAAATGAACAATAATTTCAACAATTAGGAGAAAAAAAACCCAGCACCTACAGGGTGAGGCAAGAGAATCGTGAATTTGAAGCCAGCCTGAGCTATTTTGAGAACATGTCTCAAAAAATAAAGAAAAATAGTTGTTTACAAAACCAGAGCTAGGGGACTGGTAGATTCTGCCTAGCACTTAAGAGGTGAAAGCAACAGGATCTGAAAGTCAAGGTCACCTTGAACTACATGAGGGAAAAAAATCATATAAACAAAAAAATGGCAACCAGGAATAAGGGGTGGGAGAAAAGATGGGTAAGGGGGCTCGGCATGGTGGTAGTTAATCCCAGCACTCGGGAGACAGAGGCAGGCCTAGCTCTGTGAGTTCAAGGCCAGGCTGGTCTACAAGTGTTAGTTCCAGGAAAGGCTCCAAAACTACAGAGAATCCCTGTCTCCTCGCCCCCACCAAAAAAAAAGAGATGGGTAAAGGGTGTAATGTTTCAGAAGTTAGCTTTCTTAGTCCATTCGATTCTTTTTATCTTAACAGATAAGTTCTAATAAGGTGTATCAAATATCCATTGAAGGTATAATCCACTCAACGGAGACTTATCTAAAAACTGGGTAGATTAACAATGGTGACTTCTTTTTCCCATTTATTTATCTGTGTGTACTGTCCTGGCACAAAGGTCAGAGAATAGCCCACAGGAATTGGCTCTCTCCCTCCACCATGTTCAAATTATATTATCAGGCTTGGTGGCAAACGCCTTCACCCTCTGAACCATCTCCCATCCATGGTGACTACTTCTTAAAGAAAACTTATGGAGATGATAATCATAGGCACCTCAAAACATAAATCCACAAACAGCAATCCCTACTTTAATTATTAGTAGAGTACACCATTCTTATCAAATCCTATGAATTAATGTAAAATGCTTTATATTCAAAAATGTCCCTTCCAAATATAAAAGTACCAAGGACAAGCTGTATTTGGTGGTACACACCTTAAACCCCAGCACTCTAGAGGCTGGGGCAGATGAATTTCTTGAGTTTGAGGCCAATCTGGTCTACACAGTGAGCTCCTGGCCAGTCAGGAGTACACAGTGAGACTCTGCCTGTGGTATATGTATTCAAATGTATGCAAGAATATATGAGTAGCCATGCATATATGTGGATGAAGACTAACATCAAAGTTTTCTCCAAAAATTTCCAGTTTCTTTTCTTTTGGGGTTTTTTTGAGACAGGGTTTCTTTGTGTAGCCCTGTCTGTCCTGGAACTTTCTCTGTACACCAAGTTGGCCTTGAACTCACAGAGATCTGCTTGCGTCAGCCTCCTGAGTACTAGGATTAAAGGCATGCGCCACCACTGCCCGGCTCTACTATATTTTTTCTGTTTTTTTTTTCATTTTTTGATTTTTGTTCTTATTTATTGGTGTTTAGGCTCCATGCAGGTCCTTCCAGTATGTGCATGTGGTGCCTGTAGAGTCCAGAAGAAAGCATCAGATCCCCAGGAACTGTCTGTAGTTACAGACAGTTGCTAGCGTCCACACAGGTGCTGGAAATCCAACGCCAGGGTCCTCTAGAGCAGTCAGTAAGGACTTTTAACGCTGAAGCCATCTCTTCAGCGTCTCCAACTTATTGAGGCAGGGGCTTTCAAATGGACCCAGAGCTGTCTGATAATGACACAGGCACCTTGGTCCAGGAATCCCATCTCTGCCTTCCAAGGGCTATAGAATCACAGGTGGAGCAAGACACCTGCCCTAAACCTCTTGTTGCATGCAAGTGTTTGCCCACTGAGCCATGTCTTCAGTCCTTACACTTCATTTTCATCACCAATAAAGTATTACTAATAATTCCTATGAAATGACTGCTTATATGCATATAAGTATGTCCAATACTTTGATCTGAAGAATCTCTCAAATATTACAATTGGTCATTATTAACATTTTATACAATAATTAATACCTTTACTTTCCTACTGCATAAAAACACTTCTATAAACTTTCAAATAAAATGCTAATGGCCAAAATGAATGTAAAACCTCCTTAAATGTCCCTCAATGCTCAACACTGCCTTGCTAGCATCTAGCCAGCTCCTTGCTCTTTTATCACATCCCTGCAGGAAATCCCAGAAGCCTGTTCTACTATTACTATGCCACAACTTCTGAATTCTGAAGGAAATCATAACAGCTTGAAAATTCATGCCACTACCAATTTACAGTTTCTAATGGTAACTGAGATTACCATTCTGTAATCATTTATCCATATGCCTCTAAGCAGTGACCTTTTCCACCCCATAGAGTGATCAAGGGTCATTCTAATCTAAAGCTTACCACTTCTTATCCATGGGGGATACGTCCCAAGATTTTAAGTGGATGCCTAAAATCATAGATAATACCTGACTCTAATAGACACTATTTTTCCTATGACAAAGTTTAACTTATACAGAAAATATAAGAGATTAAGAAAATATAAAAAATACAATATACTGTAATAAAGGTTATATGAATGTGGTCCCTCTTGAAATATCTTAGTATACTGTGAGATGATGTACAATGCCTAAATTATGGGTAAAGTGGCGTAAGTGAGGAGGCACTGATTGCGCTTACAGCATTAGGCTACTATATAAGGGCTAACTGAGCACAAGTCCTAAGATATCCCAACCGTTGATCTAATAATCAAAATGGTTACTAAATGACTAACAAGGCCTGTGCTTGACAAAGGAGAGGATTCACGCCCCATGCATGACAGAACAGGACATCATGAGCTTTCATCACACTACTCAGGACAACACACAATTAAAATTTATTAACTGTTTCTAGAATCTTTCATTTAATACTATCAGACTGCAGTTGACCACAAGCACCTGAAACCATGAAAACCAAAGCACAGATAAGTGAGAACTATGTTCTATTTTTCCTCTCACACAGTCCTTTAGCAGAAGAAATGATTCTGATGTCACCCGCTTTGTCATCCATCCTGCATTCTTCTGGAAGCACAGCTCAGCCTTCTAAATGTTAGGCAAAGGATTCTCTCTTCCTTCCCCCAGCTAATAATCCCTTCACATCTTCAAATCCAGCACCTCCTGTCCATAGTCACAAAGTCCCATTGCTTCCCATTTTTATCTCTATAAAGCCTATCAAAATATGAAACAAGTTCAACTTTAATTTTTTTAAAATCTGTTTCTCAGGACAGGAAATGTCCTTGCCTAGAATGCATAAAGCCCTGACTGCACACCAGCATCACATAAACCAGGCATGGTAGTTCATGCTTGTAATCTCAAACATCAGGAGTTGGAAGCTGGAGAATCCTAAATTCAACGTCATCATGGCTACACAGCAAGTACAAGGCTAGCCTGAGCTACATGAACCCTGCTCAGAAAAAAAAATCCATGAAAAAACCCATTCTTCAGCTCCACTTCGCTCTCTGGTTATCTTTAATGTTTACATTATAAAAGTTTTCTAGGCTCGAGAGATGGTACAGTGGTTAAGAGTGCTGACTGCTCTTCCAGAGGTCCTGAGTTCAATTCCCAGCAACCACTTGGTGGCTCACAACCATCTATAGTGGGATCTGATGCCCTCTTCTGGCATAAAGTCATACATGCAGATAGAGCACTCATATACATGAAATAAATCTTAAAAAGAAAAAGAAATCCCTTTCTAAAAAAAAAGTTTTCTAAAGGTGATCTGTATTTCCTGTCCATCTGCTCACCTCATATTCACTCCAGTCTGTTACTCTGACTTCTCCACTCACTAAGCATGTCTTATTAAAGTCCACCTTACAGAGAAGTACAGTAGGATCTACCTTTCTTTCCACATAACCATCTTGGGTTTTATACTGGTAAGGATCTTTTTCTGTTTGAAAATGCACCCACGGGTTTTCCCTGGTTATTTTCTTAACTTCTCTGCTTATTCTGAGTCTCAAAACAAACCACCCTGGCTTAGCAGATTATTTTAAAAGTTACCTAATACATACAAGATAACGTCTAATCTCCACACAGCATACATAGCCCTACATAGTCTTGTCTCTGGCTACTCCTCCAGGCTCATTTTTCCAGTACTCTTCCACAGGCACTTTTCACCCTAAATATACCAAAATACCCATAGCTCATCCAAACATACAACTCTGTCATGGCTCCTATACTTTACACAACACCCAACTTTACCCCTTCTTTTTTCAATCTCACTCTCTTTTCCAACTATTTTTTGTTTGTTTATTTGTTTGAAGATGGGGCTTCTCTATGTAGTCCTGGCACTTGCTCTATAGACCAGACTTGCCTCCAACTCAGAGATCTGCCAGCCTTTAGTCTGAACTTTAATCCCAAATGCTGGGATTAAAGGTGTGTACTACCATGTCCAGCTTGGGTTCGTGGAATTTTATTCTCAAATTGAGAGTAGTAGAATAAACTATCCTCAAAAAATGTCCACATGCTATCCCCGGAAGCCTCTGAATATGTTTCATCACTTGGTTAAAAGGGCTCTGCAGAGATGATTAAAATGAAGGTTTCTATGATTTTTTTCCCTCACATGCCCATAACTTCAGTACTCGGGAGGCTGGGAAGGAAGACCACAAGTCTGCGACCAGTCTTGACTTTATAGTAAGAAACCATCTCAAAAAAATAAAGTAAAATTATTTAAAACATGAGACTATTTTAGATGCATGTGGATCAAAAAATGACAAGAACTTTTATACACTGGAAGGAAGAAGAATGGCTTGGTGGCACACACCTTTAGTCCCAGAACTCAGGAGGTGGAAGCAGGTAGATCTCTGTTAGTTTGAGGCCAGCCTGATAAACATAGGGAGTTTCAGGATAACCAAGGCTAGAGTGAGCCCCTGTCCAAGAAAAAAAGTAAAAATGAACTAATATATAACAAAATACCTTATACTAACAAAAAGAAACTACCATTACATGAAAACAATATAATCGATACTGCTTTTATACTGAATAGAAAGAACAAAATATATTCTGCAAAATTCCATGTATAACAAACACAAAAGCAGACAGAAATAATACATATCATTTAGAGATATAAGTATAAAGAAAAACAAGGAGTAATTACTATAAAAAGCCAAGTCAGTAATTACCTCTGCCAGGATGAAGGATATAATTGGAAATAGGAGTGCCTGAGACTTCTGAGACACTGGCTATCTTCAACATCTTTATGAAGGTAGTGGTTACATGGTTGTTCACTTACATCAATAAATTGCACATTCATGTTTTAGATATGTCCATATATATTTTACAATAAGGTTAAACTCTATCAGTGATGCCTTCTCTGACTGCACAAAATAAAACAGCAATTCCTTCTCAGCCCTCCACCTCCCTTAGCCAGTAACTACATTTTCTATATTACTTATCTCTACTTGTCAAACTATATTTACTTCTTATTTGCATACTGTTTTATCTCCTCCCATAAACACCACAAAGGTTGTTTGTTACCTTGCTACATCCCACTGAGTGAGTACATAACCTAAAATGTAGCTTTATATTGTTCTCTGTGTTTATACAATCCTAATTAAAGATGTAAAATACTTTGTATTTTATTTGTTTTACAAAAATGGAATCTTTCTTTCCAGTCTGCCTTCTGTGATAGAATCATCACCAAGATGCAGATTTCTGTAAAAATCCCTTTATAGGAAATACCACCACCCTCAAGGCTGAACCCTCAAAACACACTACAGACACACACATACACAAAAATAAATAAATACATAAAATGTAATTTTAAATGTAAAGAAGGGCTAGAGAGATGGCTCAGAGGTTAAGAGCACTAGCTGCTCTTTCAGAGATCCTCAGTTCAATTCTCACCAACCACATGGTGGTTCACAACCATCTATAATGAGATCTGGTGCCCTCTTCTGGTGTGTAGGTCATGCATGCAGACAGAACACTGTATACATAATAAATTTTTTAAAAATGTAAAGGAGACCCAAGCAGTGGTGGTGCATGGCTACAATCCCAGCACTTGGGAGACAGAGGCAGGGAGATCTCTGAGAGTTCGAGACCAGCCTGGTCTACAAAGTGAGTTCCAGGACAGCTAGGACAGAAAAAACCTGTCTTGGAAAAAAATTTTTTTAAAAAGTAAAAGAGTTAATACAATAATGAAGCTGTACATGTGATGACTTCCAGAAGAAAGGGAAGGAGCTATAAGAGGAAGTATTACACATAGTTCTAATAGGAAATACTGCACATAGTTATAAGAGAAATTACTACATCTTGTTATAAGAGGAAGTACTACACGAGGTTATAAGAAGAAGTACTGCATGTAGTTAGAAGAGGAAGTACTACATGTAGTTAGAAGAGGAAGTACTGCATGTAGTTAGAAGAGGAAGTACTGCATGTAGTTAGAAGAGGAAGTACTGCATGTAGTTAGAAGAGGAAGTACTGCATGTAGTTAGAAGAGGAAGTACTGCATGTAGTTAGAAGAGGAAGTACTGCATGTAGTTAGAAGAGGAAGTACTGCATGTAGTTAGAAGAGGAAGTACTGCGTGTAGTTAGAAGAGGAAGTACTGCATGTAGTTAGAAGAGGAAGTACTGCATGTAGTTAGAAGAGGAAGTACTGCATGTAGTTAGAAGAGGAAGTACTACATGTAGTTAGAAGAGGAAGTACTGCATGTAGTTAGAAGAGGAAGTACTGCATGTAGTTAGAAGAGGAAGTACTGCGTGTAGTTAGAAGAGGAAGTACTGCACGTAGTTAGAAGAGGAAGTACTGCATGTAGTTAGAAGAGGAAGTACTGCATGTAGTTAGAAGAGGAAGTACTGCATGTAGTTAGAAGAGGAAGTACTGCGTGTAGTTAGAAGAGGAAGTACTGCATGTAGTTAGAAGAGGAAGTACTACACGTAGTTAGAAGAGGAAGTACTGCATGTAGTTAGAAGAGGAAGTACTGCGTGTAGTTAGAAGAGGAAGTACTACACGTAGTTAGAAGAGGAAGTACTGCACGTAGTTAGAAGAGGAAGTACTGCGTGTAGTTAGAAGAGGAAGTACTACATGTAGTTAGAAGAGGAAGTACTGCATGTAGTTAGAAGAGGAAGTACTGCGTGTAGTTAGAAGAGGAAGTACTGCATGTAGTTAGAAGAGGAAGTACTGCGTGTAGTTAGAAGAGGAAGTACTGCATGTAGTTAGAAGAGGAAGTACTACATGTAGTTAGAAGAGGAAGTACTGCGTGTAGTTAGAAGAGGAAGTACTGCGTGTAGTTAGAAGAGGAAGTACTGCGTGTAGTTAGAAGAGGAAGTACTGCATGTAGTTAGAAGAGGAAGTACTACATGTAGTTAGAAGAGGAAGTACTGCGTGTAGTTAGAAGAGGAAGTACTGCGTGTAGTTAGAAGAGGAAGTACTGCATGTAGTTAGAAGAGGAAGTACTACATGTAGTTAGAAGAGGAAGTACTGCGTGTAGTTAGAAGAGGAAGTACTGCATGTAGTTAGAAGAGGAAGTACTATATGTAGTTAGAAGAGGAAGTACTACACGTAGTTAGAAGAGGAAGTACTGCATGTAGTTAGAAGAGGAAGTACTACATGTAGTTAGAAGAGGAAGTACTGCATGTAGTTAGAAGAGGAAGTACTGCATGTAGTTAGAAGAGGAAGTACTGCATGTAGTTAGAAGAGGAAGTACTGCATGTAGTTAGAAGAGGAAGTACTATATGTAGTTAGAAGAGGAAGTACTATATGTAGTTAGAAGAGGAAGTACTGCGTGTAGTTAGAAGAGGAAGTACTGCATGTAGTTAGAAGAGGAAGTACTGCATGTAGTTAGAAGAGGAAGTACTATATGTAGTTAGAAGAGGAAGTACTGCGTGTAGTTAGAAGAGGAAGTACTGCATGTAGTTAGAAGAGGAAGTACTGCATGTAGTTAGAAGAGGAAGTACTGCATGTAGTTAGAAGAGGAAGTACTATATGTAGTTATTAATGTGTAGGTCTCCTTAACTAGAGACTGAGTTCCCTGAAGACAAGGCTTCTGTCCTTTTCAGATCATTAATGAGGACAGGAAATAGAATTTCATTGATTATACTACAAAGATCACTGCCTTATTCTCTGGTAGGCTAATCACCCAGCAACTGCTCTTATTGATCAGGAGTGGATCATAAGCCACCTTTAGACCCTGGATTAGGTCATCCCCACCTATTTTATACTGATTGAAAAAGGTATGAGGGAATGACTTTTAAAAATCAAGAAGCTAGTAAAAGGGAAGGAAAGTAGATATCAAAAAAAATAGCAGTCTTCTTTTTTCTTTTTCCTGGACACAGTTATTATCTCTCCAGAATGCCTTGTTCCTTCCCGACATTGGTAAGAAATTTAGGTGGACGAAGCTGTTCCTCGGCTCCAAGAACAGGCTTGATATAACATAACAGTGATTCTAACAATGCAGTATGTGACTAGCAAAGTCAGTTTCACCTAAGCACTTGTTACAAATTCCTAGAACTCAACCCCAGACCTCCTAAAACAGAAACTTTGAAGGTAAATCCAAACAATAATGTGTTTTAACAAACCCTTGAAATAGTTCTAATAGCCACTGTGTAGACAAGAAAGCTACCCAGATTTTAAAAGTAATCTTTAAAACACAGAGACGGTCTAATTACTGTCAAGATCATGCTTTTTGTGGTATGCTATGTAACATAATCGTTACCTCCTGTGAATGAGGATACTTGTAATCCCAGGAGCCAACAGCAGCTACCTTTTGAATTTTCTATTCAGTATCTACTGCATTAAGTCACACATCACTGTATAGAAAACATGGTCTTGTCAGCAGCCTCTCCCTAAATTAGGACTTTCAGATTTAACAAATATACAATGCCCATCTAAACTTGAATTTCAAATAAACAGTGATTTTTAGTATAGTATGTCCCAAATATTTATTGTATGAGACACATAACATGCATTTTATCTGACAACTCTAAATTTCCATTGCTGAACCAAAGAAGAGCTCAGAGCAGTCGCAGTAAGACATGTAATAGCTGTTCTTACAGTTTATCATTATTTGGAGAAAGACTAAACCCCAAGTTCTTAATTAATGCCCCACAAGTCTAAATTACCCAGTGGCACTTTTAAAATTAAGCAGATAGCTTCTAAAAGCCAACACATGCGGCTAAATGGAAGAGAAACAAAAGTGCTGCTGTATAATGTATTCACAGATGCATACGTGTGGTCTCTGGGACTGAGCTCAGGTTGTTATGCTGTACTTTTACCTATCTTTCTTATCCACCTATTTAAATTATTTGTATTTATTAGTAGTAGTTTAGCTTCTTTATTCATTATTAGGCTATAAATTCCATTAGGATATGGACTGATTCAATAATTGCTGAGTCTCCAATACTATTAGTAAATAGTGATGGATCAAATGTTTTGGATCATAGTAAATTATATAAGCAGCAGGAGGAATGTATGTGTTACTGGCAAAATCATGGAGAATTAACAGCCTCGGCGCATCATGCGTTAATGTACCTAAACTTTTGTTAAACACATGTGAAGTGGAAAGTGTGGTAAATGTGTCAGATAAGCAAATGAGGTTCAAATCAAGAAAGGCCCTAAATATATTTAGGGTTAGACTGCTGATCTCATCAGCAGATGTTTAGCGCTGTTTAACTGGTTGCAAAATGATAAATACATGGATTAAAGAGAAACAGGACCTGGCATAATAGTGTACACTTTTAACCCTAGCACTTGGGAGGCAGATGTAGATGGATCTTTGAGGGCAGCTTGTTCTATATAGCAAGTTTCAAGATAGCCAAGGCTACACAAAGAAACCCTGTCTCAAAAAAAAACTGTAATAATTTTAAAAGATTTTTGTGTATATTAATGTTTTTCCTCTATGTATGCCTATGTAGCACGTGCATGGCTAGTGCTCTTGGAGGTCAAAAGAAGGTGTCAGATCCCCTGAAACTGGAGTTACCAATAGTTGTGAGCCACCATGTAGATGCTGAGAATCAAACCAAGATCCTCCAGGAAAGCTGCCAATCTGAGCCATCTCTCCAGCCCCTTAAAGTTACCTTTTAAAGTAAATTAGAGTACGAATTAGATTTATATTGAATTGTTTATAATCATAACTTATGGTAAGTCTTTTTAAAATAACTAAGGCCAAATATACCTCTACTAAGCAACTAAATTTCAGAGGTCAGAATCATAACACTTTAAGAGAGAAAAAAATAGTAAAAATATATCGTTTTTGTTTAATATTTAATTAATTCATATAAAGCTAAGAAACTAGAAAAAAACAAGTCAGTTTTAAAGTGATGTGGTGATATCTTGTTTGTGATCTAACAAACAGAGCTTGCCTAAAGATCAGAGTGTGGAGCTAAGCCACTAGTTAGTCATAAAGACCAGGAAGTGGTGGTGCACACCTTTAAAGCTGGCCGATGAGCTCTAGCATCCCTCCTGTCTCTCCCTCCAGGAACTGGGAGTGCAGGCATGCATCGGCATGCCATTTTTCACATGCGTTGTTGGTGACCCATAGTCAAGGTCCTCATGCTTGTGCAGCTAACATGTTGCCCACTGAGCCATCTCTCCCCAGCTCCTACTTTTGTGTATTAATTCATTGCTATTTTTAATAAATGTTTGACTGCCAGACACTGCTGTAAGCGCAGCAGGGAAAAAAATTTTAGTCTTCACATGGACACATTTGTGTTCTTTAATTCATTCATTTATTTGTGTGTTCGAAGGCCACAACACAAATGTGGAAGCTGGAGAGTAACTCTACTATGTGAATCCCAGGGACCAAACACAGACCAAGTTTGGTAGCAAATGCCCTTCTTTACTGATCCACTTTGCAGTCCTTTTATTTACCTCTTAATATGTACTATCTGGCTTTGTGAACTCTTAGAAAGTGAAAATGGGTTTCCCATCACAAAATTTTAGTTCTAAAAAAGGGGAACAAATAACTTTCTAATACTTTTTATGTGCAAAGACAAATAATCTTAAAGAAAGCTATGGTTTTCCAAATCATAGCCACTGATAGCTTACCAAGACCCATTTCCTCCTCCTCTTCCTAACAGAATCCCTCCAGGTTACAACAGTATGCCTTAGGGGAAAACAACACCATTCCACTTTCAGAGACACAATTAGTGTAGGGTAATCTACAGTGATTGGCTCAGAAACTAGCATATGACCTGACTCTGGGCAAAAGGACATGAGAGAAGTCTGGGAAAGGTTTCTGGAGTCTCCTCTCTGGAAACTGAGCCAGAGAAGCAGATGTCTGTCTTCTTGTAGAAGCTGTGTATGAGTTTTTCTAGAATCACTGAAACCATTTTACTAAACTTGATTGGTTTAAAATTGGTTAAGCCAATCTCAAGCATGGAAGATTTGAGCAGTATATGAACTGAACAAAATATGAGGTTTTTTTTGGTACTGAAACTGTTAAGCTGCTAAAATAAACAAACTGTTAAAGCCTGTTACATGGAAAGATAGATTTTTGGTTCTTAATGCCATTTTGAATCAGCTGTGCAACCTGCCCCTGAAAACAGTTACTATTTTTAAGAAACATAACCCAATAGCAGAAAAAATGCTTATTAGTAAATTATACCCACTATAAAACTGAAATTCAAAAAAATCTAATACAGACTGGCATTGTGGTACAAGCCTCTATGCTAGCATTTAGGAGGCGGGTATAAGCAAATCTCAGTGAGTTTAGGACAGCCTAGGCTTTGTAACAAGCTCTAGTCCAACTAGGACTATTAGCAAAACCCTTTCTGAAAAAAAAAAGTCAAATACAGAAACAAACTCTAGGGACAGAGAAATGGCTCAGTGGTCAAGTTGCCCGCCACCGGGCCAGATGACTTGGATCTCATTCCCAGAACCCACACAGCAGAAGAGAACCAACTCCTGAAAGCTGTCCTTTGGGCTCTACATGTATGAACACATACACAAAATAAAACTAATATAAGACAAAAAGAACAGATTCAAAAGCAATTTGTTTCAATAAAAACAATGTATGAATTTTGAGTCATGACAGATTTATCATAAGTTAAAAATAAAATTTTTAGCTGGGAGTGGTGAACACATGCCTTTAATTCCAACACTTGGGAAACAGAGGCGGGCAGATTACTGTGAATTTGAGGACAGCCTGGTCTACACAGTGTTCCAAGAAAGCCAGGACTATGTACAGTCAATGGGTCAAGGTGCCTGTCACCAAGCCTGTCTCAATAACAACAATAATAAATTTAATAAATTTTCAAAATTAATACAATTCAAGATTACATGGCTATGTGCTCTGGTCACCCAATGCTAGATAACAGTAGATGGTACTTGACTTTGGCTGTATTGTTTCTCTTCAACACCAGATCACAGGGTAGATTACACGCTGGTGTGGTCCATGCACATGGCATGACTTGGGTTGAACTTAACTACTGCTGCCTCTTTTATGAGAAGAGATGATCTTCTTACTTTACATAAACTTACAAATGTGCAAGCCGGGAGGTGGTGGCGCACGCCTTTAATCCCAGCACTCAGGAGGAAGGATCTTTGTGAGTTCGAGGCCAGCCTGGTCTAGAAGAGCTAGTTCCAGGACAGGAACCAAAAAAGCTACGGAGAAACCCTATCTCGAAAACAACAACAAAAAAAGTGCATAATCAGGGGCTGGAGAGATGGCTCAATTGTTAAAGCAGTGCTGCTCTTCCAGAGAACCTGGATCAAATTCCCAGCATGGCATGGATCTAATCTACATGGGAAGTAGAAAAAGACAAGATCTTCTGAGTAAATTGGGAGCGTGGGGATCACTGAAGAGGGTAGAATGGGAGGGGGGAGGAAAGAGGGGGGCAGAGAAAAATATATAGTTCAATAAAAAGAACTTAAAAATCCCCCTCTCAAAAAACAAATGGAGCAAAGAAGATCTGGGGTCATCCTCAGGTATGTGTCAGATTTAAAACCATCATGGCATACATGAAACTTTGTCTCAAACAAATTAAAAAGGAAGAAGAAGCCAGGCATTGGGGCTCATGCTTATAAACTCAGCATTCAGGATCAGGCAAAAAGCTGGCTGTAAATTCAAAGCCAGCTCTGTCTACATCAAGAAAACCTCTCAAATAAACAAAAGGAGGCCAGTGTGGTGGCTCAGCAGATTAAAGGTCCTTAAAGTAAGCTTGAAGACCTGAGATCAATTCCTAGGACCCAAATGGTAGGATCAAACGCTCTCCCATAAACTGTGCTCTGACACATACACACCCCAAACAAATAAATACAACTTTTGATTTGTTTTTTCGGGACAGGGTTTCTTGGCGTAGCCCTGGCTAACCTGAAACTCACTCTGTAGATCAGACTGGCCTGGAAATCAGAGATGTGCTTGCTTCTGCCTCCTGAAAGCATGAGACTCCTCTGCCTGACTGTCTTCTTCATTCCCACCCTCATATCTGTAAAATTTTCCATAGGCTATGATAAATGGTACCTCAATCGACCAACAGCAAGAGCAACCATGCAGCTATATGGCTATAAAGCTACATGTTAAAAGCATGCAAAAACACAGAATAGCATCATTTTTCTCACTAATTTTTGTTGTTTTTAGATGATTTTCTATTTTAAATTGTTAATATGTTATATTTTTATTTTTAAATGAATTTCTTGGGAATATTATTTTAAGGTATGTTACTTTTAAAGTTTATGTTGTATTTTTTAATTCCGTGAAGCTGTGATACTTTGTCTATCTTGACCACCTGATGGTATAATAAAGATCTAAACGGCCAATAGTGAGTCAGGAGAAAGGATAGGGTGGGACTTGTAGGCAGAGAGAATAAATGGAAGGAGAAAACTGGGAGGAGGGGTTCTGGAGTAGCCTGAAGAGGAGGAGGATATCAGAGGCCATCCAGCCACCCATCAATCCACAGAATAAAGAGTAAGATTTAAAGAAGAGAATGGAAAAAATACAAAGAGTAGACACGATAATATAGAAAAAAGGGCAAGAAACAAACCAAGCTAAGGCTAGATGTTTTATAAATAAGAATAAGATTCTGGGTGGTGGTGGCACACATCTTTAATCCCAGCACTCAGGAGGCAGAGGCGGGGGATCTCTGTGAGTTTGAGGCCAGCCTGGTCTACAGAGGTAGTTCCAGGACTGGCTCTTTAGCTACTGAAAAACCCTGTCTCAAAAAAAAAAAAAGTGATCCATTTGGGAACTGGATGGTGGACTCCCCTCAAAGGAGTCCAAAAAGCATAACATATTACTATTTGAATTAATACTTTTCTTTTTCTGTTTTTAGAGATGGGGTCTCATGTAGCCCAGGCTGCTCTCAAACTCTTTTGTAGCTGAGGATACTCTCAAATTCCTGATCTTCCTGCCTCCACCACCACTCAGATTTCAGGTGCATGCCACCACATCTGGCTTGAATTAAGTATTTCTTACATTTAGTTTTATTCCACAACAGTAAATATAATTCATTAAAGCAGTGGTTGGTTCTCAACCTTCCTCGTGCTGCGACCCTAATATAGTTTCACCCCCAAACCATAAAACTACTTCATTGCTAGCCTATAACTGTAATTTTGCTACCGTTATAAATCAAAATGTATGTATCTGATATGTAGATTATCTTTTTTGCGACCCCAAAGAAAAAGGAGTCATGACCCACAGGTTGAGAACAGCTAATTTAAAAACAGTGGTATATGCCTCTAATCCCAGTACGAAGGAAGTTAAGGCAGTAAGATTACCATGAGTTTAAAGACAGTCTGGAGTACATAGTGAGTTAAGTCTAGCCTATGCTAAATAGACTCTTAAACAGCAAAAGCATGATCTATTTAAACAGACGTTCTTTGGTGCCCTCAATAATTTTTAAGAATCAGAATACTGAGACACAAGAAACTGAGGACTTTGAGAGAAAAGATTGGGAAAACAAATTAAGAAAATCGCACATGCTGGGCGGTGGTGGCACACGCCTTTAATCCCAGCACTCGGGAGGCAGAGGCAGGCGGATCTCTGTGAGTTCCAGACCAGCCTGGTCTACGAGAGCTAGTTCCAGGACAGGCTCCAAAACCACAGAGAAACCCTGTCTCGAAAAACCAAAAAAAAAAAAAAAAAAAGAAAGAAAGAAAGAAAAAAAAGAAAATCGCACATGCTCAGCAAGTGTTCTGCCTGAGTCATATCTCCAGCATTAACTGCTTTTCTAGGCATTACTATATTTGTATTTTCCCAAGTAATATTAACTATCAGGTCAGCGAGCTGACTCAGTGGGTAAGGCACTGTCCACTGAAGCTGACAACATGGGTAAAAGGAGAGAACCAACTCCTAGGATTGAGTTCTCTGCCTACAACATGAGCACCACAGATGCCTACATGTTCACACAAAAAAAAAAAACACACAAACATATAAGTGTAAAAAAATCACTATCTATTGAAAAAATGTTGCTACTCTAGATATAATTTTCAAACATTTATCTTGGTGACAACAAAAAGATCTAGAATCTTAAAAGTTCTGTCAATTTAGAAAAGGTATCATTCATTACATTTTCTACAGTCAAATAACGTTTGGGCTGGAGAGATGCCTCAGCAATGACCACTCTTCCAGAAGACCTGAGTTCAATTCCCAGCACCCACATGATGGCTTAAATCTGTCTAATTCCTGGGTTCCAGAAGATCTAATGCACTTTACTGGCCTCTTGAGTATTGGGCATGTACATGGTATAGATATACACGCTGGCTGAAATCATACACATAAAACATAAATTTTTTTAAAAATTAATGTCAAAATTCAAGTATTGAAGGTCTAGATAAGTAACCCAAGATGGTCTTGAACTCTGGATCTTCCTGCCTAGATTACAAGGTATGTGCCACCAATCTCAGGCTTTATCTGAGCTCTATCTACAAACGTTGTTAATGATTCCAGATCAATCATGTATAGTTCAATCCTACGATAGCTCTTATATCAAAGATGAGGCTGAGAGCCTAGTCATACAATCGTTTGGCTAGTAACCCCCAATACACATATGTACCTCAGGAATAAGCAAGATACTTATTGGTTATATTTTGTTTTCTTATTCTGTGTGTGCCACAATTTTATTTGGTTTTTTTTTTTTTTTTTTTTTTTTTTTTTTTTTTTTGGTTTTTCAAGACAGGGTTTCTCTGTGGTTTTGGAGCCTGTCCTGGAACTAGCTCTTGTAGACCAGGCTGGTCTCTAACTCACAGAGATCCCCTGCCTCTGCCTCCCGAGTGCTGGGATTAAAGGCGTGCGCCACCACCTCCCGGCTATTTGTTTTGTTTTTGAGAAAGGGTCTTACTATGATATGGGATTCTCCTCTGTAAGTTATGAATACCATTTGTTAATAAAGAAACTGCCTTGGTCCGTTGATAGGGCAGAGTCAAACTAGGCAGGGAAAACTAAACTGAATGCTGGGAGAAGGAAGGCAGAGTTTAGAGACACCATGTAGCCCCGCCAGAGACAGACATAAGACGAAATTTTATCTGGTAAGCCACAGTCACGTGTCAATTATGTAGATTAATGGAGATGGGTTAAATTAAGATATAAGAGTTAGCCAGAAATACACTTAAGCTATTGGCCAAACAGTATTGCAAATAATATGGTTTCTGAGTGATTATTTCAGGGCTGAGCTGCCAGGAACAAACAAACGGCCTTCTACAACATTTCTATGTACCCCTGACTGTCCTGGAACTCCCTACACAGCTTATACTGGCCTTGAACACAAAGGTCCTCCTCTTTCTAACTCCCAAATGCTGGGAATAATAGTATGCACCACCACAACGAGCTTAATTCTTTTCTGTTTTTACATTTATTTACTTATTTAGTTTATGTGTCCCCACATGTATATGTGGACACATTTGCCACAGTGCACAAGCAGAAGTCAGAGACAACCTATGGAACTTTTCTCTTCCTACTATGTGGATCCTGAGAATCAAATCCAGGCTATCAGGCTGGGCACTGTCAGCAAGAACTTCTACCTGCTGAGCCATCTTGCCAGCCCAGCCCACAACCCTAACTCTTGATACTATTTTTCCTCTTTTTTGGAGATAGATGTCATATCACTTGCTAGTCTCAGCTCTCTGTGTAGCTATGATCTTCCTAACAACCTCATCCTGCCTCTACCTGGAATTACAGACCTACATCACCACATTAAGTTTACCTTATGTCAGGGATCAAACCCAGGGTCTCTTATAAACCAGATAAGCACTCTAACAACTGAACTATATTTCTAACCCTAAGCTTACCATTTCGAAGGTAGTCTTACATTTCACGTAAACACTATCTCTACAGAGCTGCCAGAAAATACAGGAACATTAAAATATCAAACCCAGGCCATGAAGACGGCTCAGTGAGTAAGTTTTGTTGTATACTCACTGTTGTAGGAAAACCAACTCTTGTAAATTGTCCTCTAATTGCTACAGGTGCACCATGGCACTTCTGCGCCCACACACACACATACACATCCATCAATCAATCAACCAACAAATTAATTTTTCAAAAAGATATTAAGCTCCTATTTAAATTCTTTCTTTTTGATAGGGTTTCTCAGTGTAGATCTGGCTGTCCTAGATATCTCTCTGTGTAGACCAGGCTGGCCTCAAACTCACGAAGCTCCAACTGTGTCTGCTTCCCGAGTGTTGGGATTGAAGGGGTATGCCACCACCACACAAAGAGTTTTTAATGCAGTAACAGGTAAAAAGCTTCTACACTTATAGTTCAGACTAAAATCAACCTAAAAATACACAAAAATATTCATAATATTTCAATTAAGGGCCCTAATAAATATACTAACTCAAAAGTTAGGATGTTGCAATAGGCAAAGAATGAAGTGATCAAGGACCTGAAGCAAAAACATATAAATCTAGGAAGAAACAGTCCTCCTTAGTTATCTTATTAGTTCAACATACATTAATTGTCTTCTACTCCCAAGACCCAAAACAAGCTATGAAGCTTCCAACCAAGTAGGAAGATAATTCTACAGATCAAAATATACATAGGTTAATGCAGTGATATCATAAAGCATTATAAAGAAAGATTGTCATAAAGCATGAGAAAGAAATTCCATCTAAGAAGTACTCTAAAAGAAATGACAAAGGAGGGATATCTTCCAGCAAAGGGCAATAGGGAATATACGTTATGGGGATAAAAAAAAAAAAGCATCTGATGTGAGTCTGAAACATATATAAACTTTTGACAAATGACCATTAAGTGACTGGAAGACAAAAATCATACATTAAAGCAACAGCAAAAAAAAAAAAATCTATAGAAGCTATGATGGACTCAAGAAGAAAAATGGACTAGAAAATTAGGAAGCAAAAATAGTTAGATTTATATACAAGGGTAAGCAATCTGGTGCTTTTGTTTTTATACAGGCGAAAGAAGCAATTGAAGGTTTTGTTTGTTTTTTCTAGATTAGCTTTCTCTATGTAGCCCAGGCTGTCTTAGAACTCCCTCTGTAGACCAGACTTGGCTTGAAACTCAGAAATCCACCTGCCTCTGCCTCCTGAGCACTGGGATTAAAGGCCTGCACCGCTGCCACCCAGTGCCAACAGAAGATTTTTAAGTAAATTAGAAGATTTATCATTGTATCATTATAGGCAAATCATCACTTGATATTTTAAGAATAAAACTATAGACTGGGGAGTAGAGAGACAGCCCATCAGTTAAGAACCTTTTTGCTCATCCAGAGGACCAGGGTTCAATTCCTAGCACCCACATCATGGCTCATAACTGTATCTCCAGTTCCAGGGAATCCAATGCCCTCTTCTGGCCTCAGAGGGTACCAGGCATGCATGTGGTCCACAGACATACACCCAGGCAGAACACACACAAAAAACACTATAGACTAGACAGAACAGAAATCAGAAACCAGTAAGCTTTCACCCATTCCAGGAAGAAAGGAAGGAGGGAAGGAGGGAGGGAGGGAGGGAGGGAGGGAGGGAGGGAGGGAAGGAGGGAGGGAGGGAGAGAGGGAGAGGGGAAGGGAGGGAGGGAGGGAGGAAGGAAGGAAGGAAGGAATTTCTTTACAGTGGCAGGCTAGGAAAAAGACACATTCTGTCAATTATTTCATCGAAAATTTACTCATAGTTTAACACATATTCTAAACCCTAACTCATCACATAAAACAGAGTTGGCATTTACATTCATTCCATTAAGAAATATTCAAAAAGGATATGAAGTTACACAGGTAAGAAAAGGGGGTTGGAACTGGGAGGAGTTGGTGGGAGATTGAATACAGTCAAAACATGTATAAATTCTAAAAAAAAAAAAGTAAATATTATTGTATCTCAGTTTTGGAAAAAAAGATGTCTTATTGAGCTGGTGTTTGTTCGTCTGTGTTGTTTTTGTTTTTCGAGATAGGGTTTCTTTGTGTAGCCTCCTGGATGTTTTGGAACTCACTCTGTAGACCAGACTGGTCTTGAACTCAGAGACCTGACTGCCTCTGCCTCACAAGTGCTGGGATGAAAGGTGTGTGATAGCACTGCCAGGTTTTTTCCTAATAATTTAAATAAAATATGATCTGGCACACACAAAAAAATTAAAGAGAAAATGGAATGCACATGCAAAAAAAGTTTTATTCATATATATACACACACACAGAAACACAAATACATATATATTTTTTCCCACTTTAGACCAGGTGTGATGGCTCACCCCTTTAATCCAGTACTAGGGAGGCAGAGACAGAGGCAGATGGATTTCTGTTAGTTCCATGCCAGTCATCTCAAAAAAAAAAATTCACTTTATAGTCAATGTTTCAACTTATTTAAAAGTAGTTTCTTTTAAAATATTATTAGGAATAATCATATTCTTTAGTAAGGATGCAAAACAAAAGATAATAATATAAACATATTTTCAGTGTTCTGAATATTTAGTATACAGATTTCATTCAAGGATAGACATCTTAAAATTCAAAAGTTTACTACGTTAAAAAATAAAGTTTGGGTCAGAATTTTCTATACAACCATATTAAAACCCACATCTTTGCATAATTTTAATACTCAGCTTTTTGAAAAATAATTTCTGTGCCAAACACAGTGGCACATGCCTGTAATCTCAGCACTTCAGAGGATGAGATAGAAGGCATGCAAGTTTAAGAGAATAGCCTCGACCACACAGAGTTACAGGCTAGCCTGAGCTATACTGTGTGAGTCGATATCAAAAATAAATAAATAAAACACATATTCAACTCAACTTGGCCAATATTTTTCAATAAGATTAAAAGTGTTCAATCATTAGTGCCTTCTTAATTTTCTACCCTCCTCCCTGTTCAACTCCCCCACCCAACAAATTTCCTTTGTATGTATGGAAGACAAGATACTATATGATCCAGCATGATCCTAAGGCAATGTGTATGTATAATCCTTATAAACACAGATATATGCCATTATTTACTCTCTACAGGAGAGATCCCAGTGGTATGCTGGATTTCTGAACACATGAATGACAAATGTATCTGACAGAAGCAATGCTTAACCATTGGGGGAAACAAAGGGGAAAACACACACAATAGATGGGTGGTAAATCTTAAAAACTTTACAAACACTGAAGAGCTGCATGTGGATTACAACAACAATTACAAAAGTAAAACAAGACAGTTCTAAAACAAAGGAAAAGAGAAAAATTCTTAGTGATAATTTAGACTTTCCAAAGAAGGGTGGTTCAGTATTCATATTAGTTTTTAAGGCACCATTTAACCCTATCACTAATTTTTAAAGAAGGTAATTCTCCATTCACAAGGACACAAGAAATAATTACTACATACCTTCTACGAGACATTTATACTTCATTATACTTGCACAGACTCCATTCTTTTCAAACGTTTCCAAAAATACAAAGTCTTATAATAAGCAAGGTTCCCTAATGACAAACACATTATTCTGTAGGCTTAACTATAACCCATTTTTAAAAAAAAACAACGAATTCATCCTCAGTAAACACAAGGAATCACAAAGGCCCCCTGCTTATTCAAAATCATTACATAAAGCACTGTCGGTAACTGCAAAGAAGGTTTGAGTATCTGACAGCTATAATAACCTAAAATGAGGCACACTTTAAAGAACAAAAACAACTTTTCATTTCCCTTTCTTTTTCCTTCCCTATCAGAGACACAAAATAACTCTAATGGCCTCAGACAAAGCTCTCAAATAAAATATATTTATATATGCATTTCACATGTACACGTACAGAAACCTGTCACATATCTGTATATATCCCATTCACAGGAAAGAGAATTTGTTCTTTATTTTTACGAGTCAAAATTATATCAATTCTGACACCCAAATTAAGTTAAATCACCATAAATTAATTAACGAGTAACAAATCACTGCATGCAGACCTATATGCACAGACGGAAAAGAACCTCAGACTAAGGCCATGAATGAATAAAACCACCCAGTCCCTGAAAATCACTAACCGGCATTTGGTTTCTGTGAGAGAAACACGGAGTCTTAAAATGAATAATCACAAAGGCAACTCCGTTTCTGAAGTTGCCCAAGGTAAAACACAACGAACCAAACCAGACCACTGCATTAAAGTATAAGCTTTAAGGAGTTCCCACAAAGGGAAAGACTGTCTTCATGAATGGATTATAAAACATCCCTTGCAGGTAGAAATTTTGAATTATTAAAAAAAAAAGTGGAGGGCAGTCTAAACCCTGAATGACATGCAAAGGCAAAACCAAAAGGATCTTTCCTCTCCCCCCCCCAACCCAGTCCCCCCACCCCCACCTTCACGGGACAATGGGATCAGGGTCCTAACTGCAAACTTTAAAGGTATAAACCGAAGCAGTTTTACTGCGGCTTTAACTGCAATCTGCCCCTCATCTCAAACCTGGCGCACCCAGGAACACTTCTGGCCTGAAACCATCACCAGGGTTTTGTTAAGCACAAATCAGACCCGTCCAAAGAAATAAAAAGTTTGCTCCCAAATACCTGGAGGATCCATTTCAATATAAAATATCAGTTCTGTCGAATAGGGCATCATCACCTCCCTCCAGTCTGCGTCATCGCGGTCCATACTCCACACCGTATTGTACATCGCGCTGTCAGGGGCAGGTCGTCAGGAAATATATAGAAAGCATATATATATCTTTTATCTGATATTTTAAAATCTAAATATATATATTTGATAAAGTTCCAAACGGAAATGTACTTCGGGGTTTCTAACGGCCAGTACAAGTCCAGTCAACTACTGGGACGAGGACAAGGTCCTCCCCCTCTCTCCTCCTACAAGCACCCAAGAAAATGCCCCGAACTTTCAAGCTACGGGGTTTTACCTCAGAGGGTTACAGAGAGGCTCGAAAAGCAGAGAGCAGTGGTGTTTAAAAAAAAAAAAAAAAAGCCGCTCCCCGAAAAATCCTTCCTCGACAATCGCTCTCCAAAGGGAAAAGCTCCCTACCGCCTCCTAATCTTTCAGCGGAAGCCACTTTTGTGTCCTTCGGAGGAGAGAGAATGGGAGAGGAGGAAAAAAAGAACGCGTTGGGAGAAAGCTGGGGAAGTGACAAAGGCTTGAAAGGGGGTGGGGGGGGCTGCGTTCAAGTTTCGGGGTCCCACTGGTCTGCAGAGAGCGATTCCCTCTGGGACTAGGACTCGGGCTCTGCTCGCCTCAGGTTGGGAACCCAAGCTCCCGCAGCTTCGGGATGACGACCCGCCGGAGAGTCCAGGGAGCTCGGTTGTGAGCTCGGCTGTGCGCGGGTAGCAGAGGTAATCCCGTCAGCGCCGGCTCCCTTCACGCTCTGCTGGGGCTCCAACCACTCGAGTTTCATTTTAACTGCGCGGAGGGGACCTCCTCCCCCGCCCTCCCTCCCCACCCCCGCTGGGCGCCACCCAACCGCGCGGGGCAGGGGGAACGGCCGGCGGCACGACTGTCCTCTCCACGCCGTACCATCTTGACATGCGACGATTTTCAAGTGCTCGGGAAGCAATGAGGACTACAGCCCTCCACTCCGACTCTGCCCTCTCCCCGTCCCCGTGTCAGGCGCTCCTCTTTAGTCGACCTTTGTCTCTCCCCCCCGCCTCCCTCCGAATGGTACAGCCCGGGCGCTGGCCGCTCGCCAGGAGCCAGAGCCGGGCGCACGCGAGCTCGGCCCGGAGAAGGGGGGCGGACGGTGATTGGCTGCTCGCGGTTGCCGGAGCCCGAGCCTGCGTCTTTTGTCTGCCCTGCTCCAGCTGAGGAGCGGAGACGGCTGCGCGCCCCGAGCGGGCCAATCAGAAGGAAGCCGGCGCCGGCCGGTAAGGCGGCGATTGGTCGGACCTCAGTTACTAAGCGGGACAAAGGCAGAAGGGGAAAAGAAAAGAGGAGGAAGAGGTGGGGTTGTGGAGAAAGAATGAAGGCGCAAACGGCGGTTACTGACAGGCTGGGCGAACGCTCGGGGGCTCGAGCTACCCGGAGACTGGCGGGGCTCCCGCTGTGGCTCGGTCCGCCCGGACTAGTGATGAGGGGGAGGACGGGCTGACGCTAGGCTCTTCTGCCTGGAGACTGGCCGCGGGGGAGGGGAGCGGTGGGAGCGGGGCGTGCTGTCACTTGGCTGGGCGCACACTCTTCAGCTCCATTGAAAGTCTCAGAGTTCCTCCTCACAAACCTCTTCACCTTGCTCCGTTCGCCCGCCCCGACTTCTGTGTTCAATCGTCAGATACAGCAGAGGTCGCCATGCCCACTTGCATGATAGTACCTGTCCAGACAAGGTGCCCATCGCTCCCCCCCCAGCAACTCCCTGCGGGGTTTCTGAACCTTGGGCCTTTCTTGGAGAGTCATTTTGCCCCTACTCTGCTTCCCACTGAAGGACGTTTGAACCCAGAGTAACTCAACGCTCAAGTAACTGCATCTCAGCAAGTCCTCCAGTTCTAGTACTCCTAAATTTTTTCTGGAATTACAGTGAGTTTGTGATTTCTGCGATAAATCACAGGTGTTGGACTCTCCTGCCAAAAAACTGCTACTCCTGTTTTCCTGACAGACCCCTTACAACACATGCAGTCCCCTCCCTCCAGGCTTAAAGCTCCGAGACCAACTTCAATGTAAAAATGCTGAACATTTCCGTGCTTTGCAGAAATAGCTAATTAACTTGCCGGGGAACGCTGAATAGCTAACCTGTGCCTGGAATTGCCGTCCTGCTCTACAATACAGTCTGAAGAGGCCAAAAACTGCAGTTTCCTCTTTACACCGGAGTAACAAAGCCCATTGTGTTTGAGTTGACAACCTGATTTAAGCCCTAGCAAAACCTACCCTGAGTAGCTTTGTGTATTGATTAGCCTCTGGAAGAGTCACCACGTTTCATTCTCCTGAGGTGGTTCTGTTTGTCTTTAAAGTGTTTTGAGTTAGGCCAGCCTTGGTGACTCACGCCTTTCGTTCCAGCACTCTGGAGACAGAGGTAGGTGGATCTCTGAGTGTGAGGCCAGCCTGATCTACAGAGCGAGTTCCAGGACAGCCAGGGCTACATAGTGAAACTGTCTCCAACAAAACAAAACAACAACAAAAAGAAGTCCTGCATTGAGAAAGGCCCAAGAAACAGTCAAAATCAAAATGTGTACAGAGTAGATACAAAGTAAGGAGGTAAAGAATCCAGAAAATACAGACAGGGTTAAGTTTTAAAGGAAACAAATTTCAAAATCACTGGAGAAGAATCCTCAAGATGCTTACTTCTATCTTGCCAGCTGAAATGTATTTCAAAAGCTAGAGCAGCTCTGGGGCAGGGCTCATTAATTTTAATCTCCTGAACTGCTCCTTCAGGTAGAAGATGTTGGAAGATCAACTCTAATTTGTGGCTGACTTCCCAGCAGCCTCTGCTTCAGCATACCTGAGTGCCAAAAGTACTCACATTTGATAACTCAAAAGGCAGAACAGTCGGTGAAGGGCAAGTTGGTGTATTTTGTTCACAGGTGTCCGTGTGCATTCCCAAAGGAAATGAAAGCGAAGGGACAAAAGTGTGGAAAAGATAACGGCAGCTGTTCCCTGGACCACTTTTCAACGGGGAGTGATGGGGTTTCAGTTTCTAAAGTACAGAAGAATCACCCAGGCCTTCCCCATACCTGAGGTCTAGGGGGATGGAGTGACAAAGTAGCACAGTGCAAGACAAGTGCTCCAGGTTGATACATGGCATAAAGCAGGTGCGCCAGACAGGTTTATGTCAACCTGAAATGGCTGAAGACATCTAAGAGAAGGAACCAATTAAGAAAATGACTTAGACAGGCAGTGGTGGTGTAAGCCTTTATCCCCAGATCTTAGGGGGCAGAGTTTGAGGTCAGCCTGATCTACAGAACGAGTTCCAGTACAGCCAGGACTGTTATATAGAAAAACCTTGTCTCAGAAAACCAAAAAAAAAAAAAAAGAAAAGAAAAGAAAAGAAAGGAAGCAAGGAAAGAAGGAAAGAGGGTGGGGGAGGAGAGAGAAAGAGAGAGAGAGAGAGAGATGCTTTTATAAGCTTTGTAGGCAAACCTGCAGTGTATTTTCTTAATTCGTGATTGATGTGGAAGGGCCCAGCCCATTGTTGGTGGTGCCATCTCTGGGCTGGTGGTCCTGGGTTCTATAGGAACCAGTCTGAGCAAACCAGGTTGAACAAGCCAGTAAGCACCACTCCTCCATGGGCTCTGCATCAGCTCTTGCCTCCAGGTTCCTGCCCTGCTTTAGTTCCTGCTCTCACTGTTTTTAATTATTAACTGATACATGGAACTGTAAGTGAAATAAACCCTTTCCTCCCCAAGTTGCTTTTGATCATGCTGTTTTATCACAGCAATAGTAACCCTAAGACAGCAATGATTCAACTTTGCCACCAAAAACTGTATGATTCAAAACTCTAACTTAATAGACTGTCGAATAGAATTCCAAGGAATGAGTGGCACAAGGGGCCATAGAGATGTCCAGGAACAGTACATTTCCTTTAAGATGCTCAAATCAGTGTCCTACCGTGGTGGGAAGTGCCTATCACATGATACTGGCTTTCTTTCAGTTGAGAAACAGAATCAGTGTTCCGATTGCTTGTCATCTAACTGCCTCTGGCTCTTTGGCGAAGAGAAAATGTTAGCTGTGGTGTCCTGGACCACTTCCATACTGGAGGATTATATTTGGCCTGAGTGTGGATTAAATTCAGCTTTAAGAGCTCAAACTCCTGGGCCTCCTTTCTTCATTTTAATTAGCCTTAAGTAAATCATAAAATCTATCTGCTTTTGTTTATATATTTAAAATAGAAGATTGCCATTGGATTTATGCAAGCTACTTAATTTATTGTGAAACGCTCTGAGAATAAAAAAATGCCACTTAATAATTAAAATACTAACTTTCTAAACTTCAAATAGCTAGGATGCCCTTCTTTTTTTTTTCACCCTGGTATGGTTTTGTTATGAAACTATTCAAATATGCTCCATTCCCCCGCCCATATTTCAGAAATGGATGAAAATTTTCTTCTGTGCTCTGAATATAGTGTATGATCTCAGAGTTCTCTGTGGCAAAAGACTACCTGGAACTCAGCCAAAAGTTATTCATGATTAAAGGTGCCATCTGAACACAAAATATCTTTTTAAGCTTGACAAAATGAAAGCGTACCTTTATCCTGTGGTCATTGGCTTTAACATTAGGACTGACTTTAGCCTTTGAGGAAGAATTCCCCTGGCCTCACTTTCCTTCCCTCCTGCCCCCATCACCTTCCCTTGACCATTTATCTCCTGAGACCCAGTCCATGAAGCCAAATAAATTCACTTAATAAAAGGAAAGCAAAGAAAACACTCAAAATTATCAGCTACAGCTTCTAAGGTCTCCCTAAATCACGTGCTTTTGGATGGAAGAGTTTCCCTTATATTGCAAAAAGAGCAACATTAGTAGATCTTCTAGAAAGATATTTCATTTGGGAATTGATAGACATCTCTTGAGATAGCTATGCCTAAAGTTCTGAATATCATCTCTTTTATATAGATTTGTAATTTTTTTTTACTTCCCCCTCATCTTTTCTTAACACTTGGATAGTCATGATAGAGTTAATCATATCAGCCTAAGGCACCGAGAAACGATGACAGTAGATGAATGAGGGGGCTTTATAGAAATGGCACTTGTTCAAATGTTGATGAAGTCCTGGGCTTAGCGAGCTTACACACATCAGCACATGATGGAGGTCTGCTCTGCCACATTCTCCCACCTTGGGTTCTCCTTCAGCTTTAAGGAACATAAAAGTACATCTCTCTGTAGCCTGACATGTCCATCTCTTTTAATATCTGTCCTTCTAGCAACACGGAGCCACCTGGATGATATGTACGCTGCTTCTACAAATGTCCCCTCCAACAAGGCAACAGATTTCAGCTTGGCTCTCACCAGGAGACGGAGCAAATGAGATCCAAACAATAGTCCAGGCTGTTTTGCTAGGGCAGGGCACAAACAGGGCGAGCAGCTGGTGAGCTCTGTTACCTCATTTAATCTCCATCACCCTGGGGAAGAGGGTTGCATTTTACAGATGAGGAAATTGAGACCCAATCAGTGAAGGAACTTAGTAACAAAGCTGACAGCAGAGCCCCAGGTCTCCACCACAGGCTCACTGCCTTTTCTGTGAGATCACAGCCTCACCTCTTTATTCAGTGAGCAAATGTTTTTACCTAGAGAGATAAAAATGAGTAAGGAAGAACCCCTAACATTGAGTTCTCCAGACTCATAGAGGAGGGCCAGCAAAGGAATAAACAATGGCAGGCAGGGAAAGTGAGGTTGACAGGACGTTGCGGGAGCTTCAGAGAAGTGAAGATCGGATGCTGCCACCCTTTCATACCCACCATAAAGTTATTTTTGCTGCTACTCCATAACTGTAATTTCACTACTGTTATGAATCATAATGTAAATATCCCATATTCAGGATGTCTGATATGTGACCCCGTGAAAGGATCATTTGACCCCCACAAAGGGGCTGTGTGTGACCCACAGGTTGAGAACTGCTGATGTAGACACATAAGCAAGTAAGTAGAGGTTTCCCAGGAGACATACTGTTTGGGACTGGATTTTTACAGACTTGAACTTTTTACATACATGGTTTAAATATGGGGTCTCTTTATTTCTGTTTCTCCGATACATACATTAATTTCAAGCCTGAAAAAGATTTGTTGAGGGGCTGGAGAGATGGCTTAGCAGTAAAAAGAGCACTGGCTACTCTTGCAGAAAATCAAGGTTCGATCCCCAGCACCCCATGGTGGCTCACAACTGTCTGTACCTCCAGTTTGAGGGGATCTGATGCCTTTTATCGCTTCCATAGGCACCAGGTGTTCACATAGTGCACAGACACACATACAGGTAAAGCACTCAAACACATAAAACAAATAGTTATAAAATATATCTTAAGTGGTGGGTGCGTGTCTTTAGTCACAGCACTCAGGAGACAGTACAGAAACAGACAGATCTCTGAGTTTTTAGCCTAGCCTGGTCTAGGACAGTCAGATATATATCTTTTAAAAGTTTTCATTAAAAAAGCTAACCCAGATTGCAGCTTGCCAGAATCCTTTAATTTTTGTTTTGTTTATTCTATATTGTTTACACAGGGTAAGGTCTCATGTAGCCCAGTTGACTTCCAATTTATGGTACAGCCAAGGATGACTTTGGACGTCTGACCTTTCACCTTTCACTTCCTCAATGCTGAGATGACAGACATGTGCCACTATACCTGGTTGTAGTACTGGGGACCAAACCCGGGACTTTCTACATACTACGAAAGTGTCCTACCCCTTGAGCTCTGTCCTCAGTCCCCAGACCCCTTCAATCTTAAATCATATTTAAATAGATTCTTCCTATTCTAGTCTTTGTGCCTTCTTTAGTCCACACAGCTAGAGTGATGGCACTAAATAATAAATAAATCCCAAGATGTAGCCTAACGCAGGCAAATTCTGGGCTCAATCTCCAGCACTGGGGAAAAACCAAACCAAACCTAAATGCCATTCCTTTACTTTAACTCAGGTGGTTTCTCTTGCCTTCTAGAAAATTGTTCTCTTAGCCTAGCATTCGGGTCTTTGATGCTCTAGCTTCCACCAACCTTTCTAGTCTCTTCTCACATAGTTCTTCCCGTCTTCTATCAATAATAGGCCTACTGTATAGGGAATTTCTCAAGGGTGGAGTACATGAACATTCTCAGCTACATAGTGAGTTCAAGGTCAGCCTGGGCTAAATGGGAAAATTGACTATAGTGAAGTACTTGCCGTTCTTGGAACAGTAAAAAGTTATCCTCCATATGACATACCTTTAGTCCCAGCACTCAGGAGGCGGGGGCAGGTGGATCGCTGTGAGTTTGAGGCCAGCCTGGTCTACAGAGTGAGTTCCAGGAAGTTCCAGGATGGACTGGCTCCATAGCTACTGAGAAACCTTGTCTTGAAAAAAAAAAAAGAAAGAAAAGAAAAGAAAACAAGGACTGTGTTCACATCAGCCCCTCTGCACAGCCTTGGGCTATATGTTAAAGCATGTGTTGTTAGACATACCTCACTCTCCAACATTCTTAAAATTTTCCTGGGGCTGAGAGATGGCTCAGCAGCTGAAAGCTTCAGCGACTCTTCCAGGGACTCCACCTTTGATTCCCAGCACCCACAGGGTGGCTCACAACTGACTGTAACACTAGTTCCAAGGGACCCGATGCTCTCTTCTGGCTTCTGTGAGCACCAGGCATGCACATGGTACACAGACATACATGCAGGAATAACATCCATAAGCACAAACTAATATTTTGTTTTCTTTCTTTGTGTGTGTGTGTGTGGTGTGTGGGGAGTAGTTTTGAGACATGGCTTTTCTGTAATAGCCCTGGCTGTCCTGGAACTCACTTTTTGAGACCAAGCTGGCCTCAAACTCACAGAGATCACCTGCCTCTGCATCCTGAGTGCTGGGATGAAAGGTGTGCACCATGACACCCAGCTTTAATTTATCTTTTAAGAGAGAAAGGGGAGAAGAAGGGAGGGAGGAAAGGAAGGAGGATAAGAGAGAGAGAGAGAGAGAGAGAGAGAGAGAGAGAGCCTGCAGTGGTGGTGCAGGCCCTTAATCCCAGCACTTAGGAGGCAGAGGCAGGAAGATGTCTGAGTTCAAGGACAGCCAAGACTACTCAGAGAAATTTAGTTTCAAAACTATTTTTTAAAAATAGTAATTTTCTGTGGGTAGACAGCACATCCTCGAGTCATCCATGAGCACACTGAGTTGTCAGCACATGTTCTAACTACATTCTCCAAGGAGCTTCTAGAGCGTTCTGGGTTCAGATTACCCTAGTAATTCTTTCAGAAGCTCCTCAGCTGATTCCTGGTGTATTTGAAAGGACGAAAAGAAAAAGAAGAAGAAAAGAAAAAGAGAAAAGGAGTGCAGTTCTTTGGTTACAGGAACCAGGAGAGACACAGTGACCTTCTCCCGCCAGCTGCCTCCAGGGTTTTCCCTGCAGACACTCAGTTCCGCCACCCTTCTATTTTATCAGCTGTGAATTGTTTAAAAAATTCCAAGCAGTTTGTAGGAAATTCAGGAAGTTCAGCAGCTAGAAAAGGAATTGGTTTCGTTTTTCAACCCAGCTCATTTCTGAAACACAACTCCATATAGGGCCTTAAAGTTAGCTCACTTCCTGCAGCCATTATTGCAGTATTCTGAGCCATTTGTACTTCGTGCCACCTTCCTAGGATGTAACTGCACTATAACGCCACAGGTCTCAGATTCGGGATCCATTTTATATGTTTCATTGCTTGAGGATAAAATCAGCCCAGCCTTCTCACTGGACAATCCAAGTTTAAAAATGGCAATGGCAGTTTTCTTGGCAGGCTGTGAGAAAATCTCAAGTGGTGGCTACAGTAAGTGTATTAAACAAGCCTTTGCTATCTCGGCAGCGACCACTACAGGGCATTGTCCTTGAGATCTGCGGCGGTGAGGTAGCTTCCAGGGCTGAACGTTCGTCGTTGAGGGGGCGGGAAGTGGGTGAGTGGTTTCTAGCTTTTATTGCTCTTGCAGATTCCCAGCACCCAGCTGTAGCTCACAGCCATCTTAGATTGTAGTTATAGGGTATCTAGCGCCCTCTTCTGTCCAGGGATGTCCATGCTGAACATACATATGTGCTGTCAAAACATTTAAACACATAAAATTGAGTAAATAGCGGGGCGGTGGTGGCGCATGCCTTTCAATCTCAGCACTCGGGAGGCAGAGGCAGGCGGATCTTTGTGAGTTCGAGGCCAGCCTGGTCTACAAGAGCTAGTTGCAGGACAGGCTCCAAAGCTACAGAGAAACCTTGTCTTGAATAAAAATAAATAAAATTGAGTAAGTAAGCCTTTTTTTTTCTAGACAGGGTTTCTCTGTGTAACAATTCTAGCTATCCTGGCATAAACAAATCTAAATGAATAAATAAAATCTTTTTTTAAAGACCTCTGAGTAAGAAAAAGTACAAACAAGAAATATAAAGTTTGGTCAGCCAGGTGTGGTGGCGCATGCTTTTAAATTAATCCCAGCATTTGGGAGGCAGAGGCAGTCGGATCTCTGTGAGTTCAAAAACACCCTGATCTACAGATTGAGTTCCAGGACAGCCAAGGCTACACAGAGAAACCTTGTCTCAAAAAACTAACACACACACACACACACACACACACACACACAGAGAGAGAGAGAGAGAGAGAGAGAGAGAGAGAGAGAGAGAGAGAGAGAGAGAGAGAGAGAATGGCCCAAAATGACAAGCTTTCATTTCAACATCAACTAAGCCCATCCTGTGACCCAATCCTGTGCAGAACACTCTGTAAGATACTGTTTGTCCTAAATAAGATAAGTCCACTATCTCATAAGAGAGAGTTATAAGAACAAGCAATAACAGTTTCCCTGACCCCTGTGCTTGCAAACTAATTTTCCCTGCAGCCCTAAAACCAGGCAAAATAGTGCATTTGTTGGGCCTCTCCATCATCCCTCTCTAACAATCTCGCTCTCTCAGCCTCTCCCTGACCTCTGACTGCTGAGTCTTAACCTCATGATTCTGTTCTTGCGGAACTGACTGCAGGCTTTATTCCCCAGCCACAACTGAAACTCATCCCTTGGAGCATGTCTTCTTTTCCAAGACAATGGAGGAATTGAGCCCAGTATCCTAGCTTGCTATCGGGCTTTGTGGTTGCTGCTTCTGCAGTGTTCTCCTAGAATCCTGCAAATAAGAACCGGCAATACCCATCTCACCCATGAATTGCTTCATTTCTGAAATGTTTAACTCAATAACAGACCACTATGACTTCTCTGTTTTATTTTGTTGGTGTTTTTTTTTTCTCATTTTTTCAACCAAGTAATATACTGGGGAGAATGATTACACCCTAATACCACTTCAGTCAGTTCTAAGAATCTACTAAGATTCTTAGATATAGAAGCTCTAATATGACCTTATTTGTAAAGAAGTCTTCAAAGGTATAATTAAAGATCTGGTGATGAGATCATTTTAATTAAAAGTGGGCTCTAGACCCAACGACAAATATCCTTATAAGAAACGAAGAGCCAGGTGGTGGTGGCAAATTCCTTTAAGCCCAGCAGCACTCAGGTGGCAGAAGCCAGCATATCTCTGAGTTAAAGGCCAGCCTGGTGTACAGAGTGAGTTCCAGATAACCATGGCTACACCGAGGGAAAAACAAGAAAGAAAGAAAGAAAGAAAGAAAGAAAGAAAGAAAGAAAGAAAGAAAAGGAAAGGAGAGAGAAAGGGGAAGAGAGAGAGAGAGAGAGAGAGAGAGAGAGAGAGGTGGATCTGAGGCAGCCGTACATGGAAGGCTGTTTGAAGACAATGGTAGACGCTAGAGCAACACAAGTACAAGCCAGAGAACACTAAAAGTTATCAGAACCTAGAAGGGCATGTAGTCTCCCCAGAGTCTCCAAAAAGAGCTAATCCTGCCAACATCTTGACTTTGAACCTTTGGACTTCTGCCCTCCAATGATATGAAAGAATAAATCTCTATTGTTTTAAGTCAGCCAGTTGTGGTAATATACTACTGCAATCCTAGGAAAGTAACACCACAAATACCAGACCATCTTCATCTTTGTGTGTGTGTGTGTGTGTGTGTGTGTGTGTGTGTGTGTGTGTGTGTGTTTTGAGACAAACTCTTACTCTGGAGCCCAAGATGGCCAGCCCTAGAATTCTAGACTGGCCTCAAATTCACTGTAGTCTTCCTGTGTCAGTCTTCCAAGCGCTGGAATTGTAGGGATGAACCATCATATTCGACTCCATAATGTAATTTTCTTTTCATATTGTCCCATTTTATTCATTCGCTTATTTTAAAAAGGCTTTGTGATGTAGGAATGCTACCGTGCATCTTTAATCCCAGTACTGGGAATCAGAAGCAGGTGGATCTCTGTAAATTTAAGGGCAGCTTGGTCTAATCGAGTTCTACATAGTGATATCCTTAGGAGGGGCACTTTTATTGGAGAATGTTTTCACTTATTTTCTTCTGTGATTCATTCCTTTCAAGGATCCTACTGGCTAGACCAGGCAGCCCAAAGAGCTTTGCTTATGGGTTATGGTCTGACATTGTCCTAGGCTGGTGAGTCAAGTGTCCTATTGTAGTGGGTGCCTTCTAATATATCTGGTGACTTCAGCATGACATTTCCCTCCTCAACGTGTACAGGACTTTGCTCCTGGTCATAAGTGACCCCACCTGGGTCAAGTTAATTAGGGTTCCTTTCAAAAACATTTGGAAATAGCACCTCCCCAAATTAGACTCTCTAAAGATTTGGACCTGTGCCGGAGTTAACGTCTGGAGTTGACTATGGATATTGTTCACCCTAACAGTGAACTTCAAAGGAAACTGAAGAAGACTGGGCCTGGTGGTACTACCTGTGTTCCCAGACACAGAGATCACAAGTTCCTAGGATACAGAGTGACTGCAGCCAGCTGGAGCCAGTGAGACCCTGTCCCAAAATTAAAAGTAAAAAGAAGGCTGGGAGGCAAGATCTTTAGAAGGTCAATACCGTATTTGTCTACATAGAGAGTTCCAGACCAGTCAGAGATACAAAATGAGACCCTGTCTCCAAAAAAAAGTGGGGGAGGGTTGGGGATATAGTTCTATAACAGAGTGATCCTCAACGTTGATCTAACATACATAAGGCCCTGGGTCCAATCCCCAATAATGAATATGGAAGGAGGGAAGAAAGGAAAAAAGGAAGGATAGAAGGAAGTAATCCGACGGAACGGAGTTAAAGGGCGGGGTGAGCACAAGGGGTAACCAGCTTCCTGAGTTGCTATGCTCCAAATACGACCGTTCCTCCAAAGTTCTCCTGCTGGCACCCAGTTTATAGTGGCACTATTCTCATAGCCAAATGATGGGCTCAACTTGGGAGCCTGTGATAATATCAACAGTCAGCTCAACTCCAGTCCCAGGAGGTCCATGCCGTCTTCTGACTTCTTCGGGTGATGGCTAGACATGTGAAGTACAAACAGACATGCAGGCTAATATTCATAAGCATAAAATAAAAATCAGTCCAAAAATTTAACTTTTTGAGACAAGGTCTCACTATGCAGCCCCCGTTGGCCTCAAATTCACAGAGATCTGCCTGCCTCTGCCTTCCTGGTACTGGTATTAAAAGGCATATATACCACTATGCCCAAGTTCCTAAAAAATTATTTTTTAGAAAAATGGATGGAATTTATTATTATATTGTTAAGGGAAATAATCCAAAATCAGAAAGAAAAATATGTGGTTTGTCCCCCCTTTCTCATATGGAATATAGAGTCTTACAAAAAGACATGAAATTAAAAAGGGGGCTCTTTTGGAATAGGAAGTATACCAACAGGAGAGAAGGGAAAAAATAGAGTAAGGAGAGATGGATTTGACTGAGTATAGTATACTTGGTTTTTGTTGTTATTGTTTTTATTTTTTTGTTTTTTATTGATTTTTTCATTTATTTTACATGCTGACCACAGTTTCTCCTCCCTCCTTTTCTTCTGTTCCCTCCCTCCACCTCCCTTCTACCCCACCATCCTCCTCTGGTTCCTTTCAGGAATGGGCAGGCCTCCCCTGGGTGTCAACAAAGCCTGGTACATCAAGTTGGGGCAGGAACAAGCTCCTCCCCTTGCATCAAGGTTGGGCGAGGTAATCCAGCGTGGAGAATGCATTCCCCAAAGCCAGCTCAAGCTGCAGGGACAGGTCCTGATCTTACTGCTAGGAGCCCCAATAACAGGCTAAGATATACAACTGTCACACACACACACACACACACACACACACACACACACACACACACACAGAGCCTTGGTTAGTCCCATGCAGGCGCCCTAACTGTTGGTCCAAATCAGTGCGCTCCCACGAGATCAGGTCACCTGTGTCTGTGGATTCCCCTGTTGATGACATTGACCCACCTGGCTCAGTATAGTATATACTTGTATATATCATAATCAAACAAACTCATGGGCTGGAAGCTTGATCCACAATGTAAAGGTACTGAGAGGTGGTGGCACCTTTAAGAGTAAGGTACAGTGGAAGGGAATTGCATCACGGGGCACCACTCTGAGGGAGAGATTAAGGCCCATCTCCAGAGAGTTCATTAGGTCTCAAGGGATTAGACAGATTACCTTGAGTGTGAGTTGATACATTGTGAGTACAGCTACCTCAGTTTACTGCTTTCTCTCTTGTAGGCTTGCTCCTCTCATACACACCTCCCCCATGCAATGCTCTCTGTCGTGTTATGGTCTACTATAAAGATCTCAGTAGACTAGTAGTTCTGTTAGCTTTGGTTTTTTTTCAGTGGGCAGCAGTTATCGCAGAGACTCCTAACTGGTCAAAATTCTGAGAATAAGTGACCATTGAATGTTCAGTCCAAACTGGAACATCTACATCACCCCTCCAAGGCTCAGGCAATATCACAGAAGTGGTTGCAAAAGGGATGTAAGATCCAGAGGAAGGGATGGGGTGTTGCAGAATGCTGTCTTCTGAGCATGACTTGGCCATTGCACTCTTGAACTCTGGGCAGTTGGGACTACTAGAATAAGACCTGCACAAGCTTTGGCCGGTCAACATTCTGTCATAAAGATGGGAGGGGCACTTGAGGTCCCACCCTTCTTTAAGGATTTATGGGCAGTTAAGTGCTATTTGTAAAAAAATGACTCATGAGGCCTCACCCCTCCCGGAGAGCCATAGGCCATTGGTGTTGCTGTGGTGGAAGACATAGTCACTTCAGTGATGCAGCCCATGCACCTATAAATAACCCCTCATCCTGCAAAAAACCCTAATCCACATCAACAGACCTGAAAGTAGAGGGGACTAGTTGAGGAGATTGGGGAGAGTGTAAGAGGGACAAGAGAGAATAATGAGAAATGAATGAGATCAAAATACATTATATACATGCATGAGAATAACACAGTGAAACCCACTATCATGTATAATTAAAATATGCTAATTAAAAACTTTTAAAAATAGATTTTATCAGATGTGACTGACTGAACTTGAACGTATTAACCTTCTGGAACTTATCATGAGGCAAAGTAAATCTTCTTTATAAAATGCCGATCCTTGGGTATGTTGTTATAGCAATATAATATTATGACGTCAGTTTAGATTAGAGCTACCTGACACCTAACTGAGTTCCTGTAACACTGGTAGGGCCTAGGCCAAGAGTATTTATGGAGACCCACATGCCATTTGTAAAAATCCCTAAAAGGGTCTAAATAGAATACACTAAACTTAAAAAAAAAAGTTAAGTCCCCATATCATATCAAATGCATCTTTATGAAAACCCAGAAGAGTAAGTTCAAATTTAAAATTCAAGAGTCCATGGAGTTCTGACACATGAAGAGCATGGCTTCGTCCTGCACTGTAACCGTGCCCAAGTGCACATATCCAAACTCTTCCCCAGCCCTTACCAACAGCTTAGATCTAAAGGTGCTGACACCATGCTTGCTGTTCTCAGGAGAACACATCCAGGAGCAGGGTCTGTACAGTTTTGGAAACAAGCAGAAGCTTTGGGGTCAGCAAATTCCAGACACTGAGGGTGATCAAGAAGTGACCATTTGGGGTAAATAATTCCCTTTGTCCCAACAGATTTCTCATCCTAAGGAGAACAGTTGTCTCAGAATAGCGCCCAAACAACACCCATTAGGCACAGGGTCGAAATCAAGGCTGCTTTTTTTCAGGTCTAACAGAAGCTGTTTATATAAATATTTATATAAAGTATGATCCAATTAGATTGTTACTTGCAATTCAAGAATCCCAAGGCCCCTGACTTTACACTCTGAACCACTGTCCAGTTTTTACTCTCTGTTGCCCAGTGGACTAGAGTAGTGCCTGGTTCAAGCCCTTCCGCCTACCAAATGTGCCAGAAGCAAGGAGGTGGCTTGTGCCATAGTTCTGCCATCTCTGAGAAATGTTTTTCATTAATCATTAGTCCTCTCCCCACTTCAGGATGCATGCTATATCTTTAGTTAGAGAGCTTGAACTCCATAGGTAGACCAAACCCTAAACTATTACCTTACTTCTGGAACTATATCCAATACCATATCAGAGTTCATGGGTTCTGCCTCCCATCTGGCTTGGAAGTCCTTCAAAATGGGAAAAATGCTCAGATATTATTAGGCAGCAAAGAATGTCAAATGTTCTCTATAATCCCATCAATCAGGTCTTGAAGCTGTCTCCCTTGGGGGAACTTCTGGTCCTCTTCCTTGGAAAGCCTTTAGTGTTTTCTCTGTACCTACACTTGCTTTGAGTCCTGTCTGTCACTCTTTAAACTCCACATTCATAGACTGACTAATGACACTGGACCATGCAGTCAAATGCCACCGTGAGCATGATGTCTAAGACAGACAGGAACTTCCTGCTAGACCTGCCTCACAGCTTGCCTCTCAGGAGCCTGTGAGTGTATCTGCTGAAGAGAATGCACCAGTGTGCTCCTGGTGTGGTCTGTGCTCCCAGATGCCTGCATCAGTGTGCTCCTGGTGTGCTCTGTGCTCCTGGTATGGTCTGTGCTCCCAGATGCTTTGCATCTGTGTGCTCCTGGTATGGTCTATGCTCCCAGATGCCTGCATCAGTGTGCTTCTGGTGTGGTCTGTGCTCCCAGATGCCTGCATCAGTGTGCTCCTGGTGTGCTCTGTGCTCCTGGTATGGTCTGTGCTCCTGGTGTGGTCTGTGCTCCCAAATGCCCGCATCTGTGTGCTCCTGGTGTGATCTGTGCTCCCAGATGCTTTGCATCTGTGTGCTCCTGGCATGGTCTATGCTCCCAGATGCCTGCATCAGTGTGCTTCTGGTGTGGTCTGTGCTCCTGGTATGGTCTGTGCTGCCAAATGCCCGCATCTGTGTGCTCCTAGTGTGGTCTGTGCTCCCAGATGCTCTGCAACAGGAAATGGGAAGACCACCCTAACCCAGTGGTTGGAGGTGAGCATGGGCAACACAGTAGCGACACCCTCTCTTTTTAAGAAAGAAATAGAGGAAGAAAGGAAGGGAAGGAAGGGAGGGAGGGAAAAGAAAAGGAAAGGGCAGGAGAAGGGAAGGGAAGGGAGAAGGGGGAGAGAGTGACAGCTGCAGAATGATCTTCAGTGGCCAATTGCCAGAAATCATCAGCTGGGCTTAGGAAGCATGAGAGTCAATAAGGTGTAGCCTAGAACCCGACACATCTGCTTTCCCAGAGTTTGTGATTTCCCAGTTGTAAGGAAGGCTACACCTTATAATCTGGTATACTTCTATAGACAAACATTTTTGCCAGACAGTGGTGGTGTTTCTCTTTAATCCCAGCACTCAAGAGGCAGAAGCAGAAGGATCTCTGTGAGTTCAAGGCCACTTTGGTCTACAAAGTGAGTTCTAAGACAGCCAGAGCTGTTATATAAAGAAACCCTGCCTCAATAAAAGAGCAAACGAGCAAACAAACAAAGCAGAACACTTCTTTTTTTTTTCATTTTTCTAATAGTATATTTTATAGTTTGGGTCTTAAGTGTCTCCCAAAAGTCCCTGTTTTAAAAGCTTGGTTCCCTCTTGGCATTACTTGGAGGACTAGAAAAATCAGAGGTAGGGTTTGGTGGGAGGTGTTGAGGTCATTGAAGGTGTGCCCCTGAGGGGACAGGGGACTAGTCCTTCCTCTGCCTTCCCCTTTTGTGTCCTTGTTATGAGTTGGGTGGTTTTGCTCTGGTATGCTTTTCTCCCATGGTTGCTATCCAAAGCAAGAGTCCATTGATCATATCCTGGAACCCCCAGCTTTGAGCGAAAACTGACATCAGCGTTGAGTCAGAAACTGCTTGATAAAACCTAACTATGCAAGGACTTCCAAAATTGGGGATTTTTGGCAATGAGGGCATTGACTTCCTTTTGGGTCTTAAGCTTCTGATTTGGTACCTTGGATTGACCCCGACAATGCTAAATGCAAGGTTAGAACACCAAAGACTTTTAGGAGCTCATTAACGGTGTGATTACTTTTAATTTGCTGTGCTTGGTACATTGGAAGCAGTTACCTAGGGATCTTCTGGGCCTGGAGGTATAGCCCAGACATAGACTTCACACTTAGCATGTCTGCGGCTGTGGGTTCAGTTCCCAGAACTAGTAATACTAACAACAACATATACATCTTTTCATAGCCTGTGTTTATGTCTTATGTGATATTTCATGTCATCAACTTTTATGAAGATTAAGTAAAATTGTTGAAGTTATAAAGTGACACCTTCAAACTTGAGTCTTTCATAGGGCCCAATGTCACTGTCATTACCCAGACTTTAGTTATGACTAAAACCTAGTGTAAGCCAAATAAAAGGGTAGTCTCACTTCAGGAATAGAGGGGAGGTGCACAAACCATGTAGGATAGTTAATTTTGGTCGTCATCTTAACACATCTGGGAAGAGGGAGCCTCAACAGAAGAATTCCCCTATCATAGTGGTCTGTGTACACGTCTGTGGGGTATTTCCTTAATTGGTAATTGATGTAGGAGGGCCCAGCCCACTGTGGGCAGGACCATCCCCAAGCAGGTAGGCATAGGCTATGTAAGGAAGATAGTTGAAGTTTTGAGTCAAGCCAGTAAGCAGCATTCCTCCATGGTTTCCAGTTCCTGCTTGAGCTTCTACCCCTGCTCCCCTCCTTAATGGTCTGTAACCTATAAAATGAAATAAACCCTTTCTGCTGGCAATTTTCTGGCTGCCAGCCCTCTTCCCAGGATTCTCCTTCCACAAGACAAAGGTGAGCTCTTTTCCTGACTGGGGCCTCCTCTTGTGAGAGCTAAGCATAGCTGAAGCTCCAAGCTCATCCTTTACCTTTTCCTCTGATGCGTTGCAACCTTGAATGCAACAACTGGAATCTCTTTTAGCTAGGAGTCCTGCTTACTCACAGCCTGCTTTGGTGTTTTTATTTATTTGGGTTTTTTTTTTCGTGTGTGTGTGTGTGTTTGTGTGTGGTTTGTTTTGGCTTTTGTTTTTCAAGACAGGGATTCTCTGTGTAGTTTTGATTGTCCTGAAACTTGCTCTGTAGATCAGGCTGGCCTAAACTCACAGAGATCCTTTGCCTCCTGAGTGCTGGTATTTAAGGTGCACCAATACCCAGCTTTTCTCTCTCTCTCTCTCTCTCTCTCCTCTTTCTCTCTCTCTTCTCCCTCTCCCATTCTATCTCTCTTTAAGATATGATCCCAGGCATTCCAAGCTATCCTGGAACTTGCTATGTAGCCAAAGTTGACCTGAATTTCTGATCTTCCTGCTTCTATCTCCTAAGCACTGAGATAATGAGCATACGCCACTACACCGAATGTTGTTTTTAGTATGTGTATATGCATTTGTGTGTGTGTGTGCATATTTGTACACATGCCAATAGGGGCTAGATGTTGACATTTATTGTGTTCCTATATTGCTCTCTACCTTACTTTTTGGAACAGTGTCTTTACCTGAACCTAGAGCTCACCAGTTCAACTAGACTGTTGGGCCAGTGAGCTCTAAGACTCCACCTGTCTCTAGCCACTTATTTCCAGCACTGAGGTTATAAACTGTGCTACTGCACCCAGATTTTACATGGGTTCTGGAGTCTTCATGTTTGTGTAGCAAACACTTTACCTCTTAAATGATCTCTCTATTCCCCATGTCGACTTTATGTGGTATTGGAGATTGAATCCATGCCTTCCTGTCTAGTAAGTAAACAGTCTAGCAACCAAGCTACACCACAACCCTAGTGTTCTGTCTTTTAGTTTCTCTTCTCATGCTTCTCTCCCCAGACCTTATAGGTCTACTCTTACAGCCACTATTAGGGGCTAGAGAGAGAGCTCATTGGTTAAGAGTGCTTATTGACCTATCAGAGGGCCAGAGTTCAGATCCAAACCTTTCACAAATGCCTATAACTCCAGATTCAAGGGATCTGATGCCTTCTGCTAGACTCTACAGGCACCAGGACATGTACATATGCATACATCCATGCACACACACACATATAAATGAAATAATAAAATTAAACATTTGGAACAATCCACTGAACTGGGCAGCAGTGGCGCACACCTTTAATCACAGCAGCACTCAGGAGGCAGAGTCAGTTTGATCTCTGAGTTCGAAGTCAGCCTGGTCTGCAGAGTGAGTTCCAGGACAGCCAGGGCTACAAAATCCTTAATAGGCACCTAGAATCACTTCTGTTGACTGATTTTGCCTTCCTTTCTATTAATTGCTTTTGTTTTGTTTTGTGTGTTTGTTTTTTGAGACAGGATTTTTCTGAGTAGCCCTGGCTATCCTGGAACTTGCTTTGTAGAGCAGGCTGGCCTCAGACTCAGAGATCTGCCTGCCCCTGCCTCCCAAGTGCTGGGATTAAAATCTTGTGCCTAGCTCTTTTTATTAACCATTTTAAGAGCTTGTGTCTCACTGTGTTGACCAGCCTGGTTCTGAATTCCAGGGTTCAAGAGAACCTGTGGTCTTAGCCCCCTGGGTAGCTGGGACTACAGGCAGGCACACAGCACATACTGAGTTTTCTTTACCTGTGGTCTGACTGATCTTTGCTTCTCCTTTCCCGGTCTTTATTTTCAGCGATTAGGTTGTTTAGACAACCACCCTGGCAGCTGGAACTTTCTCCCAGAACTTTATCTAGAACAGGTCTATACCCTGTGTTACAAACAGGATCTAATGACTATCAACTGGGCCTCTGACTACTGGACCTTCTGTATCCATGAGAGTTTATTCAGACCCAATTCATACGTAGGTGTATTTATCTTCACTCCCTGACAGAGCAGAGTACCCGGATAGCCCTGTGGTTATAAAGTTCCCCTTCCCCAGCTCTGTCAGAGCTTTCAACACTTAGCCAGCTAACCCTGAGACCTTGAAACTTCCCTCCGCCACAGAAGAGGCTCCTCCCTCACACTGTATACCTGATGCTCATCACTCCCAGCTTCGGTAGAATGCCCGCAGCAAGGAATCTCTTTCCTCTTACTCAGAGTGACTTTTCCCCCAAATACCATCAACCTTTCAGGTCCTCCCAAGTCTCTAGGTTAGCTGAATGGCCTTTCCTCTCACCTGTCCTCAGCAATTAGACCAGTGTTGTCTGGGGCTACTATGTGCTTTTAGCATGCTGAACACATTCAAGAATCGGTCTTACACACTTTCATGGGCTGGAGAGATGGCTTTGTGGTTAAGAACTCTGGTTGCCCTTCCAGATGACCTAAATTCCATCTCTAGCACCCACATGACTGCTCACAACTGTCTGTAACTGCATCTCCAGGGGGATCCAATGCCCTCTTCTGGCTTCTGTAGGCAATGCACAGATATATATTCAGGCAAATCACCAATACACATACATTTTTTATTTTTAAATTTTTTATATTTTTAATATCCTGCTAGAGATTGCTAATAAGTGTGTTCGTGAGCCTGGTTTTTGACCACCAGCCTGCACAGTGTCCTGATCCCAAATCCACCAAGGGTTCTGTCTTAGTATATATATATATACTAATATATATAGGTGTTTTGCCTGCAAGTATGTCTGTGTGGGGGAATCAGATCTCTTGGAAGAGGAGATACAGACAGCTATGAGTTGGCATGTGGGGGCTAAGAATTGAACCTGAGTTCTCTGGAAGATCAGTAAGTGCTCTCAACCACTGAGCCACCTCTCCAGCCCCTTAGCTAGGGTTTTATTGTTATGATGAAATACTATGATCATAGCAACTCTTTTTTTTTTTTTGGTGTTGTATTTTTTTGAGGCATGGTTTCTCTGTTTAGCCCTGGCTGTTCTGGAACTCGCTCTACAGACCAAGCTGGCCTCGAACTCACAGAGATCCACCTGCTTCTGCCTTCAGACTGCTGGGATTAAAGGTGTGCGCCACCACTGCCCAGCTCCATGGCAACTCTTATAGAGGAAACATTTCATTGAAGTAGGTGTACAGTTTCAGAGGTTTAGTCTTCAGTTTTTTATAAATCTTATAATTCATAAAGGCTACCGGAAGCCTACATCTATATCCATGTATAAATTTCCCAATATTATCTTGGTTATCGTCTTCAATATTAATTTGCTTTCTTTCTGGAGGTAGTAAGGAGTTTGTGGACCAAATATAATCTTCAACAGCCTCCAATAACACAGCAGGAGCTGAGAGATGAATCACCCCTTTAGAATATGGACCTTCAAGCAACTCAAAACGGCCCATAACTCCAGCTCCAGAGGATCCAGCAGACTCCACTGGCCTCTACAGGCACCTGCATTCATGTGTATGTACGTCAGGGCACACATACACACAACATAAAATAGGTATTTTTTAAAAATTTCAGGTAGAGGCCGGGCGTAGGTGGCGCACACCTTTAATCCCAGCACTCGGGAGGCAGAGGCAGGCGGATCTCTGTGAGTTCGAGACCAGCCTGGTCTACAGAGCTAGTGCCAGGACAGGCTCCAAAGCTATAGAGAAACCCTGTCTCGAAAAAAAAAAACAAAACAAAAAACAAAAAAACAAAAATTCAGGTAGAACTTCCAATATATAGCCTTCAAATCCTTGGCCAATGTCTCTATAATTACTCAGACTGTTTGACATTTTTCTAAACCAAAGTTATTCCAGCACAAACAAAACTTTCCCTGCTTGTAAGAATGAACTCTCCAGGGATTCTGAAGTCAAGACTGAGTCCTGCAATGGTTAGTCTTCTTGCAGCTCTACAACATGTCACCTTCTGTAGCAAAAGCTCCAAGGAGCTTTCCCCATCTTGAAGAGTGACCACACGCAGTCAATGATGCTGACTTCCTTCTGTCTTGATGGGACTGGAAAGTGCCTCTTTCCAGTGAGTGTAACCAAAACAGCTGTCCTGATACTACCTAACTTCCTCTCTCGTTCCCATTGTGTTAAGGAGCTGGGTTATTCAGACTTCTCCATTCCTTGTTTTGCTGTTTGTTTGTTTGTTTGTTTGTTTGTTTGTTTCATAAAACTACACATGGGAGCTGAGAAGGAAGAATGAGGGATGGCTGTACTGCCCTCCAGAGAGTGTATTATAGCCACTACCCAATTATCTCATTCCACCTCTGTCTTTCTTTGTAGACTGCAAACTCCTCAGTTGCCACAGTGTGACATTTTATTAGCCTCCTAGTCATTGGTCACTGAAGATTGCAAAGTACAGCAAAGACATAGGAAAAGTCATCGGTGGGCTGGAGAGATGGCTCAGCGATTAAGATCACCGACTGCTCTTCAAGAGGACTCAGGTTCAATCCCCAGCACCCACATGACCACTCACAGCTGTTTGTAACTCCAGTTCCCGTGAGTCTGGTTCCCTTATATATACATGCAGGCACAACACCAATGCACATAAAGTAAAAATAAATAATGTTTAAGGCCGGGCGGTGGTGGCGCACACCTTTAATCCCAGCACTCGGGAGGCAGAGGCAGGCGGATCTCTGTGAGTTCGAGACCAGCCTGGTCTACAAGAGCTAGTTCTAGGACAGGCTCCAAAACCACAGAGAAACCCTGTCTCAAAAAACCAAAAAAAAAAAAAGGAAAAGTCATCAGCTGGAGACATTTGGTGAGAACTAAATGAAGGGAAGAAACTCCCCTTGGAGAGCATAGAAAAAGTGATATGTAGAGCTTGGTCTTGACAGATAAAAGTAAGAATTCACAAGGCAAGTCAAACATGATAGTGCCTACCTGTAACCACAGCAATCAGGAGGCTGAGGCATGAGGACTAAATTCAAGGTCAGCCTGGGGTGCAGAATAAGACCCTGTCTGAAAGGAAAAAGGAATGAAGGAAAACAGAAAATTTACCAGACAAAAGAAAGAACAGAAGCCAAGCTACTATAAAATATCCAAGGTGAGCATAGTGATATACACTTGTAATCATTCAAGAGAGCAGGCCTGATAGCATGAGCCTATGTCAGCCTGAAATACACAGAAAGACCATGTCTAAAGAAGCCAGAAAGAAAGAAAGAGAACAGTGTGTCAAACAAGACAGAAACTCCTTTTTCCTTTCATATAGCAGTCCAGAAGTAGGCGGGCAGTCCATATCAGATAGGAGACTTGCTCTATATGCCCTGCCAAGATTATTTTATTTTATTTTGACAAGATCTCTCTATGTAACCCTGGCTATTCAGGAACCAGACTGGCCTCAGAGTTATAAAGATCCTCTGCCCTTGCCTCCAGAGTGCTAGAATTAAAAGTGTGCACCACTGTGCCAAGCTACAGAACTAATTGTATTACTGAAAATAGAGGAGAGAATGGCTATAGCCATAAATTCCAGCTTGAGGGGGCAATCAGCACAAAACTCATTCATATAAAAAGAGAACAGCTTGTTTGAAGAACAAAAAAGTTCACGTTTGTCTAAAAAGTAGAGTGTAAGCAGCTGACAGCGCCAGCAAATGAAGAGAGACGAGAGGAGGCCTCATCAGAGAGATTCCTCTGTGTTTCCCATCTCACCTCCTTCTAACCAGTCTCTTCCACACACACCCATCCTCCCGCCTCTGCTTCTTCCATCAGCGAACAGGATAGAGAGCCTGGGGACCGTTATATATCCTTCTACCTAGGATGCTCCTTTCCCCGTGTGTTTATCTATCCTTCTCTTCCGTTGAGACCCAGTTCAAATGTCATCTCCTGGGCTGGAGAGATGGCTCAGAGGTTAAGAGCATTGCCTGCTCTTCCAAAGGTCCTGAGTTCAATTCCCGGCAACCACATGGTGGCTCACAACCATCTGTAATGGGGTCTGGTACCCTCTTCTGGCCTGCAGGCATACACACAGACAAAATATTGTATACATAATAAATAAATAAATATTTAAAAAAAATGTCATCTCCTCAGAGTGGTCCTCCCTCGCATTGCCAGGCAAAGCAATGCACTCCACAACTCTTACCATGGGATCCTACTTTTCTAAAGATTGTTTTGATTTATGTGTGTGAATGTTTCTCCTGCATGTATTTGTGTGCACTGTGTTCCTGCCTGGTGCCCTCAGAGTCCAGAAGAGGGTATCAGAGCCCCTGAAACTGGAATTACAGACAGTTGTGAACTATCCACCATGTAAGATCTGGAACTGAACCCAAATCCTCTAAGAACGCAGCAAGTGCTTTCAACCACTGAACCTTTTCTCCAACCTTGCGGTACACTATTTTTTAATTTATGTGTGTTGTGTTATGGTATGTGCATGTATAATATCAGTGTGCATATAAATGTGAAGATGTACATGCATATGTGTGCATGTATGTGGAGGCCAAAGGTCAGTCAATGTCAGCTATCTTGTTTTCTATCTTCTTTTTGTTGTTGTTGTTGGTTTTTTTTTTGGTTTGTTTTTTGTATTTTAAGATAGGGTTTCTCGTAGCTTTAGAGCCTGTCCTGGAACTAGCTCTTGGAGACCAGGCTGGCCTTGAACTCACAGAGATCCATCTGCCTCCTGCCCTTTGGATGTTGAGAATAAAGGTATGCACCACCATGCCCGGTCCTATCCATCTTTTGTTGTTTTAGATTTATTTATTTTGTGTGTATGAATATTTTGCTTACATCTATGTGTGTGTGTGTGCCGTGTGCATGCCTGGTACCCTTAACCACTAAGCAATCTCTCCAGCCCCCAAAAGCAACTCTAACTAAGACGGAGTTGAATTTGATAAAGGACAGAATAAAGAGCAGTGGACACAGAGACCCTAGAATGTTTTGTCTTCGTGTAGGTGTGTGCACCATGTGTGCACTTGGTGCCGGTAAAGGCCAGAAGAAGGTGTCTGGGCCCCTGTAGTTATAGGTGGTTCTGAACCAACATGTGAGTGTTGAGAATCAAAGCCCGGTCATCTGCAAAAACAAGTGCTTTTAACTGCTAAGCATATCTCCAGTCCCTGCTTTCTGTTCTGTTCTCTTTTGAGACAAGGTCTCATTCTCAGTTCAGGTTGACCTGAAACTCCCTGACTTTGGGCTTCTGTCGATCCTCCTACCTCAGCCTCCAGGGAACTGGGATTATAAGCATGAGCCATCTTGCTGGCTGTCTTTTATTATTAGTGCTGTTATTTTAAAAATAAGCAATAGCAAGAATTCATTGCTTGCTCTATTGCAGTGTGAAGATTTTCTCTGTGGAAAAAAGAATCACATGTGACATTTCTGCCCAGGAAGAATCTCACTCTGTCTCCTAGAACAGAGACTACCCTGCCGAGGACACATTTGTGGTGAGGCAGTGATTACCCCACGCACCTGCCATCAGATCAGTAACAGGGTCTGACTGGGTCTCTCTGAGCTGCGACTGCCCTGGACTGGATGGGGCATTTATCACACTGTTATAGATAGATCAGCTGACCATCATGCACAGGATCCAAGAGCCTATCAATTAGCTCCTGTTCATTCATTAGCCCTTGTCCAAACACGCAAACACTCTGGCCCCAGTGCTGCAGCTCCATTATCAGTGTCCTCCAGCCTCGGAACTGCGATAAGGCAGGAGCTTGATAAGGCACCAGCTTGCCACCTCCTTCCATCCCTCATCTCCACTTGGACAAGCTGTCAGCTAACTAGCCAGTGGAAATAAAAATGCCTGTGAAGCCGAAGAAAATCTCGGCTAGGCTATTGTGACAAGCTCCTGGGCCTCCTCCCAGTCTCCTTCCACCCTGAAGTCTGCCCACAAGACTCCCTTTCAGTCTCTCAATCAGAAAACTACACAAGGGACCAGTGAGGTGGCTCAGCAAGTGAGGTACTTGCCACCAAGCTTGGCCATCTGAGTTTGATACCCAGGACCTACATGGTGGCTAGAGAAACAACTTTTGCAAATTGTCCTGTCTTTCACTTGTGCTGGGACACATTTGTGCTAGCACAGAAACACACACAATCAATAGATAAATAGTGTAACAAAAAATTAAGCAACTTCTTTGAAGGAAAGAGAAAGGAAAAACAAGAAGAGACTGCGTGGCCACCCATGCTGGAAGGCGGAGTCTCTCGGTAGGTGATTCAGATTCACTGGGTTTGACTCAGAAATCCTAAAGCTTGAGGAATCTGGGGAGGATTTCCTCTTTGAAAGGAACAAATAGTTTAATAGATTCGGTACTCCCCCAAATTATCAAATTGTGGAGGATCTTTGATTTCTTTTTGAAGGTAAACAGATTATGGATAATGTCATCCAGCTTTTGAAATGATTACGTGGGAATTGTCCTCTTTCCCGCGGCAAGTTCACAGACATTCCCAGCACGGATGCTCAGTCCTCCATCTCTCAGTTCAAGTTATGAAAGCCTTAAGAAATCTCTTCAGAAAGCTGATCCTCAAAGGGAAGCATGAGAGATAAAATAGTCCAAACTGCAGAAATGTCCTGCAGTGCTACCCAATGTCAAAACAGGAAGGTGTCTGAAACAACTTCCTGTCCTTCCTGTCCACCTGCCCTCTCTTATTATAGGGTATGTCTGTGAGGTACAATTGAAAATAACTGACCTCTGTCTCAAAGCCAAGTTTCATCTGGCAACATTTGGTCAATTCCTTTATGATCCTGAGGATGTATAGAGAGTAGCCGCAGCATCCTCTTTTCCCTGCATCCCTGTTATCCTCTCCGTTTGTGTTCCTAGGGCTTCATCAGTAGTCAGTCAGCTCTTACGGGTTCCTGGCTTGTCCCACTCCACTCCTACCCCTACCCCAACCTGGCTGCGGCCTAATTATGAAGACATAATAATGACTCTATTGCTTCTTGCCTGAAAGTGTTTGGTGGCACTAACAGAGTAAATCCAAATTGCCTAACTTCACAGTCGAGCCCATGATGACCTCCCAGGCTGTTCCCCCTTCCCCCACTGTGACTTGGGCTTGTGGGTACTTGTCTATGCCTAGCTCACACCATTTCCTTCCTCCTGTATACATGAAGAGCCTTTCCTCGGAGATGGAGAGATGGTTCATGGTCAGCAGCACTGGCTGCTCTTCCAGATGACCCGGGGTCAGTTGTTTTAAATAAGCCTTTCCTCAGAGGTCTGTCTAGTTGCAACCAATTTTAGCAAGCTCACCACTGAGCTCCCAGGTAGTTTTGCTTGTTATTCCCTTGGGCCTACTCTGCTTTAGATGGTGACTGTTGATGCACAGATTTTTTTTTCTTCTGCAGACAATGGACATTTTAAGAACATTCTGCTGCTGGGGTGGCACGTATTTTAGTCCCAGCACTCAGGAGGCAGAGGCAGAGGCAGGCAGATTTCTGAGTTTGAGCCAAGCCTGGTCTACAGAATAAGTTCCAGGAGGCTACACAGAGAAATCTTGTTTCAAAAAACAAACAAACAAAGAATGTTCTAGCCAAGTGTGGCAGCACAGTACTCGAGGAAGCAGAAACAGGCAGATCTCTGTGAGTTCAAGGCCAACCTGATTTACACAGTAAGTTCCACACCAGCTAGGGCTACATAGTAAGACCCTGTCTCAAAACAGGCGATAAAAAAATAGGAACCCTTTTTAGTCTTTGATATGTAATTCCACTTCCAGAAAAAGTAGAAAATAATTCAAAATATAAACAAAGATATATGCACACAGATTTTCATCATTGTATTAAATTTTTCCGTGTATGTGTGTGTGCATGTACCATAATCTGTGTGGGAGTCAGAGGACAGCTTTGTAGAAATATTTTCTCACACCCTGCAGGTTCTGGAGATGGACCATGTCATCAGGCAAGTGCCTTTATCTGATGAGTCATCTTGTCAGCCACCATTTAAATTAAGATTTATTTTTAGGGCTGGAGAGATGGTTCAATGGTTAAAAGCACTGGCTGTTCTTCCAGATGTCCTGAATTCAATTCCCAGCACCCACACTGTGGCTCACAACCACCTGTAATGAGATCTGGTGCCCTCTTCTGGCATTCAGGCATTTATGCAGGCAGAATAATGTATATATAATAAATAAATCTTTTTTTTTTAAGAAGATTTATTTTTAGTTTATGTGTCTTGTAGTTGTTTGATGTTTGGTGGTGGTTTGTTGGGTTTTAGTTTGTTTTGGAACTCACTATGTAGATGAGGCTAGCCTTCAGTTCATGTGGCTTTGCCTGCCTCTACTTCCGCAGTGCTGGGTTTAAAGGATGCCACCACATCTGCCTGTGCATGAGTGTTTAGCCTGTGTATATATAATACGGTACCCATCACATGCATGCAATGCCTACAGAGACCAGAAGAGAGCATCAGATTCCCTGGAACTGGAGTCACAGATACTTGTGAGCTGTCACGTGGGTGCTGGGAACCCAAAACCAGTCCTGCAAAAACATTACATGCTCTTAAGTGTTGTGCCATCTCTGTAGCCATAACATTTTTAAAGAAGGTTGTCATTTATTTGGGGAAGGGGTCATGGGTTTGCTGCGGCACACGTAGTCAGAAGACTGCAGGAGGCAGTTCTCGCCTTTCTGTTTTTGCCACTACAATTGTATATGTTAGCTCCCTATTGAGTCTCCTGTCTTTAGCTCCCATCTATCCATAAGGGTCCTAGGACTATAGATCTGAACCACTGAGTCCAGTTTTCTTAGGTTCTAGGGATCAAACTTAGGTCATCAGGCTTGCAAGGTAATCAATCTCAGCAGGGTGAATTGTTTTTGTTTCCTTTGTTGTTGTTTTGTTTTTCAAGACAGGTTTTCCCTGTGTGACAGCCCTGGCTGTCCTAGAACTAGCTCTTGTAGACCAGGCTGACCTCAAACTCACAGAGATCTGCCTGTCTCAGCTTCCCAAGTGCTAGGATTGAGGGTGTGCGCCACCATCACCTGGCCCAACATTATCTTTTTTTTTTTTTTAAATATTTATTTATTATGTATAGAATATTCTTTCTGTGTGTAATGCCTGAAGGCCAGAAGAGGGCACCAGACCTCATTACAGATGGTTGTGAGCCACCATGTGGTTGCTGGGAATTGAACTCAGGACCTTTGGAAGAGCAGGCAATACTCTTAACCGCTGAGCCATCTCTCCAGCCCCCAACATTATCTTTTAAAGGGTACTCTTTGTATAATTTTTTTGCTTGCTTTTATTTTCTAGTTTCCTCATCAATTAACTGACATTGCTTAGAATCTTTGGGTATATAAATATATACACACACCTTTACCTACATACATATATATATATATATGATGGAGGAAGGTCATTGGTTAAAATAAAAGAAGCTGCTTGGCTCTCATTGGTTAGGAGATAGGTGGGAGGAGTAAACAGAACAAAACGCTGGGAGGAAGAGGAAGTGAGGGCAGACTCGACAGCTCTCCGCTGGGGAGCAGATGCTTCAGAGAGAGACGCCATGCCCCGCTCCTGGGCAGACACACACGATGAAGCTCCGACCCAGGATGGACTTAGGCTAGAATCTTCCCGGTAAGACCGGTGCTATAAAGATGATAAGAAATGGGCTAGTCCAGGTGGGAGAGTTAGCCTAGAAGATGCTAAGTAGAAATGAGCCAAGCAGTGTTTAAATGAATACAGTGTCCGTGAAATTATTTCGGGTAAAGCTAGCCGGGCAGGCGGCCGGGTGCTGGGAAAATAGCCCACCGCTCCTATTACTACAAATTATATATATGTAAAGGTGTGTGTATGTGTGTGTTTCTGGAGGCTGCCACTAAGTGTCTTCCTCAATCCTCTCCATCTTTTTTTAAAATATTTATTTATTTGTTATGTATACAATATTCTGTCTGTGTGTATGCCTGCAGACCAGAAGAGGGCACCAGACTCCATTACAGATGATTGTAAGCCACCATGTGGTTGCTGGGAATTGAACTCAGGACCTTTGAAAGGGCAGGCAATGCTCTTAACCTCTGAGCCATTTCTCCAGCCCTCCATCTTATTTTTTGAAACAGGGTCCCTCACTAAACCTGACTCTCACCAGGTTTATTTGGCTGGTCTGAGAGCTCAAGGGAGCCTTTTGTCTCCTTTTCTCCATGTCCGTCTTTATGTGGATACTGGGAATACAAACCCAGGTTTATACTTGCCTAGCAACATTTTACTAACTGAGCTATCTTCCCAGAACAGGATTTTGTCTTTCTTTTTTTTATGTGTATAGCTGTTTTCCCTATATGTATATCTGTGCATGCCTTGCATGCCTGGTGCCCTCAGAGACTACAAGGGAACTGGAGCTAAATATGGTTGTGAGCTGCCATGTGGGTGCTGAGATTCAAACCCAAGCAGCCAGTGCTCTTATCCTGTGAGTCATCTTTTCAACTCAAACCCAAAAGTGTAGTCATCTTTATTAGCCACTAAAAATGTGGAGATCCCTTTATTATAGCAGTCTGTCCTCAGCCATGTGGACTTGGATAAAATAATGGTGGCAGATAAAAAGTTAGCAAACCTCTCTCCCTTCCTTCCTTCCTCCCTTCCTCCCTCCCTCCCTCCCTCTTTCCTTCCGTCTCTCTCCTTCCCTTATTTCTTGTCTTTTCTTTTGCTAAAATAGGACTCATACTGGCCTTGACATTGATATTTTCCTGCCTCAGCCTTCTGAATAAGTGGAATTGCAAGCATATTCCAATGTCCTAGGCTTAGATTAGCAGTGTGTGTGTGTCTTTGTGTATGTATACATGTGCACCTGCACCTGTGTCTCCATGCAAGGCCAGAGGTCAGTTTCAGTTATACTTCAGAACAGAACAACCATCCAGTGTTGTAGAATAATCTTTGTGTCCACTGTAAAGCTGTGTCTCTGCCAAAGCATATTCTGATTGGCTTAATAAAGAGCTGAATGACCAATAGCTAGGCAGGATTCTGGGCAGAGAAAGAGGAAGAAGAGATGACTCTAGGCATGGGAGAGACACCAGAGGACACAGAGATGAAACAGGAGGTACGAGATGGAAGCAAGGTAAAACACCACAAGGCTGCACCCTGGCATCTTTTTCTTTCTTCTCCCAAGCCTAATTTCTCCTCCTCCTTACTCTAGTGCAAGGAATACCTAAACTTCCTCCTTTGCTATTGAACATTCAAGTTTTTATTAGACCAATCAGGTGCCTTAGGCAGGCAAGGTAAAAAAGCAACACATCTCCACATAATTAAACAAATATAACACATCTTTGCATAGTTAAACAAATATTCCACAACCTTTCTCCATTTTTGTCTAAATAAAAGTTTTAGCTTTAACATATGATATATACAATAAGAACAATTATCAAGTAAGAATTACATTTACAATATCCAATCCATTTGCATTTGGCAAATTCAGAGATAAAAGTCCATTATCTATCCTATTTTGGTGAGTCCAAAGTTGTAATAGCTAGTTTACTTTCTATCCTAATTTGTGCTGTGGGACAGTGGTCTGTACCATCACTTGTATTTTAAATAAATGCTGATTGGCCAGTAGCCAGGCAGGAAGTATAGGTGGGGTGACCAGGCAGGAAGTAGAGGCAGGGCAACAAGAATTCTTGGAAGAGGGAAGTTTCAGTCTGCGGTCGTGACCCAAAGACAGAGGAAGCAAGATGTGACTGCCTCGCCAAAAAAGGTACCAAGCTAACACAGACCAGAATTATGGGCTAATATAAGTTTATAAGAATTATTAAGAAGCCTGAGCTACTAGGTCAATCAGTTTATAACTAATGTAGACCTCTCTATATTTCTTTGGGACTAAACGACTACAGGACCAGGTGGGAGAGAAACCTCTGTCAACAAACTTGTATTACCAACACAAAATTATCTTTTTTACATTTCAAAACATTTCCTTAGACAGTTTTAACTTTTATGTTTCTCAACCTTATAAACTATATTTCTTTATGTAAGTTTCTTTTTTGAATTTGGTAACAAAGAAAACATAACTATAACTATCTCATCTTCAACTCCATCAGAGACCTGAGAAGAACATACTATTACCTGAGTAAACAGGAAGTACAGAGCAAGCAACTTCCAAAAATATAGAAATAACAAAAATAGCTGGCTGCCTGGACAGTCACCCAAGTTTCCTCTGCAATATTGAGGCATCCAACTTCAGCCTACAGGCCTAGAATATGTGGCAAACTTTTCTATGAAGCAGGAATTTTGAAGGACTTTCCTGCCTTGTCTTGGCAAAGTTTGACAAAGTTTGTGTCCTGCTTGTCCAGTTTGTACAGCACACTGTCAGCAGTCAAGGCAAGAACAATTTCTTGCCCAAATGGCTAGTTTTGTCACAATAAAAGCAAACTTCATATGGAGGTTCTTCAATGTCCATCATCTTTTTGTGTATATTGGTGCTGCCGGGAACAGAGGTGTTTCACTGTCATAAAATTCCTTAGGTTATTAAACATTTTAAATGACATATTCTGTAATTCACTGAACCATTTGAACATCACCTATTTAAAGTATATATGTTTAACCTTAGAAACACACCTAACATAACTACAAGTTTGATTGTTATAGATGACTACTAACCTGTTTCTTGATTATCATAAACAGTTTGTAATAATGGCTTTCAAGAACTAGAACTTTATATTACATTTTTAAATGAGCAGCATAGGTACAATACCTTAAATAAGAGTAGTATACACATACAGCATAACAAAAATAACCTTAAATTTGTATTATTATACAAAATTTATACCAATGTAAGATATTTGAGATGAATAGTTGTCTTTTTATTCTATATTCCTATATCACCACTAAATGATGACAAACATGCATAACCCACTGAATGACCAAAAACCACTCACTCCACCTCTTGAGAATGTGGATATTGTGTTTTCTATTGCTTTTTGTTGTCTGGGGGTAACATATCCCCCAGGAGACCCTGAGAAAATTGAAATAATGATTGAGTCCTAAGCTATAAGATTTTTTTGTCCAATTTTTGTGTAATGACAAAGTATAAGGCTTATCTGAAGTCCTGGTTAGAATAGTCTGTGAGACTGGACCATCTTAGCTAGCAGTCCTGAAGTTGTTCCAAAAACAGAACTCTGAGGAAACTAAACAGAGGCACTCTAAAACACTGGAACACCGGGGCCACCCACTTTCATTGGTGTGTGGTTCCCTTGCCCCCAAATCACACAGACTTTCAAAGGTAACATACATATCTACATTAACACAAGTATGGACTATGCACTGTACGCAAGCCAGACAAAGATGATTTTTTGTTTTATGTTTGAGCAGGTAAAAGACATCTCTCAGCTTTATAAGTTTGTTTGGACTGCATAACCAAACCTATATCCATGCCATCTGAAAGGATGATATGTAACTCTGTAACCAGCAAGATGTATCATGTCTCATCCAGTCTCACAGCTGTTCCCATTTCAAGGGGTCAGCATCTATATCAACTAGCTCATAGTTTTTCTAGGTTTATTTCTTTATGTCAGTAGCCAAGATTTTCAGGGAGTCTCCCCCATTTAAATCTGGTCTCTGTTGGGTTTGAAGGAATCCACAGCCTTTCATTACCTGTGGAAACAAAAGCACAACCTCCCCCCCCCCAATGAAATACATTTTCTGAATTCCATTTTAAAGTTAAGATACCCCTAAAGTATCTAGGCTCATTTAATTCAGCAGTTCCTTTTATTTATTTTGTAAATACTTTAACTTTATTTCATGTGTATTGGCATGAGGGTGTCAAATCCACTGGAACTAGACCTCAAACAGCTGCAAGCTGCCATGTGGGTGCTGAGAGTTGAACCTGGGTCCTCTGGAAGAACAGCCAGCTCTCCCAACTGTTGAGTCATCTTCTCTCCAGCCCCAGCAGTTCCTTTTATAATCCCACGTCTCTCAGCAGCTGCTGTTTTCTCATAAGCATTCAAAAAATTCAAAGTCAACAAAGCACCATTCAGGATCCAGACTCCCCATGCATTTCCCAATGCATGTGGCTATTCTTTTTTTTTTATTACTTTACTCTTTCTTTAAAGACTTGACTTAATTATTTTTAAACTGTTTATTTTTTCCTATGACTTTCTTAAGCACTTATGCACCCTGTAAACTGTTTAAAGGTTTTTTTTGTATGTACCTGTTTTACTGTGCACCTGTAGTGTTCTCTGACTCTGTGAGTCAAACCTTAAACTCACCAATGTGGTTTTGCCCTGGCAGATGATTCTGCCCCTGCTCAGGTCAATGAGAGTCAAGCTTCACTCCTCGTGGGCCTGGTCAAAAAGCCTAGAGCTGCATTTTACTGGGAGCTGCATTCATTGGGAAGTTGCATTTAACCACCCCAGCTCTAGGAAGTTGGTACCCACACTGTGGCAGGCGTTTTTACTTAGCTTGTTGTTTCTACTTAACATGCCAGCTACTCAAGGACTTGCTGTATGACAGGGATGCACCTCTGCATGCTAAAAGCACCAGACCACTAGGAAGCTTTGTTGGGTTTTCTCCCCAGCTCTCTCAGGCCCTAGGTAGAAATATGTGCCCCACATTGGGTGTCATGCCCGTGTGGTAAGCACTTTACTAAGTTATGCCCCTAACCCCAAGCAACATCTTTTTATGTCAAAAAAAAAAAAAAAAACCTTTTCCCAGAGTTAAATGGCTACACAGCATGAGGACCTGAGTTCAACCCCCCAGAACCTACATGAACAGCCATGTATGGTTACATGCGCCCCTGTGACCCCAGCATGGTGGGGAAGAGGGGAGCAGAGGTAGCTGTATCACTGGCTCCTAGTCTAGCTCCAGGCTCATTGAGAGACCTTGTGTCAAGGTTATAAGGTAGAAGATGACAGAGAAGGAGAGCAAGAGTTCTCCTCTGGCTTCTTCACAAGCACAGGTGCATGCGCACAGGCTTGCACAGCCCTTCTCTTGTTGTTTTAGACAGATTCTCACTAGGTCTGGCCTGGAACCAGCTCAGGCTGGTCTTGAGCAGAGATCCAGCTGCCTCTGCCTCCAAGTGTTGGGATTAAAGGTGTGCACCGACAAGCCCAGAGTGCCAGTCCTTCTTAGACACCGTCACTTTATCATGATGCTTTTATTTTTAATGTCTGTCTATCTGTCTGTCTGTCTATTTATTTATAAAGGAGTTGTTCAAATGATAAGGTACACATACGGAGGTCAGGGGTAAACTTAATAGGAGCTTGGTTCTCTTTTCCCAAACTGCAAGTGTCCTTTACCTGCCGAGTCACCTTGTCATGTGACAGACACTACCACCCCCACCTTCCCTGCTTCAAAGTAAAATTAAACCTAGGAAGTGAACGTAATCTTGTGCTGAACCCTGATATGAAAATGAGCAGGTACTAGCTTTCAACTCTGTGTTACAACAATGCAAGCAAATCCTGAGATGACCAATGCCCAAAACTGTGGCCTGAGGCCTGTCTGAAGGAAGCCCAGCCTGCCCTCGTGCAGGCTCTGTGGGCACATTCTGTCTACAGGCCCCTTAGATGACTGGATTCTCCTTGCTCCAGGCAGGGGCTGTTTGCCAAATACTGCTGGCCAGGAGTACAAGAACGAGATTATGCTTCTAGGATTATACAAATGGCGTCACCTCCAGGAAGCTTTCTCCGCTTCCTTCTCTGGTTGTCACTGATCCTCCCGGCCACATTGCTCTACCTAAGAACCTTAGACCTGGACCTGGACCTGGACTTCTGTCTTCTTAGAGCAAACGCCAGCTAATCCTGCGAGAGCACATTACACACAGACCTTTATCCACATCTCTGCTGTGCACTTAAGTCTGGGTCTCAGTTTTCTCAGCTATCAGGTGTATCGAATATTGTCACTCTCTCCTGGCAGCCCAATCCCTGAGCTAAAACAGTATGACTGCAGCCAGAGAAACAGCCTGGCGCTCCAAAACGATACATGGAGACACACCGATCTGGCTTTGCCCCACGGTGACATCAGCATCCCCTTTCAGCCAAAAACTTCCAATCAGGTAAAGCCAGGAAACAACCAATCAGCAATAGCTAATGACACTCCATCCCTCTCTGGATACAGTAATTGCCAGGTAGAATGAAAAGACCCTGGTTATTAAGGATCTGTCCACTGGTATGGCCACACACGTCGAGACCTAGTTCAGCTTCCCACCAAGTGTGTTACTCCTCCTACTTCCTATTTCAGAAATTAGTGCCACTGAAGACCGAGCTGGGACTAAGTACAATATTCTCGCGCTTCCCCACTAGAACTTGGATCGTGCAGGTCTCCAAAGGTCCATGAGTTGAAGGCTTGGGCCCCAGTCTGTGGCACCATTGGGAGTGATGGAGCTGTTGCATCACTGGTGGCACGGTTTTAAAGGCAGCATTTAGGACCTGGAGCCCTGATTTTCTTTCTTTGCTTCTGGCGGCCGTTAGGTAAATAGCCCTCTCTCTGTGATACACTGAACCACCATAAATACAAAAGAACCAAGCACCATGTACTAGAAACTTTAAAACCGTGAACCAAGTCTTTCCTCCTCTGAAGTTTATGGCCCCGGATATTGTCATGGTGAAAGGAAGCTGACTACCATCCTTACTTCTCCAGTCATCCATTCCGGGCATCGCTAAGATCCGACTCTCGCCTCTTCACTCCTGTCTCTTAGGTCTATCCATTTATTGTCATCCCCACTTTTGGGGGGATGGAGGTTCAAAACGGGGTTTCTCTGTGTATCCCTGGCTGTCCTGGAACTCGCTCTGTAGACCAGGCTGGCTTCAAACTCACAAAGATCCCCTGCCTCTTCTGGGATTAAAGGTGTAGGCTGCTGCCATCACCACCACCTGGCCAAACACTGTTCTTTCTTTCTTTTTTTTTTTTTTTTTTTGATTTTCGAGACAGGGTTTCTCTGTGGCTTTGGAGCCTGTCCTGGAACTAGCTCTGTAGACCAGGCTGGTCTCGAACTCACAGAGATCTGCCTGCCTCTACCTCCAGAGTGCTGGGATTAAAGGTGTGCGCCACCATCGCCCGGCTCCAAATACTGTTCTTAAACTCCTTTCTCCCTCACAACAAACCTTGTGCTTACCTATTCCCGTTATTTTTATTTTATGAAAAGAAAAATGAGGTTTGTTAAAGTTGGAAAAATGTCCAAGGCAAAACAATACTAGTGACTAGAGAAAAGCTGAAAGCCAAGTTGATTTAATTTTTGTTAATTTAAAAAATTAAATTTTTTGTTAATTTAATAAATTTAAATTTTTGTTAATAAAAGAGCTGTAGGGGGCTGGAGAGATGGCTCAGCAGTTAAGAGCATTGCCTGCTCTTCCAAAGGTCCTGAGTTCAATTCCCAGCAACCACATGGTAGCTCACAACCATCTGTAATGAGGTCTGGTGCCCTCTTCAGGCATACACACAGACAGAATATTGTATACATAATAAATAAATAAATAAATATTTTTTTAAAAAGAAATAGAATAAAAGAGCTGTATTGTTTTATTTTCTGTGTCTGCTTGTATGTATGTCTGTGTACCAGACAAAGGTCAGAAGAGGGTACTGGACCTTCTGCAACTGGAATTACAGGTGGTTGTGAGCTGCCATGTGGGTACTGGGAATTGAACCTGGCTCCTCTGGGAGACCAGTCGGGGCTCTTAATTGCTGAGCCATCTCTCTAGCCCTGTCTTTCTTTTCTTGTCTCTGCTTGCCAGAGGGTTTCACTATGTTGCCCAGGCTGGTCTTTGTCTTCAGCCTCGGCCCCCCGAGTAGCTGTGAGTACAAGATGACCACCACTGGTCACCTGACTTGTCCTTGGGCCTGGCTTGCTGTCAACAATACACGCGTCTCCGTGCCCGTACACTTAGCACTCCTCTTCACAGACTGTTACACAGTTCTGCTTCCAGAAATTGGAGCTCCCGCAGTCCCTTCTTCCTGCTCCCAGCAGACACACCTGAGAGATGAGGAAGTCCTCCTGAAGGCCAGGGACCGGTGGAATTAGTCCTTGGACCTAAACGCGTGTGTTTCGGGCAGCTCCTCACATTCCAGAATCCGCCACCCAATCAACCCTAAACTTGCTCACCAACCCCAAACTTTCAAATTTCTCTACCAAAAATCTGTCATAGACTTCTAAACCAGGGTCCTGCCTGCTCATTGTGCCTGTCACTCCTATTTGGCTCTGAGTCCGAAAAGTTTGCTAGACTTCAGTTTTCTTCTCCCGGCACAGCGCCTCCACATTAATTATCCTGCCAAGGAATCCCCACCTTCTCAGAAGAGAAACCCTTCAGAAGAGAAACTCCCCAAACCCCTGCGGGGTTCCTAACCGGGAGGGAACTCCCATCTCACGCCCACCACCCTTAGGTCAGGGCCGGGAGAAGTACTCCCAGCCAGGCACTGGCGCCTATTCGCCTGCTTCACGGAAAGAATGCCTTTAATAAATCCGGAACGGATTTGCATCACTGCAACAAGGGAAGGGCTCCCGGATCTCACAAAGCATCAAAGTTGAGCTGAGGGTGCCTCCATTTCCCCAACCCCAGAGCTGGGGGAGGGGAGAAGAGGGAGGCAGAGATGAGACTCTGGTCCTGAAACTTGGGTTGTGGTGGTCGCTAGTCACCTCTGCCTATTTTGAGCCAGGGGAGGAGAGAGAAAGAAGCGTAAGTGTGTGTGTGTGTGTGTGTGTGTGTGTGTGTGTGTGTGTGTGTGTGTGTGTGTGAGTGTGTGTGTGTGAGTGTGTGTGTGAGTGTGTGAGTGTGTGTGTGAGTGTGTGTGAGTGTGTGTGTGTGAGTGTGTGAGAGTGTGAGTGTGTGTGTGAGTGTGTGTGTGAGTGTGAGTGTGTGTGAGTGTGAGTGTGTGTTCGCGCTCTCCACATATACAATTAAGAATCATTTAGCTGTGTGGTCTTCTTTCAAGTCCCCCTAGCAACTGCATCTAGAGTCCTCCCATCCTGGGGGTGCCTGCATCTCAGTAACTACTCCGGTGCTTCTTGAAGCACTGACAGTTCAGACTCTTAGTCTCAGCCTTGGCTCTCTTTGCGCACGCCTTTAATCCCAGCTGTTGGGAGGCAGACGCAGGTGAATCTCCATGAGTTCGAGGCCAGCCTGGTCTACAAGAGCTAGTTCCAGGAGAAACCCTGTCTCAAAAAAACAAAAAAAAAGTCCTTTCCCATGCTTGCCAGGTGTTTAAGCCTACCCTAAAAGCAGCCTTCGCACTGGGCTTGGTGGCACACACCAGTAATCCTAGCCCTTAGGAGAGTGAGGTAGGAGGATTTGCATTCAAGACCAACCTAGGCTCTGTAGCAAATTCCAGGCCGGTTATGGCTACATAGTGAGACCTTGTCTCAAAGGGGGGGGGGAGGGGGGGAGACCAGAATCCACCCTGTGGAGTGCCTGGCAGGAGATAACAGTGTGACTTTATCAAGTCCTAGTCCCTCTGTAGACCGTAGACTCTCCCTCACTCCTAGAGGGCTCTGGATGAGATGACCCCCCCCCGGGGCTGCCTCCAGTCCCAACCCTGTATAACTAGTGATTTCTTGAATTCTCAGCCTCTTTGATGACCCAACCTTGGGCAGGTATCAGGAGTCATCTGAAATCCTCCCACCTCGTTTGAATTAGCTAATAAGGCAATCGAGCCAAGTTGCCTGGAACCTCAAAGTGACAGATCTGGCAGCATCAGGACAACATGACACTACCCCAATGGGAAAGTGCCACTGCCCCAGGCTACTGAGAATCACGCCTGCTCAGAAACCTCAAATCCTCCTTCACAGTCCCTTTTCCACAAGTTCACACTGTCTTTGAACACTGAAGGACAGCGCAGGGCCCCCACGTTTTTCTACTCCAGCCTGCAGCCATCTCCATAAACAGTTCATTCCTCTCCCAACACAAGGACCTGAGTACCTATCACAGAAAGAGACTCTTCACCTTTCCAGCTGGACCCTTGGCCACTGCTCCCTGCTCTGCCCATCCATGGACTCTCATTACCCACTAAAGCCTCATGGAACTAATGCTAGTCTGAAGCCAAGGTCTTCAGACTCAGATAGAATCCGACTTGCTATTCCAGTTCTGTAACACCCTAGGCAGGTGATCTTGGACGAGCTATTTACTCTTCTTAAGCTTCAGCCCATTAATCTATTAACAGAGCTGCGAGGACTTGAGGGAGGAGGGGCAGCTCCCTATAAAGTGCTTACTTAGCATGTTCAAGAGGCCCTGGGTTAAGTCTGTAGAACAAAATCAAACAAAACACCAGAGTGACAGTTATGGACGTTCTAGAAGATTTATGAAAACACACATCGGGCTGGAGAGATGGCTCAGAGGTTAAGAGCATTGCCTGCTCTTCCAAAGGTCCTGAGTTCAATTCCCAGCAACTACATGGTGGCTCACAACCATCTGTAATGAGGTCTGGTGCCCTCTTCTGGCCTGCAGACATACAGACAGAATATTGTATACATAATAAATAAATAAATATTAAAAAAAACACACATCAATGTAAGAATGTCAAATGTAAGCATTATTTCTATTGCCATTTGCCTTTTTTTCTCCCAGGAAGCCGCTTAATATATTCTTTGAAAGCTAGGTACAGAGATATGAAGCAGAATTTCTCTAAACAAAGCCAGGAATAAATAATATTAATGAATGCAGCTGGGCATGGTAGTGCACACCTTTAATCCTGGCACTTGGGAGGCAGAGGCAGGAGGATCTCTGTGAGTTTGAGGCCAGCCTGGTCTACATAGTGAGTTCTGGGACAGCCTGAGCTACATGGTAAGACCATATCTCAAAAAAAAACAAATAGTAATAATAAAGATAAATGATGCCCTAAGCACCCAAGAAGATTCGAGGCCCAGAGGTGACAGGCTTTGCCAAAGGTCAAACAGCAGCTGTGAGTTTGTAGAATGGCAGATAACCAAGGGCAGGGTGTGAAGTCAAAGTGTCAGTAGAGGTCAGAGTAGAGATACCGAGCTGGTTCCACAGACAGCTCAACATGAGGCCCTTCCGCTGACGTTGCCTCATTTCCCATGCCTAGCAAGGCCTGGCATCTGCCTGTCTTTGGAACTGCTCCTCCTGGGTTCCCAGAAACACTAGGTAAATTTGTCTATTTTTGACCAATAATCAACCCCTGAGCTCGGCAAGGGTCTCCACACAACTTTCCCCTCAAGATTAGCTGGGTGTGAGCCAGGTGGTGGCACATGCCTTTAACCCAGCACTTGGGAGGCAGAAGAAGGCAGATCTCTGTGAGTCTGAGGTTAGCCTGGTCTACACAGCGAGTTCCAGGCCAATAAGGGCTATACATAGTGAGAACTTGTCTCAAAAACCAACTGAACAAATAAAAGTCTCCCTTTATTTGGAGGGGGGGTAGGTTTTTTGAGACAGGATTTCTCTGTGTAGTTTTGGAGCCTGTCCTGGAACTCGCCCTGTAGACCAAGCTTCTAATTCTTAATTCTCTAGGATTAAAGGTGCCCGCCGCCACCACTAGGAAGAAGTCTCCTTTCTTGTTTAACATCAGTTTGATTGCTTTTATGGTTCTGAGGGTCAGAGATTGAACTACTTGTGCTATATGTATTCCAAGCCTTAGGTTGGCACCCTCCTTCTTTAGATGCCCAGCTCCTCTAAGTACTGCCTCAGATAGATGCCCTCAACAAGGTTCTCTCTTGGGACCTTGCTGTGGAGACTCTGAATCCTGCTACCGGGGGACATGTGTCATGGATGTAAATCAAGGATCAGCATCTTTCAATAAAGCTTGCTTTTCCCAGAGACCCTAAGAGAAGCCTGATGTGTGTCGTTTAGTATCTTTCCAAAGAAAACAATCTGACATGGGTTGTTGACTTGCAATGAAGTAAGGAGTCCCCAGTAACCTCATGAAATGTTTTTAATTCTGTTTTGGTGGATTTGTTTCATTTTTCAGACAGGGTCTTACTACTTAGATAGGCTTAGATCTTGTTACTTGTTACATAGACCAGGCTGGCCTCAAACTCTGCCCCTTGAGTGCTGGGACTGGAGGAATGTGCCAATGCACCAGGCTTTTTTTTTTTTAGACAAGGTCTCATATAGCTCAGGCTATCCTCACATTCACTACATAGCTGAGGCTAGCCTTGAACTCCTGCTAACCTTCAGAAATGGCTTTGGCTAATAAATAAATAAATAAAAACAAAGAAAAGTGAAAACAAACAAACAAAAAAAGAAATGGCTTTGGTTGTGCTTCACCCCAATCAGAGAAGCTGGAGCTACTAGAACTGGGCCTGTATGTTAAGCTTCTTGTTGAAACCACACACACACTCCTGTTTCTTTCTCCTGTTTCCTTTGATGAAGGAATTGCTATATTGCTCAGCTGGTGTTAGACTCTTGAATTCAGGGGTTTCCCCTCAAGCCTCAAGTCCTGGGACTAGAGCTGTGTGCCACCACTCCTGACAATGGCTCTTTCTGTAGGCTGTTCCACTCCATCTCCACCTGTGCTCAGGAACTCGGCTTCATGGACAAAGTCTGTGTCCATCCAGTTTATGGCAGGGTTATTATTTCAGTCTAACCTCACGTACCCCAGGCTGTCTGCCTCCCCAATGAGCACATGTCTGAGCTGCTTTGAGATCTGCAGCAGAAAATCTGGCTTAGGCATCCACCTGAACACGGGACTTCACTGACACCTCAGACTTTTAATTTAAACACATTCTAGCTTTGTGGGGGGGAGGACACCATTCTAGATTCCTCAACTTCTAGTAAAACTCTTTGATGTCAAGATCCTATGACTGTGGACTCTATGAATCCAGAGTTTCAAACCTTTTTTTAATGTGTGTTTAATGAATTTTGTGGTAGACATGGTAACAGCAGCCAGTGCCCCTTGCCCTGGGGTTTTGTGTTTGTTTTCTGTAAGTTATGTCTCAATTCTGGGGTTTCTTCTGTGCCTTCCACTAAAGGCAGAAGAAGGAGATGACTAGAAAAAGAGGGGGAAATTTCCATTCTTCCTGGGGTCACAGGACAATCCACGCAAAACCCAGCACTGGGTTCACACACCCTATCTCCCTCAAGCCCTTTATCTAAGCTCCGGAGCCTGAGAAGAAACAATCTCCCTGGTCTTTGCCAGAATCCAGAGGCAGTTTAGCGGGGGAACTGACTGATGTTGCCGAATGGGTAACAGGAGGGAGGGTTAAGCCAGGCAAGGATCCAGGGAAGGGAACGCAGAGATTCCCTAGGGAGCTCTATAGCCTTCCCCAGAGATGAGGAAGGAACAGAGACCGGAAGTGGGGGTGTGGGTAAGGGCACTTAAGGGTGGAGTGACCAGTATTGTATTGTGGGCCTGGAACTGGGTTTCCGGTGATTGACCCGCTAGTTACAAGGGAACTCCAGCCTCGTGCCCCAGGGATTGTCTGGTTCAGTCAGACCCTATCCTTTGACTGTTCACCCTCCCCCCGCCCCCCGCCTGAGTCAGACTCCCAGAAAAACTCACGGAACCTGATCTCAAAAAGCCCCTTCCTTTGGGGGCTCTCTGGCCAAGAAAGAAGGGAACCAGGACCGGTAAAGCATCACACTAGGGGTTAGGGCAAAACAGGGGTGCTTCCAGTCCAGGACTATTCCTACCTTCCGAAAGATCTCAAAATGTTCCCTGAACTTCATTGTTTCTGAAGAGGATGGCGTGCCCCAGGCCACTTCCCCGGAGCAATCTGGACATACACACACACACACACACACACACACACACACACACACACACACCCCGCCACACACACACCTCCAGCCCTTAGGCAGAACAGTTCAGCACAGGGCTGAAGCTGCCAAACCCGATTTTCCGGTGGCTGCCCAAGGCTGGCTAAAGCAGGAAGCCCTCCCTCCTGGCATGTACCCCTTAGGCTACTGTTCTCCTCCCCCTCACCTGATTCCCTGCCTGGGCTGTGCCTTCTGCACCTGTGCCAGCTGTCCCAGTGTGCCACCACTTCCTCCTCCACCTGCTTCCCATCTCCCTTGGGCTGCTTCCCCAGCACCATAAGGTGTGGGCCAGTGCTACCGCCCCCTCTGGGCTTCGGTCTTCCCATCTCCAGATGGAGAACAGCGGCCTTCCCACAGAGCAGCTCCGGGAGGGGTCCGAAAGTGGATGTGCCTAGCAGAGGGCCCTGCGTTTGCTTGGTGGGTGGGTGTGGGGTTGGGAACACCACAGCGAGGGTATGTGCAGGAAGCACTGCTTGTGGAAATCTCTAGGTGGAATTGCGGGAGTGAAGGGTGCTTCTTCTGGGTTCCTTATGTTAGCTAACCTGTGGGAGATGGAAGAGAATCCTTGAAGCTGCCAGGTTCCCAGAGTCCTGCCTCCCATGGAGGAAGACCTCTCATTGTCTTCACCCACCTCATCTCCAGAACTAGCAACTCCCTTAGTCCTAGCAAGTGCGACTGAGTCAGAGCTGCAGACTGCAGGCCTCTGCTCCAGGTTGCCCCATAGCTCAAGCCCCTTCCTCTAGTCCGGGAATCATCTCTGTGTTCTCAGCCTCCAAAGAACTCCAGAGGGGTGAAAGAGTGAGCTGCACCCAATCATCCAGAGGGGCCACCTAAACTGAAGGAGTGGGTACCTCTCTCTGGCTGTTTGCTTTCTTTGAGAGCCCAGAGAGGGAGGAGAACTGGGAACCTGGAGGAGGAGGGGTAATGGAGGAGAAGTCATTGCGGATGGAGCTAAAAATAGCTTGAAGAGATGATGTCATCGAGTTTCCTCTGCTTATCACCCCCCTCATACACATACACAGAAACACATGCACACACTCAGAGACACAGATACACAGAGACATAAGCAAAGGCACATATGCACTCACCGCACACAGCGATATTGGGGAGGGAGGCATTTGGGCCTCGGGGCTGCAAGGATAGGAAAGGCTGGTGAGTGTGTCTATGTGTATCTGAGTTTGCATAAGTATGTGTCTGTGTTTATATGCTTGTGTTCTTGTGTCTGGGTGCATGTATGTTTGTGTCTGTGTATGGCCATGCCTCCTGCAAGGGGGTGGGTTGGTACCTATTGCGTTCTTATCAGTGCTGATCTCTGTTTATAGCATGTGCCTGAATACATGCATTCATTTGCTAATTACGTTGTATGGACGTGAGTCCACTTATATTTACATGACTACATTTGTTTGTCACGTGTTCGTTATGTGCAGACCCATTATGGGCCTTGGACACCAGTCCAGTCCTTTTCTAGGTGCAATTAATGTCCACACCAAGTAGCTCAGCACTCTCTGGACCCAGTATAACTGTGAATTATCTGCTCTAGCCCTCCCCTCAGGATCCCATGCTCTGGCAGGCTTATTGTAGATGAACATAATTCATTCCTCTTATGAGAGGAAAATGATATTAGCCAGACTTCTTAAAGCCCAGAGGACAGGCCACCAAAAGTCTTAGGGATTACTCCTGCTCCCCAGTCCTCACGCTAGCCCATCCTCACCCCCCAATCCTCACGCTAGCCTATGCACAAATCCACTCATTAGAGACAAAGACACTCACAATGCTACTGCACAACCCCACAGAAACACAACCCACAGAAACCTAGTTAAACCCTATGATACATGGGCACACACTCAGAAATCCAAATGGAAAATCCCCAGGCCAGACAGAGTGCAACACCCTCCCCTGTTTCTGGGCTCAAACTCAGTCTTGCTCCACCCCCCAAGTGCCCCAGCTCAGCTGGCAGTCCTGGAAAACGCTGACCTCAGAGGATGGCTGGGGGCTGAAGGTGACATGTCCTCCTACACTAACCATTCTGCACCCCCTCCCTCCCGCAGGCGGCCCCCTCCCGCTTCTGACCTTCATTCTTAGCTGAGCCAACACCGCTTTGGTTTGCCTCTGCCCTCACAGGCGCTCCTTGACTCTCGCAGCTGACAGCAGAGGCACGTTCAGTCACAAAGGCATATCTAGTCAGTCACATGTGCCTCAATGTTCCCATTCTCTTGTCACACACAGTGACACACACACACTGACCAACACCAGCATACCTCATGCTAGAGCACTTGTGGGGTTCTGTCTTTCATCCGGTCTCTCTCTTATCTGTGCCTTCTTGTTCTTTCCAAGACGCCTTGTGCCCATGGGAGTGTAAGGCAGAACAGCCCCTTACCTCACAGGGCAGATCAAAATGCTGAGGACAAAGATGGGTTTGTCTGGCTGACCTTGACCTGTCCTTCCACTGTCTAACTGTGGTCCACGCATGCTGGCTCAGAAGCTCATGCCTAAGTGTCTCCAGCCCTGCCCCTGCTCTCCTGTCCTGCATAGTTGGAACACTTCGGATGGAGAAAGACAGCTTAAGCAGAGTGATTGTATTTGTTGTTTACCACCAACAGCCCTCTGGAAGAGCAGGTCCAGTGCAAGCCAAGCTTCTGGGCATTTCTAGAGGATCAGAACGCCCCCAGGTTGACAGAGGTGTCTGAGTACTGGAGAGAGAAAAGAGAAGGAAGAATATTCAGAAAAAGAAAAAGAAAAAAAGGCAGTTGTGCAGGCTGGGGGAGGTAACTCAGTGAAGCCCTAGTTTTCTCAGGACCTGAGGTCAATCCCAGGATCCAGGTAAAGGCTGAGCATGGTAGCACATGCTTATAATCCCAGCCTTGTGGAGGCAGAGACACAGAGATTCCTGCTGTTGGATGGCCAGCCAGCCTAGCCTACTTGACACATTCCAGGCTGCTGAGAGGCCGTCTCCTAAAAAGGTTCATGGCAGCCAAGGTTGTTCTTCGGCCTATACGTGCAGGCATACACACATGCATACATGTGTACATGCACACACAAAGAAAATAGGCATGTGTGAGAACCCCATAGCTCCCCCACCTCCCCCAAGCTCTCTGTTTCACAGACATGTTGTTTTTCATTAAGGCTCTCAGCATTTGGTGACGTGTGCCTTCAAGACGCTGCCTTGGGTGGAATTTCACAAATTGCCCTTTAGAGCACGTAAGCAATAGATAGTTCTGTTTTTCAAATCACAGATCCCCCAGCCCAGACTCCCCCACCAACCTTGAGGTGAGAGGATCCACACACTGGTGGTAGTACTGCTGTTTGTGGCCATAGTGGCAAGATTGGTGGTAGCTGGGCCTGGGCCTCGGGGTTTCTGCCGGTATGTTCTGCGGCTATACTTGAACATCCTGGAACACTTGCGCCGGGACCCACCCATACCTGGCCTTCGGTATGGAGAACTCATGCCCCGAGGCCGAGGGGCACGGACAAGCTGAGAGGGCCCCATGACTGCAAAGAGCTTCTGGGGGGTTCTGTTGACCAGGCAACTGAGGTCTCTGTGACATAAGGAGCCTGCCTGAGGGTGATGCTCTTTGTCACAGGTTTGTCCCCTCCCCCACCCAGACATAGCTCAGACTTCCTCACAGTCCTCTTCATGGAGAGTAGCCCAAGAGCCAGACAACCACAGTTTGATCCCTTAGGGAAAAGAACTCTGGTGGGGGTGGGGGAAATCACTCAGTTATTTTCCTTCATCCACATTAATAATACTAACAATGTATTGAGCACCTACTGTGTGCCAGATACTAAGCTTAGTATTTCACAAACTTGATTTCATTGACTTCACCACAGCCTTGTGAGGAGACGTTATCAATAATCTTATTTATAGAAGTTAATTATCATTCTTCCCAGTAATTAGAGGTTTAGAAAGTCGTTGTAAACACTGAATTAGCAAATACTGAATCTGGGTGTACTAGTAAAGTTCTTTGATCCCAGCACTTGGGAAGCAGAGGCAGGAGGATCTCTGAGAGTCTAAGGCCAGGCAGGCTGGTCTACACAGAGCAGCAGGTTCTCAACCTGTGAGTCGAGACCCCTTTGGGGGTCGAATATCACATCTCCTGCATTTCACATTAGATTCACAACAGTAGCAAAATTATAGTTCTGAAACAGCAATGAAAATAAGTTTACGGTTGGGTCATCACAACATGGAGAACTGTATTAAAGGGTTGCAGCATCAGGAAGTTGGAGAACCATAGAGTTCCAGGTCAGCCTATGACTATGTAGTGAGACCCTGCCTCAAATAAACAATAATACTGAATCACTCATTACTTCTTTTTTTTTTAAATATGAAGGGGGTACTTTTATTATTTTCTTACATAACATCTTAATGAATACATGTACATTTTTCTCAGCTGGCAACTAAGACACACAGCAAAACTTCCCTGTGCTTGGGAAGTCAAGAGCAATCACCTGTCTCTGGGAGGATTTGGTTTCTTACGACGATTGTGATACTGTTCGCGCAGGAACCAGCGGTGCTCCGTGGTGGAGAACACCTTGCTGAGTTGTTCTATCATGGGGCCTTGCTCAAGCCATTTGCTTTTTATTTCTAATTTGACTTTAAGCATTTGTTCATGTGTTTCTTCATTATTATTCAAAATGTCAGGGTGAGGGATAGGTTTTGTGTGTTCATACGGGATGTCCATAGAAGGGTGGTAGCACACTACTATCCGCCATGGGATGTCAAAGCGAGCTCTACCTTGCAGTTGTAGTCATCTGGAAGAGAAGAATGTGTAGATTTACAACAAACACTAGATAAGGCTCCATTTTGGATTGGAAATAAATGTCTCCAGACAGTTCTGCTTGATGTCACCCATTTTACTGCTGCAGCCATGATCTTTATAAGGTGACATGAAAAAAAAAATTGTGAGGCGAAATCGCTTCTCAAATCTGTTTTTAGGCACACAGGCTTTCATTCCACTGGCCCGCCATCTTGCTTCAATCCCACTCCTTACTTCTAAGAGCTGCACAGGTTCCTGTGACTCCTGGTCATAATATTTTTGCCAGACTATCAATGCATCATCTGTTTTTAGGTCTAGAGGCTATTTATTTGTTCTTTTTTTGTCATTGTTTTTTGCTGATATCTTTCTTTTCTTTTTATTTTGTTTTGATTTTTCAAGACAGGGTTTCTCTGTGTACCCCTGGCTCTCCTGGAACTCACTCTATAGATCAGGCTGGCCTTGAATTTACAGAGATCCACCTGCCTCTGCCTCTGGAGTGCTAGGATTAAAGGTGTGTGCCACAACCACCTGGCTATTGTTGCTTTGTAGCCTAGACTGGCCCAGAACCTGCTATAGCAATCCTCCTGCCTTAGCCTCCCAAGAGCTAGAAGTAATGAACCATTATCCTACAATGAGTCACTTTATGTAATATGTAGTGTTGAGTCTTCAACACTCAGCTCACGAGCAACAGCAATGTAACTGTCTGAATCGAGGTTAGCTAAACAAAGCTGAACCGGTAGTACAAGCCTTTAATCCTGGGAGGTCAGGTAGGCCAGGTATCTAACACTTCAAGGAAATGCATATCCTCTAGAGTATATCTCCACTCTTTTGTGCAGAGGAATACTAGATAATAGTAGCTCAGCACCACGAGGGCCACTTGGGCCAGCAACATCATTAATGACATAATAATCATCCAAGAAAAAAGAAAGAAAGAAAGAAAGTAAGAAAGAAAGAAAGAAAGAAAGAAAGAAAGAGAAAAGAAAAGAAACTAAAACATTTGTAGTAATATGGGCGGCGGGGCTGCGTCCCCAACACCCCAGCCGCCTGGCTAGTTTATGCCCAAAATAACAACACACAAACTGTATTCATTTAAAAACTGCTTGGCCCTTTAGCTCTAACCCTTACAGGCTAATTCTGATATCCCGATCAACCCATCTCTAATAATCTGTGAGCACCGGTCTTACCGGGAAGATTCTAGCCTAAGTCCATCCTGGGTCGGAGCTGGGGCATGGCATCTCTCTGAGGCGTCTGCTCCCGAGAGAAGAGCTGTGGAGTCTGAGCTCACTTCCTCTTCCTCCCAGCGTTCTGTTCTGTCTACTCCTCCCACCTATCTTCTAACCAATGAGAGCCAAGCAGTTTCTTTTTATTCAACCAATGACCTTCCTCCATCAAACATTTGAATAAAAAAAATACTGGTAGTAACTAGACTGCTGGGCAAACACTGGTTTGTAAGAGCTGGAGCATGTTTCTGGGGGCAGAGGATCCCTCCTACTCAACACACCTCTACTGGACATATGTGTCAGGCACCCAGGACTCTTACCTCTGTGTACCTCCTCTGAATAATTGGGAAAGCAACGTAAGACCTGGTCTTGTGGTCACAAATGGACGTGGTGACTAGGTGAATTCACAGATATGGAATATAAATGATGAAGACTGGCCATAGAAGGAAACCACCTTGGTGAGGTATAGTCATCAAATCAGAGGCAGCTAGCTGGGGGTGCAGATCCGCTAGCTGCCGGATCCAGAGCCCAGGGCACTCATCTTTTGCTATCCTACGCTTGTTTATGTGTTTATCCAGGATATTCCATGACAACCAGGGACATGGAGGGATGTGAACTCCCAGAGCTCTTCCTGAGATGGAAAAGAAAGCCCTGTGGAAAGAGGGGTAAGAGATGTTAACCCTGGTTTCACCTGTTTTTGTAGGAAGCAGACAGGAAAATTAGGTCTTCCAGGCCTTGCGCTAAGGGGAACTTTGGATTTGCTCATTTCTTCACACCTTAACCCCGACCCTCTAGTCCTCCAGGAACTTCAGGTCCCAGATTGTGGGGCCTCACCATCCCCCACTTTGCTCTCCTTAACTTTTAGCCTCTGTACCTATGAGCCCTTGGCCCCTATTCAAACGCCTTTGCCTCCTGAGAGCTGGGATAACAGGCAGGAACCACCAAGCTCAGTCCATTTGTTTAAATTTTGAGATAGAATCTCACTATTTTTTTCCCAGAAGAGTTTTTAACTTGTAAGATCAAGAGATCCTCTTGTCTTAGCCTCCAGAGTAGCTGGGAATATAAGAATGGTCCCCTGGCTTATTATCTGCAATGCTATTATCCCTTCCTCTCTGTCTCTACAGCTGTCTCCTTCCTCACAAACACAGCAAACTAAAAAATCCACTTGCAGGCTGGGGAGATGACTTGGCAGCTAAGAATGCTTACTACTCTTGCAGAAGACCCCTTAGTTTCCAGCATCCACACTGCTTAGATCCAACCATCAGTAACTCCAGCTCCAGGTAGTCTAAGGCTGTTTTCTTCTGACCTTTGCAGACACCACACACGTGAACACACACACACACACACACACACACACACACACACACACACACACTTATTTCCTTGGCTTTTGTAGAAGATAGAAATCCCCCCAATATGGAGGCAGAGGTAGACGGAGGATCACAGCTGGGGCTACAGAGTGCGTCCTAGACAAGCCAGGGATACATAGTGACACCCTTTCTCAAGAACACACGTCAGTGCTCTTCCAAAGGTCCTGAGTTCAATTCCCAGCAACCCTTGGTGGCTCACAGCCATCTGTAACGGGGTCTGGTGCCCTCTTCTAGCCTGCAGGCATAAACAGAGACAGAACATTGTATACATAATAAATAAATTTAAAAAAAAGGAAAGAACACATGTCAGTGGATGTAACTCAAGTGGTGAAGCGTTTGTCTAGCGTGTGCAAAGCCCTGGGCCCAATCCCCAGAAACACACACACACACTTTGCCACCACCACCGTCTGTCACCTAAATCCATCCCACAATCCCTCTAGCAGTGCTCTCTGTTCTGACCTCTTGATGCTCATTGCTCTGTGCCCCAGAGCAGGGAGAAAAACTTACTATAGTCATCATAACTATTCTCTTATATAGACTAGGAAACAAAGACCGAAAAACAAATCTCAGAGATGACCAAATAGCAGGATGGGTGTGCACGCCTGTAACCCTCACACTAGGGATTCTGAGTCAGGAAGACCAAGAACTCAAGTTAGCTGGGTGTGGTGGTTCACACCTTCAATCCTAGCACTTGGAAGACTGAGGCAGGAGGATTGCCTTAAGTTTGAGGCCAGTCTGGTCTATAGAGTGAGATATCTTCTCAAAATAAATCCAGATTTGGTGACTCACACCTATGAACCCAGCACTCTGTAGGCAAAAGCAGGCAGGTTGGGCTGGAGAGATGTCTTAGAGGTTAAGAGCACTGACTGCTCTTCCAGAGGTCCTGAGTTCAATTCCCAGCAACCACATGGTAGCTCACCACCATCTACAGTGAGATCTGGTGCCCTCTTCTGGCTTGTAGAATACTGTATAAATAAATAAATCTTAAAAAAAAAAAAAGCAGGCAGGTTTCTGAGTTCAAAGCCAGTCTGGTCCACAACAGGAGCTCCAGGACAGCCAAAGTTATATAGACCCAGTTACAAAAATTGAAAAATAAATCAATAGGGGCTGGATAGGTGGCTCAGCGATTAAGAGCACGGGCTGCTCTTCCAGAGGATGCAGGTTTGATTCCCAGCACTCACATGGAGAGTCATAACTGTCTGTAATTCCAGTTCTAGGGGATCTGAAGCCCTTTCCTAGCCTCTGCACATAGTACACTGATGTACATGCTCACAAAACACTCAAGCAAAGTAAATACAATTTAAACTAAAAAGTAAGTAAATAAATAAACTGGGCAGTTGTGGCGCACGCCTTTCATCTCAGCACTTGGGGAGCAGGTGCAGGTGGATCTCTGAGTTCAAGGGTAGTCTGGTCTACAGAGTTAGTTCCAAGCACCCAGGGAAACCCAAAGAAAAACCCTCTCTCAATAAACCAAAAATAAATAAATAAAATAGGCAAAGTGACATACATCTTTAATCCCAGCACTTGGGAGGCAAAGGCAGGAAGATCTTTGTGAGTTTGAGGTTACTCTGATCTACATAGTTCCAGGACAGTTAGATAAATGAGATCATGTCTTGACAAAATACAAATACAAACAAACAAGAAAATATTCCCAGAGCCCATAACCACATAGCTAAGAAATGACAGAACCAGAATCTGAGCCCCTGCCACAGAGAAACCCTGTCTCGAAAAAAAACAAAAACAAAAACAAAAAACAAAAACAGAATCTGAGCCCCTGATCTGAATAACTGGAGAGCAAGAACTTGTGAAGACCCTCTCAATGAGGAATAGTGGCGTGGAAAATCAGAGAGGGAGCCCCAGAAAGAAAGGGTTACGGAACCTTAGAATGGGAATGTCTCCTTTGTAGGCACACAGTGCCACCTGCTGGCAGAAGGGCCAGGGCTGTGCACAGAGGCCCAGATAAAGGAGAGGGGAAAAGAAGAGAAAAAGGTGAGGGGCAAAAAGATGAAGGGAGGGGGTTGGAAAGATGGCTTAGAGGTTGCAAAGAACCTGGTTTGATTTTCAGCTCACATGGTGGTTCAAAACCTCCTATAACTCCAGTTCCAGGGGATCTGATGTCCTCCATTGACCTCCAAGAGAACCAGGCTCACATACTCACATATCAGGGATTTGCAGGCAAAAGGTTATAAAAAAAAATAATAAAATAATAAAAAAAAAAGGATGAAGGGAGGAGAAGGATGGGGAGCTTGAGGTTTTATGGGGGAAGAGAACAAATAACCATTTCCTGTTCTGAGGAGAGAGCAGAGGTTGCCAGACCATGACCATTTCCTTGAGAGTGGGTGTGTGTTTGAGAGAGAGAAAGAGAATGCATGTTTATGAATGTGCATATGTGTATGGGTGTGTGCATGTATGTGTGCTCCATTAAATGTGTGTGTGTGTTCATTGGTGTATGTGCGTGCACACACACTTCAGGAGTACCAGTCCATGTTATATATGTGACTGTGAGCTTTGTGTGTAAACATACGGATGGCAGACTGAACAGATGTGGTGCCAGTGAACACACAGATTCGAGGGATGAATCACTTTACACTATCATGAGCAGGGCACACAGAAGGTTCTGGAAAGGCACTTGTCCTACTCCTGACTCTGCTGCCACCTAAACCCCTTTCCGGAGACCAGGAGGAGCCCTAGAGTCTATAGGTGACCCTTCCAGGTGGAGATCTGTTTATTGCTTTTGGAGTTGAGAACCTATCTCCAGGCAGTAGGGGGCAGCAGGGGCAAAGGAGGCTGTTCAGCCATGGGTGGGGCCAGCGGGCGGGCAGGCGGGCGGGCAACAGAAGGCTTTAAAACACCTGCCCCACCTGTAGGTGAGCAGTGGCGAGCGCGTGAGGACTAGGCGATCCCTCATCTTTCGGCCAGCACACTAAGTGGCAGCTTCCTGGAGCTGTTCTGTTCCTTCAGGAGTGCAGCGTATTCTGTTCAGAACCTACTGGAAAGAGCCCTGAACAGGTAATGGCACAGGGCAGAGATTAACCTATGAAAGGGTACCAGTTTGGAAACAGGTTTGGGGTGGGTGCTGGAAAAAGCCAATGAGAGGGTTACTGGAAGAGTCTAAGATTGGTCCAGGAAGAGAAACAGGAAAGGACATCGAGTGTCCTGCAGTGTGGGAGTTGGGCTTGTAACACCTGTGTGAGAGAATCTGGGGATGTTAGGATCAGAGAATTAAATTCTGGTAATCTGGGTAGTATAGTGTCAGGATGGGAGCTGGGAAAAGTTCTGAGATATCGGAATGCAGGCATAGAGTGAGAAGTTTGTGAAATTTGCGAGCGATCACAGGATGTGGGACTCGGGTATGCCAGGGTCCAAAAAGCAGGGCCAGCCCAGGGCAGCTGGGATGTAAAGCCCTAACTTGTATGTGTCTGTTTCCCAGGACCCACCATGCAGTGCTTCAAATTCATTAAGGTCATGATGGTCCTCTTCAATCTACTCATCTTTGTAAGTATGGAGGTTGTGGGCTTTTGGGGGTTCCCTACAAAAGCAGGTCACAATCGGAACAGAGTTCAAGCTGGGGAATGGGAGACTATGTACCCAGACCTTGCCCTGCAAATTCCCCTTTATGGATAGGAAGCAGAGGGTCTTCCCAATGTGGATTCCTGACCCCACTGGCTGGCTGCCACACACTGGGTGAAGATGGGGAGGTTAGGGATGAAGCCTTAGGCTCCCGCCTCCCTTCCAGGAAGGATGAGTGTAAGTAGGGATAGGTTAGCAGGAGTGATTCCCCCTTTTTGATGGGCGTTCAAGGTTCAGAGATGAAAGAGGATAGGCTTAAGTGCAAAAGTGACTACCATACATGGAAAAGTTGAAAGGGGAGCGAGTCCCTGCCTCTTAGAGTTGACTCTAGCAACCCTTATGCATTCAATAAACATTCATCAACTGAGTTGACATTTAAAGAAAGGAGATTGTTGCTCAGTGATAGAGTATTTGCTAAGCACGCGTGAGGCCACAAAGAAAAAGGAAAGCTTATTCACAGCCTAACACTCTAAGCCAAGGGCTAGGGTAGAAGGCATGTAAGGCCATTTATTGCCCTTGAAGGTCTCAGGACCAGTAAACTGTCAGATAGGCTGATAATTGCTATATACACTGATAATGGCACAGTGGTCCTTTCAGATTTACCACCAAGGCTAAGGGAGCCCCTGGAGGGGTTTGAATCTAGCCTAGGAGGAAAATACTTCCTGGAGGAAGTAGCTGAAGCTGGACTGGACATTTGCATTGGGTGGGGGAGCTGTAATGGGCGTAGGAAGGCCCACAGGTAATGAAATTTGATATTGTTTAGAAAAACAGGAACAGATTATATAGGGCTTGTTTGAGAAGCTGAACCAGGAGGCCTAAGCCCTGGAGATAGTGACAGAGATAAGAAGAAAGGGGCACAGTAAACAAAGAGGTTCAATGCTGAGGGGTGGTAGAACAGACAAAAGCGAGGTCTTAGAAATGGCCTGAGCAATGCAGGAAGAAGGAAGGGGTCATCCCCCTGGCTCAGTGGACTCAGTGGAGGTGTGTGGCTATTTGAAAGTCATAAGCCTGTGAGTAGCCAAGAAGTTTTAGGGGTAGGGTGGAGTCCTGGCAACAGTTGGGGAAAGTCTATCCTCCAGTCTATCTTCCATGCCCTCCCCAAACCCGTGAATATTTTAGAATCCCTGATTTGTTTTGTTTTGTTTTGTTTTTTGTTTTTTTGAGACAGGGTTTCTCTGTAGCTTTGGAGCCTGTCCTGTTACTAGCTCTTGTAGCTCTGGCCTCAAACTCACAGAGATCTGCCTGCCTCTGCCTCCCAAGTACTGGGATTAAAGTTGTGTGCCACCACGGCCCGGCTAGAACCCCTGATCTTAAAGAAAGTCAGTTCTGAGAAACTGAACACATTAGAGATGTGCAGAAAAATAACCACCGTGAAGGGGACATGGAACGGTAGGAAGGAAAGGAGGAGAACAAGAAGTATGAGAAAACAGTGGTCAGGGGCTGGGGCCACCAGAGAAGAACAAGAAAACAGTGGTCAGGGGCTGGGGCCACCAGAGAAGAACGAGAAAACAGTGGTCAGGGGCTGGGGCCACCAGAGAAGAATGAATGAAAGGGGAAACAGTAGAGACATGAAGTGTGACCAGTTTAAAGAAATTGGGGACGCCGGGCAGTGGTGGCGCACGCCTTTAATCCCAGGATTTGGGAGGTAAAGGCAGGTGGATCTCTGTGAGTTTGAGGCCAGACTGGTCTACAAGGGCTAGTTCCAGGACAGGCTCCAAAGCCACAGAGAAACCCTGTCTCGAAAAACAAAAAAACAAACAAAAAAAAAAACAAAGAAAAGAAAAAAAAGAAAGAAATTGGGCCTAGGAGCCTGGCAGTGGTGGCACATGCCTTTTAATTCCAGTCCTTGAGAGGCAAAGGCAGACAGGTTTCTATGAGTTCAAGGCCAGCCTGGTCTACAGAGCGAGTTCCAGGACAGCCAGAGCTACAGAAAAACCCTGTCTCAAAAAAAAAAAAAAAAAAAACTAAAAAGAAAAAAAAAGGGGGGAGAGAGAGAAATTGGGCAGAGTAGGCAGTCTCTTTGATTCCAATGTGATCTGTACCTTGGACTTCCTTTGGCTGCCATGAAATAGGTTTTATTAATATAACTGAAGAAAGTACTAAGATTTTGACAATTGGGAGTGCCAGGACTCTGGCCTGATAGGGTTAAAGCAAATCCAGTTTGGTTTCCGTCCTCTGTTGCCCATGCCTTGCCAGACTGGGCAGAACAAGGTAGGGAAGCCAGGCTCCTTGAAATTTGACCCTGCAGGCTAGAAGCCCGGCAATCTTGTCCTTAAGCAAACATCCGGGGATACAGCCCTTTATGTATATCTCTTTACCTCCATCCCAGACTCAGTTCCGTAGCTGGACAGTGGGAGCTGGGCACAAGTTAGTGCCCACTGCTAATCCACTGAAGCCCTGGCTAGGAGCTGTGGGACCAGGGCCTCCACTGAACCCCCTCGGAGCCTCAAGATCACCTCTGAAAGCTGAGGTTAACTCAGTGTCTTGAGGAGAAGCTGTAGTTGTGTTCAACCCGTTTTCTCAGTTTCTATTGTCAGGCAGTAATGTAGGTGAAAAATGTAGGCGTGGCAGCTGAGTCCGTCCTGGAGGGGAATCAAATGGGGCCTTTGGGCCTGTGAACCTTTCAACCTCCACCCCCTTTCAAGGTTGCAAGCAGGTGGAAGCCTCACCCTGCTGTTACTATAGTGACGGTTGAGCCAGCTCAACCCTACCACCCGCCTCCTTCCGTGTATCAGAGAACAGAGTTATTCTAGGCATTCGCAGCCCAAGAATGAGAGGCTGGACCTGTTTTCACTCCTACCTATGTGGCAGGACCCTGATTATAGAAAAAGGAAAGTTTTATGCCTCCTCCCAGCCTGTGGATCTTTCTAGAACCCCTGATATCATTTTTGTCTTCCTAGGTAAACAGATGGGTGAATTTGTTACGTGTCCCAGTTCCCACCTTTCTGGTACTAGTTAAGGTCCCCTCCAAACACAACACGTAGTTAGATTCCCTCGTTAAGAGAAGGGAAAGTTTCCAGACTTGATGGTGTCAAAGGGAACCATTGCTAGCACTGTTTCAAAGCCTGACTTCTGTCCGCAGCTGTGTGGTGCGGCCTTGTTGGCTGTGGGAATCTGGGTATCCGTCGATGGGACATCCTTCCTGAAGATCTTTGGGCCAATGTCATCCAGTGCCATGCAGTTTGTCAACGTGGGCTACTTCCTCATCGCGGCTGGTGTTGTGCTCTTTGTCCTTGGTTTCCTGGGCTGCTACGGTGCTCACTCTGAGAACAAGTGTGCACTCTTGATGGTGTGTCAGACCCAGCACCCCAGGCCACAACCAAGGGTCCCTTCACCCCTGACATCTTCCTCTGGGGATCCCAAAAAGCTACTCTGGATTCCGGGAGCATCCCCATGGGGACACCCTGCCTCTTTTATGGGAGTGGGTAGGGCAAGGAAGGCGGGTCTCCCTAAAACGTATTTCCTTGTTTCCCACTCAGTTCTTTACCATCCTCCTCATCATCTTCATTGCTGAGGTTGCGGCTGCTGTGGTTGCTCTGGTGTATACCACAATGGTGAGCACAGGGATGGGGCAAGGGAGAAAGACGGGCTAAAGCCCCGGAAGTGGGTGTAGCCTGTGAATGGCTACTTTCCCTACCTCTCTCTTAATACTGACCTGACCCATCCAGGCAGAAACCTTCCTGACATTGGCAATAGTACCTGCCATCAGAAAAGACTATGGTTACCAGACCGAATTCACCCAAGTGTGGAACACTACCATGAAAGAGGTAAGGTGGGCTGGGAGGATTTGGGAGTGGGGAGGAAAAAAAGCAAGGCCCCATCATTCACCAATCCCACTTTGTCTGCAGCTGAAGTGCTGTGGTTTCAACAACTATACAGATTTTAACACCTCGCGTTTCGTTGAAGAGAATAAACTCTTTCCTCCTTACTGTTGTCGCGGAGCTACCAATGGCACAGCTACGCAATCATGCACTGAGAGCGAAGCCGAAGAAACAAACGTACCGGTATGGGCTGACATGGAAGGGTGGCTTTACTTTTTTTTTTTTTTCAAGACAGGGTTTCTCTGGGTGGCCCTGGCTATCCTGGAACGCCCTCTGTAGACCAGGCTGGCCTCCATCTCCTGAGTACTGGGGCTGAAGGTGTGCACGTGCCTGGCACGGTGGGATTGTTTTAATGGTCTTACAGTAAGTAGTAAACAGATCAGAGGTAGGGCACTGCCAGCTATAAATACTTTCTCCCTTCCGCCCAAGGGTTGTTTCAAACAGCTTCTGCATGAGATCAGAACCAATGCGGTCACTGTGGGTGGTGTGGCAGCTGGAATTGCGGCCCTGGAGGTAAGTCAGTGAGGAGACTGGACCTGGGTACCAGTCTCTACTAGACCTGTACAGATTAGCCCCTCTCTGAGGCTTCTCTAGAGGAGTCAGATTTCTTGTGTTTTCATTCTGGAGCTGAGGGCTGAACCCAGAGGCCAAACATGTCCTCCAGCATCAGGAAAGCAGGGCTTCATGTTGTCTGTTCAGGAAACAGTCCTTGATCGTGTCCTTTCGTGTCTCCCTGTTCCTCCCCACCAGCTGGCTGCCATGATTGTATCCATGTATCTATACTGCAATCTGAAATAAGCCAGTTTCTCCCTCCCCACTTGCTGCTGCCACATGGAAGCCAAAAAGAGACAGCTAAGCAGCAGTGATCCGGGTGGAGATGAAATCTAACGTCATTTGGGCCGGAGTGGACCTGCCTTTGCTGCTCTGGACTGTGGGCTGAATAGGGACCACCTCCTTCGGGCTGTGTTTGCCTTGTTCTCTGTTGGTGGGGCTCGGGGCGGGGGCAACATCTGCTCCAGAGTCTCTGAAGCAGCCACTCTGCCCATCTCCTGAGTCTCTTCTTCAACCCTTGACACATCCTTGGTATAAAAGTGGTTCTTGATGATCCCAGCACCCCACTGGTGGATGAAGGCACTTACAGCCTGGGCATATTCAAGTCCAGCAAAGCCATAGAACGGATGTATAGAAGGCATTTTGGAACCTATAAACCAATAAAAATACTTCTATTTGGACTGTGTATACTTGGAGAGATGAGTTCTGCTTGCCTAAATTGCACTGCTTTTTGTGAGACTGGAGACTCAGCAGGGTAGAAGTGAGGTAGTGAGGTGGGTATTTAGGCTCCAGGTCTGGGAGGGAGAGTAAGGGAATGGCCAAGAGGGCACGAGGAAGTGGGAGCCAGGTTAGTCTGCCTTTATGTATTATGAGAGAACTTTGTCCTGAAAGTTCTCCTGCCTGGTGAAGGGCACTGGTCTGGAAAGCTATGAAACTAATGAGCGTGTGCCAAGTCAAGGAGAGAACAGAATTATTGTCAGGGCTGTGGCAGTGGAGTCGGTCTTTGGGCTCCAAGAAGCCCTCCTGGAACCCTGAGAAGCAGCTTAAAGTGCCCTACTTTGGAGAATCTTTTGCTTTTTCGAGACAAGGTTTCTCTGTGTAGCCCAGGCTTGCCTCGAACTCAAGAGATCCGCCTGCCTCTGCCTCCCGAGTGCTGGGATTAAAGGCGTGTGCCACCACCGCCAGGCATCTTGCTTTTTTTTTTCTTTTGAAACAAGGTCTATGTAGTTCTGGTTGTCCTAGAGCTTGTTCTGTAGATCAGGTTGACCGCAACTCAGAGATCTGACCGCCTCTGCCTCCCGAATGCTGGGACTAAAGTTGTGCACCATTACACCTTGCCAAGATTTCACTTTTTTTATTTTGTCTTGGTTTTTTTTTGTTGTTGTTGTTTTTTTGAGATGGGGGGGTCTCGTGTAACCCAGACTGGCTTTGAACTTTCTATATTGCTGAGAACACTGAATTCCTGCCTCTACCTCCTTAGTGCTGAGTTTACAGGTAGGTGTCACAACATCTGGTTTTATTTTGAACTACACCCAGTTCCATGCGCTCAGCAAGCACACTAATGCTTGAGGAACATCCCTAGTCTTTACTTCGGTTTTTGATTGCCAAAGTCCCACATGAGGCCGAGACTTTGACCAGACTCTTGTAACTGGTAACCAGGGAGACCTTGTTTGGTACAGATACAGTCCAACCTAAAGAACCTGAACCTGGAGAGATGGCTCAGAGGTTAAGAGCACTGGCTGCTCTTTCAGAGGTCCTGAGTTCAATTCCCAACAACCACATGGTGGCTCACAACCATCTATAATGAGATCTGGCCTGCAGGCATAAAAAAGGAACCTGAACCTGACCAGAATATCCCTGACAAAAATCTGAATGCCTATATATATATGCCAGATGGCAGTGGCACATGCCTTTAATCCCAGTACATGGGGGGAGGCAGGGCAGGCAGATCTCTGAGTTCAAGGGCAGTCTGGTCTACAGAACAAGTTCCAGAACAACCAGGCCTATAAAGTGAAACCCAGTCTCAAACCAAACTGAGTGTCTCTGAACTTCGTGGCAGCACCAAGACAGGGGCTGCCACCACGCAAAGCCACGCAAAGCCACTTGACTAACTGGCTTCCGCTCCTCCCTTCTCTTCGACAATCCCCTAACCCCCATCTGTCTCTATGGGCTTTTCCAGAGCAGCCTACAGTTATCGCCTACTTGCTGGGCCCAAAAAGGAGCAGAGATTTGGCCAGAGCCACACAGCTTCTGCTGGTGAAGCCTGGCTGAGCATCTTCTAGAGTTCTAGGTAGGGAGAGGAAATAGCTGGCCTCAACCCTTTGCGAGCATTCACCTCACATACCACCACTCTATTCCGGGAAGCAGGGTGAAGGGATCTGTTTGCCCAAGGAGGGCTGCCACTTCATCACGGACTAACTGCTTCTCCCGTGCCTGCTTTGCCACCTGAAACACTAAACAATGAAGGGGTCAGGGTGGTGAGCAACGTCAAAGCCACTGCACCGATGCCATTGCTGTGTGAGCTCCAGGTGCTAGTGAGAGAGGCCAGGACCACGAACAGATAAAGGGCAGGAATTCCAGTAAGTTCCTGACTCCTTGGCAAAAGATCTATACCCTTTCCTACAATGCAATCTACTCAGGTCCTGATCTTAATCCTTCAGAGACTTAATTTAAAGGTCATGTTCCCCTGGCTTGGTCTATCTGATTGCCAATGGACCAGAGTGTCCACTTTCTGGTGACTAACTCAGACTTTCCTACGCTCCTCTGAGTTACTAGCCTCTTGAGAATCTGTTGAAAACCATGGCCCTTTCCTCCAGAAAAACACCCCTACATGGAATTCTGCACACAACCAATCCAGAAGGCCACAGAAACCCTTGCTCCTACATCGCTTGCCCAGTATTCTATAAAATCATCTCCCCACTCCTGGTGCCGCCACTGCTTTTGGTCCAGTCACTTCTTGTCTCCACTGTTTACCTATTCTCCCATTCCCTCATTCACCCCGTGATCTCTCCTGGCTACAGCACTAATGGGGACAGGTGCTGGGCCCAGACAGGGGCGAGCCCGATGGTAAACAGTGAGGAAGGGGTGTGAGATGGCTGCTAGGACATAAGGCCCTAACTGGGAAGGGATGATGTCAGCTGGTCCCAGGGTGGAGCCTGCTTAAAACAAATAAAAACCAAAGACTTGAAGTTTGAGACTTGGGCATCCCCTGGTGGCCAAATGGCTTCCACAATAAAACTATGGAAGACAGTAAAACAACCAAAACACATCACCATCAGTCCAGATGATTCCCTCACCACCACGCTGTTCTCCCCACAAAACTACCACAAGACACACCCCAAAGGTTTTCTCCTTTTTTAATCAATGACCACCTTTATCCAGCTTTGGAAATCTGGACAAAGAGAAGGCTGAGAGGAGGCCTGGTCCAGTGTCTAAGGGTCTCTGAGTGAGTCTGCCAGCACATGGACCCAACTGGGCCTGTCATCAGTTGGGCACAGCAGTTTCCTGAGTATGAGCCAGTCCCACCCTCAGGGCAGCGTCCTGGTCCAGAGAGGACTAAAGGCCCCAGGTTGCGCCTATTCCCAAGGCCTTCAGGACGGTCAATAAATAGGTTAGATTCTGAGCCAGGCCTGGGAGGATGGGGTGAAAAAGAGCAGGATCAGCTGTCCAGGAATCCCAAAGAGGTCCTGGGTACTCTCCTGCCCTTCTCCAACAAGGAAGTAATAAATAGACCTTAACCTCAGGAACGGGGTGTTGGAGCAGGGGATCCTTCCCCTCAGAGTTAGTAATTAAATCCTCATGTTAAAAACAAACCAGCCCTAACCCCTACCAGCATCTACAAAATTCTACAGGAGAGGGCGACGGGCTAGCCTGCCTGGGGGTACACAGTACCCAGCCCTGCAGGGTCCTGGAGGAGGCTTCACGTTTGCTCAGCGACCCCTGGGGCTCCTTCTTCCTTTGGGGGTGGCTCCAGGAAAATAGGGGTGACTGATGGTGGCTTCTTCACTCTGAAATTCAACAGAAGAATGATACAGAGAAGAAGACATGTTTCAACCCCAGGAGGACATTTCCCAGGCACAGCAGGAAACTCACGAGTAAGGGGAGGCTGGGACCCCCACCACCAAAAAGTGGTTCTTCTTCCGAAATAATCTCCACAGGCCATGGTGGTTGCCACGAACATCCAGGTCCCAAATATGGAGGCACTGACAGGGATAGAGCAGGGGAAGGAGAAGGGTCAGGAAGCTGTGGAGATGGCCACTGAAGGTCTGGCAGCTGCCTCAATCAAGAGCAAGTATGCTCGGGAGTATGGATTTGAGCAAAGGGTTAGAAAAGAGGTTCTTTGTTTTTTTGAAACAGGGTTTCTCTGTGTAGCCCTGACAATCCGGGAACTTGTTCTGTAGACCAGGCTGACCTTAAACCTAAGAGATCCGCCTGCCTCTGCCTCCCTGAGTGCTGGGATTAAAGGCTGCGTCACCACTCAACCACACCTGGCCGGAACATGAAAAGGTCTGAGGCTGAAAACTCTACAGCAAAGTCTCTCTGCTAGTCGGGGCAAGGCCTGCTGGTGAGGGCACCTTGGCAAGCTGAGTCCAGGTAATGAAGTCATCATCTGTCACCATTTGGATAAAGGCCACATAGGTATGGCCCTCTGTGTCTGGCAGGAAAGAGTCTTCACAAGGGTCCTTGCTGTGGTCCAGAACCTCGGCTTCACTGCATTGGGGGTAGAAAAGTAAGGCCAAGACAGGAGTGGCACAGAGGCAGGGCCCTAGGCTTGGGTTAATGCTCTGCTGTCTCTGTCTCTGTCTCTCCCTCTCTCCCTCTCTCCCTCTCTCCCTCTTTCCCTCCCTCCCTCCCTCCCTCCCTCCCTCCCTCCCTCCCTCCCTCCCTCCCTCCCTCCCTCCCTCCTCTCTCTCTCCTGAGAACTTGCACCAGTCTGGCCTCAGAGATCCACCTGCCTCTGGCTCCAATCACCACCCTGACACCTTGAAATTCTTTATAATGTCTGCACTAGAGAACTCTGATTTTCATTTTCTATAGTACCAATAATTGTGGTACTAAGAAAGCCTGTATCTGATTCCCTTACTCAGGAATCAGTTTCCAGTTTCCCCAAGCCATACCTGAGCAGCCTGTGAATTTCCACTTCATAAGCTTCTTTCTTCAGACTGAAGGGGAAGGAAAAATTAATCAAGTGACGGCAAGGCCCTCAGGTTCAGGGAAAGGAATGGGCAGGGCAAAGGGTCACGTGGGGAAACGGCCTAGCAGGGCTGACAGGAAAGAACTAGCAAAGACTGGTCTTCGAGCCTTCAGATATCCACCCCTTGACGTGCAGCCAGTCTCTACCTGTCTACATTCCTGAGCTGGACACTTGGAACCGTGTTGAACTTGTGCTTCTTGAAGTAGGCCTCCTGAAACGCAAAGGATAGAAGTCAAGGCTTTCTTAGTCTGGCACACTTGCTCAGTGACCCACTACAGACATACAAGACCCCAAAAACGAAGTACTGATTCTGGAATGGGCTCTCTGATTTCCTCTAGTCTCTCCATTTTCTTTGCACCATCTTTGACAAGCTCTTACTAACTTTAATTTGGGCTGATCTCTTGGCTTATGCTACTGACCCACTGAACTAGTGTTGTTCCCACAAGTTTTTCCCAGGCTTACTGCAGAGTCCTAGAAATAAAGAAGAAAGATAGAGGAAGGAGGGTCAAGACCAGTCTCGGCTATATAGTTTGAAGACAGCCTGAATACAAGAGATCCTACCTAAAAAAACAAACAAAACAGGGGCTCGAGAGATGGCTCAGAAGTTGAGAGCATTGACTGCTCTTCCAGAGGTCCTGAGTTCAATACCCAGCAACCACATGGCTGCTTACAACCATCTGTAATGAGACCTAATGCCCTCTTCTGGCCTGCAGGTAAACATGCAGACAGTATACTATATGTATATACAAAATCTTAAAAAAACTTAAAAATGATTAAAAAACCAAGAGTGGGTGGTGGAGACACACACAGAGCTTTCTGTCGGATGCAGCCAAGAGCGTGAGATGGGTTAGAAGGAAGGAAACTGCCGATTCAGGCTCTGCTATGAACGACCTGAGGAAGCACTTGCACTTCCTTGGGAAGTAAGGTTCTTTTATTAGCTTCCTCTGGGGGTCTTGCTGTCTTCTAGGAGGTTCCAAACTAAATACACCCTTTTCAACTGGACTGTTTCAAATGCACTCTTATTCTAACAGGAGAGTGGAACAGAGGGGACTAGCAACATCCTGCTAACCTCAGGTTGAAATATGTGTGCCAATGCTTGCACGGACAGAAGGTCCAGTGCTTAGAACAGGCATATCCTTTCTGCATCCAAGTCCAGTGGTAAGAACAGTAGTAACATACAGTACCAGCTACCAGTTTCTCTAATATAAAGCTTATAGGTTTGTTTGTTTGTTTTTTGAGACAGGATTTCTCTGTAGCTCTGGAGCCTGTCCTGGAATTAGCTCTTGTAGACCAGGCTGGCCTCAAACTTAGAGATCCACCTGCCTCTGCCTCCCAAGTGCTGGGATTAAAGGCGTGAGCCACCACTACCCAGCAAAGTTATAGTTTTTAACATATGCATTTTACAAATATGAACTCATTTAAACTTCATAATGAGGCTGGAGAGATGGCTCAGTGGTTAAGAGTTGCTGCTCTCTTATAGAGGTCCCTGAATTCTCAGTACCCAGATGATGGTTTACAATCATCTATAACTTCAGTCCCAGGAGACCTGGCGCCCTCTTCTAGATACCTCAGCTATCAGGCATGAACATGATACATATACATACAGCAGGTAAAACACTCATATGCAGAAAATCATTTTTTTTTTTAAATTCAGGGGCTGGATAAGACTCAGTGGTTAAGACCACTTGATATGTGCGGTGATGGCATATGCCTTTAATCCCAGCACTCGGGAGGCAGAAGCAGTAAATTCGAAGCCAGCCTTGTCTACAGAGCAAGTTCCAAGACAGGCTCCAAAACTAAAAGCTGGGAGGTGATGGCGCACACCTTTAATCTCAGCACTTGGGAGTCAGAGGCAGGTGGATCTCCGTGAGTTCGAGGCCAGCCTGGTCTACAAGAACTAGTTCCAGGACAGGCTCCAAAGCTACAGAAGGACCCAAGAAGCACCTAGCACCAACATGGTGGTTCACAACCATTCAGTTCCAGGGAATCCAGTACTGCCTTCTGATTTTCTCAGGCACCAGGCACATATAGTGCACTTGCTATGCATACGCAAAACACTCAAGACACATAAAATAAATAAATCTATATTACTTATTTTTTATTTTGTTTTTTCAAGACAGGGTTCTTTGTGTAACCTTGGTTGTCTGCACTGTAGACCAGGCTTATCTCAAACTCTGAGATCCACCTGCCTCTGCCTGAAGAATGCTAGGATTAAAGGTGTGCACCACCACCACCATCAACAGACTAACTTTTTTCTCTTATTTCAGATCAAGCCTCATAAGAAGAGAAGTAGGTTTTTTCTGGGTTTTTGATTATCTTTTTTTGCAGGGAGATGAATACGGGTATTACACTGTAGCCTCAAACTCATGAGAAGCCCACAGACTCAGCGTCCTAAGTACTGGGATTAGGCCCAGCCGGTAGTCTTGCTATTGTTTTTATTTTCTGAGGATCTTCATTATGCAGTCCAAATGGCCACAAACTAATGTCCTTCCTGCCTCAGCCTCTCAAGTGCTAGGATCCTAAGGCCGTGATCTATGTTTGGCCCTTGGGAAGTAGCATTTTTTAAATGGATTTATTTATGTGTATGGATGTTTTGCCTGCCTGTATGACTATGCACCACCATGTATGTGCAGTGCCCAGAGGAGGGTGTCTGATCCTCTAGGACTGGAGTTACAGATGGTTGTGAGCCACCACGAGAGTGCTGGGAATTGAATCTAGGTCTTTCAGAAGAGCAGTCAGTGATCTTAACCGCTGAGACATCTCTCTAGCCCCACAGAGGTAGCATTTTTTATCTTCATCTTCCAGATAAAGAAACTGGCAAAAACAGAACAGTACTGACATGGCTGAGTGCCGCGACTAGGCTCCAGAACCCAGGTCCTTGACCACTGAATCATACAGTACCCAACTCACGTGGAAGTAGCCGTTCATGTTGAGGCCTACGATGCCAAAGTGATAGGATCGGGAAACATCTGGGATGATGCACTCTCGGCCCCGGCGCTGCTCTGGCATCCGCATCCACATGTCCCAGTCCCACAGCTGGGGTCACAGAATGTTATGAAGGCTAGAGGTTTGGAGTTGAAGGGATTCCAGCCCACTCATCCTATCCTGCTGGGTACCTTTTCTGGTGTGGGCCACTTGGGCTCAAGCTCCTCCTTGTATAAGGATTTCCGAAGCACCCACCCCAAGCCAGGCATGGTCTCCACACGGTACAATAGTGCTGGATCCTCAGCTGTGTGTTCATACCCCTATGACAGGGCGTGTCAGTAGCTCCAAGCTTTGACAGATTCCCATGCTGACTAAGTCCCTGGCCACCCAGCCTACCTGGTCATTCCAAGCAGAGATGCAGTACAGGCTGTCATCTTCCTCCAGCAGGTGGATGGACTGGCTCAGGAAACTGAGAGCCAAAGTTCAAGAGCTCAGAGAGTGGCAACCCAGATCCACCGTGATGCTGGGAGGGCAGAGCTGATGGTCCCACTGTCTCTACCTTTTCTACTGTGTAAGCCCAGCACATGCGTCCTAGCCATGCAAGCTCTCCCCCTGCTTTTGAACTCACTTAAAGCTGCCCAAGGCACCTCACTATATCCTTCCCTGAAGACCCCAGTCAAGTACAGAAGTCCCATGTGGCTTATAAGCACTTCAATGGTGGGCTACCCCTGTCACCTGAAGAAATCCACAGCGATGTCCAGGTCCTCTTCCAGAACCACTGCAAACTTGGCCTCCTACAGAGACAGCAGGGAACATCATGGTTCCAAGGAGGTTGCTCTCATGCCTCGGCTTTCTTTCTCCAACCCTCATGCTCAGGAATTGCTCTGCTCCCCCATTTTTCAGATCAGAAGTGCAAGGCCAGGTAAGGGAAGAGTTTTCTCCATAACATAATTTCTCTCCACAGACCCAGGGTATCTGTGGTACTCACCGGAAACAGGTTGAAAGTGGCAGTGAGGCTGGCCTTGTAGTGCTGGGTGGGGAATTGGGCACGTTAAGATTTGAGGCAGAGGATGAGACCAGGTTTCTGCCCCTTACACCCTTGCCGAGGAATACCTGAGACACACGGGCGTTCTTGATGCTAATAGGAGTGTGCTGGATGCCCCTCAGGCCAAACAGCGCCACCACATCCATGGGCTCCTGGAGATGGGGACACTGGTCATCACGTGCATGACCTCTACACCTCTACAGGTCCCAATAGGTCGAGCCTCTCATATTTCCCTGCCCTTACCAACCCTCAGTGATCGCAGCTGCTCAGTACCAATCACTCTGTGTCCTGCTCTGCCCCCAGCCCCACTCACCTCATAGTAGCCATCAATGAAGACCGTGATCATCTGCGGAGATACCCCTTGGGCTGAGAGCAGAGAGCGCAGCATTCTGAGGAGCCCGGAAAAGTAGATTAGCGCTTCTTTGTCCTCTCAACTGACCCCTCCCATGTTCACAAACCGGCTCCTATGTCCCGTGTCTACCCATATCCAACAGGCCTAGCATCTGCCGCTTTTCTGCCTCCTGTAAGAGTCCCTTGTACAGGAAGGCAAGCTAAGCACCCACCCACTTCCTGAGTATCCCCATTCACTGCTGGATACAGTCCACTTCCAAGCTCACCTGTACAGGTAATTGGGTCGGTTCCCTGCAATGACAGCCACAGGCACATTGAGGACCTTATTGTCTGGAAGCTGTGTGAGAAACAGCTTTTAGCTTCCCTTACTCCCCCTTCCAACTGGGATCTCCATTTAGAGACGACTTCTCAGGTGCAGTGAAAGGCCTCGGGAACAGGCAGGGAAGGACCAAAGGTCTTCCTTGTTCTTTTTTTTTTTTTTGGTTTTTTTCGAGACAGGGTTTCTCTGTATAGCTTTGGAGCCTGTCCTGGAACTTGCTCTGTAGACCAGGCTAGTCTCGAACTCACATAGATCCGCCTGCCTCTGCCTCCTGAGTGCTGGGATTAAAGGCCTGCGCCGCCCCGCCACCACCACCCGGTTCCTTGTTCTTGTCTTTACAGACATAAAATCCAACTCAGCCCTGATAACAGGGCCTGCGCCACCCCCAACCTGTGTTCAGAGTTCAGCATGCATACATTCTGAGCTCCTACCAGGTCAAGGTAGATAAAACCTAAGCTCTGAATCGTTCCTAGGGCCCTTTGCTAAACTGTGAAGGAGTCCATGGCTTTTGGCCCCACTTACTGGGTCAGGGCTGAACTCAATAGGTGTTGGGTCCTTGCAGCTGCACACACTCCCATAGCCCTCCACTTTGCTGCAGAAGCGCCTGCGGCGGCGGTTCAGCTCTGTGTCTGACCAGTGACACTCGGCCTCTGAGGGAGGGAGGGAGGGAGGGAGGGAGGGAGGGAGGGAGGGAGGGAGGGAGGGAGGATATCAACGGGATGAAGGCGGCAGGCCAGCTAGGTTAGGGAAGCCCCAGGTACACAGTCAAGGAAAAACAGCCTCACAGAGGATCCAAACGCCCACTCTCCAATCAAGCCTTGCCCCAGAGCCTGGCCCCCACTGACCCCACCTTCAGCCGAGCTCAGTGGCACATCTGTCTTCAGCAGGACTGGGTCACCCCAAGAGGAGAGGGCGGGAGATTTAGAATGTTTCTCGCCAAGTACAGGACCTGGCCGAAGGCAGGAATGAGGACAAATGAAGGCCCAGACAGGAGCAGGGGGCATCTTCCCAACTCTGCCCGCTTTCTCCCTAGGTATTACACCTGAGTCCTATCTTCCCCATCCCGCACCATCATTCTGTCCCTCCCTTGATACTACAGGGTGGATAGTCTTTAGTGCCCAAACCTCCTTTTCGTCCCACGAAGGCCCAAGTGTCCCTCCAGCCAAGGGCAGGGCCTGCCTGGCTTCCCAGGCTCCGCAGCAGAGCCTTCGCTGTATCTTTGAGGTGGAAGGAGCCCTCATCCTGGACGACCAAAAGAGACAGCCACCATGATTTGTGTGGGTCCCAGAGATCCGGCCTTATGTAGTACTGGCTATTTCCTGCACTACATAGAAACCCTTTTCCTTAAGCTGGCTCACTGGGTGACTCCAACAATACTCTTTAGTTACTGTCATTCCAGAAGTTTCTACCAAGGATGTTTTCCCTCCAGACAACCACCAGGCTTACTCCTCTCTCCCTCCAGTCCTTCCTAAAATGCAACCGTGACATTCTGCTTTTCTATTTTCTTCTTCTCTTGTCCTTTCCTGACACTATAGGCTGGGATGACTGTTCTATTGCTACCACTGGGATGTGAGCTCCAGGGAGGTAGGAATTCTGTCTGCTTCCTGCTGTATCTTCAGCAACCAGTGTAGTACCTGGCACACGGCAGGGGCTCAGTAAAAAACAAACAACACCTCCCCCCACCCCCCAAAAATAATAATGACCCAACCAAGGCTTGGACTAGAACCTGAATTGCCCTTCTCCAAAACTTCTTCCCATTCTCTTGAGCAAAGTCAGAGCTAGGGGCATGGAGAACGGAGCCAGGGGGACTCACTGACCTTAACAGTGCAGATCAACACACGGCCGGGCGCCACCATGTTGAGGAACAGCACCATGGCCTCATCCTCGTGAGGAGAGTACGTGTCAAACACACGCTTTGCCATTACATGACCCTGGCAGGAGAAAACCTCTTATGAGATAGTGTTACCAGTAAGGACGAGTCCAGCTTCAGCCCTCTGGGTTTCCCATCCCAAGCTCACCGTGGCCTGGTTGAGGACAATGACATGGATGCCTCGGCCCTGTTCTCGGGCCTCATCCTCTAGCACCTATAGAGCAGCAGAAACAAAATCCAGCTAGTCACCCTGGCATTCATGGTGACTCTGTCTTACAAGCACGAAACATTCCAGCCTGCCTGTACTGTCACTGTTTACAGTTCTAACTCAGACTGAAGGCCAGGCGCCTCTCCCAGAAAGCCCCCACGGTACCCTCATCAGAAAAGATCACATCTTTCTACAATCTTCCTTTTAACACTTCCAAGGCACCTAGAGTCCTGGACTGTCTTTGCTTAACTCTGAAGATCCCATCATCCTCTACCAGTAAGGCTCTCTAGGAAGAGCAAGTCCCATTACCTCTAGAGCTCCAAGTACCTGGGGCAAGGCAGAAGCCAAAGAGACTAGGAAGTGGTTACATAATAAGTAATCTGGGGAGTTAGTGGCCTGCTGAAACTCCTGATCACTTAGGAGACTCTGTCACACAGACATTCCATATACCTTTTACTTAATCCTAATAAGCAGAAACCATCAGCCAGACAGGGCTTCAGGGCCCAGTCCGCAGCGGACTGAAGATGCTGGTCCACTCACCGTGGTGCCGTCCACTGCCACGTAGACTTTGCTTCTACTTGAGTAGACTTCCACATCCAGGACACGCCGGGGACTGCTGCCTCTGCGCCGAGGGGATTCCAAGTGTCCTAGGGCCTCATCTGGAGAAGGAGTTGGTATAACAGGCATGGGTAACATCTCACTAGCAGTTGTACCCTGTAGGATCTGCACGCCCCTCTGCCACGAGACCCCAGGACCCCCGCCCCACCAACCATAGTCTTGCTCTGGTTCCGAGTCTTCATTGGCTTCATTGATCGCTCTCCGAGTGTCTAGGATCAACTTGATGTTGACAATGACAGTCACCAGCAGGAAAAGCACAGCCCCTGTCTGAGTGGAAAGATGGGGTGACTGAAGCACACCCCATCCAGATCATAGAGGTTTTCTGAAAGTTTGACCCTGGCTGTAGAGGACACAGGGATAAAGAACCTGGGACCCGTCTCTCTTCTTCTTGGTTCTCAATCAGGACACAGGTTTGTGGCCATCTCCTGAAGAACTTTCCCATCCGGGCCCTCTTACCCAGAGCTCTTGTAGTTTTCCATTTGAGTCCTTGTCTTCCTTGCTCCCCTCCATAACTAGTTCCGAGAGATGGGTTTAGGACCCGAGAACCACAGTGGAGAATCTGAAGACACTGAACCTGGGCCACACTACCTGACGGTTGTGTGTCAGGGCAAAGCCTTCCTGACAGACTCGTTGTTTCTACTGGATACCTAGGAGGTCAGACTTGGGTTCTGATTCCAGAATCCTGGGTCTTAACCACTGCCTGAGAAGGATGTGACATACAAAGGTTTCCCCTCTCGGAATCTGCTGCCTCTTCCTGATGGCCAAGGTAGTAGGCCACAGTCAATTGCTAGGGTCAAGTTAGGAGGCCAGCTTTCCTAACATGTGGGACCTCATTTACCTGACAGAATCTCCGCAGGGCCCGGTGGTTTGTCAGTTTATACTTCCAGGTAAGATACCAGCTCCGTTTCTTCCTAGCCCCAAAGGGCTTGATGGGGGGACTAGGCTTCCAGTCATCCATACTGGATTAGGGAGTCACCCCTGTCCCGGCCAGGTCCATGACTTCAGGAATCTGAGGGGACCGTGGAGTCACATGGAGTAAGACGCTTCCCCCAAAGCCTAAAGCCTTCTGGAAGGATGAGGAGTTCTTAGCAACACTTCTCTCAACAAGCTGCTGAGCTGTGTGACCTAGGCAACGTGGCTCAATTTCTCTGGGTCTGACTAGAAAATCTTTTAGAGGAACTGGATCACCTGAAAATTCCCTAGGGCTGGAGGAACTAAGTCCAGGCTAAGGGCCTCAGAGGTGCAGGCCAGAAACTCAACTATCCGGATTCACCAGTCCTTACAAGGAGCAAATCCCAGTTCTTTCCTGTCCCGGGGTGGACGAGTTTACAGCGACCTCCCGCACCCTAATCCTCCACCCTCGCCCCATCCCATCTGGCTCAGCTCCTCTCCTCCCAGGGTTCAGGGACGCCGGAAGGTTCGGAAAACCCACCCAGCCCGCGCCAGCCCTCTGGGACCCGCACCGAGAGGCACTCACGGCTCAGGGGCCCCGGGGCCCACTCGGGCCCGCACAGTTCGGCCCCGCGCGCCGCGGCCTCCGCGGCCTCCGCCTCCTCCATGCCGCTCGCGCCCCGCCCCGGCCCAGCCGGCCCGCCCCGCCGCTTCCGCCGCCGCCGCCGCGGGGTGAGAGGGCGTCGGGCGGCGCTTAGGGCGGCTGCCAGGGCCGGCGTCTGAGGCGTGCGAGGAGTTCCCGCTTGCACAGCCTCTCCTGCAGGGTCGCAGCCGGGCGCCAGTGGGTCTGGGGCGAGAGCAGATCCCCGCACCGCGGAGCCGTGAGCGAGCGGCTTCCCGGGGCTTTGGGCCAGTTTCCTGGGCGCTTCGGGATTAGAGGGCTGCAGCATTAGGCCTGCGTGGCCCAGCCCTGCAAGGATGCTTCCAGGCTGAGGAGGAGGAGAGGATTGCAAACCTGCTCCACTACTGTTCAGTGCGCTTATGTTACCTCGGTTCCATAAACCGTGAATGATAGGCGCCGTGATTATCCGAATATTTTGTTTTTTGTTTGTTTGTTTTTAGTTTTTCGTGGGGTTTTTTTTTTGGTTTGTTTGTTTGTTTGTTTTTCGAGACAGGGTTTTTTTGTGTTTCCTTTGCTATCCCTGGAACTCACTCCGTTGACAAGAGATTCTCCTGCCTCTGCCTCCTGAGTGCAGGGTTTAAAGACTTGCATTGCTATTGCCCGGCTCTCCTGAGCGCTGGGATTAAAGATTTGGCGCCGCTACCGTCCGATTCTTTAAAAAAACAAATAAAAAACCCTAAAAATTGTTTTTTCTTAAGATTTACTTATTTATTTACTGTGTATACAACATTCTGCCTCCATGTATGCCCACACGCTAGAAGAGGGTGCCAGATCTCATTACAGATGGTTGTGAGCCACCATGTGGTTGCTGGGAATTGAACTCATGACCTCTGGAAGAGCAGCCAGTGCTCTTAACCACTGAGCCATCTCTCCAGCCCTCTAAAAATTATTTTTAATTATGTCAATGTGTGTGCCCCTTGTGGAGACCAGAGCTACTACTATCTGATAGCCCTGGAGCAGGAGTTAAAGAAATTTGTGAGCTTGCCTGTCATGCTGTGAAGGTAACTGCCTCTCTAAGAACAGCAAGTGTGCTTAACCATGGAGCCATCTCCAACCCCTGAGTAGTCCTTTTTTGAGGGAGCAGGAAGTTGAGATAGAGTCTTTCCATATTGCCCTCCCTATGTGTAAACCAGGCTGGACTTGAGCTCACAGAAGTCCATCGCTGTTACAGAACATTCCTTTACACTGTGTGAAGATGTGCCATTGTGGTTGGTCTAATAAAGAGCTGAATGGCCATTAGCTAGGCAGGAAGAGGTTAGGCAGGACCTATGAGGACAGGGAGGACTCAGAGAGAAAGAGAGGCAGAGTCACCAGCCACATGTGGAGGAAGCAGGATGGGCAGTTCAGAGTAAAGGGAATGAACATAGATTAAAAAATATGGGTTAAGGGCTGGAGCGATGGCTCTGTGATTAAGAGCACTGGCTGCTCTTCCAGAGGACCCAGGTTCAATTCTCAGCACCCACATGGCAGTCCATACCTGTCAGTAACTCCAGTTCCAGCGCTTCAGACACGCATGCAGGCAAAAAACCAATTAACATTAAATAAAAATAAATTATCAAAAAATATGGGTTAATAAGAACTTGTTAGGAATAAGCCTAAGCTAAGGCAGAATTTTCAAGATGATAAGCCTCTGTGTTGTATTTGGGAGCTGGCTGGTGAGACAGAAAGACTCATTACACATCTGCCTCTGCCTCTCAAGTACTGTATTAAAGGAATGCACCTTTGATTTTTTTTTTTTGACTCTCCAAATTCCACCTGCCTCCTGCATGGAGGGATGGTATCTTTCAACATGCTAACAGTGTCGGGTTAGTATGGTGTTGTGCCTTCCCTCCTACAGAGGGGACGGAAGAAGAATCTTCAGTTTGAGTCAAGTCGGTTTTCATAGCAAGATGCTAAGAGCTCCCCATGGTAATCCACTTCTGCACTTCCAGCATTCAGGAGGCTGAGGCAGGAGGATCCCCATAGATTCCAGGCCAACTTGGTCTACAAAGTGAGTTCCAGGACAGCCAAGATTATAAAGTGAAACCTGCTCTCAGAAACAAAATTAGTTTGGTGGGTTTTTCCTTATTTAAAAACAAGCAAGCAGACGTTTTCTCACCGGTTTCTGACCCTTTTCTGTTCTCATTTATTCTTCATAGGCGATCTTATCCACTCGTGATCTCTATTATTGTCCTGTTAGGAACTAATCTTTTTGTACACTGTGAAGATGTGTCTTTACCAAGACGCCTTCTCATTGGTTTAATAAAAGGTTGACTGCTCAACAGCTAGGCAGGAAGAGGTTAGGTGAGAAAGCCAAAGTAAGAGGATGCTGGGAATAAAGGTGGAGTCTCAGGAGTTGCCAGCCAGAAACAGAGGAAGCAGGAAAGCAACATGGGCAGAATAAAAGTAATAAAGACATGAGGAAGAAAATAATTTTTTAAAATGGATTGGCTTAAGATATAAGAGCTAGTGGAACAAGCCTGAGCTATTGGCCAAGCTTTTGTAATTAATAATAAGTCTCTGTGTGGTTATTTGGGAGCTGGCAGTCCCAACAAGAAATTCCACCTATATTGTCCAGTGTCACAAACTCACAAGTGCAGTCCTCATTTCTCTCCTGAGCTTTAGCTCCTATGTCTACCTGCTTGCTGCATCTCTCCATAGAACCCACAGTTCCACAGCTACTGTACTGGTCATATCCATTTGTTCTCAGATTCTTTTAGGTTCCCTTGTTTGGTAAATTGCATCAGGCCATATAGCTGGGACTCACCTTGTCTTTTTGCAGTGATGTTAGTTGTAATCAACTTTCATGATAGTTGAAATAATTTGTGTTTTTTAAACAATATTAAATACCATTTGAAATGAATGAATTATTCAGTTACCCAATTCTTTCAGTGGCACCTGTTGTGATCAAATTCTAACAAGCCACTTCTGGTACTTTCAGTTGTTTGTTTGTTTGTTTTGTTTTGTTTTTTGGTCTCTAGCTAGTCTCCTTGACTCAGAGTTTTACTTCTCCAGTTTTCCTTGCTCCTTGAAAATTCCAGAGTAAGGTGGGGCTGTGGCTGTGCAGACCTTTAATCCCAGAATTTGGGTAGAAGAGGCTGGCAGGTCTCTGAGTTCAAGGCCAGCCTGGTTTACAGAGTGAAATCCAGGATAGCTAAGGTCACACAGAGAGAAACATTGAGAGCTCAAATATCATCTCCATCTAAAAGCACAAAGCAGAGAGAACTAACTGGGAATGACTTGGCCATTTTGAAACCCTAAGGCTGACCCCCAATGACACACCTCCTCTAAGGTCACACCTCTTAATCCTTCCCAAATACTTCCACTAATTGAGAACCAATATTTCAAATATATGAACCTATGGGGATCATTCTTATTTAAGCCTCCACAAAAATCATGGGTCAAGTAATACTAAGGAGAGGTGAGTTATGATGGTATATACTTGTGATTCCTGACACTTGGGAGTAACAAGCAGGATCAAGTTCAAGGTCCTCCTCAGCTCTGCAACCTGGGCCATATGAGACTGTGTCTTAAAGAAAGTCCATATATTTGAGCCTGGTTCAGTGGCATAAATCTTTAATCTGAGCACTAGGGAGGCATAAGCAGACAGATCATTGAGTTCAAGGCCTCAAAAAGAAATCCATATATTCATAAGAAGTCAGTATATAATACTTAAATTTAGCCAAATGGGGTTGCACACCTTTGATCTCAGCACTTGGGGGACAGAGGCAGGCCCATTTCTGAGTTTGAGGCCAGCCTAGTCTACAAAGTGAGTTGCAGGACAGTCAGTGATACACAGAGAAACCCTGTGTAAAACCAAAATAATAATAATAAATAAATGTAGAATGAGTGGTAGAAGATAGTTTAGAATTATGGATGGTTGAACCAGAGAGACGGCTTAACAGTTAGGAGTACAGATTGCTCTTACAGTAGGATCTAAATTCAGTTACCAACACCTGTATTGGATGGCTCACTATTGACAGTAACTACAACTCCAGGGGATCCAAGGCCCTCTTCTGACCTCAGGGGGAATCTGTACTTATGTGTATATTTCCACACAAAGACACATACATGTAGGAAATTAATAAGTAGAATCTAGAATTATGAGTAGTTAAATACACACACACTACAAACAACAAACTGAGAGTGGGCTGCCTTTGGGAAGTGGGCCCCCAGGTCTGAAAGAGCAGAGGGAAGGGGCGCATTTCATTGTAAATATTCCCGTAATGCCGGGACAAAACAGTTTTTCATGGCCACTCCTTACCTGTAGAATTAAGTCCAAACAGCTTATAAATATACCCTTGTTACTACTCAGTGTGGTCCTCAGAGCAGGAGCATGCCATCCCCTGTAGCATCCTAGAAATGCGGACTCTTGGGGCTGGAGATGGCTCAGCAGGTAATAACACATAACTGCTCTGAGAGAGGACCTCGGTTCAGTTCCCAGCACCCGTTTTGCACAGCTCACAACTGCTACATCCAGTTCCCAGGGATCTGATCCGATGATGCCCTGCTGTGGCCTCTAGGCACCTGTACTCCTGTGCATATACTCAACTTATGTGAACATGTACATCTAAGTAAAAGGTTTTTATGAGCCGGGCGGTGGTGGCGCACGCCTTTAATCCCAGCACTCGGGAGGCAGAGGCAGGTGGATCTCTGTGAGTTCAAGGCCAGCCTGGTCTACAAGAGCTAGTTCCAGGACAGGAACCAAAAGCTATGGAGAAACCCTGTCTCGAAAAATCAAAAAAAAAATAAATAAATAAATCTTTTGAATAGGACTTTAATCCCTGTACTGTTGAGGCAGTGGTAAGTACATCTCTGTGAGTTTCAAGGCCACCTACCTTACATAGCAAGTTCCTGGCCAGATAGAACCAGCAAGACCCTTTCTGCCCCTCATTCTTCTCAAAAAAGGGCAATGCAGTATCTAAGGCCCTAACTACAAGAGGTCTTCAGACTTCTGATGACCCATATTTAGTTAAGTATAAGAAGCACCTCTTTTTTTTTTTTTTTTTTTTGCAAGACCCTGTAAGCGCAAGAGCAAGACCGTGGGGGATCCCTTGAATTTTAATAATGGTTTCTTCTCAATGGCCAGGGGAATTGCCCTTCTATTACTCCTTCAGTCTGATTTCTGGGCACTGGGAGGTGTCTGTGAGCTGGGCAGCTATATTCTAACTCCTGTAACCGACACAGTTATTAGCAGAAAGACTTCCAAACCCTCTGCAGCCCTGTTAATTCTGACTGAGGCTGTGTACTTTTCATTCAGCAAACATCTTTTTAGCTGTCTGCTGTGCGTTTAGCTGGCGTCAACGTAATGAGAAGGCACTGAGCTTCCTTTGAGGTCTTCAGTTCCAAATCCAGTAGCATGCCATCCACGGCTAGAAGTTGTGTGCGCAACACTCGGTATCTTTCTCTACCCGACTGCGCGGCTTTTCTGAGCGTTACGGCGCCCTCCTCCTGCCCCCAGCGCGGCGCAGGCGGGGACCCACCGGTTTCGCTCCGCGTTCGCGGCAGAGAAGGGAGGACTCTAGGGAACTGGACCTCCGCGTCTGGTCGCCCAGCCCTATTTTGGCTTGGGCCCACATGGAGGGGACTGCAGAGTCCCAGACGCCTGACTTGCGGGACGTGGAGGGCAAGGTGGGCAGGAAGACCCCGGAAGGGCTGCTCCGCGGGCTGCGAGGCGAGTGGGAGCTGGGAACCTCTGGGGACCTGCTGCTCCCTGGGGCACCCAGCACCGGCCACAGCCTGGGGGACAAGATCATGGCGCTGAGGATGGAGCTGGTGAGTGTGGGTGCTATAGGCCACGGGGACAGGGACGGGGTCCTCAGCATAAGGCCATTTGTAGGGATAGGCTCAGGTTCCCGGAGTTAGGCTACAGAAGAGGGAGGAGGGTCCCTCCTAGATCAATCCATATACCCTAGGTTGAAAGTGGAGAGAAGTGACGTCTCATTGCATGACCTCTCACTCCCAAGGGTGAGTGAAGGGTTGAGAGTGCCTGGGAACTGGTGTAGGAGGCACAGCTCTTGGAACTTTTCCCTGCCCAATAATCGGGAGGAGGGAGGCCAGGGCTAAGTAGTACAAAAAACTTAGTTCAGTGCAAATTCTTCCCATCAGCATCCGGGGCCGTCAATTTCCTAATACCCCATTATAAGACAACTGTTTTCTATCCACTCCTTTGGCAAACTGGGGAAAGGTTTCATTCCTAAGGCCCCAGGGTGTTTTGAAACTGCCTGCATTAGGGGCACACTAAAAACATGTCTCTTTCCTAAGCATCGCACCAGCATGGTATTAAACATTCAAAGACCTTAACAGAGTCAGCAACAGAGTAGCAACACACAGTTCGAGTTGGTCCTTCACCCGGGATTCAGTCTCCTTTCAGACTCTTGGGGGGAGGGGAGGAAACAGCAGCACCCCGCCTTCCCTGGAGCTGTTGGTCCAGATTCTGAGCCAAAAGGGCAGCTGGGCCCCAGCGGGCTCCCCCAGGGCCCTGGTTCCGGTGAAACAGATGAATTACACCTGCCGCCACTCTGCAGCAAGGTTCTGAGGAACTGAGGAATTGCCAGCTCCTCCTGGGCTCAGAACCAGAAGCTGTGACGATGCCAGTTAATAGGTCTTCCTGGGGCCCCACTGTGTGCCCAACCTTGTGTAGAGCAGATCTGGAAGGGTGGAAGGAGAGACATGGTCTACTTCTAAGGCCAGCCCAGGGCTCTCGTTCTATGCTAAGAGAGCCTCCTGGGATGAGGATCAGAGAGGATCCCAGGGGGCAGAATATGAAGGCCAAGTGTGTGCTTGGTCTTGAAGGTTAGTTGAATGCCAAATTCTCCAGAGCAGGGCTTACTGTACTTACCTCTGAATGCGAACTGTTCAAGGCATAGCGAAAGCCTACCTACTTTGTCCTTTGAAAACTACGTTGTTTTGTTTCGGTGTTTTGAGTCTGTGTAGCTCAGGCTGACCCCCAAACACATATTCCTCATGTCTCACTCAGTCTCTTGAGTTCCGGGATTATGAGCATGTGCCACCATACCCAGCTAGAAATTAAATTATACTGGGAATATAAGCCATGTATCAGTGCCCAGCGTGATACATGATATTTTTCTCTTTAAAGAAATTTAAGAAAATTGATGTGCAGGAATATTTGCCTGCGTGAATGTGTGTGTAGCACGTGCATGCCTGTTGCCCATGGAGGTTAGAGAGCATCAAATCCCTTGGAATTGGAGTTACGGATGGTTCTGAGCCACTGTGTGGGTGCTGGGAACCTAACCTGGATCCTCTGCAAGAACCAGCGCTCCTGACTTCTAAGCTGTCTCTCCTGTGCCACCCCCCCCCCCAGGTGCTGAACCTAGGGCTTTGCATACACAGGGCGAGTGCTGTGCAGCTGAGCTGTACCGCTCTTCCTCCTTGCTACCCCCTCGTGCTCAGCTAGAGGAGCGCTATTTTATATATGAACTGAAGCAGTTGCCCACGGTCGCTCATAAAGTAAAGTCAAGATTTGAGCCCAGATCATTTGACCACATTGATCATGAAAACCTGTTTTGTGCCGACACTTTAAACACATTTCAAGTCATTGAAATGAGAAAAGTTTCAAATGTTCGTGGGCTTGCTTCTCATGCAGGAAATCTGGAGGCAGGCCTAACCTCTGACTCTCATTCTTTAGAAACTCTAGGGAAGTATATTTGTTTTTTTTTAATATTTATTTATTTATTTATTTGGGTTTTTTTTTTTCGAGACAGGGTTTCTCTGTAGCTTTGGTGCCTGTCCCAGAACTAGCTCTTGTAGACCAGGCTGGCCTCGAACTCCCAGAGATCCGCCTGCCTCTGCCTCCCAAGTGCTGGAATTAAAGGTGTGCGCCACCACCGTCTGGCATTATTTATTTATTATTGACAGTGTTCTGTCTGCATGTTTGCCCGAGAGGGCACCAGATCTCATTATAGGCAGTTGTGAGTCACCATTTGGTTGCTGGGAATTGAACTCAGGACCACTGGAAAAGCAATCAGTGCTCTTAACCTCTGAGCCATCTCTCCAGCACCATAATTCCTTGCTTTAACTTTTGGTCTATCTGATCTAGGGTCTGAGGTTTTCCATGAACAGTGCTTTGGAGACTGGAAGAGGGAAAAGATCCATGTCAGGCTTCTCTCTCCCTCCTCAGTCCAGGAGAGCATTGATTTCTTCCTGTACTCTGTTCCAACCACGGTTTACTGAAGCACAAGGGCGGAGCAGGAGATTTGAGGCCAGGAAGACTGAACTGACCAAAGCCATCGAAGGTCTGTCCTTCAGTTGCCCCCTCTCTCTGCTCTCCTCAGTAGGAGCAGAGGCTTGCCCTTCAGGCCAAGGTCAGTGCTACTTTTAGCTTTCTACTCTCGTGTTGTTCCCTAGTCTGAAGCTGAGTGAGGGAAGAGCCAGTCTGAGATGTGTGGGAATGGCAAGCAATGGCAACCCCTCCATCTACCCAAAGAGGTGTTGCTATGAGAAGCCACCTCCACGCGCAGTTGGTGAGAAAACATTAGTCAAGGATGGTGGAAAGGAATGAGTTCAAACCTTGTCTCCACTTCTGATGTATTGTGTGGTCTTAAGGAGGGTCCTGTCTCTTCCTTGTCCTTATGGTTTTTTGTCCTTTGATGGAGGAAATAAGGGAGTAATTGTGGAACTAGACAACTGTTAAGGACTTCTATTTTAGTGACAATAGTTAATCCCAACAGTCAGTTACCAGGGATCTAGAAATGGGTCTTCAGGCTTTTAACCTGAGACCTAATTTGGGTTGAGCAAAGAGGGAGCCCTGCCCAGGACACCTGGGCTGGGCAGAATCTGATCTACATAGGGGGAGGAAAAGGGAGCCTCCAGGGGAAAGCATTGGGTGGCCTCTATTTATCTTCTGCTCTGTTTCCAAAGAGATGGCATGAAATGAGTGTTTCTTTTTCTGGTGAGAAAGCCTTTTGCTTCTATTCTGGGGGGATGATGTTGTCACAGTCAGGGAATCCCACTGTCGCAGGATTAAAGAATCTGGTGCTCCCATTGGTTTCCTAAGCAACACAGTAAACTCAGCCCCTTGAGAATCACAGAGCTGAACGAAAGGTGCTCGGTGCAACCTTAGGCAGAAAACCTGCAATGAGTTGGGCGGGAACTGCTCTGAGGGAGTTGATGACCTGGGATGGGGAAGGAGGAGACAGACTGGGGCTTGTGCAGGAAGAGAAATTCTGTGGGGAGCTAGACATGGAGAGTGCTTGCTTGCCTTGTATGCAAAAAGCCCTGAGTTGAATCTTAAGAACTACATAAAAATTGGGTGTGGTGTGACATGGCTGTAATCCTAGCACACAGGTGAGGCAGCAGGATCAGAAGTTCAAGAAAAAAAAATGCTGCTGGGCCTGCCACCCAGAAGAGCTGACCTGGAGTGATGTGGTATCAAATGTCCTCCATTTAGAATCAGAGGACGGTACATCCTCTGGCTGGAATGCTTCTCCCCACTGGTCAAGTCCATGTCTCTCAAGCTCATGTCTCTCGTCTAGGTTTGGGTTAAGGCTCTCCAGGTACACACAAGCCTCTGAAGCATTGTTTTCTCTACCATTTGCCACATGGAATGAAAAATATATAGCTTTATTACTTTTCTTCTGTGTTCGAGTGTTTTCAATGTTTATGTGTATGTGTGGACTACACGCGTGACTGATGCCTGCAGAGGTCATAAGAGGGCTTCATATCCCCTGGAACTGGAGTTAAGGATCGTTATTAGCTTACCACGTGGGTGCTGGGAATCGAACCCTGGTCTTCAAGAAGTGAAGCCATTCATTGTGGCACACACCTTTAATCCTAGCACTGGGGAGGCAGAGGCAGGTGCTCTGCTAAGTCATCTTGCTGGCCCTCAAAGTCCTTTTTAAAAATATCTTTTTTTTTTCCTTAGCATAGCCAGATGGTGGTGGCACATGCCTTTAATCCCAGCACTTGGGAGGCAGAGGCTGAGATAGGGTTTTTCTGTTTAACAGTCCTGGCTGTCCTGGAACTCGCTTTGTAGATCAGGCTGAACTCTAACTCACTGAGATCCACCTGTCTATGCCTCCCAAGAGCTGGTATTAAAGGTGTGAGCCACCACCAGCTGACTAAAATATCTTTTTATTATGAGACAAAACAATTATCTGGAATGTGCTTGAATTTGCAATCCTGCCTTCACCTCTTCATTAGCTGGGATTACAAATTTGTGCCACCAGGCCTATTTCTATATGAATGTATTAATTTGGTTAAAAGTTTAAATAAGGGTTGGAGAGATGGCTCAATGGTTAAGGGCACTGGCTGCTCTTCCAGAGTTCCTGAGTTCAATTCCCAGCAACCACATGGTGGCTCACACCCATCTGTAATGAGATCTGGTGCCCTCTTCTGGTCTGGCATGCAGACATACATGCAGACAGAACAAAATAAATATTTAAAAAATGTTAAACTAAATAAATCTAAATTTACAAGCAATAATATACCAGGACTCAGGAGAGATGGACAAGGGTCATAATATAACAGGCATCTACTGATATGTTTATTCTCTCTGAACACTGCAAAACGTAGGGGCAGGTTCAGACTTGTGCTTGAGAAAGGTTAACTCAGTACACTTGAGGTGGGAGGGACCTCTGGAGGTTACACTGTAGTTCACACTTCTGGAAGACTAAAGGGAAACTAAAGGCCCCAAATCCCCAGCATTGGGATTCTGACCCTGAGCTCTACCTAGCCCTTCTCCCCATTGGGCCTGGTCACCAAGGGAACCAAGTTAGCACCCTCTTGATTCCTTAATTCCCATTTCCTTTTGGCCCAAACTGTTTCCCAGCTGACACCTTAGGAGAGCTAGCCTTTGGTTTCTAAGTTACACTGGTGAGTCTAGATTGGTAGAATAGTTTACTGTTGTTTAACTCTGGCACAGTGGCTGTGCCTTAACCTACTGCTACTTCAGCCAGCAATTGCAGCTCCACAGTTACTGGCCTGCTACTCAGGCCACAGCCTGATGTCCCACCAGGCTCTGTGGCTACCGCTAAAGGTAACCTTAACTAAATCTCTATCATTCTCCTTATAAATAAAACTCAAGATTCGAAGACTGGGGTGAAAACCTTTTAACTCAGAGAGACTGGGTCACAACGACCTAACCTTTTTTTACTGGTGTCTCCAAAAGACCCATGCTTCCACTCTGACAAACCATAAAAAACTGGGCCACTCCAAATCCCTCCCTACTACTTCCTGTGTCTCTCTGTCTCTCCAGGATGCCCTCTGATGCTCTGTGATTACTTTCTGTCAACTAGATGCTAACTCAGTCTCCTGACCCAAGGTTAATTTTATTTAATCAGCGCAAATGAAAATTCAGGGTTCACAGTATGACGGAATATACCCCAACAGCTTACCTTGAATAGGAAGTTTGAAGCCCAGTAGAGTGGATTTTGGATTCGTGTGTGTGTGTGTGGTGTGTGTGTTTGCGCACGTGCTCGCATGCATGTGTGTGTTGTGTTGGAGACTGGATGTGCTCTGCATTAACCCTAACTCTGGATTTGTTAGTTTTGTGTTTGTTTTGTTTTTCTTCAGTGAAGAGTTTTACTGAGATAAAGGAAATGGGGGAAGGAAGAGAATGGGATAGAGAGACTGAGAAAGACAGAGAGAAGCCGGGAGAAGAGAAAGAAGAGAGACAGTGATTTACTAGTTCTTACACTAGCCTCAAACGCCTTTAAAGTTTTAAAAGTATTTATTTTTATTCATGTGTTTATGCATGTTTGTGTGTATCAAGGTCAGAAGAGGGGACTGGATTTTTTGGAGCTGTAGTTTAGAGGAGGCTGTGAGCCACCTCATATGGAACCAAGCTCCAGCCCTCTGCAAGGCTTAACCATGAGTCATCTCTCTGGCCTCTGGCCTCAAACTCTTGTTCCTCCTACCTCAGCCTCTTTATTTTGTCCATTTTTTAAAAAAATATTTATTTATTAATTATGTATACAATATTCTTTCTTTTTTTAATATTTATTTATTTGTTATGTATACAATATTTTGTCTGCCTGTAGGCTAGAAGAGGGCACCAGACCTCATTACAGATGGTTGTGAGCCACCATGTGGTTGCTGGGAATTGAACTCAGGACCTCTGGAAGAGCAGGCAATGCTCTTAATCACTGAGCCATCTCTCCAGCCCTACAATATTCTTTCTGCGTGTATGCCTGAAGGCCAGAAGAAGGCACCAGACCTCATTTCAGATGGTTGTGAGCCACCATGTGGTTGCTGGGAATTGAACTCAGGACCTTTGGAAGAGCAGGCAATGCTCTTAACCGCTGAGCCATCTCTCCAGCCCCCTTGTTTTGTTTCTTGAGACAGGGTTTCATTGTGTAGCCCTGGCTGTCCTGGAACCAGGCTGCCTGCCTCTGCCTCCCAAGTGTTTCCTCTGCTTCTTAGGTGCTAGATCATCACAACCAGTTTTGTTTTATTTTCTTTCATTAATTTTAAAACAGGGTCTCACGAAGCCCAGGCTGGTCTTGAACTGCTGACATAGCTGAGAATGACCTAGAACTTCTGATCCTCCTGCTTCCATCTCCTGAGTGCTTGGATTACAAAACTACATCACTACACCTACTTTACTGGGTGCTAAGGAACCCAGAGCTTAGTGCCTGCTAGGCAAGTGTTCTCCCCACTGAGCTGTGTCTGCAGCCCCCGAGCCTCATATTTTAATATTTAAGTACGTGCCTGACAGCATTTCAGGAACCCTTGCTCCCGGGCTATGAAGTGGGTGATGGCTTGCTTATTTATTTATTTATTGTTTGTTTGTTTGAGATAGGGTTTCTCTGTGTAACCCTGGTTTGGCTGTCCTAGAACTCACTCTGTAGAATAGGCTGGTCTCGAACTCACAGAGATCCATCTGTCTTTGCCTCCCAAGTGATGGGATTAAAGGTGTGTGCCACCTCCACCTGGCTGTCTGTCCAGGTTTACTAAAACTGACACGTATGGCCGGGCGATGGTGGCGCACGCCTTTAATCCCAGCACTCGGGAGGCAGAGGCAGGCGGATTTCTGTGAGTTCGAGACCAGCCTGGTCTACAGAGCTAGTTCCAGGACAGGCTCCAAAGCCACAGAGAAACCCTGTCTCGAAAAACAAAAAAAAAAACAAAACCAAAAACATAAAACTGACACGTAGCTGACTGGACCGCAAGGCCAGGGAAACACCTGGGAAACTCACAGCTTAGAACTGGGAACTAATTTCTCTTCTCACTTCTTCAGGCTTACCTTCGAGCTATCGATGTGAAGATCCTGCAGCAGCTGGTGACCCTGAACGAGGGCATCGAGGCAGTTCGTTGGCTGTTGGAGGAGCGGGGAACACTGACCAGCCATTGCAGCAGTCTCACCAGCAGCCAGTATAGCCTGACAGGTGGAAGCCCAGGCCGCTCAAGGCGGGGCAGTTGGGACAGCCTGCCAGATACCAGCTCAACTGACCGGCTGGATAGTGTCTCTATTGGCAGTTTCTTGGACACTGTGGCCCCCAAAGAGCTGGATGAACAAGGACCCCCTGGGCCTTCCTGTCCTGAGATTGACTGGGCAAAGGTTATACCCAGTGAAGCCAGGACTGAGGTGGATGTAACATCCACCAAGCTAGGGAGCTTAACGGCTCCTTGGAAGCTCCCAGGAGACGAGCTGCAAGGTGGACCACCTGAGCTATCAGAGGATGACAATGTTAAGCAGGGCTTTGAGGCTCACTGGTTCTGGGGACAGTGCCAGGATGATGTGACCTTCTTGTAAAAACTTCCCTACTTATTTGTGCTTCGTGGCTCTTTCAGCTTGTGGCCCAAGTCTCTCTCAGTTTTCCCTCAACCTCCGACTAGACAGAAGCTATACTGAAATCACTTACCACAGAAGCCTGGCTTCTCTCTCTGCTCCCTGGGGAGCCTTTGCATTTATCCCTCAATTATTGGGTCCCTGGAGCTATTTCCATAGAGATATTGACTCTAGAGAACTAGCCGGTGGCTCCTGATGTAAGGGTATCCCACATCCTTCCCCAGTGAGGTGAAGGTTTATGAAATTAGGGCTTCTAGGACATCACTGAAGAAGAGATGGGGGAAATAATCTCCTCATCCAAACCCTGGGAGGCTGGGATGCCTCATAAAAGATGGAGAATTGGGGAAGGGCGTTCAGGACCAAACCTCCATGGATTGGCTCTCCTCCATGCCTTTGGAGTTGGGAGAGGAACCCTTTGCTGTCTGCTGAGTGATGTCATTTCCTTTCATGGTACAGGGAAGAGTGCTTCCTCTATAGCAGTCCTGGTTGGTGTGTCATAGGCCTGTATGGAGGGTTCCTGAGTCCCTGTTGTCCTGCCATTGCCTCCTGTGAGAGGAAACACATCACTCTTGCTGCAGATGTCTGTGCTGCTTTTATCTGGTTCTTCCTTTTCAAACATGGTGTTTTCACCCCTGTTTGGTGCTGTAATGATATTCTTACCGGGTAGTGAGAAACTCAGAGGCTTCCACCTCGGCTCTCAAATCTGCTTAGCTCAGTTTCCTGGAGACCCTTTCTGGCCCTGGCCCTGGCCCTGTTTCTTACCTCCAGATCCATCTGCCAGGAGTTTAGCTTGAGCATCTTCACGTCTCAGTGTCCTCTTTTGGCCTCTGCATTTTTATGTGCCTCTCGTCCCATTGTTGTTTGGAAATAAGGAGAGTGAATTCTCAAGGTTCTGGGGACACTCTCAGATGGCGGGATGATCTTGTCATCTCTGACTCTGCTCACCCTCCCCTCATCCTGGCCAGCTTCCACCATTTGATCATAAGAATGCCTTTCTCAAGTTGAAACACAAGGAATCCCCTTGTTTGAGCTACAGTGTGGGGGTGTGGCAGGAAAAGACAGAGGCCCTGTGGTTCCTGGGCCTCATTGCGGGGAATAGACTGGAAAGTACTTTAGGGCAAGCCTGTGACTCCTGGACTTGAGGGGTAATTGGTGCTGCTGGATCCCAAGACCCTAGCTAAGTACACTGGTGAAGAAATTCAGGGAAATCGCCATTCTGGGCCTCAAGGAAAGGGCAGGCTCAGAGATTGTGCCCTCTCTCCTGTCTCCCCAGCCCAAACACCTCAATAGTTTCATAGCCACCAAATCCTACAGCAGTTCGGCCTCTGGCTTTCCTATCTATAGACCTCTCCTCCCATGCCCTCAAAGTGATTGCTATGTCTACAGTGACCTCAGATTCTTTTCCACTGTAGCTGGACTTCCTCACTGTGCCCCATAGTTCTGGGACTCCTACTTTCTTTTCCTCAGACTGGAATTTCAGATGCCTTGTCTCATTCCACACTCTGAGCCATCTATAGTGTTCCCTGGACAACCAACCACCTTTCCTCATTGAAGATACTGTATTCTGTTTCTGAGTTCCATTTCATCAGCTATAAATTTAGGAGCTGAAGAGGTTGCCTGCCTCCTTGTGGCCATTAGGCAACATTGCTGGAGTTGCTGGGTGAAATCTCCAAGTTTAAATGGAATTCGATCTAGCCTTTTGAGAGGTGGCATAGATTTGCCCAGTTCTGCCTGTTGTGAAACTGTAGCAATAGCCTTGGTAGAGAACCTACTGCCCGGCCTGCAAACCACCTCCATCTGTAGTCACACTGCCCGGCCTGCAAACCACCTCCGTCTGTAGTCACACTGCCCGGCCTGCAAACCACCTCCGTCTGTAGTCACACTGCCCGGCCTGCAAACCACCTCCGTCTGTAGTCACACTGCCCGGCCTGCAAACCACCTCCATCTGTAGTCACACTGCCCGGCCTGCAAACCACCTCCGTCTGTAGTCACACTGCCCGGCCTGCAAACCACCTCCATCTGTAGTCACACTGCCCGGCCTACAAACCACCTCCGTCTGTAGTCACACTGCCCGGCCTGCAAACCACCTCCGTCTGTAGTCACACTGCCCGGCCTGCAAACCACCTCCATCTGAGTCACACTGCCCGGCCTACAAACCACCTCCGTCTGTAGTCACACTGCCCGGCCTGCAAACCACCTCCGTCTGTAGTCACACTGCCCGGCCTGCAAACCCACAGCTCCATGTGTAGTCACACTGCCCGGCCTGCAAACCACCTCCGTCTGTAGTCACACTGCCCGGCCTGCAAACCACCTCCATCTGTAGTCACACTGCCCGGCCTGCAAACCACCTCCGTCTGTAGTCACACTGCCCGGCCTGCAAACCACCTCCATCTGTAGTCACACTGCCCGGCCTACAAACCACCTCCGTCTGTAGTCACACTGCCCGGCCTGCAAACCACCTCCGTCTGTAGTCACACTGCCCGGCCTGCAAACCCACAGCTCCATGTGTAGTCACACTGCCCGGCCTGCAAACCACCTCCATCTGTAGTCACACTGCCCGGCCTACAAACCACCTCCGTCTGTAGTCACACTGCCCGGCCTACAAACCACCTCCGTCTGTAGTCACACTGCCCGGCCTACAAACCACCTCCATCTGAGTCACACTGCCCAGCCTGCAAACCACCTCCGTCTGTAGTCACACTGCCCGGCCTACAAACCACCTCCATCTGAGTCACACTGCCCGGCCTACAAACCACCTCCATCTGTAGTCACACTGCCCGGCCTACAAACCACCTCCATCTGTAGTCACACTGCCCGGCCTACAAACCACCTCCATCTGTAGTCACACTGCCCGGCCTACAAACCACCTCCATCTGAGTCACACTGCCCGGCCTGCAAACCACCTCTGTCTGTAGTCACACTGCCCGGCCTGCAAACCACCTCCGTCTGTAGTCACACTGCCCGGCCTGCAAACCACCTCCGTCTGTAGTCACACTGCCCGGCCTGCAAACCACCTCCATCTGTAGTCACACTGCCCGGCCTGCAAACCACCTCCGTCTGTAGTCACACTGCCCGGCCTGCAAACCACCTCCATCTGTAGTCACACTGCCCGGCCTGCAAACCACCTCCGTCTGTAGTCACACTGCCCGGCCTGCAAACCACCTCCGTCTGTAGTCACACTGCCCGGCCTGCAAACCACCTCCATCTGAGTCACACTGCCCGGCCTACAAACCACCTCCGTCTGTAGTCACACTGCCCGGCCTGCAAACCACCTCCGTCTGTAGTCACACTGCCCGGCCTACAAACCACCTCCGTCTGTAGTCACACTGCCCGGCCTGCAAACCACCTCCATCTGTAGTCACACTGCCCGGCCTGCAAACCACCTCCGTCTGTAGTCACACTGCCCGGCCTGCAAACCACCTCCGTCTGTAGTCACACCGCCCGGCCTGCAAACCACCTCCGTCTGTAGTCACACTGCCCGGCCTACAAACCACCTCCATCTGAGTCACACTGCCCGGCCTGCAAACCACCTCCGTCTGTAGTCACACTGCCCGGCCTACAAACCACCTCCGTCTGTAGTCACACTGCCCGGCCTACAAACCACCTCCGTCTGTAGTCACACTGCCCGGCCTACAAACCACCTCCATCTGTAGTCACACTGCCCGGCCTACAAACCACCTCCGTCTGTAGTCACACCGCCCGGCCTGCAAACCACCTCCGTCTGTAGTCACACTGCCCAGTCAACACCCCAATGCCCAAAGGAACTGAAAACTATTTTCCTAATTATAAGATCTGAGACCTACCTGGGTATGGTGGCGCACCCCTGGCCTGTAATCCCAGCACTTGACCGGTGGATACAGATTAAGGGTTCAAAGTCATCTTCAGCTACATAGCTAGCCTGGAACCTGTGGGCAATCCTGCCTCAGCTTCCTGAGTGCTGTAATTAGAAGTGTGAGCTACCACACTTGGGTTTGGATATCCTGTCTTAATACCTTTAGATTCTAGTTCATCATCTGAAGAATCCAAGAGTCACAGAAAATGTATCCCTGGTCTTTCCTACATGCCTCTAGGCTGCCTGGATGAGGCCTGGTGGTCTTATTAGCGTGAACTTTTATGACTATAAATAGGAGCCGTTTGGGAGCTCAGAGAAGTGAGAGATGCAGAGACACAAGAAGAAAGGGAAACAAGGTGAAAGTCTGATCTCCAAACTCAATGCCAAGATGGTAGCTGGGGAAACAGAACCTGGGAGGGGGAAGATGGGTCTGTCCAGGGGACCCGAGACCATTGGAGAGGTCAGGTGTTGTGTTTCAAGGGAGCTGGGGGAGGTTAGGCTAAACCTTAGGTTGAATGGAAGAAGCTGAGTGGCAGTTTCAGTTAGAAATATTTGTGGTTACAGTGAGCACAAGCGCATTGTGGTTATCGTGCCAGGTTCATGCGGAGTATTCAATTGCACCCATTCAAAGAATAAAGAATGTGTGTGGGCCCACAAGGAAATGTAATGCATAAAAAGAAAATTAACCTGGTTTATACATTAAGCATTTTAAAACATGGTTTCTTAATCCTATAAACAGCCCCTTGTTACCAACATATTGTTGAATAGAAATTTGCTAATTTCAGATCGGTAACAAATGAGTTACGGTACACATGAAAGTCAGTGTGATTGTAAGGTCTTCCGTGAAATCCATGCCTCCCCACAAAGCCCTCACAGCCACTCTTTTCTTACTCTCCTAGGAGATCAGCAGTGTCTTGGTTTGCTGTTGCTGATGTAATGGATTACCACAAATTCCAGTGACTTAACAGCCAGTTAGGCTGGGCATGCTGGCACATGTTGGCAATCCGAGCCCTCAGGGGGCTGGGGCAGGAAGGTTTGAGGCCAGTCTCAGACTTGGGTGGGAGGAGGGCTTCTTCAGGCTGGGTCCCTGACAGTCTCTCCTTCCCAGGACCACTGTGTCCTGCTCCTCCAGGCAGAGGTAATTACATTCCCAACAGACTAAGCCAGGCTCTCCCTGGGATTCACACACATCTCCTTTTTAAATGTTTTTTTATTCCTTAGTGGTTAATTATCGTTGATTCTAGACCCATATTTTTCTTTTTTTAGTTCCTGATCCCCTTCTCAATCTTCTCTTGGACATAGGCATACACTCAAATGTGTCAATATATGTTTGGAAATGTATCTTTAAGTATATATGTGTATAATATGATTATAGGCTTTTACATGTTTATTATGTATATATAGTGTACTTTGATAGTAAAGTAACTTCTCTAATGACTTGCTCTTATATTTCCATGACTTAACACAATCTAAGACTTATTTGTCAGTAATTTCACGGAGTATGGATATTTCTAGTTGGAAGCTCTCCTTCTCCCTGCCCATGTTAGTCCCCACACTCCGTCCAGTTTCAGATGGTGATATCCTGACTCCTGCACCATAAACTTTCCCGCCAACTTTTAAACCAAGTTGTTTAGCCATCCACTGATGATCCTTTTATTTCACTGGGATTACAAAACTATCATTTCCTGGGCTGGAGAGATGGCTCAGTGGTTAAGAGCATTGCCTGCTCTTCCAAAGGTCCTGAGTTCAATTCCCGGCAACCACATGGTGGCTCACAACCATCTGTAATGAGGTCTGATGCCCTCTTCTGGCCTGCAGACATACACACAGACAGAATATTGTATACATAATAAATAAATATTAAAAAAAACCTATCATTTCCTGACACTATTAGTATACCTTTATTTATTAGCTCTAACTCTGTACAGAAAAACTTCATAGCTCAGGACCATTTAGTTACCCTGAAATAAAGTTCATACCAGAATGATAAGACAGATGTTTATGTGTCTTCCATTCCCCATCCCAACCCCCTTCTTTTCTTGAGAGAGTCTCACATAGCCAAGACCGGACTTCACTATATAGCTAAGGCTGATCCTCAACTCGTGATCTTGCTTCTATCTTCCGCGAACTGGGATTAGAGGCCTACACCGTGATACCTGATGTTACAAAAATAAACAAAACCCAAACAGGGTCTCACTGTGTGGCCTTTTTCCTTGTCATTTTCGAAGTAGTAATGGTGTTCCTTTAATTTGTTTTGGTTTATTCTTTCTCTCTCTAGTTTTTTGAGACAGGGTTTCTCTGTATAGCCCTGGATTTCCTGAAACTTGCACTGTAGACCGGGCTAGTCTCAAACTCACAGAGATCTGCCTGCCTCTGATTCCTGATGCTGGGATTGAAGGCGTGTATTACCACCTCCTGGCTATTCTCTCTCGCTCTTTAAAATTTATTTATTTGTGTGTATTGGTATTTTGTCTGCATGTATATCTGTATGATGTTGCCAGATCCCCTGGAACTAGAGTTACAGATGGTTGTGAGCTGCCATGTGGGTGCAGGGAACTGGACCTGGGTCCTCTGGAATAGCAGCCAGTGCTCTTAACCTCTGACCCATCTCTTCAGCCCCTATTCTTTTAAATTTACCGGTATGGATCTGTACTTGTAGATGTCTTTCAATTATTTGCAGTCTTTTTATTATATAAAATATAAAACATGGGGGGACTGGAGAGATGGCTCAGTGGTTGAGAGCACTGGCTGCTCTTCCAGAGGACTCAAGCTTGGTGCTTAGCACCTTTAGTAGCTCATAATCATCTGTAACTCCAGCTCCAGGGGATCAGATGGCTGCAGCCATCTGCACTTACATGCACAGACCCACATACAAACACACACACCTATGCATAAGTAAAAAGAATGAAAGTTAAATTTTTTTTTTAAAACAGGGTTTTTTGTAACAGCCCTGTGTAACAGCCTTGGCTGTCCTGGAACTCACTTTGTAGACCAGGCTGGCCTTGAACTCAGAGATCTGCCTGCTTCTGCCTCCCAAGTGCTGGAATTAAAGGCCTGTGCCACCACTGTCTGGCAAAAGTAAATTTTTTATTTTATTTTATTTTATTTTTTTAAATTTATTTATTTATTATGTGTACAACATTCTGCTTCCCACACACCAGTAGAGGGCGCAAGACCTCATTACAGATGGTTGTGAGCCATCATGTGGTTGCTGAGAATTGAACTCAGGACCTCCGGAAGAGCAGCCAGTGCTCCCAACCTCTGAGCCATCTCTCCAGCCCCAAAAGTAAATTTTTTTTTTTTTCGAGACAGGGTTTCTCTGTAGCTTTAGAGGTTGTCCTGGAATAGCTCTTGTAGACCAGGCTGGCCTCGAACTCACAGCTACCTCTGCCTCCTGAGTGCTGGGATTAAAGGCGTGCGCCACCACTGCCCGGCCCAGAAGTAAATTTTTTTAAAAAATTATTTAATGTGCGTATATGTGTGCACTGTGTGACTGTATGTATGTGAAACATGTGTATGCAGGTGGCCATGGTGACTGGAGGAAGGAATTAGATCTCCTGGAACTGGAGATACGGGTGGTTGTGAGCTGTCCTGTGTGGGTGCTGGGAACTGAGCCCTGGCCCTCTGAAAAGGCAGTAAGTGCTCTTAATCACTGAGCCATCTTTCCAGTACTAAAATAATAAAGCTTAAAAAAAATCCATTGGGGCTGGGAATGTAGCTCAGGTGTGAGGGAGAATGCATGTCTAGCGTGCCCGAGGCCAGAACAGTAAAATAAAGCAGGGTATGGTGATGTTCTCTGTAATCACAGCTTTTGGGAGATAGAGGCGGGAAGCTCAGAAGTGCAAATCATTCTTGGCTATATAGTAAGTTTGAGGCCAGCCTGGGCTACATGAGACTGTCTCCAGAAGTAAAATAACCAAGAAAAAGTAGAGAAAATAAGACTAATGAATTCTTATACACCTAACAATCAATTTCCTTTTTCTTTTTTTGAAGACCTTATTTCATTTATCAGTAGGGCTGTATGTGCCATTGTGCATGTGTGTAGGTCAGAGACCAGCATATATGTTTTTTTCCTTCCACTGTGTGGGGCCTTGGAATGGACTCAAATAGTCAGGATTAATGGCAAGTGACTTTACCCACTGAATCATCTCATTTGCCCATGAGGACCTGGCTTTAATTTTTAGAATCCACATAAAAAAGCTAGGTGTGGTGGCTAGCACTAAGGGAGGGTGAAATGGGCAAGCCTCCGGCTCATGGGCTAGTCTCACTAGCAAACCTGGTGAGTTCCAAGCCAGTGAGAGATGCTATCTCAAAACAATACCCAGCGTTGCGGAATATTCCCTTAAAGTTACAGAACATTCCTTTAACACTACCCAGTGTTGCGGAATATTCCCTTAAAGTTACGGAATATTCCTTTAACTATGTAAAGATGTGTGACATGCTGCATTTGTTTAACTATGTGAAGATGAGTTGCTGTTTTACCTTGCCTGCCTAAGGCACCCGATTGATCTAATAAAAAGCTGAATGGCCAATAGCTAGGCAGAACAGGGATAGGCAGGCTGGCAGGCAGAGAATAAATAGGAGTCTGGGCTCTAGAAAGAAGAGAATGAGAGAATGAGGGAGGAAGAAAGGGAGGAAGAGGGGGAGATATGCCCTGAACCAGCCAGCCAGCCAGCCAGCTGCCAGCCAGCTAGACATGCAGTAGGACACACAGGATGAAAGAAAGGCGAAATGTAGATGAAGAGAAACAGGTTAATTTAAGTTAAAGGAAAAAAGTTAGCCAGAAACGAGCACAAGCTAAGGCCAAGCATTCTCACTGATAAGGATTATCGTCAAGTCCTGACTGGAGTATTCTGTGAGGCTGGATCGTCTCCGCCAGTAGCCTAGAAGCTGTTCTGGATGCAGAACTCAGAAAAAAACTGCAACAGAGGGGCTCTGAAACGTTGGATCAGAGAAGAATGAAAGAGCGAAAGGCCATGGGGACATAAGAGAGGCAGGAAGGCAGGCAGGCAGGCAGGCAGGCAGACAGACAGACAAGAGGAAGAAGAAAGGCACTTTACGGAGTGCACATGTCACAAAGCTGATGGTGGAAAAGGTGCCCGGTGGCAGGTAATGAATGATGAAACCACTTTTGCGACAGAGGCAGGCTGCGACTGCAGCAGAAACTCACACTCCTGAGAGCTGGGATTAAAGGCATGTGCCACCACAGCCTGGCTTCTTTTTAAAATCAAAAACAAATTACGTTTGTTTTGTCTGCATGTATGTCTATGTGCCACATATGTGCCCGGTGCCTACAGAGACCAAAAGAAGATATTGAATCCCCCGGAACTGGAGTTACAGATGGTTATGAGCCACCATGTGGTGCTGGTAATTGAATGCGGTCCTCTGGAAAAGCCGTCAGTGCTCTTTTGTTGTTTTGTTTTTTGAGACAGAGTTTATCTGTAGCTTTAGAGCCTATCCTGGAACTTGCTCTGTAGACCAGGCTGGCCTCGATGGCGCACACTTTTAATCCCAGCACTCGGGAGGCAGAGGCAGGCAGATCTCTGTGAGTTCGAGGCCAGCCTGGTCTACAAGAGCTAGTTCCAGGACAGGCTCCAAAACCACAGAGAAACCCTGTCTCGAAAAAAAAAAACCAAAAAAAAAAGAATTAAAAAAAATAAATTATAATTCTCAGAGAAACCCTGTCTCGAAAAACCAAAAAAAAAAAAGAAAGAAAGAAAGAAAGAAAGAAAGAAAAAAAAGTGTGCACCATCACCGCCAGGAAAGCCAGTGCTCTTAATCTCTCTCCAGCCCCCTATTGAATTTTTTGAATCTTAGTTGGTGAGAAGATTCAACCAGATTCCAGGATGTGGGGCTCTTTTCATATCTCATGTTTCCATAATTTTTATGTCTTTCTACTCTGCCTCTTCCATAGCTCTGGGCATGATGTAGAAGGTCTATAATCCTAGTGTAGAGGAGGCAGAGGCAGGAGGATCTCAGTAAGTTCTAAATCAGAGTAGGCTACACAGTAAGATGTCTACACATCTCAAAACAAAAACAAAACTCAACCCAAACCAAAACAACAGCAAACAAACCCCAAACCTCCAAAACATCCCTGTGAAAAAGATGTTGATGACACCCACACATTGCTGGGCCTTCTCCAGGGAGTGATCCCACACCAGGAGGTCATCTTCATGGCAATGGAGTTATTTTCCTTTTAGGTATGTGTTTTGCTTCTTTTAGCTGCTCATTTCTGCTCCCAACAAGAGATTCCTAGGGAAATTCAAATTTCTTGGGTTCATTGCTTCCACAGTCTAAAAGCCAAAGGAAAGACACACGTATATCTCTTTACAGTATCCTCATTCCTGCCAGGCAGGCTGGTGACTGAGGATCCTAAGTTTAAGGCTAACCGAGCTACACAGCAAGACCTTGTCTAAATCAACAAAAAATGTCAGCAGTGACAGGGATTGAGTCCATGGCTTCATACTTGCTCTGCCACTGAGCTACAGTACTAAGCACCTTTCCCCCTCTCAACAAACAAACAAACCCGCACAACAAAACAAAATGAGAACAATAAATCTACCTTATAGCTGAGGACATTAAATGAATTATTATGCTAAAAAGGTTCTTTCAAGTGAATAGTGGTAAATGTCTGTCATGGGTATGCTTTCAAGATTAGTGAGCGGTTAGGCGATGCACGGGACTGTGTTAAGTACTTTGTACCCCTTTTTATCCTTTGAGACAGGGTTTCTACAGAACTCTCGCTGTCCTGGAACTCATTCTGTAGACCAGTCTAGCCTCATAGAGATCCGCCAGCCTCTGCTTCGTGAGTGCTAGGAATAAAGGCGTGCAGCCCCAGGCTCCGCTAACGCTGTTGGGGAGGTACTATAATATTACTTAGATAAAAGCAAACTGGTTTTGAGAGAATGGTTGGTTATGTCTAATTTGAAAATCACAGCCGGGCGGTGGTGGCGCACGCCTGTAATCCCAGCACTCGGGAGGCAGAGGCAGGCGGATATCTGTGAGTTCGAGGCCAGCCTGGTCTACAAAGGGAGTTCCAGGACAGGCTCCAAAGCTACAGAGAAACCCTGTCTCGAAAAACCAAAAAAAAAAAAAAAAAAAAAAAAGAAAAAAAAAGAAAGAAAAAGAAAAGAAAATCACAACTCTGTCCCAGAAAAAGGCGGCTAATTTCAAGACAACTCAGACCAGTTGGCAGCCCAGCACCAACGCCTCCGTTCATCTCTCGATCGGCCACTGGCCTTGACTACCTCCAGCTCTTCTTTCTGCTCCAGGTCTAGCACAGGAAAGATACTCACGGCTCTAAGAGCCCGAACCAAATTCTCACAAATGTGCCGCTTTTCCTAATCTAGTTCGGGCAGCGACTCCTCTGGCGCAAACCATTCATTTGGTTCACCTGCAGGAGCCAAATTCAGCAGCCAGGAAGGCTAACAAACCTGCAAGCAGGAGCCCTGCCACCTGCTAGTCGTCCCCGCCGCCCTGGCTAAGCTACGCCCCCTAGAGGTCGGTCTCTAGGCGGAAATCCAGGACCCTTAGCAGCCTCAGCCCTAGGCCCGCCCCTTCCTCCAGGCCCGAACGTCGAGCGTCACGATCGCTGAACGCAGCCAATACGGAATGCGCGGCAGAGTGGCGGGAGGTTCGATTGACACTGCCTGGAGGCTGTTAACGCGCGCTTCGGGAAGTGGAAGGTTAAGGGCAAGACACCGGGGACGCTCTGTGCCTCTTTCAGCATCTTTTCAGATTCTCCTCCCAGCCTGGACCTTTTACTGGCGCTTCCCGGGTTCCTGTTTAACGTCCCTCAAGTCTTTTCCTGGGTCCCTGCTTGACCTCTCTCAGATTTTGTTTGGCATCTGTCCAGTTCTGGTAAATTCCCATCCCCCTCTTAGGATTCAGGCGCTTCGCCTTCGCACTTTAATATCTACTTTTCTCTTGGCTAGTGATAACCCTCAGGGAAGCAGCCCAGCGAGGGACGGAATTCCGACTCTACTTTCACCTGCAACTTAATCGGTCTTCTCTTCCATCCTAGGTTTATACCCAGCTCCGCCTGGACTTGCACTCTGGATTTCTTGAGCCTTGAGTAACTGGCGATCTAAGTTCCCGGTTTGGACCCAAGTTCCAGCCCCTGATTGCGTCTCCACCCATGACGACTCTTTAGACTTTCTTTTCAATGATATAGCAGCGCCCCTCAAAAGCATGCCCAGGTCCTGCCCTCTCTGTTGCTGAGTGCTTTTGATTTAGCTGATGGGTACTTGACATCTGATGCTTCTGGATCCAGGATGGTAAGTGTGACCTTAAGCAGACTTAACGGGGCCTTTGCTGCAGGATCTCTGCAGGTACTCACTTTCTGTTCTCCCTGACAGAGGAGGAGCTTAGCCCCCAGCCAGCTGGCCAGGAGGAAACCAGACGGCAGATCATCTGATGATGAAGACTGGCAGCCTGAGACAGTAGTGAGTGTTCTAGAGAAATATGGAAGATGGGGATACAGGGCTGTTTGGACAGAAAAGGAATCTGGAGTTGGTTTCTATGGTCCAAAGTCATCTTCAGAAAGTATCTTTCATCCATTTAATAGACTTCCCCCCTTTCTTTTCTTTTTCTTCTCTCTCTCTCTTTTTTTTTTTTTTTGAGACAGTATCACCAGGTAGCCCAGACTGTGGTCTGTGGTCTGCCTCCTCAGACTGCCTGTGGTTACAGGCATGCACCAACACATCTGGCACTTACCAGTGAAAACTTACCATGTACCAGGCATTGAATAAGATTAATAAAATTGTCCTTCGGGTAGGTTCTCTAGAAACTAATACAACCTCTGTTTTCTTCATGCGAGGAGTATATTAAAAGCAAGGAATAGGTTATGTTGGGTCCCAGAACTGCAAAAAGTGGGGGGGGGCGTGCACACCTATATTTTGTGCTTCCCTAGACTATATAGCGTATATAGTGTATCTACCCAAGCCTGGGATACATAAAACCTTTCTTTCCTTTTTTTTTTTTTAAGGGATTTTGCCACGTGGGAGCTTGTAAGGAAAGGATCCTTTAAGGAAGGACTAGATGCACTGTTTTTGGTTTTGTTTTGTGTTTTTAAGATAGGGTTTCTCTGGTAGCCCTGGCTGCCCTGGAGCTTGCTCTGAGAACCAGTCGAGCCTCTCATTTAGAGATCCGCCTGCTACTGCTTCCCAAGCACAGGGATTAAGGGCTTGTGCCACCATGCCTGACTGGCACTTCTCTTTTTAAATTTATTTATTTTTTGTCTTTTTGAGACAGGAGTTCTCTGTTGTGTAGCTTTCTGGCTGACCTTGAACTCACTATGTGTTGACTAGGCTGGCCTTGGACTCAGATCCACCTGCCACTGCCTACCGAGTTCTGGGATTAATGGCGTGGGCCGCCAAACCTGTCCTAGAAGGCACTTGTCTTTGTTAGGGTCAGTGTGTGAGTAAAGGCACTTGGAGGAAGAGGGCCTGGCGACTGCTTCAGATCTGCCGTATGGAATCATCGCAGACAGCTTGACAAGCTGGTACCAGTGTGCTGATGGCTTGGGGTTAACTTCTTTTTTAAACTTGTTTTGGGGGAGAGTGTATATGCTTTGACATTTAAGGGGAGAGTCAGTTATCTCTTTCCACTATGTGGGTTTAGGTATTGAACTCAGGTCTTCGGGTTTGGTGGCAAGTGTCCATACTGCTCAGCTGTTTCAAGACACTTCCCCCTCCCCCACCTTTTGGGACATGGTCTTTCTGAAAGCTCAGCCTGACCTCAAACTCACAGTGACTTTAAAAAGCGAGCTCTCCCTCCCCTCCCCCCGCCCGCCCCTTCACCTTCCCAGTGAACCACCACAGCTACCTGGGGCTCATTAGCATTGCTGCTTTGCTACTGTGAGAGGAACAATGGCTCCCTCTTTTTATTTACAAAGCTCATTCTCTGCAGGTGAGTAATGAATGGAGCTGTATTTGGTTGTTACTTCTAAAGGTACTGGTTGTTTTTTGTTTGTTGGTTTGTTTGGAGACAGTGTTGAACTCCCTAGTCCAGCCTGTTCTCAGACTCACAGAGATCCATGTGCCTCGTCCTCCCGTATGCTGGGATTAAAGATGTGTACCACCGCGTCCAGCAAGTTTCAGTTTTCTTTCTTTTTTTTTTCCTCTCTTTTCTTTGTTTCTTTCTTTGTTTCTTTCTTTGTTTCTTTCTTTCTTTGTTTGTTTCTTTCTTTCTTTCTTTCTTTCTTTCTTTCTTTCTTTCTTTCTTTCTTTCTTTTTCAAGACAAGGTTTCTCTGTAGCTTTGGTGCCTGTCCCGGAACTAGCTCTTGTAGACCAGGCTGGCCTCGAACTCCCAGAGATCCGCCTGCCTCTGCCTCCCAAGTGCTGGGATTAAAGGCGTGCGCCACCACCGCCCGGCAACATAATATTTTTTTTTTTTTTAAATTTATTTAACTTTATTTTATGTACATTGGTGTGACGGTGTTAGATCCTCTGGAACTGGAGTTACAGACAGTTGTTAGCTGTCATGTGGGTGCTGGGAATCGAACCTAGGTCCTCTGGAAGAGCAGTCAGTGCTCTTAACCACTGAGCCATCTCTCCAGCCCCAACATAATATTTTTTTAAAGATATATTTTTAATTTATGTGTATGTGTGTGTGTTTAGTTGCTTGTGTAGGTCAATAGTATCAGATCCCCTTGGAGCTGGAGTTAGAGGCAGTTGCAGACTTCCTATGTGGGTGCTGGGAATTGAACTCAGGTCCTCTGGCATGACAGCACATGCTCTAAACCACCGAGCCATCTCTCCAGTCCGTAAACATAATATCTTAGGGTTGCTGTGATAGTGATATATGATAATACATGTTAAGAGTTTAGTGTGGGGGCTGGAGAGATGGCTCAGTGGTTAAGAACACTGGCTGCTTTTCCAGAGGACTCAAAGTTCAGTTCCCAGCAACCACATGGCAGCTCAAGACTGTCTGTAACTCCAGTTCCAGGGTTCCAACATCCTCACACAGACACACACAGGCAAAACAGCAATGCACATAAAATAAAAATAAACAAATTTTAAAAAGGTTTAGTGTGGTGTCTGACAATAAATAATTTTGTTTTTGTTGAGGCAGGGTCTCATGTAGCCCAGGCTGGCTATGAGCAAGGGATGGACTTGAACTCCTGATCCTCCTGCCTCCATTTCCCAAATGCTGGGATTATAGGTGTGTGCCACATATCTTGCTGGCACTTTGGTGCGGTGTCCCCTAATACTGGCTTTTATATTTGCTAGACAAAAGCTCAACAACTGAGCAGTATTGCTTGTTTGCCTCAACCTCTCAAGTACCTGGGACAACACATGCTCAGCACTACTCCTGGCTCTAAGTACTCAAGGGCTGATCACCTGGGTGGTCTCTGGGGTTGTCTGGGTGTTGCAAGGTCGCTTTCCCATTTCTCTCCTAGACTCCTAAGAAACAGAAGTCCAGCAATGAGACCCAGTGTTTCCTGTCTCCTTTTCGGAAACCTTTGACTCAGTTAATCAACCGACCACCCTGTTTGGATAGCAGTCAACATGTAAGTCATAAGTACAACCGGCCTGGTTCTGTGTGTGTGTGCCTAGTTCTTTTGCCTTGGATTTCTTCACAGCAGAGTGATCATCTTGTTCCTAGTGTCTGTGTGATCTGCTGGAAGGTTTGTTTGAATCTTTCCTTGTTTAGAACTCTGTGGGTCCCAGCAAAAAGTGGCTTAGATTCCTAAATAAATGAGTCAAGAAGGAAGGTTGCAGCACTGTTCAGATACTGTGTGTGGCTGTTTTGTTTTGGTTTCTTCCTTCTTTTCTTTTTTCTTTTTTTTGAGATAGTTGTTTTACGTAGTCCCAGGGTGGCCTTGAAATCTGTCAAAACTTTTATTAATCTGGGCAGTGGTGATGCATGCCTTGAATCCCAGCACTTCAGAAGCAGAGGTAGGTGGATCTCTGTGAGTTTGAGGCCTGTCTGGTGTACAGAGTAAGTTCCAGGATAACCAGGACTGTTTCATAGAAAAACCCTATCTCGAAAACAAAACAAAACAAAACAAAAACCCTTTATATATATATACATATATGTAGGGGGCTGGAGAGATGGCTCAGTGGTTAAGAGCATTGCCTGCTCTTCCAAAGGTCCTGAGTTCAATTCCCAGCAACCACATGGTGGCTCACAACCATCTGGAATGAGGTCTGGTGCCCTCTTCTGGCCTGCAGACATACACACAGACAGAATATTGTATACATAATAATTAAATAAATATTAAAAAAAAATATATATATACATATATGTATATATATAAAACATATACATATATATGTGCATATATATATGTATGTATGTATTTTGCCTGCGTGTATGCCTGTATAGGCCAGAAGAGGGTGTCAGATCCCCTGGAATGGTCCTTCCTTCCTTCCTTCCTTCCTTCCTTTTTCTTCATTCCTTCACTTCCTTCCTTGCTTCCTTTTTCTTTCTTTTTTCTTTTCTTTTTTTAGATAGGGCTTTTCTTTGTAGTCCTGACTGTCCTGGAACTTAGTAGACCAGTCTGGCTTTGAATTCATAGAGATCCACCTGCCTCTGTCTGAGAGCTGCCTGGGTGCTGGGTACTAGGTGCTGGTGCTGGGTACTGGGTGCTGGGTACTGGCTGGGATTAAAGGTGTGAGCTAGTGAGCTACTACTACTGCCTGACTTGTTGATTTTTACTTTAATTTTTTTTAAATTTTATTTATTTTTTTGAGGCAACGATTCTCTGTTGTATCCCTGACTGTCCTGGAACTCACTTGTAGACCAGGCTGCCCTCAAATTCAGAGATCTGCCTACCTCTGCTGGGATTACACCACCATGCCTGACTCTTAAATATAGGTCCTTTAACATGCTCTAGACCAGCGGTTCTCAGCTTGTGGTTTGCAATCCCTTTGGCAAACTTCTGTCTCCAAAAAATATTTACATTACAATTCATAACAGTAACAAAATTACACCTGCAAGTTCAAGGCTAGCCTGGCCTAGAATACGTAGAGAGATTCTGTCTCAAAAAGCCACCACCACACCACAAAAGCTCATCCAGATAAGCCTCACTTCCTCTGCAAGGCAGTGACACTGTTCAGGGATGGCAAATCTGTTTTGAAGGTCTCAGCAGTTTCTCACAGCAGACCAGATTCCATAAGGGAAATTAGCTGGACTTCTGATAATGTTTAATTTCAAGGTGTGCCATAGTTTCGGGATTACCATGAGCATGACGAAGTTTCCTCACCTTCTGTTAGAGGCTGTGCTCTATCAGGTCTTCTGTGGTCCTTGAGCTCCTGGTGTTTTCCTGCTGGTAGTAGATGCAGGTATTTTGTTTTGTGGCAGTCCCTCTGACAGTCACCTGCAGCAGTGGTGGCTTTTATTCCATCGCCCAGCCTGACCTTTAATTCCTTTTCTTTTTTTTTTTTTTTTTTTTTTTTTCGAGACAGGGTTTCTCTGTGGCTTTGGAGCCTGTCCTGGAACTAGCTCTGTAGACCAGGCTGGTCTCGAACTCACAGAGATCCGCCTGCCTCCCGAGTGCTGGGATTAAAGGTGTGCGCCACCATTGCCCGCCCCCCTTTAATTCCTTTTAAAAGAAAAAGAAAATTATATAGGCATGTGTATAGCCCATATTACATTTATCTGTTTACCAGTGAAGGCATGGAAATACTTTCTCGGCTTTTCTATTTCAGACCTGTCTTAATCTTCTTTAATAAATTTGTCTTTATTTCTAACACACCTTACACACAGACACACACATACACACATTCTCTTGGATATAATTTTCTTTTCTTTTTTAAAATGGAAGAAGAGGCTCAAAAGGTAAAATTGTCTAGATCTCACAAATGTGGCCTTAATGTGGCCTTAGAGATGAAGACTTTGGCCTTGGACATGGTGAATTTTTTTTGTTTTTGTTTTTGTTTTTTTTCGAGACAGGGTTTCTCTGTGGTTTTGGAGCCTGTCCTGGAACTAGCTCTTGTAGACGAGGTTGGTCTCGAACTCACAGAGATCCGCCTGCCTCTGCCTCCTGAGTGCTGGGATTAAAGGCGTGCGCCACCACCGCCCGGCTGGACATGGTGAATTTTGAAGAGCCTGTATGTATTTACTTTTAGAGGTTGTTGCAAGTGTGTGTGAGTAGCCTAGGAGTATGGTATGGGATGTATGGGGGGTGCTGGAGAGATGGTTCAGCCGTTAAGAGTACTGGCTGCTTTTCCAGAGGACTTGGGTTCAATTCCCAACATCTACATGGTGGATCGAGACTGTGTAATTCTAGTTCTAGGGGTTACGATACCCTCACACAGACATACATGTAGGCAAAACACCAATGCACATAAAATAAAAAGTAGAATTTTAAAAAATAAATAGATTAGGTGATCTTTGGCAAAGAGATACTTGATGTCTCAAAGTGTGTTGGATTATCAGGGTGAATCTACAGTTGGAAGAAGTTTGGGCTTAAGTCGTGAGCCCTGAGGAACACTGACTTTTTAGGGCATTTAGGCGATTTAGGCGATTAGGTGGAAACACTCTTTGGGCTGAGCTGAGATTCCAGAGAAGTGCAGTAGTGAGTGGGAGAGTGGTTAGGGCGTAGTTGAGCAAAGAATGGTTAGCTTTGTTAAGATAAGAATGGAAACTTGTCCACTGGAATTAGAAGCATGCAGGCCAAGGCCTTGTGCAGAGCCACTCCTGAGGAGTGGAGGCAGATTGGAGTGGGAGATAGTAAGGCAGACTTTGATTCTTTCTAAAAGTTTGCCTGTAGAAGGGGAGGTAAAAGATTAAATCAGACTGGTGAGGAAGAACTAGCAGGGATGGAGCAGTTGAGGTGGAAAGACTGGGAATAGCTGCCCCTTGAGCCTGCTGAAATAAGCTGTTGGTTGTGGAGAAAGTTCCCTCCTTCTCCACCATAAGGAAAGATCACTGTAGAACACTGTTCTCCGAGCAAGAAAGCCACCATCTTCCCTTAGATAAGCTTACAATAGATAGGGCTTGGGGACTGGTGACCTTCCCTTTAAGGAGAGAGATAGGGACAGTCACTGGACCCTCGTTTGGGATTCCAGCCACTCCCAATCATTTGTTAGGCAATTATTCTTCTTTAAGCGTGGTCTGGGGAGGCCTTAGTGTCTAGACTGGGAAAGAGTGAATGAAGAAGGCTCCATCTTGGCTGCTGGGAAGCAATCATCCATGCTGGACTTTCCTGTCACCCACGCTTCTGCCAGCAACCCGTCCTTTGTGCCCTGTAAGTAAGCCAGGTACTCTCCTTGGTTTCCTAGGGCGAACATTAGTGGAATTTGGTTGGTTGTAAGGGGGAAGAGGAAAGGAATTCTCAAAGTATATGGTATGAATTATCAGCACAAGTGAATGAGGACATACCTGTGCCTCAGTTTGGCACTGTTAGACCAGATCTCAGGGGCTGGTCACGCCGAGTCCTGCTGCCGCTCTCCCGGCTGATGTGTTTGACTAGGAGTCTTAATAAATATGAACACCCCAGACAGTAACATAGCCTGCTCTTTGTCCTACAGATCCTATGGCTTAAGCTGGGCGGTGGTGGCGCACGCCTTTAATCCCAGCACTTGGGAGGCAGAGGCAGGCGGATCTCTGTGAGTTCGAGGCCAGCCTGGTCTACAAGAGCTAGTTCCAGGACAGGCTCCAAAACCACAGAGAAACCCTGTCTCGGAAAAAAAAAAACAAAAAAAAACAAAAAAACCCCAGATCCTATGGCTTTTAAAATTTGGAATATACTTGGTCAAAATCTAGCCTCTTGTCCTAAAATTTGGAATATACTTGGTCAAAATCTAGCCTCTTGTCCTAAAATTTGGAATCTAGCCTCTTGTCCTAAAATTTGAAATATACTTGGTCTAAATCTAGCCTCTTGTCCTAATTTATGTACTTTTTTAAATTACAGGCATGTGCTCCCAAATAATCTTGAAAGTAGTTTTTTTAGTTTTGGAATTGACATCAAATTCTTTTTTTTTTCTTATTTATGTATTCTTTTTAGCTATGACTGCTCTGTCTGCATGTCCCTGCATGCTGGAAGAGGGCTTCAGATACCATTACAGATGGTTGTGAGCCACCATGTGGTTGCTGGGAATTGAATTCAGGACCTCTGGAACAGCAGCCAGTGCTCTTAACCACTGAGCCATCTCTCCAGCCTCTGGAACTAGTTCTTGTAGACCAGGCTGGCCTCAAACTCACGGAGATCCGCCTGCCTCTGGGATTAAAGGCGTGCACTACCACCGCTTGGCTGAGGATTTAGTTGTTTTTTTTTTTTTTTTTTTTTTTTTAAGATTTATTTGTTTAGGGGGCTGGAGAGATGGCTCAGAGGTTAAGAGCACTGCCTGCTCTTCCAAAGGTCCTGAGTTCAATTCCCGGCAACCACATGGTGGCTCACAACCATCTGTAATGAGGTCTGGTGTCCTCTTCTGGCCTGTAGAGATACATGCAGACAGAATGCTGTATTCATAATAAATAAATAAATTAAAAAAAAAGATTTATTTGTTTATTATGTATACAGGGTTCTGTCTGTTTGTCTGCTTGCTGGCCAGAAGAGGGCACCAGATATCATTACAGTTGGCTGTGAGCCACCATGTGGTTGCTGGGAATTGAACTCAGGACCTCTGGAAGAAGAGCAGCCAATCTCTCCAGTCCTAGATTTAATTGTTTGAATCTTTTTTTTTTTTTTTGTGGTTTTTCGAGACAGGGGTTCTCTGTGGTTTTGGAGTCTGTCCTGGAACTAGCTCTTGTAGACCAGGCTGGTCTCGAACTCACAGAGATCCGCCTGCCTCTGCCTCCTGAGTGCTGGGATTAAAGGCGTGCGCCACCACTGCTCGGCTTGTTTGAATCTTTTAAGACAACATGAAAAGTACTATCTCTGGGTGGTTTGATGGTTGCCAAGTTTTCTGGGATACTAGTCCCTCAAGCCAAGCTAAGAGCTGAGAAAGGCTTTGAAATGGCTCTCAGAAGATACCACAGTATATCTGTATCATGCCTCAGCCTCCCGAGTGCTGGATGTTAAGGGCGCCCACCACCATTGACTGTAGGACCTGGCAGACTTTTTTTTGTTAGTGTTTTTTCTTAATAATTATCTTTTCTTTTCATAACTATAGTATTCATGCTAAATCACAAATTTAGTCAGAGCCAGGCAAGCTTGATGCAGAAGAATTGTGAGTTCAAGTTCAAACTGGATTATATGTGAGTCGCTAGGCTAACCTCAATGTAATGACACTGAAAAAACAAAAGCTTTCTTCAGATGCAGATAAGCAGAATTTAGTATTTTGTCACATTACTTAGTGATGGTGATGTTCATTTGCCAATTCTTTCAGTAGATCACAAAAATAAGTTTTTTTTTGTAAAGAAACTATTTGGTTTCTAAAAATTTATTATCTGTATATGTAAAGAAATGCATTAGAATATAAAGGTAAAAGTTTCATGGCAAGACATGCTTGCTTTTGGCAGAAAGGAGTTTTTTTTATTACTGTTTTTTCCTATAATCTAGTCCCATTAGGAGCCAAATGTGATGGGTTATGCCCGTAATGCTCATGCTCGGGAGGTGGCAGCAGGAGGAGCAGTGAGTTTCAGGCAAGCCTGGGCTACAGAGTGAGATCTGTCTCAAAAAACATAACATGGGCTGGCAAGATGGTTCAGCGGGAAAAGGAACCTGCCACCAAGCCTGATGGACCCCAGTTTGATCACCAGGACCCACCTGGTGGGAGGAGAGAACCCACTTCTGCGTCACCCTCCATCGCACACAGAGAAACAAAACTTCAGGGTGCTTGCTCTTGATTTCTTCTTGCTCCCTTTGGTCTTAGCTGTGATATTGCCAAGGGTCACAAGCAATATAATTTCCAAAATAATTCAAGTGTTTACAGATAAAGATCAAACTTTACTACCATTCAGTTCATCATTAATTCTGTCTCCTTCCTCTTGCTCCCTCTCCCCTCCCCCTCCTTCCCTCAGCTTTGCCTCAGAGAGTCCATTGAGTAGTCTTGATTTCCGGGTAGTCCACACTGGCTCTTCCTTTCTAGTGCCTGCATGTATCTGCTTTCTTCAACTTTTTGGTTTCTTTTTCTGTTGATGAGTTTCTCTTCTCTTGGTTTTTGTTTTGTTTTGTTTTTTGAGACAGGATTTCTCTATGTAGCCTTGGCTTTCCTGGAACTCACTTTGTAGACTAGGCTGGCCTTGAATTCACAGAGATCCACAGGCCTCTGCCACGACCAACTTGAGCTTATTCTCTCCTTACGTCCTTTTCCCGCTGTTCCTGGTCTTGGACCTTCCTGTGGCAGGAAGCACTTCCTGGCTTTGGGCACATGAGTGAAGGGTTAAGCTCTCCATCTGCACTGGCTGTACACACTGAGCACACCGAGCACACTTACACACGCTGTTTGTACTGTGTGAGTGGAGGTGTGCACGTGAGTGAAGGGTTAAGCTCTCCATCTGCACTGGCTGTACACACTGAGCACACCGAGCACACTTACACACGCTGTTTGTACTGTGTGAGTGGAGGTGTGCACGTGCTGCGGCTCTTAGGGAGGGCAGAGGACAGCTGGTGGATCCTGGGAGCCAACTGTTTGTCCTGTCTCTCTTTCTTTCCTTCTTTCCTTCTCTCTCTTTTCTTTCTGAGAGACAGACAGACAGACAGACAGACAGACAGACAGACACACACACACACAGAGAGAGAGAGAGAGAGAGAGAGAGAGAGAGAGAGAGAGAGAGAGTAGGAATGTGAAGTATGCCATGTGTATAGGGGCAGGGATAGGCCGGACAAAGGCGCTGGATCCCATGGAGCTGGAGTTAAGTCTTCCCAAACTGAACTCGAGTTCTGGAAAAGCAGAAAGTACTCTTAACTGTTGAGCTCTTTCTCTAGGCATCTTTCTCCCCTTTATGAAACAGGGTCTCATGTAGCCCAGGCTGGCCTCAAAGCCTACTGTGTAGCTAAAGATAATCTTGAGCTTCTGATCTTCCTGACTCTGCCTCTCAAATTCTGAGTAACCCGGCTTAATTTTCTTTTGGGGACAAGGTTTTACCTGGGCTGGCTTCAATCTCAGTATTGTCCTTGCTCATTCTCCTAAATCCTAGGATTATAGCTTTATATCTTTGTGCTTGCCTTGAATAACAGCAACTCGTAGCCCTCATAGGGCTCTAAGTGAGGACTAAATCGTGAGGAAGCTAGATGTGGTGGTACATGCCTATAATCTCAGTGCTCAGGAAGCTGAGGCAGGAGAATTGAAAGTTTGAGGCTAGCCTGGCATACATAGATATTACAAAAGAGAGAGGCTTAGCTCTTATTAGTCATCTTTGTCATTTTTCTGTTCATATTCTACTGATGGCTACTGCCTATGTGACTTCTAATCTTTGGGCTGTTTAATTTTTTTGTTTGTTTGTTTTTTTGTCTTTTCAAAACAGAGTTTCTCTGTGTAACAGTTCTAGCTGTCCTGGAACTAGCTCTTGTAGACCAGGCTAGCCTTGAACTCACAGAGTCAGCCTGCCTCTGCCTCCCGAGTGCTGGGATTAAAGGCATGCACCACCACTGCCCGGCAGGCTGTTTAATTTTCAAGAAAGCTGATATGGATTTATGAAAATTAAACAGTTGGCAGAACTAATGCAGCAACAAATTTATTTGTGGTTGGGAGGTTAGCTTTGTGGTAGGAAGAGGGACAAAACACCCATACACAAAATAAAGTGAATGAGATAATAAATAATACCAGAAGTAGAACATGTTAGACTATTTATTGATCTATAACATCTCCTGAATTCCTGTTTTTTTCTTTTTAGGAAGCATTTATTCGAAGCATTTTGTCAAAGCCTTTCAAGGTCCCCATTCCAAATTATCAAGGTAAAATGGAAATTATTAGTTTTCTTATTTGGTTGTTGTTTTTTTGTTAAAGTTTATTTTGTGTTTTGGTTGAGTCAGGGTCTCACTGTGTAATCCTGGGTGGCCTGGAATTTACTTTGTAGACTAGGCTAACAGGCTTTGAGTTTACCGAGGTCTGCCTGCCTCTGCCTCCTAAGTGCTGTGCTACTATGCCTGTAGTTTTTTATTTTTAATCATGTGTATATGTCTGTGTGAGTATATGCTATGTGTGTGTGTACACGTGCACGTGTGTTCATTTGGCCACCTGAGAAGGTCAGAGGCATTGGATCTCAGAAGCTGGAGTTATCTGTACTTGTGACTTGATTGAAGTGGGTGCTGGGCGTCACACCCAGATTCTTTGGAAGAGCAAAGCACGCTCTTAATTGCTTAGACACCTCCAGCGCCTGTTTGTTTTGATTCAGGCTTTTGTTTTGTAACCCAGCCTGGCCTCAGAGTTACAGCAATTCTCCTGCCTCAGGATCCTAAGTGATGGGATTACAACTGTGCACTACCACGCACATCTTTGCAGTTTTTTGTTTTTGTCATCTGTGTCAATGTGCCTGAATAGATTAAAGATTTATATGCTCACCTGGGAATTGAAGATGTCAGTCCATGGGTGGATGTGTTTGACGTGATCCTCCTGAGGCTTGTGTGAAGAAGGCTATACTGCGTTTAGCAGGGACTGCCAAGACCAATTGTCCTTCATCTTCCTGGGGCAGTAGCTAATGACTCTGGCCTTCATTCAGTTTAAGCATGTTCAGTGCTAACTCTTTCCTAAGTTTGACTGTGGGAGATCTGATGTCCACAGTTTTCCTTTGTCTTGTGTAGGACATTGCATTGTGCCTGAACGGGGATGGGGAGGGAAGCAGCCAGCTTTCAAGTTCTCACATAGGAAAGGCCTCTGTTGAGTTTTATACCTTGCTACAGTTAACTTGAGATGAACTTGATAAAGCCCTCCAGAAGTTTGTAGTTGAATGGGAGAAATAAATTAGGAAAAACACTTGAGAACTGACAAGATAATGGTCAAATAGATGCACAGATGGTTTGAAGGAGTTCAGGGAAAGAAGGCCGTGGGGATTCAGAAAGGTACATGAAAGATGGGCATTTCAGTTTGGCTTGCTGGCATGCCTGATTATAGCGGGTTAGCTCCCAGATTGACTGCTGATTTCTAGGTCCTCTGGGCTCTCGTGCATTGGGCTTGAAAAGGGCTGGTGTCCGTCGTGCCCTCCATGACCCTCTGGAAGAAGGTGCCTTGGTTCTGTATGAGCCTCCCCCACTAAGCGTCCATGACCAGCTGAAGCTTGACAAGTATGCACATTGGTATTTTTTGAGTAGTTCTAGTCCACTATAAGTTTACATGCCTAGAAGGATGGGAGGGTGTTTGTGATCTGTTTTCCTCCTTTGGAATTGTCATAGGCTGCCAGAGCTGTCATGGCAACTGCACAATATCCAGAGCAAGTGGTTGGGAAGGAGATTGTGGGAGACTGACTGTGTGGTAGTGTTCAGGTTGTGGGGGTTCCTCTCTGCCTTCTGCCATGCTCATTTGGAGGGGCAAGTGATGGGGTGAGGACAGGAGTGTCAACCTTTCTGATGTTTTTGACTCCTCCTCACTGTGGTTTATTCCTTGCGGGGAGAAGGTGTAATCAACCTTCTGGGCCTGCAGATACCACTTCCTGAGGATTGACCTTGCCTGAATCTGATTTTTTCCTGCTATGTTTTCTCAGGGAAAAACTCCCTGTCCACGTGGTTGTGGATCCTATTCTCAGTAAGGTGTTGCGGCCTCATCAGAGAGAGGTAAATGAGGGTCAGGGGAAGGGGTGTGGCCGGGGCTGAGCAGGCATCGGGTGGACTAAATGGTGTTATTCCTCAGGGAGTGAAGTTCCTATGGGAGTGTGTCACCAGTCGTCGGATCCCGGGAAGCCATGGATGCATCATGGCCGATGAGATGGGCCTGGGAAAGACACTCCAGTGCATCACGTTAATGTGGACACTTTTACGCCAGAGCCCAGAGTGCAAGCCTGAAATTGAGAAAGCAGTGGTAGTGTCACCTTCCAGCCTGGTGAAGAACTGGTACAATGAGGTTGGGAAATGGCTTGGCGGGAGGATCCAACCTCTAGCCATCGATGGAGGCTCTAAGGACGAGATAGACCGAAAACTGGGTATGGAGCTTTAACAAACAAGGCTGTACTCTTCCACCCAGGCTTTTTACTTGTGTGTTCACTTGTGGCCAGTGTTGATGGCAGTGTGGGGACAAGTGGGAAAATTGCCATTGAAAAACAGCACAAGTTTTTCAAGGCTATGTTAAACAACTATCAGACTATTTTTCTTTGAGAGCTGCTGATTTGTCCTGACACTGTTCTGTTGTAGAAGGATTTATGAACCAGCGTGGAGCTCGAGTGCCTTCTCCCATTCTCATCATTTCCTATGAGACTTTCCGCCTTCATGTTGGAGTCCTTAAAAAAGGAAATGTTGGACTGGTCATATGTGATGAGGTACTTAACACTTATAGTCTAGATGGTAGAAGATCAGGATGTCAGAGTCTTCACTAAACATTACTAGCAGTGGGGAATGCCAGGAATAGAGATGCCACACTAGAGGATGCAAGTGAGTGGGAGAACCCATGGTACTGGTTTGCCATAGAGGGATGAAACAGTGCGTACAGTTGAGGAAAGCTGCTCTCGGGAGGCAGAGACAGGTGGATGTCTGAGTTTTGGCTTGGTCTACTATAGAGAGTTCTAGGCCAGCCAAGACTACAGAATGAGACACTATCTCAAACAAATGAAACTCTGAGGAGGGTTTTGATACTGTGGGCCAATTGGTATTTTCCCCCTCTAAATAGTAATCTTAAGACCAAAGAAGGACTTTATTTTTTTTTTCTTTTTTTTTTTTATATTTATTTATTATGTATACAATATTCTGCGTGTGTGTATGCCTGCAGGCCAGAAGAGGGCACCAGACCTCATTACAGATGGTTGTGAGCCAATATGTGGTTGCTGGGAATTGAACTCAGGACCTTTGGAAGAGCAGGCAATGCTCTTAACCACTGAGCCATCTCTCCAGCCCAAGGACTTTATTTTTAGATCCTGGCTCTGCCACCTAACAGTAGTATGACCTTACTCTTAAGTGATTTAACCATGTGAGCTTGTGTTTCTGCATCTGGAAAATACCTGCCTCATCTGGTTATTGTGGGGACTCAGTGAGTTGATTGGGGAGAAGCTCTTATCTCAGTGTCTGGTAAGGATGGTTTTTATTCTAGGTTAGGGATCTTAGAATGGTTAGAAGCACAGAGATAAGAAAGTCTGGTGTGTTACCTAGGGATGGTGGCATAAGCCTATAATCCTAGAAACTCAAAAGGCTGAGGAGAGGGTCAGGGCTAAAGTGATGACTCAGCAACTGAGACTGCTTGCTGATTGGCTTGGTATAAGAGTGACCCCTCCTCGAGGCTCATATATTTGAATGCGTGGTCACCGGGGAGTAGAATTGTTTGAAAGGATTTAGAAGGATTAGGAGGTGTGATCTTGTTGGAGGAAGTGTGTCACTGGGGGTAGGCTTTGAAGTTTCAAAAGCCCATGCATGCCAGGCCCAGTCTTTCTGCCTACAGATCAGGATGTAGCTCTCAGCTGCTGCTCCAGTGCCTCCATGATGATAATGAACTAACCCTGTGAAACTGTAAGCAAGATACCAGTTAAATCTTTCTTTATAAGAGTTAATTTGGTCTTGGTGTCTTTACACAGCAATAGAATAGTGGCTAAGACATTGATCTTAAAGATGTCATGGGTTTGGTTCTTAGCACCCACATGAGGTGGCTCCTAACCATAGATATAATTTCGGTTCTATAGTATCTAGCACTTTTTGGCTTCTGCAGACACTTGCAAACATGTACAAATGAACTCATGCAGACACACGTACACATTAATGAAAAAAACATTTAAAAAGCATTCAGAGACTGGAGAACTGTCTCAGCAGTTAAGAGCACTGGCTGCCCTTCCAGAGGACCCAGGTTCAATTCCCAGCATCCACATGGCAACTCACAACTATCTGCAGCTACAGTTTTGATACCCTCAAACAGATATACATGCAGGCAAGCACCAATGCACATAAAATAAAGATAAATTATTTAAAAAAAAAAAGCCAGGTGGTGGTGCAGACCTTTAATCCCAGCACTCGGGAGACAGAGGCAGGCAGATCTCTGTGAGTTTGAGGACAGCTTGGTCTACAAATCAAGTTCCAGGACAGCCAGAGTAGTTAATAAAGACAAAAAGAAAAAGAAAAAAAAAGAGGAAGGAAGGTCATTTGACTCTCTCAGCTGCCTGGTTCTTAAGAAAAGACTCCTTTTCTATCTTCTTAAACATAAATGGCTTCGGGGCTGGAGAGATGGCTCAGAGGGTAAGAGCCCTGGCTGCTCTTCCAGAGGTCTCGAGTTCAATTCCCAGCAACCACATGGTGGCTCACAACCATCTGTAATGAGACCTGGTGCCTTCTTTGCCAGCAGTACATTGTATGCTTAATAAATAAATAAAATCTTAAAAAAAAAAACAAAAACATAAATGGCTTCAAGGGACATTAACAATGACTGCGGGGAGGACAGGTTAGGGAAGAGCTCTCAAAGGAAGCTCTTTGGATATAGAAGCTGAATGACTGCCTGAAGGTGAGTACAGCTGAGGTCTCCACCTTCCATGTTTAGCATCATGGCTCAAACAAGACACTGAGGCACCTGGCTCTGAAAGTTCTGGGTTGGTTGGATGGCAGGGAGGGGGAGGACTCCCTGAAAGCTTGGGTCTATATCATGGCCACGTTGACTAAAATTGGTGAGTAGTAAAGTTCTGGAAGTTTGAAAATGGAAGAATGGGAAGAAACCTTGCTTTTGGGGAGTAGCATTGGTCCTACCTTGTGAGCCTAATACTTTTCTCTGAGGCAGTAGGCAAAGAAGCCTCTGCTGGCCTGTCTAGTTCCTGTAACTTCAGGACCTGTAATGTTTGACTCTTTTCTCCCTACAGACTTTGCTGTCATTGAATTTTATCATTTACTGTTGTAAGTTGTAATTAATTATTTTGCAGGGACACAGGCTTAAAAACTCTGAGAATCAGACTTACCAGGCCCTGGACAGCTTGAATACCAGCCGGCGGGTGCTCATCTCTGGGACCCCCATCCAAAATGACTTGCTTGAATATTTCAGCTTGGTGCACTTCGTTAATTCAGGAATTTTGGGTAAGGAGCCTTGCCTTCTGCCCTTAGAGTGAGGAGAGCAAGGAGACATTGCCAGTTAGGTGTGGACGAGTAGAAACTCTTGTTGGAAGGCTTCTCTTGTCAGAGAGTAGCCAGGCTGTAGCTAAGTTGATACCTGCAATCTCAGCACCTGGGAGATGGGAGGCAGGAGGATCAGGGGTTCAGAACAATTTTTGTACATAGGGAGTACATTAGACCTTTTCTCAAAAGAGGAAAAGGGGTGGGGAGGCAAAACTGTAGGGTGCCTTTGACTGTTGAGCAACTCAGGACGACCAACATGGGCCATTTATCTTCTGCAGAGGCAGTGTTAGCTATGTAGGTAGGGATTGTGTGCCTATCAGCTGGAGCTGGAAATACCCCTTTGCATTAAAATTAGGTGTGATATATGTTAATATGGTATGTGCATGTGGGTGCCTGGGCTTTGTTGACAGATTTCTGGCATGCTTGGCCCTGCGGCCTGTTCAAGTCCCAAAGAAACACACAGAGGCCTACATATTAATTATAAACTGGTTGGCCTGTTAGCTTAGACTTTCTTATTAACTAATTTTTACATCTTACATTAACCCATAATTCTTGTCTGTGTTACTATGTGGCTTGGTACCTTTATTAGTGAGGCATTCTCTTCTTGCTTCCTCTGTTTCTGGCTGATGACTGAAGACTAAGTTTTTCCTCTTCCCAGAATTCTCCTATTCTGGTTGTCCCACCTATACTTCCTGCCTGGCTACTGGCCATTCAGCATTTTATTAAACCAGTACAAGTGGCAAATCTTTACAAGGTACAAGACCACTGTCCACAGCAGTGCATAGGTGTTTTGACTGCTCTCTACCACAGTTTTTAAAAGTTTCAATTTCTTTCTTTTTTTTTTGAGACAGGGTTTCTCTGTATAGCTTTGGAGTCTGTCCTGGAACTTGTACTGTAGACTAGGCTGGCCTTAAACTCACAGAGATCCACCTGCCTCTGCCTCCTGAGTACCGGGGTTAAAGGCGTACACTACCACCACCTGGCACATAAATAAGTATAGAGTTGGGCAGTGGTGGTACATGCCTTTAATCCTAGCAGTCTGGAGGCAGAGGTAGGTAGATTTCTGTGAATTTGAGGCCTGCCTGGTCTGGAGAATGGTATCCAGGAAAGCCAGGGCAACACAAAGAAATCCTGCCTTAAAACAAACAAACAAACATACAAATAAATGAAGGGCTAGAGAGATACCTCAGCCCTACTTGTCCTGGAATAGACTAGGCTGGCCTAGTGCATCACCACTGCCCAGTTTTTGTTTTTGTTTCTTAAGTTTTTAGTTCTGTGTCTTTATCTTATAGTTGTAATTTTAGTTCATTAACAATTACTATAAGGTTTTTTTAAATCAGGGTATTTCTATCTAACTATAATAGGGACTCAAATCTTAACTATTTTGCTGTCTGATTCATTAAATAAAATTGCTTGTATTTTTTCAGCTTTATTCTCAGCAGGGAGGGTGTTTGGTGACAAGATGGTTTGTCATTATTAGCAGCAAGAAAAATCATTCCACCCTTACATTCTTTAATAATCTTAATTCTCTCCTGAGTTTAGGAACTGCCCAGGAGTTTAAGAAGCATTTTGAGTTGCCAATTTTGAAGAGTCGAGATGCAGCTGCCAGTGAGGCAGACAGACAGCGAGGGGAGGAACGTCTGCGGGAGCTCATCAGTATCGTGAACAGGTAATAGTTTCAACTCTGGTCAGCCAAATGATTTGAGATCTTCTAAGCTATTTGGGAACTGCCCCAATCTGTGGGCTTGGCTGTCTGGAGCCTTTAAGGACTGGTATTTGGGAGAAGGAGTGGGATTTGTGCCATGAATTGTCACTGAATAAATAACAAAGTCTCACAGGGTAAGTTCCATTTCTGGGGAGCCCTTTGGCCTGGTTTTGTTCTTATCAGCCTGGTGAAGACGCACTTCTGTTGGTACAGTTAGCCTCCTGAACAAGGCATATCCTTGCCAGCACTTCAGAACCTTTTGACAGTTGGTTTAGCCTAAAGCAACTTTAACATAAACTGGTTTTCTATGTGCAGACTCTAGTTTTGGGGAAAGCTTAAGAATGTCTGCATGGCTCCCAGCCCAAGAGGACCTATTTCTTTTTGTGGGTTTCAAATGAACCTGGGGCAAGCACATTCTGGATTCCGGTTGTTGGTATGCACCCTTGATGATTTACATTATGAATGGCCTGCTCTTCCCGACTGCATGGCGACCTCTTCCTACCAATTTTACATGGCAGATTTATTGTGTCCCATGAAGCTGCTGAGTTTTTTTTCCTCCTCGTCTTTTGAGATAGTATCACATGTATCCCAGGCTACTTTCCAGATGCTGGGATTCAGGCATCTGCTATCATGTCTGACTAGGTAGCTACTCAGAAGATGCCTCTCTATGGATCCTGGTCTACCCAGGAGATGAGAGCTTAAAAACTCTGGGAGGCATATGACAGCTGTTATCTGCAAATGTAGATAGAATCCTCCCAGTAAAGACGTACAGTTTAGGACATGGAGAGTTGGCTTAGTGGTTAAGAGCACATGTTGTTCTTTTTTTTTTTTTAATGTATATTGGTGTTTTTACCATGAGTGTCGAGTTCCCTGAAACTGGCGTTACAGACAGCTGTAACTGTCTATAACTGTCATGTGGGTGCTAGGAATTGTACCCGGGTCCTCTGGAAGAGCAGTCAGTGCTCTTAAACACTGAGCCATCTCTTCAGCCCACATGTTATTTATTCTTTTGGTTTTTTTTTTTTTTTTTGGTTTTTCGAGACAGGGTTTCTCTGTGGCTTTGGAGCTTGTCCTGGAACTAGCTCTGTAGACCAGGCTGGTCTCGAACTCACAGAGATCCGCCTGCCTCTGCCTCCCGAGTGCTGGGATTAAAGGCGTGCGCCACCATCACCCGGCTTATGTTATTTATTCTTGCAGAGGATTCCTGACACCTCCGTGGTAGTGTACTTAATTCCACTTCCAGGGATCTAGTGCCTTCTTTTGACTTCTGAGGGCACTGGGATAAACATGGCGTATATGGCATACATAAAATTTTTAAAAAAGTCCCTTAGTTTGTGACCCACTTTTTCAAACAGAGCTGCAGATTGAATGCAAGACCTTAGCTTTCTTTTAAAGACCAACCAAGAAGCTGAAGGGAAGAAAAGATGTTGTCAGTCTAAGCTAGATAATTTTGAAGGCCTTTGTTCCCATGATTAAAACTCTGAAACAAACAAACAAACAAATAAATAAATCTCATATATGGAATACTAAGTCTTTGATACATGTCATAGAAATGATAGGTCTGACATAAAATAGAGTGAGTCTTGGTCCTTTAGGTAGGAGCTCTTCTTCTAATATACAGCACAGCACTTTCCCCAGCCTGTTGCTTTTTCTCATTTTCCCTAGGTGCCTGATACGGAGAACATCAGACATCCTCTCTAAATATCTGCCAGTGAAGATTGAGCAGGTGGTTTGTTGTAGGTACTGAAACCAACTCAAAGGCGTGCAGTGAGTGGGTTAAAAGCTTAGCTTCTGAAGCATGGCTGAATCTCAAGATGTTCTTAGGGTAGCAGTGTGTGTGGTCCAGCCTTTTCTGGTTAACCACCCGCCTCTTTATTTTCAGGCTGACACCCCTTCAAACTGAGTTATATAAAAGATTTCTGAGACAGGCTAAACCCGAAGAAGAATTGCGTGAAGGCAAGATGAGTGTGTCTTCCCTGTCTTCTATCACCTCTCTAAAGAAGCTTTGTAACCGTGAGTGTGCCCAAGCCCAGTATCTTCTGTGTGGGTGAGCAAGGGAGAGGTATTTCCTGTGGATAGGCTGGTGACCTTCACTAGAGACCTCACGGAGGCCACATGTAGTCTAACTCTCCATAAGACATGACTCCTGCTTGTGGACTCTTCTCCGTGAACTATGCCTTTATTTTAGAAACTACATCTTGGTGCTTGAGATGTACTGTGCTGTGTATGTGAATGCTTGCATGTACATGTCCTCTTGTACAACATTAGGCAGGAGGAGAAATAACAAACAGTGCCTCTCATGTTGAGTCTCTCCTTTTGGGAGAACATAGGAGTGTGTGATACTGTCCATCTAGGCTTCCAGATGGTACTGGCTACACCCCATGGGAACGTGGGAGGGTGGACCCCCAAGACAGTCTTGTTGTAAGCGAGGCCTTTCCTTAGGTGCCAGACATCCAAAGGGTGAGCACTAAAGTGGAAGCTTTAGAAAAGCAAAGTCACCAGCATTTTTTCCCCAGATCCAGCTTTAATCTATGACAAGTGTGTGACAGAGGAGGATGGCTTTGAGGGTGCTTTGGATATCTTCCCACCTGGTTATACCTCTAAAGCTGTGGAGCCACAGCTGTCAGGTGAGCCCTACTCATCAGTAGATGGCGTCCTTGGAGGAACGATAGAAGGGTGGGAAGTGGTCTCTCTGCCGAAGCTATCCCGTCTGAAAGCAGGATATCACGTGTAGCAATCCTGGGCCATCGGGAAGGCCAACTGTGAGGACTAATAGTAGTCACTCTTCCCAGGTAAGATGCTGGTCCTTGATTACATTCTGGCCATGACGCGAAGCCGCAGCAGTGACAAAGTTGTGCTGGTGTCTAATTATACTCAGACGTTGGATCTCTTTGAAAAGCTGTGCCGAGCTCGAAGGTAGGGAAGAGTCTAACCAGGCTAGCAAAGGGATATATCTCCCTCACTGGTACTCTAGGAGGACTAGGCTATATGAATGACTTTCCTGAGTTCTCTTCCCTAATGGCTGTGATGGCACTAATTCCATCTCTGCACAGGCTTATATCCTGGTCCCTCGAGTACTTCACAGATCTTAATTCCTGCCCTTACATCTCTGTCCTTCTCATTGGGAGACCTTAGAGAATGCACAGGCAGCCTCAAGATGGTTAATCTAGTCTTATTGGTGGCCATAGCTTCAAGGAATTCATCCTTCTTGGTTCTTGTGAGCCACCATGTGGTTGCTGGGAATTGAACTCAGGACCTTTGGAAGAGCAGGCAATGCTCTTAACCTCTGAGCCATCTCTCCAGCCCCCTTCTTGGTTCTTGAACTTTGGATATCCCTCCAGGTACCTGTATGTTCGCCTGGATGGCACAATGTCCATTAAGAAGCGAGCCAAGGTTGTGGAGCGCTTCAATAATCCATCAGTAAGTACACCAATGCATAGGAATTAAGTGTTGAAAAGCTGTGAGGAGCTGTATTTCTTTGTTTTTCTGTTCTGGTGGGTGTGATAATATGAAGCTGACTGACTTAGACCCTGACTTTGTGGGTTGGGGAACTGAATGGTAGGCACACCGACTTGTCCTCTGTGTGAGTGTACAAGAATGACAGGAGACATGTAGTTGAGTTGAGAAGTGTGTGCACTCCACCCCCTCCTTCTTTTCTTCCCAGAGTCCTGATTTTGTCTTCATGCTGAGCAGCAAAGCTGGGGGCTGTGGTCTTAATCTCATTGGTGCTAACCGTCTGGTCATGTTTGATCCTGACTGGAACCCAGCCAATGATGAACAAGCGATGGCCCGAGTCTGGCGTGATGGTCAAAAGAAGACCTGCTATATTTACCGACTGCTGTCTGTAAGGATGGTGATGTTGATCAGAGTGGGGGTGGGTCACGAATCAAGACCCTCTTAACTATTTCTCAGTGTGTCTCTTTTTAGCCCTTCTGCCTCTATCCGACCTCACTATATATTTAACCGAGTCCTTTGTTCTGTTCTCCCTCATCCCTCCTCTTTGCTCTCTTTCAGATGCTTTTCTTGCTGTGCTCTTGAGATGCTTACTCAAGATACTTTTCATAGGGCACTGTTTGCTTTTTTTTTTTTTTTTTTTTTGGTTTTTCGAGACAGGGTTTCTCTGTGGCTTTGGAGCCTGTCCTGGAACTAGCTCTGTAGACCAGGCTGGTCTCGAACTCACAGAGATCCGCCTACCTCTGCCTCCCGAGTGCTGGGATTGGGATTAAAGGCGTGCGCCACCATCGCCCGGCGCACTGTTTGCTTTTATAACATGTCATTTACTTTAAAATCGTCTCATGCTCCATGTACCAAAGGGCTAAGAAGTGGTAAATGTTACTTATCCACTACAGATCACGCAGACCGTTGTCTGTACCTGTAGCTTACTGATGATTTCATATACAAGCTGTCTTCATTTCCTTCTCAAATCTACTATCTATCTTTTTTTTTTTGGTTTTTCGAGACAGGGTTTCTCTGTAGCTTTGGTGCCTGTCCTGGAACTAGCTCTTGTAGACCAGGCTGGCCTCGAACCCCCAGAGATCTGCCTGCCTCTGCCTCCCGAGTGCTGGGATTAAAGGTGTGCGCCACCACCGCCCGGCCCCTAGTATCTATCTTGTGAGTACCATGCTTGACTTCATCTCTAGCGATCTTAGTTCCTCATCTAATTATTCTCAAGGCTCTAGTATGTTGTGAGCTTTGTTTTCAAAGCTTTAATAGAGATCATCTTACTACTTTTCCATCCTTTCTTTCTAGCTTTTTTTGGGGTGGGTTGGGAGATTGAAACAGTTTCTCTGTGTAGTCCTGACTGTCCTGGAACTTGCTCTGTAGATCAGGCTGGCCTCAAACTCAAGAGATCCACCTGCCTCTGCCTCTCAAGTGTTGGCATTAAAGGCATGCACCGCCACTGCCTGGCTTTCTAACTTTCTTATACTCACATTCTTTACCCTGTTTCTAAGAAATCTTCCAGCCTCAGCTTCCTGAACAACTAATTGAAGCTCTTTGTTTTTCAAACCCCATTATGCTCAGCTTTCTCTCTTGGCTTGTAATCTTTTTTTTTTTTTTAATTTTTTTTTTGCGTTAGCTCAAATATAATCTACTTTTAATATTTTCTGAACTCCTCTACCATTCCTTCCACAGGACCCGGGGTATCATGTACAGACTTCTGTCATTGTACAAATTTGTTTGTAAGATTGTCTATCGAAGTGGTCAGTGACCTAAAGGATGGATCATACTTCATTCCTCCTTGCATCCTATTACTAGTATATGACCTGAAAAAATACTCATGATATTGAATAAAGAGAGTTGGGCCTGGTGTGAGGGAGCTTTGCTACAGATAACCTGTTTTTACCCTAAATGAATTTAGCCCCATCCCTGACACCCCTTCACTGGTTCAGAAAATGGGCAAAACAGCACAATTCTTGACTCTAGAAAAACTAGGGAAATGGATCTCAGCTGAGACAGATATTAGCCCAGGATTTGTACTTTGCATTCATTGCTCCTTTTCAAGATGTCTTTCACCCTAGTTTTCCTGTTCCCTGGGCATCTACAGGATGACTGAGCTGTATTTCATCCTACTTCTAGACTGGAACCATAGAGGAGAAGATCTTTCAGCGGCAGAGCCACAAGAAGGCACTGAGCAGCTGTGTGGTTGATGAGGAGCAGGATGTGGAGAGACATTTCTCGCTTGGTGAGCTGAAAGAGCTGTTTACCCTGGATGAAGCCAGCCTCAGTGACACACATGACAGGTAGGCGGAGTGCCCTGTCATTATCTCTTGAGCTACCTGAGCAGCACAGAAATAAGATCTGTAGTGACCACAACTCTGTCCTCTGACCCCAGGCTGCATTGCCGCCGCTGTGTAAACAGCCGCCAGGTCTGGCCACCCCCTGATGGTTCTGACTGCACTTCAGATCTGGCTCAGTGGAACCATAGCACAGATAAACGGGGGCTCCAGGATGAGGTACTCCAGGCTGCCTGGGATGCTTCATCTACAGCCATCACCTTCGTCTTCCACCAGCGTTCTCATGAGGAGCAGCGGGGTCTCCACTGATAACCAGCTGGTCTGGAGTAGTGGCTAGAGGAAGGATACTGGGAAAGGGGGTTCTCTGTCTCATGAGGCTGTTCAGTTTTGTTCTCTGGGAGAAAATAATCAAGAAGGGCTGCATGATGTTTGCCCAAAATTTATTTTATAAGAAAAACTTTTTTGGTTTAAAAAAAAAAAAAGAAAGGAATAAAGGCATGAAAGGGACTGAGGCCTGGGAACAGACTGGTAAGCCCAGAAGGGAAGAGGCCCCGTGGTGGGCATTCCTATGCTTCTCTAAAGCCTGGGTTCCTGCTTGAGGAAGGAGGCAGGTAGCCCCAGGGCAGGGGTAAGAGGCTTTCCTCAGTGAAGATAATGACCTATACTGCGGTTCCCAGGGTACTGAGTAAGTGGCCCAAAGCCTCTGAACTCAGCTGTGGGAATGCCTTTGCTGGACCTCATCAGGGCCTCCAGGACCTCAGTGCAAGGGAAGATGGGGAAAAACAAAATCAAACAAAGGAACAAAAAACTAGACAAAGTGGCAGAAGGAGAATGACAGAATCAGTGGTTGGGGATTCTGGGCAGCCCATGCCTCAGCCCCTGCAAGCTGATGGTACTGAGGATGGGACTGTGAGGTATGGGCCCCATCACATGGTGCTGACATAATCTGCAAAGGCCTGGGATGAGTCCCACGAGTCGCTAACCACATGGCAGGTAGCTCGGAGCCGCCGGATTGCTTCCCTTGCTGTGACTGCATCCTGGTCCAGCCAGTTCTGGAAGAGGCGTAGGTGACCAAATGCCCCACGGCCCCAGCGCTCCAGTCGCTTGGCAAACTCCAGAAGCCCATCTGGCTTGATGCAGTTGGAGCTGGTAGGGGTGAGAAGGATTAGATACCAGGAAGCAATTAGGCTTTTGTCTATATCCCTTCCTCCCATCCTTTCTCCCCAATCCCTAGCATACCTGATATCCAGCTGACAGAGAGAAGAGGAAGAATCCTCTGAGAAAACATCTGCTAGGGCCAACAAGCCAGCATTCCCTGGAGAGAGGGAAGGGTATACTTATTACCTCCACCCAGAGGAGGGAAACAAGGGTATCCTATCCCAGCTCCATCTTGGGAAAACCCTAGTCCTAGTACTCAAATATCTACATTGCAATTATATCCTTCTCAGTGAAGTAGTCAATACCTTTACCCTAAAAGTCTATGGTCAAAGGCTGGTTCCTCCCTCCCTCCCTCTCCAGGGTCTGGTTCCCACCCAAGCGGTTCCCTGGGAGTCGAAGGCCCTTCAGTGTAGAGTTGCCCTTCATAGCAGCAACCATCTCAGGGAGAAATTGGGCTGGGCGCTTCTCAAACAGACGGCAGAAGGAGAAGGTAATCTCTGTCAAGAGAAAGTACAGTATTTGGATGAGAAGTAGAGCTGGTGCTGACCCTCCTGCCCCACGTGGTTCTAGCAAGGTGTGTGAACATTTTTATACCTACCTGAAAAGAAGACTAATCTGTGAAGTCCCAAACAATGTTGGAACTCAATCAAATAAGATACTGAGCCTATCTGCTGGGAGGAACAGCTCTGCATGGGCAATTTTTCAATCTACTTCCTCCCTCTGTAGCCACTGATCCCTTTGCAGGGATGGAGATCAGTCAGAGGTGAGTACCTGAAGGGAAGGTGTCCCAGTAGCACATTTCTCCCCACCAATTCTTTGTTGTTTTCGTTTTTGAGACAGGGTTTCTCTGTGTAGCTTTGGCTGTCCTGGAACTCACTCTTTAGGCCATTCTGGCCTCAAACCCACAGAGATCCTGCCTCTGCTTCTCAAGTACTGGGATTAAAGGTGTGCACCACCACCGCCCCACTATCTCAATTTCTTAAAATTGAACGCACCCAGGGTGCTACCACCATTTCTGGCAGCCCCTTACAAAACAAACAAAAAGGAAGGCTCTATATCCTTATCGTCAAGAAATAACTACTAGGGAAGAACAGTGGTTTGCACACAGAGAGTGACAGAGCTATAGTGGGTCACAGGAATGCCAGGTCCTAGATTAGCATCTTACCTTGAAGGGTCAGATTCTGTAGCAAAAAGAGCACCTCACTCTGACAGTCTGCAAGATTCATATCATGGAAGCTCAGCCTCTTCAGAGACAGGTTGTATTCTGGATAGGAGGCAAAAGCCATGGGCAGTGGGGCTTAGTTTTCTAGGGAACAATGGTAGGTCCCTACCTACCCTCCTTTACCATTCCTACCTTTGAGTGTTTGCAACACGAGCCCAAAATCCTGGGGAGAGGCAAAGGTGGCACTGTCCAGTGACAGCTGCTGTAGAGAACCTGAGGCCTTGAGAACAGAGCAGAGCAGTGGGGCTGGCTGAGCCCCTCTTGGAAATCCCATCTCCAATTGCTCTAGGCAGTTTTCTGTATGATAGGAAGGGGAAATTCCAATTAGCCATCTGGACTTCACTTAAAAATACTATGTAGACTGGTGGTGGTGGTGCGTGCCTTTAATTCAGTACTTGGGAGGCAGAAGCAGGTGGGTCTCTGGGTCCAAGGCCTGGTCTACAGAGCAAGTTTCAGGACACCCAGGGCTACACAGAGAAACTCTGTCTCAAAATAAACAAAAAATATGTATTTTATATGTGTACCACTACTTGGGGGTCAGGAAAAGACTTGTAGTAGTTAATTCTATCATGTGGGTTCCAGGGATCACACTGGAGTTTCAAGTCTGAAAGCAAGTGATTTTCCATGCTGAGTCATCTCACTGGCCCTCTTCCTCTACATACAGTAGACTCATTAGGAAATGGTTTGTTTATCTACTTATCCACCTAGTATGTGTCAGACTTTATGCTAAGTTCTAGAAGTGGACCATTAAATATGAAATCTTGTCTTTGTACCTGAGCAAATAAAAGTATACAGGGTAGATGGCTCAGGGGTTAAGTATTGGCTGTGTGTGAAAACCTGGGTTTGGATCACCAGAAACTATATAAATGATACGTCTGTGGTGGCCACACCCCAAATTCCAGCACTGGAGGTGAAGACTAGCTGCTCTAGAACTCACAGAGATCAACCTGCCTGTGCCTCTCCAGTGTTAGGATTAAAGGCATGTGCCAGCACCATCTGGCTTTTTAAATTTTTTTTTTTTTTTTTTTTGGGGGGGGTTTTCGAGACAGGGTTTCTCTGTGGTTTTGGAGCCTGTCCTGGAACTAGCTCTTGTAGACCAGGCTGGTCTCGAACTCACAGAGATCCGCCTGCCTCTGCCTCCCGAGTGCTGGGATTAAAGGCGTGCGCCACCACCGCCCGGCTAAATTTTTTAAAAATATTTATTATGTATATAATATTCTGTCTTGTGCGTATGCCTGCAGGCCAGAAGAGGGCACTAGACCCCATTACAGATGGCTGTGAGCCACCATGTGGTTGCTGGGAACTGAACTCAGGACCTTTGGAAGAGCAGGCAATGCTCTTAACCTCTGAACCATCTCTCCAGCCCTTAAATTTTTATTTATTTTTTTGGTTGTCCCGTGATTTCTACAGTTGATACATGCAAACACACACACACAAGCTGTCCCGATTTCCACAATGATACATGCATGCATGCACACACAAAGTTAACAACAAAATTCTTAAGGGGTTGAGGAGGGATAGAGGAAGATACCCACTGTCAACCTGTGGCCTCTACATACATATGTACACGTGCACACAAACACACACATACAGAGCAAATGCACAGTGCTGCCAGAAGGGACATAACAGGAGATAGTAATGTAAAGCAGGGCCACTGGATCTAGTTAGATTCCCTTTCTGAAGATAGCTGTCCTGGCCATGCTCACAGCAGTCCCCAGATCTGTCTAACCTGAGGTTATTTTAAAGAACGACAGCTTATAAAGGACGAACATGACAATGATAGCAGGGTTGAATGGATCTACAGTTGAAGTTCCCTCCCTCTACCCAACCAAACACAACTGTACATATCCCTGGAGATATGTATGCGTGCGTACGCACTGCTTTACCTGGTATTTCCTCATCCCCAATTATGTTGCTAGGGGGCCCAGCATTCTCTGGTACAGCAGGGTTGTCCCTTTGGCTTGGGTGGTCAACACGAATAGACAGGACCCGCAGCAGGGGAAGAGCTCGCACAATGGCACGTGTCAACTCCAGGATGGGCAGTGGTGAGAACAGGTCACTGAGATGCAGGGCACGGAGGCGGCATCCAGCCTGGCCTGACAGAGCCCGCAGGCTGTCTAGCAGGCGGAAGATATTAGAGCCCAGGCCTACGGCAAAAGAGATTAAGTTACAGATGTGGGAAATTTATGCAGTGAAAGCTTTGTGTTTTCTATTGATTACTACCAAGTATTGAGTTTTGGATTGGATTATCAGATTTTTAGTTTTGAGGTAAGGCTTCAGACCTTAGACTTCCTGCCACTGTTTCTCCAGGGCTGGGGTCATGGATGTGTACCACCATCCCTGACTGTGGATCATATATTTTTGAAATTTGTATCAATTACTCATCTATTTTCTCCTTTTCCTCAGGTAACTAGCAGATTGCTATCTGCTGTAGGGGCTTTGTACCCTAGAGTCATCAGGGGAATCTCAGGATAGGATGTGGTTGTGCTAGTAGTTATACTGTAGACTCAGAGCTGCACAGGTATCCAGATATAGGTTCTAAGTAGTTTCCTAAAGCTGCATGGCCTTGAAGGGAGGGAATTTTGGATAATTGGGTCTTATCTAGGAGATGTCAACTCCTGAGTGGAAAGGGTCTCAGGACACAGCTCCAGCGTCATGTACTAGGGCCAGCATTGTGAAGTCTTGAAAGCTAAGCTGTAGAGAGCTTGATCTCACAGGTCATGAAGTGCACTGAGAAGTAATGATGGCCCAACCCAGTATATTGTAGGTGGGAATGGCAGGGGAAAAATGTAGACTGGATGCATATTAGGTCAGTGGTAGAGCATGTGCCTAATGTGCCTGAGTCCTTGGGTTTGGTACACTAGACAACAAATAAACCATTTCCCACAAAACTAATACAAAGAATCTAAAAAGGTATGCTATCTTACTTGGGAATCTTAAATAACTCCTAGGAACCAAGTTCTTATTGGATTGTGTAAGCTGCTATTGATTTATTCATCCAACTAAATTTTTTTTCCCTGACACAGGATTTCTCTGTGTTGTCCTGGCTGTCCTGGAACTAGCTCTGTAGACTGGGCTGGGCTCAAACTCACTGAGATCCGCCTGCCTTTACCCCCTAAGTGCTAGAATTAAAGTCATGCACCACTGCTGCCCAGCTCATACAATTAAATTTTAACTAGCATTTTTCCCCTCCCTCAGATACAAGGAGCACATAGTATTCTTGTCCATATAGCTGAAAAAATATAACAGGAATCAAGAATCAAGACTACAATGGATATGTAAATGGATGCATACTGAACAATCTGGCTTCCCAAATTCAGACTTTTGTTTTTCAAGACAGCGTTTTTCTATGTAGCCCTGGCTGTCCTTGAACTTGGAGATCTGCCTGTCTCTGCCTCCTGATTCAGTTTTAAAGAAATATAAAGGAAACGGGGAAGAAATTGTGGCAAAAAAACAAAACAAAAAACCATTCAGAGGCTTGAAGACTGCGCTCAGGTTCTAACCTGGAAGACAAGGTGTGTAAAGCATGAAGGGCAAGGAGGAGTGAACATGGACTGAACAGTTCTATAAAATTAGGAGGTATGGTGGTGTATGCCAGTAATTCCATGTGGGAGACTGAGGCAGGAGGGTTGTGATTTTGAGGGCAACTTAGGTTATACAAGAAGGCTGTGTGTGTGTGTGTGTGTGTGTGTGTGTCACATTTTCCTAAACTAAATATTTTGACAATGCTGGCCTTAAACTCCAGATCTTCCTGCCTCCACTTTCTGAGTACCACTGTGCTTAGCCTGTCTTTGAATGAACAAAAGGCTCAAACTACATGTTTAAAAGAATACTTGTGTAGTGTAAACAATGGATTCTATGAAGGAAGGACTGCTGAAATTAAGTCAAGCGAGGATTGAGTAATAACCTGAATTAAGGATACAGTTATAAATAAATGAATTTGGAATATGTAAAAGTACTGCCTAGTGGCTAAATATATGGAAAGAATTTTGGTTTCTTTACACAATTGAGCCAGTTGTAATGCCTTTGGAGAGGGGTAGTGTAACTAGGCTGTAAATGAGTTGGAAGGGTGACACCTAGAAGTAAACCAAATAAGTGGATCTGGATGTTCAAGAAAAAGATAGAGCTAATGTCTCAAGCCAAGGGAGGGGGTGGTATTAGCATCAATAGCCATTGAAGCTATAGGAGTAGATGGAATTGTCCAGGAAAGGTGATCAAGTGGGAGAGTTCTGAGAAACTGATTGAGATATTGGGAGTATTTCAGAAAAAAAGTGTTTTGGTTTTTTGTTTGTTTGTTTTTCTTTTCTTTTTAAAAACAGGATTATCATGGAATTCACTACATAAACTGGCCTCAAATTCAGAGATCTACCTCCAGCTCCATCTCCCATGTGTTGGGGTTAAATGTGTGCACCACACTTGGCTTAGGAAGGAATAAATGTAAATGAGCACTGGAAAAGTGCATGTGAAATGTAGCAAGGAGGACTTGGATGGCCTACACTCTCCTCTGTGCACTGCTGGAGGTATAAGTAGTGATAGTAGAGGTGACCCATCGTGGAAGAGAAATGGAATGTTGGTGGAGACCTGATTTAATGTTTAGGTGGTGGGAGAGGCAACAGAAAGAAGCAGTACAGTGATTGGAATTTTGAAGTCATCTGGGCTTGAATACTGGCTCTACAGTTTCCTAAGCAGGGTTATCCTAGGCAAGTCAATTGTTATAGGTTGAGACTAAAAATTAGTATTTTGAGTCAGGCAGTGGTGGCGCACGCCTTTAATCCCAGCACTCAGGAGGCAGAGTCAGGAGAATTTCTATGAGCTTGAGGCCAGACTAGTCTACAAGAAGCTAGTTCCAGGACAGCTAGGGCTGCTAGAAAAACCCTGTCCAGAAAAACAAAACAAGGGCTGGAGAGATGGCTCAGAGGTTAAGAACACTGGCTGTTCTTCCTGAGGTCCTGAGTTCAATTCCCAGCAAGCACATGATGGCTCATAACCATCTGTAATGAGGTCTGGTGCCCTCTTCTGGCATAGAGGTGTACATGCAGAGGAACATTGTATACATAATAAAATAAATCTTAAAAAAAAACAATATTTTGAGAATATTAAAAGTCAGATATAGACTAAGCATATGAAAACTAGAGCATCTGAGAAAAAAGCCTCCCTAGAAAAGGAAGAAATTTAGATTTAGAGTATGGGGAGTTAGCTTCAGATAAGGCTGTGTATTCTGAGGTGAAGAAGAAAAGGTTGAACTCAGAATTGGGCTAGCTGAGGGAGTTCATGCATGACCTTTCTTTGTGAGGTTGTTTAGTATAAAGGAGAGTTTGGAACTGGCAGATTAGTTGCAGATAATGAAAGGTATTAGGAGGCTGATGGCCGTGAATGATTTCTATGGTTTCTGTAGTAGTGCTTAGCAATACAGGTAGTTTCGGCCAGATTGTACATTTTGCTGACAGTGTATGATCAAGTGGGTAAGGGCAGAAGACTGTCTTGTAGGTTGCTGTTGTTTTTTCCCCCGTTTAAAACCTGGGTAGTTGCTCTGATATGACTAGTATGATATAAACAGGGTCTACACTGCCTCCTGTATCTAGCGGATGTCTTAGCCTCTTAAGAAGCCTTTCTTCCAATTGTAAAACCATATTACGAGACCTCATTTTTCTCTTCTAACATTAACAGTATGCCAATTTGTTTTTGTGTGTGTTTACCTCTTGCCCCTGTGAGACAGAAAGGAACACATCTCTACTTCCCTGATCATACTCCCCACCCTGGATTAGGCACATTGCTGCCGAGAGATCCAAGCCCAGACCCGTTCCTTCAGGTGCTCACCATTGTAGGAAAGTGTAAGGCTCTCCAGTGATACCCAGGAGCTCAGCAGGTGGCACAGTGTCAGAGCTGCCTCTGTGGAGAGAGGAACTGTGAACAGCTCCAAGGTGGAAATGCTACGGAATCGCTGGGATGTCTCCAGTGCTGGGAGCCCCAAACAGCTGGGATCTGATCCATCCAGAGCTCCACAGGCCACTTCCCCAATCTCCATCTCTTCACCATCTTCCTTCTCACCAGCCACAATAAAAACAAAGTCATAGAGGTCTTCAGACTCTGCACCAGACCCCTGACGGGTACGGCCACCCTTCTTCCCTGCAGCTCGTTTGAAACGCTTTAAGGGCTTAGGCTGAGAGGCTGAGCTGGCTGGAGCCCGTTTGGATGATGTAGAAGAGGAGGCAGAGGAGGTGGCAGCTGGACCAGAGGATGGCTGCTTGGTGCTAGAAGCCTCATAAGAGGTGGCTGGAGGGTTCAACTCCCTCTTAGAGTCTGTCCCGCCTACTGCCAGGCTTTCTTGTGTGCTGCGGCGTGTGACACGAGTGGTAGGTACAGCCCTGGGCATCTGCTTGACTTCACTCTTCCGCCGGGTGGCCATCAGTGCTGCAGCACATCGCTCTGCTGCATCCCGCCGAGGCCGGCGTGAGCCTAGCAATAAGGACCCTTCATCTCGGGATGGGGCCCGGCCTCGGGAGGCTTCACCACAGAGGCGGCAAGGCAAGCTGCCAGGGCCTGGCTGCCAAAAGCCAGCACTCATGGTGAGGATAAGGATGAAAAGGGCTGACTCAGGCACAGGCCATGAGTACAGCGACACTTGGCTAACAGCTCCATGGTGAATGAGCTGATGCAACAGCTGTCGCAGGGACTGCTGAGCAGCCACATCAGAGAACAGCAGGTGGCGGAACTTGAGGGTGTGCAGGGAACTAGCTAGGGTCTCTAGAACCCTGCGGTTTGGCTCAGCCACTAGCTCAGTTGCTCCTTGCAGCATATTACAGATGGTGAGCTGTCGAACATGGCGGGAGCTGTGCAGGAGAGGTGAGAAGCGCTGGTCACAGAGGCGCTTATCAGAAGACACATCAATGGTTCCACGCAGAACATGGGAAAAAAAAGCTTCCATAAACTTAGCTCGCCAACAAGTCACACTCTGAAAGCAAAGAAAACAGCAGACATTTGTCAAGTGCCCTCTTGGTTTCCTTCTAGTGGCAAACATTTCTGAGCACTCACTGAGTTAGGCATCAGTCTAAGTAAATTACATATTCATACTGGTTGCCTCTTTTTTAAATATATTTTTTATGGTTTATTTAACTTTATTTTATGTGCATTGGTGTGATGGTGTCAGATCCCCTGGAACTAGATCTTCAGACAGTTGTGAGCTGCCATGTGAGTGCTGGGAATTGAACCCGGGTCCTCTGGAAGAGCAGTGAGTGTTCTTAACCACTGAGCCATCTCTCCGGCCCCCTGGTTGCCTCTTTTTACAAATAAGCAAGGGTCACAGAAGAAGGAATGTATTTTAGTTCTTTCTGTACGTAAATGTATAGTATTCCTTGTCTGAAAGTGGTAATTTTTGTGTAAGCCTGTATGTACAGGTTTAGAGAGGGCAGAAGTTGTACTTCAGCATTGCTCCTCAGGTGCTGTCCACTTTTTCTGGTAAGACGCTCTTACTGGCTTGAGGCTTTGGGTTAGGCTGCTCGGCCATCAAGCTCAAGGGATCTGTTTCCTCCCCGGCACTGGGATTAAAAGTATGCACTGATGGAGCTGGTGTGGTAGTGAATGTCTTTAATCCCAGCACTTGTGAGGCAGTACCAGGTGGTCTACATGACCACAGGTTAGCCAACAAGAAAAAAAAGTTGTGGGGGGTTGTAGGGATGGCTTAGTAACCACTTAGCTGCTCTTGTCAGAGGACCCAGTTTCTGTTCCCAGCATCCACATGATGGCTTACAACCATTTGTAACTTCTGTTTCAGGGGATCCAATGTCCCTGACTCATGTCATATGCAAGTAAGTCACTTCCCCCTCCCCTTTCACTAACTTTAAAGAGCACCACTATACCTAGCTTTTGTATGTTCCAGTACATTGAGGCCAAATGACTTGATATTTGAGGTAAGTGCAAGTCCTGTGAACTAGCAATCTCTATAATCTTCCAGTGGTGGTGGGGTATGCACTGGGATTACAAACAACTATGTTGTCTGGCTTTTACATGGGTTCTGGGGATCCAAAGAGGTCATTGGGCTTGCCTAGTGAGCATATTACTCACTGAGCCAGCTCCCGGGGCTTCTGGGGATCAGACTTGTGCTTGCAAGGCACTTTACTGATTGAGCTATTCCTCAAGCCTAGCAGGTTCTTTTTTTAAGTTGCGTGCATATTAAGTGAGGATTTCTGAAACATGCTTTAGGACATTTCTATTAAGTGTGTATACACATGTAGGTTTCAGTGGAGAGGCCCAAAGAGTGTATTGGATCACCTGGAGTTGGAGCTACAGGTGGCTGTAAGCCTTTATTAGGAGGTAATGTTGGGCCAATGGACCCAGATGAAATCACAATCCTGTGAGTGCTGGAAATCAAGCCTAGGGACCTGCATATGGCCAACTGTATTACTGACCCCAGGTGAAATAACCTAAACCTGGAGAGAGAAGCACAGAAGTCACTGGTTACTGTGCAGGTAAGTGGTAATCAACACTTGGATCCAAGAAATCTGGTTCTAAGGAACAATCTCTTTCTGTGTATGCGTGTGTTCACATGTATATATGTATGTTCCTATGTATGTTCCTGTGGCTGTCAAGGTTGACATTGAACATTTATGTCTTCCTTCACCTTGTTAAGGTAAGGTCTCACTTGAACCCAGAGCTGATTTGACTAATCTAGCAAACTTAGTTTGGGATTATAGGCAGGTGCCATGCCCATCCAGCATCTACATAGGCATGGGGGAATCCAACTCCATTCCTGAACACTTGTGCATCAAAGACTTGTACCTGCGAAGCTATCTCCTTTTTTGACATTGTCTCACAACTAAGTCATACTCCTTTAAATTCTTAAACATTTGATTCTAGAGTTTCACCTCAATTTATTCCGTAGTACACCCACTTTGTTCAGCCATGTACCATCACATGCCTAACCGCTCAACTTTTTGATGGTTCCTTTTCCAAATTACTATGCAGGGTGATTAATTAATGTTTTCCTATTACATAGAATTTTAAGTTCTCCAAGCTGACAGCAAATCTCTTTTTTTGGGGGGGGGGGAGCAGTGTTTCAGGACAGGGTTTCTCTGTGAAACAGCCTGGAATTTGCTCTGTAGACCAGGCTGGCCTTGATCTCAGAGATTCACCTGCATCCACCTCACGAGTGCTGGGATTAAAGACATGCGCCACCACCGCCCAGCAAGCAAAGCTATTCTACAAGAGCTCTGCTAACCTTAAGCTTTCTTTTTGTGTGTGTGGGGGGGGAGATTTTCGAGACAGGGTTTCTCTGTAGCTTTGGAGCCTGACCTGGAACTAGCTCTTGTAGACCAGGCTGGCCTCGAACTCATGGAGATCAGCCTGCCTCTGCCTCCCGAGTGCTGGGATTAAAGGCGTGTGCCACCACCACCTGGCTAACATGAAGCTTTCTTAACATGAATTATTTTACTCTAGCTAAATCCATCTTCCTCACCCAAGCCTTTCTTATACATGTCCTTTGAAACATCTGTCTAGAATGTTCATCACTGGTATCTCAATCTCCTAAAGTATCTACTAATATCCCCTGAGGCTGCTGCATGTTCGGGATGCACCTACTGTCAAGCCTTAAGATGCTGGCATACCCAATGTTGTTTACTTTCTGCTTGTGCACTTGTCAATAAGATCAGAAATTTCCTGGGTATAGGAATCCTCAGGTTTTCTCTAAGGCCGATTATTTGATTAATCAAGTAGGACTTTCTGGTATATTAAAAATGGAAGGGAACAGACTTTAATATTTGGTGCATGTTAGAATTTCCTATAGTTTTCTTCTTCCACCACCAATTCAGAATGCATGTCAGCATCTCAGGCTTGGTGATTCTACATGTGACATCTGAGATAAGGTCCAAACATCTTTATTGATTCTAATGATTCTAATGATTCTAATGTTCACCAGCAATTAGGAAAGACTACCTCACTCCGAAAGACACCAAGCAATTTCTTTTGTTGTGGGGAGGGGAGATTTATGTGCTCTGGGTGTGTGTGGAGGTCAGTGGCAGACAACCTTAGTAGAGCGGTCAGTCAGGTTGCCAGGGGCAAGTAACTTTATTCTGAAGAATCTTGCAAGCCCTGGAAAGTTTCTGTTTTGTAGACAGGGTCTCATGATTCTATTCATTCATTCATTCTGTATACAATATTCTGTCTGTGTGTATGCCTGCAGGCCAGAAGGGGGCACCAGACCCCATTATAGATGGTTGTGAGCCACCATGTGGTTGCTGGGAATTGAACTCAGGACCTTTGGTAGAGCAGGCAATGCTCTTAACCTCTGAGCCACCTCTCCAGCCCCGGTCTCATGATCTTGTATGATCCTACTGCCTGTCTTCTCAGTGCTGAACTACAGGTATGTGCTGTCACACCCAGCTCAAGGCCCTACAATCCTGCCCTAAAGTGTATTAATTGATCTATTGGCTTCAGTGCAGGCCCCAGCTCTCATTTGCATATCTGAGCTTTTCCTAAGGTGTAGAGAATATATCACCTGCTTTATGGTGAAGACTGTTAGATGAATCAAATCAGATAAAGATACTTTTAAAGACAGTGTTCCTGCCACAGGATGAACACTATAACCAAATGCTTCTCTTTGATCCTTAACCTACCCACCTCAAATCTTCCCTATCAGAGCAACACTCAATTCAAATCAAGACATAGGCCCCTAGTATCCTTAGGCCAAAGTCTGGCCCTTTTGTCTTGGTTTCTGCCTGCAGTGGTACTATTTAGTAGTGATTTCATGCTTGAGTCTAACCTACACGTCTTACTCACCTTCTGAAGGACATTGGGAAAGCAGGAAAACGTATCTGGTAACCAAACCTTCTCCTACTTTGGAATGCTAAGCATTGGACCTAAGATCTTGTGTTTGAGTATTTTGCTTGTATGTCTATCAGTATACCTCACACTTGCCTAGTGTGAAGAGTCAAGAAGCGCCATCATATGGCTGCTAGGTGCTGAACTTGTGTCCTGAGAAATCAACAAGTGTTTTTGGACAACACTTTAACATTGACCATTTCTCCACCCTCTACTTAGTTTTTTTTTTTTTTTTTTTTTTTTTTTTTTGGTTTTTCGAGACAGGGTTTCTCTGTGGCTTTGGAGCCTGTCCTGGAACTAGCTCTTGTAGACCAGGCTAGTCTCGAACTCACAGAGATCCGCTGGTCTCTGCCTCCCGAGTGCTGGGAATAAAGGCGTGCGCCACCACCGCCCGGCTTCTACTTAGTTTTGAGTAGTAGCAGAGGACGTTCTTGAGTCCTTCAGGGTCTCACTGGCACTTTATATGCTGGTCCACATGACAAGATCTTGCTATGTAGCTCAAGCTTACCTCAATTCTGCCTCAGAATCCTGGGATTATAGGCATGTACTAAGATAAGATAGTTTAATGTGCACAGTCATGAAAATTATTTGCAAAGCTGGGTATGGAGGCATATATGGCTTTAACCCCAGCACTAGGGAGGCAGAGACAGGCAAATCTCGAGGTTTCCGGCTAGCCAGAGTTATATAAGACCTTGTCTCAAAAGAATAATTTGCAAGCAACTTCAAGAAGATTACAACTTTACAGGTAAATTATAAGGCTATGAGAAATCTGTACAGGATTGTGATCTAAGCTATTGTGGTTGTTTCTGATGAGGAACATATAGGTGAGATAATTAAAGGCTGGACTTTTTCAGACCTGTTGAGGAAAGTGTAACACCTCAAATGTGATACCTGCATGAACAGCATGAGACAACTAAGAGAAACAAGTACTCCAGAGCCACACTGCTTCAAGCTAGTGTTACTAACTATAATTACTAACTTCCTTTGGGAGGACCTCAATGTACCTATTTAATCATAACAACTATACCAGGAGTCACTGTAAAGGTTAAATATATAAAGTTATAATGATTATCTCAACAACTCATGAATTCTTACACAAGTAGAAGTTATTCTACTGCTACCTTTTAGAATATGGGCAAGAAAAATCAATGCTGAAAAATATCTGATAACTCCTTATGTAGGCTATAGCACAACACTACAAACTGAATTAAACATCTTCTTGCATGGGGGTAGTGGAAATGACTTAATGCAAATAAGATGACATTTTCGGGGCTGGAGAAATGGCTCAGCGGTTAAGACATTGCCTGCTCTTCCAAAGGTCCTGAGTTCAATTCCCAGCAACCACATCGTGACTCACAACCATCTGTAAAGAGGTCTGGTGCCCTCTTCTGGCATGTGGGCATACATGGAGGCAGAATGTTGTATACACAATAAATAAATATTTTAAAAAAAAATAAGATGACATTTTCCCACCCTGGCCTGTCTTCCACAACCTGGCAGCTAGGCACCAATACAGGTGGAAATGGTGTACAAAAAACGGAGGGCTAAATATGTCCTTGTTATCATCAATAGTTATTCAAAGATACTGCCTATCTTACTTCTGCATGCATTTTTATTTTTGTTCTGCTGCCATTGAGAAAGGGTTTGTAGCCGGGTGTAGCACACACCTTTAATTCTAACACTCAAGGCAGAGGCAGGTGGATCTCTGAGTTCGAGGCCAGCCTGGTCTATAAATTGAATTCTAGGACAGCTAGGGCTACACAGAGAAAGCAAGCTTGTCTTCAAAAAAAGAGAAAGGGTTTATAGTTTTGTTACCAAGACTGGCCTCAACATCACCAGATGTGAACTGACTTTGAATTCCTTATCTTCCTACCTCCACCTCTTTAAATGTAGGTATTACAGGCATGCTTTCATCACCACCCTCATTTTCTCTCCCCTGTGCTTTGCTTATGTTTCTTTGCACTGTGCCTGAGAAAGTACAAAGAGGGTATCGGCTCCCTGGGACTAGAGTTACAGTTTTAAGATGTGCATGCTGGGAACTGAACCTGGGTCTTTTGGAAGAAAGGCCAGTACTCTCAACCACTGGAGCATCTCTCCACCCCTCAAAAAGCCCTATTTTAATTTGGCTCTCCTACTGTTATGTGACTCTCACAATGTTTTGCTCAATAAGCAAAGCACACCTGATCCTGTCATGAACACATTTAGAACACCTGGAACTACCATCGGCTGGTCCTGTTGATATATTTTTACTTTGGACAACCTCATAGGGGCTTTATTCATTCACAGCATGAATACCATGCAGTCAGCCTGGGCACATACCATGTTCCCCCCTTACTTTGTATAAAGGTAAAAATCTTTAGGCATTCAGGATGACCTAATTTTGTTAGAAGTTGTACAATATGTTAAGTGCTAGACCATTCTATATCCTTGGAAGAGAAAAAAAGGCAGTTTTTCTAATGGCAAAAAACTGATTTGGAACCAAAAATCAGGTGTAGGCAAACTCTGGAGTACATGTATAATGTTTTATATTTGTTTTTATGACATTGAGACAATTATACATTTAAATGTTTTTATTCTTTCATGATGCAGCCTTGCACCACCATACCCAACAATAAGTTTTAGAATGATTTTATTGTTTGAAGATAGAGATGTGACAATTCCTCCATAATTGACTATTTTCTTGTTCTAGAGATGGAACCCTGGACCGTACATATGCTAGGAAAGGGCTCTACTAAGTCAAACCTTTAGTCTTACTTTTAAATTGTTTCTAGTGTTTTTGATATTAAACTGAAAATCTTGGAATAAATCTTCACGATTATGTCAACTTTTACATGCTATGAATTCTAAGAGGCAAAATTACAAACAAAACACCAGAGGCTAGACCTAGTAGCTCTTTAATACCAGCACTTAGGGGACAAAGGCCTGTGGAGCTCTGTGAGTTTGAGGCCAGTCTGGCTTACACAGTGAGACCTTGTCTCACAGTGCTTCATGACTTTATGTCTATGAAGGATCCATACTAATCTGTACTACTCTGATTTTGGTATACTTGTTGCTGAAATAAGCACAAAAAGTAAAATTTCTAGTCAAAGAACTTGAATATTTCAAAGGCTTTTGACTTAAACTAGATTGTTCACGAAACAGTTATAACAGGGCCAGGTATGTTGGTACAAGCCTTTAATCCCAGCACTTAGTAGGCAGAAACAGGATGATCTCTATGAGCTTGGTAGAGTCAGCCTGGTCTACATAGCCAAGTTCCTTGCCATCCAGGGACAGAAGACCCTGCCTCGGTAAATAAATGGTCAGGTGGCAGTGGCACATGCCTTTAATTCCAGCACTCAGGCTGAGCAGTGGTGGCACACACATTTAATCCCAGCATTTGGGAGGCAGAGACTGGTGGATCTCTGAGTTTGAGGTCAGCCTGGTCTACAGAGTGTGTTCCAGGACAGTCTCCAAAGCTGCAGAGAAACCCTGTCCCGAAAAAAAAAAAAATCCCAGCACTCAGGAGGCAGAAGCAGGTAGATCTTTGAGTTCAAGGTCAGCTTAGTCCACAAAGTGAGTTCCCTGACAGCCAGGAATGTTACACAGAGAAACTCTGTCTTAAAATAAACAAAAGGCTGAATGAATAAATAAATCTGATAGTTTTTAAAAAACCAATAAAACATTAAAGCACAAGTTGCAGACATCTCTGGCTGATCCTAAGAATGATATTTGTAACAAAAATTAACATGAGAAAATTTTACTTTCCTACTTATGTTTTTTATTTCATTAGAGTGGTGGGGTTTTTTGTTTGTTTGTTTTGCTTTTTAAAGACAGGATTTCTTTGTGTATCCTTGGCTGTCCTGGGACTCACTCTGTAGACCAGCTGGGCCTCAAACTCACAGAGATCCACCTTCCTCTGCTTCCCAAGTGCTGAGGTTAAAGGTGTGCACCACCACTACTTGGCTCACCGAAGTTTTTTTGAAAATAGGGTCTGTCTCAGGTAGTGAAGGTTGGCCTTGAAACGTGATGTGTAGCTAAGGATAACCTTGAACTCCTGATCTTCTTCCTGCCTCCATAGTCCTAGAGCTGGAATAACAGTTACATGCATCACCATGCTGGAGACTGAACCACCTAGGACTTTGAATATGCCAGTCATATACTATAGCAACTAAACTTTATTCTCATTCCCTATTGGTGCTGTCTGTATTTCTGTAATGTGTCCAACTCTCTGCTCATTTTATTAGGATGTTCATAATTTCCCTATTCTCTTAAATTTTTTTAATTTTTTATTTATGTATTACTTTTTAGGTAGGAGTACTTTGTGCATGTAATACATGCCCAAAGAGGGCACTAGATCTCATTATGGGTGGCTCACACCCATCTGTAGTGAGATCTGATGCCCTCTTCTGGTGTATATATAACAAATAAATATTTTTTTTCTTTCTTTTTTTTTTTTTTTGGTTTTTCGAGACAGGGTTTCTCAGTAGCTTTGAAGCCTGTCCTGGAACTAGCTCTGTAGACCAGGCTGGCCTCGAACTCCCAGAGATCCGCCCGCCTCTGCCTCCCGAGTGCTGGGATTAAAGGCGTGTGCCACCACCGACCGGCACAGTCAGTGTTCTTAATTACTGAGCCATCTCTCCAGCCCCCTCTTAAATTTTTTGTGTGTGTCTGCTCATCCATGGAGGCCAGAAGAGGGCATCAGATCCTTTGGAGCTTCAGTGGGTCCCTGAAGAGCAGCAAATGTTATTAACTGCTGAACCGTCTCTTCAGCTCTTCATATTTTTGTTTTGCAAACAGTGCTTCAAATGCTGCCTTCCAGTTAATCATTTAAAATTCATTTATGAAGGCTGGAAAGACAATAATTATAAAGAAAAATCTTGGGGCTGGAGAGATGGTTCAGTGCGTAAACACTGGCTGCTCTTCCAGAGGACCTATGTAAAGTTCCAGCATTCACGGCATCTCACAATTGTCTGCAACTCTAATTCCAGGAGATCCAAAGCCCTCTTCTGGCTTCTACAGGTACTGGTACACACATACAAGATAAAAATGAATCTTTAAAAACAACCAGAACAACTTTAAACCATGTTTACGGTGTTTCTATTTCATGTGATTAAGCAAATCTCTCTCCCTGTCTGGATTACAGAGCCTCACACTTGCTAGGCAAATATTCAGTGACCTATATGCCCAGGCCCCTATTTTCTGTTTAATAAACGGCATTCTATTCTGAAACTACATGTCAAGCTACTTACTTGTTTTTAGTTGTTTTATTATTTTGTTTGTTAAAATTTCAGCTTTAGTTTACATAGTTATTATCTAAACATAATGTAATAGAAACATACTAATTTTTCCAGATGGCTGATCAGTTGATCCTTCATTTCCTACTACTTTTGTTTTCAAAATATTTATTGCATCATACAGATCTCTAAATAGAACAGTACTACATAGTTTTAAAAGTACTCTTGTTTTATGAGCATTGTCCTTTGGATCTAGTGTAGTGCCTAGAACTAAGCAGTAGTCCATAAGTGGCTTTGGCAGTGATTTTATTTATTTTTTTGTCTTCTTTTTTGTTGTTGGTTTTGGCAGTGCTGGAGATTAAAACTGGTGTCTCATTTGTGCTAGGCAAACACCCTTAGCACTGAACTATACTTCCAAATCCTCACCAGATATTTTTAAATTATAGGTGAGATGAAGGCTATTTTTGTGCTAAAATAGGAATCAGAAAAAGACATCTGGAATAGGTATGTAGCAAATCAGAACTTCTGCATAAGTAACTGATATCACCCAGCCTAAGCCTCCCTATCTTCTGAAATGATTTGAGCCAATAAAACTAAACAATAAACCTCTAGAAGCTTGAGGTGTCGGATAAAGAACGTTTGTGTCACTTGCTGGTCAGCCATAATGCCAGTGAAATACTGGGAGAAAGTGTGTTTCTCTATCTCTGTTTAAGAGCTCCCATGATTTCTATCTGAATTAGTGAACAGAATTTCGGGACAAAAGGAGTCTTACTAGAAACTCTGCCCAACCCTTATCATATGATTTTGAGTTCCCTGTGTGCCCTTAACATCCTTGTATCAAGTTATTAGCCAGACTATTTGAACACTTAGTAATGAAATGTTCATTACTTCTGAAATTAGCTCGCTTTATCACTAATGATCTTAAAGCTTCACCTTTAGATTTAGCAAAAACTTATTCTCTTTTAGAGTCAAGTCTACTAATCCGTAGAAATAACAGAAATAACATCTCATATTTCTCATATTTCAAAGATGACTCAAAAAGTGTGACTTTGACTTTTTTCTTCCATATCCCAGGGAAAGGTAGCCTGACTACTGCAGAACCAGGCAGGACTATCCTCTCCCTTGTCCTATACACTCATAAAACAGGGTACACGATGAGTAGCTTCAACCACTGTTGACTAGCCCTTAATTGTTTTTATGTTTACGTGTATGGGTGTTTTTCCTACATGTATATCTATGTACCATGTGCATGCCTCATGCTCAATGAGGCCAGAAGAGGGTGTTGGATCTCCTGGAATTTGAATTACAGACAGCTGTGAGGTGCCAGGTAGGTGATGGGAATTGAATCTGGGTTCTCTGCAAAAACGGCCATGCTCTTTACTGTTGGGCTATCTCTCCAGATCCCCCCACCCCAATTAAAACTTTTTAAGCCAGATGAATGTACCAAGGCCTTGCAAACAGAATTTTTATACTTAGCAAAGATGAGCTGGTTCCTTTTTTTTTCTTTTTTTTGCTAGCTTGACCACAGCACCAACTCTGCCAAAATTTAAGGAATCTTGGGTCTGCATTCCATTGTGACCACCCTTTCCTTTGTACCCTGTAATCATGGTAAACAAATCAATGCTAAATGCCAAATGAGCCAAAACCTTGTGACATATCACCTGTGCTCAGCTCCCAAATTCAACCTCTGTATTACAATAGTTCCCAGTTTGTGTCTGTATGTCTACTTGCTTTTACTAGTCAAGATTAGTCTAGAGTTCTTCCTGGTACCTTAACTTACCTCCAAACTGGAAGGCCTGGTTTTCATCAGCTCATCCCAGAGTCGGCGCCAGATGGCCTGAGTGGAGAGACCTGTAGGAAGAAGCATCACAGTTGGCTGCCTGCTGCCCACCATGAATGAGGGCATCAGCCTTTCATATTGTCCTCTGGCTTCAGAGGACCACTGCAACTAGCTGAAGAGTTAAGAGCACTGACTCTAAGGACAGACCATCTAGATGTGAATATTAATAAACTACTCTAAAGCTATACGGTCATGGTAAGCTAATATATGTTTCATAGAGCTGTTAAAAAGGATTAAGTAACTAGATGAATTTCTCTGGGTAAAGTACCTAGGACTGCTTGGCCCATCAAGGTTACATAAATATTAGATGTTGATTGATCCAATGAAGAACAGCAGTTTGGTAAAATAGTTGGGAACTGCCATGTGGGTATTGTGAGTCCCAAATCCAGGTTCTTTCCAAGAGCAGCAAAACTGAGCCATCTCTCCAGTCATATGAAGGTGCTTTTTTGATTTTTGTTCTTTGAGACAGGTCTCACTATGTAGCCTTGGCTGGTCACTCTGTAGACCAGGCTGGTCTCAAACTCATAGGGGTCTGGCCTGCCTCTGCCTCCCAAGTGCTGGGAATAAAGGTGTGTGCCACCAGACCTGGCTAAGGCACTTTTTTGAAAAGCATGAAGTTCTAACTGGGTATCAGGTGTAAAAGTTACCTGAAGTACAATGTGGTGACTTGTTCACAACCACTGACTGAGAAAGAGTAAGACAGACACTTACCTTTTTTGAGGGCAGTTTCCTCAATCCTCTCCAAGTAATATATATTGAGCAGAGGTAAGATGCTTTGAAGTATTGGACCTGGGAGGGCTACAAAAACCAAAACACAAAGTTTACTATCTTAAGGCAGCTGGAAATTCAGGGGAAAGGGTAAGTTAAGCACATTGACCTGCTCACTGAGGTCAGTACACTTCTGCCCAAGAAGCACTGGGCCCTCAGTATACTGTGAGCTAGTACCTTCCTATGAAAACTAAAGATAACTTTTGCTCTCTAAACCCATTATGCTTAAAAACAAAAACAGGTTTTCCTCTGTATTCTAGAAGTGGAGGCAAGGCTAGCCCTGACCATGAAAGTTTCCCTATTGCAGTCTTTGGTTGCCTTACTTATCCCTCCCACCCCTTTGTCCTTATTAAAAAAGCAGTGCTAATCTTAAGAAAAAAAGGAATGGAAAGGGTAAATAATCTGTCCAATACACAATTAACTGTATGAATCAGGATTTGTTCAACTCTCTAAAGTCCTTTAGTTTATTATACTCTGTCTTAGAACTACAGAACTTGGGGAAAAGTGATATTTGTTTTGTTTGAATCAAAATATGCTAGCATTTGGGAAGCTGAGGCAGGAGGGTTATTTACAAGTTCAAGCTAGCCTGAACTATACGTAAATTTATTTAACACAATAGCTGTCCATAATAAGATCAGTGAATATTGGCTATTATGTTTATTCTGTCAACGACATCTCTATTCTCTTAAGCTTAAGATCTTGTAGTATACCAAAGCTTCCATTCCATGATCTACTTTTAAAAACTATTTTGTCCTAAAATTATATGTATATGTCTATATGGAGGTAAGTGCAGGTGCCTGCAGAGGCCAAAAGATGTTGGATCCTCTGGAGTTGGAATTACAGGCGGTTTTGATCTGACATTGGTGCTAAGCTCTAAACTCCTGTGTAAAAGGGTTCTCTATGACCCCCCCCCCTTTTTTTGAGAAGGGCTTCTTTGTGTAACAACAGTCCTGGCTGTCATGGAACTCACTCTGTAAACGGGGCTAGAATCGAACTCAAATAGATCCACCTGTCTCTGCCTTCCGAGTGCTGGGATTAAAGATGTGCACCACCACTGACTGGCCAGCACCCCTGCAGGGTCTCATTCCTGGCTGGCTTCTAACTTGAGGCAATCCTCCTGTCTCATCCTCCTGAGTGTTGGGATTATAGGTATAAGCCAGCACACAAAGCTCTTCCTTGGTGTATTTTCTTCTTTACTTGAGGAATAACTGAATCTTGAGACCCAAGAATCTAGTGTACTTTTTTTTGTATCTACTAGGTATTCAGTGATACCCACTATATGTACCTGTTGAGTGAGAGCATTATTTCCCTGTTATTATACTAACGTAGGCCTGTCATCTGAAATGCTTTCTTTGACCTCTGCCTCTATATTCTGAGTCTTGCTCTTCCTGATGACATTACTCTACTCAAACTAAAAGCTCTCTGTTCCATTCAAGATAGAGTTCAGACCTCAATCCTGATACTTAAGGTAGCACCCCTTATTCTAGTGAACTTTTCTCACTGTACTCTTGAGAAAGGGAGCCACAGCAGGGAATGAGGTCAGAGGACAGTCCGCAGGAGCCCTTACAGCAAGTGTCTTACCTGCCGAATTACCTCACTGGCCTGGTCTGTTTGTCTTTAAGTTTTTGTTCACTGCACGCTTGTGTTGCCTCTATTTCCTTCCCCCTCTTGGCAATGCTAGTCTACCACCTTCAAGAAGCCTTTCCTGTTTCCCAGCTCGCCCTTTCTAAAAGCTTCCTTCCAAAATGGCACTGCTCAACAGGCTTCTTCCTCGGCCCCTCTAAAAGTTTCTCACTGGAGTCAAGCTCTTACTGGATGGCTATTGACTTATCTAGCCCACTAGCTGCTCTCTTGTCTCCTCTCAACCAGGAACAATGAAGTAGTGACAGGCCAGTTTTAGACAGTCCTCCAGAGCCTCCCTCTTTTCCTTTCCATGTTGCTCCCCTGTTTAGTTCTCCCCTCTCACATCCACAGGAATTCTCATATTTTCTATCTACAAACTCTACTGTTTGTTTTGTTTTTCGAGATAAGGTTTCTCTGTGTAGCTCTGGCTGTCCTGGAACCTGCTCTAGACCAGGCTGGCCTCCAATTCATAGAGATCCACAGACCTCTGCCTCCCAAGTGCTGGAATTAAAGCCATCTGCCACCACTTAGTTTTTTGTTTTGTTTTTCTGGTTTTTTTTTTTGGTTTTTTTTTTTTGTTTGTTTTTTTGAGACAGGGTTTCTGTGTGTATCTTTGGAGCCTGTCCTGGCACTCACTCTGTAGACCAGGCTGGCCTCAAGCTCACAGAGATCCACGTGCCCCTGCCTCCTAAGTGCTGGGATTAAAGGCATGCGCCACCACCACCTGACTTCTAGCTCTATTAAGAATTCTTTGCTTCCTTCTAACTTATACTTTTTTTAAATTTAAAATTATTTCTTTTTAAATTTTTATGTGCATTGGTGTTTTGCCTGCATGTATGTCTGTGTGAGGGTGCTGGATCCTGGAGTCACAGACGGTTGTGAGCTGCCATGTGAGTGCTGGGAATTGAACCCATGTCTTCTGGAAGAATAGCCAGTGCTCTTAATCACTGAGCCATCTCTCCAGCCCCCTACTATTTTTTTTCTCAACTGCTTCCTTTCTGCAAGTCGGGGCCTCCAAACCACTCATCTCTTCTAGCCAAGATTAGCATCTCAGACCTTCCAGGCAAACGCAGGCTTCCACATTCCCAGGACTTCTCTGAGCCTTACTCAGCTCCACTGAGGCCTTCTCCCATTCACCATGGGGTCAGCCTGACCTTTTTCTGTTCAGTTTGGCACAGGGCCTCCACAATCTCCTACACTCACACAGGGCCCGAGGACTTCTTACCCCTCTCCCCTCCCCCACCTAAGGGAAGGCACTTGGGCCTGCTCTGCACTGGTAGCCTACTCCAAGCACAAAAGGACCTGCCTGACTACTCCGTGGTAAGGCCTTACAAAGTACTCTGGAGCCTCAACCCTTCAAACCAGCCTCCTCATGGTTTACCAAAACCTCAACTTCAATTCTTAACTGACCAGTGTCGACCTTCTGGCCAAGATGTCACCACCACCCCTGGGGCCTCCTGGTGTAACAACCCCTACACATTCCAAGGCCAGGAGTTACCTCTCCTCCCCTACCTTCCATTTGGCCCGACCTGTGCTTTCATCCAACTTCAACCCGACCCTACACTATCATCATTCTGTCAGGCCCATGGCCTCCCCCTCTGAAGCCAGGCCTGACTCAGGGCCCTAACTTTCTCCTCAACTCTACTAGCACTCTGCACATCGTCGACCCTTTCTCCTCCTAAGTTGCCAGGCCTCCGGCCGGCGGTAAAATCCTGCAACAGGACCTTCTTGAGACCATCTGGTCGGGGCGCTCCGGGCCGCTGGCCTTAGCTCTTCAGTGTGAACCGCCTCGACAGGGTCCAGCCCTTTGGTTCTGGACGCTCTCGGGCCTGAGGCCTCGGTTCCCTGCCATTCGGACCACGGCTTCTCCCCATGACGCGACCTATCCCATTCGGGCTCGACTGCCCGGGATACCCTGGCCCTTGCCCCGCCTGAGGCCTCCTGGGCCCTTCCCGCCGACAGGTCGTCCGAGCCTGGCCTTGCTTGCCGAACCTGCCCCGGGCCCCTCCACTCACTTTCCACCCTTCTTCGCCTCCCCGGCCCATGCACGGGGCCTCCGCGCTACCTGCTCTGCAGGCGGATCAGAAGCTCCGTTTAGCAGTGAGGTCTGGGGCGTCGGTGCGCTCCCTTCAGCTCTTGAGCCGTCAAACAGGCCACGGCGCCCCCAGCCTTTCGGCCTCTCCCCCAACCCTTGCTCTACACTCGGCTGCCTCACCCCGCCCATCCGCCCGGCTTCGGGAGTCTTGCAGCCCCGGGAGGACCCTGCCAGCAGCGGTGGCCCTGAGCCGTCAGTTTAGGTGGCTCCGGGCCTGGCCTCCTTGCCCCAGGCCGGGCCTGCCAATTTCGGCCCCTGACCCCCGGCAGCCGGGCCATCCCTGCCCGTCGGTTCGACATCCGAGACTCCTCGGTCCAGTTCTGCCCAGCCCAGTGTCAGTTCCGAGCCCGCGGCTCCGGCTTGCCAGTCCGGCCTCTGTCGCTAGGGCCCTGCCAGCTTTGCCCCACACCGGGCCTTCTGGCCTCGCCCCCCGCGCCCCCCGCGGCAAGCCGCGGTTCGGGTCCACTCGCTCGCCTGGTCCCCGTCTTCACTCGGTCCAGCCCTGTCAGTCGGAAAATTCACGCTCCGACTCAAGAATCTGACTTCCAGTGCCCCGGGCTGGGCCTTGCCCCGGGCCTCTCGGCCTCGCCCCCCGCGCCCCCTAGCCGCTGGGCCGCCCCCGCTCGCTGCCGGAGGTAGCCCCTCACTCCGCCACTTACCCCACACCCCGCTCTCCAGAACCCCCATATGGGCGCTCACTGCCCGCCCGCACAGCTCGAACAGGGCGGGGGGAGCGCTGGGGCCCGAGGCCGAGCTCTTCGCTGGCGCCGCCTCCCGGGACGTGGCCTCCATGGTCGTTGCCGCCGCTACCTCACAGAACCAGCAACTCCGGGCGCGCCAGGCCTCGGGCGCCGCCATCTTGGGGAGGTGCGCGAGCCCGAGGGTGGCACACGCAGGCCGCCATCTTGAAGAGGTCAGCCCTTAGGACCGGTCCATATGTGTTATAGGTAAGAACAGGATTTACGATAAAAGAATATATCAAATGAATTAGCAAATATTTCAAGCATATTAAGAAATACCATTTGAAGAAACACTATAGATCAATATGTTTGGGCCGGAAGTGACCAAAAGGATGTTTCTTAGCAAATCCTTCGCAGGCATTTACAGCAGCTCCCCCTACCTCCTGCAGTTAGCGAGTAGTACAGGCCAATCTGTGCATGTGTTCGAGCCTACGATGAGTATGCCGCACTTCCGGCCAGGTCGCCGGATATCCGTCAAGTGACCCTTACAAGTCCTTCTTGATCCTGAAGTGGAGTAGGTACCGTTGTTTCTGCTGGTGTTGAATCCCGAGCAGCGTTCGGACATGGGACTAGAGGACGAACGAAAGATGCTTACCGGATCCGGAGACCCCAAAGAGGTAAGGCTAGGAGGTCGGCTCTTACTCTCCCCAATGCCCTGAGGCCCGGGACCTAGCGCATCAGAGCACTTTCCCGGGTTCTCTCAGTCCGGGTTTAACCTCCTAGGGTTGGCGGGGTGCAGGGAGGTGGTTTCCGCCGCTCATCTTCAGAATTCATTGAGTGACCTTGGGTAAATTAATGGGTAGTCTTCCCAACCCACGATTGTGAAGGTTTAACTGGAGTTATAATGCTGTACCGATTAAAACTTGTGTTAAGAAGAAAGAAGTCTGTTTTCAGTCAGTCGGTTGTTTTGAGTCTGGTTTGACAAGTGTCTGAAGCAAACAGACCGACGTTGGTCTTTAACCTAGCTTAGGGCAGCAATCACTATTTGTGGAGGTTCTGGGAACCCGAGCCTTATACCATTTTCTGTGAAAAAGTGGTTCAGGAATTGGGGTGTAGTTTTGCAGTAAAACGTTAGCCTATCAAGAAGGCCTGTGTTCACTCCCCAGCCCCGCAAACAAAAAGTGTTGTTTATCTTTTGAGATGAAGATGGCCGAGGACTTGTGTCTTTGGGGGCACTGTAAGAATGTGCAGTGTAATTGTGGGAAAGAGGGAGCTCTTTCCCAGGTTTGAGTACCAGTGCGGTGAATACTGACTGCTCGCTGTTCTTAGTGCTTTCCGTGTACTAAGACATTTAACTGGAAGTTTCCCATGAGGTAAATATAAGGTTCATTAGTTTTGGTTATTTTTATAGATGAGGCAGCAAGCAAGGACGTTTATTCTTTTCTAAAGGCACACCGCTAGCCAGGCAGTGCAGTTGGGAATAGAATCCAAACGTCACAGCTTTGGAGACAGAGCTAGACCACACTACTTTACAAGAGCGACTCGCTTTGCTTCCATTCCTATACATTCGTCCTCCGTCTGCTTCAGGACAAGCCATCGGGGCCTTATGGACTTGGGATTATTTGGAAAATCGTTTATCCCTTAATTTTTTCTAGTCTTAGCAATTTTCAGAAAGTGTTGGAGCCAGGCTCAGGAAGTTCAGCAAGGTGCCAAAAACCACAATGCCATCAGATAAATTTTAAAATTAAGAAAATTGGGCGTGGTGGACCATGCCTTTAATCGCAGCACCTAGGAGGCAAAGGCGGGAAGAATGATCTCTGAGTTCAAGGCTGCCCTGGTCTTTACATTGGGCTCCAGAACTATAGAGACCGCCAGAACTATAGAGACCCTGTGTCCAAAACAACAAAACAAAACAAACAAAAAACACAAAGCCAATAAATCAACAAATCAGTAAATAATAAAATGAAGAAAGTTGAATTAATTTTGTGAAAGAACCATAATTATTGGAGATTAAATTCTTTTATTCATATGTGACTTTGTTTTTTTCTCATTGATGGAAATATGGTCCATAATTAGACCTCTATTTCGATTTGTTTGACATAGTATTTTTGACATAATTACTAATGTTTTAACATTGCTAATTGGAAAATGACACAATAGTCTAGAACATGAATTTCAAGGTTTTTTTCCCCACAATTTTTACTTTTTCTGTGAGCATGTATTTGTGTTTTGCTCGCGTGTATATCTGTGTACCACATGCATGCCTGTGTACTTCTGATGCCATAAGAAGCCATTGGATCCTCTGAAACTGGAGTTAGAAATGTTTGTGGGCCACTGTGTAGGTGCTAGGAACAACCTGGGGGTCTTTGGAAGGTGGACAAGTGCCCTTACCGCTGAACCATCTTTTGTGTGCATTGTGTAGGAGTTGGTGTATCTATAGATCTTTTCACATGGGTTCCTGGGACCAAACTCGGGTCGTTGGCAGCAAGCGATTTTACCAGATGGTTTTAGGACTTTTTTATTCTTATACCAGACCTTGAATCCAGGGCCTTGGGTAGTCTGAGGTTGTGCTTTACCACTGACTTCTGATGTCGGGTTTTGGTCTGGGTTTTTTTTGGGTTTAAGGTAGGGGACTTTTTCAACTTTTTAAAAAAAAATAATTTACACACACACACACACACACACACACACACACACACACACACACACACAGTGTTCTGCCTTCATGTATGCCTGCAGGCCAGAAGAGGGCACCAGATCTCATTATAGATGGTTATGAGCCACTATGTGGTTATTGGAAATTGAATTCAGGACCTCTGGAAGAGTAACCAGTGCTCTTAACTGCTAAGCAATCTCTCCAGCCCTTAAAAACTTTTTATTTTGCCGGGCGATGGTGGTGCACGCCTTTAATCCCAGCACTCGGGAGGCAGAGGCAGGCGGATCTCTGTGAGTTCGAGACCAGCCTGGTCTACAGAGCTAGTTCCAGGACAGGCTCCAAAGCCACAGAGAAACCCTGTCTCGAAAAAGCAAAAAAAAAAAAAAAAAAAAAACTTTTTATTTTTATGCATGTGACTGTTTTGCTTACATGTATGTCTGTGCACCACATGTGTATTTGGTGCTCAGGGAGATCAGAAGAGGGTGTTGGGAATCAAACATGGTCCTTTGGCAAGAGCAGCAAGTTAAGTTCTCTTAGCCACTGAGCCATTTCTCCTGCCTGCTCATAAATCATGTAAGGGATTTGATGAAAAACTAGAGTTTATATCCTAAGTAACAACTTCACACTTAGGAGAAGCCTTGCCAATCTCAAGAGAAGAGAGCTGAGGTTACAGTTGAACCCCCCTTCCTCTTGTTGGGGTTTGGGAACGTGGTTGTTGCTCAGTCTCTCTTTCTCCCTATGCGCCTTTGCTTCCTCTTCTCCCAAGTATGAACCCCTTGTGTATAGGCAGGTAGATAACTGCCATGCACCAGATTCAGGACCTGTGCTGATGCTCCTATAGATAATTTTTATAATTAGGCAAAGAAAGGAAATTAATTTCAAGGTACACACTGTGAGGTCTTGGGTGAAGTTGTGTAGACTTTTATAATTGTGTTGATCTGCAAGCCAAAAGGCTGTGATTGTAACTTTAGTTAAGTTGGCTAAAGGAAGGGGTGTAGGTTTGGCCATTTTCAATATTCCATATTCAGGTTAAGGGGTTAGAAAAAGAGCTGGAGAGATGGTGTAGTGGCTGCAGCACAGCTCTTTTAGAGAATGAGTTAGGTTCCTAGGACTTAGATCAGGTGACTTGCAGTCGCCTATAACTTTGGTTCCAAGGGGTCTGATGTCTCTGACCTCCAGAGGCACCTGCATTAGTGTGTACATACCTCCTCCCGGCCCAAATACTCATAGTTAAAAAATAGTGAAAATCTTTTTAAAAAGTTGGTTTTCCTCTAAACTTAGTTTGGGATATAAATTCAATGTTTAGCTGTTTCTAGCAATATTTACCAGATATTTTAGTTATTTTTTGAGATAGGGTCTTATGTAGTCCAGGCTGGACTCAAACTTGAGCTCCTGATTCTCTACCTTTTAGGTGCTGGGATTACTCCTCACCTGTTTAAGCCAAAGCAGAGTGGTTTTGTTTTGTAGGTTGGTGCGTGTGTGATATTTTGTTTTCCCTTTCAGTGTGGGAATTGGACCAAGGACTCTGTGCAATGTTAGGAATGCACTCATCATTGAGCTATGTCCTTAACTATCAAAATACTTTTAAATTTTAGATCCCACTGGATTATCTGATGACTTGAGTCTGTTATCAGGAAATGTTTAATAATCACTGCTGTTGTTTCTAAACTGGGATTACTTCCTTAAGAGCTGACTAATCATATCCTAAAGGCTATATGAACTTCATAAACTGTAGACTGTCCTGCACATGTAGGTCTCACTGATGCAAGTGAGGTGGTGTCTGTCTTAAAATAATAAAATATGGCGAGATGGTGTACATGAAGACAGCTACCTTTGAAAGAATTTATGGACTGGGCATAGTGGCTTGTATGATCCTAGCACTTGAGAGGTTGAGGCAGGGCAATGAAGAAGTTCAAGGCCAGCAGGACTCTCTCTTAAAAATAAAAGGCCGCAGAGGGGGGATGAATGGCACACACCTTCAATCCCAGCACTCAGGCAGGCAGGCAGGCAAGTTCAAGGCCAGCCTGGTCTACCTAGCAAATTCCAGGACAGGCTCCAAAGCTACACAGAGAAACCTCAACTCCAAAAACCAAAACAAATAAATATCGAGGTTTACATTGTGAGTAAGCCCCACTAAACATCTCAGGATTTAGAAGGATCGCTATAGCAGGCGAAAAACTAGCTAAAGATATGAGGGTAGATAAAATAAATTAGCTCACATAAGTCTTTTATCATGTCCCATTCTTTCTATGCTCTCTCTAATGCTCTCTTGATGTTCCTCCTTGCTATTCCTTGCTTTTTTTGTTTTGTTTTGTTTTGGTTTTGGTTTTGGTTTTTCAAGGCAGGGTTTCTCTGTGTAACAGCTCTGGCTGCCCTGGACCTCATTCTGTAGACCAGGCTGGCGTCGAACTCACAGAGATCCGCCTGTCTCTCCCTCCCGAGTGCTGGGATTCTTTGCTGTTCTTTCGCTGTTCTGCCCATCCCACGAGGTTTTTAGTTCATATACCACAGACATAGTTAACAAGCATGTATTTTTAGGGCTAACAGGATGGACAGAAGACTGACAAGGTAGGCGCCTTATGTCTCAGAAGGGGTGTGGCAAATACAGGGAGAATAGGATAGAGGGTCTCCTCCCCCTCCCCCCCAAGCCAAGCATCCTTGTGCTGTATCCGCTGGCACCCAGGTGAGAAGAAATTTCTTTCTCTGGAGTTGGTTTAGTGACCCAAGGTTTTTTCCTGTATATTTTCGGGGTAAGGTGCAAACAGTTAATTTCCTAGACTAAGACCTGTGTCAAATGAAAGGTGAAGAGAAGTACCGAATATTAATAGCTTGTTAGGGCAGAGCAAAGACAGTAGATTGCACCTTCCTGAGTGCTGCTAGAGAATTTAGAGCCACCCAGACAGGTCTGTTTATCAGTGAGAGCAGACACACTGTCTCTCCTGCTCAGTGCCTCCTGCTCAGAGCTCCTTTCTTTTTTTTTTTTTTTTTTTAGTTTTTCGAGACAGGGTTTCTCTGTAGCTTTGGAGCCTGTCCTGGAACTAGCTCTGTAGACCAGGCTGGTCTCGAACTCCCAGAGATCCGCCTGCCTCTGCCTCCCGAGTGCTGGGATCAAAGGCGTGCGCCACCACCACCCGGTTTAGAGCTCCTTTCTGTCAATAAGGATAGCTGTCATGGTGTAGCTTTATGTAGGCTATGTAGGTTTGGCTGAGTGAATGCTTTCACACCCAGGCCCCATAGTGTGGGGAATGGTGTTCAGTTACCAGCACAGGAAAGTCAGGCTTAAAGAATGATTTATACAGTGCTGAGGGATTTGGGGTGAATCCCATTATGGAAGGGAGAAATGTCTGGGTTTCACAAGATTTCTACAGAAGTGACTATCCAGAAGACAGGTGTTCCCAAAGCTTTGCAAATCGGAGTGCTCCTTAGAGTGTATCCTCCCGTAAATCTGTCTAGTGGTCTGTCGGCTGTACTTTTGCTGGATAGTACTTGTAGCTCATAAATAAATAGTAAGTAAATAAATGGCCATGAGATAGTAAAAGTGCCTGTTGCCACACCTGACAGCCTTAGTTCTCCAGGATCTACATGGAGGAAGAAGAAAACTGATTTTCACAAGTTGTCTCTATGTTTGCTATGGCAGTTCTGCAGTCGTACACAATAAAATGTAATTTTTAAAAAAGCAGGGAGGAGAAGAAACAATGGCAGGAGAATCTATTGCTTATAGTTCTTGAGGCATACCACATACTGCAGGGCAATGCGGGAAGAGTGAGCGAAAGGAACCAGAGAAGCTGGGCATGGTAGTAGCTCATGCCTGTGATCCAGGCATTAAGGCTAGACTTGCAGCATTGAGGACTACTGCAAGTTCAAGGCCAGGCTTGCTGCCCAAGCATGAGCTGGGCGTTACACACTGAGAGGCTAGAGACAGGAAGGTCGCTAGGGCTTGCTGCCCAAGCATGAGCTGGGCGTTACACACTAGGGGCTAGAGACAGGAAGGTCGCTAGGGCTTGCTGCCTGCCTCCCTAGTATGATTCGGGAGGATACCTGATGCCCCGGCAATGGCCTCCATGCACACACCTGCACACACATGTGCATATGCTACATCCAGTATTTTTATGAACGTTGGAAAGGGAATGGAGTATGGTGACTCACGTCTATAATTCCAGTGCTGGGAAGGTGAGGTGGGAGGACTGCCACAAACATGAGGCCAGTCTGGGCTAGAGCGAGACGGTACCAGGTCAGACGAGGAGTCACGGGGAAAACAAGGCTCAGAGCCCTGGTTTCTGTGGGAAGGAATGATGGAGACAAAGGAAGCAAGCTTGATCAAATTAAGGATTGGGTAGTACAAATAATTTTAGTGAGCTCTGAGCTGTGGTGCTGCTCCCTTGTTGACATTTGCTTCTGGAGTAGGGCAATACAAATTTGTGTAAGATTCGCCTAAGGAAGTGACTGCTATATGGCTTTTTGACTGCTGCCTGAAGGGTGTGTTCCCAGGTAAGCTGCATTTTCTCTCTAAAAATTAGCTAATTCTGGGGAGGCAGGGTTAGCACTGAAATTAGCAAGACCCTAGGGTGTCAAAACATCATCATAAAATAATGATTAATAGTCTTTTCTCCATAATGTTAGTATCAGTATGATTGTGGAAATATATGTTGTAAAAGTGCTGCTGACACTAATTTTCTTTTCCTTTTGTAGGAAGAGGAGGAAGAATTAGTGGTAAGTGCTGCTTCTGGTTTTGAACTATCTTACTAGAAGTAGGAAATTTGAACTTCATGAAACTCTAGGGCATTTTAAGGACTTGTAGCCTTTGTACCTCCTGTGCAGTGAGGGTTTGGGAGTCTTTCCTAGGTTTGGGGCTTCTTTGGTCACACCTGGAATCAGTATTTTCAAGGACTGGGCACTCATCTGCTTGTGCTTTAATAAAGAACTCTGAAGGAAATTTTTTAGATAGTTTTCCCTGTTTACATTTTCTGACTTTGCAAGTAGGGAGCTAAGCCTGATTCTTACACAAGGGAAATTGAATCTTAAATGTTATGTTAACAAGTGATGTCTCCAGTAGGTCTACTTCCTATTTGACCAGATTTCCTTTACTACCTTGTTTCTCAGATAGTACTGAGCCTTTTAGTGCATACTGGCAAGCTTGGAAGGCAGAAATTTGAAACTTCCCTAGTACTTAGCATCAAAAAATTAAATGGGCGTCCCTGTTCTGCCAGTTTTGGCTACAATATGATTCTGCCAGCTGGCTGAATGGTAAGTTAGGGTCGCACCTTGATTTGGTGATTTACTGATCAAAGCTCATATATTTGGTGGATGTTTTCTGAAGCTTTTCTTTTCTTTTTAAATATTTTTTTCCGCTTGTTTGTCAGGACCCCCTGACAACAGTGAGAGAGCAGTGTGAGCAGCTGGAGAAGTGTGTGAAGGCCCGGGAGCGGCTAGAGCTTTGTGATCAGCGTGTGTCTTCCCGATCACAGACAGAAGAGGACTGTACGGAGGAGCTCTTTGACTTCTTGCATGCACGGGACCACTGTGTAAGTCACTCTGAAGACAGGAAGGGCAAAGCTGTTCAGTGATTTTCATGCTCCAGCTTGACCCATCGGTAACCATTTACTATCGGCCCTGCATGTCAGGTTTTGTGACAGGCATTTTACATACATAGATGTCCTGAGTCCTTACCATATATGTTGTAGGTAGGTATCACTGTCAACATTGTACATATTGGAATAGATTCTGTCGGGGAAAAAAATCCTGACATGCACTGTTAAATAGTAGGGAAGCTGGATTTTTATATATATGTTTATTTTAGTCCTGGAGATAAAACAAGGCCTTATGCATGCTAGGTAAATGTTCTAGCCACTGAACTAAACCCCTGGCCCTGAATTTTGTATTTTAAAAACATTTTTTTATTATTTTTTAATTTTATGGGTATGGGTTCCGTGTATGTGCTTGGTGTCCAAGAAAGTTAGAAGAGGACATCAGATCTTCTGTAATTGGATTTATTGTCAGTTCTTACTCACTATGTGGGTGCTGGAAACTGAACCCAGGTCCTCTGCACCTCTAAAAAAGCAGCCAGTCTTAACCACTGAGCCATCATCTCTCCAGTCCCAGATAGTATACTGAAATAGTCTGCTCTTTCTGTGTGTGTTCCTTCCATATGTCCCACAACTAGTTTTGTACAGTTTTTTCTTTTCTTTTTTCTTTTTTTTTTTTTAAAGCTTTATTTATTTATTATGTATACAACATTCTGCCTCCATGTATGCCCGCACGCCAGAGGAGGGTACCAAATCTCAGTACAGATGGTTGTGAGCCACCATGTGGTTGCTGGGAATTGAACTCAGGACCTCTGGAAGAGCAGCCAGTGCTCTTAACCTCTGAGCCATCTCTCCAGCCCACAGTTTTTTCTTTTTATAGTTCGTACTTCACTCTTTCATATGACAGTATTTTACACATATTACACAATGCAGAATTTGATAAGAGTCATTCTCTCTTAAACTGATGAGGTAAGCTGGAGAGATGTGTTGGCTCATCCCTATGGTCTAGCAATTACCATTTGGAATGCTGGGGCATGATGATGCCATGAGTTTGAGGCCAGCCTGGGCTACATACTGAGTTTAGTCCAGTCTGGTCTATAGAATGAGATCCTGCCTTTAAAAAAGGACAACTGATGGGCTAGCCACTTTACTGAGTATAGGTAGTAGAACACTTGTCTAGTGAGTCCTGGATTTGACCACCAGTGGGGGCGGGAGGGTAGTGTTACATGTCAGAGAAATGTGGGGGAAAGTAGAAATTTCATTCTAATGATAGACTACAAAGTGGCATAGCCAGTATGTAAAATATCTTGGCAGTTCCTTAGACAGGCAAGCCCAGAGCCAGCTGCCGTCCTAGCTACTCATGCATCTGAGGCAAGATCACTGGAGCCCAGGTGTTTGAAGCCAGCCTGATCCAAACAGACAGATCCTTTCTTTTTAGTGTAAAGAGTTAAGCATGGATCTAGCCTATGGCTACAGATAACATTGAGCAGCAATTCCATCCCTACGTATGTATCTAAGAGAAATATAAAAGTTTTAGATTTCAGCTGGGCAGTGGTAGCTCACACCTTTAATCCCAGCACTTGGGAGAAGCAGGCATATCTCGGTGAGTTTGAGGCTAGCCTGGTCTACAGAGTGAGTTCCAGTATAGCCTGGTCTGTTATGGAGAAACCTTGTCTCAAGAAATTAAAAAAAAAATGAATGAATAAATAAATAAAAGAGTTTGAGATTTCTAGCAGGACGGTGACATACATATTCCTGCCAAGAGAATCCCCAAAACAGATTTGTGTGCTGATTATTTAGTGGACGCTTACAGTATATTACATGCAACTTCAAAAAGATGATGATGGGGCTGGAGAGATGGCTCAGCAGTTAAGAGCACTGCTGTTCTTCCAAAGGACCTGTGTTTAATTCCCAGCACCCACATGACAGCTCATAGCTGTCTGTAACTCCAGTTCCAATGGCTCTAACATCCTCACACTGACACACATGCAGGCAAACACCAATGCACATAAAATAATTTCTAAAAAAGTAGTAGGTAAAAAAAATTCAGAGTTGCAGACAGAAAAAAGTCAGGTAATTGAAGCGAGTACCGGGATGTGAGAATGGATAAGGATGCCTAAAAATGAGTCCAGAAAGGAGCTGCACTGTTCTAAGTGATGAGGGCCTGTGAGCCATGACGTTAAAGCCAAATGATGCTTTCTTTTTCTTATCTAGGTGGCCCACAAACTCTTCAGCAGCTTGAAGTAACTGCGCAGGTTCATCACCTCAGCCTTGTCTCAGGGTATCAGGAAAAGTTCCTTGTGGTTGTGAACCATTTGTTTCTAATGTGTATTGCAAGTTCTTGAGGACATCATTATGGCAAGTAGCTTCTCCTTGTAATTAGCAGTGATTCCATCTTAATAAACTGATCTGCAGACTTGCTGTTTGTCCTTCTTCTGCCACCCCTTACTTTATCATTTTAGGTTTTTTTTTTTCAGTTTTTTTTTTTTTCCCAGTGAAATTGAACCCACAGTCTTGTGCATGCTAGGTGTTATAAATCTTGCTAAATTGCATTTGTTGACTCTCAGATTTTCAACCCTCCTGCCTCTGCTTCTTGAGTATCAGATTATAGGCAGGTGACACAAACTTAGTTCCTTTGCGATTTCTTTCCTCCTTTTTGTGTGGGACAGGAATCGAACCCAGGGTCTCTTGCATGCTAGGCAAAACTCTACCACCATCCTGTTTTCTCAGTCCCTACTTCAGAATGTTATTTAATTTGAAATTTTGTGCAGGGTGTGGTTATGCATACTCACAATCTCAGCAGTAGGGAGGGAGACTGGAGCAGGAGTTCAAAGCCAACCTAAGCTACATGAAGGGACCCAACCCCAGGCCCCCAGAAAAATGGCTTTTTTAAAACATGTATAAGGGGGGCTGGAGAGATGGCTCAGCGGTTAAGAGCATGGCCTGCTCTTCCAAAGGTCCTGAGTTCAAATCTCAGCAACCACATGGTGGCTCACAACCATCTCTAATGAGGTCTGGTGCCCTCTTCTGGCCTGCAGGCATACACACAGACAGAATATTGTATACATAATAAATAAATAAATATTTAAAAAAATAAAGGTAAAAGTAATTTAATTCGAGTTTCTTTAATTCCATTTTGAGTTTCTCATCTCAAAAAGTATTTTTTTGTCTTTTTTTTTGGTTGTTTTTTTTTTTTGTTTTGTTTTAGTGTCCAACAAGTTTGTATAATATTTTGTTTGTATGTTTTGAGACAGGGTTCCATTATGTAGTTCTGGCTGGCCTGGAACTTGCTTTGTAGATTAGACTAGCCACATCCACAGATACCTCCTTGTCAATGTCTCCTGGATGCTAGGATCTTCAAAAGCATGTTCCTGGCTTAAAGATTTTTTACTTTTTTTTTTTGTTTATTTTTTTTGTTTGTTTTTTGAGACAGGCTGTCTCTGTGTAGCCTTGGCTGTCCTCGAACTCACTCTGTAGACCAGGCTGACCTCGAATTCACAGAGATCTGCTTGTCTCTGCCTCCTGAGTGCTGGGATTAAAGGCCTGTGCCATCACCGTCCGGCACTTGTTTTTTTTTGGGCAGGATCTTACTATATAGTTCTGGTTGTCTTGGAACTCACTCTGTAGACCAGGCTGGCCTCCAACTCTCAGAGGTCCGCCTGCTTCTGTCTTCCAATGGCTGGGATTAAAGACGTGTGTTACTGTGCCTGAGTAAAGATTTATTTGTATTTAATGTGTGTAAGTGTTCTGTTCTAATGTATGTAAGTGTACCACATGTGTACCTGGTCCCCTCAGAACTCTGAAGTCACTTGGCATGGGCTTCTAGCCACCATGTGCTAGAAGTGCTTACTTGAGTGCTCACACAAACATAAAAGTTTTTTTTTTTTTTTTTTTTTTTGGTTTTTCAGTACAGGGTTTCTCTGTAGCTTTGGAGCCTGTCCTGGAACTAGCTCTTGTAGACCTCTAACTCACAAATATCCAGCTGCCTCTGCCTCCCAAGTGCTTGGGATTAAAGGCGTGTGTCACCACCACCCAGCTAACAAAACATTTTTTTTTTAATTTATTATGTATACAACATTCTGCCTCCATGTATGCCCATACGCCAGAGGAGGGCACCAGATCTCATTACAGTTGGTTGTGAGCCACTGTGTAGTTGCTGGGAATTGAACTCAGGACCTCTGGAAGAGCAGCCAGTGCTCTTAACCACTGAGCCATCTCTCCAACCCACAAAACATTTTTTAAGGGAAGCTGTCAGGGTAGCTTTGTGGGTAATGGACTTGCCTCCATGCCTGACAACTCGAGTCTGACCCCTGGGGCCCACTGGTAGAAGAAAATTGACTCCCAAAAGTAATCCTCTGACCTCCACACACATGCTGTGGCATGTACCCCCACCACGCACACGTGTCTTTAAAAGGAAGGAAGGAAGGTGGAGTGAGGTTGAGTGTGGCGGCATATTCCTGTAGTCCCAGTTCAACTTCCGTCTCCTGCCTTCACTCCTTCACTAGGATCATCTCAGCTGTTTGGGAGATTGAGGAATGAGGATCATTTGAGCCAAGGAATTTGACAGCAGCTGGGTAACATAAACATCTCTAAAAGAATTTTTTTTAAATATTTATTTCTTTATTATATTATGTGTATAGCATTCCTTCCACGTGTGCCTGCAAGCCAGAAGGGGGAGCCAGGTCTCATTATAGATGGCTGTAAGCAACCATGTGGTTGCTGGGAATTGAACTCAGGACCTCTGGAAGAGCAGTCAGTGCTCTTAACCTCTGAGCCATCTCTTCAGCCCCTCTAAAAGAATTTTTTTAAAAAAGTATTTATTTGTTGCCGGGCGGTGGTGGCACACGCCTTTAACCCCAGCACTCGGGAGGCAGAGGCAGGCGGATCTCTGTGAGTTCGAGGCCAGCCTGGTCTACAGAGCTAGTTCTAGGACAGGCTTCAAAGCTACAGAGAAACCCTGTCTCGAAAAACAAAAAAAGAAAAAAGAGAAAAAAATATTTATTTGTTATATATACAACATATTTGCCTGTACACCAGAAGAGGGCATCAGATCTCAGTACAGATGGGTGTGAGCCACCATGTGGTTGCTGGGAATTGAACTCAGGATCTATGGAAAAAGCTGTCAATGCTCTTAACCTCTGAGCCATCTCTCCAGCCCCAAAAGAATATATATTTTTTTAAGATACTAAAGAAAGAAAGAAAGAAAGAAAGAAAGAAAGAAAGAAAGAAAGAAAAAATATAATAACCGAGAGGGGAAGTGAATGAAAATTAGTGCTTGTCCTTAAATTAGTAGACTAGTATTTCAGTGCAGCTGGTGAGGCTGGGAGAGCATCACATAGACATATGGGAGGCAGATACAGTGAGTTTGAGGCCAGTCTGGTATAGCTAGCAAGCTCCAGGCCAGCCAGGACTACGTAGACACCATTTCAAAGAAAAGAAAAAACTATTTTTCTCAACACCTCACTAAACTTTCAAATGTGCAGCAAAGCTGAAGCTTGATAGTGCACCTCACTGTACGTCACCTAGATTTTGGTATTATTAAACTGCTATTCTGTATTTACTAAGGAGGGAATTACCCAGAATTTGCTGAATTCTAAATTACAAATAAGGTAAGGTTCCCAAGACTAGGCAAAAACTATTGGGTAACTGCAAACTGAGCAGTTCCTACATTTAACAGGACTGGGGGGGGATATTTGAGTTGTAACCAAGTCTTGTGAGCTCTTGTTGAACTTTATGCTATAATTTAAAGTTCCCAGGGGAAAAAAAAAACAACTGTGCCCCTGTTAAAAATCCTCCAAGGCTGCTAGACTGATTAGGACTGATTGTGAAGAGGTGTAATGCTGCCATCAGAGACAGATTATCTTAGGTCATCTTTAGTCTCCTTAGTGGTCACTCACTGCCCATGTCTATACTTGACCACTCATCTGACTATATGTAAAACCTTTTCGGGGTGGGGGGGTTCACATACCACTAACTTCCACCAGACCAAAAATTGAGGATGTTATCACATAGCATCTGAAACCATAGAGATTTCTATCTGTCTACCTGCTGGTTCTCACCAGTTATTTAAAATACTCAAATGATCAAGACTGATCCAAGAAGCCAGACATGATAGTGACTCATGCTTATAATTCCAGCCCTTGGAAGGTGAAGGAAGGAAGATCAGAAGTTCGAGTCATGCTGAGTTCCATAGTACATTTGAGGCCAATCTGACCTACATGAGATTTTGCTCTGTAAAACCTGTGAGATGGCTCAGTAGATAGAGGCTCTTGCACCTGGGCCTGATGACCTGAGTAAAATCCCCAGATCCCACAGGCATGGTAGAGCTCACTCTGGAGAGTTTCCTGGATCGTACTGTGGCATTTTTGTACCTGTATTCACCTAAAAAAAATTAACAGCTGAGGGGGTCTGGAGAGATGGCTCAGTTTTTAAGAGCACTGACTGCTCTTGCAGAGGACCCAGGTTCAATTCCCAGCACCCAATGGCAGCTTACGACCGTAATTTCTTTTTAAAAAATATTTTAAAGACTTATTTATTAGCCGGGCGATGGTGGCGCACGCCTTTAATCCCAGCACTCGGGAGGCAGAGGCAGGCTGATCTCTGTGAGTTCGAGACCAGCCTGGTCTACAGAGCTAGTTCCAGGACAGGCTCCAAAGCCACAGAGAAACCCTGTCTCGAAAAACCAAAAAAAGAAAAAAGAAAAAAAAAAGACTTATTTATTATGCATACAATGTTCTTCTAACATACAGGCCAGAAGAGGGCACCAGATCTCATTATAGATGGTTGTGAGCCACCATGTGGTTTCTGGGAATTGAACTCAAGACTTCTAGAAGAGCAGCTGGTGCTCTTAACCTCTGAGCCATCTCTCCAGCCCCCAACTGTCTGTAACTCTTGTTCCAGGGATCCAACACCCTCCTCACACAGACATAGATGCAGGCAAAACACCAATAAAAGATAAATTAAAAATAAATTTACCAGAAAATGTGTCTAGTTTTTTTTTAAGGTTCTATTTTATTTTTAAATATGTGTATAGGGGCATAAAGTCCAGTGCCCATAGAGGCCAGATGAGAGGGTCTCATCCCTGGAGTGAGAGTTACAGGTGGTTGTAAGCCACCCTTTGTGGGTGTTGGGGACTAATAGCACTCTTAATTGATGAGGCATTTCTCCAACCCTTTTAGCAAAAGACTTGTAAAAAAAAATACTACTCTTTATATTTGTAATAGGCTTTATTTGGACCCAAAAAACCAGCCCCCAAATCATGAGATGGAGATTTACTATTCCTTATGAAAGCTTGGCCTTGGCTTATGCTTGTCTCATCAGCTCTTATAACTTAAACTAACTTAAATTAACCTGTCTCACTTCATCTATGTTCGCCTCAGCACTTTTTACTTTTCTTTTTATATGTTCTACTCCATTGTCTGTCTCTCTGTGGCAGTTGCCTCACTGACTGAACCCAGGCATCTCCTGCTTTCTCCTTCTGTCTCTTCTCTTCTTCCCCAACCTAGATTCTGCCTCCTACTTATTGTCTCTACCTGCCACCCCTGCCCATCCCTCTACTGCCTAGCTATTGGCCATTCAACTTTTTATTAGACCAATTAGGTAGCTTAGGCAGGCAAGGTAAAATAGCAACAGATCTTACATAATTAAACAAATGAACTCAACTTTACATAAAGTAAAATTCCACTGTTGTGCCGGGCGTTTGGTTCACATGGGTCTGTGGATGAATTTTAGCCTTCTCAGCTGCAGGGCAGTGAGCCTCTGGTGTAGCTTTGCCAATGGCTTTTTTATTGGTACAGTTTACACCTTTTAGCAAGTCAATTTCTGCACACCAAAACCTCTTACCCAAAGCTCCCAAAGAGACAGAAGAGACATTCCCAGTCACAGGACATCTCAGTTTGCTGAGTCCTCCCATAACCAAGTTTTGCACAGACTTCAAAGAGAATGTACAGAACACCAGAGGTAGCAGTCACAAAAGGCGGATCAAAGGCGGGTGCTAAAACTAAAGTTATGCAGCTTTACAGCAAATGCAGCCTTGGCTCTACAGTTTGGTTTACAGTCTTATGTAATTAAGCCAAAGTACACTTTAAGGCCAAAAGGGTTACTACTGCCAGAACAAGAGCAATACTTGCTGAATAAGCTATCGATTAAAGTGACTTACAGGGTTGGATGAGGTTTTTCTAGCTGCAAAGCTTTCCATACATCCATTCCTGTCTTATCAGGTAACTTATCAAGGTAACAGTTTCCTTATTTCTTGCTATAAATCATTTGAGAAGAATTATGGTGACCCATCAAATGCCTCTTAACCTTTTCCGATCACTCTGGTTATTACTGAATTTTAAAGGTGTAACACAAAAGGATGTAACATTCCAATCACATTTGAATTTTATCTGCTCCTCACATAGTCTTAACTCAGCTATTTCATTAACTATCTCACTATTTTATTTTGTTGAGTCCTTAGTTCTGTATAATGCCTGGGCTATGCTCAGCAGTTTGAATTATTTATAAAGTGCCAGTTCAGCAGTTACAGGCATATAGCAATCAATGCAATAATCCCCCAAGTTACTGTAATAATTAGTCCAAGCATTTGACATGTTCTTAATATTCTTTCAGCGAGCTTCTATTTTAGGATCATCACCGGTGAGTCTTGCCATAGCCTCAGCAACTTTACCAGTATCCAGATTGCTGGCCTTGCTCTAAGAATGTATAAACTTGCCGGGTGGTGGTAGCACACACCTTTAATCCCAGCGCTCGGGAGGCAGAGATAGGCAGATCTATGAGTTTGGGGCTAGTCTGGTCTACAGAGCGAGTTCCAGGACAGACTCCAAAGCTACAGAACCCTGTCTCGAACTCCCCCTCCAAAAAAAGAATGTATAAACTTGTAGCGGTTACATTTAAAGACATACTAAAATTAACACAGGTATGAAGGGTACAGCATTCAAAAGTGATGTTATAATTGCTAGGGTGCCGATGTACAGGCCCCTTCAGTAGCAATGAGGTTAAGATAAACACGCTTTCCTTCCCATGCTGCAAGAGGGTGAAAGGCACTTACTAATTTCTGAGTTTGATGTGGGATTCCCCTTCTGAATGCTATGAACATGTTTTATTACCATTAGTTATTAAAGAAACTGTTTTGGCCAATGGCTTAGTAAAGTCAGGTTGGAAATCTGAACAGAGATATAGAGAAAAAAGTAGGCAGAGTCAGGGAGATGCCATGTAGCTGTTGAAGGAGAAAGACATGAGCCGCCAGCAGAACCTTACCTACAGCCTCATGGTGATACACAGATAAATAGAAATGAGTTAATTTAAGATGTAAGAGTTAGCAAGAAATATGCCTAAGGAATTGGCCAAACAGTGTTATAATTAATATAGTTTCTATGTGATTATTCGGGTCTGAACAGTTGGGAGACAAACGAGCAGCCTCCATCTACACAATTTAGTCTGAATTGAATCACCAAATTGGAGGAGAGGACTGGACATTCCAACTCCATGCCATTAAATAGGTCCACTAACAGTAGCACCAACCTCTGCTGTCCCATTTGAAGAATATGTATGCCATTTTAATTCTAAGTGAGAATGTTTTCCTCAAGGGAGCTATAGATGATGTCTCTGTGGGAGATATTAGCACTCGAGGTCTCTCACTCTTACGTTGTTGCCAGTGTACCCAGAGTCCTTGTTGGCTTTTTCCTCTTCTTACTGCTGTGATCTTGCTTTCCCTCTTACTCCACAGCTAGCTGGGTGGTTGTTTGGCTGGCCCTTTCTCTTCTCACTACTTGATCTCTCCCTCCTTTGATCCCCGATTTCACCTTCTATTTATTCACTCTGCCTGCCAGCCCCACCTATCCTTTCTCCTACCTGGCTATTAGTTGTTCAGCTCTTTATTAGACCATCAGGTTTTAGACAGGCAAAGTATCACAGCTTCACAGAGTTAAACAAATGTAACATGGAAGAATGCAACACATCTTTGCATCATTAAACAAATGTTCCACAGCATAAACAAATGTAACACATCTTAAAATATTTCACAACACGGATGGGTGTTTTCCTTGCATGTATGACTGTATGCCATGTGAGTGTCTGGTACCTGCAGATGTCAGAAGGCACCATACCTCCTAGAATTGGAATTACAGGTGGTTGTGAGCCTGGGAACTGAACCCGGGTCTTCTGCAAGAGCAAGTGCTCTTAATCACTGAATCATCTCTCCAGCCCATATCTTACATCTTTTTTTTTTCAAAAAAAAAAAAAGATTTTATTTTTTTATTATGTATACAATGCACTGCCTGCATGTATGCCTGTACGCCAGAAGAGGGCACCAGATCTCATTATAGATGGTTGTGAGTCACCATGAGGGTTCTGAGAATTGAACTGGAAGAGCAAGCAGCCAGTGCTCTTAACTTCTGAGCCGTCTCTCTAGCCCCATATCTTATGCCTTTATAATAACTGAAGTGAACTTGTACAAAGCTGATGGCAATATAATTATACTTATCTATGGTAATGCTAATGAATTCTGCCCAGTAAAGATGATATCCGTATAGTAGAAAAGGCCATTCCAAACACTATAGGGTTTTTTTTGTTGTTGTTGTTGTTGTTAGCTTCATAAGTATTAGGGATTGGATCTAAGGCTTCAATGCATGCATGCTAGGCAAGCATTGTACTGAGCTACACATTACACTTTAATGCTCAGGATATTCAGATTTCTGCGACTAGCGAAGTCATTTCAGCATCCCTCTGATTATAGTAAAAAAGACATTCAGACAGCATTTCATTATGTAGCCCTGGCTGATCTTCAACTCTATGCAGACCAGGCTGCTCTCTAACTCACAGAACTCCACCTGCCTCAGACTCCAGAATGCTGGGATTAAAGACATGTCATTATGCCTCATTTGCTAGTTAAAATTTTGAAACTTGAATTCTCACGTAAACAAGTCTTTATTTTCAGTACCCTCATTGTTTAATTGTAATGACAGATATGATGATGAACACAATTTCTGGCATGTGTTTATTTTATACTTGTATGAGTTATATTTTGGGCACACACCTTTAATCCCAGCACTTGGGAGGCAGAGGCCAGTGGATCTCTGAGTTCGAGGCCAGCCTGGTTACAAAGCAAGTTCCGGGACAGCCAAAGCTAACAGAGAAACCCTGTCTCAAAAAAACAAAAAGAAGAGAAAAAAAGATGTGTGTGTGGTGTATGTTTGTCATCAGATATTTCTGAGACAGTCTCTCTCAATCTGGAGCTCACTAACTCCATAAGGGTGGCGGCTCACAAGCTCCAGAGATCTCCTTGATATATTTTAGCATCTTAAAAATTATAATTTAAGGCCAGGCGGTGGTGGCGCATGCCTTTAATCCCAGCACTCGGGAGGCAGAGGCAGGCGGATCTCTGTGAGTTCGAGGCCAGCCTGCTCTACAAGAGCTAGTTTCAGGACAGGCTCCAAAGCCACAGAGAAACCCTGTCTCGAAAAATCAAAATATATATATATAATTTAGCTGAGTATAAGATAATATACACTGGATGGCAATATATTATAAGAATAAAAGTAAGGTTACAGGATAGTTAAAACTTGAGATACAGTAAGCATTAATTTGTCTTTGATTTTTCTGAGACTAAGTCTCCTGTGGTTCAGACTGGCGTCCAACTCTTACCTCTACTTAGCAACTGCTAGGATTACAGGTATTTTCCACCATCCATACCCAGTAGTATTTTGAGAAAGAAAAAAGAAAACAATACAAAACAAAAACTTGGGAGGGGCTTCTGGGGACTGGACCCAGGGTTTCACATACAAGCACACACTGCCTCACTTTTTGCCTTCTGTTGCTTTAGTAGGACTCGATCCGTCCTACAGTTCTGGAGTGCCCTCCTCTGTTTTCACAGTACACTAATCCAAACCATCATCATTTCTCTCATCTTCCTTTTCTTACTTCTACTTTAGATTGTTTACTGTAGTCAGATGATGTCTCTCCTTTCTGAGACAGAGTCTCACCATGTAGCTCTGACTGCCCTGGAGCTCACTGTGTAGACCATGCTGGCTTCGAACTCAGAGATCTGCCTGCTTCTGCCTTCCAAATTCTGGGATAAAAGATATATGCCACTATGCCCCGCTAGATGATCGTTTCTAAAAATAGTTATCACTCCTTCCTCTCCCTTGGATCCTGAATAGTGGGATCAAGTGTGGTTGGGCCTAAAGCTTACACAATTGGAGTCTCTCACAACACAAAACTAGGTGTCTGTAAAGACAGACCTTGAAACTGAAGCTTTTACGCCTTCCCTGCAATCCCGCTTTGCCAATAAATCTGGTCTAATTTCGCTCTACTTTGGGATCATTCTCCGTGCAGTCTGAGCCCAGAAGGCCTTTCCTACCCCCCACCCCAATCCCGACCCCTGGGGAGCCGCTCTCCCAGTGGTCTCCGCGTGCGAAGGCAGGCGGAGGCAGGCAGAGCCCTGGAAGACCCGCAAGCCTGGCTCCCTCCCCTTTCGCTGCAGTTATCCCAAGTAGTGCGCCGCCCTCCCCGGAACCCGAGAATACGCAGCTGCGGTTCCGGTCGGAGTTGTTTGACGTTGCCAGCTGACATGGCTGCGCCCGTAGTAAGGAGTGTTCGGAAGCTGCTGAAGCTCGTGGACTTCACGTCGGTCCCGCGGAGACACCGATATAAGAAGAAATGGGTAAGGTCTTGCACGGAACGTAAGAGAGAAACTTATCCAGTCCTTGTGCTTTCCGTCGTTCATATTTGTAGTCATCCCAGGGACAGTAAACTTTCTGAAGCTGTGGTCACCTCGCTGTCTGCCCTTTTATTAACAAGGCTCCTCTTGCTGTTGCATAAGCAGCCTCCCGACCCCGCCCCTCTATGTTAAGTCATCACTGCGCTTTCATTCTTTCGCTGACGTCATATCACCTCATGTTCCCTTTTTTTTTGCTTACCTTTTCCTTGCCCTCTTCACCCCTTCTTTCCCCTTCTCCCTCTTTCCCTTCCCCACCCCCTCCAGTCCCATGACCTCGACCTCTTCTCCTCCGTTCCTCCTTGAATTTTCAGCCCCTGCAGCCTCACCCCTAGCAAAAGATCATGACAACTACCCCTACCCTCCTGGGTCTCCGTCGTCCTGCAGTAAAGGATTTAGCCCTGTCCTCACTCTTGGGGTGCCTTTAGCGCTCAGGAAAGAGTTCAACGACCACCTTGTTTGTACTACAGGCCTTTCTCCAAATGCAGGCAAAAGGCTCACCAACCCCCCTTACTCCAGAGAACCTTTCTCTTGCCTCACTGTTACATCGCCTTGCCTACCTCGACGGATTCCCTCCCCACCCCCTCAGCCCCCGCTGCCCTCCTGCTCACCCCCACAGGGGAGAGGTTCTTTTGAACCCTTTACTCCACTCTTAGGGAGGCTGTACAGCCAAAACCCGGCTGGTTCATCCCCTCCGAGCCCTTGTTTTGACCGATTCAGCTTTCAAGGGTCACCCTCTCCTTGTCAGCAGAACCCTTATTACGACTGTATCGGTTCCCCAAGATCTCAGCGTCCCTGTCCTCCAAACCCGTGCTTTTGTTACTGTAGCTCAGTGACTTCTCCACCTCTCATTCATCAGCCCCCCAGAACCAGCCCAGTAACCTCCCCTCTAGTCACTCATATATCCTTGGATTCTGACTCCTTGATTTCGACTCCCTGTATGCCCGGGTCCCAGGGAAGTTACAACGTAGTTTCACCTCTTCTTACCCATAGGCCCCTGAGAACTGGCCTTACAATTTCACCTCCTCTTGCTCACAGACCTCTGGAAACTAGTCCTCTAGTCGCCACAGCCGTTCCTCACAGAGTTTTGGAAACTGGGCCCATGATCTCCCACTGGTCCCCTGGGAGAAGTTACAGTGACCCTCCTCTTTCCTCGGCCACAACCCCACCCACTGGCAGCCTATACCATGACCACCCTAAGCCTCCAGACTCTTGTGAGCCTAAACCACAGCCTGATGGATCTCCTGGGGAAAATGGTTGTGGCCCTCCACTTTCTTCTCAGGCAGGCATTTCTTGCTCTCCCGTCTTACCCAAAGTGGGCACTTTTCATTATTCCCATATTTGCTCAGAATCCCAGTTACGTGCCCCTAGGAGTCCTTACCGTATCAACCTACCACCTGAGAGTTCTGGTTCTTCTAACTCATCTGAGCCTCCATCTCTCCAAAAGACTTGCTTAGAGTCCTTTCTATCTTGGAATACTGGGGGAAACTCTTTCCTCTTGCTAACCCCGGGTAGTATAGTTTCTGGTCCTCCCTGCCCCACAGAACCACCTCCTCCTCAGCGTCCTTATCCTTCCCTGAATTTCCCACCTCCCCTGGGCAACCAGCTTTTAGCTCCTCATCAGACACCCAGAAGTTATAATGAGCCCCCTCTCCCTACCCCAGTTCCTCAAGTGAAGTCCCCCAAATTCTCAGATTCACGCCGCGCTGCCTACAGGTGTCGCTCCCTGGTCAACACACCCAACCCCACCCATCTTGATCATCCTAGGTCCCGTAAGACCAACACCTCTCCTCAGCCTCCCTCCCAGTCCTTTGGGTTCTCTAATCCTCTTATGGAGCCAGCCATTACAACTACTTCAAATTCCTTACCAAAAGAACTTCCCCCAGAGACTACTGTGGACACAGGACCCCTTAAAATTGTTGCCCCGACTTCCTGTCTCCAGTCCCTGCCTTATAATCCTCTCTTGCCCAGTAGATATCCCAAGAGCAGTCCCCACGGACCACCTCCTGTATCCCCCTGCAATACCCACATGTATTCTGTGGTTCCTCCAACCTCCCATTTGTCCCCACTGTCTAGTCCCCTGAATCGCTCTATGCGTCTCCCTCAGTGTCATAACCAGCCTGTGGTTCCCTGTGGCATTTCTGCTGCTCCCAGGGGTCCGCCACCACCCAATAGCAAGCCTGTGGTGCCTCCTTGTTCTACCCACATCTATTCTTTTATCCCTCTGAGGACACCCTTTGACCCCCGGTGTTTACCTCTTGTTCCTCGAATTCGGCTTTGCCCCAATACTATTCCCTGTGGCCTTCATACCTATGCCGTGTCCCCTTCAGGCCCACCCAGAGATCCTCCCCAGATCCCCTATAGCTGCTCTTTGCCTTCCTCTAAGAGCTCCACCTGCAGCGCTACTGCCAGCTGTAGTTCAACCATTATTATTAGTGAATGCTGTAGTTGTGAAAGCCAGAGTGTCCAAAAGAAAAGCCAGAGCCAGAACAAGAGTGCCCCACGCAGGAGATCTTTGCAGAGCAGAAGTCGGAGCCAGAGCAGTAGTCCTCCCCAAAGCAATACTCAGGTCCATGGTGAGAGTAGCCACTTGAGCATCACTGAGAGCCAGGGTGAGAAATATCACCATAGCAGAAGTCGGAAGAAGAGCAAGAGCCCTCAAGGTGATAAAAGTAAGAACCGGAGCAAGAGTCCTGACCATAGGAAAAGTCATGGTCGGAGCAAGAGTCCACACAATAAGAAGAAATGATGACTACCAGAACACAAGTTCTGACCAGAACAAAAAACCCAGATTAGAGCAGAAATTGCAGTAACAAGACTGTCAGCAATAGCATCTCCGCGTTGCAACCCCGGACCAGCTTGGGACCTCCACATCGGAAGTCTTCAGTTCTTTTTTAATATGACTCACGTTCTTCACTTCCAGCCCAGTAACAGTCACCCTCGAAGTTTCTGCTTTAATTCGTACCTTAAGAGTTTGTGAACTGTCTTTATTCTGCCTTCCTGGGGTCTGGGAAATCTTCTAAAACAACTCAGCTCTGTGATCCTGTGCATTCTGTTGCCCGTTCACTGGGCGGTCTTAGGTGAGTGACTCTCTGCTCCTCAGCTGTGGAAGGTGGTGGTGTTCCTTTTGTATCCTCTTGAGCACTGCTGCCATAGAGCACTCATCAGCTGGTAGGTATGAGCAAGTTTTTGAAAACAGGATTATAAAGAATAAAAGTGTCTGGATGGGCATGGTGGCACAGGCCTTTAATCCCAGCACTGGGAATCAGAGGTAGGTGGATTGTGAGTTCAAGGCCAGCTTGGTCTACAGAGCCAGTTCCAGAGCAGTCAGGGCTGTTACACAGAGAAAAAACTGTCTCGAAAAAAGCTTTAAGCCTCAAGCTTTCCCAGGGCTTGAGTAAACAGTTTCTTCAAGAGTTTTCCCTTGAGCTGTTTCTTAAGTCCCCTTCTTCCATTTCAGTGCTAAGTATCAAATCTCAGTGTTGCATGCGCTAGGCAAAAGCTGTCTCACACTGAGCACACACTGAGGTGCATCCCAGCTCAAGCTCAATCACTCCCCCTTTCACGTTTTTGAGACTCTTTTATGTTTCTCTCTCTCTCGTCTCTCTGTGTATTTGAGATAGAGTATCTTGTATCCCAATTTGTCTTGTACTCTCTGTAGCCAAGGATGACACCCCTCTACTTCCTGAGTGGTAGGATGGCAGGAGACTTTTAATAATGACGTTTACTTATTTATTAGTATTGGTATAGGTATGGTGTGTGCATGTGTGCATATGGGTACACCTGAGGAGGTCAGACAACTTGGGGGAATCAGTTCTACCATGTGGGTCCCCAGGACCAAACTCAGGTAGTCACATCTAGTGGCAAGAACCTTTCCCCATTCAGCCACCTTGCTCAGAGACCCCTGATATGTAACCCAGTCTGATCTCGTTTGCTTTTGTAGCCCCAAGGCTCACTTTGAACTCTGGATCCTCCTGCCTCAGCCTGCTGAATGCTGGGATTACGAGTGTGCACCACGATCCCTAGCATTGGCTCGCTCTCTTGCTTGAAGACCCCTTCACAGTAACTGGGAGAGGTATTGTGTTCCTTCTAGGCCTGTGATATGAAGCTAACTCTTCATTCTCCCAGCCCCCAATTTCTCCATTGGTAGGCAGAGGCAGGTTGCAAAGGTAGGAGAGAGCGCTGGATGGATTTGAGTTTGCCTCGGGGGTCTGAGGTATTGGTAGATATGTTGACTAGTTTTATGCCAACTTGACACAAGCTGGAGTTAGGCAAAAAGGAGGGACTCTTAATTAAGCATACCACTATAAGATTTAGCTGTAAGGTGTTTTCTTAATTAGTGATTAATGGTAGAGGGCCCAGCCCATTGTGGGTAGTGGCATCCCTGAGTTGGGGGCCCCGGGTTCTCTAAGAAAGCTGGCTGAGCAAGCCATTAGTAAGTGAGCCAGTAAATAGCACTCCTCCATGGCCTCTGCATTGCTTCCTGCAGTTCCTGCCCTGTTTGAGTTCCTGCCTTCACTTCCCTCAGTGATGGCTGTCACCTGGAAGTAAAAGCTGAAATAAACCCTTTTCTCCTCAAGTTGCCTTGGTCATGGTGTTTCATCATAGCACTAGAAACCCTAGCTAAAACAGTAAAGTCAGCTGACAAGAGATAGAGTCAAGACCAGGAAGATTAATAAGCTTGCCCTTTCTCTTTTAGGCTACCACAGAGCCAGAATTCCCTGCCACTCGGCTTGCTCTGCAGAATTTCGACATGACCTACAGTGTACAATTTGGGGATCTTTGGCCCTCGATCCGTGTTAGTCTTCTCTCAGAGCAGAAGTATGGCGCGTTGGTCAATAATTTTGCTGCTTGTGATAACGTGAGTGCTAAGCTGGAGCAGCTGAGTGCCAAGGACTTTGTGAATGAAGCCATCTCTCGCCAGGAACCAGAGCCTGAGAGTGGCCTCGCTCCCACTCCATCCCCAGACTGCAGTCCAAACCTTCGATGCTTTACTTTCTCCAGAGGGGATGTCAGCCGTTTCCCTCCTGCCAGGTAGGATCTGGAACCATGAGGATCATCCTGAGTCCCCGCTAGAAGTAGACGTGAGGAGTTGCTCAGCCCTCTGGAATAAAATCAGAATCGTCAGTTTCCCTGGTGTGCTTATACAGACTAGGTGTTTATTTACGTGCTGTACCCACGCCATCTCTTTTTGTTCTGTTAAGACCCTTAGGGAAATAATATCTGCCCTCTTTTATATTTGAGGTATAATGAAGTTAAGGAGTTTATTGGCTTTCAATCTGTCAGAGAGTAAGTGGTGTAGCTGGTACTTAGACCCAGGCAGTCTGAACCCCAAAACCTGAGCTTGGAACCTGTTCTGACATACTGCCTTCTGTAGGAAACACCTGCCTTTCCCAAGAGCAACTCACTGCTTCCTTTCCAGTGAAAATGAAAATGTTTGCCCCGCCAGGCAGCTGTGGGAGTAAGGCAAGAGGAAGTGGACTTTGGTAGGAAAATGTGTATGGAATTCCGTGAGAAAAGACTGCACACTCAAGGGCTAAACTGGGCTTTAGTCCTGGAAACTACGAAGCTGGACATGGTCATACAAGCCTGCAATACCAGCACTTGTTATCTTAAAGCATGAGAACAGTGGGTTAGAGGCTAGCTAGGCCTACACAGCGAGACCCAGCCTCAGAAAAACAAACAACAACACAAAAACAAAACACAACAGAGGTTCAGGAGTTTGAAGTTGTCACTACCCAAAATAACAAAAAACCTAAAAGTCCTGTTATAATAGCAGATACATTTTTTTTTCTGAGTCTTGGAATCCAGAGTCTGACATAGTTGGCAAGCATTCTACTATTGGGCTACTCTAGGTACTCTTATTTCAGAGGAAAAGACCTGGGTACAGAGAGTAGTTTGCTGAAAGTCACACAACTAAGAAGAAGTTTGAGGCCCAGAAAGCCTGGCTTGAGGAGTGTTAGACTTAGCTGTCTTCCAGGATTGTGGCAAGGAAGAAGTGAAATTTGGCATACTGAAATTCCACCTGCCTCTGCCTCCCAAGTGCTGGGATTAAAGGCCTACACCACCATCACTCGGCTGTATCTTCTATTTTTATGTGTGAGTATATGTCCCCTTTGGGTGCAGGATCCTGCAGAGTGGAAGTGGGTGTCAGATCCCCTGGAATTAGAGGAGGTTTTGAGCCACCATGTGGGTGCTAGGAGCCGAACTTGGGTTCTCTGGGAGAGAAGCTAGTGCCCTTGTTTGCTGAGCCATCTTTCCAGTCTTTCTCACTAAATCTTTTTTTTTTTATTTAATTCTTTGTTTTTAATTGAGCTATACATTTCCCCCACTAAATCTTAAATGAAGGCCTCTGGTTTTTCATCAGACCCACCTCAGGTAGCTCCAGTACACATAGTAGATAGCCCTTATTTCTGAACCAGTGCGTTCATACTATGTGACAGGCATAGTATCAGGTCAGGGAACAAAACAGGTAAAATCTGCCCTCCCAGAGCTACATTCTAATATGGGAAAATACACACACACATACATATACTTGTACCTTTAAAGTGAGGAACAAGTGCTTTAAAGAAAAGTAGTGCAGCTGGAGCTAGAACTCTGGGAATGCCAATGGTTTAAAGAGGTCACTTTGAGCCTTTCTTTAATCCCAGCACTCGGGAGGCAGAGGCAGGTGGATCTCTGTGAGTTCGAGACCAGCCTGGTCTACAAAGGGAGTTCCAGGACAGGCTCCAAAGCCGCAGAGAAACCCTGTCTCGAAAAACTAAGAAAAAAAAAAAAAGAGGTCACTTTGAGACAATGCCTGATAGAAGTAACGTGTAGTAGAGATATGTAAAGGAAGAGTGTTAGCAACTGAAAGGCCTGAGACATGATCATGTGTGACTTGCTGAAGGAATAGCAAGGTGGCTAGTGAGACTAGTTTGGGAGCAAATTGATCTGTTTTCAAAAGGATCACTCAGGAATGGGAGTGTAGCTTAGTGGTAGAATGTTTACCAAGCACGCATAGAACCCTGAGTTTTATCCACATGTGTAAACCAGGTGTGGTGGCACAAACCTGTAATTCCACAGTTCATCAGTGGAGCCAGGGGAATCCGAAGTTCACCGACATTCTCAGCTTCATAGCAAGGATGAGACCAGCTTGGGACACATGAGACCTTGATCTTGTTTCTTTCTTTTTTTTTAATTAAAGGTGTATTTATTATGCATAGTGTTCTGCCTGCATGTATGCATGAAGGCCAGAAGAGGGCGCCAGATCTCATGTGAGCCACCATGTGGGTACTGGGAATTGAACTCAGGACCTTTGGAAGAACAGCCAGTGCTCTTAACCTCTGAGCCACTTCTCTGGCCCTTGCTCTTGTTTCTTAAAAAAAAAAGTCATTGTGGATATTATATAAAGGAATGAATGAGTACCATGAATTCTGTATAGGTAAGTTAATGAGTAGTAGATGCTGTATAGATGAATGAATAGTGGATACTGTATGGATGAATGAGTGTCTGAGAAATAATTTTGCTGAGTGGAGCACACTGACCCTACTGGGCATGGACTTGCTCACCTTGGCTCTCAGGAGATGTGTGAGATGATCTTCTCTCTTCCAGACTTGGCAGCATGGGTCTCCTGGATTACTACCTGATGGATGCTGCCTCCTTGCTACCAGTCCTGGCTCTTGGTCTGCAGCCTGGAGACACCGTGCTTGATTTGTGTGCAGCTCCTGGGGGGAAAACACTGGCCTTACTTCAGACGGGCTGTTGCCGTAAGTCAGTGGGATGGTTTCTCAGGCAGGCAGGAATCCCCCACTTCTCCCAGTCAGGGTACACTGAAAGTGATAAGCTTTCTTTCTGGTCCCAGAGTCAGAGGGGTAATAATATTTGCTAAGGTTGTCAGTCAGTTGGTCAAGAAAATAGTTTGTCAAGGCTCCTTCAGGCAGATTAAATCAGGGCTCTGATAAACATGTCATCATGTGACCCTCTCGCCCTTTGGCATTTGCTGATTAACTTCTCATTTCTTTGTGTTCCTTCCAGCCTGGACTGCTGCTGTACTCAGGTTACATTCTCTAGAACTCTTTCACCCACCCCAGCTGTGGTTTCTAAATCCTCTAGGCTTTCAAGCCTTGGTTCAAGTGTGCTCCCCTAGGAAGTCTTCTCTCCCAGATACTGCTGGCTTGTTCAGGCTGATTCCCTTTCTTGTGCACCCACGCCAGGAGCATCACCCGCTAGCACACGAATATTAGTAGCCTTTCCTCAGGTAGTATCTTCTCCCTCCTCAAGGTTATGAATTCCATGCTGGGTGTGTTGGTGTACTCCCTTAATCCCAGTATTTAGGAGGCAGAGCCAGGTGAATCTATGTGAGTTTGAGGCCAGCCTGGTCTACAGAGCAAGTTCCTGGATAGCCAGAGCTACACAAACCTTGTCTCGAAAAACAAAACAAAACAAAATTATGAATTCCTTGGGAACAGGCTGAAGCTTTATGTGTCTCCGTGACAAAGGTGACCCTGGCTCACTTTAACCAGCCACTGGTCAACATCCTGACAGAAAGTAGAAGTTACCTTTTCCCTGAGGCTTAAGAGATAGCCACAAAGGCACGTGATCTTCACGTCTGACTCAGAGCTTAGCCAGGCCCCTCCTGCCATGCGCTCGGACCTTTCCATTAGGTGTGAACCTTCTGTCCTTATTACTCTGAAGCTGGCTTCCATGGTTTGAGTTAGTCTCTAGCCTCTTGGCAGGCCCATGAGTGATTTGCTTCCAGCCTTCTGGAAGTTCAAATAGAAAAGACAGAAACGGAAAGATGTTGGTTGGCACAGGCTTAACAAGTGAGTTGTAGAAGGAGAAAGCTGCTTGTTGGTTCCCAGCTGCTTAGCTTTGAAATAACCACACAGAAACTTTATTAATTAAATCTCTGCTTGGCCCATTAGCTCTAGCTTCATATTGGCTAACTCTTACATATTAATTTAACCCATTTCTATTAATCTGTGTATGGCCACGTGGCTGTGGCTTACTGGCTAAAGTTCCAGCATCTGTCTCCAGCAGGGCTACATGGCTTCTCTCTGACTCCGCCTCTTTCTCCCAGTATTCAGTTTAGTTTTCCCCCTAGCTAAGTTCTGCCCTGCTATAGGTCCAAAGCAGTGTCTTTATTCGTTAATGGTAATTACAGCATACAGAGGGAAATCCCACATCAGTGAGTCCAGAGCAAGAGCGCCCATGCTGGGGTCTGTGCTGTGCTGCGTTGATCTGAACGCTGTGAGAATCCGGCAGAAGGGAGAGGAGAGAACTGGGCAAAGGAGAAGTGTTTCCAAGTGTGCTAAATTCACAGAAAATCTTCATCCCAGGTCCTCACCCAAGAGACTGACTTCTTGACTCCAGGACATAGCTAGGGTCCCAGAGCATCAGGGCAAGCATGGGACTCAGGTTGACTTTGTCAGCCCTCTTGCTTATGCAGGGAAAACTGGGTTCTGGAGGGATTGGGGAGCGTAACTTAGAAATGTTGGACACAGAAGCAGAACTGGAAGCTGTCTTTCCTTTCTCACTTTGTTTCCTCCTGGAAATCCCTTCAGAAAAGGGTATTTGTTTTTTTATGTTGAGTGCCCTCAAAACTTGGGACAATCCTTATGGGAACCCCAAATCTCTTCCTAGTAGCAACCTGGATTCTTCATTACAGTTCCCACTTCTTGTTCCTCCATGCTCGAGGCTGGCTGTCAGCTGTCATTTCTCATCAAGCCTTTGGATTTTTTATTTACTCTCTCTCTCTCTCTCTGAGACAGGGTTTCTCTGTAGCTTTGGTGCCTGTCCTGGAACTAGCTCTTGTAGACCAGGCTGGCCTCTTGCTCACAGACGTCCGCCTGTCTCTGCCTCCTGAGTGCTGGGATTAAAGGTGTGAACCACCACTGCTTGATTTATAGGTATCATTCTTAGGATCAGTATCATGGTACAAGATAGCTGCTCAAACTTCAGCCAGCCCATTTCAGTTTGAGACGGAAGGAAATGATTGTGTTAGCCTTTAGACGTTATTTCCCAGAGGTCCCACTTGATATTTATGTCTACAGTTCTTAGCCAGACCGAGTGCTTTAATCATACTTAGCTGTAAAAGAAAGCCATGAGAGGTACTCTGTTGGTGTCCATTGCCTCCTGTTGGTAAAGTTGGGGTTCTGTGATTAAGGAATAAATTTTAGCCGGGCGGTGGTGGTGCATGCCTTTAATCCCAGCACTCGGGAGGCAGAGGCAGGCGGATCTCTGTGAGTTCGAGACCAGCCTTGTCTACAAGAGCAAAAACCACAGAGAAACCCTGTCTCGAAAAACCAAAAAAAAAAAAAAAGGAATAAATTTTAATAGTAAATTCTCAGTGAATAACCTAGAGTGTCAACTGAATCCGAAGAGAGACATATTGTCTCGTACTGTTTTGTTTCTCAACTTGACACAAGCTAGAATTATCAGCGAAGAGAAGCCTCAACTGAGAAAAGGTCTTCATCTGATTGCTTGGAGACTGGGAAGGTGGCTCAGCAGTTATGAATTAATTGTTGATATGGGAGGGCCCAGCCCCCTCTGGGTAGTACCCCTGGGCAGATCCTGGGGTAGAGAAGAAAGCAAACTGAGCAGGCAGATAAGCAGTTCCTACATGGTCTGTGCTTCAGTTTCTGCCTCCAGGTTATTGCCTTGACTTCCTGCCCTGACTTTCCTCTGTGATGGACTATAAACTGTAAGCTCCCCAAGTTGCTTTTGATCGTGGTGTTTTTATCACAGAAATAGATACCTAGCTAAGACACAAATGTTTCAAAGAGATTGGATAGCTAGGCACACTGATATATGTATATATATGTAGTCCCAGCTACTCAGGACGCTGAGACAGATTTGCTTGAGAAGTCTGAGAACGGTCTAGGCACCATAGCAATAACCGGGTCCACAGCAAACGGTGAAATCGGCATGGCTAGTACGCTGTAAACCTAGCATTGAGGCAGGATGACCACAGGTTCATGGCCAGTCTAGGCTGCAGAACAAGACCCTGTCACAGAGTAAAGGGTAGTGGGAGAGAGCATATTTCTTTAGAAATACTCTTCTTGACCTGCTTTGTCTGTTTACTTTTCCTTTTGCTACATATTTGTCCTCATGACCGCCACTCCAGAGTGACTGATTTGGCCACATATATAATAAATATCCCTGTCTCTGGGGTATGTGTTGATTATTTATGCCTGAGAGTTGGTTTCATTTCCTATCAGCTCCTTCTGTTGGTGTGCTATGCTGTTGGGTTGCAGCCTCTGAAGACTCTTATTTCCACACAGGCAATCTCGCTGCCAACGACCTCTCCACTTCCCGAACAGGCAGACTACAGAAAGTCCTGGACAGTTATGTGCCCCAGGACATCAGGGACGGGAATCAAGTTCGAGTCACCTCATGGGATGGCAGGAAGTGGGGAGAACTGGAGGGGGACACCTATGACCGGGTAAGTGATTTCTGACCTCTGAGCTCTGGCTTCAGGTCCCAGGGGTAAGATCCAGCCCCTGTGTTTTGATTGTGCAGGGCTGTTTTCGCACCTAGACAGTTCTCCATGAGTGACTTGGAGAAAGAGCTATTTGGAGAATTCTCAGTTCAGCTTGGATGACTTGCTACTATTTTCATTAGCGATAGTTGGCAGCAAAAAGAATGTGAACCTAACTGAGTGTGGAAGAAGTTATTAGGCATATTTTATTCCTGAAGTCACTTGGTTGCTTGGAAGCCCTCATGAAGATGAGTATGAATGAGAACATGTTATTTATTTCTGAATATTAATATAGCACATAGTGCAAAATTCAGGAGGTATCAGGTGAAAAATAAGCTTTCTTTTTAGACCTGTACATAGTCATCTACTTCCTCTTCCTGCAGACTATTGTTTTTGTTTTCTATAGCCTTTATAGGTATTTGTAAGTTTCTTAAAAATAGAAATGGCGGGGCTGGTGAGATGGCTCAGTGGTTAAGAGCACTGACTGCTCCTCCAGAGGACCTGGGTTCTATTCCCAGCACCTACATGGCAGCTTGCAGCTGTCTGTAACTCCAGTTCCAGAGAATCTGACATCGTTATACCAATGCGCATGAAATAAAGTTAAATAAAGTTTTTTAAAAAATGGTGATCTTTAAAAAAATGGAAATGGCAATGTGTTGTTTTCATTCTGACATTTATGACTTTTTTTTGTTTGTTTGTTTTGTTTTGTTTTGTTTTTCGAGACAGGGTTTCTCTGGTTTTGGAGCCTGTCCTGGAACTAGCTCTTATAGACCAGGCTGGTCTCGAACTCACAGAGATCTGCCTGCCTCTCATTTATGACTTTTTAATTAATTGAAATATCCTCATGTTTAGTCCTTTTTTGTTTTGTGCTTTTGAAGTATGATTGCTGGTTGATGGTTTCCATCAGCTAAGATTTGACAAAGTTTGGGAATTTCTCCAGGGTTCTGCCAATCTTGCTTTCACTGGCCGTGAGCAGGTTTTCTGTATCCATCAGTATTGCTGCTGTCCAACTGTTTCTCTCACATTCTCTTGTTGTATATATTATTGAAACCTGCCCCCTTCTTGTTTTTTGAGACAGGGTTTCTCTGTGTAGCTTTGGTTATTCTGTAACTTGCTCTGTAGTCCAGGCTGGCCTCAAACTCAAAGAGATCCGTCTGCCTCTGCCTCCCAAGTGCTGGGAATAACAGCGTGTGCCACCACTACCTCCAGCTTTAAAACTCTTTTTTTTTTTTTTTTTTTATTTTTCAAGAGAGGGTTTCTCTGTAGTTTTGGAGCCTATCCTGGAACAAGCTCTTGTAGATCAGGCTGCCTCCCAAGTGCTGGGATTAAAGGTATGCGCCACCACCGCCTGGCTGAAACTTTTAATATTTTAAAGTTATTTTTTCTCAAATTCTTTTAGGGCTGGGCGGTCCCAGCTCTTGGGAGGCAGAGGCAAGCAGGGTCTTAGTGAGTTTGAGGCCAGCCTGGTCTAATGAGTAAATTCCAAGACATTTGAGACTACACAAAGAAACCCTGTCTCGAAAAATAAATCTTTCAGATTTATTTATTTTTATGTGTATGAGTGTTTAGCCTTCATGTATGTGTGTACCACATGTGTGTCTGTGTTGCTCTCAGAGGTCATAAGAGGGAGTCAGATTCTCTGGAACTGGAGTTACAGGCAGTAACTCCTTATGGGTGCTGGGAATGAACCTGGATTGTCTACAGAGCAACAAGTGCTCTTAACTACTGAGCCCCTAGTTATTTTCTAAAATCACTTATTTAAAATGTAATTTATCATCCCTATATATTGTACACATGTAGAAAATGGACAAAGAATATAGCCAGGCAGTGATGGTGCACACCTTTAATCCCAGTACTCAGGAGACAGAGGCAGGTGGATCTCTGAGTTTGAGGCCAGCCTGGTCTACAGAGTGAATTCCAGGACAGCCAGGGCTACAGAGACAAAACTTGTCTTAAACAATAACAACAACAACAAAAATCTGTAGCTTTTGTGGCATACAGGTAAGGACTAGCATTCTGGAGTCAGGCTCCTTAGATTGGAACCCCGGCTTCATGATTTGCCTGCTAGAAGCTGCTTATGAGTTATTTAAGCTTTCGTTTGTGCTTTACCTTCTTCAGTATGGCTTATTGTAATGCCTGTCCCGTAGGCGGCTGAGAATGCCTTTGCTGAGGGCCCGACTGTAGCAGTGTTAACATTATCATCACTGTCATACCCTCGTCATTGTTCACGGACCCTAGCTGTGCCTTGTGGAGCAGGATAGAATGAATTCCCTCCCCTTTTCCTTGACAGCGCTTGGGGCATTTGAAACAGCTTTGGTGCTTGACGATATCTTCATTGATTTCTTTGTTGAAGAAATAGTAGTGTGCAGTTTGCTGTGCCAGGGAAGTGTTAGATACTTTAGATTCGAAGAAGAGTCTCAGGGCTCAGCAGACTCTTGGTAACTCCATTCTTCCTCTTTTGTATCCACGCATCCGCTGAAGAGAGTCCAGCCCTCTGCGTGTTCATAGCACAGCCACCTTCCCTTGCACTCATAGGTTTCCCCTCCCCCTTCTGCCTCTTTCTCTTACTAAGAAAGCTTTTTCCAAATAAAACAATGTTTGTTTGAACATATTTTTCCTCGTTTTTTTTTTCATGGGGAAATCATAAGCACATTGGAGGCTGAGATTCAGCTAGCTTACCATCCTGGCGCATGGCTCAGAACCACACACTGTACCTTGTCTGATGTGGAGATGCCTATGCCGTATCTGTGCTGACTCTTTTGTCCTTTCCAGATGTTTCCTAAAGCAGTGCACCCGTGCAGCTTCTGTCCCTTTGTCCCAACTGCTTTCGCAGTTGACACTGATAAGCGATATCCAGGATAATTTGGTATCAGGATAAAGATATATTTGCTGCTGATTTTTTAGTTCTGTTGTTCATGTGATGAGGGCTCAGGACCCAGCATCCACGAATGCACCTCTAGTCCAGCCACCTTTTGGACCTTCTGCCTCTGCCTCCTCATGCTAGAATTACAGGTGAGTGCCACCATGCCCTGCTCATTTTTCTTACTCTGTACTGTGTTAGTTCACCAAAGAATATATCAGTATTGAAAACTGAGGGTTTCTGCTTTGGTTTGGTTTGGTTTTTGGTTTTTCTGTGTAGCCCTAGCTGTCCTGAAACTAACTCAACCAGGCTGTCCTCAAACGCAGAGATCCACCTACCTCTACCTCCCAGTGCTGGGATTAAAGGCATGCATTGCCAATGCCTGGTTGAAAACTGGGTTGTTTTAAATTTACTTCCTATTTCTACTTTGCCAAAAAAAAATCTTTCCAAAGATGATTTCACCTTTTCAAACATACAAATATGGATATTTAAGACATTTTTTGTCTGTGTCAATCAAGTACCTAGTATAGAAGAGACTGCTAGTAAATTAATGAGTAATTTTGTATTACTTTAAAATATGGAAATAGTGGAAATCAGGTGTGGCGGTGCATACTGTAATCCTTTGGGAAGCTGAGGCAGGAGAACTGTGAGTTCAAGACCAGCCTTTGCCACATAGGGAGTTTCAGGCTTGCCCTGTTTCAAATAAAACCATAATAAACCAAACTACTGTCCATATTGGATGTACCTTTTTATAGTAATTTTATTAGTTGTGTGTGTGTGTGTGTGTGTGTGTGTGTGTGTGAGAGAGAGAGAGAGAGAGAGAGAGAGAGAGAGAGAGAGAGGAGAGATTGGCCATAGCTTCAGATCCCTCCAGAATTGGAGTTACAAGTGATTGTGACCTTCTGATAAGATGTGAACTCAGCAGCAGGTACTCTTAATGCTGAGCCAACTCTCCAGCCCCTCCTCCCCCTTTCCCTTTTTCCTTTTAAAACAGTACTGGGGATTGAGCCTAGGGACTTGCACATCTGTAAGAAAATGTGGGGGAGCTGGAGAGATGGCTCAGAGGTTAAGTGCACTGGCTGCTCTTCCAGAGGTCCTGAGTTCAATTCCCAGCAGCCACATGGTGGCTCACAACCATCTATAGTGAGATCTGATGCCCTCTTCTGTCATAAAGGTGTACATGTAGATAGAGCACACACACACATATATATATATGACAATTGTGAATTCTGATTCTGTTTTATTGTGTAATATCATTAAATTAAGTAGTGTATCATATATAAATTGGATGTTTTCAGTAAAGAGCCAAAGACAGAACCTTGAAGCACTAAGTTTTTTTCCTAGGTTGATATCAGTTGTTTAATTACAATTACATTTATGTGCATCTTTTGTTTTGAAACATGGTCTTATGGAGCCTAGGCTGGCCTCAGACTCATTGTGCAAGCTGAGGCTGGCTATGACTCCTAACTGTCCTGCCTTTGCCTCTGAAGTGCTGGAATAAGTTTGTACTATCAAGAATAGATTTTCATTTCATTTTGTTGTACTTTTTGAGACAGGGTCTTACTCTGGCCTGGAAAACTGTAGAGACCAAGTTACCTTCAAACTTGTAGCAGTGCTCTCAAGGGCTAGACTTACAGGCATGCACCATCTTGCCTGGCTTGGTTTGACTTTTTGATTAACCATGAATATTACTAAATATACTGTTTTCCTACTTATTATTTCACAATCGTCTGTCAAGTTAAAATAGGCATCCTTGTCTGGTATTCTGCAGTGGAGGGATGGGTAGAGCTAGCATTTCCATTGAACTTTGTTGGCTCGGGCCGAAGCTGCTCTGACTTCAGTTAGAATCTAGAAGGAGCTTTAACACTTTCTGTTTCAACACTCTGGCAGGTGTTGGTAGATGTGCCATGTACCACAGACCGCCACTCCCTTCATGAGGAAGAGAACAACATCTTCCAGCGCTCAAGGAAGAAGGAACGACAGATGCTGCCTATGCTGCAGGCACAGCTTCTCGCGTAAGTGATGCAGTTATAGATTCTCAGACTTTACTGGAAGCATGCCAAAACCGTTACACAGAAGGATCTTCTGGCTGGAGATTTGCCTGGAGGCGATAGACTTCATGAGATTATCCTTTCTAGAATATTAACCACACCCTCACCATTTTATCCTTGGCACCAGTGACTTGCATATTTTTGAAAAGCAGATTCTGTCAGGTATACTGGTATACCCGTATCCCTGGCTCTTGAGGAAACTGAGGCAGAAGTATAGCTTGACTTAAGGGTCTGGGTCATCCTAGGTGCTAACCTGGGCAATGTAGTAAAGCCCTATCTCAGAGAAAGAAAGAGACTGGAGTTAAGAGCACTGTCTGCTCTTGCAGAGGACCCAGATTTGGCTTCCAGCACCCACATGGCTGCTCACAACCATCTGTAACTCCACTACCAGGGGATCCATGCCTCTCTGACCTTCATTGGCTCCTGCACATACATATGTAGTACATATCCATACATTCAGGCAAATGCATACACATAAAATAGGTAATAAGGATTTTTTAAAGAAAAGAACTATTACATTTATTTATTTTTTAAAAAAGAGAGAAGTGCTAGGTGGTGGCACACGCTTTTAATCCCAGCATTCAAGAGGCAGAGGTGGGCAAATCTCTGTGAGTTCAAGGCCAGCCTAGGCTACAAAGCGAGTTCCAGGACAGTTAGGGCTACATAGAGAAACCCTGTCTTGGAAAAAATGATCCTTTGAAGCCTGATTCTGGTTATGAACCAAATCCTGATGCTGGTCATCAGTTGAATTCTCTCCTCAGTCACACAGATTCCTGGCCCCTAGCCCACCACCCCCTTCCTCTCCTCTTTTTTTTCTCTCCCTTTCTCTTTTTTCTCTTCCTATTCCTTTCCTTCCTTCCTTCCTTCCTTCCTTCCTTCCTTCCTTCCTTCCTTCCTTCCTTCCTTCCTTCCTTCCTTCCGTGTAGCTTTGATTGACTGGAACTCACAGAGATCCGCCTGCCTCTGCCTCCCAAGTGCTGGGATTAAAGGCGTGCACCACCACACTCGGCCTCTTCTTTTCTTTTTTAGGTTTCTTTTTATTATTTTTAATTATGTATATGCATGTGTGTCTTCATGTAGGTATGTGCACATAAGTATAGATGCCCATACAGGTCAAAAATCTTGGATCCTCTGGACTTGGGAGTTATAGAAAATTGTGATATGGGTGCTGGATACTAAACTCGGGTCCTTCACAAGAGCAGTATGTGCTCTCAACAGCTGAGCTGTCTCTCCAGCCCTCAGAGGATTCTTCTGTGGAGACTTCCTGGAGCTGGGTATGGTGGTACTACTCCATCAGGCAGTAGACTGCCCAGCCCATGTTCCTAGCCCTGTGTTGCTCTCACGCTTCTGGGAGGAATACCAGTTATTGTTTTGTTTTCTTGGTTTCAGGGCTGGACTCCTTGCCACCAAACCCGGAGGTCACGTTGTCTACTCCACGTGCTCACTGTCACACTTGCAGAATGAGTATGTGGTGCAGGGGGCCATCGAGCTCCTGGCCAATCAGTACAGCATCCAGGTTCAAGTGGAAGACCTGTCTCACTTCCGAAAGCTTTTCATGGACACATTCTGTTTCTTCCCATCCTGCCAGGTTGGGGAACTGGTAATACCAAACCTCATGGCCAATTTTGGGCCTATGTACTTCTGCAAAATGCATCGGCTGCCGTAGTGTCACCCTCTCGGCTCTGTTGGGGGCACCGGGACAGTCGAGTGGCAGAGGCCACTCCAAGGCCGGCCTCCCTCCTGTGGACAGCAGGAAGTAGGACCGCGGCCCAGCTGGTTTCTGACTCAGACTCCACTTCTATCCTGTAACCTGCACTAAGGCCCCTGTTCCGTTAGGGACTTAAGACAGAATCGGTGAATAAACCCATAGTTTAAGCTGTAAACTTGGGAAGAAACATTTAGCCAGTAAAGTTGTTGAAGTACTCTAGAGCTGGGCCTGTAGTTGGGGCCTTCATGTCAGTCAGAGTTCCATCATGGTTCTCTGGGTGTCAGCCGAAGCTGCTGAGCACGCTCCCCAGAGTGCCCAGCCCCTGCATACAGCCCTCTCCCACTGGTGAGTTCCATTTAGTCAGCCCACAGCCCACCAGCCGCCCCAGTGTCTCCATATGGCACATGCTCTAATTTAAGAAATAAGTAACTAAAACTGTTGAGCGTGGCTGGTAATCCCCTTCAAATGAGAAAGGTTTCCTAAGCTGAGTGCTTCTGGCCTTTCCTTCAGATCACTGCAAAAGCTGCTTCTGGTTCATACTGTGTTTTTGTATGTTTCTTCTTTTACGTCTTCACATGACAAGTGTTCTCTGAGTTCTTGTAGGACAGCTATGGCACTGGTAGGGGTATGGTAGGGACTATGGGAATGACTGGGTTTCCTCATTTTACAGTGGCCACCTACTTCCTTTTACTTTTCAAGTACCTAGGAATCTTCTGATATTTTATTTCAGATATTTTATTTCTAATCTTTTGCCTGCTCCAGTGTCTAATCTTTGGCCCATCTCCAAATCCTTCTTCCAGTATAACAGGGTTTTGGATCACAGACAGTGTTTTGGAGTGACATTACATAACACACCGACTTGCATACTAGCATGCTAGGTATTTTGTAACATTTATTAAAAGAAGGCACCCTTTAGTGCCAGGGAATAGTAAACATTGCTTATGGTCACCCATGCACACAGGTATGTATGTATGAATATTGCTTGGCTCTTCCTACTTTTTTTTTTCAATTTTTTTCTTTTTCTTTTTTTTCTTTTTTGTGTGTGTGTGTGTGTGTGTGTGTATGTGACATGGTATCACTCTGTAGCCTTGGCTGCCCTGGAATTCACTCTCTTTGTAGACCAGGCTAGCCTCAGACTCAGAGATCTACCTGCCTCTGCCTCCCAAGTGCTGGAACTAAAGGCTTGTGCCACTACCACCCAGCTTGGAAACTCTTAATATTTTAAAGCTATTTCCTTTTTTAAAAAATTCTTTTAGATTTATTACCTATCTTTCAAATTTATTTACTAGCTGTCTTCCCACTTTCTTTATCCCTCCTTTGTTGCCGTTCTTTTTCTTTCATGCTTTCCCTGCTAATCCTTATCTGGTATTAGAAGTAGCCATTGAGAAGGACATTAGCAAAGGTTAAGCCATCTCCCTTCTTGAGATTTGTATTATAACTGAGGACCTTCCCGACTTTAAACCAAGTAAAGCTAGTAAGATGAAAATCCAAAGAACTTGGTTCATACTCTGAGTGGGACCCTTACTAGCTTCTGCTCATGACATACAGTCTCCACCTGCTGTTTACTCTCAACTTACATTGCTGAAGCTGAGAGACTTTGTGCCTGGGTTTCTGCCCATTGGCTCTTGGATGTCTATCTGCTGCTAATTGAAGGCTAAGCAGTAAACATTGAGGAGAAAAGGGTCTGCTGGCCCTTGGATCACAGTCTAATTGAGGACAGACAGACTAGGTAAGAAAAACTGCTGTATTAGGCAGGATTTTCTAAAGGAACAGAACCAATAGCATGTATATGTAGACATACATATATACGCACATATGTGTGCGTGTGTATGTGGACGTACATTTATATGCATGCATGTGCATATGTTATAAAGGGGATTTGTTGGTTTGGATAGAGGCTGGGTAGTCTACCAATAGCCGTGTGCACACTGAAGAGGTAGAGAACTAGGTTCCCCAGGATGCCTGAGCAGTCTCAGTCCAACACTGCAGTTTGGAAGCTTCCTGGAAAGTTGCTGCTGTTGAGTCAGTGTTGAAGAGCTGAAGAATCAGTCTGATGTCAGTGGGCAGCAGTAGCAGTAGGTGGTATCACTGGAGCAGAGAGACTTACTGGCTGGAGGGTTGCCTTGTCCCTATTTACCTTCATCATCTGGGCGGTTTGCTCTTTCGAGGGTCCCACCTGTATTCATCACTGTCCATGGCCAGTCCTCTCTGGAAACATTCCTGTAGACACACAGCTTTATTTTCCCAGTCCAAGGCATCTCTTAACCCGGTCATGTTGAAACTCAGACCCACGATCACAACTACTTTGGAAAACAGTTTGTCTCCTGTAATCGAATATATACCACCCTCTAACTCAGTTACTACGGTGCTCAGAATCAGTTCAAGAGAAACTCTTATTCCCGTGCCCCTGTGAAGGATGTTCATAGCAGTCCATCTCACAAGCAAGAGCCTTGACATAGTCCACGTATCTCTGAGCAAGAAGAGGGTGAATAAACTGGATATTCACACAATGGAACACATGATGTATGATCTTATTTATATCACCTTGCAATCTGCCAGTGTGCTATTTAATTTTTTTTTTTTTTGGTTTTTTGAGACAGGGTTTCTCTGTGGTTTTGGAGCCTGTCCTGGAACCAGCTCTTGTAGACCAGGCTGGTCTCGAACTCCCAGAGATCCGCCTGCCTCTGCCTCCCGAGTGCTGGGATTAAAGGTGTGCGCCACCACTGCCCGGCTGAAAATAATTCTTTTTTTTTTTTTTTGGTTTTTTGAGACAGTGTTTCTCTGTAGTTTTGAGCCTGTCCCGGAACTAGCTCTTGTAGACCAGGCTGGCCTCGAACTCCCAGAGATCCACCTGCCTCTGCCTCCCGAGTGCTGGGATTAAAGGCGTGTGCCACCGCGGCCCGGCCTGAAAATAATTCTTATCCTTAAAATTTACCCTTAAGTCTGGGCAGTGATGGTGCACGCTGTTAGTGCCAGCACTTGGGAGGCAGAGGCAGGTGGATCTCTGCATTCTAGGCCAGCCTGGTCTACAAAGGGAGTTCCAGGACAGTCAGGGCTACACAAAGAAACCCTGTTTGGAAAAACAAAAACAAAATAAATAAGCAAACAAATAAATTAAAAAAGGAAAAGAAAGAAAAGTTACCTTCTGGTCTTAGCTGTTGATCACTTCTTTTGCTTCTGGTCTCAGAAACCACCTAATCTGCCTTCTATCAAGCTACTTTTAAACAAAGGCATTAGGACTATTTAAAAGTCTAAAGATCCACCAGTGACCCCAGGATCTTTACTATGGGTTTGCAACTGGTCTAACTGGTTAGGTGCCTTTGGTTTAATTACAAGGTCAGGCTATTTACAAACCCTCCTGGGAACTTGTGATTTGAACTTTCCCAAAGCCAGGATTGTACCACATCAAAAGTTCTTGACAGGCAGGGAGGGAAGCAGAGAAAAATGTAGAGCTCAACAAAAATAAAAAAATAATTAAAAAAAAAAAAGCCCGGTAGTGGTGGTGCACAATCCCAGTACTTGGGAGGCAGACAGAGGCAGGAGGATCTCTGTGAGTTCGAGGCCAGCCTGGACAACAAGAGCTAGTTCCATGACAGGCTCCAAAGCTACAAAGAAAGCCTGTCTCAAAGAAACAAAAACAAAAACAAAAAACAAATCTTAATATGAAAAAAATTCTTTTTTTTTTCTTTTTTAAAGATTTATTTATTTATTTACTTATTATGTATTCAGTGTTCTATCTGTATGTATGCCTGCTGACCAGAAGGGGCACCAGATCTCACTATAGATGGCTATGAGCCACCATGTGGTTGCTGGGATTTGAACTCAGGACCTCTGGAAGAGCAGCCAGTGCTCTTAACCTCTGAGCCATCTCTCCAGCCCTGAAAAAAATTCTTGACAAAGTGTGGTGCATACCTGTAATCCTAGCACTTGGTAGGTAGAGGCAGGAATGTCAAGAATTCAAGGTTATCCATAACTTAGTAAACTCCAGTCCTGTCTGGACTGCATGAGACCCTGTCTCAGAGAACCCAAAACCAAACAGGGCTGGAACCCAACAGTGGTGGCTCATGCCTCTATCCCAGTACTTAGGAGGCAGAGGCAGGTGGATCTTTGTGAATTTGAGGCTAGCCTGGTCTGCAGAGCTAGTTCTGGGACAGCCAGGGCTACACTGAGAAACCTTGTCTCAATAAAATCAAATCAAAACAAATCTTCCAGTCAATAAATGGGCAAATCAAAATAAGCAATATAAATGATTAACAATATTTTTAAATGTTCAGTATCCTTAGCCATAGAGAAATGCTAATTTAAAAAAACCACATTAAGTGAGATATATATATATATATATATATATATATATATATATATATGGTTTTAAAAATAAAGGAAAAACTGCATTAAGCAGTTCATGGTGGTACATGCCTTTAATGCTACCACTCAAAAGGCAGAGGCAGGCAGAAGTTCAAGGCCAGCCTGGTTTACATAGTGAGACCCTATTTTACCACTACCACCACCACCACTACCAAAAAAAAATCAGATTCCCTGGAACTGGAGTTACAGACTGTTGTGAGCTTCCACTCATAACTGCTGAGAATAGAACTCAGGTCCTCTGGAAAAGCGGTCAGTACTATTAACTACTGAACTGTTGTTCCAGCCGAGGCTGCTTTGGGATTAGCTACGTAGCTGAGGATGCCCTTGAGCCTTTGACCCTCTGATGCTGAGGTTACAGGTGTACGCGCCATGCCTGACTCTGAGTCTGGATTTTCATGTTTCCTCTCACACTTTCAGTTTCACCTCCTACATCAAGATCTTTGATCCTTTCTGAGTTAATTTGTGTACAGAATGAAAGAGAGAGCCAGGTGGTGGTGGCACACGCCTTTAATCCCAGCCCTTGGGAGGCAGAGGCAGGAGGATCTCTGTGAGTTTGAGGCCAGCCTGGTCTACAAAGCGAGTTTCGGGACAGGCTCCAAAGCTACACAGAGAAACCCTGTCTCAAAACAAGAACAACAACAAAAATAAAACAAAAAAACAAGGCAAAATAAAACCAGAATGAGAGAGGGATCTGGTTTCATTCTCCTATATTACGGATATTTATTTTCCCAGCACCATTTTTTGAGTATGCCTTCTTTTATGTAATGTGTGTTTTTGTAGCAGAGCTCCTAAATAATGACATGGAGAATTCTTGTCAAGTATGAAAGCTTGGTCTTAGCTTAGGCTTATTCCCACTTGGCTCTTCAAATTTAAATTAAATTATGGTGTAGAAGGTCCTTCTGTTTATGTGTTGCTTTCATTGGTTAATCAATAAAGAAACTGCTTGGCCTGATAGGGCAGAACTTAGGTAGGCAGAGAAGACAGAACTGAATTCTGGGAGGAAGAAAGCAGTCAGAGAACCGCCATGGAGCCACCAGAATCAGACATGCTGAATCTTTACCAGTAAGCCACTGTCACGTGGCGATACACAGATTAATGAAGATGAGTTAAACTAATATGTAAGAGCCAATAAGAGGCTAGAGATAATGGGCCAGGCAGTGATTTAATTAATACAGTTTCTGTGTGGTTATTTCAGGGGCTAAACTAGCCGGGCAGCAGGGATAAACAAGGGGCCTCCTCTCCTGGTAACACGTTTATATTAATCATCACCTCTCCTCAGTACCATACATCCAACTTCCTCCCAACTTCCATCGCATCTGATTCTTTCCCAGGGCTCCTATCTCCTGGAAAGTCCTTCCCATCTTCTTCTGCCTAGCTATTGGCCATTCATTTCTTTATTAAACCAACCAGAAGATCTTTAGGCAGGTGAGGTTAAACAGAGACACATCTTTAAACAGTATACAAAAAAACTCCAAAATATTTTTCATAGTCTTTATCAAAAATTAGGAAGCTGTGTCAGACAGACATAGTGGCTCACACCTTTAATTCCAGCATTCATCAGGCAGAGACAGGTAGATCTTTGTGAGTTTGAATGCAGCCTATTCTACATATCAAGTGTAACGACTGTTCTGTCTCTTTAAGAGACAACCCACGCCCACTCCCTCCCCATCTGCTGAGACAGGCTGATCTTCAGTTTCCAGCCTGTGTTCTCTCTCTTCTCCGTCTCCAGCTTGGCAGCTTCAGTCTCTCCCTTATCTCTCTCCTCTCCTTCCTCTCTCTCTCTCTCTCTCTCTCTCTCTCTCTCTCTCTCTCTCTCTCTCTCTCTCTCTCTCTCTGTTCTTCTCTCTTCTCCGCCTTCCCTTCCATACTTCTATAACCCACTTAATAAATATCCAGCCTCACTCTGCATGGTGTGCCTATCCAGCTGTCTCTTGCCCCACTGCCACCACATGGCTTGCCACCGGGGACCAGCCACCTTCAGAGACCTGTGTGTGGTCTCATGTGCCGCCCTGCCTGGGACTGGCTGCTCTCGGGACAAGCTGCCCCCTGCCTGCCACCACTTGGGGACCTGCATCGTTTCTGATGCCTGCTGCCACCGGGGATCCTGCAGAATTTTTAATAATCCATTACAGCAAGTTTCAGGACAGCCAGGATTACCTAGTGAGATACTGTTTCAAAATCAACATAAGTAGATAATCAGTGGCTTTGGCTTTCTGTTTTTATTTCTGGGTCCTCAATTCTATGGAAGCAGTTTCTACCTGGCTAGGATGAGAAATCAGTAAACACCATTGGTAGCTGTCTTGAGATGTCTGACGGTGAAGTTGACATGCAGAGACAGGCAAAATCGCAGATGGCTGAGAATTGGCCAGTACCCTAATGAGTGCTGTAGCTCACCCTGATGCTGGTCCTTTTCTCTTCAGCTAATTTAAGATGCCTTTTTTTTTTCCAACTGAAAGTAAACTGATTAACAGAAGTATTAACTGAAGACCCAGAACTCGGTGTTCTTCAAAGTGTAGAGAACAGAATCACGACGAGTGACTGTTTAAAATATTACTGCTGGGGCTGGGGAGATGGCTCAGTTGCTAAGAACACTGGCTGTTCTTCCAGAGAACCAAGATTCCATTCCCAGCACCCAGATGATGGTTCCAACTGAGTAACTCCAGTTCCAAGGAATCTGGTACCCTCTGTTCTTCTCAGGTACCAGGCACACACGTACACAGGCATGCAGGCAAAACACCCATACACACAAATAATTTTTAAAAGTGACTAACTTGGTGGTGGTGCATGCCTTTAATCCCAGCATGCAGCAGGTAGAGGTAGGTGGATTTCTGTGAGTTCGAGGCCAGTCTGGTCTACAGAGTGAGATCCAGGACAGGCTCCAAAGCTACAGAGAAACCCTGTCTCCAAAAACAAAAAACAAAACAACAACAAAAAAAGAAATGACTACCTCGGTCCCACTGTAATTGATACAGTTTTTTTTTAAAATATATGTTTGCTTTTTTTGTTGTTGGTTTGGAACTAGCAAGATGGCACCGTGAGGTCCAACAACATGAGTTCAACCCCCAGGACCCATGTGATGGAAGGAGAGAACTGCCTGGATTGTCCTGTGAACTCCACTGTACCACAGATGTGAAAAAAAAATAAAAATTTTCAGCTTTATCAATATACTATTCTATTGATGAGTACATAGCTAAATATAGGCCTAGTTGGAGGGAACCAGGCACCCCTAGACTAAAATGTTCAGAACCGAAAGCCAAAATAAATCCTTAAGAAGCCATTGGGCTACGAACCGAGGCGTCATTGATGCAGTACAGTCTATAATATAATTGTGCACAATCCATCGAACAATGCCCAGCTGTGTACATGGTACTAAGGATAATATGGTGACATAAGGCATAGATCCTGAAGAGTCCAGCAGGTAGGCACTGGGAGCTTTGGGAAGAGAAAGAAGTGGCTCCAAGGCAGACTAGGAGACTGGAAGTAAACCTAGAACATTCTAAGGGAAGCCATGCTCAGGCACACGTCCACACCATCTGCAATCATTCGAACACTATGGGTCCCAACTGCATTTATAGCTCTCATTTCGTCTGGATTTCTGTTTTTTTTTTTTTTTTTTGGTTTTTCGAGACAGGGTTTCTCTGTAGCTTTGGAGCCTGTCCTGGAACTCGCTCTGTAGACCAGGCTGGTCTCGAACTCACAGAAATCCACCTGCCTCTGCCTCCCGAGTGCTGGGATTAAAGGCGTGCGCCACCATCGCCCGGCTGGATTTCTGTTTTAACTGCTGTTGATGGTTATTGTTATAACTTCAAATAACCTATTTAAATATTTTTGCTCTGTGGACCAGGCTGGCCTTGCTCCCCAAGTGCTGGGATTAAAGGCGTGTGCCACCACCACCTTTTTTTTTTTTTTTAGAGAGAGAGTTGTCTCTTCTATGTATCCTTGTCTGTTCTATGTAGACCAGGCAGGCTTCAGTCTCACAGAAGTCCCCTTGCCTTTGCCTCCTGGGTGCTGAGAATAAAGGTGTGTGCCACCATGCCTGTTTTTAATTTTTTATTATTTATTGACTTATTTATGAAACAGGGTCTTATGTAGCCCATGTTAGCTTTTTTTCCTATTTATTTATTTATTTATTTATTTATTTATTTAGTATCCTGCCTGTAGGCCAGAAGAGGGCACCAGATCTCATTATAGGTGGTTATGAGCTACAACATGGTTGCTGGGAATTGAACTCAGGACCTCTGGGAGAGCAGTCAGTGCTCTTAACCGCTGAGCCATCTCTTCAGCCCCTGTTAGCTTTGAACTCATTATTTAGCTAAGGAGGATCTTGCATTTCTGATCTCCTGCCTCAGTCTCCCAGGTGCTTTGAAGAACAAACAAGGCCAGCCATATTCAGCTTTGAGTTATGTTCATTGATTTGCATTATAACAACATATATTTTATAAGAACACACATTTGGTTTGTTGGGCGATTGTAGCACACGCCTTTAATCCCAGCACTCAGGAGGCAGAGGCAGGTGGGTCTCTGTGATTTCGAGGCCAGCCTGGTCTACAAAAGCTAGTTCCAGGGGGCTGGAGAGATGGCTCAGTGGTTAAGAGCATTGCCTGCTCTTCCAAAGGTCCTGAGTTCAATTCCCAGCAACCACATGGTGGCTCACAACCATCTGTAAAGAGGTCTGGCGCCCTCTTCTGGCCTTCAGGCATACAGACAGAATATTGTATACATAATAAATAAATAAATAAATAAATATTAGTTCCAGGACAGGCTCCAACGCTACAGAGAAACTCTTGTCTCGAGAAACCAAAAAAACAAAACAAAAACCCAAAACAAAACAAAAAAACCCACACACGTTTGGCAGATAAAGATGTTTGTTGCTAAGCCAGATGATGTGAGTTCAATTCTGAAATTGAAGGTGGAAGGAGGGAACCGACTCCCAGTCACCCTCAGACCTTTAATTCCAGCACTTGGGAGGCAGGGGCAAGTGGATCTCTAAGAATTGAGGCCAGCCTGCTTTACATAGCAAGTTCTGGGACAGCCAGGTTATTTGGTGAAGTTAAAAAGAAAATTAAAAAAAAACAAAACAACAACCAAATAGACAGGCATTAAACAAGTAAGAGTTGCTTATGCGTGAAGATGGGAAGAGACGAAACAAGGAAAGGCTTGGACGGTTCCGTCACTGGTGTCCTGGGAACTGAGAGGGCCGGTATGGGCTGAAAGGATAAACCACGACTAGCAATGTACAAGGAGCAGTGCATTCCCTCCTGGGCTGAGCGGCCTCCAGGAGACCTTTCTTCTACATAGCCTGGCTATTCCGGTGAAGAAAGGGAACCTAGAAGAAAACAGGTAGGCAGGGACTCCCACAGCCTTCACACGGTCACTGTCCCAGCAACCTCTGCCCTGCCTCCCCCCCCTTCTGTCTCATCCAGTTTCCAAATAACTGACACGGAGACTTAATATTAATTACAAATGCTCCGTCAATAGGTCAGGCTTGCTACTAGCTAACTCTAACAATTCTATTAACCCACATTTCTTATCTATGCTTTGCCATGAGGCTTGGTGTCTTTTCTCCGTGTGGCGTGCCCACCTTGCTTCTCTCTGCGTCTGCTCTCAACTCCTCAGACCCCGCCCTTCTTTTTCCTAATGTCCTCCTAGTCTGACTCTTGTGCTCAATCTCTTCCTGACCAGCTATTGGCCAGTCAGCCACTTTGTTAAACCAATTATAGTGACATATATTCACACAGTGTAAAGGAATATTCCACAGCTTCTGCTGTTTTGATGGAGACAGTAAGTGTCCTGAAGGCCCAGCAGCACAGATCCAGCCAATGGTGTAATAGCAGCACAGCCACTGGAGAAGCCCCTCCGAACCCTGGTTCTAAAGGAGAGGTCGGGTCCCACGCTGACGAAATCAAGGCAAGGAGCCTCATGAGAGCGGGAAGAAGCTCCTGGGACACTGAATCACACTGAGGTTCGGTGGCAGCGGGTCCTGAAACCTGTGGGAAAGCAGGCCAGGGTTCCCTGAGAGGCTAGGGTAGGAGAGATTTACAGTAATCGGACAAACAGTTCATCTCTAGACAGCATTTTGAATCTGAGGACCACCAACTCCCTTCCCTCTCTCCTTTCCTCCTATCCCTTTCCCTCCCTCCCTCCCTTCCATTCTCCCTCTTTTTAAAACGATTTATTTATTTTTTAAAAATATTTTATTTAAGCCGGGTGGTGGTGGCGCGCGCCTTTAATCCCAGCACTTGGGAGGCAGAGGCAGGCGGATCTCTGGGAGTTTGAGACCAGCCTGGTCTACAGAGCTAGTTCTGGGACAGAAACCGGGTCTCGAAAAACCAAAAAAAAATTTATTTATTATGTATACAGTATTCTGTCTGTATGTCTGCAGGCCAGAAGAGGGCGCCAGATCCCATTACAGATGGTTGTGAGCCACCTTGTGAGTGCTGGGACTTGAACTCAGGACCTCTGGAAGAGCAGCCTTAACCACTGAGCCATCTTTCCAGTCCTTTTAAAAATTTTACCTTGAAAGTAAAATGAAAAAACATGCTTCTTTAAATTTAAACTCCATTTATACCTTTATACATCAATTTATACATCTGAGGTCAAACCTTAAATTGAAGGAGATTTCTTTTCCCAATACTTGGAACGTGTGATGGTTTTGAGAAAGCTAACAAAGATATGAGAATCCAAGTAGTAGATGTGCGCACGGGGCCATGCTTAGGAACCAAGATTGCCTTTGAAATCCCACTCACCAATTTCAAAAGAAAAAAGGTTTTACTGAAGTTCATCTTCCCCATTGTCTGTTTTTATTAAAAATTTATCAAAGAGGCCTGGTGATATGGATCGCTAGGTAATGGGGTTTGCTGCCAAGCCTGTTGATAGGAGTTTGGTCCCTGGGAAGGAGAAAACTGATTCCACCAAGTTGTCCTCTAAGTTCCCAATGCAAATGTGGGCACCCCTGACACATACAAAGTAAGCAAATATATGTTAAAAACAAAACAAACAACCCCAAAGCATCTAAGCAATTGAGGGTTTTGTTTGTTTGTTGTTGTTTTAGAGCCTGTCCTGGAACTAGCTCTTGTAGACCAGGCTGGCCTCGAACTCACAGAGATCCGCCTGCCTCTGCCTCCCAAGTGCTGGGAGTAAAGCTGTGCACCACCATTGTCAGGTTAGAACTTGATTGTTTATATTATTATTTTGTTTTTTAAAAAATATTTATTTATTTATTATGTATACAATATTCTATCTGTGTGTATGTCTACAGGCCAGAAGAGGGCACCAGACCTCATTACAGTTGGTTGTGAGCCACCATGTGGTTGCTGGGAATTGAACTCAGGACCTTTGGAAGAGCAGGCAATGCTCTTAACCACTGAGCCATCTCTCCAGCCCCCTGTTTTTGTTTTTTGAGACAGTGTTTCTCTGTAGCTTTGGAGTCTGTCCTAGCACTAATTCCTGTAGACCAGGCTGGCCTCAAACTCACAGAGATCTGCCTGCCTCTGCCTACTGAGTGCTGGGATTAAAGGCGTGCACCACCACCACCTGGCTGAGTTTTTATATTTTTAACAAAAGAATTTATTTTTTAAATTTCTCTTATTGGGGGCTGGAGAGATGACCCAGTGGTTAAGAGCACTAGCTGCTCTTTCAGAGGACCTGAGTTCAATTCCCAGCAACCACATGGTGGCTCACAACCATCTGTAATAAGATCTGCTGCCCTCTACTGGCCTGCAGGCATACATGCAGGCAAAACACTATAGTAAATAAATAAATCTTTTAAAAAAATTTCTCTTACTAGAATGTTGTCCCTTTTTGATTGTTGTGATAAAATACCGTGACCAAGGTATTAAGACTTTCATTTGGCTTACTAGGTTAGAGTCTATGATAACAGAATAAAGGAATGACTGAGAGCAGCTAGAGAAGCAGTACATGTCTTGATTCACAGGACAGAGTGAGCTAACTGGCAATGGCAAGAGTCTTTTGAACCCAAAGCTCATCCCCAGTGACACAACTCCTCCAGCAAGGCCACACCTTCTCCAGCAAGGCCACACCTCCTCCAGCAAGGCCACACCTCCTCCAGCAAGGCCACACCTCCCTAACCCTTCCTAAACAATTCCACCAACTGCAGACCAAGTATTCAAATATCTGAGCCTATGGGGACCATTCTCATTCAAACCACCACACATAAGTGTGTGTATTCTTTCTCTCTATGCCTCCCTCTCTTCCTCTTCTCTGTTTCAGCTTACTGCTAGGATTACAAGTACAAGCCACCATGCCAGGCTTGATCTGTAAAGAATATTTCCTCAGGTGAGTTCTTCATATAACATTGATTTACATACAATCTACCATGAATATGTTCTCTATGGAATACAACATAAATGCGTAATACTATTCTATTAGGGCTTCTCAAGAACTAAGGTATGTGCTGTTTTGCATATCTGGGTTTCAAAACTGGTTTGCCACCCATAAGCTATCTCCCACTCCATCTTGGTTGATGGGAAGGCATGCGAGCTGACTCAACACACTGATATGTCCAGAACACAGTGAAAACCATGACGCTTCAAGATCAAACTGTTTCTATAGTTCATTGCTGTGGCTCATTTTCACACACACTAGTTTGTGTTATTTAATTATACATGCCAGGTAAGGTTGGTTCTAAGGACTTTGATTTTAAAATGGCAAAATCATTCGCTTTTACAGTTGAACAAACCAAGTATCAAATGGCTAAAAGACTGACCTCACAATTTCAGTTCAGTTACGGGAAAGAACAATCATAACTTCTGTTTGCTTGTTTGAGACAGGGTCTCTCTCTGTAGTCCTGGCTGTCCTGGAACTCTTGGTGTAGACCAAGTCAATCTACTCTGCCTCCTGCGTGCTGGGATTAAAGACTCAGGCCACCACTTGGCCTCAAGGTTAGATGCCCAACTTTAACATCTTATGTAAGCTGGGCATGGTGACTTGCCCATAATTCAACCACTTGGGTGGCTGAGGCTGAGGCAAGTTCTAGTTCAGCGTGAGACCCTTTCTTTTTTTTTTTTAATATTTATTTATTTATTTATTATGTATACAATATTCTGTCTGTGTGTATGCCTGTAGGCCAGAAGAGGGCACCAGACCTCATTACAGATGGTTGTGAGCCATCATGTGGTTGCTGGGAATTGAACTCAGGACCTTTGGAAGAGCAGGCAATGCTCTTAACCGCTGAGCCATCTCTCCAGCCCCTGAGACCCTTTCTTAAAACGACAGTAAACACCAAAGCCATTTGCTTTACGTGCAAAGGTGGCTGGGTTAGGATTAGGGTTATGGTTAGCACAGCATAAATACAAGGCGAGGAAAAACGTAGTTTAGGTGTGGCCACTAGCTTCCCACGCTTACGGCTAGGAACTTTCAGTAACAGTTGTGAAGTCTTGTCTGTGTCTGTTGCAGACACAGAGACAGGAGGACGGAGTTTTGAAGAAGCAGGTTTGGTTCACAGTTGGGCCTTCTCATGGGGAAGTTTTATGTCACTAGTTATCTATGCTTCTCAGTTACTCAACTGAGCAGTGGGGTTTAGTAGTCTGCCTCCCCACCCTCCCTTCTCCTTCCTCATCGCGTAGCTCAGCCTGGCCTTGAGCTTCCTATGTAGCCCCAGCTGTTCTTGAACTTGTGGTCCTCTACTCTCAGCCTGGTGAGCATCATTGAGAGAGTACAGGTGGGGATCGCTATGTCCACGTAAGCTAGTGTTTTGCAACAAACATTTTTATTATCTGCGTCTGTGGATTAGCTAGTTCATTTGGGCTTGGTTAAGACTCACCCGTGTGTCTGTGGTTCTGTTTGGCTGGTTTGTCTGTGTAAGAGCCTGAGCAGGTATAACTGGGCCATCACTGTGTAGTTGAGGATGATGTTGGCCCTCCTGGGCCTCTTGCCTCCACCTCCCAGGTGCTGGGATCACAGCCACCACTCCCAGCTTTACTGGGGTCATTGTCACAGTCGCTATAGCACAGAAGTCAAACTCCAAACTCAGAAGGGTGGTAGGAGGCCCAGACACCGGTGTTTAAAGACCCAGCAGTGTCTTGTGAATTGTAAGGGACCCACAGGATACTGGTTCTGCGTGTGCCCCACTTTACATGCGGGGCTGGAAGTTCCAGTATTAGTGTTTGTCCTACCCTAATAAAATGCGTAAGGCTGGGTCGTTTACAAAGAAGAAATTGCGTATTCTTACAGTTCTGGAATGTGGGAAGTCTGGACCAAGGCATCCTTGGATTTGGCCTTCAGGAGGGATTTACTTTGCTCTGTAGGCGGCAATTTGTTGCTGTCTCCTCAAATGGTGGAGGAGGCAGATGCTGTTCTCACTTGGAAGAAGAGTGCACGGGCAAAGATGGCAGCTTTCTTTCCTATGTGAGCCAGGTCGGCCCTCTGCTAGAGTTACACCACAGCCCTCGCACCTCTTTGTTTATTAGCTCCTTTTTTTTTTTATCCTGGCGTTTCTTTTATAAGGTTATTAGTATAGATGGGGCTGGACAGATGGCTCAGCAGTTAAGAGTTTGGTTGCCAGTACCCACCCCTATCTTGTGACTCACAACCTTCTGGAATTCCAGCTACAAAGGATCTTGCAACCACTTTTGGCCCCTACCGGTACCCACACACACATGACAGTTACTCACACAGACACAGATAAATAAAAAAACATCAAAACATCTTTTAAAATATAAATATGCATGAAGACAGAGTCCTCATGACCTAGCATTTCCCTGAAAAGGCCCAACTTCTAATACCTTGTTAATTAGGTTTCAGAACACCACTTTTGAAATAGCACATATTAAAACCACAGCCACGAGGATGACTCAGTAGACATGCTAAGGAGATTGCCTCAACTCTAGATAAAGGATTATAGGCAACTAAGGACTTTGGCAATAGGAGAAGTAGTCTTCTCCAGAGGTGAGCACATCAAATGATTAGCCCTGAAAACATACATAAAGCATACATGCATAAAGCATAACGTTAGGTAGATGGAGCAGGTTGTATTTATGTATTTAGGGATATATATGTTTTTTTTTAAATATTTATTTATTTATTTATTGTGTATACAATATTCTGTCTGTGTGTTTGCTTGAAGGCAAGAAGAGGGCATCAGTTCTCATTTCAGATGGTTGTGAGCCACCATGTGGTTGCTGGGAATTGAACTCAGGACCTTTGGAAGAGCAGGCAATGCTCTTAACCACTGAGCCATCTCTCCAGCCCCCTTAGGGATATATATGTATATATACATACGTATATATATACACATATACACACACATATATGTATGTAACAATCAGAGGGAAAAAGGCCATGGGGTTGAAAGAGAGCAAGGGGGATAAATAGGAGAGTTTGGAAGGGAAAAAGAAAAGAGGGGAATGATTTAATTCTCTCACACACACACACACACACACACACACACACACACACAAAATCAACAAACCCACAGCTCTTCCTTGCAGCTTCTCCCTCTCTCTTTGTGTTTTCCCTCTGTGCAGTCCCTGGAAAAGCTCACAGAAATGAAGGAGACAAGAGCAGTTAAGAGCTCTCCCAACTCCCAGAACAAAGATTTCAAAACCCTCTGGGAAACACACCGCTGACCTCCTTTTGGGGACTTTCCTGTCACCTGGCAGAGGTGCCTCTCCCTACCTCCAAGGGAGTTTAGGAAACTATTACCTGTCTCCTCAGTTGAAGGCTATTACTTAGCTCCTCACAGTCGCTTGCTCACTCGGCTCAAGGTCACCAGCTAATTAGGGAAGGACTCTGAACCTGTTCAGAGAAGCCATCAGGATCCACAGAGTTGTGTGAAGGAAGGGAGTACAGGGATGTGCCGTTTTGGTTCCCACCTCGCAGCTACCTGCCTGATAACACGGTAGAGCCCTGGAACCCTCTCCCCAGTGAGCTTCATATGAATCTGCTCTTCCATTCTAGGCTTCATGCTCCAGCTCGTAGGGAGCAATTCTCCTCCACACTGCCTTCTCCCAAATGCTCGGATTGCATCACAAGCCTGCTGAGAGGAAAGAGATAGCATTTATCAGACCCTACCAAAGGTAAAATACTGTTGCAATCTCCTTCCTTGAACTAACTTGTTTAATATCTATAACACTGTGAGTCCGTACTAATCCCCATTTCAAGGTTAAGGAAATAGAGGCTGAAGAGGTTCATGTGATTTGAGTCACGATAAGCAGAGAATTAGGGTTTGAATCCAGGCAGTCTGGTTCCTGAGCTTGAGTCTCTCAGACCAGAATATCCCTCTCAGTGGGTCTCTATTTTTCTAATAGCGACAATGCTAATGATGGCTAACATGCGTGAGTGGCTGCAGGCGAGGCTATCCTGGCTCTGCTACACCCACTAACTTCTTACACAAGTCCTAGAGTGTTGAGAGGTATTGCTATCTTCATTTTACAATGAAGGAAACAGGCTCAGAAAATCACATAAGGAGATCCGGATAACTAGGCAGTCTCACTCCAGAGTGCTGTGTGCTGAATTCCTGGCTTTCTAGCCCAAGGCTCAGAATCCAGGACTCTTTGGATTGATGTAGCATGATCTCTTAATTGGGTGTGTTTGGTTTGGGGGTTTTGAAGACAGGATCCTGCTGTATATCTCAAGCTGAACTTGAGTTTGAAACCCTCTAGGCTGCAAGTGCTGGGGTTACAGGGCTGCACCACCACATCCTGTCCAGCTTTCCAAGGCTGTTTATCAGGTTTGTTATTGGTTATTTCCCAGTCTCTCAGCAACGGACCTTCATTTAGTAGCAGGGGTCGGTGGAAGACTGAATCACCGGATCTGAGAAAGTGAAGTGTGAGCACCAGGAGGGGAATCCTCTCGCCCAGGCCACCCACCAGATCCTCCGCCTGAGACCTAATCAGCCCAGAGCTTGCGGTTTAGGCCTCCAAATCTACTCTTACCCCACCCCCATCCTTTTGAAAAGTAAATCCAATTTAATATGTCCCCAGGGAGTTTACTGCGTAGAAAGGCCATCATTAGAGCACACACAAAAGAATGCTTTGTAAATGGAGTCCCCGAGGCAGCAGGACAACAAACTTGGCCACTAGGCCTCAGGAACGGCCAGTACCAGTCTTGCTGGGCATGTTCTTGTTGGAATTGCAGGCATGCAACACCACACTCAGCTAAGTTACTCTAAAAATAAGAAGAGTAGTAATTTAGTTTCTTCTTAAAAAAGAAAAGAAACAGGGGCTAGATGGCTCCGCGGTTAAGAACACTAACTGTTCTTCCAGAGGACCCAAGTTCAATTCCCCAGCATCCACATGGCAGCCCACAGCTGTCTGCAACTTCAGTTCCAGGACACCCTCACCTAGACACACATTCAGGGCAAAACATCAATGCACATAAACATTTTATATATATATAATATATATATATATAAATATATATCACTCACAACTTTAATCCCAGCACACAGAAGCTAGGCAGAGACAGGTGTATCTCTGAGTTTGAGGCCAGCCTGGTTTACACAGTGAGTTTAAAAAAGAAAAGCCCGAGGCTTAAGGTGTGACCTCGCAGGTTCCTAACAGTCCTCTAAGGTACACATAATTACCACCCCTATCAGATTCAGAGGTAAAGACACCCAGGGACTCAGAGTTTCCATTTCTGAGTGCTGAGATAACCCTACCCCACAGTGCCTCACTTCCAGAGGCAGCAGTGGCCGTACTGCTTAAAGGGTAAAGCACCACTTTGAATAAGACTAGAGTCTGCATCTTCACTCAGTGTGACTCAAAAAAGTTATTTAACCCCTCTTGTCCTCAAGTTACCTCACTAAAAAAGTGAAAATAGAAGTGCCCTTCTCACAGGATGAATCACATAAAATTCTGTGAAAGCAATCTAGCCAGAATTAGGATGTGCGTGGCCCTCATATATGGCCCCCAGTGATGGGCACTAGGTCCCCAGGGAGGGCTCTGGTTCAGATGAAGTTACTGTTGTTTCCTGGGTGTGAAATCTCAGAGGGCCTTGGTCTGGGAGAGGATAACCTATGGGGATCGTCTTTGTGAAGTGGATGAGGGCACCCAGGGTAAAAGACTCAAGGTCTAGGGCGTTAGAGAAGGAGAGGCCACCTGGTGGGCGCCTCAGAACTTCTCGTGCCCAGAGGGCTAGCCCTGAGCCCAGGCGAGATGGACGACCAGCTATGCACAACGCCGTGACGCTTGGCTCTCCAGGAAAGATGCTGAGACGTTAGGGGTTATTATTAAGCTCCGCAGCACGGGGTCTGCTTAGGTGGGCCTGTTCTGGGGGCTCTGGCATGGTCGCGTTTTCTGGGAGGGAGTTGGAGCTGTGGGGTGCGCAGGGCGGAGACGCCGCCAGGGGCCTGGTCCAGGAAACCCGGTAGCCCTGGTGCTTCCTAGGGCGCACACGCGGAGCTCAGCTGCTCCGCCTCTCTTAAAACGCCAGGACGCGGGCAACGAGCCCAGCAGGCGGCCAGGCTTGACCTTGACCGTTGGCTCCGCCAGCTTTGCTCGGGGCTGCCCGGCAACGGCGCGCTCCCCGCGGGCCCGCGGTTAATCCCGCCCCTCCCTCTGGCGGAATCGCCCGTGATCCAGGCCGGGTTTTGCAGCGGAGCTGTTGGGTTGCGCGTGCTGATTCCTCTCCCGTAGCAGCGGGCTGCGAGAGATCATGGTGCTGAGCCAAGTCTGGACCACGCTGTCCGGAGTATCCGGGGTTGCCCTAGCCTGCTGCTTGTTGTTGGCGGCGGTGGTCCTGCGATGGACCGGGCGCCGGACGGCCCGGGGAGCGGCGGCCAGGGCGCGGCGGAGGCAGCGAGCCGGCCTGGAGACCATGGATAAGGCGGTGCAGCGCTTCCGGCTGCAGGTGACGGCGGGCTCCGGGGCTGGGGGTAGGAGGGCATGGGGATCACGAAGTGGACGAGGCAGCACTTGCAGCTGCCTGGACGCCAAAAGGCCGACTGGCGGGCAGCTCAGGTGTGAGCGAGCCTGGGAACAAAACCCCTCCCCGAGCTATCGCATTCCGTACACTTTCCGCGCCAGGTGCAGCGCGAGGAGAAGCGGAAAAGAAAGGGACAGGACAGGTCATGGAGTCTGGACATTGTACTGGTTTAAAGAGGAGCTTTGCTCCGCGCCAGAGAATCTCGATTATTGACTATCAACACTCTAAAAACAAAAACAGAAAGCGCTAACGTGAGACTCAGTAGGTAAACTAGTGTTCAGGACTTTGGAATCGTGATTGATGATGGCCCAGATAGCTTAAAGTTCATGTTTGTTAATTTGTGCATGAGGATCTTAAGAGAGGGGTTAAAAAAAATAGACGCCTAGGTGCACAGGGAGTTAGTGGCGAAGCCTCTCTAGAATCTAAGTCCTTCCCGGTTTCTGCCGCCGGTCTTTCATATTCATCACCTCAGAAACCTTTCTGCAAGCATCCTTCTAGCGGCTTCTCCTGCCTTGGTCATTTCAGTGTGTTCGTTTGGAGGTGTGAGAAAAGAGTTTGGGGAAAGGTTAGAGAAGGTGTCTGCAAGAGGGTGCCTTTTCTCCTGTTGTATGAAACACTGGCCCCAGCTAGAAGCCCAGATGTTGGACTCCAGGTGTGCCTATGTGCTGAAGGATGGAGGAGTTGCTGTGGGTATTTGTGGGATCTGACAGGTTGGAGAGCTCCCAGGCAATGGGGACAGTAGGAGTCAGGAAGGTGTTTCGGGACCAGTATCAGTGAAAATTGCATTTTGCAGGTGCTCAGTTACAGGTAGTGATTTTTGAGCCAGAACCGCAACGAAGCGCTTTGTGGAGCTCAAGCTCACAGCAGTGGACAGGAATTGGCAAGGGGTGGGGAGGGTGGAGTGGTAGTGGGTTTTGGATACCCAGCTTGGGCCTGAATGCGGGAAAACTGGCTGACTGTAATAGTCTGAATTTACTCCCCATCATCACCAAGCCCGGGGTATATTGTATATATTTATTGAGATAAAAGTGTCTCTGGTTCTGCCTGAAAAGCTTACCATCAGTCAGTGTTTAGAACTGTCTCATTCCAGGTTGGGAGGTTCAGATCCCACACTGGCCACCTCCTCTACCTGAGCACAGATTCTCCGCTACCTCCCCCTTTTCTCTCTGCCCATGGCCTCAGGATACTGGTGATGATCCTGGGCTAGACCTGGGGAGCCTCAGCTGCTCCTCCATGTCCTTCTGTGCAGCCAGCTGAGTTCTGCCATCTTCCAGCACAGCTTGGGGAGCAGGCACAGGAATCTGCCCACAGTTCTGCCTACAGGAAGGAATAATCTTAGCCATAAGGAATCCATTTGCCTGGGAGAGCTGGGGGTTGAGGGCTGGGAAAAGGCTGGGTCTTCTTGTATTACCCCCATTTCTTATAAAATAATTGTCCTTCAGTCTCTTCAAGAACCGAAGAATCTGTTTTGCCAAAGAATGTTTTAGGACAGAAGTTTTGGCTCTGAAATACAAAATGTGGTTTGCATATCTTCCTGGAGCCAATACCTAGCCTCAAACACCAAACTTAGCTTTTTCAGGAAGGGAAACTGGCCTTGGGGTTTCAGGGACTGGAGCCTCTGTGTTTGTTTGCTTGCTGTTTTCTTTGTGTTTTAAGCAGGGTCTCATGCTTCCCAGACTGGCTTTGAATCCCTGATTCTCCTGCCTGAGCCTCCCAAGTGCTGGCAAATACAGGCCGTACCACTACACTCTTATTCCCATGTGCTTTTTTAGCAAACAGAAAAGACGTTCATATTCCTAACATCGTCCGTGTCCCCCATACCTCTCTGTCTCGCTGACCTGACTGAGTTAGAGACCAGCTCAAGAGACTCTCCCATTTCAGCCATTTGAAGATCTAGGACTTCAGGTGTGGGCTGCCATACTTACCTAAGGGTTCTTGATGACAATAGCTTTGTTGACCTCATGGGGTGGTTAGGAGGTAGGAGCTTGGTGTAAAATCAGCCCAGCCCTGGGATCCACCCTTTTCCCTTCTTCACCCCACAGAACCCTCCTACCGGGCTCTGGCTTCCTTGAGTAATGAGAGGTGGCACCTGAGGCTGCCTCTGGAGTCTCTTCTAGTGTTTCCTCAGTCTGTCCTTGAATAGTAAGGGGCACCTGGGAAGGTAGGGTAGCAAGGGGCACCTGGGAAGGTAGAAGTAAGTGTACTTCAGTCCCTCTGGTAGATACTACACAAAGTTTACTTTGTGCCAAGGGAGACACAAGACGGCAAGGAGGGCATGGGCGCCTCTGAGTCACCGCGGTTCACACAATGGTTCCCCTTCCAGACTCTGGAGAAACTCAAGGGAGAGGTGTATGTCTGGTTACTGTCGATTGATGGAAGCTTATCAGCACCGGTCTTTCCCCTACTTCTCCCAACTGCCCCTGAGTAAGTTTTAAAAAACTTTAAAAAGAAATTATGCCAGGCGGTGGTGGTGCACACCTTTAATCCCCAGCAGTTGGGAGGCAGAGGCAGGTGGATCTCTGTGAATTTGAGGCCACCCTGGTCTACAAAGCAAGTTCCAGGACAGTCAGGACTGTTACACAGAGAAACCTTGTCTCAACAACAACAAAAAAGTTTTATGTGTATGAATGTTTGGCCTACATGTATGTTTGTGCACCATATGCTTGTCTTGTGCCTACAGAGGCCAGAGAGGGTATCAGACCCTCTGAAAATGTAATTATAGATGGTCATAGGACACCATGTGGGGCACTGGAAGAGAAGACAGTACCATTAGCTGTTGAGCCATGTCTCCAGCCCCTCTCCTGCACTGTTTCTACACTGCAGACAAGAACCAGCCCCAGGGGGCTGGAGAGATGGCTCAGAGGTTAAGAGCACTAGCTGCTCTTCCAGAGGTCCTGAGTTCAATTCCCAGCAACCACATGGTGGCTCACAAACATCTGTACTGAGATCTGGCGCCCTCTTCTGGCGTGCGGGCATACATGGAGGCAGAATGTTGTATACATAATAAATAAATAAATATTAAAAAAAAAAAAGAACCAGCCCCAATAGACTGTTGAGGCTGGAAGCATTGTCACAGGATGTGATTCCTGTCACAGGACGTGATTCTTGCTTCAGGGCCTTTGCACGTGTGTTTGGATATAATGTCTCATGCGTGCTCTTGGTAAAGCTCACTGGTCCTACAGATGCTCGCCCTTCATTCGGATCCATTGTGATTGTGTCTCCTGGCCTTTCCCAAGCCTCCCTTGCACTCTTCTTTGAAATGATTCCACCGATAAATCGAAAACACTGTTAGACTATGAGAATGTCTTGGCCGACTTTGTGAGCAAATGGAGGAGACAGCTTGAAATAGAACAGAGATAAAAATCTATGAGAGAAAAGGAGACAGTCCTAGAGTCAGAAATTAAGACGATAGATGGTTCAGGAGAGAAAGAAGCATCTGGAAGAGGAGCGGTACCTACAGGAGGCACAGTGGCTCCCTCTTGAAAAATGTCTCACTTGGTGGTGGTGGCGCATGCCTTTCAGGTGGATCTCTGTGAGTTCGAAGCCAGCCTGGTTTACAGAGCTAGTTCCAAGACAGCCAGGGCTACACAGAGAAATCCAGTCTCAAAAAACCGAAAAAGAAAAAAGAAAAAAGAAAAAGAAAAATGTCTCCACACTTGGTGGCCATACAGCTATCTGGAGATTATTTCCTGGCCCTGTGGCCTCTTTGGGGTGCAGACTTTAGTGATTTGGGAGAAGGAGGATGTCTCAACTGCCTAACGCTAGCTGAAGACTTAAAAATAGCTGTTAGCAACTGTGTCATCAACTGTCAACAGTGGAGACATTGGAAAGAATTGAAATGTGTGTGAGAATGGGGGTTGTCTTAGTCAGTGTTCTATTTCTGTAAAGAGACACTATGGCCACAGCAACTCTTTTTTTTTTTTTTTGGTTTTTTCGAGACAGGGTTTCTCTGTGGCTTTGGAGCCTGTCCTGGAACTAGCTCTTGTAGACCAGGCTGGTCTCGAACTCACAGAGATCCACCTGACTCTGCCTCCCAAGTGCTGGGATTAAAGGCGCTTATAAAGGAAACATTTAATTGGGCCTGGCTTGCAGGTTCCGAGGTTTAGTTCATTGTCAGCAGAATGGGAAGCATGGTGCTAGAGAAGGAACAGAGAGTTCTGTATCTGCATTGGCAGGCAGCAGGAAGAGAGAGACACTGGGCCTGGCTTGAGCACCTGAAATCTCAAAGCCCACCCCCAAAGCCACACCTGTCCTAACAAGACCACACCTAACAAGTGCCACTTCCTGGCAACCAAGCATTCAGATCTATGAATCTATGGGAGCCGTTCCTATTCATCCCACCATAAAATCCTTGTTCTAGATGACATTTGCAGGGATTTTTGCAGGCATCTTTAGCAAGGAGGGAGGAGATGGTGGCCAAGCTGCCAAAAGTAATTGCCTCAAATGAAACAGTGAACACATACTGTATTACAGGGTCTGTGTTCCAGGCTGACCTTGAACTTGCTATATATTTTAAAGATGACCTTAAACTTCTGATCCTCTGACCTCCACCATGCCCAGGTTTTTTGTTTTGTTTTGTTTTGGGGAGGGGGGAGCGTTTCTTTGTGTAGCCCTGCCTGTCCTTGAACTTGCTTTGTAGACCAGGTTAGCCTCAAACTCAAAGATCCCTCTGCCTCTTAAGTGCTGGGATTAAAGTCATGTGCCACCACACCATGCCTGGTTTTATGTTTTTTTAAAAAAGATTTATTTACTTTCTATGTGCATTGGTGTTTTGCATGCATGTGTGTCGGTGTGAGGATGCCAGATCCCCTGGAATTGGAGTCACAGACAGCTGTGAGCTGCATGTGGGTGCTGGGAATTGAACCCAGGTCCTCTGGAAGGATGGTCAGGGCTCTTAACTGCTGAGCCATCACTCCGGCCCCTTGTTTTGTGTCTTTGAGACAGACTTGTTTTATAGTTCTGGCTGGCCTGCAGCTCACTATGTAGACCAGGCTGGACTCAATTCATGGCAACCCTCCTGCCTCCGTCTCCCAAGTGCCAGGATTACAAGCATAAACCTCCGTGCTTGGAAAAAATACGAAGCACAGTTTGTGTTTATTGTGGGAAGGGAGAGGCAAGAGCAGGGCTTCATACAGCGTGACTGCTCTGTGGGAAAGAAGAGAATGACCATGGATAGCAGCAGTGTGGGCTTTTCCTACCCCTTTGTGCTAGTCCTCAGAAACTTCGGTTTCCTTTCAGAACAGGGTCTGGGAAGAATGGGTGAACCTTGGTGTCTCTGTGTGGTGTACACGTGTATATGCATTCATGTGTATGTGTACACATGTGTGTTCCTATGTGTGGAGGCCGGATGTCAGATATTTTTTTCTATTACTCTCCACATTGTTTTTTGAGACAGAGTCTCTTCTTGAACCTAGAGATCACCAATTCAGCAAGATAAGCTGGCTAGTGATCTTCCTGTCTCCACCTTCCTCTCACTATTTTTTACTATTTTTAATTATGTGTGTGTATATGCGTATGAGTGCAGTGCCCATAGAGGCCAATGGATTCTAGAGTTACAGGCTATGAATGCTGTAATCAAACTCAGGTCCTCTGTAAGAGCAGTATATGTTCTTTTTTTTCTTTTCAGTATATGTTCTTAACCCCTGAGCCATCTCTTCATCCCCCTAGATTTTTAAGATCATATATATATATATATATATATATATCCAACTAGGGTTATGTATTGGGAAGAGATCATGAGTCTGTGTTTTTCTTCTGTAGCTGGTTATATTAAAAGAATAAAAACCCCAAGTAAGTATTACATCATTTAACAGATTTGGGGAAGTGCTCCTTGGCATTAAGAATGGGTTCCCAGGTTGGGGCAGGTGTTGGGCGGAGCTGTGTCTGGGTGAACGGGAAGTGTGAGGGAGTGTTGATCCAAAGGTCGTCTGATAAGATCGTGGCTGGAAGCACCTTCAGGAGCTTACTCTGACTCTGAAACACGGCTCTGTAGACCAGGTTGGGCTTTGCCCTTGTATAGACCTGGCAGGAAGGATGGGTCACAGGGGCAGGACTTAGCAGGGTGGTAGTCTGGGGAGGAAAGGGTGAAGCTGGAAAGGACTTGCCTGTCTGAAGGTCCTGGGGCACGCTGAGGTGGAGCCATGTTGAAAATGTGGGAGACAGTGATTGCAGAAAGAAGGACGGAATTCACTGCATGCTCAGCTGCTCAGTTGCCTTAGGTGGAGCTTGGTGGAGGATCAGGAGGCATGGGACAGGCAGAACAGATGGGAGCTCAGAGAGCGAAAGCCAGGAGGGCAAACCCTCTCTGGCCTCAGAGGTTGAAGACAAGTACCAGAGGAACCTGGAGGAGTCACCCTTTATTCAGGTCATGGCTAAAAGGTCACCTCATCAGGTAGACTGTCCATACAACAGCATCCTCATTTCCACCAAGACTGTTTCTCTGCCATCTCGCCTTACCTCAAGCTGCCTACCAAAGTCTTGTTTGCTTGCTTAGATGTTGATTTCCCGAATGCAGGAACCTTGCGTTCTTGTTTATTTCCGTATGCATGGCCTCTCATGTGCTCCTTTGCTGACTGACTGACTGACTGAATCGCACTGGGAGCAGCAGAGAGGTGGTAGTGGGAGACCCTCCGGGCTGGTATTTCTATCGGAGACACTCTGAAGAGAGTGGCATGTGGCCTGATACCTCTGAAGACCCTGGGAGGCATGACGGACGATACAGCTATGTATTTGGATCTGGTAACAAGCGATTCTCTGGTGACCTTAGCAGGAATGGAGGATGTGTTGAGCAATGGGGTGGTAGGTAGTTCAGTGTTCACTCATTGGTCTGATTCTGAGGAGGGCCCAGGAGGGTGTTTGCAGGCAGAGCTGACCCCAGGGACCGGAAGCCTTGGAGGTCTGGCAGGTGGGTGTGCCTTAGAGCCCTCCTCCCTCAGAGAGCAATTCTTTCCCACTCTGCCCCGGTGCCGCTCTCTATCACACCCTGTTTTATTCTTTCAGTCCCTCACTATCTACTGTTCATATCTGATATGTCGTAGCTTGCTTTCTGTTGCTGTGATAAGCGGTACGACCAAAAGTGAGTTGGAGGTTTTATTCCAGCTTACAGGTTATAGCCCATCATTGAGGGAAGCCAAGGCAGGAGTTCCAGGCAAGAACTGAAGCAGAGACCTTGGGGGACGCTATGTACTAGTTTGCGTTCCATGGCTTGCTCAGCTGGCTTTCCAAGGACCACGGTCCAGGGGTGGCACTGCCTACAATCATTAATTAAGAAAATGCCCCACAGACATGCCCACAGGCTAATCCGATGGAGGTAATTCCTCCACTGAGGCTCCCTCTTCTGAGATGGCTTCAGCTTGTGTCAGCTTGACAAAGAGCTAAGCCACACAGTTACGTATTCGTTCGTGGCTCCTTCCTCGTCTTGCGTAAGCGCGTGGGGCCAGGTTCAGAGCAGGCCCTTCATACCTGTCTGGAAATGAATGTGTCAGTCATCCCCCTTTGGATGTGGTCTTCAGCCACTAACGTAGCATTTTAATGGGACTCTTGTTGATTCAATTCCCTGCCAGGGCTTGTGTGCTGTGGATGGCTGTGCTGGTGGGGGGTAGAGTATCCCTCCCTCCCTCCCTCCCTCCTTCCCTCCCTCCCTCCCTCCCTCCCTTCCTTCCAGGTTTATTTCATTTTATGTCTATGAGTGTTTTGCTTGCAGGTGTGTATGTACACCACATGCATACCTGGTACCTACAGAGGTCAAAAGAGAGCATCAGATCTCCTAGAACTAGAGTTACAGATGGCCGTGAGCCATCATGTAAGCCAATCCCAGGTCCTCCGCAAGGGCAAATACTCTTCACCACTGAGCCATCTCTCCAGCCCCACTCTTTACCTTTGTGGTTTTAAACAGAGCACTTCCTTTCTCTTAGCTTTAGTCTCTAAATCTGAACATTGGGAATGGTAGTAAGAGCTAATGAAGACATGGAGTATCATAGGCTTGGTGTTGAAAAGCCTGTAATCCAGCCAGTGGTGGTGGTGGCACACACCTTTAATCCCAGCACTCAGGAGGCAGAGGCAGGTGGATCTCTGCATTCTAAGACAGCCAGGGCTGCACAGAGAAACCCTGTCTTGAAAGCCAAAAACCAAAACAAAAACCAAACAAAAGCTTGTGATCTCATCTCCTTGGGGCTGGGGACAGGGGAGGAAGATTTTTTTTTGAGTTTTATTTTTTTTAATTTATTTATTTATTAAGGATTTCTGCCTCCTCCCCACCACCGCCTCCCATTTCCCTCCCCCTCCCCCATCAAGTCCCCCTCCCTCATCTGCTCAAAGAGCAATCAAGGTTCCCTGACCTGTGGGAAGCCCAAGGACCGCCCACCTCTATCCAGGTCTTGTAAGGTGAGCATCCAAACTGCCTAGGCTCCCCCAAAGCCAGTACGTGCAGTAGGATCAAAAACCCACTGCGATTGTTCTTGAGTTCCCATTCTTCCTCATTGTCCGCTATGTTCAGCGAGTCCAGTTTTATCCCATGCTTTTTCAGACCCAGGCCAGCTGGCCTTGGTGAGTTCCCGATAGAACATAGGGGAGGAAGATCTTGAAAGTTCAAGGTTAACCTGGTCAGGATAACTGAGACCTCTTAAAAAACAAATACAATCAGGTGTGGTGGAGCAAATCTCTAATCCTAGCACTTGAGAGAGGCAGGCAGATCTCTGAATTTGAGGCTGTCTTGGTCTACATAGTGAGACCCTATCTCAAACAAAACAAAATATACCCAAAGGATGGTGAGGGACACTATAAAAGCACTGACTTCTGAATATGTATGACATGGCTGTTAAAATCAGAACATGATTTGGACACACACAACAACAACAAATGAAAACCAAACAGAATACCATGAAGAAAGTGGGAACAGGCCTAGTTGGGAAGAAGGTCAAACGGGTGTGTGGGGGGGTGAATAAGAGAAGGTAATGGGGGATGGGAAGTGATCACAATGCATTATATAATAGTAAGAAACTGTCAGAAATAGAAGAAAAGAAAAGAAAAAATGAATAACCCCGTGAGTAGGGGTGGGGACCCAAACAAATAAAACACTCAGTGCTGCGCATGGCAGGCTTCAGGCAGCTGTGTTGGATGCTGGTCTAATGGTGCAATAATCTGTCCGGGCAACACCCTGTCCCTCATCATTTCCTGTCCAGCAGACTTCCCGAGATGACATTTGCACTGGTCTGGGACACCAAGAGCCCACCTAGGGTGGTTTCTGGTGTCAGAGCTGCAGGTGGTACTTTCTCTAGGGATATTAGCAAGTGACAGTGAGCCTGAGCTTGTTTACTGTTGAGGACTGAGTGGCAAAAGTCACCTGTGCAAGACTGATGGAATATGTTCCCCACAGAACCCTGACTTGGACTCAGAGGCACTGCTGGCCTTGCCCCTGCCCCAACTAGGACTGAAGTTACACAGTGGGGAGCTGTCCCCGGAGGCTGTGCTCTTCACCTACCTGGGAAAGGTAAGCCCTAGGCTAGCCCCTGCCTTCTTTGCACAGGCTGTGGGGAAAACCTGGCCTGGGTTGTCCTGCTCCGGATCATGGTAGAATCTCAGTGTCAGGAGCTACCAGGGAGGGAAGGAGCCAGCGTGGTGTGTGTGTGTGTGTGTGTGTGGACACTGAGCATGTTGTCTTAGCTTGAAACCTGGCTTCCAGCCCAGATTTCCCTCTCTCCCGCCTCCACCTCATTGGCCACCAAGTCTGTTCTGTTCCTTTCTGTCTCTCTCCACCCTCCCCCTTAGCCACTCTGCTGTTCACTGCTCTCTTCCCTTTGTGAGCAGCGGCAGCATCAGCATCATCATCATCATCATCAGCAGCAGCAGCAGCAGTAGTAGCTGCAGCAGCCTCGGGGCAGGTGCCCTTTTAGTTCAGCAGGCCTTGGGGTCCAGATCTTCATCCCCAGCAGCGCAGGCGGTGGAGACTTGAGACAATTAGCTCGGGGCCTGCCTTGCTTTGCACCGGTTCCCTTTCCTTGGGATTTCCCCCCTCTGTTTGCCCCTCCCAGGTCATGGATTCCATACTGCCCAGCAAGCCCTCCCCTGCCCTTGCCCTGCTGGGTGCTCCCTCTCCCTGTCTACTCACAGGCAGGGCTCGACTTTTCCCCCAGGCTCTCCCTGGGTAATCCCTGTGGATAGGGATTGTTCTTTAATTCTTTAAAAACTTTAAAGTATGTGTATCCGTGTGTGTGAGGGAGTATGTGCATGTGTGCAGATGTTCTTGGAGGCCAAAGAGGGTGTCAGGTGGCATGGAATGTGAATTAGAGGTGGCTGTGAGCCTCCTGGCATGAGTGCTGGAACCTAAGCTAGGGTTCTCTGGAAGAAGAGCAAGTTCTCTCTCACGAAGCCATCTCTCGAGCCCCACAAAAAGTGTCTTATTTGCTGGTAAGACTTAGCGCCACATGCATTCTCTTTCCCTTAAGAAGTGCTCAGGGAATATATGTAATAGCAAAAGAGGAAGACAGACTATATACATCCTGATGCATTCTGAGTGTGTTGTGTCTGTGAGCGTGACGCTGAGTAGGTGAGTATCAGTGTCAGGGCTGAGGTGGGGGATGATAGTGTTTGAAGGGACAGCATCCAAGTGGGCGGGAGAAAGTAGGCCAGTGTCACTGACAGACACTGGCCTACTCTTCCTTACCAAGCCCTCGGTGGCCCTTGCACTTCCAGTTCACAACTGAGCATTTTTGTTGCGCGTAGGCTCCTCCCTTCCTGCCTTGTGTGGCCCGGTGACTGCTGGCTGCGGTTGTGCCTGTGACCACACAACTGACTCTTTTCTCTGGTTGTCTCCCAGGAGCAGGAGAGGTCACTCTGTGTCTTCCTTCTCTACCCCTGGGACCCTAGGCCTGTGACTTGAAGGTCTAGATGTCTACTGTCAATTTGTCATTGTTTTGGGCCTAACCCTTATTTCTTTACTGAGGTCAGTCATCTGTGGGACTCAAGAGTCCCAGGGGAAAAGGGAAGCTCGACTTGGCCCAGTGTGAGCCTGCCACAGGGCAGAGGATGGAGTGCCAGGGTCTAGTCTAGCTCAGCTGACTCCCAGCATGACCTGATGTGGAGGTCTGCTCGTGTCTGCCTCCCTGGGCAGAGATAGAACTTGGAATTATGGGAGCAGCGGCCACTGGTCTTCTAGCTCATCCTCCGCTGAGTGCCTCTGAGGACAGCATCCCTCTCCCTAGCCTGGCCTGGCCCCGCGTCTCGTTCTCTAAGAGAGCCTGGGTGAAGCAGGGCGGGTACTGGGCCGGAGGTTCATCCTCTGTGCTGCTGCCTCTGAGCCGTGTTTCTGGTTACCCTTTCCCTAGGCCTGGGAAGTGAACAAGGGGACCAACTGTGTGACCTCCTATCTGACTGACTGTGAGACTCAGCTATCCCAGGCCCCACGACAGGGCCTGCTCTATGGCATCCCTGTGAGCCTCAAGGAATGCTTCAGCTACAAGGTATGCCCTCCCTGGTGTCAGCCTTCCGTACTTCCTCTGCTCTGTTTCCAGCTCTGGGGGCTTAAAGGATGCTTTAGGTCCAGAAACCTCGGACTTGGGCTGGCCAGTGTGTTGGTGGTGGGAGTGTCCCTGAGCTGCTGAAGGGTCCTGTCTCCACCATGGTGTCTTCTTTATACCCATCTCTCCCCGAAGGGCCAAGACTCCACGCTGGGCTTGAGTCTGAATGAGGGGGTGCCATCGGAGGGTGACAGTGTGGTGGTGCAGGTGCTGAAGCTGCAGGGCGCCGTACCCTTCGTGCACACCAATGTCCCCCAGTCCATGTTAAGGTTGGTTCTTAGGAGCTGGCTGAAGTGGGAGTAGACAGAGGAGAGTTGTCGACATGGCCTGAGCTAACTCTTTGCTGCTTCCTCCAGTTTTGACTGCAGTAACCCGCTTTTTGGCCAGACTCTGAACCCATGGAAGTCCTCCAAGAGCCCAGGTGGTTCCTCGGGGGGTGAGGGGGCTCTCATTGGATCTGGGGGCTCCCCTCTGGGCTTAGGCACCGATATTGGAGGCAGCATCCGTTTCCCTTCTTCCTTCTGCGGCATCTGTGGCCTCAAGCCTACCGGGAACCGCCTCAGGTACGGTGGGCACGGACCTTTCAAACCCCCTCATGCATGCATGACCCAGGAGTGATTTACTAGCCAGTATTTGTAAGGGTGCGGGAGGGGGTGAATATCACCGGCTGTGCATGGTTTCTCTGCCAGTGCTGGGGGTTCAGAGCTGGGGCGTGGGCTTGGGTGAGGATAGAGTGGCCGCTGCTTGTTTCCAACATCTTGTGTTTCTGACCAGCAAGAGTGGCCTGAAGGGCTGTGTCTATGGACAGACAGCAGGTGAGTGGGGCCTGGGACACTCTTGGAGCCCTGGGGGGGGTCATCTTGATCTGCCTTCACCCCCGTTTTGCCTGTGGGCAATATCTGATTGCCAGGCTAATTCCCACTGTCCCTTCTCACTCTTACTCTGGAGCCGTAGGCCAGTCCTTACTCAGACCCAGAGCTCCTTAGGGGCCAAGTGACGCCTCTTCCTTCCCTTTCTTTCCCTTCCCTACAGTGCAGCTTTCTGTTGGCCCCATGGCCCGGGATGTGGAAAGCCTGGCATTATGCCTGAAAGCCCTACTGTGTGAGGACCTGTTCCGCTTGGACCCCACCGTTCCCCCCTTGCCCTTCAGAGAGGAGGTGAGCGGGGGTGGAGGTGGGCAAGGGAAGTGACTCTAGAACCCAGGCAATGCGGGAGGGATTGACTGGAAAACCCTTTCCTGTGGCAAGGGTGGGCCTGGGGCAGCTGCTACTCCAGATTTGGCCACCAGGTGGTGCCCGTGCCTGCGTTTAGAACCTCTGGGGTTTTAGCCTGTGTGGCTGAGGACGACTAGTTGGGTTCAGAGACTCCTCAGAAAGAAACTGGACCTGGGTTGGATTTGCTCTTAGGAAATAGCAGCGTTTCTTGCAGTATTCCTGCCCGTATCCCCAGTAAATAGGCTCCGTGGCAAGTAGACTGAATGAGCTGAGAGCCGTGTGAAGTGTCGTCTTCCCAAATATTGATCCGAAGGGACTGAACAGCTTAACTCCCTGAAGCTGGGGAGCCCGCTTCTTAGTGCCTGAGAGGGAAGGGCAAGGTGGGGCCTGCCTAGGTGGATCTTTCAATCTGGAGTTGGGCTAGATGTGATAGTTAGGGATGGGGCTGGGGAAGGGGGATACAGAAAGAGGAGGAGCTTGAGGGAGAGACCCAGAGTCTTGGTGAGCTGGGGAGAAGCAGGGAACCAGGAGAACCGTGGAGGTTGTCTGTACAGAGCTTTTGGGGGTGGTCACAGTGGAAGGCATGCAGACACAAGCAGTGTGTCATGTCTACTATGGGATGCAAGCTCCACTTCCAGCAGTCCAGCCTTTCTTTCTCCCATGCTGGCCTCTCCCCTGTCTCTGTGAAGCTGCCTTGAAGAGCTGAGGGTCCCCAGGCAGGAGAGTGCCGTCGGTACTTTTAGGAGTTGGGTGGATGGGAAGGACAGTGTGGGGTAGGCTTTTCCTTCTTAACAGACAGATTCAGACATCTAGCCTGAACCCCTTCTGAGAGGGGAGGGGAGAGGTGGGAGGCCCCTGTCTGGAGGTCTGGACTAGTTCTCACAGAGCGAGGGCAGCTAACAGAACTTCAGCTCAGAGGACAGGATGCATGGGCTTCAGTCTTTGGGTAGCCCTAGTTCCCTCTTAGGACTCTGGGAACCCTAGTTCCTGCTCTGAGTCACCATGAAGGCATCTTGTGAAAGGGTTAGAAGTGAAGGGATTTGGTGGTACTGAAGGGGAAAACATGTTAGGGGGGATTCAGCTTGTAACGTCGTAGCTGTGGTTGACTGAGAGACCTGTCTCTAAGCATCCTGCGTGGGCCATTCTCTTCGCTCAGGCTTATCTCTGATGTTTGCTTCTAGGTCTACAGAAGCTCTAGACCCCTGCGGGTGGGCTACTATGAAACTGACAACTATACCATGCCTAGCCCAGCCATGAGGAGGGCCGTGCTGGAGACCAAGCGGAGTCTCGAGGCTGCTGGCCACACGGTATGGCATCTCCTCTCCTCCAGGGGAGCCTTCCTGATACCCATGGACCTCCCAGGCCCCTTCATTCTCTGTTATTTAGCCATCTGGGATGAGAGTTTTGGCTCTCTGAGACCAGTGCAAAGATGACCGGGGTGGGAGGACCGGGATAAGTAGTGGATGGAGGGCTTAGCCTGTGCTGGGCGATGTCTGAGCGATGATGTACCACCCCCTAAAGAGTCCCAGGGACCTGGGACTGTGGGCCAGTGGGTGTTGGTTGATTATCCTGAGACAGCTTCATGTGTGGCTCCAGTCTTCTCCTGATGTCATGGGTCAGTAAGGCTGACTTTGTGATCATGTGGCACAGATCGTCCACATGGCCCCTGGGGTAGCATATGAGTTACGGGAACCGAAGGCTGTAATATACCCTTCAATCCCTGCAGCTGGTTCCCTTCTTGCCAAACAACATACCCTACGCTCTGGAGGTCCTGTCCGCAGGTGGGCTGTTCAGTGACGGTGGCCGCACTTTCCTCCAGAACTTGTGAGTGCTGTTGGGCTTCAGGATGTAGGGTGGAATCAGAACAATGTGCAGAGAGGCTGGGCTCAGTGGTTAGGAGCACGGGACATTCTTTCAGATGATCCAGATTCAATTCCCAGCACTCACGTGGCAGCTCACTTCTGTCTGTAACTCCAGTTCCAGGGCATCTGGTGCCCTTTCCTGGCCTCTGCAGGCACCAGACACACACAGTGCACAGATATACATGCAGGCAAACACTTAGATGCATAAAATAATACAATAAATTAAAAACATGTGCAGACCCAGGGCGAGCAGCTGGGCCCTGTGACCATCCCCTGGACAGGCCTTTGCAGCACACATGGAAGATCTGGGCTTCTGGGCAGGGACCATGTTGTCCTAGCTGTGCAAGTTGAGCCTGGAGAAACTCACTAGAGACCATGGAAGGGTGACAGTGTAACGGGAGGCTTTTTTTTTTTTTTTTTTTTTTCTAGACAGGGTTTCTCTGTAGCTTTGAAGCCTGTCCTGGAACTAGCTCTTGTAGACCACCAGTCTGGCCTCGAACTCACAAAGATCCGCCTGCCTCTGCCTACCAAGTGCTGGGATTAAAGGCATACATCACCACCGCCCGGCCTTCCCTGCTGTTTGTTAAGGAAAGGGGTTGAGTATGGGCACCAACCTTTCCTGAGCCAATTCTTTCTTTTCAACCCTCAATTTCCCTTTTTCTGAGTTGGCATGTGGAACAGACTCACTTAAGAGGCTTGCCAGAGAGCAGTTCCTGCCAGCTGTTTGCAGAGGCCTGAGACAGGTATCTCCTGGAGACATTCTGACTGAGCTGGCCAAGGCAACAAACCTGCTCCTTGGTCTCACTGTAGCTCAGCTTAGGCCCTGCAGCCTTGCTCAGTCAACGGCTCAGTCTGTCGTATGTCACTATGCCAGCTCACCCTCCCCCACCAGCAACTTCCCAGCAGCTAAATATTGCCGAGGCATCAGTAGAAAGGTACTGTCTCTCAATCCAGCCAAGAATGAGATATTCCTAGGTTTCTTCGAGCTTTTGAACCAGACGAGGAAAAGCTTCCTGGGCAGCCTGTCATGTAGCCCCATTTCTAAATGTAGACTGGCATCAGTGCTAAACAGAAAATGCCTAGGGAGACATTTCCCTCAGTCCTTGGTGACCCTAGGGCTGCCTCCCGGTCCCTACTAGGGGTGGGTATCCCAGCGAACAGCAGAAACAGTGTGCGTTGGAAAGAGGTCAAGTATGACTAAATACCACAGGAGCTGGGTGAGGCAGGAGGTGGGCTGGGCCACTGAGTCCACAGGACTGCAGTCATCAGGGAGGGAGGAGGGGAGGGGGAGCGGAGCACCTCACCTAGGCCTTTTGTCTTCCAGCAAAGGCGACTTTGTGGATCCCTGCTTGGGGGACCTGATCCTAATTCTGAAGATACCAGGGTGGTTGAAAACACTGCTGAGCTTCCTGCTGAAGCCTCTGGTGAGAGCTCCAGGCATCCAAGGACGCAGCCTCTGGGCCCCCATCCTATGATGTTCGTGGCCTCTAGGTGTGGCCAGGCATGGCCTCGTCTCTCTCCTGACTGTTCTCTTCCCTGTCCCTCGGTCTTTAGCAAACTTGTTTGTCAAAAGGGGTGTGACCCTGACCTGGGAGGTGGGAGGACATGGAAGAGGTGGCATAGAGGACCAGTCACTGACCCTGTGTCTGTTCTGGTACAGTTTCCTCGACTGGCAACCTTTCTCAAGAGCATGCAGCCTCGGTGAGAACTTTTCCTATACCCTGATGCCTGCCCCTGTGTTTCCCCAGCTGGTCTTGTCTGCATCCAGGTGGTTTTGACTGGAATGCCTCTGGGGGAAATAAGTCCTAAAGTTGAGGTGTCTAGGCAGAGAGCTCGACTTGGGACCATCGAGGGCCCCCCCCCGATCCTGTCTTAGGAGGGTCCTGGATCCTCAGGAGGACAAGGGCCTGAGTGCAGAGCAGGACAGGCTAGATAGACGGAAGCATAGAGAAACAGACCAGAAAGGTTAGCCTGAGCTGGGGTGGTCTGGGGACTGTGGGTACCAGGGGAAAATGGGAAAGGCTTTTAGGAATCTGAACTGAACTGTCCTGGACCTGGTCCTGCCCACTCCTTGGTGGCTAGGTCTTCAAAATCAGGACATGAGCCAGCTCGTTTCCAGTATGACATCTGTGGACTTACTCCTCTCACCTCTAGGTATTGAGGACCTTTGATAGCCCTACCCTCTCTTGTAGGCCAAGAGTCATGAGGAATCAGGTCTGGTCTAATGCTGTCTTGGCTGTGAAGCCATTAAACCATCCAGCTGTAGCCCTTGAGATCCTGGATATTTCTATCTAGACAGCAGGGCCTTGATTTCCCCTCTCAGAGATCCCCTGGGGTTGAGTGAGATCTAGAAGGGGCGAGAGCAGGGCATATGAAGTTGATGCTGATGCTGATATGTTGTTGATGCTGCTGCTGCTAAGATGTTGATGCTGATATGATGTTGATGTTGATGCTGCTTATGATATGATATTGATGCTGATGGCTGTCTCTGTGTTGGCTGGTGACCTCACTCTGTCTGTCCAGGTCGGCTGGACAGCTGTGGGAACTGCAGCATGAGATTGAGGTAAGGTCTGAGTCCTGGGGAGTAGGAGGGTGCAATTGCTCAAGGCATCTATCAGTGGCATCTCTGACAGCTATTGTCACTGGGGCCCTGGGGTGGCCTGCCACTTCTTCCTCTCTAGAGACTGTGGCTTGGGCCCTTTTGTGATGTGCATTTGCCCAGTGCCTGTCCGGGAGTCTGAGTCATAGGGCCTCTGTCCTGAGCCCCTCTTTGTTCCTCTTGGACTATCCATGTTAGTAAGCGCCAAAATACTTTGGCAGAAAGTATTTTGTCCCTGGTATTGTTTATACCATCAAGGGGTAGCTCTTCTGGTCTCATGGTGGTTCAGTTCAGATCCAGATGTTAGGGCCAGTGCCCTCTCGGTGTCCATCAGACATCCTGGGGTACCTTGGGTCTCTCTGAGTGCCTCCCCCAGTGTGTTCGTGTCCCTTCAGATGTACCGGAATTCTGTGATTGCCCAGTGGAAAGCTATGAACTTGGATGTGCTGCTGACCCCCATGCTGGGCCCTGCTTTGGATCTGAACGCATCAGGCAGAGCCACAGGTGAGGCCTACTGCCCTTCCCTCAGTACTCTCATTTCTCCCTCCCCACTGAGGTCAGCCCTGTGAGCTCTGGTGCTGTGGGTAGAAAAGGAAGAGTTCTGGGGGACACCCCCTCTGTGGAGGAGCATCTTGCTCCTCACTTGGACCTCACTAGCTTGTTGGCTAAAGAGATGGAAGATGGCCGGGCGGTGGTGGCGCATGCCTTTAATCCCAGTACTCAGGAGGCAGAAGCAGGCAGATCTCTGTGAGTTCAAGGCCAGACTGGTCTATAAGAGCTAGTTCCAGGACAGGCTCCAAAGTTACAGAGAAATCCTGTCTCCAAAAACCAGGGGGTGGGGGAAGATGCGTGGAATGCTGGGAGTGGATGAGTTGTCTGTTCTGAACACTATTCCTGTAGGAGGTCTCCTTGAAGAGCCTGTAGTTTGGGGAGGTGGTGTTTGAATCTAGGGGTTGTTTAAGCCGAGAAGATAGGACCAGCATTCCAGGTCAGGGAATAGGGGAAGCTGCATGGGAAAAGGCACGGGGCAAGTGTCAGGGAGTCTTGCTGGCTTCTATGCTTTGCCACAGACCTCAGGCCTGGGAAAGGGGGTTTTGTGTGACTCTACAATCAAAGTGCCATCTTATGTGCGGGATGAGGATGGGTCACTTAGGCCCAGAGAGGACAGTTGGCCCTGCAGGTGGCAGGGATTGCTACAGCCAGCGTCTTGTATTCCAGGGGCTATCAGCTACACCATGCTCTACAACTGCCTAGACTTCCCTGCGGGGGTGGTGCCTGTCACCACTGTGACTGCTGAGGACGATGCCCAGATGGAACACTACAGAGGCTACTTTGGGGATATCTGGGACTCTACACTGAAGAAGGTAAAGCCTGCCCAGCCCCTAGCTCACGGCTGCCCAGACCCCGCTGCTGTAGAGGACAGAGGCCTAGCACTTGCAGGCCTGGCCAGCCTTCCTCAGAATAGCCCTGTGCCTGCCGCTAGCCCTCCCCGCAGAGTACGTGTTTCCTGGACCTGGGGTGTGATCCCGTTTCTCCCATCCTGATGTCTGTATCCCCTGTAGGCCATGAAGAAGAGTGTAGGCCTGCCGGTGGCCGTACAGTGTGTGGCCCTGCCCTGGCAGGAAGAGTTGTGCCTGCGCTTCATGAGGGAGGTGGAGCAGCTGATGGCCCCTGAAAAGCAGCCGTCCTGAGGGTCATCACCTGCCCAGCTCTGGAGGACCTGAACCTACGAACTCTGTAGCCCTGTCTAGTCAGGATACTACCACCTGTGAGGAAATGCCGAGCCCAGGGAAGAGGCATCCACCTGCCCTCCCTGGACCCTGCAGAAGCACAGGAAACCACCCCCCCCCCAACACACACAACCAAGTTTGGACCTTGCTCCCTTCTCTGGTCCTCTTTCCATCCTGATCCCCTACTTCATGTGGCAGCCAGCAGGAATGGCCTGAGCCAAGGGTCACCAACAGTGAAACAGCAATGCATTATGTATTTTCTGGGTGTTTCTGTTAGGGTTCTGGGAACCAGAGCCTGCTGAGAGGGCTGGCCTGAACCTCTAGAGCCAGCTGCAATCCTGTCATTCTCCTGCTTCCAAACCTTCCCGATGTCACCACCCACAAGATGGACAAACGGGCATGTTCTCGGCACTTGACCTTGTCTTTTCCTTTTTTGTTGGGATTCGGCCCAGCTTTGATGGACACTGCCCCTGGTCTTCCTCCACTCCCTCCACCTCTGCTGACATGCCGCCTTTTTTTTTTTACCTCTCCTCTTAGGTACTTTGAAGCCCATCACACATGCCCCCTTTTTGGTTCCAGGAAACCTGTCGTTCCTCTGGGCCCCAGAGGGTGTGGGATCTTTATTCCCAGTCTGTCCTGTAGGTGGAGTGGACATCGGTGGAGGGTTGTCTTCCCTGAGGATACCAGCTCTCCTCAATGTCTCCTAGTACAGACAGCACAGGGCACCAGAGAAAGCAGCTGGGTTGGGCTGCAGGGAGCCAGGTGGGCACACCTGGCCCTGAGCTGGCATTGTTGGGAAGAAGAGCCACCTGCCTGGGAGGAATAAAACAAGGCACTCTGTGTTGGTTACCACTGCTGACCAAGGCCTGGAAGGAAGTCTTCCTGGAAAAGGAGGGGGTGTACTGAGCCTAGAAAGTTCTCAGAGGCTGAGTTAAGAAATGAGAACATGGGGGCTGGAGAGATGGCTCAGTGGTTAAGAGCACTGGCTGTTCTTCCAGAGGACCCCGGTTCAATTTCCAAAGCACACATATCACCCACCCTCCCTCCCAGTGTCTCCATGATGTCTCTTTTCTTTCTTTCCCTGTCCCTAAATTCCTCTTCCTCCTCCTTACTCTCCCTTCCCAGAAGTCCCACCTATACCTTCTTCCTCACTATTGACTGTTCAGCTTTTTATTAGACCAATCAGGTGCCTTAGGCAGGCAAGGTAAAACAGCAACACATCTTTACATACAAATGGGACATCTTTTAGGGTCATCTGTGACATTTCCCTTCTGCAAACCATCTTCTGTTGTGCATCCACATGATGCAATTTCTTTTACTGTTTATTATTATAAAACTCGGGGACAAATATAATAGCCTGAGACAGTCACCGCGGCTGCAAACACCTGCCACTGTTTGCCTCGTGCTCCAAAAGGGCTGCACAGCCTCTTCTCCGGGGGCCACCTCTCAAACCAAATGCTCTATCCAATCAACAGACCACAGCTTAAACGAAATTCCCATAACATCCACAAATCTGAACACCGGACCAAGGAAGGGAGGGGCATGTCACTCTGGATACCTGCCAGGGAACCCCTGTAGAGATAGCCATGTAGTCAAGCCATGAGCATCCCAGCCAGATCTGTCTCCAGTCTGTGTTTTGTTAGCTTGCCAGTCTTGGCCAGGCTTCTAAAGTCTCCTACACAGATTGGACTGGTGACCTAGGATACCTTAAGTGAGTAAGACCACTTTTGGTCAGAGCTTTGTAAGGTTTATCCTTGTATGCACAGCCCCCGCTATGGTGCCTAGTGCTCAGTGAATGGTCAGAGAAGGCTTGTTGGAGGAATGGCACAGTTGTTACGGGGGAATCCATTTTGGCACCTCTTGGTTACTTCTCTCATTCATAATAGGGAATTTTCCAGTTTGTCCCTGACCTTTTACCTTTGTCTCGCATACTTTCTTCACTTTGATTCATGACCACAAGGACAAATATTTCCTTGTCCATGTTCAACCTAGAGCTTTCTTTTGGTCTAGAGAGCTGCATGTATGAACTTCCCCACCCCTCAGCCCCTGCACTCCTTCCGTTCATACCATAAACACATTGGGTTCCTCCCACCGTGTGCTCAGGGTGATCAGACAGAAGCAGCCCCTGCTCGAATGGTGTTTTCATGCTACCAGAAACTGTGTAACTGCACAGTGTGTCCCCAGTGCTATAGAGCAGGTCCGGGTATGATGACATCAAGCGCTATCTACCTGGCCTGCCACGTGTGTGTGAGTAGGTGTGCCAGGGAGTACTTCCTGTGTTAATTGACATCTGAGCTGAAAAGCGCACTGTCACGGGAGCCAGGGAATGCGTGTCTCAAGAACGGTGGTGTCAACTTAAATGCCGTTGACGTGACGGGATGAGGACAGGTAAGGGTAGGGATGGCGAACTCCACCCTCATCACTGAATTATCGTTGAATGCCTACTGTGTGTCAGATACTTTGCAAAAGGCTGACAAGGTCCTGGCTTTTAAGGAACCCACTTTCTAGGGAGGGTACATGCAAATAAGTACATAAATAAAACAATTTCTGCTCATAAGTGTAAATAAATAAAAAGGCTTGGCACGGTCACGGGGCTTTCAGCCCAAGGAAAGAGGAAGTAACAAGGTCCAGGTGTCCTGGGGTATGATGCGGCTGTCAAATGGCCTTGAAAAGGGACCTGAGGGCATCAGCAGATGGCACTGAAGGTGGAAAGGGGTGAAGATAAAAAGGCAGAAGGATGGAGCACAGAGCTCTGGAGGTGCCTTGAAGATGATTTGGCATCTGTTTTGGGGTGACTTGAGGGCTCAGACATAATGGTGTCACCCGTAAACCTGACTACTTCTCCTGACTTCTGGTGTTGAGGGTAGTCATCATTCCCTTGGTGACAGTGACTAGTGGCCTCACTGACTAGCTTATGCGTGGCCATGCCTCCCCCCGAAACAGACTGTATTGAAGCATCAAGAACAGTAGGGTTCCTAGCGCAAGTCCCCTCTGTCCTGCTTCCGACTCTCATAGCCTTCTCTGCTTCTCTCTCCCCATCCTCACTGATGGGAAACCCAGCAGATACAGAGACCGGATTGCCAGGATCCTAGCTGCCTGATCAGTCCTCGCTTTCTTGGGTCATCTTCCCTAGGGAGTTGTAGAATAGACTTGAGGAATATGTCTCTCTTCTAGGTGATCCTGTCTTCCATCTCCACTGAGACAAGAACCTAGCCAACAAATGTTTCCACCCTGCTCCATTCTGAAAATGTTTGCTGAGCTCCCGATAGAAACCTCAAAGCCTTCAGACAGCCATTGCATCTGGCTGGTTGGGATTGGCAGTTGAAGTCCTTGGGCGCTGGGTGTATCACAGACCCTCAGAGGGTGGTGGAAAGAAGCATAGAGGCATAGCCTTGGGTCTGCTGTGTGGCCTGGAGCATGTGACAGCCCCTCTCTGGGCTTTGGGTTCCCCGGTTTGGAGTTCCTGATTTTGGTAGCACACTCCCTCTGGAAGCCTGAGATGTAGAGATTGGGGATGGTGTCGGAGGTGTGGGGTCCTGTGTGCTGAAGATCCGAGTGTCCTCTGCTGTCCCCTGCTTGGTGATTGATGGTCCCAATGGGCAGCTTCTCTGCCTGAGCTGCCGCAGTTGCTGAGAATGTGTATTAATATTAATTGGGACTAATTAGTTGGATAAATCAATCCACCCCCAGAGAGCAGCAATCCCTCCCCGACTGATGAGGAGGAAGTCTGGGCTAATGGGGTCGCTGTGGCAAATCTGCATGATGGAGAGGATCCCTGGGCTGCTGGGGCCCCATCTGTGGGCGGTGGTGGCCTAGGAACCATGACTGAATGCCGCCTGCGCCTTCTGCTGGAGTTTTCTGTGCTGTGGCTGAGTGTGTGTGTGTGCGCGCGCGCGCGCGGCTGCATGCTGCTTGTGTGTGCACCCAGCCACCTGTGTACTGTGTAGCAGTTTCCTCCAATCGAAATGCTCCCTTCAGAAGGGAGGAAAGGGGCTCATGAAACTTGGGAGGTGAACGACATTCACATCTGGACAAGCAGTGACTTGGAAGATTCAAAAAGTCCCCTCTCCAGAGTTATAGGAGAGGGGACTGAGCCGTAGTGCTGCCCAGAGTCCTCTCAGACCGGTAAAGCTTTTGTGAGCCGTCACACATATTGGGGTGGACTGCTCGGGGATGCAGCTGCCTTTGAGTCATCCTTACTTCTTAAGTGACCCTTCACCTACACTCCTGTAGTAACCCCAATAAAAGCTCGTTGGTTCACAAAGTTGGACTCCAGTGAAATTGTTACTCTAGTTTGCTGTGTGTTCTCTTCTGGGGTGAGTAGATGTGTATGAGTTGTGTCTAGCCAGGAAAAGTCTCATACACAACAGTATGTTCTGTGTTATTGCCTGGAGTTTGTACATGTATGGCTGACATATATGGCTGAGGTTGGTCTGAATGTTTGCCAAACATGTAAAATGTCTGATAATTGGGAACAACTGATTCCATGTGGGGTTTGATACCTGGTTGATGTGCATGTAGGCATTGGGGTATGCAACTACCAGTTGGGCATCACTGGGATGTGTGTCTGGTTTGGAATAGGTCATCTATCCCTAGGCTTATTACTGCAAGCTGCTGCTGCTGCTTCTTCTTCTTCTTCTTCTTCTTCTTCTTCTTCTTCTTCTTCTTCTTCTTCTTCTTCCTCTTCCTCTTCCTCTTCCTCCTCCTCCTCCTCCTCCTCCTCCTCCTCCTCCTCCTCCTCCTCCTCCTCCTCCTCCTCCTCCTCCTCCTCCCCTGTTTGTTTCGTTTTTTGAGACAGGGTTTCTCTGTAGTTTTGAAGCCTGTCCTGTAACTAGCTCTTGTAGACCAGGCTGGCCTCGAACTCAGCGATCCACCTGCCTCTGCCTCCCGAGTTCTAGGATTAAAGGCGTGCGCCACCACTGCCCAGCTGCTGCAAGCTTCTTGACTCTCAGCACCTTGTTCTTGCCACAACAAAGCCATACAGTCTTGTCACCCTCTAACAGGAATGCCCTTAAGGTCTCTTTATATCCCAGGAGAGGAGGAAGGTCAAAACCTCAAACAAACTCAATTCAGCTCACTGTCACAAAATACAGGACTCCGATCCATCTACGTGGGAGACCTCTCTGAGTCTTTCTTTGTTCTGGACCCCATGCTCATTATAAAGATGAAAGAGGGCGAAACACTGGCCACGCAAGTATAAAAACTTGAGCTTGAATCCCAGAGCCCATGTAAAGCTGCGTGGGATAGCTTATTCCGTAATCCTGATGCTCCTGTGGCCAAGTGGGAGAGGGAGAGACAGGAGAATCCCAGAATCCCAGAATACAAATAAATTATTTATAAAAGAGAAAGAAATGAGAACATCCCAGGGAGAAGGGGCAGTATGCCCAAAGGCCAGGGTGAGTTTGGCATTGGTGGGTGTGTTGAGTGTGCACCGGAGAAGCAGAGATGCAGATGGGACCATATTAAGGTAATCTTGGGTGGCCAGATGAGGAACTAGTGTTCTTTCCAGGCCAGTTAGCTTGTCATGTGCAGTGGGAAACCTGCTCTCTCTGCCAAGCTGGCCTCAAACCCTTTTGTCTTGGTTCAAGCAATCCTTTTGCCTTCTCAAAAAATTCTTATTGGGATCTCAGGGACACATCACCATGTCTGACTTAAATTTTTTTCTTTGACATCGGTGATCTTTCCCCGGGCATGAATCCTCTTTGCTTTTGCTGGGCCAGTAGCTATTATACTCATAGGTTTCTAGCTCTTTCTGTGTACTTAGCACTTGTGCAATCAGGCATCTCTGTTGCCAGCTAAGTCTAAACAGCTTTGGTAGCAAGTGATAAGAAATGGGGTTGTATAAAGTGGCAATGGGGCCTCTATGACTCTGTCTCCCTGCACCAGAATCCTGATTTAGACACTAATATTTTCAAGAATTCCTCTGTACTTTGATTTGCTCATCTCTAGATTGGGGTGAGGTGTTCATTACAGCATTCTAAATTTTATTTTATATGTATGAGTGTTTTGCTTGCATGTATATCTGTGCGCCACCTGTGTGCCTGGTGCCTGCAGAGGTCACAAGAGGGCACCAGTTCTCCAAGAACTGGACAGTTATGACCACCATGTTGGTGCTGGGAAGCAAACTGAGTCCTTTGTAAGACCAAGTTCTCTTAGCCCTGGAGCCCCTCATTACAGTATTTACATAAATTTACAGATATTAACAGTGTACCCAATTCCTGCAGTGTGATAATCCTCATTTTAAACAGAAAACCAGTGTCTGTGACCAGTGGGTTTTAGTGGTGAGGGTTCCGTTGTGGTTATTTTGTTTTGTTTTGAGAGAGTCTCACATAGCCCAGGCTGTACCTGAACTCACTAAGTAGGTAAAGACAACCCTGAATCCAAATCCTCCTCCCCATCCGAAGTGCTAAGATCATAGGCATGTGCCCCCACACCTAGCTCTGGAGTGAGCTTCACAGCTTTGTTCGGAAGTCTTGTCGACGAAGCTTTGTTGGCCTACCTTTTACTGGAACGTCTGCCCTGCTTAGCTGACGTGCAGTTTCACTAGGCTCCTGTAGTTGCCCCATGAGACTCCTACCTTACCACTGCTCCCTGAGAGCCCGTGGCCTCAGAGGCTCTAGGGAGCCTTGTACAAGGGGTCCAGACCAACACACTATATAATGGACTGCCAGCTCCCAAGCAATGACACAGAGACTTTGTATTAATTATGGAAGCTTGGCCTTAGCTTGTGCTTGTTCCCAACCAGCTCTTAAAACTTAAACCTGTTTATATTAATCTATGTTCTGCCACGTGGCTCGTTACCTCTCCTCAGTACCGTACATCTGACTTCCTACACATCTGGCAAATCTGGGCCTCTCAGATTTTCCCCCTGAGTTCCTCGTTCCCCGGCAGTCCCACCTATCTCATCCTGCCTAGCTATTGGCTGTTCAGCTCTTTATTAAGCCAATCAGAATGTGCCTTAGGCAGGTAAAGTAAAACAGAGACATATCATCACACAATGTGATCAAATGTTCCACAACACTGGGTACTTGACCATGGTACTTCTGTGGGAATAGGAACTAGTAAGCATGAGGGGCAATGGTATTGGTGTTGGTGCTGAAGCTGTGAACTAGAGCTTACTAGGGCGTCATAGCCTGGGGAGTGTGGTGGGGATGGGTACAGACTAGCCCTTGACATTCTCTTAAGGATTCAAGGGCTGTGCCTAGAGGGTTTCTAGAATATCTAAACCATTCTGGGTTTAGCTCTTTGCCTGATGAACTATGAGGAGCCATATTTTAGCCATTGGCACAACTCTGGAGGTGTATTCTAGTGGAATGGGAGCCCAGCTTATAGGGATGGCTCACAAGGCATCCTTATCTAGGTCTGATGAGATTCTTGGAAAACACAGGTTGTGGATCTCTAAGCAGAGGACTGGCAGTAGAGCAATGAGCAGGTGAACAGAGAGCCTTTTAGAGGAAGAAGTCCCAGAGATAGATGGCCAGGGTGGAGAAGATCCCATTGTAGTGACTGGCTTCTAGCAAGGGCTTCACCAAAAAAGGCTTCCCCAAGAACTGTAGAGGGTAGCAGTTAAGGCACAAATGCCCTGGGCTTCTACATCTTTGTGACCCTCCTTGGACAGGAGAAACAACCCCTTTGTTACCAACCAGCTGTCAGGAATCCTTTTGTTTTGTCCAGATAGAGTCTGTGAATAGGCAAAGAAAGCTCCTTCTTAAGTGCCCAACACAGACACAGACGCTTAAAGCTCGAAACCCACGAATGAGGGGCCTACAGCTCAAGCCCCGAGAAGCCAGAGAGTAGGTGGCAATGTACACCTGTAATCCCAGCACCCTGGAGAAACCGAAGCAGGAGAATTACCCAAGGAGGAGAGGGTGGAGTCCTAGGAGAGGGCCTAGGCTAGGTGGAGTGGTGGTAGGGTCTAGGAAGAGCCAAATGACTCAAAAGTATTTTTTTAGTCATTGGCGTAGTCAGGGAGGAGGTTGGCAGAACCAGAGGAGGACATTGCAGACAAGAGCAAGGGAAGGAGAGGTAGGAAATGGGAGAGGTGGAACCACTGTGAAGAGCGCACCAAGTGTGCTGGTTTGGGTTTGAAACAGCCTTCCATAGGCTCCTCTATTTGAACACTTGGTTCCCAGCTAGAGGTGCCATTGGGGGAGGTTGTAGAACTTTCAGGAGGTAGGGATTTGCTGTTGGGATCGGGTGAATGGAGAGCAGCTGTGGTTTAGCCCATCCCTGGTCCCGGCCTGAATTTTCACTCTGCTATCTGCTGGTACAGTGTAACCAGCCACTCCACTGCAGATGCCCCAAGTTGCCCCTGATGCCATGTCTTCTTGCCACTATGGACCAGACCCTCCCAAACCATGATCCAAATAAATCCTTCTATCATCTTCTTTCAAACATCTTTATGCTTCTTTCAGGTATATTTTGTCACAGGGAAAGAAAATCCTTAAAGAAAGTTGGTGCTGTGAAGTAGGGTTGTTGGTGTGACCATTTGGTTCTGAGCTTTTGGGACTGGCTTGTAGGATGTAGAAGAATCTGGGGCTGTAGCAAGCCTGAGGATGCTGTAAGCAGAGAGGAGAGTCCTGTGGGACATTCCTGGTCGGAATGTTGAAGGCCATATTTCTGGTAGGAATTTGGATAATAATATGTGGCTTCAGAAAGGAACAGCATCTTACTGAGGCTTGGACTAGAAATCATTTTTTATTCTGGAAAAGTTCTTGTCTACATTCTACCTTTGTTATGAAAATCTACATGACTGCTGACAAGATTGCTAAGTAGGTAAAGAACTTACTAACAAACCAAACAAACTGGATTTGATCCTGATGTGGTAGGAGACAACTGATTCCAACAAGGTAGCCTCCGACTTCCACAAGTGTTGGCATGAGTATTCCCACCCACAGAAATAAATAAATGCAATAAACATTTTATAACTTTTTTTTTTAGTTTTCAAGACAGGGTTTCTCTGTAGCTTTTGGAGCCTGTCCTGTAACTAGCTCTTGTAGACCAGGCTGGCCTTGAACTCACAGAGATCCGCCTGCCTCTGCCTCCTAAATGCTAGGATTAAAGGCACGCGCCACCACTGCCCAGTTAACATAATTGTTTATTGATTCTTTGGAGAATTTCACATCATGCACCCAATCCCACTCACCTCCCAGTTCTCCATATCCGCCCCTCACACCTGCAGCAGCTCTCCCCGTACGTGTTACAGCTCTGGAGGGATGGTATCCTTGCCATCCGAAGCCAGGAAATCCTGTGTTACATGTTGTAGAATATTAGTTTAAGATGTGTTACATTTGTTTATGTTGTAGAATATTTGTTTAGTGATGCAAAGATTTATTGCATGCTTTTATGTTGCATTTATTTAACTCCGTAAAGCTGTGTTACTTTGCCTGTCTAAAACACCTGATTGGTCTAATAAAGAGCTGAATGTCCAATAGCAAGGTAGGAGAGGGATAGGCAGGGCTGCCAGGGAGAGAGAATAAATAGGAGAAGAAATCTAGGCTTGAGAGAAAAGCTAGGACTGAGAAAAAGAGGGAGGGTGCCAGGGGTCAGCCATCTAACCACACAATCAGCCATGGAGGAAGAAGGAAAGAAAGGCATATAGAAGAAGGAAAGTAAAAGGCCCAGAGGCAAAATGTAGTTAAAAAGAAACTGGACAATTTAAGTTAGAAAAACTGGCTAGAAACAAGCCAAGCTATGGCCTGGCATTCATAAGTAAGAATAAGTCTCCATGTATTTATTTGGGAGCTGGGTGGCAGACCCTCAAAGAGTAAAAAACAAAACAACAACAACAACAAAAAAAAAACCCAAACAAACAAAAAAGCCAAATACAGTTACAGCTCTGGAGGAAAAGGGATCCTGGCCATGGGCAATACCTGTAAATGTTATAGCTCTGCTCTGCTAAGAGAGTCCTTCCTACCCCTCATCCCCACCCCTCCCCCACAGGAGCCTGCTCCAGCAAAGTCATCCAGGGTTCCTGGATTGGGGGAACTTTAAGACGAAATAAGAAAATGACAAATGAAAGAAACTGAGGCAGAAAACACAGGATATATTCGGGAAGTCTGTTTGGTCATGTCAAAACATAGAAACAGCCCAGAGTTTATTTCAGAACTTGCTTTTATACAGATCAACGGCAGAAGGCAGACCAGAGAGCAGTACAGTCAGCTAACCGCCTCCCTGCACTGTTCATGGGAGAAAGCGTAAGCAGGTTCATATCGCTCCTGTGAATTCTGCTAGCAGCAAGCAGTTTCTTTTTTCTATCTGATGTACCTTTGGCTGGCATTCACTAGCCTGTTCTTAACAGATGATGTGTCCTCATGGGCAAACGCTCTTTCTTATGGGCTTGACCAGAACTTTCTCGCAGCCCTCAAGGATGCAAAGGATGCAGGCAGAGCAGGCAAACTTGAACCCAAATGACTTCTTTAAGTCAGAATTGATTCCAGATGGAAACCGAGTCACACATGGGCTCCCACACCCCTGCAGAAATGCAGTTCCTCTCTGCTCTGGGGAAAGTTGTTACTTCTCTGCCTTGCTCCCCTCCAGTGAAAGAAAGTCCTCACCCAAACCTCATTCAAGAGATTTATTGGGAGGGAGGAATCAGGAGAGTGGCTGCCCCTGCCAGGGTGGAAAGGAGCAGCAGCATCCATCTGAACTCTTAGGGGCAGAATTTTTCCAGGGCAAAGATTTTCAGGTGGGAATTGGTTGGATTTCGATCCCTGAGCTTGGACAAGTTCAGAGATTACCTGGATTTCATATTTAGGGGTTGGTTGACCTCATATTCAGGGACTGGCTGATTTTGTGCTCAGGGATTGATTGGTCAGGGACAGACGGTGTTTCTTTGCCTCTGGTTTCAGGGCCAGTGAATTGTTCTGGTTGCAGGGTCAGGGTGTGTTTATTTAGCCGGCCATTTTCCTCTACAACACCCCCCCCCCCAAATTAATTAAGAAGAAGACAAAACAAACAAACAGAAAACACTCTACTCCCTCCATCTTCCTGCCTCTCCGACACCTATCTTCATTTGTCCTAGTGACACCGGAAGCTGCAGTGTGTCTGCACTATACCCTTTTGTTCAATCAGCAAGACCCACAAATGTTCATTGCAATGAATCATTGGTGTGGTTCACCGTCTCTGGCCTCTGTCACACCATCATCACTGGACACTCACCGAAACTCCTTACAGATATCCTGCCATTGCCCTGAGGATTAGCCCCTTCATGAGCTCCAGAAGGTCATAGATTGGGTAGATGTTAGGGTGGACCCACCCAAGGCTTGGGTTGTAGCTGAGCTGGTCAATCTGGGCTGCTGGAACCCCACCCCCTTAGGCAAGGTGCATGCCAGCTCTTCTGTGTCCTTGCCATCACAGTGTCTAGGGAGGTACAGGTCTAGGCTATCCCAGGGCCAGTGAAGGGTGAGGCTGTCTCAGCACAGCCCTCAACATGCACGGTTCCAATGGCCCCTGTAGTAACACAGACCTCAGTTGCAGCAGGACCACAGACCCAGACGTGGCCCTTGGCAACACCTTGGGCCCTGGAAGTCACCATGGCCCCAGATCAGTATGGCCCTGGTGGAAGCATGGCCCTTGAACACCAACATGGTCTCAGGTGGCTGACCTTGGTGGTAACAGGAGCCATGGACATCAACGTAGACCCTGGCTGCTACAGGGCAATGGACCTAGACATGGCCCTATGTGGTAGCTTAGGCCTAGACATCACCATGGCCCCAGGTGGCATGGCCCTGGCAGCAGCATGGCTTTCAGATACCAACATGGACTCAGGTGGCTGACCAGACCCTGGGCATCCATACAGCCTTCAGCAGTTACTGAAGCCATGGTCATCAACACAGACCCTGGCTACTATAGGGCCACGGACGCAGACATGGTCCTTGGCAGCAGTTTGTAAATAAAAGTTTCTGTCCTGCACAGTCCTGCAGTAGTCCAGTCCCAAGGAAACACACAGAGGCTTATATTAAGTGTAAACTGTTTGTCCTATTAGCTCAGGCTTATTACTAAGTAGCTCTTACAACTTAAATTAACCCATAATTCTTGTCTTTGTTTAGCTATGTGGCTTGGTACCTTTTCTCAGTGAGGAATTCTCATCTTGCTTCCTCTGTGTCTGGGTGTTGGTTACATCTCTGACTTTCCTCTTCCCAAAATTCTCTTAGTCTAGTTGCCCTGCCTATACTTCCTGCCTAGCTATTGGCCAATCAGCATTTTTTAAACCAATATGAGTGACATATCTTTACAGGAGGATGCAGTCTGAACTTTTAATCTGAGCATGCAGTCTGAGTATGCAGTCTGAGCATTTGTAGAAAGAGGATCACCCCTTCAATCTGAGGATTAGGTAGAGGTAAAAGGTCACTCTAGTGGCTGGCTGCACTGCTTCTCTGATCCCTCCTAATATCTGACTCTGGGTTTTTATTTATTAAGATGTCTCTTGATGTCTTCCTTCTCCATCCTTCCTGGTGTTTTCCTTCCACCATGTCTTTATTTTTTCCCTTATGGCCTACAGACCCCAGCAGAATCTTTCAAGCAATATAAAAATTACAGTGTGGTTACATTCTACTTTTTTAAGTGAATGATTACAATGAATATAAGTACAAAATGGGTGGTGGCGCACGCCTTTAATCCCAGCACTCGGGAGGCAGAGGCAGGAGGATCTCTGTGAGTTCGAGGCCAGCCTGGTATATAGAGCAAGTTCCAGGACTGGCTTGATAGCTACCGAGAAAGCTTGTCTCAAAAAAACCAAGAAAAACAACAGCAAGTAAAAATAACATGTTTTCCTTATTCCTAACATGATTAAGCATTTTACATATTACAGGTGAAAAATTATCTCCAAGAACTCACATACATTCATGTCCAAGCAGCGTGTTATAGATGAACAGAGTATAAGCAAGCAAGGTATTTGTCTCAGCCAGCTTTTTTACTGGCAGGCTGCAATTTGTGGTTACAAAGAAAGGATCAATTGCTTCATTATTTATCTCAAAAGGCAATCTTATAAAAAATCTTAAAAGAATCACAAATCTAAACTTCTATTTCTGAAAAACAGCCAGTCGGCTCCATTTTAAACCTGTGTGCACACCCACTCATCAACAGTTTCTCATATCAGGAATCTGAGGGCAAAAATGGGTACAAGGAAGTGATCATCACCGTTGACATGCAAGAAGGGCACGTCAGCTAATAATACCTGGGCTGTCTTCATTTTTGTTTCTAGACCTCAACAAGTCCCCCACTCAACTCTGTGCCTTTCTAAACTTTAAATTGTTTCCCAAGATTTTCTACCTCAAAGCCATTAACAAGAACATCTTAACCCAACCTTAAGTCATTATTTAAAGCTTTGTTCTGACTATGATGCACACTGAAACCCATGCACGCATCTCACATGATTAAGAGAACTTGAGTTAGGCTAGCTTCTGGGACTCAATTGTTTTTCTTTCTTTCTTTTTTTAATATTTATTTATTTTATTATGTATACAATGTTCTGTCTGTGTGTATTCCTGAAGGCCAGAAGAGGGCACCAGACCTCATTACAGATGGTTGTGAGCCACCATGTGGTTGCTGGGAATTGAATTCAGGACCTTTGGAAGAGCAGGCAATGCTCTTAACCACTGAGCCATCTCTCCAGCCCTCATTTGTTTTTCTTAATCATTCACTTAAGCCATAGTCTATATGGCTCCTCAAGAGAAACTCCTAAGTCCTAGCTGCCTGACACTTCCTTGTTTTTATTTTCTGTCCTCTACAGCAGCCCCTGCTTTATCAAGGATAGGGACAACACAATATCCTGCCTTTACCTATATTAATTTTACCACTAAACTAACCTCTATCACAATCCCTTACTATATTTATTTAAAACCCTCAATCATCAAAATTCTATTTAAGCTATAGAATCATTGCTTCAGTTAGCCCGGTATGACTTAAGAGGAAATATCTTTGTAATAACTCACAGGTAAAAATGCCCGGTAGAACGGGATATTTCCACAAGATAATCACACTACATTAAAGACAGTGGTGATTCCCCCACACCCATTCACACCGTGCCAGATACCAGAGAAAAATGGCAGAGGCAAACATGCAAAGACCCAGCAGTAGAAAGAGACATTCTGGAGTCAAGGACCTTGCCTATCTGAGAGTCACCCACCAATGTCTTGCATTCCAGTGGGCTGATCTCCCGAAGTCAGTTGCCACCTGCTGCTCTTCTGAGATGGCCACCGGCAGCACAGAGACCAGGAAAGGGGGGCAGGGTAAACCTCAAGGCCAGGCCTCTGGCGGGGTGGCACACACCTTTGATCCCAGCACTCGGGAGGCAGAGGCAGGCAGATCTCTGTGAGTTCGAGGTTAGCCTAGTCTACAGAGTGAGTTCCAATACAGCCAAGGCTACACAGAAAAGCCCTGTTTTAAAACAAAACAAAAGGTGTCTTTTGCATAGACAACTTGAAGCACAGGTCTGGACAGGGCAGTGCCCGGGGTATTCTGAGTCTCCCACATCCACTGATGCTGGTGTCAAAGATACTGCTCTTTGCAGGATGAAACCCAACTCTAACCCCAGGCTGGACTTATCCCCTGACCTTAAGAACACATCCTGTAGCTCTCCCCATGGTCTCCGGCCCATCCATCCCTGTCCCTCCCTTCATGGTGGGGAACTTTTTTGAGGCAGGATTGCACAGCAGCTTCCCTGCCCCCCCCCCCACCTGGATTCCAGTACACGGGAGGATGCTGACTAAACCTTTTGCTACCTTTAGGTGTAACTTTGGAAAAGCCACTTCACTTCACCTGTCTGCCACTCCACCCCACCCCCGATTCTTCATTTGAACCCAACAGATAGTAATCCCACCACACATGAGTGGAGAGAAGCCAGAGACTCAGCAATGAAAAGGGACCAGTCCAGAAGCAGGTGCTGACTAAGGCTCCTACAATGCTGTTCCCCCTACCCCGCTGTCCCTGCTTCCCTGCAGTCTGAAAGACCGAAAGAAGCCAAGGTTAGGCAGGTCTGGACATCTGGGGCCATCCAGCTGTTCCAAACCTAGAAGGCCTGTATTCCAAAAAGTACCGGCAGGGGGCACTCATAGTCCCCGAGTCTTCTCTGTTCTGATTTCCTGAGTGTTCCTGTGTCTTTGAGCAGAAAGTTTCTCCTACCTGAGCCTGCAGGACATCCCGAACTTTCCCATAGATAAAGGCAAGGAGCAATTGCCCTTCTACAAGGGCTGTTACCGGGATGATACTGTCAAAAGTTCCCAGGAGGTCAGTTTTCTCCACACCTCTCCATGGTTGCTTCAATTCTGGCTAGAGCCTGCAGGGAGGGGGCGGGGTGTGTGTGTGTGTGTGTGTGTGTGTGTGTGTGTGATCATTCCCACTACTTTCTCTTTAACTGTTCTGGTAGAACGTTACTCCATCCCTGAAGACACACCTTTTGATGTGTGCATCAGCCCTGCCCTTGTCAGGAGGAAACCACAAAACCAGGATGAGGTGCTCAGTAGATTTTTTTTTTTTTTTGCCTATTGGCCTTGTGGTCTTTGTTCTGAGTAGGGCTGTAGCAACTCTAGTTCCAGGGGATCTAAATGCCTTCTTTTTGACTTTTGAGGTCACCAGGCACTTATATGGTGCACGTACATACATGCAGGCAAAAGCAGTCATGCAAACAAACAAGACTTTGGCTGAGATGAAGACCCCAGGTATTACACCAGTTCTAAGGGAACCATTTAGGATGTTCAGGTGCAGGCTGGACAGAGACATTGCTAACCTCATTAAAACATTCTTTTTTTTTTGTTTTTGCTTTTGTTTTTCGGGACAGGGTTTCTCTGTGGCTTTGGAGCCTGTCCTGGAACTAGCTCTGTAGACCAGGCTGGTCTCGAACTCACAGAGATCCGTCTGCCTCTGCCTCCTGAGTGCTGGGATTAAAGGCGTGCACCACCATCGCCTGGCTCATTAAGACATTCTCATCTCTTCAGCTCTACTTGAGCCCAAGCTCTCTGATGAAGAAATATGTTGTGGAATATTATTTTAACTGGGTTGCATTTGTTTATGCTGCAGAATATTGCTTTAACTGTGTAAAGATGTGTCACTTTTGTTTATGCTGCATTTGTTTGATGATGTAAAGATATATATTTAATTATGAAAAGATATGTTGCATCTGCTTCACCCTGCCTGCCTAAGGCAGGCACCTGATTGGTCTAATAAAGAGCCGAATGGTCACTATCTAGGCAGGATGGGGACAGGGACAGGTGGCATGCAGACAGAATAAATAGGAGGGAAAAACTAGGCTCCAGAGGAACGAGAAGAGGAAGAAGAACAAGAGAAGAACGAGGAGGAGACAATGAGGGACACGTCCAGGACAAGAAGCCAGGCAGATGCCAGACAGACAGACATAGAGAAGCAGTGAAAGTAAGACATACAGAAGGCAAAAGGCAGATAAAGAGAAACAGGTTAATTTAAGTTAAAAGAGCTAGCCAGAAACGTGTCTAAGCTAGGCCTAGCATTCAAAACTAATACTAAGTCTCTGTGTTATTATTTGGGAGCTGCTTGGTGACTTTAAAGAAAAAGCCTGGCTGGGCAGTGGTGACGCACGCCTTTAATCCCAGCATTTGGGAGGCAGAGGCAGACCTCTGTGAGTTCGAGACCAGCCTGGTCTACAAGAGCTAGTTCCAGGACAGGCTCCAAAGCCACAGAGAAACCGTGTCTCGAAAAACCAAAAAAAAAATAAAATAAAAAATAAAAAAATGAGAAAAAACTTGGCACAGAAATAGCCTTACTGTTTTTACTCAGTAAGTAAGAAGACTGGGGATTCTCCAGACAAGTGTCTACTTCCTCCGGTCCCTGCCTTCCAAGGCTGGTTACAAAGTATGGACAGCAGAGGGCAGCATTGAGCTTCACAAAGCCGAGCAGGAGCCTTTTGCTATCAGACCTACTGGAAATCGAACTTCCCCTCTAAGATCCTCCAGCTCCGTTGTACAGATGGGGAAATCGGTCTTTGGAAGAACGGTGAGAGAGACGAAGGAGTAAGTTAGGTGATTTGACGTAAGTTAGGTGATTTGACATCGGTTTAACCTTCTTGGATTTTAAGGCAGAGGGAGTAGAATTCTCTTTGGGGTGAAATTAGTTACAGGAAAGTGAGCAGGAAATACAGCTCAAGGGACCGAGTAAACAGGAAGTCCTGTCCTGGGGACCGACCCATCTTTAGGACTGGCTTTCTCTTTTGAGCTAATGCCTCTTGCGGCTTATTTCCAGTCCAGCTTCAACCCTGACTTTAATCTCTGACACACTGTATAGCAGCTCCGCTTTTATCTGAAATCACCCGATCTGCGTGACTATGGGCAGGTCCTTCAGTTTCCCCCTGTGGGGGCCCTCCTCGAGGTCAGTGTGGGGTGCACAGGGATCCTCTGGAACATCTACTCCTTTCCCACTCATTGAGGCCTTGATCTGGGCACAGGTTTCGCTTTGCTCTGTGACATTGGGCAGGTAGCCCAGTTCCTCCAAAAACCTTAAGAAGGCATTAAAGATCATAGGTGCCTCGGAACCAGGAGGCTGCAGACCCATAGAAGGTGATGGGCAGGTGGGAGGGACTTGGGCTCCCCCAGCTCAGAGTCTGTGAGGTGGGAGGCCTCCTGTCTAGGTGTCCGATTCCAGATTCTCGGGGAAGAGTTGGCCCCTCTGTAACCGTCTGTGAGAGAGCAACAGGATGGGCCATTACCGGAGAAGACTTTAATTCAGAAACAAAAGTTCCTGGGGTGAAGGGATCTCTACTGCCGCTGGGTCCAGAGCTTCCTACCCACACCCTTTGAGAAGTACGTTTGAGAGTTCAGGTTTTGTGTCTGTTCGGTGGAATGATGCTAAGAACTATTGCCCCAGTTCCAGCCTCAGTTTCCCCTTTGACTGCGTGAGGAAGAGGTGCCCCTGTGCTCTGCCCTTGCATTCTCGTGCAAGGCTCCACCAGTGCAGTCCCGCCTCACCCCTACAACCTTTCCGGTTACCCAGTGCTCTGCTCCTCAGACAGGCAAGCAGAGCGGGCGCCCGCACCTCCGGGGGACCTGGACCCGAGGGTCGGGTGATGAGGACGCAGCCAGGCCGGCCGGCCGGCTTGCTCCCGCGGCGCTACAGCTCGCCCAGCGAAGGGCCGCCCCGCCTGCCGCGCCTCCCCGGGCGCCCGCATTAAAGCGCATATGCAAGCCATGAATTATCAACTGAAAGGAGTCAATTACCGACTCTAAAAACGAGTGTCTGCGCCCGGAGCGCCCCGGGCCATCCGCCTATTTACGGAGCGATTTCCCCCGCCCCGCTAGGGAGGAGGCCTAGGTTGGGGGGGGGGGAGTTGAAGACTCCGAGACCGAAACTGAGGGAGAGCAGGACCGGAGAGAAGTCCAGAGACAGGAGTGGGGAGACAGCCACTAGATTGGGAGAGAGAGGGGAACCGTAAGGAGTACGGAATGAAGGTGGGAAAGGAGAAAGGTAGCCCAGGTCCCTACTCTCTTTAAAGCAATAGGTTTGAAGTAGGGGCCTAGGGACTGTCTGTTTAAGGACCCAGCCCTGGGAAGGGTGATCCCTAGACTAGGGTTTCGGAGACAGTTCTGGTGATCAGGCCGGGATAGGGTGAGGGGAGAGGCCATTCCATCCTTGTAGTTAAATGGGGTGCAGGCTGCAGCACTGTCCAGGGAGAAGTGACCCGGGAAGGAACAGGGACTCGGTGTTGGTGGAGTCTGAAGAGGCGGTGGTGTCTGTACTGCCCCTCTGAGGTGACCCGGAAATAGCCAAACCAAGTCTACTGTGCTCGGGGAGTTCCTTGACCTCCTCACTCACTCCAGGTACCCTCCTCCGGAAATGCTCGCCTCGCCTGCCTGCTATTCATTCTCCTGTACCTCCCTAGTGTAGCACACACCCCATCGTGTTCCTTAATCTCCACCTGACTTCTCTAAGCAGACAACGGGCACCATCAGGGCAGGGCCTTATCTATCTCGCCCAAAATCATGTTTGCCAAGGGGGCGCAGTAAAACTTGCCGCAGGAAGGAAGAGAGGAATGAAGTCGCCAGAAGGGACTTTGGCCTGTGACCAAGATAGCGGAATGCATAGACCCCAAACGGGTCTGGGCATTCCGCTGAAAGGCTTCAGGCTTGCGTCCCGCTGGGGTGTTGACAGGCCAGCTCTTTCTGTGGAGAGGGAGCAGGGATGAGGGGACAGGTGTCAAGAGACCTGGGTCGCAAGCATTAGCACCGGCCATCACCGCCAGTGACTTTGCCCTAAGTGCTTCAGGGTCTCTAAAATTCTAGAGGTCCTCAGCAAGCACGGATAGGGAGCCCTCAGAACCTTCCCACAGAATTAGGCTGGGACAGGAGAAGGAGTCCTAGGCTTGGCAACAAATACCCTTTCTTTTCTAGGGTGTGACTGTAGCCAGGCCTCTAGCTTCTGGGTCTTAGCTTTCTTATAGAGCATGTGTGCAGGATACTATCTAGTTCTCACCGTTCCTAAACAGGGGCAACCCTGCCCAGGAGCAAGAATAGTTGCCACTCACTGACGCTTTCAAGGTGCCAAGCACCTAGCCGTGGGTTATAGCTCTTCTTACAGTGACTGGACATTTCTAAGTTCATTTGCAGATGACGTTATTCCAAGAGAGGCTGGAATTGGAAAGTGACGGCATTAAGTTTTGAAGTCAGCCTGATGCCAGAGCCTCCCGGCCTTGGTCCATACACCTACAGCTCACTAGGTCTTTTTAGTCAGCTGAGTCCAGCTGACTACCAGGGGGTGTAGTGGGG